>NC_052148.1:18643887-19843887 GCF_902713615.1 Scyliorhinus canicula | reverse complement strand
GGGGGAGAGAGAGAGAGCTGACTGGTGCTGATTTAACCTGAGGGTCGCCACACCTGACGCGAGGGGCAAGATTTAGAAGGCGGGGCCTTCATGGATAACCTCAGCCGGTACAGGGATTGAACTTGCGCTGTTGGTTTCGCTCCGGCTCACCAGCCAGCCGGCCAGCCAACTGAGCTAAACTGGCCTCCCTCAACTATGAGATGCAGAGGCCCATTGACACAGGTACCATCAGGCAGGCTGTGGTTGGTTACCTGAATAGTAACCTTGTCTGAAACTTTACAGGCTTGTGTGAGCCAATCCCAACACACTGAGCAGTGCACTAAACCATTACATCAGTGCTTGCTTTCTTTACGCTATATTTACTTGAGAAAGAGAGAACTTGCATTTCCGCATCACATGCTGAAGATGTCCCAAAGCTCTGTCAAGCCATTGAGGTACTTGTTAAAGTGTAGTCACTGTTTCTTTTCAGAAATCTTAATTAAAAGAGACACCCAACTGAGCATAAAATGAACATTAACAATAAAGAGTAAGGGTTCTGAGGAATTCAATTGTGTCCGTGTTGAACACAATTCAGAGTAAAGGGCGGGAGAAACCTTTTGATGCAGCGAGGTGTGAAATTCTTCGACACAGTTAGTGGTCGAGGCTGAAATCCTGTCAACATTCACGATTAGATTAGATAGGTGGATGGCGAATGTTGGGACGTCGGCCATGTAAACATAATTAGAACTGTGTGCTTACACAGAGGGCCAAATGGTCCTTCTCCATGTTATAACTTTTGAAGCGTTTCCAAAATGAATGAAAGGATGAATACATGAATGAAAGGAGAAAAAAAGGAAGGAGGAAATGAATGAAGGAGGAAGGGAATGTGCTGTTATAAAAAGTGACTGATCACATCTCAAAGTGCTTCATGGAATTTTTTTTCGCAAGTAACAGTTGACACGTAGGCGAGAACTGTGGCAATTTAGGGAGTTGCTGTGAGGGTAGCAGGGAGGGGAGCTCCACTAAGACCAACCCCAAACAGCTCAATTCCTATTTTTCTGTTGCTGTAGGAAACGAAGAGGGGACTTGATAGCGTGGATACAAGAAAGATGCTTCCTTCTGTCAGGGAGACTAGAATTAGGTACACAGTTTAAGAATAGACAAGGGATAGACAAGGGAGTCATGGGTTACAGCGACTGGGGTGGCGGCAAACAGAAAAGTGGAGTTAAGGCCACAGTCAGATCAGCCATGGTCTTATGGAATGGCAGAGCAAGCAACACGGACTACAACGGCTGAAGAAGGCAACTCATCACCACCATCAAAAGGGCAATCAGGGATGGGCAATAAATGCTGGCATTTAACCCAGCGACGCCCACATCCCACGCACAACTAAAGAGAAAGCAGGCTTAAGGGGCCGAATGAGCTACGCCTGCTCCTAAGCCTTATGTTCCTCTGGAGATAAACCTTGGAGGGTTGGTGCAGACTCGATGGGCCGAATGGCCTGCTTCTGCACTGTAGCGATTCTATGATTCTAAGTGAAATAACCATTCAAAGTTCCCATTCCTCAGTGCTTTTGAACACCCCCACACAATAAGGTGGGGACAGACCTAAGGCTTGGCTGTGTTTCAAGGCTGAAGAGCTTTTTAATGCCGCAGGGCCGATTTTGTGTCTCGGAGGTGATGGACCAGCCGCTGTCGATGTACCCCTCCCGATGTTAAGAACAGAAGAGTATTTTTGACTCCATCATCAGAAGGTTAAAACCTTCTTTGTCAAGACATAAACATCATACCCCAAGTGGCTGCAGAATAATGCTTGTAACACAAGACAGAAGAATATGCAATCAGATGGTGTGAGTTAGTCCTTGCTCACATAGTGCAGTCTGAGGGATTCCCATTCACGTCTTTCGACTCCCACTTTGTGCCAAACAGTGATACATCCTTACCCTTCTGCACTTTACTATCCAAACCCATAGGCCTCTCTCAAGGTTAGGCTCTTCATCTGCTTCTGCCCATCATTACACTTGCCTTCGTCACTCGCTACTGTAGGTCGACACTAATAATGCTTTCCTTTGCGAGATTGTATGAAATTCGTTTGTCTGCTCTTTCAACAAAGGGATTAACCTTAATATCACAGAGAGCCATTTCAAAGCCATTTATCTTTATCCGGTCAAGCCACATCATCGTAATCGGTTTGCTTTCCTTGTCATTTGGCTGAACTCCAGTCTGTTTTCCCAGTGGGCGAGGTAATCCCCTTAAAGACCTCCTCGGGGATCTGAGAATGTTGGCGAAAAATGTTCAACCATTGCGTGTAGAACTCGAGACATTGCTCAAACATGGAGAGCAATTATTAAGGTAATGGCAATTTGGCACGACAAGCTAGGGAGGTCAATCTTTTTAATGCTTATATCTGTTTCCACTGCGGAAGGTTGGCGAACCAGGGCACGCAGATATAAGAGGATGGGGAGGGGAGATGGGAGGATTTTGCTTTGAAAATGCAATGAGTTCTTATCTTCTATAAAGGACAGTGGAAGCAGATTGGGCAGTAACTTTCAAAAGGGAAGTGGATGAATACTTGAAAAGGAAAAATATGCAGAGGCAGCACGGTGGCGCAGTGGTTAGCACTGCTGCCTCACGACGCCAAAGTCCCAGGTTCGATCCTGGCTCTGGGTCACTGTCCATGTGGAGTTTGCACATTCTTCCCGTGTTTGCGTGGATTTCGCCCCCACAACCCAAAGATGTGCTGGGTAGATGGATTGGCCGTGCTAAATTGCCCCTTAATTGGGAAAAAATGAGTTGGGTACGCTAAATTTATAAAATATATAGAAACAAAATATGCAGGACCAGGGGAAAGACATGCGGCCGCCACAATGGGCAACGTGGCCACTTTCTGTGTTGCCTCATTCTATATGGTCGTGCCAGATTGGTATCGTCAAGCTGGAGCAGAAGCCGATAAATTGAAATCCCGGGCGGGATTCTCCGGGAATTGGCAGGGCGGGCAGAAACGGTGCAGTGGAGCGGTGGGAACCACTCCGGCGTCAGGCCGCCCCAAAGGTGCGGAATCCTCCCCGCATGCGCAGGGAGGTTCACCTTCGCGCCGGCCATTGCGGAGGCTTACACGGCCGGCACGTAGGAATAGAGTGCCCCCCACGGCACAGGCCCGCCCGCGGATCGGTGGGCCTCGTTCGCGGGCCAAGCCACCGTGGGGGCACCCCCAGGGGCCAGATCGCCCCGGGGTCCCCGAGGATCCCGGAGCCCGCCCGCCCCACCAGGTCCCGCCCTGGTGAGGGACCAACTCCAATTTACGCCGGCGGGACCGGCATAGAACGGGCGGGACTTCGGCCCATCGCGGGCTGGAGAATCGCCGGGGGAGCCTGCCGACCGGCGCGTCGCGATTCCCGCCCCCGCCAAATCTCCCACGCCGGAGAATTCGGCAGCCGGCGGGGGCGTGTTTCATGGCCCCCCCCCCCCCCCCCCTGGCGATTCTCCGACCCGGCTGGGGGTCGGAGAATCCCACCCCCCCATTTCAACGCTCAAGTGTCTAACCTAGCCAGACATGTTAGCGTGGTACTGAAAGTGTGCTGCACTGTCAGAAGAGCCATCCTTTAGATGGGACCTTACCCTGCAGTCCTTTCTGCCTCTTGGTTGGAGGTCAAATTCCCTACAAAAAAAAATAGTTTTAATTTTCTGCAGGTTAGAAACTAAATCCTATCGCCTTGAACGTGCCTCGGAGCTATAAGCAGTTAAAATGTGAGCACCCAACTGACACGGGAGGTGGGTCAGGTTGGTGGGGGGGGGGGGGGGGGGGGGGGGGGGAGCGGCGGGGGGGCTGGTGGGGTGGAGTTCATCAGAGCCAACCAATTAAAGCAATGCTCACACCTTTCCATTTTATTGTTCATTTACGGGATGTGGGCATCGCTGGCTAGAGCAGCATTTATTGCCCATCTCTAAATGCCCTTGAGAAGGTGGTGCTGAGCCATCTTGAACCCGCTGCAGTTAATGTGGTGTAGGAACACCCACAGTTCTGCTCGGGAGGGAATTCCAGGATTTGGACTCAGCGACGTATTTGCTTCTATAGTTCTAAAAATGAGCATCACAGACGAAGGGCAATGGAGAGTCTCGGTCTAGAGGACACTGTCTAAAACTTAGAGTAAGTACGATCCAGAGTGAAATTGGGAATCACTTCTGCATGCAAAAGCTTTATTCCACAAATGCCAATTGATGTTAAATCAATTGGCAATTTTAACACTGAACTTAATAGATCTTTGTTAAGCAGAGGTGTTAAAGGATATTGTCGCAGAAGGTGCTGTATGGAGTTGGAAAGCAGATCAGCGACAATTCCATTGTATGGCGGAACTGGTTTGACCCTAATGGAACCAAGGTATGTGGGGATATTACAGGAAGGTGGAAGATCAGACATTATCTTATTGAATAACAGACTAGCCTGAAGAAACCTTATGGTTTATTCTTGCATCCATTTTTTCTTTATTTAATTTTTTAAAATTTAGAGTAGGCAATAATTTTTCTTTTCCAATTAAGGGGCAATTTAGCGTGGCCAATCCACCTACCCTGCACATCCTTGGCTTGTGGGCATGAAACCCACGCACACATGGGGAGAATGTGCAAACTCCACACGGACAGTGAACCCAGGGCTGGGATTCGACCCCGGGTCCTCAGCGCCGCAGTCCCAGTGAGAACCACTGCGCCACATGCTGCACTCTTGCTTCCATTTTGTCTGAACGACATAGATTGTAGCCTTCAACGTTCATTTTCCCCAAGTATTTCTACGGTGTGATCCTTTTCGTTTGCTCCTGGCTACGCAACATTCTCTTTTGATCTCACAGAGCTCTTGAGACCGCAGTGCTGTCTCATCCAGCTCTAACACCTGCAGCTGTCAAAGACGGCAATAATGGATTCCATTAAGATTATGTGAAGTGTATATTTAAGCAAAGTGCCTTTAATTTCCTTTGATGGATTTTATGCCTGTTAAGGCGAGGGATGGTAATTATAGTGAGGAGATCATTTCCCCTTTATATTCAGAGGCTATCAGAGAGGCTCTCCACAGAAGTGGAGAGTCCAAGTAGGCCTTCTTGTAGTATGTGCTAAAAGGTCACAGCAGCCGCAACTAGCTTATTTTTTTCGTAGAATCAGAATTGTAAAGCGCAGAAGGAGGCCACTAGGCCCATCATGCCTGTGTTGGCTCTTTGAAAGAGCTATCCCATTGGAAAGAGCTATCCCATTAGCCACCCTCTGTTTTCCTTCCCCCATATGCGTTAATATTTTCCTTTTCAAAAAGTTATCTAATTCCCCTTTGAGGGGCAGCATGGTTGTACAGTGGTTAGCATTGTTGCCTACGACACTGAGGACCCGGGTTTGCATCCCAGCCCTGGGTCACTGTCCGTGTGGAGTTTGCACATTCTCCCCGTGTCTGCGTGGGTTTTGCCCCCACAACCCAAAAGATGTGCAGGATAGGTGGATTGGCCATGCTAAATTGCCCTTTAATTGGAAAAAATAATTGGGTACGCTAAATTTTTTTTTTTTAATTCCCCTTTGAAAGTAAGGGATCCTGGACCTTATAAGTCGAGGCATAGAATATAAAAGTAAGGAAACCATAGTGAACCTTTATAAAGAACTGGGCCGGCCTAACCTCAAGTATTGTATTCAATTCTGGGTTACTATGCTTTAGGAAGGGCTCGAAGGCGTTAGAAAGGATGCAGGAATCTATTCCTCCACCACTGACGAACAGTGGCAGCCGTGTGTACCATGCACAAGATGCACTGCAGTCACTCACAAGGGTTCCTTCGCCAGCGCCTTCCAAACCCGTGACCACTACCATCTCGAAGGACAAAAACAGCAGATACCTGGGAACCTCACCACCTGGAGGTTCCCCTCCAAGTCACTCGCCACCCTGACTTGGAAATATATCACCGCCCCTTCACTGTCATTGGGTCAAAATTGGATTTTTATTGTCGTACGTACCGAGGTACAGTGAAAAGTATTGTTATGCGTACAGTCCAGGCAGATCATTCCATACATGAGGAAAGAAAACATAGGGCAAACATAAGTAAACAATGTAAATACATAGATACAGGCATCGGGTGAAGCATACAGGAGTGTAGTACTACTCAGTAGAAATCCTGGAATCCCCTCCCTAACAGCACAGTGGGTGTCCCTACACCTCAAGGACTGCAGCGGTTCAAGAAACCACTTTCTGAAGGGCAACTAGGGATGGGCAACAAATGCCGGTCCAACCAGCGTCGTACACATCCTGTAAGCGAATTTTGAAAAAAGGAAAGGACTCACAAACAGGTTTCCAGGGATGAGGGACTTCAGTCATGTGGATAGATTGGAGAAGTTGGGGTTGTTCTCTTTAGAGAAGAGAAAGATGAGAGGGGTTTCGGTGGAGCTGCACAAACGCAGGAAGGGTTTGGACGGAGGAGATAATGAGAAACTGTTCCACCATGGATGGACGGCTGTGTTGAGAACCAGAGGACACCGATTAAAGGTAAATGGCAAAAGATTTAGAACATAGAACAGTACAGCACAGAACAGGCCCTTCGGCCCTCAATGTTGTGCCGAGCCATGATCACTCCACTCAAACCCACGTATCCACCCCATACCCGCAACCCAACAACCCCCCCCCCCCCCCCCCCTTAACCTTACTTTTATTAGGACACTACGGGCAATTTAGCATGGCCAATCCACCTAACCCGCACATCTTTGGACTGTGGGAGGAAACCGGAGCACCCGGAGGAAACCCACGCACACAGGGGGAGGACGTGCAGACTCCACACAGACAGTGACCCAGCCGGGAATCGAACCTGGGACCCTGGAGCTGTGAAGCATTTATGCTAACCACCATGCTACCCTGCTGCCCCCATTTAATGGCGACATTAGGAAAATCTTTTTCGGTCGGCGGTTAGGAGCTGGAGCGGCTGGTGGAGGCAGGTTCAAACGTGGTTTCCAAATGAAAATTGGATGCTTACTCTCATTGTGAGAAGAGGCAGAAGAGTTGGACTAGCCTGAGTTTCCCTTGCAGGGCGGCAATACGACACAATGGGCCGAGTGGCCTCCTTCTGTGCTGCAATCATTCAACGATTCAATTCCATTAATCTCCCAATGCTCTTTCAGGTTGTATATTCCAAATGATAGTGTTTTGCTGTGTTCAAATGTTCCCCACATTTCCACCCATTTAAGGGTGAAATAGAATTTTTTTGGTCTCTTATTGAAAGAAGGCATATGGGAAGGGCGGGGCAAGTGGAGTTGAAGCAGAAGACCACCCATCATCGTATTCAATGGCGGAGCTGAGTCCAGTCCTATCTGGTCAAGAATCACAGAAAATACAGTGCAGAAGAGGCCCTTCGGCCCATCGGGTCTGCACCGACACATGAAATGCACCTGATCTACCTCCCTAATCCCATTTGCCAGCACTTGGCTCATTGCCTTGAATGTTACGACGTGCCGAGTGCTCATCCAGGCACTTTTTAAAGGATGTGAGGCAACCCGCTTCGACCATCCTCCCAGGCAATGCATACCAGACCGTCACCACCCTCTGGGTAAAAAATATTTTCCTCACATCCCCCCTGAAACCTCCTCCTCCGATTTCTTACGTTCTGTTATGGACAGTGCCAAGCCTCACATGTGAAGAACATGAGGGTCAGGGTTGTGGAAGAATGATGCAACATTAATAACAAAGGGAAAGGAAGGGGGTGAGACAAATCAGCAGAGAGTGCAGGAGAGGTTTACGAGAATTATTCTAGGACTGAGGGATTTCAGTTCCATGTATAGGTTGGACTGGCCTTGTTGCGCTCAGGGAAGAGAAGGCTGGGAGGAGATTTTGCAGATGTATTCAAATTCATGAGGGATTTAGATATATTCGGTAGAGAGAAACTGCATCCAGAACACGAGGGCATCCAGTTTAGGTGAATAGGAATAGAGCTGATGCAGCGATTGTTCAGGACCTGGAATGAAAGGCCTGAGGGTGTGACGGAGGCAGATTTAATTGTGGCTGTCAAAAAGGAACGAGGTAATTATCAGAAGGGTAAAAGATATTGCAGGGTTACGGGTCAAGGGCGGCATATTGGGGCAAGCTGATTTCCTCTTGCAGGGAGCTGGCATGGATACGAGAGGCTGAATGGCCTCCTTTGGTGCAGCAACCATTCTGCGATCTGGGGGAGCTAGCAATTCACAGATAGGAAAGGGGATTTTGCCATTCGAAAGGATCAACCTCACAGATTCACACTGCAGCAGGAAACCTGTGCACCAACAATACATAGGGCGGAATTCTCCGCTCCCGGGAAAAATCGGGAGGGCCGTCGTGAACTCAGCCGAGTTTCACGACGGCCTCGGAGGCCGCTCCTTGGCCCCTACTCTCCCCTCCCGGCGGGGCTAGGAGCAGCGCTCCGCAACTCTCGGCTGTGGGGGCGTCGCGCCAAGAATGACGCGGCTGGCGCGCCTAATGACGTCAGCCGCGCATGCGCAGGTTGGCCGGCTCCAACCCGCGCATGCGCGGCTGATGTCATGACGCTGATGGCGCGAACCCGCGTATGCGTGGTGGCCGTCTTTCCCCTCAGCCGCCCCGTAAGATGTGGCGGCTTGATCTTGCGGGGCGGCGGAGGGGAAATAGTGCGTCCGATTTGGACGCCGGCCCGACGATCGGTGGGCACCGATCGCGGGCCTGTCCCCTCCCGAGCACAGTCGTGGTGCTCTTTCCTTGCTAGGCCACCTACAAGCCCCAAATGGGCTTCTTGCTCCCATTTCACGACGGCATCGACCAGGTGTGTTTGCCGCCGTCGTGAAACGGCCGTGAACGGCAGGCCGCTCGGCCCATCCGGGTCGGAGAATCGCCGTTTGCCGTGAAAAACGGCGAGCAGCAATTCTTCCCAGCCCGGGGGGAGGGGGGGGGGGGGGGGGTGCCAGGGCGGCGTGAAATTTGTCGGGGGGCCCCTCCTGCGATTCTCCCACCCAGCGTGGGGAGCGGAGAATCGCGCCCATAGTGTCCCGGCTCAGTGCCTGCGTTTTTTTTTGTGTTCATTATTGATGGAGCTGGGCCATTTAGGAGTGGAATCGAGCAGCACATTTTCCACACTCTTCCACAAAGAGCAGCAGAATTCTCTTTCCCCAGACAGTTACGGATGCTCGCGGGTCCATTGAATATTCCAAGACAGAGATCAGTAGATATTTGTTTGGTAAGATGTGTTGAGAATTGTGGGTCACCGGAGGGTAAATGGAGTTAAGCTACAGATCAGCCATGACCTTATTGAATGTTGGGGCAGCTTCAAGAGGATGAGGCCTCCTTCAGTGTGCTGGGTAATTTGACAGAATTGCCATAATTCCCAGGTACATACCTCCTGTGGCAGACGCACTGTGCTTGTAATGTCCGTTGTCAAATATCCAGCTGAGGATGACAGCCAGCATTTCATGATAGACTGCTGGTTTATTCACGACATTCAAATTCCTCAATTGGATTACTGCCTTGCCGTCCACAACCACGTACTGTACATAACACAGCTAGTGTAATACAAGTACATAAGAACTATAGAAAGTACATCTCAAGGTGTCTCCAACAATGAACAGGAATGAAATAATCACCAGAGTATCTTTCCGGTGATGCCGGGTGAGGGGCAAATGCTGGCCAGGGTATTCGGGACAATTCCTCTCCTCTTCTTCAGACTAGTACCATGTGATCTTTTACATCAATCTGAGAGGGCCAACAAAGCCTTGGCCTAACGTACTGTCCAAGAGACAGCACTTCCCAGAGCGCAGCACTCCCTCCGCCCTGCACTGGGAGCATCAAGCAGGGTTTTGTGTTTTCATTCCAGGGAGTAGGACAAGTGATTGATTCCGAGGTGAAGATTCTACCCAACTGATCCACAGATGGCGCGATAAATTGGCTTGAGCCGTGGTGGAAAACCCCTTTAGCTCCTGAAAGAGGGGAAAGCCTCAGACTTTGAGGTCTCCCCTTCAATTCTGTCAATATTAAAGAGGGCGAACAGCAAACTGAAGCTGCTGTTCGTTAAACAGGAATCTAAGAAAACTAATTATAGAAAAGCACCGCATAAATCCGACCATGTCTGAAGCTACTCATTGACTCAGACTTTTTAGATTTACCTCATCTTCCCTTCAACTCTTCTCAACCAACCGGTCACCTGCACCGTAGACCTTGGTCTTTCAGCTGGGCCCTATCTGCCGTTACATGATTCAGCAAGCACACGGCGCAAACTTCAAGATTTCATTGATGACAGTAAACTGTTCGACCTTCAATCTCATGGCTCTGTGACATTTTCTGAGCCGCCCACAATTAAATTGCAGCTCACTTCCAACCATCAGTAATTCTCCATTTATTAATCAGGATAATGGTTGAACCCAGAGCCCTGGTAAGCCCTTTTTAAAAAAAAAAATTGGAAATCCGTTTGAGAGTGCTTTGTGCCACTGAAATCTCAAAGCAGCCATTAATATATTCACTTCACATTTGACGAGTTGGTCACAGTCAGAGGTTTAACCCTTGTTGCGCATTGCATTATTTCTCCTCGAACACCCTCCTTATAGGGGAGGGTGGGGGAGGGTCCAGGGAGGCAAGCGAGGGTCAAAGAACAAAAATCAAAGAAGAAACAAAAGTACAGCACAGGAACAGGCCCTTCGGCCCTCCAAGCCTGTGCCTCGTACATCTCCTCTAAACCTTGCCCCTCGCACCTTAAACCTATGCCCCCGAGTAATTGACCCCTCTACCCTGGGAAAAAGTCTCTGACTGTCCACTCTGTCTATGCCCCTCATCATTTTATAGACCTCTATCAGGTTGCCGCTCAACCTCCTTCGTTCCAGGGGCTGGTTTAGCACACAGCTAAATCACTGGCTTTGAAAGCAGACTAAGGCAGGCCCGCAGCACGGTTCAATTCCTGTACCAGCCTACCTGAACAGGTGCTGGAATGTGGCGACTAGGGGCTTTTCACAGTAACTTCATTGAAGCCTACTTGTGACAATAAGCCATTTTCATTTTCATATCATCATTTAATTTCATTTCCAGTGAGAACAAACCAAGTTTATTCAACCTCTCCTCATAGCTAATGCCCTCCAAATCAGGCAACATCCTGGTAAATCTCTTCTCTAAAGCCTCCACATCCTTCTGGTAGTGTGGCGACCAGAATTGAACACTATACTCCAAGTGTGGCCTAACTAGGGTTCTAAGGTCCTTGATCAATACCAGTTGTCATCTGCTCTGTCTTGTTTGCTGCAAACGGGAAGACAACAAGAGATGCCAGACTTTGCTGTTTAATCGTCTGGAAGAAAAACTGGGCTCAAGGATTTTTTTTGTGGGGGGGCGTTGGGGGGGGTTATCAAAGACCAACATTCCCAATGTTGTTCCCAGCATTATCAAAATAGATGGTAGAATGGGGAAATCAAGGGTAAAGAAATTTCAAATACAAAATAGCAAATAAAGGCTGAAGTGGCTCGGATGTAGCTAGATTAAAAGTTGACGTCAACTAAAAGTGCAGTAAAAAGAGAGAATCATAGGGACTGGATTCCACCTCTTGATTAGATCATGGCAGATTTGTATCTACCTGCATTAGTCCCCTATCGCTGAATGCACTATCCTATTGAAAGGCAGAGCAGGCTCAAGGGGCCAAATAGCCTACTCCTGGGTCCGTATCCATCTCTTCCCATCCTATTCATGTATTTGTCAAGACGCCCCTTAAATATCACTATCGTCCCTGCTTCCACCACCTCCTCCGGCAGCGAGTTCCAGGCTCCCACTATCAGTTTCTCATCAATAGCTGTTTGAAGGACATATTTCCACCAGCCTTTATGTAACAAAGTGTTTCCTGTCATCACCCATTATCAGCCTAGCCCTAATTTTCAGCTAATGAACCCCGAAGAGGAAACAAAAACAGGCAAGCGCAGGTGTTGGTTTATCTTATTTTTTAATTGAACATATCTATGGTGATTATTGACTTGTTTGTATGACGCAGGATGACCAACACCTTTGTCATAAACTAACCTTCTTACTAACACATTTTTCAGAACATGAACTTACAACTGCAAGGCATCTGCAGCCATGTTACAATTTTTTCTAACATGTGCCATCTGACGTTGAACACTCAGGTCAAGTGACCCATGAAATCCAAAGTGTACCGTATTGTATCTAACTCTGGTGTTCATGACCGTAATCGCCCTATTAGGGAAGCACAGTAGCACAAGTGGATACACTGTGGCTTCACAGCGCCAGGGTCCTAGGTTCGATTCCCTGCTGGGTCATTGTCTGTGCGGAGGCTGCACGTTCTCCCCGTGTCTCCGTGGGTTTCCTCCAGTGCTCTGGTTTCCTCCCACAGTCCAAAGACGTGCAGGCTAGGTGGATTGGCCATGCTAAATTGCCCTTAGTTTCCGAAAAGGTTAGGAGAGGTTATTGGGTTACGGGGATAGGGTGCAAGTGAGGGCTTAAGTGGGTCGGTGCAGACTCAATGGGCCGAATGGCTTTCTTCTGCACTGTCTGGTCTATTATCATTTTTAAAAGCCCAGGTTCGATTCCAATCTTAGGTAACTCCCTGTGTGGTGTTTGCACATTTAGCCCGTGTCTGAGTGGGTTTCCTCCAGGTGCTCCAGTTTCCTCCCAGAATCCAAATATGCGCAAGTTTGGTGGATTGACCATGCTAAATTGCCCCTTAGTGTCCAAAGGTTAGGTGGTGTTAAAGGCTTCCAGGGATAGGGCAGAGGATTGGGCCTAGGTAGAGTGCTCTTTCGGAGGGTCGGTGCCGACTCAATGGGCTGAAAGGCCTCCTTGCGCACTGTAGAGATTCTATGACAAGATATAAACGAGTATTTCACTTTTACAAAAGTGGCTATTCTAATGAATCCACAAAATTCTGACCTCCTGCTACCTGTCCTAATCTTCTCACTCCGGATATCATACTCCTGACCTACCAAAGTCCCATGACAGTGGAGGCAGCTGATGATATAAATGTCCAGCTGCCTTCAGAAACCATGCATGGCCGATGTGCGCCCTGGCGCCAATCCAGCCCCTGCAAAAATGGGGGTGGCCACTCCATCGCGATGAAAATCTAGATCCATGTTTCCAGACCAATGGGCCAAGCTTGCGTTGTAACATGGTCATGATGTGAAAACATGACCCTAGGAGCTGAAGTGATTTGGGATGCTCCTCAGAGAAACAGTGATGTGATATACATATACAAATGAAACACCTTTCCTTTCATTCGAAAGAGAGATAATAATGAGAAGACATGGAGGGGGGGGGGGGGGGGGGGGGGGGGGGGTACAAAAAGGCAGTTCCTAAATATTATTCTCCAAACACTGGCAAGTGCCCCGAGAGTAAATATGGTCGTGCTCAATACAACTGTTAATCAACCTCTCTCCTTAATGCTAATAACAATTCATCGCAAGGATTTGTGATTTTGTCAGGTACCTACCCATCTCGAACAGCTTCCTTCTTCTCCAGGTCTTGAATGACATCCAGTAAAACCTTAATGGTCTGCTGGCTGGTCTGTAGAACATCCTCCATTGTCTGTAACCTGGACTGGAGAGAAGTGATTTCATACTGGGTGGTGCGACCTGGTTTGACCCTTTGGTTCCCTGCTGGATTCACCGGCTCCTTCAGATTGTCCTGAGGGTTTTTGCCACTGGACACAAGTTCCAGTCGGTCATCAGGATGTGACAGTGAGGGCCCCAGTTGGTTGGCATGTTCTCCTGATTGGAGAGAAGTCTTTGAATGTGGCTGTGGTGACTCACTTGGAACTTGGGTTGATTCTGATGGGTTGAGCATTGAGGTGCAGAGTTCGAGTTGGTCAGTTTGATGGGAGAGACTTGGCTGTTTGGGGTTGAGTGCGGTCTTTAAGCAGGACTTGGGGTAGACACAAGGCTGGTCCTTCAGGAGAGGTTGATCCATGTTAGGTGGCTCAGTCTTTCTAGGTTCAGAATGATTAAGGTCCAAATCACATGACTTATTACATGTGCCCTGTCTCAGTGAGTGCCGATCCAGTAAGTTTTCTTTGGACAATGGTGGACTGGTCTTGGAGTTTATTGAGCAGGGTTTGGTGGAGGGGCTTCTCAAATGGTCTGCAACATCACCCTTAGCTGCACAGTGCTGCCCGGCTATCAATGTTTTGTGGTCCTGTTCTGCCAGGGTGTCAGTAATGGCTTTGCAAAGTGTAGCCTTGTCCTTAACGCGATGGCACACAGACGAACCATTGGGGTTTTGGGTGTGAGCTTCCTCTGAGGCACACTCATTTTGCTGAGAGCTCTTGGAGGAAGGCAGGTCTGGAGTGGGGTCCACACAGTTATTCAGTGGTGCCCCGGCCATCTCTGGTTCCCTCCCATTGAGAACTGTGGCTGCCTCTATCTCCCCCACTTCTTCCTCCTCTTCCTCCTCCTCTTCCATGACCTGCGCATGAATGCTGGCCACCTGTGGCTCCCCTTCCTCCTTGGAGGACTTTGGGGAGGCATGTGAAAACAAAATGCAGTCCTGCTTGTCCACTTCGCTGAAATCACTGATGCTCTTGCTCCTGAACCGGAAGGCCGGGAACTGCTTCTGAAGGCTGGGGGAGGTCTGTATGGCAGTGCTCATGCAGACTTTCCGGGGATTGGGAAGGGTCAGGGAGCAGGGCCGCGCCTGCTGCCAATTTCTCGCCGAGCCCTGGGAGCTCGCTGTGGTTGCCTGCTGCCTATTACCCTCTGGCCCCTCAGTGGATGCCTCTGGGGTCTTCTCCCCACCCACCTCCTCAGGGCCGTCGGCTAAGTCCTTGAAGCGCACCTGCTGGGTCTTGTGACGCCTCCGGTGTTGCCTCCTCTCGGCTTCCGATGAGCTTGCGGGATCCCGCTTCAGTAGGACAGATCTGACGGTCATGGTGCGGTCTGAGTTTACGTGAACATTTGAAGCCAGTGAATGATTTGTTTCCTTACTGACCATTATCTCGTGACCAGAACAGTTTGGAAGGAAATTGAAGTGTTCACCACTTTCCCAGAAGGCCTCAGAACCCTTGGCTTCCAACTGGCTGAAAATGAGCATGTGACTCCTGAGCCACGCCTGCCATTGGCCAAAATGCGCAGTCCATTCTCCTGCAGGGTGCTGCAAGCTCCTTCCTTCCAAAGAGTTATGGGATGTTCAGGAAGAGTAGAAAACTCATCAGAAGCCTGATGAGGGAATAATTAGCTCTGGGCCCAGAAACTGTTAAACAGTTGGCTTTATTCAGCTGGAATGTTACCAACAGAGACATCCCCCAGGGGAGGGGCGGCCAACCAGGCACTGGGTACGGTTGAGGCCTCTGCTCAGAAGCTCTGCCTGACAGAGTCACTCGCGCTCCAACGCAAGGAGATGAACAAGCGAAGAGTGATGTTGCGCCCTGTTTGGTCCTTCCTACCCGCCGTGTAGCACGCTGTCTCTGGCCCTCGAGGGAAGCAAATCGACCTGACTCTCCTGGCGGTGCCGTTGTGTTGACCAGCTCTATTGGGGTGGTTGTCCGAGCAGTGAGTTCGGATATCGAACTGACGGCTGTACCTGGGCAGGCAGTCTGGCTGGTAGAGTGGTGTCATCTTCCCCTCCCTCCTCCCAGGCTTTTGGTACACATGAAAGTTCAAACTGTGTCCATTGATGCGGAGCAGGCTTGGGTGACTTATTTCCTTTCAGCTCTCAGGCCTAGGCAGTGAGGCCCCAGGTGGTTTTCCCCAGGGTTGTGTTGTCAGGACCTAAGCAGGTGGAGATGAAGAGAGACAATGGATGTTAATATTTGCATGACAGCTTCACCGAACGTATTGCAGAAATGATTAACTACGAGCTCGGTGCAGCCAAATTAGATATTGCTGCAAACCGGATTGGCTCTGGTATTCATTTATTTCATAGCTCTAAAATGTTGCTGAAATCAGTCAGGACCGCTATTCGTCTGGAACTGAGGTCATAAATTGTTAATGCATATCCCATGCTGCTCTCCACGTGCTCTCCCGCCTTTTCCCTAAAGCTTCAGGCTCATCCTGACATTAAGGGATAATCATGACCCTGTCCCATCATCTGATCCCATGCGAGTCCAGCCTCGTCGCCAAAACCTAATCCTATTGTTAACTGGCATAATAATAATAATCTTTATTATTGTCACAAGTAGGCTTACATTAACATTGCAATGAAGTTACTGTGAAAAGCCCCTAGTCGCCACACTCCGGCACCTGTTCGGGTACACTTAGGAAGAAATCAGAATGTCCAAATTACCTAACAGCACATCTTTCGGGGCTTGTGGGAGGAAACTGGAGCACCCGGAGGAAACCCCCGCAGACATGAGGAGAACGTGCAAACTCCACACAGACAGTGACCCAAGCCGGGAATCGAACCTGGGACCCTGGCGCTGTGAAGCGACAGTGCTAATCACTGTGCACAGGTGTGCTGCCCAGTCAGGTAACAATCTAGACCTTATCCCTGCTTTGTCCAAAGGTGTTAGGATTCATTGTAGCATTATAAAGAAATAGCGATACTCTTTAAATTAACTTCAACTTTTAAATGAATTTCCATTGCGTTCTTCTATTGACTGCGAATGTACCAATTGTACAACAAGAAGTGGTAAAAGAATAACCTGGTTTCTTCATTCAAAGATAAGCCTGTGTACAGACAATGGTACCTGGGGTGCAATGTAGACAAATCTGGTCTATAGATCTGCTGCTCTGTTCTATCTACAGAGTGCGTACACAATATACAGCACATCCTGCCTCATGATGGATAGTGATGGACTGCAGTTTATGATATTTATCCTCAAAGGTACATGTGCATCACAAGAAATTTCTGTGAGCTCTGTTCAGTTTGTGAAAGGGATCCCAGTAAGAGAGTATTTTACCTGTTAAGGGGAGGCCACAAAACTGTCCCTGTTAGCTCAACCCTTTAAATGTATTCTGTCACAGATCTGAAAAATTCAGGAGAATGCCACATCATGGGAGTTATTCTTCATAAAATTAAAGTTAAAACTGATTGGGTGAGGTAATACTTTGAGACATTCAATTTTCACATATTCAGAGTGAAAGTGGTAGGGGAATAGATTGGGGACATGGACCGAACAGGTTTCCACGAGATGGAGAGTCTGGGCCCTGGGGCCATAGTTTAGGATTACAGCTCAACGATTCAAGAATATAGCTGCAAAACACTTCAAAAGAATAAAGGTAGTGAGGAGTTTGAACTCTCTTCCACAAATGTTAAATCTATCAAGTGTCAAGCTGCATTTTTTTGTGTCTTCCTCACCACCCACCTATCTTTGTATTCTTGGCATATCTGTCCACAAAACAACTTCTGATGATTTGTTTATATTCGTTCATGGGACATGGTCTTCATTGGCTACCCCAACCGATGTTGCCCCATCCCTTGTTCACCTTCAGAACATGGTGGTGAGCTGCCTTCTTGAACCACTGCAGTCCAGGTGGTGTAGGTACACCCACAGTGCTGTTAGGGAGGAAACGTTCGTCGATCGGCCAGAGAATCCACTTTTACGCTGGAATTCAGGGCTGCGTCGCTTTTGCGATGCCCCACCCCCTAAAAAATGACGTACAGTATGCCGCATGGCGTATGGACGTCATCTGGGGCCCTCAACCGATGCTCCGCCACTGATGGGCTGAGTCCCCGACGGAGTGTGGCATGTCTCCTCACAACTTTCAGGGACCTCGCCTGGCGATTGCAGACTGTGTCCCTCGCCGTCACAGTCGGGGGAGCCGCTCCGCTGGCAGGGGAGGGGCTTTGATGGGCGCCCGTTTTTTGGTTGTAAGACGAGACAGATCCTGCGGACATAGCCGCAGAATCGGAGAATCCAGCCCACGGTGTCTGGATGCGAATCAAGTGTGTTATTTTGTCCTGGTTTCTATTGAACATCCAGCGTACTATTGGAGCTGTGCTCATCCAGGAAAATAAGAGAATATTCCAGCACACTCCTGACTCTTGTCTTGTAAATGGTGGACAGGCTTTGGAGAGTCAGGAAAGGGTTAATCGCTGAAGAATTCCCAGCTTCATATTCTGCATTTAATGCAACAAAATACCTTATACAACAAAGTGTGGCACCAAGCCATGTAAGGAGATATTAGAGATAAGGACAAATATGCTGGAAATCACAATTGGATAGACAGCATCTGTGGAGAGAAACAGGGTTAAGTTTTAGGTTGATGTTATTCCAGATTCCCAGCATCTGTAGTTTTTTGCTTTAGTAAGGGGATGTTAGGCCAGATGACCAAAGTTTAGTCCAAGAGGAAAGTTTAAATTGCCCCTTAAAGAAGGAAAGCGAGATACAGAGGTGGAAATTTGAAGGGAGGTTATTCCAGAGATTGGAAGCTGGGCAACTGAATGCATAGCCACCAATGGTAGAGCAATTATAATTAGGAGGTGGGAGGTTGAAGGGAGTATTCCAGAGCTTGGAGCCTGGACTATCGAAGGCACAGCCCCCAGTGGTGGAGCAATTATAAGTGGGAATACGTAGGAGGCCAGAATTGGAGTAGTGCAGGTATTTGAAGAGATGTGCAGCTGCAGGCGATGACAGAGATGGAAGGTGGGGGCAAGGACAAAGAGGGATTTGAAAACAAGGATGAGAATTTTATAGTCAAAATATTGCTATTTAGATCAGCAAGGCAGCAGTGATCTGGGAACAGAACTTTCTGCTAGTCAAGACACAGGAAAACAAAGTATTGGATCACCTCAAGCTAGAATGTGGGAGATCAGCCAGGAGTGCCCTGGAATATTCTGTCTTTAATATAGATTGTAACGCACTTGCTGCAGTCACTAGTTCCAGCCTGCCAATTCAAAAATCCCCTATTTATGTCTATTCTCTGATTCCTGTCTATTAACTATTCCTGTATCCGTGTGAATATATTAACCCAAATCCACGATTGACTTCATCTAGGGTGTTAAAGGTGGTGTCTAATGAGTAGTAGGTGTGTTGGTGTTAATTTTCCAAAATGGCTAGATTCTGGAAAGGTTCGATCAGACTGGAAAGTAGAAAATATAGCTCTTCTTTCAAACAGCAGATTACCAAGCAGTCTGGAACAGCTTTTAAAATGAAGATAGAGAGGCAGGCACTTCTGTTCTCTGACTGAATCTACAGCAGTCCATTGTGAAAACGAAAGTAAAGGTCAGAGCCACAGCCCAGCTCCACCCACACAATGACATCACTGAAGCCATGTGATAAGACAAAAACCTTTCTTAAAGGGACACTCCCATGACAATTGCATATTCCCAATTACCCCTAATAACCTTAGGGCGCAATTCTCCGCGCTCACGAAAATTCGGAGAATAGCGGGCGGCGTAAATTTTTACGGACATGCTGGTCCGACGCCCTCCCGCTATTCCCCCCCCCCCCCCCCCCCCACGGCTGCCCCCCGACACAAATCGCTGCTCGCCGTTTTTTTACGATGAGCAGCTATTCACCCCTGGCCGATGGGCCGATTTCCAAGGCCTTCACCGATCGCGGGCCCATGGCACCCTTGGCACGGCCGTGGTACTGCCATGCCAATCGGTGCCATGGTTCCCCAGATCGGGACTTTACGGCCGTTTTTACGAACGGTCAGACCAGGTGTGTTTTACGTTCATAAAAACGGCCGTAAAGGCCTTGGAAATCGGCCCATCGGCCAGGGGTGAATAGCTGCTCATCGTAAAAAAACGGCGAGCAGCGATTCGTGTCGGGGGGCAGCCGTGGGGGGAAATAGCGGGAGGGCGCGGACCAGCATGTCCGTAAAAATTTACGCCGCCCGCTATTCTCCGAATTTTCGTGAGCGCGGAGAATTGCGCCCTAAGGTTATTAGGGGTAATTGGGAATATGCAATTGTCATGGGAGTGTCCCTTTAAGAAAGGTTTTTGTCTTATCACATGGCTTCAGTGATGTCATTGTGTGGGTGGAGCTGGGCTGTGGCTCTGACCTTTACTTTCGTTTTCACAATGGACTGATGTAGATTCAGTCAGAGAACAGAAGTGCCTGCCTCTCTATCTTCATTTTAAAAGCTGTTCCAGACTGCTTGGTAATCTGCTGTTTGAAATGGGGAACAGAGTATCAATAACAAGTCTTATGCAAGTGAGAAAGCCGTATGCTGGGCCACGCCTTTGAAAAGGAATTTCTAGTTTTAATTGGATTTTGTTGTTTAATTGGAACAGTTAAGGGGAATTCATTCATACATTACTGCAGCTGTGTGGGGTCTTCATGTTCGCAATTAATAAAAATTCTTGCTGTGAGTGTTTATACAAATGTTGACTAAATTCTGAGAATAAAGCTAGCTTTTTTGATTAAAAGTCCGTTGATAATCACCTGAAAGGCAGGGTCTTGTGCTCATCCTAGCCAAATTCAACATAAAGGTTGTAGGTCAGGTGGACTCCATAATATACTTTTGAGTTTTCTAAACCCTGGCCCATAACACAATTCAAAACACAAACACAGATCAGCCATTATCTTATATGGCGGAGCAGGCTCAAGGGGTTAAATTATCTTCTTCTGCTCCTATTTTGTGTATTTGTATGTTTATATGTATGTACATTCTTGGCCTGTGCATTAACCTTTTGTGTGGCACTTTATCCAACGCTTTGTCAGAATCCAAGTATATTACTTCTCTTGGCTCCCCCTCATAGAACATAGAACAGTACAGCACAGAACAGGCCCTTCGGCCCTCGATGTTGTGCCGAGCAATGATCACCCTACTCAAGCCAACGTATCCACCCTATACCAGTAACCACCCCCCCATTAACCTTATTTTTTAGGACACTACGGGCAATTTAGCATGGCCAATCCACCTAACCCACACATCTTTGGACTGTGGGAAGAAACTGGAGCACCCGGAGGAAACCCACGCACACACGGGGAGGACGTGCAGACTCCGCACAGACAGTGACCCAGCCGGGAATCGAACCTGGGACCCTGGAGCTGTGAAGCATTTATGCTAACCACCATGCTACCGTGCTGCCCTCATCTGCCCTACTCCTTACATCCTCAAATACCCAATTCATCAAGCACAATTTCTCCTTTCATAAAACTGTGTTGACTCTGTCTGATAACACAATGACTTTCTAAGGACTACATTAGATTCCAGTATTTTCCTGACGGATGATATCAGTCTGACGACATTGCGATGCACGAGGGATCACAGTTGTGTGATGGACAGATCAGAGGGTCTTTGCTTATCTGCCACTGTTTGCATGCTCGTACATGACATTGTGAGCTGAATGCCGCTCACGAAACCCATCAGTATCCAAAGGACTCGCCACCAAACCTAATCCCTTCCGTTCACTAAACCAGGCAAAATAAATCCTTTTGCGATTGCCTGGCTGAAAAGCAGCTGCTTAAAAAGGCATTTCTTTGTTTACTTGGGCCATCTGAATTACAGCACTAAGCCGCACGGTCTAAATATAATTCATGAAATTCGCCATTTTAAGTGCGTGGCTATAAGATCAATGCCTCTTGTCTTTATAGTGAAGGTACAAGTGGCCTTCTGCAGGATGGGATTTATTTACAAAGCTAAAGTATGAGTGCAGAAGATTTAATCACAGGATGGAAGGAAACAATGATCCTCTAAAGTAGTCTGAAATGAAGACTAGTTGGTCTGGAGACAGAAACAGCAGCACACAAGACCCATCACGCTTATGTAGCTGCTCGTTCTTCAACTAATCTACCCTGATCCCATTTCCCTGTATCCTTTAAAGTTAATCCATTTCAAACATCTATCAATTTCCTTTAAATGGGTCATTTTCACTCTCCTGCTTAAGTGGGGTAAAATTCCCAGAATTTCTGCCTTTTGTACATCATGCATGGATTTGCATCCCATTCAAATCACTGAAATCAACACTGGATGGCTTTCACCCAGAATTACAAATGAATCTCCGGGCCAGTGCTCCGAGCAAAGTCTAAGAGCAGGAATCACTGGGGGCATCTAAAATTGTGCTCTGAAAAGATTTTCCCTTGAATGCTTTTGTAAATTACTAAAAATCTCTGGGTTGAGAGTCAACCAATCACGAAATTAAGAGTTTGTTCCCTCTCTGACTGGAAGTGGGAAGGTGATGTGCTGCAAGCAGGAACACATTTTTTCAGACCACCAGTGGCAGGATTGTGGAGGTGGGGTGTCGGGAAGCACAGTGTTATGAGATGGCTGACATTCCAAGAATATGTCAAGTCACTACCCAGGCAGTGAAGGTGAAAATCATTCCCGTAGCCTCTCTCTCAGCGGCCACTCGCAGCAAAGCTTCAAACAACACGTTGGGTGGGATTTTCCTCCCCCTCCGCAGCGTGCTTTGAAGCGACGGGGGTTGCACACCAGTGGAAGGCAACGGGACGTTCTGGTCCCGCCATTGTCGAAGGGGTTTCCGGTTGAATGCACCCCTCGCCGCCAGGAAACCCGCGGCGGGGATGACGCACAGTAAGATCCTGCCACGTGAACGGCCAGAAAATACCCCCCCTTCGCCACATTGACAGAGAGTCATAGATAGAGTCAGTGATGTTTATAGCATGGAAACAGGCCTTTTGGCCAGCTTGTCCATTCCGCCCAGTTTCTATCACTAAGCTAGTCCCACTTGCCTGCATTTAGCCCATATCCCTCTATACCCACCCTGCCCATGTAACTGTCTAACTGTTTATTAAAGGAAAAAATTGTACCCACCTTCTCCCCGTGTTTGCGTGGGTTTCGCCCCCACAACCCTAAAGATGTGAAAGCTAGGTGGATTGAACACGCTAAATTGCCCCTTAATTGGAAAAATTAATTGGTTACTCTAACAAAACAAAGTGGGCAGCACGGTAGCATTGTGGATATCACAATGGCTTCACAGCTCCAGGGTCCCCGGTTTGATTCCCGGCTTGGGTCACTGTCTGTGCGGAGTCTGCACATCCTCCCCGTGTGTGCGTGGGTTTCCTCCGGGTGCTCCGGTTTCCTCCCACAGTCCAAAGATGTGCAGGTTAGGTGGATTGGCCATGATAAATTGCCGTTAGTGTCCAAAATTGCCCTTAGTGTTGGGTGGGGTTACTGGGTTATGGGGATAGGGTGGAGGTGTTGACCTTGGGTGGGGTGCTCATTCCAGGAGCCGGTGCAGACTCGATGGGCTGAATGGCCTCCTGCTGCACTGTAAATTCTATGATCTACCACTGCCTCTGGCAGATCGTTCCAGATGCTCACCACACTTTTTATGCAGGAATTTCCCCTATGGTCTCTTTTGTATCTCTCCCCTCCCCTTTAAACCTATGCCCTCTAGTTCTAGACTCCTCTATCTTTGGGAAAAGATGATGACCATCTACCTTATCTATGCTCCTTATTATGTTATAGACCTCTATAAGATCACCCCTAAGCCTCCAACGCTCCAGGGAAAAACGTCCCAGCCTATCCAGCCTCTCCTTATAACTCAGACCATCGCATCCTTGTAGCATCCTCGTAAATCTCTTCTGCACTGTTTCTAATTTAACAATATCCTACCTATAATAGGGTGATCAGAACTGAACACAGTATTCCATGTGAGGTCTTACAAATGTTTTGTACAACTTCAACAAGATGTCCCAACTGCTGTATTCAATATTCTGATCAATAAAACCTAGCATGCTGAATGCCTTCTTCATCACCCTGTCCACCTTCGACTCCATCTTCAAGGAGCTATGAACCTGTACCCCTAGATCTCTTTGTTCTGTAACTCTCCCCAACTCCTTCCTGTTAACTGAGTAGATCCTGCCCTGATTTGATCGACCAAAATGCATCACCTCACATTTATCCAACTTAAACTCCACCTGCCATTCATCGGTCCACTGGCCCAATTGGCCAAGATCCTGTTGCAATCTTGTACAACCTTCTTTGCTATCCACTATGCCACCAATGTTGGTGTTCATCTGCAAACTTACTAACCATGCCTCCTACATTCTCATCCAAATAGTTAATATGTATAACAAATAGCAGTGGAATTTAAGGACTTTAAGCACTTTGATTGAGTTTTGTGAAGGGGCACCGCCTTCATCTACCTTCTTGGTTACCCCTTCAAAAAACTCAATCAAATTCGTGAGACATGACTTTCCCCTTACAAAGCCATGCTGACTTTCACTATTTAGCCCTTGCCTGTCTAAATGCCTGTAGATCCTGTCCCTCCGAATACCTTCTAACAATTTACCCACTACAGAAGTAAGGCTCACTGATCTTTATATCCCAGGCTTATCCCTACAGCCTTTCTTAAACAAGGGCACAACATTTGCTACCCTTCAATCTTCAGGCACCTGTTCTGTGGCCATCGATGATTCAAATATGGTAATGAACCAAGGCAGGTGATAGATTTGTTAGTGGGGGAGCATTTTGGAGGTAGTGACCACAATTCTGTGACTTTCACTTTAGTAATGGAGAGGGATAGGTGCGAGCAACAGGGCAAGGTTTATAATTGGGGGAAGGGTAAATACAATGCTGTCAGACAAGAATTGAAGTGCAGAAGTTGGGAACATAGGCTGTCAGGGAAGGACACAAGTGAAATGTGGAACTTGTTCAAGGATCAGGTACTGCGTGTCTTTGATATGTATGTCCCTGTCAGGCAGG
This sequence comes from Scyliorhinus canicula, assembly GCF_902713615.1. NCBI lineage: Eukaryota > Metazoa > Chordata > Chondrichthyes > Carcharhiniformes > Scyliorhinidae > Scyliorhinus > Scyliorhinus canicula. Next base: position 19,819,429 of record NC_052148.1, on the reverse strand, counting down.
GAAGAGATGGTCGAGTGAGGGAACCATGGTTGACAAGAGAGGTTGAATGTCTTGTTAAGAGGAAGAAGGATGCTTATGTAAGGCTGAAGAAACAAGGTTCAGACAGGGCGCTGGAGGGATACACGATAGCCAGGAGGGAACTGAAGAAAGGGATTAGGAGAGCTAAGAGAGGGCATGAAAAATCTTTGGCGGGTAGGATCAAGGAAAACCCCAAGGCCTTTTACACATACGTGAGAAATATGAGAATGACTAGAGTGAGAGTAGGTCCGATTAAGGACAGTAGCGGGAGATTGTGTATTGAGTCTGAAGAGATAGGAGAGGTCTTGAACAAGTATTTTTCTTCAGTATTTACAAATGAGAGGGGCCATATTGTTGGAGAGGACAGCGTGAAGCAGACTGATAAGCTTGAGGAGATACTTGTCAGGAAGGAAGATGTGTTGCGCGTTTTGAAAAACTTGAGGATAGACAAGTCCCCCGGGCCTCACGGGATATATCCAAGGATTCTATGGGAAGCAAGAAATGAAATTGCAGAGCCGTTGGCAATGATCTTTTCGTCCTCGCTGTCAACAGGGGTGGTACCAGAGGATTGGAGAGTGGCGAATGTCGTGCCCCTGTTCAAAAAAGGGAATAGGGATAACCCTGGGAATTACAGGCCAGTTAGTCTTACTTCGGTGGTAGGCAAAGTAATGGAAAGGGTACTGAGGGATAGGATTTCTGAGCATCTGGAAAGGCATTGCTTGATTAGGGATAGTCAGCACGGATTTGTGAGGGGTAGGTCTTGCCTTACAAGTCTTATTGAATTCTTTGAGGAGGTGACCAAGCATGTGGATGAAGGTAAAGCAGTGGATGTAGTGTACATGGATTTTAGTAAGGCATTTGATAAGGTTCCCCATGGTAGGCTTATGCAGAAAGTAAGGAGGCATGGGATAGTGGGACATTTGGCCAGTTGGATAACAAACTGGCTAACCGATAGAAGACAGAGAGTTGTGGTGGATGGCAAATATTCAGCCTGGAGCCCAGTTATCAGTGGCGTACCGCAGGGATCAGTTCTGGGTCCTCTGCTGTTTGTGATTTTCATTAACGACTTGGATGAGGGAGTTGAAGGGTGTGTCAGGAAATTTGCAGATGATACGAAGATTGGTGGAGTTGTGGATAGTGAGGAGGGCTGTTGTCGGCTTCAAAGAGACATAGATAGAATGCAGAGCTGGGCTGAGAAGTGGCAGATGGAGTTTAACCCTGACAAGTGTGAGGTTGTCCATTTTGGAAGGACAAATCTGAATGCGGAATACAGGGTTAATGGTAGGGTTCTTGGCAATGTGGAGGAGCAGAGAGATCTTGGGGTCTATGTTCATTGTTCTTTGAAAGTTGCCACTCAAGTGGATAGAGCTGTGAAGAAGGCCTATGGTGTGCTAGCGTTCATTAGCAGAGGGATTGAATTTAAGAGCCGTGAGGTGATGATGCAGCTGTACAAAACCTTGGTCAGGCCACATTTGGAGTACTGTGTGCAGTTCTGGTCACCTCATTTTAGGAAGGATGTGGAAGCTTTGGAAAAGGTGCAAAGGAGATTTACCAGGATGTTGCCTGGAATGGAGAGTAGGTCATACGAGGAAAGATTGAGGGTGCTGGGCCTTTTCTCATTGGAACGGAGAAGGATGAGGGGCGACTTGATAGAGGTTTATAAGATGATCAGGGGAATAGATAGAGTAGATAGTCAGAGACTTTTTCCCCGGGTGGAACACACCATTACAAGGGGACATAAATTTAAGATAAATGGTGGAAGATATAGAGGGGATGTCAGAGGTAGGTTCTTTACCCAGAGAGTAGTGGGGGCATGGAATGCACTGCCTGTGGTAGTAGTTGAGTCGGAAAATTTATGGACCTTCAAACGGCTATTGGATAGGTACTTGGATTAGGGTAGAATAAGGGAGTGTAGGTTAACTTCTTAAGGGCAGCACGGTAGCATTGTGGATAGCACAATTGCTTCACAGCTCCAGGGTCCCAAGTTCGATTTCGACTTGGGTCACTGTCTGTGTGGAGTCTGCACGTCCTCCCCGTGACTGCGTGGGTTTCCTCCGGGTACTCCGGTTTCCTCCCACAGTCCAAAGATGTGCAGGTTGGGTGGATTGGCCATGACAAATTGTCCAAAATTCTATGATTAACCTAGGACAAAAGTTCGGCGCAACATCGTGGGCCGAAGGGCCTGTTCTGTGCTGTATTTCTCTATCTATCTATCTATCTCAGTTAGGGGGGCAGCAATTTCCTCCCTAACCTCCCACAATGTCCTGGGATACATTTCATCAGGTCCCAGGGATTTATCTATCTTGATGTGCTTTAATACCTCCAGCACCTCCTTCTCTGTAATATGTACACTCCTCAAAACACCACTTTTTATTTCCCCTATTTTCCTAACATTAGTGCCTTTCTCAACATTAAATACTGACGAGAAATATTCATTTGGGACCTCTTCCATCCCTTGTGGATCTGCACATAGATGACCTTGTTTATCCTTTGTATTAAAAATAAATCTCCTCACCTGCTCCTTCCAGTAAACCATCAATAACAGCTTGCATTTGTAAAGCACTTTAAATGTATTAAAATTGGCACAAGTCTTTCAAGAGGAGCATTACCAAAGTTTGACCCAGAGTAATGTTGGAGAATATTTGGATAGAAGAGCCATCTTTCAGGGAGCATTTTGAGGAAGGAGAGTAGGACAGACACTCAGCGGGTTTTAAAGAGGAAATTCTAGGCCGATTGTCATTAAAGGGTTCATTAGTTCTGTATGGTGTAGTGTGGTTGGGTGAATGGGCACTGAAGTGCCACAGCTTGGAATGAGAGGTACATCAAGAACATAGAACATACAGTGCAGAAGGAGGCCATTCGGCCCATCGAGTCTACACCGATCCATTTAAGCCCTCACTTCCACCCTATCCCCATAACCCAATGACCCTTCCTAACCTTTTTGGACACTGAGGGCAATTCAGCATGGCCAATCCACATAACCTGCACGTCTTTGGACTGTGGGAGGAAACCGGAGCACCCGGAGGAAACCCATGCACACACAGAGAGAACGTGCAGACTCCGCACAGACAGTGACCCAGCATGGAATCGAACCTGGGACCCTGGCGCTGTGAAGCCACAGTGCTATCCATATGTAGCCACACATTGTTCCCCTCCTCCCCCGGAAGTCCTCCACTGCCAGGCGGTAAAGATTCTGCCTTGTTTACCAGTTCATGTCAAATTCAGAATCCCATTTACATTAGTTACATAAACTCACGTCTCTTACGCTCTGTGGATCAACAGCCCTGACTCTCTGTTAATTAAGGTTTACACCACTCGGGTCACATTTGCTTTTACTGTATCTTATTTATTGTTTTCTGGGGCGTGGACATCACCGGCAAGACCAGCATTTATTGCCCATCCTTAATTACTCATGAACTGAGTGGCTTGCCAGGTCATTGCAAATGGCAGTTAAAAGTCCAGATCACAGAAAAATAGTGCAGAAGAGGCCCTTTGGCCTATCTAGTCTGCACGGGAAAAACACTGGACCTGTCTGTGTAATTCCATTTGCCAGCACTAGGCCCAAAGCCTTTTTAAAGGATGTGAGGTAATCTGCTTCTCCCACCCTCCCAGACCGTCACCACCCTCTGGGCAAAATAGGTTTCCCCTCAAATCCCCCCTAAATCTCCTGTCCCTCACCATGAACCTGTGACCCCTCGTAACTGACCCTTGAACTAAGGGGGACAACCGCATCCTATCCCCGCCCCTCATAATTTTGTACATCTCGATCAGGTCACCCCTCAGTCTTACTCTGCTTCAATGCAAACAACCCAAACCAATCCAACCTCTCTTCATAATTAATTGCTCCATCCCAGGCAACATCCTGGTGAAACCGCTCCAGTGCAATCACAGCCTTCCTATAATGTGGCGACCAGAATTGCACACAGTACTCCAGCTGTGGCCTCACCAAAGTTCCATATACCTCCAACATGACCTCTCTGCTTTTGTAATCTATGCCTCGATCAATAAAGGCAAATATCCCATATGGCTTTTTCACCAACCTATTAACCTACCCTTCCACCTTCAGAAATCTATAAACAAACATAAGGTCCCTTCGTTCCTCAGAACTTCCCAGTGTCATGCCATTCATTGAATACTCCCTTGTCAAATTATTCTTTCCAAAGTGTATCACCTCACACTTTTCAGGGTTAAATTCCAGTTACCACTTATCTGTCCACTTGGCCATCCCGTCTATATCTTCCTGTAACCCAAGACACTCAAACTCACTGTTAATCACACGGCCAATCTTTGTGCCAGACTTACTGATCCTATCCCCCACATTGTTATCAATGTCATTTATATAAATGATGAAATGTAGGGGAACAAGCACAGATCCCTGTGGTATGCCACTGGACACTGGCTTCCAGCAGCTGTCTGCCATCACCCTGTGTCTCCTACAACAAAGCCAATTTTGAATCTACCTCGTCAAATTACTCTAGATTCCATGAGCATGTGGGACCCATGGGGGACCCTGTCAAAGGCTTTGCTGAAATCCATATAAACTACATCAACTGCACTACCTTAATTTACACACCTGGTCACCCCCTCAAAAAAAATCAATCAAATTTGTTAGGCATGGCCTTCCTCTCAAAAAGCCATGTTGACTATTCCTGATCACACCGTGCCTCCAAGAGTTTCCCTACCGCTGACATGAGACTCACTGCTCTGTAGTTCCCTGGCTTATCTCTACACTCTCTTTTTAAAAAATAAATTTAGAGTACCCAATTCATTTTTCCAATTCAGGGGAAATTTAGCGTGGCCAATCCACCTACCCTGCACATCTTTGGGTTGTTGGGGCGAAAACCACGCAAACACGGGGAGAATGTGCAAACTCCACCCGGACAGTGACCCAGAGCCAGGATCGAACCTGGGACCTCAGTGCCGTGAGGCTGCAGTGCTATCCACTGCACCACTGTGCTGCCCCTACAATCCTTCTGTAATAGTGGGACCACATTAGCTGTTCTCCAGTCCTCTGGCACCTACCCCTTGGCCAGAGAAGAATTAAAAATTTGGGTCAGAGCCCCGGAAATCTCCTCTCTCTCCACCCGCAGCAGCCTGGGACACAATTCATTCAGACCTGGAGAGTTGTCCACTTTTAAGCCCCCCAATACCTCCAATAACTTGTCACTCCCTATCAAAATTTGCTCATGAACCTCACAATCTCGTTCCCCGAGTTCCATACCTACATCATTATTCTCTGGGGTCAACCACATTGCTGTGGGTTTGGAGTCACCGGCAGGCCAGGTCAGATAGGGATACTGGATAAGGATGGCTGATAACCTTCCCTGGTGGGAAACAATGATTACTCACAAAGATCCCTATGGCATATCTCTGCCTCTAGCCGCCTCTCTATCCGTGTTGCTTCAACACCATTCACTTTAATTTTTCAGAAAGTCTCTTAAGTTGCATTTCACCAGCACAATCCAACTTCATCAAAAAATGCAAGTACTTTACAAAACCATAAAGGCTATTCTGTGATTATCTTTTGAAGTGTTGCTGACCTCCTCCCATACTCTGCTTCAAACAACCTTTTGAATTGATTCCTTCTCAATATTTTTCTGTAGTAATGGTTTTTCCACACTGTCCTCATATGCCTCGGCCGTCTTGCTTTCATTATATGTTGTAAAAACCCAGCTAAAATATTTAATTTGCATAGAAACAGGAGTTGGCCATTTAACTCCTCAAGGCTTTCCAGGAGGCTGATCTGAAACCTAACTCTATACATATATCTCCCTTTGCCCCTTATCCCCCGACTGACAACAATCTAATCAATCTCAGATTTAGCATTAACAATTCGTTCGGCATTAATTGCTGTTTGCGGAAGAGAGTTCCAAGCTTCTGTGTCACCCTTTTTATGTCAAAGTATCTCCTAACTTCACCACTGAAAGGTCCAGGTCTGGATCTTTTTGTCCCCTTCGTCCTAGACTCTCCAATGATAGAAGTAGATCTGTTCCATCTGGGAAGTCGTGCGGAGCAGTGGGATACATCTCTGCCTCTAAGTCAGAAGCGTCAGGATTAAGTCCCACCCCAGGACTTGATGGCCAAGGAAGCTGCATTCAAAACAAGACCAAATGGGTCGATTCTCAACCAGATCAGCCTTCCAACACATTGAACAGTGCGACAGATTCCTTGTCAGTCACGTGATGAAAAGAAAGTTGGTGCCTCTATCATCACTATCCATAGCTCCAGACTAGGCCATGGAGGAATGCACATTGCGACAGCAACTCAGACTCCTGACCTATCTGAAATGCACCACCTATCAGCGAGGCCTCTTAATATCTTGAAAATGGCATTGCTGTAATCCCTTAAATCTTATGTTCCAAGACAGTCTCTTCGTCTCAAAGCAGTTCTTTGGCTATATTTTATACATTTAAATTAATTATAAATGGAAACATTGAAAACTATTCGTTACTGATTGGCCGGAATTCTCCGGCTGTTCTCTGACGCTGGGGTTCTCTGCTGCCGCCGGTAGCGCACTCCTGCGGTGTGGGGTGGCTTCAATGGGAAATCCCATTGACAGCGGCGGGAGCACGGAGACTCGCCACCAGCGAACGGCATGCTGCCTCCCACCATCGAGAAACACGTGGCTGGAAGGTCAGAGATTCCTGCCCATTGCGTATCCCTATTGTTTTCATATTGTTTCAGCATCTCCCCTGACCCAGCGCTAGCTGGTTAGTGTGATTAGCATTTGGCTGAATCCTTTGGCTATTGTGGACCTGGATGACCTCTTCACCTCTCCATGTCAATAAAGTTGCGGCTTTTATCTTTTAACCAGTTCATTGACACAAGACCAGATGGTAATGGACAGCCGTTTCATGTCAAATTCCATTTGTTGGCACAGATGCACATTTACCCTGAGGAAGCTGATTAATGTGACTGTTGTTAGCCTTAGGAAGTGGAGAGGAAAGATTCACTTGGAAGAAGTCAGGAATGGGAAACTATATTATGAAGAGGGGGTTTCAAAGTGAAGGAATCGGGTGGAATAATTGGGAAAGCTTGTTTCTTCTACGTTGGGGAGTCAGTGCTGAATGGCCTCCAGATGAAAATGTCACAGAGTAAGAGAGGGCTGAATGGAGAATGGAACATTTTGCTCCAGGGAGTTTTCGAGACAGAGGCCTTTGCAGATGTTACAGGAAAACTAGAGAACTATTTGAAGTGCTGTGAGGTAGGGAATTAGTTTTGAATTAGGCGAGCAGAGTCAGTGCAGGCCTGATGGGCTGGATGACATAGAATCCCTACAATGCAGAAGGAGGTCATTCAGCCCATTAAGTCTGCACCGACCCTCCAAAAGAGCACCTAACCTGCGCCCATTAACCCCATTGTGGTGAAATGCATCACAACAACTAAGTAACCACTAGAGGGAGCACCAGCGATGTCATGACATGCAGACATACAGCCAATGGGTCATGAGACCAGGACACAACCAATGGGTAATCAGGAAACCCAGAGATGGCATTACCACAAGGGGGCACTTCACAACCCATATAAAAGGACTAGGGCACACGTGCTCTGCCGCTTTCCACAGACAGGCATCTCGAGTGTACATCAGGGTTGATCAACAGCATCACATCCAACACGTGGCTCAGAGCAGGCTGGTAAAGATAGACTGAGTTACTACAGCTAGATTAGCAGAGAACTAATTTAAGAACTGTGTTAATAGTTCAATAAACACGTAGAACTCATTTCATAGTCTGGAGCTTCCTTTGTCAAAGCATACATCAAGGAAGCAGCTTATGCCACACGAAGCAGCGTAACACAACACACGTAACCCCACCTAACCCTTTGGACACTAAGGGGAAATTTTGCGCGGCCAATTCATCTAACCTGCACATCTTCGGACTTCAGTGCATCCTTCAGTGCAGTCAAAATCTGTAGAAGCTATGCTGCGTGGTAAATGGGCCGACACATCTAGCAAAATAGTGAAATTGTAAATTTATGCAGTCGCACTGATCCCTGTTCTGTGCTGATTTGCGCACGGCCGTTAGATTAGGAGAATTGTTTTTAGTGACTGTGCCACAGAAGTGGAAACTCAGTCAGGGTTCCTGCTCCTGATCACTTTCTGCTGCTGCTGAAAAATGCTACAGGTGCGTCGCAAGTGGGAGTGGGATGAGGCTCACCTGTGATGTCTCCCATGGCCAAGCCATCAAGGGGAAAGCCTCCTCTAACAGGGTGTGCAAGAATGTCCCTGTCTGGAGAACCAAAGTAAATCAAGACCTTTGGGAGAGGGGCTTGGACTTGAGGGCTTTCCTGGATCCAGCGACACATGAGGCAAACAAAGCGCTTGCTAATATAAAAGCAAAATACCATGAACGCTGGAAATCGAAAATAAAAACGGGAAGAAAATCCAGCAGATCTGACAAAATCTGTGGAGAAACAGTTAACGGGGCACATTTTCCGGCTCCACCCTCTGCAGGAAATGCCATGGGTGGGGCGGACTCTTTAGGGGCCCGTTGACTTTGGGCTGGCATGGTGGTGCAATGGTTAGCACTCCTGCCTCACAGCACCAGGGACCCGGGTTCAATTCCGGCCTCAGGTGACTATTTGTGTGGAGTTTGTATGTTCCTCCGCCCCGTGTGTGTGGGTTTCCTCCGGGTGCTCCAGTTTCCTCCCACAGTCCAAAGATGTGCAGTGTTTAGGTGAATTGGCCATGATAAATTGCCCCTTAGTCCAAAAGGTTAGGTAGGGTAACAGGGGGGGGTTGGGCATGGGTGGGGGGCTCTTTCAGAGGGTCGGTACAGATTCAACGGGCCGAATAGCCTCCGCATGCACTATAGGGATTTTATGATTCTCTAAACTAAGGCGGGAATTTCTGATCTCATGACAGGAAAATCCCACCAACGTTCTGAGTCCTGATGTCTCTTCTTCAGGCCTGTCGTATGACCTTGTAAAGAAGTGTCGTACTATCATTAGCATTAACTCTATTTCTCTCTCCACAGTTACTGCCAGACCTGCTGCGTTTTCCCCTGCACTGGCTGCTTTTTAAAATCTTATTAAAGCAGTTATTAATGTCGGTTTGCACGGCTAGTATCCCTGGAACAGGATGCCAGCCTGTCACACGAGACTGTGGGGTACCACACTGCTCCAAGCACAGCAGGCCTCTCTTGCCACCTGCCATATTGGAAGGATTTATAGGTTGACAACCACTGCTCAGGGTCATGAAGTCCTGCAGTGGGACTCAAACCCATGAGCTTTGGACTCCAAAGTAAGGGACACTACCCACTGCGCCACAAGTCCTCTGCATCAGGAGAGAAAGAGAGTGGAATCGTTAATGCTGGAAGAACTGCGTGCTTTAACAAGAGCAAAAGATACTCACAGGTGAATTACTGACGCCCAGTTTCAACGTTGTGGTTTTGACATTTAGTTCAATCTCACATGAATTGAACTATTTTTAGTGGCCGATGGGATCAGAACTGTTAATCTATGGCTTTAATGTACCTCCTGTGGATTCTGCTGCTGAACATTTGATAATACATCAGCCAAAGGATAAAATAACTGTGTAATCTGGGGGTTAAGGGATAATATTAGGTTCGAACATCATTTTGAACTTTTCAATTCAAATGTGGCTTGTAACATCCCCTACTTATGAGCTGTGTCATATAGTTGAGTTAGATCAATAGAGGTTTGTTAAGTAAGTGCATCAAGGCATACGGAGCGATGGCTGGTAAATGAAGTTGAGGGACAGATCAGTAATTATCTAGTTGAATGGCAGAGCAGGCTCGAGTAGCTGAATATTCTTGTTTTCAGACTCGTGCAGAGTGCAGAACCTGTATCATACACAATGTTATCCATCTTTCACAAGTATCCTCCCATCAAAATCATCTTCAGTGACCAGATCCCTCATTAGCTTTTCTATCATATCTCTCATTATAAGCATTTTGCTTGACCGACATTTCTTCTGACGGGATTTTCGCACCATCAGATTCTCCTACCAATGGAATCTCTCATCAGTGAATTCTCCTACCACTGGATTTTCAAACCAGTGGAATCTCCCATTACAGGATTCTCCAATCACCGGATTTTCCCACCAAATGGAAACTTCCATTACCAGATTTTCCCACCACTGGAATCTCCATCACACATCCCTCCCATCACCGGAATCTCCATCACCGGAATCTCCATCAACCATCCCTCCCATCAACCGTCCCTGCCATCAACCATCCCTCCCATCAACCGTCCCTGCCATCAACCGTCCCTTCCATCAACCGTCCCTGCCATCAACCCTCCCTCCCATCAACCATCCCTCCCATCAACCGTCCCTGCCATCAACCGTCCCTCGAATCAACCGTCCTTCGCATCAACCGTCCCTCCCATCAACCGTCCCTCCCATCAACCGTCCCTCCCATCAACCGTCCCTCGCATCAACCGTCCCTCCCATCAACCGTCCCTCCCATCAACCGTCCCTTCCATCAACCGTCCCTGCCATCAACCCTCCCTCCCATCAACCATCCCTCCCATCAACCGTCCCTGCCATCAACCGTCCCTCCCATCAACCATCCCTGCCATCAACCGTCCCTCCCATCAACTGTCCCTCGCATCAACCGTCCCTCGAATCAACCGTCCTTCGCATCAACCGTCCCTCCCATCAACCGTCCCTCCCATCAACCGTCCCTCCCATCAACCGTCCCTCGCATCAACCGTCCCTCCCATCAACCGTCCCTCCCATCAACCCTCCCTGCCATCAACTGTCCCTCCCATCAACCGTCCCTCCCATCAACCGTCCCTCGCATCAACCGTCCTTCGCATCAACCGTCCCTCCCATCAACCGTCCCTGCCATCAACCCTCCCTCCCATCAACCGTCCCTCCCATCAACCGTCCCTCCCATCAACCGTCCCTCCCATCAACCGTCCCTCCCATCAACCGTCCCTCCCATCAACCGTCCCTGCCATCAACCCTCCCTCCCATCAACCGTCCCTCCCATCAACCGTCCCTCGCATCAACCGTCCCTCGCATCAATCGTCCCTCGCATCAACCGTCCCTCCCATCAACCGTCCCTCCCAGCAACCGTCCCTTTCATCAACCGTCCCTGCCATCAACCCTCCCTGCCATCAACCATCCCTGCCATCAACCATCCCTCCCATCAACCGTCCCTCCCATCAACCGTCCCTGCCATCAACCGTCCCTCCCATCAACTGTCCCTCGCATCAACCGTCCCTCGAATCAACCGTCCTTCGCATCAACCGTCCCTCCCATCAACCGTCCCTCCCATCAACCGTCCCTCCCATCAACCGTCCCTCGCATCAACCGTCCCTCCCATCAACCGTCCCTCCCATCAACCCTCCCTGCCATCAACTGTCCCTCCCATCAACCGTCCCTCCCATCAACCGTCCCTCGCATCAACCGTCCTTCGCATCAACCGTCCCTCCCATCAACCGTCCCTGCCATCAACCCTCCCTCCCATCAACCGTCCCTCCCATCAACCGTCCCTCCCATCAACCGTCCCTCCCATCAACCGTCCCTCCCATCAACCGTCCCTCCCATCAACCGTCCCTGCCATCAACCCTCCCTCCCATCAACCGTCCCTCCCATCAACCGTCCCTCGCATCAACCGTCCCTTGCATCAATCGTCCCTTGCATCAACCGTCCCTCCCATCAACCGTCTTTCGCATCAACCGTCCCTCCCATTAACCATCCCTCCCATCACTGATATCTCCCATCACAGATATCTCCCATCACTGATATCTCTCATCACTGATATCTTCCTTTACTGATATCTCCCTTTACTGATATCTCCCTTTTCTGATATCTCCCTTTACTGATATCTCCCATCACTGATATCTCCCATTACTGATATCTTCCATCACTGATATCTCCCATCATTGATATCTCCCTTCACTGATATCTCCCATCACTGATATCTCCCATTACTAATATTTCCCATCACTGATATCTCCCATCATTGATATCTCCCTTCACTGATATCTCCCATCACTGATATCTCCCATCACTGATATCCCCCATCACTGATATCTACCATCACTGATATCTCCCATCACCGATATTTCCCATCACTGATATCTTCCATCACTGATATCTCCGACTATCTGATATCCTCAGTATCAACCAACACTAATTCCCTTCATAAACCGATTAGCTTAGTTTTGGCATTTTCTGGTGAAAAAACTGTGAGACAATCTCGTCCCCTGCCCCCCCCCCCCCCCTCCCCCTTCAATCCCACCCAAACATTCAGGTAAAATATGCAAAAATTCAACAGCAAGATACCTTGAATTAGGACACATAAAGGAATCTCTCACTATTGTGTTCAGCATCACTGATGATGTTAAACGCACAAGAGCGTTCACTAATCAGCAATATTCACGAGTGAAGAGCAGTGAGACAAGGTATTGAATTGACAGGTTGCTTGTAAAGCCACTCTGAATTTAGGAGTACGGACTTTCCCCAATTACTTTTTTAGCACTCAAACCTGACTTTAACATCTGGAACCTGACTGAGCAACTTGAAATGAAATGAAATGAAATCGCTTATTGTCACAAGTAGGCTTCAAATGAAGTTACTGCGAAAAGCCCCTAGTTGCCACATTCCGGCGCCTGTCCGGGGAGGCTGGTACGGGAATTGTACTGTGCTGCTGGCCTGCCTTGGTCTGCTTTAAAAGCCAGCGATTTAGCCCTGTGCTAAACCAGCCCCTTGAATATAATAAAGTTAACAGATTGAAGACATTTCCCAAGAAACTTACACTGGAATATTTAACCTATGTTAACATGCCAATGTGAACTAAATTAATCCCGGGAGCGAGAGGGAAAGCGAGCGGGAGAACGTAATTGAGTCAGAGGGAAATCAGCTTCCCAATGGAAGGATGAACTTTTGCAATTAGAACATAGAACGATACAGCGCAGTACAGGCCCTTCGGCCCTCGATGTTGCACCGACATGGAAAAAATCTAAAGGCCATCTAACCTACACTATGCCCTTATCATCCATATGCTTATCCAATAAACTTTTAAATGCCCCCAATGTTGGCGAGTTCACTACTGTTGCAGGTAGGGCATTCCACGGCCTCACCACTCTTTGCGTAAAAAACCCACCTCTGACCTCTGTCCTATATCTATTACCCCTCAATTTAAGGCTATGTCCCCTCGTGCTAGCCACCTCCATCCGCGGGAGAAGTCTCTCGCTGTCCACCCTATCTAACCCTATAGAATTAAGTCCAAGGAAATAGAAGGTATTGAATTTCCCAATGGCAAGTGTCAAGAAGGGCATTTATATTCATCTACATGCTTATTAAAAATCTAGGTCGCTAATATTTAGTCTCCTTTCCCAAACGAGTTATCAGTGAGCGAGAAACACGTGCCTTCAGATTTTTGACTGTATATAAGTGGCATGCAGAGGACAATGTAGTCAGCTTTCTGGACATGTAATGAATGGCCACTTTCTTCCCTCTTTGGGAAACATTGTTCCATGAGGTGATGATTGGGTGGTGGGAGCAGAAGGAACAAGGAGCACGGAGGCTACCTGAGGAAGGGAGAGAGGGAGCCAGGTGCAGGAATGTGGGAGGGAGCCTGGATGTTGGGTGTGGGGGTCCTGTGAATGATGGCAGGGAGGGGGAGGGAAGTTGGAAGAATAATGTTCCTAAAAGGCTGCATCGTTACTGTCTATAGTGGGGTCTGGGGGTTGAACTGAGGGTACTGGGCAGTGGAGAGAACAGCCACAATAAGAGGGGTAGTGTGATGCAACAGGATGACAGGTCCAGGATCATACTTACTGAGAAAGATGGTCTTATTGGACCGGGGTTAGAGAAATAGGCAAAATAGGCAGCACAAATAATGGCAGGGTTTAGGGACAAGTGGACGTGTGGACAGTAAGAGCTGTAGGCTCAAAGAGGGGAATACTCAAAAGTGTGCGAAGGGTCTATTTGGTTGGAGGAGCTCAGGGTCAGTCCAATTGGCTGAAAAAGGGACACTTTAATAATCACGAAGCAACTGGATGAGAACTATGGTTCTCCTCTCCACGATGAAGCACAAACAGCAGCAGGTTTGGATCTCCCACCATTGAGATCCCAGCAAAGTCAGAAGCTGTGGTAAAGTCTGATCTAAAGGGCAGCTCAAGTTGCTCACGGTGCGGATGGGGAAGGGGGTGAGGGAATGGAGGGAGGGGGGCAGAGGTTAACTCGCTAGGAATAAGAGAGATAAACAACAAGTGAGGATCCTCCGTAGATAGTCATGGCTGGCGAAGGGGCAGGTGTTACGTCCATGATCACAAGATCTGGAATGTTTCTCAAGGGTGATGCAGGGAAGCCGAATAGTTTTTGTAAGAAGTCTTACAACACCAGGTTAAAGTCCAACAAGTTTGTTTCGAATCACTAGCTTTCGGAGCACAGCTACTTCCTCAGGTGAATGAAGAGGTGGGTTCCACAAACACATATATAGACAAATTCAATGATGCAAGATGATACTTTGAATGCTTGTCTTTGTAGGTAATTAAGTCTTTACAGGTCCAGACGGAGCGACTGGAGAGAAGGATAATCACAGGTTAAAGAGGTGTGAATTGTCTCAAGCAAGGACAGTTGGTAGGATTTTGCAAGCCCAGACCAGATGGTGGGGGGTGAATGTAATGCAACATGAATCCAAGGTCCTGGTTGAGGCTATGAGGGGCATAGACAGAATGGATAGTCAGAGGCTTTCCCCAGGGTAGAGGAGTCAATTACTAGGGGGCATAGGTTTAAGGTGCGAGGGGCAAAGTTTAGAGGAGATGTGCGAGGCAAGTTTTTTTACACAGAGGGTAGTGAGTGCCTGGAACTCGCTGCCGGAGGAGGTGGTGGAAGCAGGGACGATAGTGACATTTAAGGGGCATCTTGACAAATACATGAATAGAACATAGAACATAGAACAGTACAGCACAGAACAGGCCCTTCAGCCCTCGATGTTGTGCCGAGCAATGATCACCCTACTCAAACCCACGTACCCCGTATACCCGTAACCCAACAATCCCCCCATTAACCTTACACTACGGGCAATTTAGCATGGCCAATCCACCTAACCCGCACATCTTTGGACTGTGGGAGGAAACCGGAGCACCCGGAGGAAACCCACGCACACACGGGGAGGACGTGCAGACTCCACACAGACAGTGACCCAGCCGGGAATCGAACCTGGGACCCTGGAGCTGTGAAGCATTGATGCTAACCACCATGCTACCGTGAGGCTGGGAATAGGATGGGAATAGAGGGATACGGACCCAGGAAGTGTAGAAGACTTTAGTTTAGATGGGCAGCATGGTCGGCGAGGGCTGAAGGACCAGTTCCTGTGCTGTACTTTTCTTTGTTCTTTGTTCTTTGAGGCCATACTCATGCATGCGGAACTTGGCTATCAGTTTCTTCAGTATCTGAGGAGTGCTGAACATTATCTCCACTTCTGATTTCTGATTGAAGAAAGGTAATTGATGAAGCAGCTGAAGATGGTTGGGCCTCGGACACTACCCTGAGGAACTACTGCAATGATGTCCTGGAGCTGAGATGATTGAACCCAAACAACCACAGCCATCTTCCTTTGTATCAGGCATGACCCCAAACAACTGAGAGTCCCCCCCCCCCCCCCCCGATTCCCATTGAGTCCTGTTTTGGTAGGGCTCCTCGATGCCATTCTCGGGCAAATGTTGACCTCATGCCAAGGGCAGTCACACTCACTTCACCTCTGGAATTGAGCTCATTTGTTTATTTTTGAAGCAAGTTTGTAATGAGGTCAGGAGCTCAGTGGCCCTGGCAGAATCCAAACTGAGCATCCTTCAGCAGGTTATTGCTGGGTAAGTGCCACTTGATAGCACCGCTGATGACTCCTTCCATTACTTTGGTGATGATCGAGAGGAGACTGACGGGGTGGTAATTGGTCAGGTTGGGTTTGTCTTGTTTCTTGTGTACAGGGGTGTGGAAAGTTCTGGAGCACAGCTCTTCAGTACTATTGCTGGAATATTGTCAGGGCCCAAAGCCTTTGCAGTATCCAGTGCCTTCAGACGTTTCTTGATAGCATGGGGCGTGAAGCATAATGGCTGAAGACTGACATCTGTGAAGCTCGGGTCCTCCGAAGGAGACCCAAGTTGGATCAACCACTCGGCACTTCTGGGCTAAAGATCATTGCAAATAGGACATACAAAGACACATTGTAAATACATAGATGCTGGCATCAGCTGAATCATACGGAGTGTAGTATTACTCAGTAGGGAAGATGTGTGAAGAGATCAGATCAGTCCATAAGAGGGTCATTCAGGAGTCTGGTAACAGCGGGGAAGAAGCTATTTTTGAATCTGCTAGTGCGTGTTCTCAGACTTTTGTATTTCCTGCCCGATGGAAGAGGTTGGAAGAGATAATAACCCAGGTGGGGGAGGTCTTTGATTATGCCACCTGCTTTCCCAAGGCAGCGGGAGGTGTAAACAGAGCCAATGGATGGGAGGCAGGTTTGTGTGTCTTGTCTTATTTCATAGAATTTACATAGAAGGAGGCCATTCAGCCCATCGAGTCTGCACTGGCCTTTGGAAAAAGCAACCTACTTATGCCCCCACCTCCACCCCCGTAACCCAGTAACTCCATCTCACCTTTTTGGACACTAAGTGTAATTTATCAGAGCCAATCCACCTAACCTACACATCTTTGGACTGTGGGAGGAAACCAGAGCACACGGCGGAAACACACACACACTAGGGGAGAACATGCAGACTCCACACAGATAGTGATCCAAGCCGGGAATCGAACCTGGAACCCTGGAGCTGTGAAGCAACTGAGCTAACCAAGTAAAATGCTCTGTCGGACAAAATTCTAAATTCTCACAATTTAGCCTGAATCATTTGCTACATCTCCCCCTGCTGCGTTGTTTACGATATATTGTGCACTTCCAACTGTCTACCTGCAGCACGGTAGCACAAGTGGATGGCATTGTGGCTTCACAGCGCCAGGGTCCCAGGTTCGATTCCCCACTGGGTCACTGTCTGTGCGGAGTTTGCACGTTCTCCCCGTGTCTGCGTGAGTTTCCACCGGGTACTCCAGTTTCCTCCCACAGTCCAAAGACGTGCAGGTTATGTGGATTGTATGTTCTATGTTCTGTGTTCTATGTTCTACCTCCTCTCTTCGATTGGCTAAAGCTTTTCCAAGTTTCCCTCATAACCCCGTCATCCAGCATTTGGGATCAATTCTGCGGCCTTCAGGGGCCTCACTATATAACTTGTGACTCGTTGATGTTGGAAATTTGCCCCATCATATGTGACCTGCAAAGTGCGTGGTCATGAGACACGTGTTCCAAGCTGGGTGAGACTGAGACTGTGGAGAAAGTTGGGAGGAAAAAAACGAAGCGCTCCAAGTTCCTCGCTTTCATCTGAAAAATAAATGGACAGTCCAGCAGATATGTTCAAAGGAAATAAAAGATCAAAACATTTTTTTGAAAAGATCCCTGCTGTCATGGTGGGTTACTCCAAATGTATGTGACGTGCTGAGATCTTGAGAAAATACAACGCCTGCTTGATACTTCTGCAATCACCGAACATTGAACACAAAGTGCTGTGTAACAATCAGCGTCGGATCAGGAAAGACATTGCTCAATGGAACCAAAAGCCAGGATTTTTATGCCCCATATACAGTGATAAAATCCCTTTGGTGCAGGAGACCATTCGGCCCATTGAGTCTCCACCGACCGTCCGACAGAGCACTTTACTTGGGCCCATTCCAGCACCTATCTTAACCCAACCTCACCTGTGGACATTAAGGGTAATTTAGCATGGCCAATCCACCTAACCCGCACATCTTTGGGCTGTGGGAGGAAACCGGAGCACCCGGCGGAAACCCACACAGACACGGGGAGAACGTGCAGACTCTGCACAGTCACCCAAGCCGGGAATCGAACCTGGGATCCTGGAGCTGTGAGGCAGCTGTGCTAACCACTGTGCCACCATGCACCTATTTCCCATGCCGTTTTGTAAAAGCCTTGATCGCCACTGGCAATGTTACAGTAACTGCCCAAGTGTAAGACAGCGATTGCCTCTAAAGTCAGATTTGTAAGTTTACCCTCCCAGCAGTAACCGCACACCCCCCCCCCCCCCCCCCCCCCCCCCCCCCCCCCACCCCCACCCGTGGTGTGTATTGCGAAGGTGTCCTGCCATTGGCTTGCAACGCAATCTGCTGCTTCCGGTGCTGTCAACAGGGTTTCCCATTGTTCGCACCCTCCCCCGCTAGGGAACCCACTTCGAGGGGTGGGGGTGGGTCACTGCCAGTGGGACCTGAAGGTCCTGTCAGCAGGAAGGGCAGACAATCCCGTCCTCGGTACATTTTTAAAAATCGATAGAAGCGTAAAACAGACTAACTGCTCACTCTCACCCATTTCACACTGCTGGACAAAGCCAGGATTTACCACAGGAATTTTCCTGTCAGTACACGTGCGATGGGCCAAAGGGCCTTTCCTGTGCTGTAGACCTCGAAGACTATGAGGATTGTGAAGGTCACAGAGCTAGCGGCAACATTTTGTCAGAGACCTGCGCCCACTTCAGCACCAAACAAAATGGTCGACATGTTGTCCATCATCAGTGACCTCATTGCTTTAGTTCCGGAGGACTACAAGTCATTGAGACCTTAATTATTCGCTCCTTCCACCAGCCGCACTTTGCTAATGCACTGCAGCAACTCGCCGTGTCTCCTTTAACAGCAACTTCAAAACCTGGGACCTCGACCACTTGGAAGAAGAATGGCAGCAGCCACAAGGGAACTGCACCAGCTGCATTTCCCCTCCAAGCTGCACGCCATCCGGATTAGGGAATATAGTACCATTCTTCACTGTCGCTGTATCAAAGTCCTGGAACACCCTCCCTAACAGCACTGGGGACATGGACATGCAGCAGTCCAAGAAGGTGGCTCATCACCTCCCTTTCAAGAGCAATTAGGGAAGGGCAATAAATTGCTGTTATTCAGAGCCATGCCTCGTCCCATGAACAAGTTACATTCTTTTTTAAAAAGTTGAGCTCCCCATCTCTGGAACAACACCTTCTTGTTCCTCACAGGCAAAGCAACGGAGCTATAAAGCTTTGTCGCGGCCTACATCGGCAGGACTGATGCAGAAAACAAATGAGAGATCATTTATTGCATTTAACTGTCAGTTTGTGTTTTTCTTCCATTGATACTTGTCTGTTTAGCTCAGGCCTTGTTCCACGACATCAGTGGACACAGCTGTCATCAGAGGGAGATGTTAGGACAGGCATTTATCGTTTGTGAGCGAGGTACAGACGTATGTCAAATTGGATTGGATTGTTAAAGCAATATAGGTGTCTGCGACTCCTGTCATTCCGAATGAGCGGCACTTGCTCAGCCTGAATCTAGAGATTTTTCTGTGAGATTCGAGGAGGCTGATATGTTTGTCATCACTTGCCTGAGATTAGAAGACCAATTCCCATGAGCCCACAGGATCTTACTCTGCCAAGCCCTTGTTGCTTATAGACTGAAAGATTCACATCTCTACTGAGTGCTGGCAGTATTTTAACACCAAGGATGAGATCTTCCGGCTGTTCATGCTGGTAGGATCCTCCCCCACTGTCTCACAGCTCCAGGGATCCGGCTTCGATTCTGCCCTTGGTTGGTGGTCTGGGTGGGATTTGCACGCTATCCCCGTGACTTCCATTGCTGCAGTCTATCTTTTAAATGTACACTTTGGTGCTACTTATAGGCTGCTCTCGTTGCTGCCTGTGTCCTTTAAATGCTCAGAAGGTCTCTGGTCATCTGAGAGCCCACCCAGGCTGCCTGTCTGGACACACTCATATCCCAGCTGTATCGTCAAGGGCCAATCTCAACCAGGAGCCCACCAGGTGTTGGCACTCAGATGTGCATCGCCAATGCAGAGGAAGCAGGGGAACAGCAGAGCACATCCCAACCAGAGGATCCCCTTACCATGGCCTTTGTAGACCTCCCTGGTTTTCTGCCCCTCTCAGGACAGAGGACTCACTAGAGACCCCCACCCCTCTGGATCACCAGCTGCCCCTCCTGGTGAGACTGTCAACGCTGACAGCCTCTGCCACCACCTCCCAGGCAGTATTCAGGAGGTCAGGCTTGAGCCTGCGGCCCACCCTGGGGAAGAGGGTATCCCTCCACTCCTCGCTGCCCTTGAGCTGTGGGACCACCTCGGACTCTTGACCTCAGGGCGCAGGTCTTCTCTCAGCCATTTTGGTGGCTGCAATGAGTGTGTGGTAAGTGGAACGCGTGAAAACAGCTGCCAGGCTCTTTGGTACTAACCCGACCTCAGCAGTTAGAACGTCCGCTGGGCTGGGAATTGCTCGGAATTCGCGCCAGCAGTGATGGCCCATCAGCATGCCCTGAATTGCTCCACAAATATCCCCCAACTGGAATGCAAACTGCATAACGTTGAGCTTCTTGAGTTTTGTTGGAGCTGCACTCATTCAGGCAACTGGAGAGAATTCCATCACACTCCTGACTTGTGCCTTATAGATTGGGAGCCAGGAAATAAGCTACTTGCTGTGGAATTCCGAGCCTCCTACCTATTCCTCGAGCCAAAGTATTTATCTGGTTAACCCAATTCAGTCTCAGTCCCTTGCTGAGATTTCACCCCACCTCTTTCTCTATGTGTTGAACCCTCCCTTTCATGATCCTGCCTCTTCTCTCCCTTCCTGTTATGACGTTGATCAGATGTAGGCTGCAGAACACACCAGAAAAGACAGGGTTATATTAAACACCCTCTTTACATTGCTGATAAGGAGAGCCAGCAAATAGGTTTATTACATTATTCAACCGACTCCTTGACTCAAATAACCTTCACAATCTGAACACGATCCAAATTGCTTTCATGTCGTAAACAGTCTCTCTGGAGCGGAGTTTGTTGCCAATACCATTCGTGTAGCCTCTTATAATTGTCACAGCACAGGAGGAAGCCATTCAGCCCCTTGAGTCTGCATGCGCTCTCTGGAAGATGAGCTTACAATTCGTCAGACAAAACTTTCCAAACCCACGACCACTACCATCTAGAAGGGCAAGAGCAGCAGATACCTGGGAACCCCACCACCTGGAGGTTCCCCTCCAAGTCACTCACCATCCTGACTTGGAAATATAGCTCCGTTCCTTCACTGTCACTGGGTTAACATCCTGGAACTCCCTCCCTAATAGCACAGTGGGTGTACCTACACCTCAAGGACTGCACCGGTCAAGAAGGCAATCCACCACCACCTTCTGAAGGGCAACTAGGAATGGGCAATAAATGCTAGTCTAGCCAGCGACCCACAAATGAATTTAAACAAAACTCAGCTCATCCCAGTCCCACCCCCTTCCTCATAGCCATGCAAATGTTTTCTTTTAAAATAATTATCCAATTCCTTTCATAGTTCCTGTACAAATCTAGCATCCTCGGCCTCACAGCTAACCACAACTGGCATGCACATACCAGTAGGATTATTATAGGATCCATCTTCGCTGTATTCTACTATTTAACATGACATTGTTGGAGAACAAAGCCATTTCTGTGTTAGTTTCACCTTAATTTTGATGAGGGAAAAATTCTCAACTGGTTTGAAGATGTCTCCCGGGGCCGAGTTTGATTTTTGGCAATTCTTGTCAATTGGGAGACACCGGCTCATCCAGCCATTTTACATCTCCCCAGATTAACATTTTTTAACTTCAATAGCAGTCAGGAGAGATGTAGCTGATCCTGTTTTACACATCACCTGATGATATCATGTTTCTACTATTAGCAGGAAAAAGTAAATGGGCAGCACGGTAGCATTGTGGATAGCACAATCGCTTCACAGCTCCAGAGTCCCAGGTTCGATTTCGGCTTGGGTCACTGTCTGTGCGGAGTCTGCACATCCTCCCCGTGTGTGCGTGGGTTTCCTCCGGGTGCTCTGGTTTCCTCCCACAGTCCAAAGATGTGCAGGTTAGGTGGATTGGCCATGATAAATTGCCCTTAGTGTCCAGAATTGCCCTTAGTGCTGGGTGGGGTTACTGGGTTATGGGGGTAGAGTGGAGGTAGGGTAGGGTGCTCTTTCCAGGAGCCGGTGCAGACTTGAAGGGCCAAATGGCCTCCTTCTGCACTGTAAATTCTATGTTAAAAAAAACCAGACTGCTTCATGCGCAATCCAATCAATGAGTCCAAAATGGACAAAATATCATTAGAAGTTCCTACATTTTTATTCGGCATGGAATTGAGTGAGATGGAATTTGGAGTGCAGCCCCTCCCTGCTAGATCAATGGCCTTTTCTAGGGCAGCATGGTGGCACAGTGGTTAGCAATGTTGCTTCACAGCGCCAGGGTCCCAGGTTGAATTCCCGGCTTGGGTCACTGTGCAGAGTTTGTACCTTCTCCCCGTGTCAGGGTGGGTTTCCTCTGGCTCCGGTTTC
Source organism: Scyliorhinus canicula (assembly GCF_902713615.1). Taxonomy (NCBI): domain Eukaryota; kingdom Metazoa; phylum Chordata; class Chondrichthyes; order Carcharhiniformes; family Scyliorhinidae; genus Scyliorhinus; species Scyliorhinus canicula. The sequence continues at coordinate 19,797,055 of NC_052148.1, read as the reverse complement.
CTTCCACAAGTCCCGAAAGACGTGCTGTTAGGTAATGTGGACATTCCAAAATCTCCCTCAGTGTACCCGAACAGACGCTGGAATGTGGCGATTAAAGGTTTTCACAGCAACTTCATTGCAGTGTTAATGTAAGCCTAATTGTGACAATAAAGATTATTATTATTAGTTAACGTACAGAATTATGATTTGTCTAACCAGGATCTAGGATCTATCATCCAGGTGCATTTAGAATAGAATCTCTACAGTACAGAAGGAGGCCATTCAGCCCATTGAGTCTGCCCTGGCCTTTGGAAAGAGCACTCTACCTAAGTCCACGCCTCCACCCTATCCCCGTCGCCCCACCTGACCTTTTGGCACCGAGGGGCAATTTAGCATGGCCAATCCACCTAAACTGCACATCTTTGGACTGTGGGTGGAAACCCATGCAGACACGGGGAGAACGTGCAGACTCCTCACAGACAGTGGCCGAAGCCGGGAATCAAACCTGGGATCCTGGAGCTATGAGGCAACTGTGCTAACCACTGTGCTGCACACTATTTGGAGAGGCTGAGAATACTTGTCTTGACCATCATTTATCCCTTGATACATAAAAACATACACATAAAATAGCAGGAGGAGGCCATTCGGCCCTTTGAGCCTGCGCCGCCAACCATTATGATCATGGCTGATTATCAAATTCAATTCCTTGATATTGACTAATTCCTGCTTGAAATTACACAACATTTTGGCCTCAACTCCTTTCTGTGGTAGTGAATTCCACAGACTCACCACTCCTCACCTCAGTCCTAAAAGGTTTACCCTTTATCCTCAAGCAATACCCCTCGTTCTGGACACCCCCATCATCGGGAACATTCTTTCTGAATCTATGCTGTCTAGTCCTGTTAGAATTTTATACATTTCTATGAGATCCCCTCTCAGTTTTCTAAACTCCAATGAAAACAATCCTAACCGATTCACTCTCTCCTCACATGACAATTCCGCCATCCCAGGAATCAGCCTGGTAAACCTTCGCTGCACTCCCTCCATAGCAAGGACATCCTTCCTCAGATAAGGTCACCAAAACTGCACACAATACTCCAGATGTGGCCTCACCAATGTCCTATACAATTGCAGTAAAACATCCATATTCCTATACTCAAATCCTCTGGCTATGCAGGCCAACATACCATTAGCCTTCTTTACTGCCTGCCGTACCTGCGATGCGATTCATTCATCTCAATATTGTTGGTAGGATCTCGCTGTGGCTATTATATTTCCTGTAGCAGTGAAAACATTTCAGATGGGATTATACCAGGATTTAATAGATTTGATTCTGAGGACAGATGGAGTAAAGTTGGTTTTTATTTTCACCAGCTTCGAATATTAAGGGGTAATCTGCATCAGAGGTAAAGGAACCCTTCTTTTCTTGCTAATATTGGTAATGCTTTGGGCAGACAGGTGATTTGCAGTCATTGGGCTGGATCCTCCCACCCCGCCCTCCACAAGAAAGCCATGGATGAGCCGTGTACAATGGAGAACTCCATTGACCTCGAGCGGGATTCTCTGGTCGCCAGTTGGACGCAGCCGGAGAATCCCACCCATTGTCCTTTGAGTCAGTGATGCTGATCTCCCCCAGTCTCAAAACAGAGGTACACAGAACAAGCACAATCAGTGAAATGGACATGGTCCCACACGGCGGGACCTCGCTGGTAGGCTGTCTAGTGGTGTCCTCATGGGAGGGCTTGGGGGTTCCAGCCACGGTGGGGGGGGGGGGGGGGGGAGGCCGCATGGTGGCCTGGCCTGCGATCGTGGCCCACCAATCTGTAGGCGGGCCTGTACCGTGGGGACATTCCTTCTTTCAGTGCCAGCCCCTGTAGGGCTCCGCCACGGCCGGCACGGAGAAGAACCCCCTGCGCATGTGCAAGAACATGCCGGCCGGCCTGCGCGGAACCACGGCGGCAGTTCTGCGCATGCGCCGACTCGCACCGGCCCTTCGCCGCCGGTTAGTGCGGCGCCAACCACTCCGGCGCCGGCCTAGCCCCCCGAAGTGCGGAGGATTCCACAACTTCTGCTTGGCTCGACCCCGGAGTGGTTCTCGCCGTTCTTGGCACCGGCACCAGGCCATCCCGCCAATTTCGGGAGAATCCCACCTGATTATATTAGCAGGGAAAGGGTCAGCACGGTGGCGCAGTGGGTTAGCCCTGCAACCTCACGGCGCCGAGGTCCCAGGTTCCATCTCGGCTCTGGGTCACTGCCAGTGTGGGGTTTGCACATTCTCCCCGTGTTTGCGTGGGTTTCGCCGCCACAACCCAAAGATGTGCAGGGTAGAACAAAGAACAAAGAAAATTACAGCACAGGAACAGGCCCTTCGGCCCTCCCAGCCTGCGCCGATCCAGATCCTTATCAAAACCTGTCCCCCATTTTCCAAGGTCTACTTCCCTCTGTTACCTGCCTATTCATATATCTGTCTAGATGCATCTTAAATGATGCTATCGTGCCCGCCCCTACCACCTCCGCTGGCAAAGCATTCCAGCACCCACCACCCTCTGGGTAAAAAACTTTCCACGCACATCTCCCTTAAACTTTCCCCCTCTCACCTTGAAATCGTGACCCCTTGTAATTGACACCCCCAATCTTGGAAAAAGCTTGTTGCTATCCACCCTGTCCATACCTCTCATAATTTTGTAGACCTCAATCAGGTCCCCCCTCAACCTCCATCTTTCCAACAAAAACAATCCTAATCTACTCAGCCTTTCTTCATAGATAGCACCCTCCATACCAGGCAACATCCTGATGAACCTCCTCTGCACCCTCTCCAAGGCATCCACATCCTTCTGGTAATGTGGTGACCAGAACTGCATGCAGTATTCCAAATGTGGCCTAGGTGGATTGACCACACTAAATTGCCCTTAATTGGAATAAAATAAAATAATTGGGTACACTAAATTTATATTTAAAAAATATTAGCAGACAGCACGGTGGCCTAGTGGTTAGCACAACCGCCTCACGGCACTGAGGTCCCAGGTTCGATCCTGGCTCTGGGTCACTGTCCGTGTGGAGTTTGCACATTCGCCCTGTGTCTGCGTGGGTTTCGCCCCCACAACCCAAAAATGTGCAGAGTAGGTGGATTGGCCATGCTAAATTGCCCCTTAATTGGAAAAAATAATTGGGTAATCTAAATTTATAAAAGAAAAAAAAAATATTAGCAGGGAAAGAAAGGGGGCGAAATTCTCCGTCCCCCACGACGGGTGGGAGAATAGCGGGAGGGCCTTCCCGACATTTTTGCCGCCCTCCCGCTATTCTCCCCCCCCCCCGCCGAAGTCCCGACCCGAATCGCTGCCGCCGTTTTTTTACGGCCGGCAGCGATTCTCAGCTGTTAGATGGGCCGAAGTCCCAGCCCTTTACGCCGTTTTTACGAACGGCAAACACACCTGGTCTTGCCGTTCGTAAAAACGGCGTGACTAACTCGCTATTAATAACCATGGCACCGATTGGCACGGCCGTGTGCCATGGGCCCGCGATCGGTGGGCACCGATCGCGGGCAGCGGGCCCGATGCCCGCGCACTACTTGTCCTTCCGCCGCCCCGCAGTATCCATTCGCGGGGCGGCTGAGGGGCAACCAGGACCGCGCATGCGCGGGTTTCGCGCAAAACCGCGATGACGTCACCCGCGCATGCGCGGGTTGGAGTCTTCCAATCTGCGCATGCGCGGCTGACGTCATATGACGCGTCAGCCGGCGCTAACTCCGGCAAGCGGGCTTAACGATTTTCGTTAAGCCCGTCTTGCCAGAGCTTACGGCGTCGGGCTGCTAGCCCCGACCGGGGACCAGAATCGGTCCCCGGTCGGGAAGGGGCGCGCTGCCGTAAAACCCGCCCGGGTTTTACGGCAGCTTTACGATTTCTCCCGTTTTGGGAGAATCGCGCCCAGGGTTTCTTTATGTCTGATGCAGATTATGCTTTGATGTGGAAGAATGGTTTTAAAATATTGTTATGGATTCACCCACTCAAGGAAATTGTCCCTATTGACTGTCCCATTGATAGTATCCTCTCTTATAATATAGTGGATAAAACCACCAAAGGTTGACAGTCTGAATTACAAAGAACAAAGAACAAAGAAAAGTACAGCACAGGAACAGGACCTTCGGTCCTCCAAGCCCGTGCCGACCATGCTGCCCGTCTAAACTAAAATCTTCTACACTTCCTGGGTCCGAATCCCTCTATTCCCATCCTATTCATGTATTTATCAAGATGCCCCTTAAATGCCACTATCATCCCTGCTTCCACCACCTCCTCCGGCAGCGACTTCCAGGCACCCACTACCCCCTGCGTAAAACGTTTGCCTTGTACATCTCCTCTAAACCTTGCCCCTCGCACCTTAAACCTATGCCCCCTAGTAATTGACCCCTACACCCTGGGAAAAAGCCTCTGACTATCCACTCTGTCTATGCCCCTCATAATTTTGTAGACCTCTATCAGGTCGCCCCTCAACCTCCATTGTTCCAGTGAGAACAAACCGAGTTTATTCAACTGCTCCTCATAGCTAATGCCCTCCATACCAGGCAACATCCTGGTAAATCTCTTCTGCACCCTCTCTAAAGCCTCCACATCCTTCTGGTAGTGTAGCGACCAGAATTGAACACTATACTCCAAGTGGGGCCTAACTAAGGTTCTATACTGCTGCAACATGACTTGCCAATTCTTATACTCAATGCCCCTGCCAATGAAGGCAAGCATGCCGTATGCCTTCTTGACTACCTTCTCCAGCTGTGTTGCCCCTTTCAGTGACCTGTGGACCTGTACACCTAGATCTCTCTGACTTTCAATACTCTTGAGGGTTCTACCATTCACTGTATATTTTCCACCTGCATTAGACCTTCCAAAATGCTTTACATCACATTTGTCCGCATTAAACTCCATCTGCCATCTCTCCGCCCAAGCCTCCAAACGATCTAAATCCTGCTGTATCCTCTGACAGTCCTCATCACTATCCGCAAATCCACCAACCTTTGTGTCGTCTGTAAACTTACTCATCAGACCAGTTATATTTTCCTCCAAATCGTTCTTTACTACGAACAGCAAAGGTCCCAGCACTGATCCCTGCGGAACACCACTAGTCACAGCCCTCTAATTAGAAAAGCACCCTTCCATTGCTACTCTCTGCCTTCTATGACCTAGCCAGTTCTGTATCCATCTTGCCAGCTCACCCCTGACCCCTTAATATTCAAAACTGAGGAGAATCGCTTCCCTGAAATGAAAGACCGCACATTTATAGAGCGCCTTTCACAATCTCCCAAGGTGCTTGAAAAGCAATCAAGCTAATTTTAAAACAAATCCTTCATGGGATGTGGTTGTTGCTGGTTATTTTTGCATATCCCTAAATGCCCCTGGGAAGGTGGTTGTGAGCCATGTTCTTGAGCCACGATTGTCTATGTGTTCGGTAAATCCATAGCATTCTTGTGGACTGATGGAACCATCAATTCTACAGACACGTGCTTGTAGGATTAGAATAGCGGTTTTAATATACTTACAACAGAGCCAGCCTGTTAGCCGTTGAACTTTCGATGAACTGGCTGGCTGGCTCTGTGGCACGGATCTTTATACAGCAGCTTCCGGGGGGGGAGGAGTTCTGGGCGGAGCCAAGGGGGAGCCCAGTACAAACTCTCGAGTACTCCCAGAGCTACTCCCCCTGGTGGTCAGGTAGTGCAACTGCATTTACAATATCGGTACGTATATACAATGGGAACAGAGTGACATTGGTAACTTATAATACCGTATGAATCTCATTCACCACATGGACAGAGTTCCAGGATTATTCTCAAGTGACGATGAAGCAACAGTGATATATTTCCAAGTCAGGATATTATGTGAATTGGAGGGAAACTCGATTTGTTCCTGTGTGTCTGCTGTCTGTGTCCTTCTAGATGGCAGAAGGCATGTGTTGAAAGGCACTGTCAAAAACCCCTTGGCGCACACTCTGGTTCCTGCACTTCCCTATATTACAGTTGTAATTTGCAGCCTGCAAACTTCCACAACAGCAGCGTGACAATGAACAGACCTTGACAAAGAACATGTGCACACATTGTGCCCATTTCAGCTGAACAAAGTGAGTGCCAGCCATCTGCTGTTTCATTCCTTGACCAATCAGAGTCAACCTGTGTGGTTTAAATTTCAAACAAGGCTTTGCAGATAACTGTCAGTCACCATCAACTGGTGCATTCTACAGGGCAACACATGGACCAATCAGAGTCCACTCGCCAACCAATCAGCACTCTCTTCTCGTACTGTATAAATTTGTTGATTTCTATTACATTGCATTCTTGCAAATGTCTTGAGTGCAAAGGGAAAAGCTTTGAAAGAAACTGCCTCTCTTTTTGCTCAAGTTGTGTACTATTAAATGAGCAGATATTCGGTCTTTTTTCAGTGATATTGGTTGAGTAAATATTGGCCAGAAACAAAGAAATAGCAATGTCTGATTGTTACATCCATCCAAGAGGACAGATGGAATCTAACATCTCATTTGAAAGACGATGGGCTGGATTTACCATGCAACATGTTTCATGGTGGCGGGGGACGGCCCACCATTGGATCTTCTGGTCCTGCCGTTGTTAACGGGGTCCCCCGTTGAATTCACTCCTCAAACCCTGTGGTGGGGTATGCGCTGTCGGCGGGATCAGAAAACCCTGCTGGCGTGAACCTCCGACAGTGCGCTTCTCCTGCTGCACTGCACCGGAATGTCAACCTGGACTGCGTGCTCAAGTCACCCGGGTGGGATGTGAACCCACAACCTTCAGAATCAGAGGTGGCAGTGCTGCCCTCAGAGCCGTTGCGGACGGCAGCTGCGCTGCTTGCTGTGAAACTGAGGAACAGATATCGACTTAAACTTCATAGTAAAGCAATCAGAAAGTAATGGACAGCCAATTTTGAGGTAGGAGTGGTGTTAAAGAGTGTGTGTGTACCAAAGAGATTGAAAGATTAACTTGCAGCCGAGGGAATTCACATCATCTCCAGCTGAGAAAGGATCAGGCTCAGTAAAAGCAGAGAAAATATCATCCAAAAGATAAATTTAGAACTGGCAAGATACAGAAAGTGTAGGAAAATCTTACGGGGGCCTTGTGATCATCGGAGAGCGTGCAAGATCCACAATACCGTGAGAATTACAACTTGCCTTTATACATTAATGGCTCCTCCCACCAGCAGGAATTTCCTGTCCCACCGAAGTCAATGGATGGGGCCATAAATCTCCACCCCATATCCCGGGCGAAGCATGCAGCAAGGCTACCCGAGGCATCGATATTCATGCTATGAGTATAAATCGTGATTGGCGCAATTATTTTCAACCAAATCTCCCAAGTTAGCACTGTTAATCTTTAGCGTCACTGGAGAAAAGTAATATTGGCTGAGTGCAAAGGGAGAATTTTCTGCTTGGCTTCCCTCTCCAAACATTTTCGGTTATGGTATCTCGTCCAGTTGATGGCACAGACTCTGATCCCAGCTACTTTATGGTAACTTCCCCTTGTGCAAAGTGATCTCCAACTGAACCTTCACTCTGGGCTATCAATGCTGCAAAAATACGTATCCTGATGTACCACTTCAACCTTCCTTCCTGACCCAGCACCCTCACCCAACGTGGGCCATTTAGAATGGTTGACAGTGACACGGGCCGGTTTGACTGAAGAACTTGTTGCCGTTTCACTCCTGTGCATTTCGTCGTACGAAGTGAAGAGGTGATAAAGGGCCACTTTCTGTTATTATGCTGAAGACAAGAAAAACCTGCAGGTATTGTAAGTGATGTCATGAGGTCCAGTGGACAGGTGCGAAGGAGGTTGGTGAGCGGGCTTGAAAATATGATGGGTTGGAGTTGAGACCGATTCCTAACCCCTTCTCTCCTTCTGCTGGAAGTGGGTTCTGGGTAGGAAGGGCCATGGTTGACCCTCCCGCCCGCCTCCACTTGAGTCCCTGAAGTGGCAAATTAAAGACCACCCAAGGGCCTCTTCCCACCTCTGCTGCAATCTTCCCGGCTCCAAGCAGACCTGCTGACATGCAGCCTGTACGGCTGGTTAAACTGTGGGCTGCAAGTCAGCTGGAGGAGTAGGTAGGGCCCTTGCACTAATCTGAGGCATGGACATGGGGCAGAAGGGGTAACCTCTGATGACCCCCTCCCTTCCCTTGCCGTCGACCACCCGCTCCCCACAACTTCCCACCCAGTGGGACACTCCTCCCCCCACAAAAAGCACTTCTCCTTCTCCTGGGTCGCTCTGTGACGCTAGCAGTCCAGATCCACTGCCACCTCTGCAGTTCTTCTGAGTGCAAGAGCTGCCGTCCTCTGTTTGGCTGGCAGCTCTTGGGAGGCAAGACGTCTTCTGCAGGGGTCCTCAGTAAGGAGGAAGGTCCACCGCTGTCCACTTAACTGCCTGATGGCGGATGATAAAGCGAGACTTCCTCCTGAGAGTCATCACGGGTGTCGTTGCCCCTTTTTCAAGCGAGCGAGCAAGATGGCCACCATGAATGGAAGATTCCGCCCAAGGTCTTGTGTTCATGGAGAACATGATCATTTTTAGAAGTACTTCACAGGCCAGAGGACAAGGGTATTGAGAATGGAGAAAAGCAACAGAGCATGAAATATGACAACGTATATGACAAAATAGTTTTATTTGATTATTGTTTGGGTTCAAGGATTTTAGAATTTCCCCTCCAATTATATAGATGGAATAAAGCCCATGACAGGATAGATATAAAATAAAGTAACAAATGCCTTCATATGGTATAGTTCTCAAGATCAGGACACCCTAAAGCATCGCTCAGTCAACAAGGTTGTTTTGAAGTGTAGTCATGTTTGTAATGCAGGAAATGCTGCACCTAATTTGTGCACAGCAAGCTCCCACATAAAGCAATAATCTCCTTTTTAGCCAATAATCTCTTTTTCAGATAATGAGGAGAACGGCTCTTCTGCAAAGTAATTGTGTGTGAACTATTATATCCGCATGAGAGGGCAGATGGAACCTTGGTATAATGACCCATTTGAAGGACATCACCTCACCTGACAGCGCGGCACTTCCTCACTGAAGTATCAACCTAGATTATGTGCTCAAATCTCTGGAGCAGGGCTACAAGCCCACGCACTTCTTGATTCAAACTTGAGAGAGCAACTGACTGAGCCACGGCTGACAGCTGGAGTAGATGGTTTGAAGGAGACTAAATGGGTGAGGTAGAGTTTATAATAATGCAGATCAAATGCAAGCTTGATAGGCACAATGCCCCTTTTCTCATTGGTTGTTCTTTCTAATGTTCTTATCATTGATCATGCCATCGCAGGCGTCTCTGCTCAATAACCTGGTAAATTGCCTCGGTTCTGCCCCATTTCTTCCTCAAATGCCAGCTGTCATGTCAGGCTGACAACGGCAACAAGGTAAAAGGTTTGAAAGCCTCTCGTTGGAAATGCTCAAAAAGAAAATTCACATGAAGGTGACAACGGGATAGTTTGTCCCAAAGTATAATCACAAAGAGGTATGAATAACTTTTCCTTCCCTATATATGCACACTTAATCTCCTTCCTGCTTTACTCGAGTCAGTCATGCCTCTTGCCCTCTGACAATGTGATGTAACGCCATCACTGATTATGTCCTCCACCAAAATAAAACACTTAATAAGTTTGACACTCCATCTGCTGGCTTTCTGTATTTTGTGTGACATAGACATAGAACATACAGTGCAGAAGGAGGCCATTCGGCCCATCAAGTCTGCACCAACCCATTTAAGCCTTCACTCCTACCCCATAACCCAATACCCCCTCCTAACCTTCACTTAGGGCAATTTATCATGGCCAATCCACCTAACCTGCACATCTTTGGACTGTGGGAGGAAACCGGAGCACCCGGAGGAAACCCACACGGGAAGAACGTGCAGACTCCGCACAGACAGTGACCCAGCAGGGAATCGAACCTGGGACCCTGGCGCTGTGAAGCCACAGAGCTAATCACTTGTGCTACCGTGCTGCCCACGGTAAAAGGAAATTACCTTTCAACAATCCTTCATGCTTGGACGTTTATTGGGAATTCTTATTAGACTGAGTGCTGGTGAAGGATTCAAATACTAAGACGACACAAATAATTGAAGTGTGTTTTCACAACAAAGATCCTTGGGTCTGTGGAAGGAGGACATGAAAGGTGTCCCAGGGGCAACAAGATGGCTTTTGGAGAGAGGCAGGAATAACGGTTATGTAGAGAAGGTGAGTCTTTGGAGCCGAGATCACTCAAAAGAGATAGTTTTTTGCGGCCTAATGTGTTTTGTGAAATATTTTCATGGGAAGAAGCAGTGGCAGCTGCTGCAAAGATTGAAAGAAAGAAGGATCTTTCATTTCTGTACCACCTTTACGGACCTCAGGAAATCCCTAAGTACTTTACAGCCAAATAAGTAATTTTGAAATGCAGTTGTTGCAATGTAGGAAATGTGACAGCTCCCACAATGTGGCAGCGACAAACAATGCAGGCAAGCTCCCACAAAACAGCAACATGATGACGGCTAGATAATCTGTTTTAGTGATGTTGATTGATTGAGGGTAAATATTTGCCAGGAATACTTCCTTGCATCACTGTTTAAAAATAAGGGGCGGGATTCTCCGACCCCCCCGCTGGGTGGGAGAATCGCCGGGGGGCGGCGTGAATCCCGCCCCGCAGCACCGACGCTGGCTGCTGAATTTTCCGGCGCTGGCTTTTGGGCGGGAGCGGGGATCGCCCCGCGTCGGTCGGGGGCCATTGGCAGTGACTCCCCCCCCCGGCAATTCTCTGGACCCCGATGGGCTGAGCGGCCATCCGTTTTCAGCCAGTCCCGCCGGCGTGAAATAGACAAGGTCCATACCGCCGGGACCTGGCTTTGAGGGCGGCTTGCATTGTCCTTAGGGTGGCGCGAGGGGATCCAGTCCCGGGGGGAGCCCCCATGGTGGCCATGCCTGCGATCGGGGCCCACCGATCTGCGGATAGGCCTGTGCCATGGGGGCACTCTTTCCCTCCGTGCCAGCCTCTGTAAGGATCCGCCATGGCCGGCGTGGAGAAGAAACTCCCTGCGCAAGTGCAGGAATCACGGCAGCGGTTCTGCGCATGTGCCAGAATATGCTGGCAGTCCTGCACATGCGCCAACTCGTGGTGGCCGGCGGAGACCCTTCGGCGCCAGTTGGCGCAGCGCCAACCCCCCCGGCGCCAGCCTAGCCCCCGGAAGTGCGGAGGATTCCGCACCTTCCGAGCAGCCCGATGCCAAAGTGGTTCACGCCACTGTTTGGCGCCGGTACGGGCCGTCCCGCCAATCACGGGAGAATCCGGCCAAGGAGTTGCTCATTTAAGATAGAGGTGAGGCTTTTTTCTCTCAGAGGGTGGTGAGTCTCTGGAACTCTTTTCCTCAAAAGGCAGTGGAAGCAGGGTCTTTGAATATTTTTAAAGCGGAGCTAGATAGTTTTTTGATTATCAAGGGAGGGGGGAAGCTTATCAGGGGTAGGCAGAAATGTGGGGTTGGGGCAGCACGGTGGCGCAGTGGGTTAGCCCTGATGCCTCACAGCGCTGAGGTCCCAGGTTCGATCCCGGCTCTGGGTCACGGTCCATGTGGAGTTTGCACATTCTGCCCGTGTTTGCGTGGGTTTCACCCCCACAACCCAAAGATGTGCAGGTTAGGTGGATTGGCCACACTAAATTGCCCCTTAATTGGAAAAAATGAATTGGGTACTCTAAATTAAAAAAGAAATATGTGGTTGAAGTTACAATCAAATCAGCCAGGATATTATTGAATGACGGAGCACGATCGAGGGGTCAAATTACCCCTTCCTGCTCCTGATTCATATGTTCATTTGTGCGTATGTTCGTATGATGTGTGACCGGTTCCTGACTGGGGCAGAGATCACATTGTATAGCATGTACCTGTCTTCACAGAGATAATACTGGTATCCATGTGATCTCCGGGAATGGTTTGGAATGCCTGAGGAGTCAGGGAGGAATTTTACTGAGTATTTATTTTCCTATTGGCCATTCTTCTTTGCTAGTTTTATTTGTCTATGCAGTGTGATTAGGTGAGTGTGAGGATTGGTATGAGGTTCAAGAGATGGCGGAGTTGTGGGGTTCAGGGGAGGAAAAAGAAGCATTGAACCATGATGGAGCAGTGGGTTATTATGGAGAAGGAGTGGGTTATTATGTATTTATGGAGAAGCAAGCTAAGTATGAGAAAGGGATAAAAGGTTACACTGACAGGTTAGGTAGATTGGCCATGCCAAATTGCCCCTTAGAATCCAAAGGTTGGGTGGGGTTACAGGGATAGGGCGGGTGATTACTCCTGGGTAGGGTGCACTTTGGGAGGGTCAGTGCAGACTCGATGGGCCGAATAGACCCCTTCTGCACTGAATGACAAGGTGAGATGGAGTACAGTGGGAGGAGGTTGTGCAGAGTATATACACCAACATGGACTAATTAGGCCAAGTGGCTTATTTCTGTGTTGTGATATTTCGCGCAATTCTGTCATAGATACAGTTCTGAGTAAAGCTGATTCGAGCGCTGAAATATTGCGGGTTAGGTATCTGTAGATAAATACAATATATGGACTAAATAACCTCCTTTTAGTTGCTGTAATGGCTTTATGGTCTGAATTTCACCAGCACACCGTGGGTCCCATCACTGGGACAAAATATGGTTCTCCAGCCCACGAGGGTGGATGGTGGGACCACGGAGGGGATTTTACTGTTGGCAGCTGTTATATTACTTTACGTAATATGTATATTACTCTTTGAATCAGCCAAGTTGATGAAATAAACAATAGTCTTCTTTGAAAGATGAACTAATTTAATGAGTAATATAAATAATATTTGTGAGTCCTTTGTACTTAGTACTAAACTAGTAAAAGAAAGAAAATACAGTAAAGATAACTAACTATACAATGTAATAATGAAATAACTTATAACTTCTCTCTCTCGCTATTCTATGTCTTGTCTCTTCACTCTCCTGAAGCACACTTTCTCAGAAAGAGCGGGAAAGTCTTTCTTGTACCATCTGATAGTGAGACATCTAGTGTTGAATTGACTGTACTACATTTACATACATTGATCATATATATTAATATACAAAGATTACGACAGTCGCCAGTTAAGAGGCTGCTGCCAGGGGTGAACCCTCCCATTAAGGACGACAGGCCTACCTTTCTCAGCTTCCAGCTCCAATCAGAGGGCCAAGAGCTCAGCAGCTGTGGCAGTGCCGTCGGCAGAGGTGGTGGATGCTGAGACCGGAAGGGGAAGGGCAGCGCGCCTGCTTGTTGTGGCGACAGGAAAGAGCCAGGGAGAAACATTCTGAGAGATGAACCCTGCAGTGCGGACGTGATAGTCGAGAGGGGGAGTGGGAGGTAGAATCACTGCTGCCAAGGGAGCCCCCACCACCGGAGCAGTGAGCCTCCAGGCATGAAGGGAGCCCAAAGCCCAGGACGGGGGTGGGTGCGCCTCGTACTTGGTGATTTCCCAATGCAATGGTGGGGGTGGAGGTGGGCAGAAGGGCGGGGGAGGGGAGGGGGGTTCGCCACTGACACTGACATATATGCTGGATATGGGATGGTAGGTAAAATGACCATTAATAGACCTGTAAATTGAAATAATTGGCTTCCGACCTCCAGGCAGCCGAGCCACTGCCATTCTCATCCTCCCAATATCATTTCACCAACCCTCCCAACCTATCCCCAGAGGACCAATAAAATGTTTTAAAAACTCTACGTAAACTGTGGTAAAATGCATAGATAGTGTCTCTGTGTGTGTGTCTACAGCATGTTTGATTAATATTGGATGCAACTGGGCCCTGTCATTAGTTCATTAGAGCAGATAGTCAATATACCATTTTACACTGCAATACGATGGAAAAGAAGATCGAGTTACAATACTGGCATCTTCCCAACAATGTGGAAAATTGCCCAGGTATGTATAAAAGCAGGGCCAATCCAATCCTCCCGATATCACCACCCCGTCACTCAATACTTTCAATTACTAGCAAAGTGTTAGAAGGAGGGTAATTGACAGTACTGTCAAGTCACACTTAAGTCAGCAAAAACCTGCTCATGGGAACTCAGTTTGACTTATGCCAGGGTCTCTCAGCTCCTGACCTCATGTCTTAGTATAAACATGGACAAAAGGACAACATGGACGTGAGGTGGGAGTGACTCCACTTGACGTCGAGGCAGCATTTGACCTGGTGCGGCATTAAGAAGCCCGAGCAAAACTGAAGTTAATGGGAATCAGGGTGAAAAGTCTCCACTGGTTGGAGTCATACCTGGCACGAAGGAAGATGATTGTGGTGGTTGGAGGTCAATCATCTCAGCTCCAGGACGTCACTGCAGGAGTTCCTCAGGGTAGCATCCTCAGCCCAATCATCTACAGCTGTTTCATCAATAATTTTCCTCCACCATAAGGTCAGAAGTGGGGATGTTCGCTGATCACTGCACAATGTTCAGCCCCATTTGTGACTCTTCAGATACTGAAGTAGTCCATGTCCAAATGCAACAAGACCTGAGCAATATCCAGGGTTGGGCTGATAGGTGAAACGTAACATTCATGTCATACAAGTGCCAGACAATAACCATCCTCCAACAAATGAGGATTTGATGGCATTACCGTCGCTGAATCCCCCACTATCAATATCCTGAGGTTTACCATTGACAAGAAATTGAACTGGACCAGCAAAACATTCTGTGGCTACCAGGACAGATCAGAGGCTCGGAATTCTGAGGAAGAACTAACCCTGAGGCTTTCTAAAGCATGTTCACCAACTACAAGGCACAAGTCAGTAGTGCAATGAAATATTCTCCACTTGCCTGGATGAGTATGGCCCCAAAAAACATTCAAGAAGCCCGACACCATCCAAGACAAATCAGCACTCTTGACTGGCACCCGATTCACCAGCTTAAAAATTCACATCCTCCACCACTGACCCACTGTGGAAACAGTGAGCACCTTCTCCATGATGCACTGCAGCAACACAGCAAAGGCTCCTGAGAGAGCACCTTCCAAATGCACGGCCTCCACCACCTGGAAGGACAAGGGCTGGAGATGCATTGGAACACCACCATCTGCAGATACCTCTCCAGGCCACACATCATCCTGACGTAGAAATAAATCGCCCTTCCTTCACTTGTCACCGAGTCAAAATCCTGAAACGCCCTCTCAAACAGCTCTGTGGGTGTAAGTACATCTCATGGACCTCAACAAGTTAAGAGGGTGGCTCAGCCCTCCTTTCGCAAGGGCATTTAGGGATGGCAACAAATGCTGGCTTAGCCAGCGATGCCCACATCCCATGAAATAATTTTTAAAAATCGCCTGAAATCCAGTCTGAATCCTTGCAAGCCATCCAGCATCAGTGCCTGCTGTAGATTTCCCTTGTAAAAGCTACCAAATCACCTTGCCCCCTGGCCTTTTCCATTAATATTTTGCCTTTTAGTTTTCGGAACTTCCGAACTCCGCTTGTGAACCGTTTACAGAAGAATTCCACATTCTGGCCACCCCCTGTGTAAAGATACATGTTTTCTAATCTTCCCTTTATTTATTCATCAACTCCAACTGCCTACATACAGGGGAATTGGTACATAAATATATTGATGTCTAGATCGTGAAAAAAATCTTATTCGGGAGGAAGGGAAAACATTGCAACCACTGGAAGGAGAAAGAGACTGATGGATTTTTGGATACTACGAAAGTGCAGGGAAATGGGGCGGGATTCTCCGACCCCCCAGCCGGGACGGAGAATCGCCGTGGGTCGGCGTGGATCCCACCCCCGCTGGCTGCCGAATTCTCCGCCCCCCCCCCCCCCCCCCCCAAATCCCGCTGACGTGAATCGCGCTGCCCGCCTCAGAGAATGGCATGGACCAGCACGACGCTATGGGCCCCGGGGCCGCCCAAATTCCCGCGTTTTGGGACGGTCCCACCGGGGTAAATTAGAGCTGGTACTTACCGGCGGGACCTGGCTCTGCGGGTGGCCTCCGGGGTCCTCTGGGGTGGGGGGGACGCGCGGGGGGATCTGGCCCCATGATCAGGGCCCACCGATCCACGGGCGGGCTTGTGCCGTGGGGGCGCTCTATTCCTCCGCGCAGGCTGGTGTACCGGTCCGCGATGGCTGACGCGGAGATGGAACCCCCCCCCCGCGCATGCGCTGGGATGACGCCAGCACACGCTGGCACTCCCGCGCATGTCCCAACTCGTGCCGGCTGGCGGAGGCCCTTCAGCACCATTGGCATGGCGCCAAGCCCCTTCCCACCAGCCGGAGCGTTGCAAACGACTCTGGCGCCGGCCTAGCCCCTGAAAGTGCGGAGGATTTCTCACCTTCGGGGCGGCCCGATGCCGGAGTGGTTCACGCCACAATTTGCGCCGGAGTTGCCCATCCCGCCGGTTTCCGAATAATCCCGTCCATGGTGAGAGCGCGGGACAGTGAATTTGAGCTCGAGCATTGGGTGTGATTTTCATGAGCAGGTTCAGAGTCGGACGGTTGACTCCACAATCCATCTCCTATTTTCCTCTGTTCTCACAGAAATAACGGGAGATGAAACAGAAAGACACATTATAAAGGGCGCGTGTGTGTGAGTGAGAGAGAGATTGAGAGAGAGAGAGGTCGCAAGACTATAGCCGGAGATAATGCAGGTACAGAGGAAGAGACAGACAGCAGTGAGGCGAGGTAGCATACAGAGAGGTAAGGCAGAGAAACAAACGAGAGTGGCAAAGAGAGAAAGACAGTAGCCACACAGAGGGACACATTCGACACGGAAATATATTTGTCAGAGTCAGACAGAGAGGAAGCAGAGCGAAATAAGAGAAACAGAGGGAGAGAGAAACAGCAGAGAGGTTACAGAGAAACAGAGACAACAAAAGAGGCACATAGAAGGTGGAATCTTCGGCTCCAGACTCTAGGTTCGGTGGCGGGCATGGAATTGCGAGTGATTCTGTTGGATGGAGGGATGGCTGAACGTGCATGAGCCTGATCTCTTCAGCTCATTACTGGGCTACATGGCGAATCTCGTGGGGGGAGGCGAGGTGGGCAGCAAATCGCCCTCCTCACTGTTACCCATAGGCTCGGAAGTCAGGGTGTTATATTTACAAAGGTACTCACTCAGTCTCCCTCCATTCAGCCCCTCCCCGCCCTCTGTGCACCCCCAACACCCCCCCACCCCTCCTTCTTAGCCTGTCCTCTGCTCCACCCTTCCAGAAGACAGGTCGAGAGAATTATCAAACAAAATTAGAAGGTGGAAGCAGGGAGAAGAGAACAGAATAGTGGCACTGCAGTCTCACAGCGCCAGGATTCCGGGTTCGATTCCAGCTTGGGTCACTGTCTGTGTGGAGTTTGCACATTCTCCCCTTGACTACGTGGGTTTCCTCCGGGTACTCCGGTTTCCTCCCACAGTCCAAAGATGTGCGGATTAGATGGATTGACCATGATAAAATTGCCCCTTAATGTCCAGTGGTGTGCAGGTTAGGTTATGGGGATAGAATCGGGTAGACGGGGGAGCGGATCTGCTCTTTCGGACGGTCGATGCAGGTTTGATGGGCTGAATGACCTCCTTCTGCACTGTCGGGTTCTGTGAGAGAGAAGCAGCAGACAGACACGTTGGACAGAGTCACAGGCAGACATAGGAGTGAGGAATCCCTCAACATCTTGTAAAGTGTAGCCCCCCCCTCCCTGGGCCCGATCGCTGCCAGGGTGCCAGGTTGGCAGAGGGAATGCCAACGTGCCACTCTTCCCTGTCCCCGCCAACTTGGGAATCTCAAACGGCCTGGCAGATCCACTCAGGTGCCATCACGACTTGTCCACCTTTGTGGAAACCAATACCAAACGGCG
Source organism: Scyliorhinus canicula (assembly GCF_902713615.1). Lineage (NCBI taxonomy): Eukaryota > Metazoa > Chordata > Chondrichthyes > Carcharhiniformes > Scyliorhinidae > Scyliorhinus > Scyliorhinus canicula. Next base: position 19,779,252 of record NC_052148.1, on the reverse strand, counting down.
CCCTGCCGATGTCACCCGGGGGCAACCGTTAGGTCCCAGACAGCGGGAGAATCCCACTCATGCATATTTAAATGAAGCATTTAAATATGCAGATCTGGATCACTCCCAGTGAGGTCAAGATCCAGATCACGGCGTCTTGCAAGATTCCGTGAAATCTTGCGAGGCGTTTCGAGCGTCGCAAATCTCGCGAGAGCCAACTGCCCCATCCCGCCACCAAGTTGGGCACGGCGAGGCCGTTAAATCGCACCCAAAGAGATTGAAAAACAAACAACAAAGGGGACAAGAGCCAGTGAGGCAAGAGCAGTAGAGCGGGAGAGATGCCACACTGAAAAAGAGAGACAGCAGAAACCGAGCACCCAGAGAGAAGAGGCTGGTCGAAGAACAATTGACAGTTAAGTAGGAGCCGCTGCAACATAAACATTAACATAAGTTTCTTCAAGCAGCAGAAATTGTCGCAGATTAGCAGTTTGGTTTAGAAATCAATCTGAGTGCTGTGGAGACAGACAGCCAAATAAAGCAAACTACTACTCTGCTCAAAATACTTCAGACAATGAACCGTGCAGACACATCACAGTATGGGGCGTAAAAATAAATTCCGCAACTTAAAGGAATCAACTGTGTCGGTAAAAATAAAAGTAATTTACTTGCTCACCAAGGCAGGATAGAGGTTTCCCCGTTTGCCAAGTGTAGTTATGCTGGAGACATGTCGAGCAGCAAGCTTTTTAACCATTCCCGAGAAAACTGGAACTGGGAAAAGCTCCCACAATCATGTTTCTGAGGTGCCGACACTCCGGAGCAAGAGGCCTTCTCATCAAAAAAATAGAAAGATCTTGCATTTACCCAGCACCTTTCACAACCTGAGGCTGTCGTAGGATCACAGGAAATTTATGGCCCAGAAGGAGGCCGTTCAGTCCTTCATCTCTGCGTCAGCTGAAATAAAAAGAGTTATCCAGCCTCATCCCACTTTCCAGCTCTCGGTCCAGAGTGCTGTGGGTTACAGAATTCCGAGTGCGTTTCCAATGCTTTGTTTCAAATGCAATGAGGGTTTCTACCCTTACCACCCTTTCAGACAGTCAGTCTCAGGCCCAGCACCATCACCTGAGAGGAAAAAAAAATTGCTCTTCAAGTTCTTCTGCCAATTCCTTTCCTTTACGTTTATTCGCTCACCATGACCTCTCTACTGAGAGAAACAGCTTCATATTATTCACTCTTTCTTGCTCCTCATGATTTTGTGTGCCTCAATTAAATCTCCACCCCCCGTTCTGAAGCAAACAATGCCCAGCCTATTGACTTTTACAAAAGACAGACTATTAAACACTTTCCTCGCACCCCCCCCCCCCCCCCTTCTCCATGTCCATCAGTCAATTGGTGCACGATGCCACCCTACCAGACGTTGAGCGCCTCCACCAGTACAAAATGCCATCAGTACCACACTGCAAGTGTCAGCCTCGTGTTTGAGCATAAATATCTGGAGTGGGAGCTGAATGCACAACCCACCGGTTAACAGACAAGGCGTGTGTCAACTGGGCCCAAACTAGCATCTTATAAGAGCATCACATCTTTAAAAAACAACAATAGCTTTGCTGCAATTTAAGAAATTAAGAGAGAATGCTTCTTTAAGCTTCATCCCTCTTGCTTCTACCCCCATCACTCAGGGATAATGGTGAACAGAATCGGGAAGGAAATGCAATGGGAGCTTTAGACATTGTATTTAGTCCAGTCACAAAGAACAGGATTAATCTGACATGGGAATTCACTTAAAGCGTGAACACCCCCGCCCCCCCTCCTGAGTTGTTTCCTTTGCATCTGTGTTTCCAGTCTGTAATACACTTATGACTCTGTTGAACTTTCAAGCTGTGAAAATGCTGTCTAAAGCAGGGCATGAAAAGGAAACACTCTAAATATATCTCCCGACAGCAAAGTGATGTAGGACAGAGCCTTGGAGAGATGGGAGTACAGGGGTTGCCCGTGTTGTCAGTAAGGAATGCAAGCTCCCCCTCCCCTCCCCCCCATCCTCCGCAGACAGTGTTCCTTCACGTTAACGGGGACAGAGGTTGACCACTCCACCAGTCCTTGAACCTCATTTGACTGGATCATTGCTGTTTTGTGTATCAACGCCGTTTAACTGGAAAACCTGCCTCACGAAAATCTACCAATACCGGATTTGAAAATTCAATTGACATCAAACCCCCCCCCCCCCCCCCCCCCCCCAACCAGTACCCAACCAGCCACAACTGGGAGTCCCATACTTTGATTACACTTATGTGAAGAAGTGCAGAATAGCCTTGCTCTAATTTTAAATATCCATCGTACTCTACCTCTCCCCGCCAGGGGAATTGGTTTCTCCTTCATCAACTCCTTCAATCAGCCTCTCCATAAGAGCCGTTCAGACCAGTCTGATCATTTAACCCTTGCAGTCCAGGGACTGTGCTTGTGAATCTGCACCGCACAGCCAGTTTGTGAGGTGCAGGACCCAGAACTGAATGCGGTACTCCAGGGATGGCCTATGTAGGAAGCTTTGTACAGCTGTGGCACAACACCAGGCATCTTTGTATGCGTGACGAGGAATCTGGTTTCAGGATATTCCAACAGGTTGCCTGCTCAATCTGAGGGTCATGCCGTATAGTGCCAGTTCTTTGACAGCAGAAGGATTGCATGGATGGTACGGTACAGAAACAGGCGAATCAGCCAAACAGGTGCACATGTGTCTTCAGGCTCCATTCGAGCCTCCTCCAATCCAAGCCCCAAGCACCTAATCAGCATGGCCTTCTCCTTTCTATTGCCATTGGATATAATGGGGTTCTCAGCTTCAGTCACGTTTTTGCCAGGCTGGGATCTTCGCCTGCTGACACCTCCCATTCACTAGAATCCTCGATGGTTTCCACTCTCCTGTCTCGAGAGGAGCAGGAGGAACTCATAAGAAACACATCAGCCTCATTCCGTTTGGTTTTCACTTCTCAAGCACTGAAGAGTTGACCGACCCTTACCCTGACCCTGTCAAGCGAACAAGGTGGGAATTTTTTATTTTTTTTAGAACAGTACAGCACAGAACAGGCCCTTCGGCCCTCGATGTTGTGCCGAGCAATGATCACCCTACTCAAACCCACGTATCCACCCTATACCCGTAACCCAACAACTCCCCTCCTTAACCTTACTATTAGGACACTACGGGCAATTTAGCATGGCCAATCCACCTAACCCGCACATCTTTGGACTGTGGGAGGAAACCGGAGTACCCGGAGGAAGCCCACGCACACACAGGGAGGACGTGCAGACTCCACACAGACAGTGACCCAGCCGGGAATCAAACCTGGGACCCTGGAGCTGTGAAGCATTTATGCTAACCACCATGCTACCGTGCTGCCCCTGTGCGGGGGCAAAGTGGTGTGGGGTCAGGGCGTTTTGGGGGACATGTGACAGAAGCTCCTGGAGTGGGGTCAACCAGATTTGGCAAACCTACTCACAGATTCTTCGCAGGATTTACATTTCTCTGCTCGGATTTTTGCTCCAATCCTCCTGCACGAAGCAATCACAGAAACAGCAGCAGAGAGGGAAAGTTTGCTGTGCACATTAACCCCATAAACACCGGCTTCGAAACACACAAACACAGGCCCCAAGGTGAGACGTGTAAATGTTTTTCTGAGCAGAATATTAATAACTACCACAGAAAAGAAAATGTTCTATAGTCCTTGAAATTTTAATAGCCCTTATCCCGTTAAACAATTCAAAGAGAGTTCACATCATGAATTACTTTAAGCCAATGTCAAACACAGAGACCTTTTTAGGATTAAGGTGTGTGCGTGTATCTAGAAGCCTAGAACCGTTACAGCAGAGACGAAGCCCATTCAGCTCATCTTGTCCCTGCCAGCCGAGGACACCCAGATGCCCTTTCTAATCCGGCTTTCCTGTACCCGGTCCACAGCCCTGTAGCTTAGAGCACTTAAGGTGCAGATCCAGGTATTTTTTTCAAAGAGTCTAGGGTTTCTGCCCCCACCAGCAACTCGGTCAGCGAATTCCAGACTTCTACTGCCCTCTGCATAAAAAAGTTTTTCCTCATGTTCCCTCTACACCTTCTGCCACATACCTTATCTAGAATTCTCCACCAAGGGAAACAATTTTATCCTGTTCCAATCTCTCCTCGTAGTTACACTTTTCTCGCCCTGGCAACATTCTTGTAAATCTAGGCTTGTGAAGATATGTGTGTACACGCATGCACGCGTGCCTGTGTCTATTTCGACTGAGACTTTAACACATTTCACCCTTCACTGATAGATTGCAATTTTCTAACATTGCTCAAAACTACTTGAGATCCTCTAACGCTGACAGTGGCCACTGGGTGAGTGTGAGAAGGGGTTTGAGAAGGATGATAGTAATTCTATGAATATACAACCTCAATCACAGGCAGTGTAATCTGAAAGTCCAGTATTGCACCATCTGAATCTTTGATTCTGACTCTGCACAGAGCAGGCGACCTGCCCCACAGATATTCACCAGCCACACTCCCCACCATCAGTCACCAACAACTTGGAGGAACATTCCCCATCAAAAGTGCCCATTGTGAGGGGAGGCATTCTCCTCTTACATGGAGCGACACTCCCTAGCCACGATTCCTGCTAACATATTCCGCCAACTTTTCCCACTTACATGGAACAGTGTGCCCCTCCTACACCGCCCACATTAAGTGGAGTGTTTCCCCACTTAATCAGGGCGAAACTCCCCACTGACACTACCCACTAACACTTTTAACCATACAGGAGTTAACACACCCTACAGATACCAACTCATGACATTACCCACTGACAGAGGGAAACACTCCCCAAAATTGCTATATGTGTCAGGATTGGTATAATAAAGATGTCTCAAAGTATTGTAATAGCACAGGCCAAGGGCAAACCAGCAGGCAAGGGGTTAAACATACACCAAGGGAAAACCAGCAAGCTAGGGGTTAAAGTTACCCACATTGGAAATGATTTAATCATCTCACAGAGCATTTGAATGTGAAAAGGGAAACACAGGAGGCTCCCGTAAGTCTAAGGGATCCATTGTACAACACATTCGCACCTCTATAGAAGTTAAATTTGCTAAACACAATCCCATGAGATTGTAAGGAAACATTGTATTCTTTCATCGTTTTTCCATTATGGGGACCAGAAAATATGCATACTGATCACTTTGTATTGTTCCGAATGATTCAGTGATGCCAATACATGCTTGTGACTCCGAACTTTAAATATATATGCAGGTAATTCTGAGGACAGGCAGAGCTGACTTTTGCGAGTTACAGGATAGTCACGGAGTCTATCTCTCCTGTGTGCACACAGTTTTTCCGAATTAAACAATGTTTTACCAACAACACGCGGTCGAGAACAGACATTGAGGTTTTTTCTCCCTCCAAGACTCTCCACTAACAGGGAGACACTCCCCACTGACAGGGAGAGACACTCCCCACCGACAGGGAGAGACACTCTCCACTAACAGGGAGACACTCCACACTGACAGGGAGAGACACTCCACACTGACAGGGAGAGACACTCCCCACTGACAGGGGGAGACACTCCCCACTGACAGGGAAACACTCCCTACTGACAGGGAGAGACACTCTCCACTGACAGGGAGAGACACTCCCCACTGACAGGGAGACACTCCCCACTGACAGGGAGACATTCCCCACTGACAGGGAGAGACACTCCTCACTGACAGGGAGACACTCCCCACTGACAGGGAAACACTCCCCACTGACAGGGAGACACTCCCCACTGACAGGGAGAGACACTCCCCACTGACAGGGAGAGACACTCCCCACTGACAGGGAGACACTCCCCACTGACAGGGAAACACTCCCCACTGACAGGGAGAGACACTCCCAATGACAGGGGGAGACACTCCCCACCGACAGGGAGAGACACTCCCCACTGATAGGGAAACACTCCCCACTGACAGGGAGAGACACTCCCCACTGATAGGGAGAGACACGCCCCACTGAAAGGGTGACACTCCCCACTGACAGGGAGAGACACTCCCCACTGACAGGGAGACACTCCCTACTGACAGGGAGAGACACTCCCCACTGACAGGGAGAGACACTCCCCACTGACAGGGAGAGACACTCCCTACTGATAGGGAGAGACACTCCCCACTGACAGAGAGAGACACTCCCCACTGACAGGGAAACACTCCCCACTGACAGGGAGAGACACTCCCCACTGACAGGGAGAGACACTCCCCACTGACAGGGATAGACACTCCCCACTGACAGGGAAACACTCCCCACTGACAGGGAGAGACACTCCCCACCGACAGGGAGAGACACTCTCCACTAACAGGGAGACACTCCACACTGACAGGGAGAGACACTCCACACTGACAGGGAGAGACACTCCCCACTGACAGGGGGAGACACTCCCCACTGACAGGGAAACACTCCCTACTGACAGGGAGAGACACTCTCCACTGACAGGGAGACACTCCCCACTGACAGGGAGACATTCCCCACTGACAGGGAGAGACACTCCTCACTGACAGGGAGACACTCCCCACTGACAGGGAAACACTCCCCACTGACAGGGAGACACTCCCCACTGACAGGGAGAGACACTCCCCACTGACAGGGAGAGACACTCCCCACTGACAGGGAGACACTCCCCACTGACAGGGAAACACTCCCCACTGACAGGGAGAGACACTCCCAATGACAGGGGGAGACACTCCCCACCGACAGGGAGAGACACTCCCCACTGATAGGGAAACACTCCCCACTGACAGGGAGAGACACTCCCCACTGATAGGGAGAGACACGCCCCACTGAAAGGGTGACACTCCCCACTGACAGGGAGAGACACTCCCCACTGACAGGGAGACACTCCCTACTGACAGGGAGAGACACTCCCCACTGACAGGGAGAGACACTCCCCACTGACAGGGAGAGACACTCCCTACTGATAGGGAGAGACACTCCCCACTGACAGAGAGAGACACTCCCCACTGACAGGGAAACACTCCCCACTGACAGGGAGAGACACTCCCCACTGACAGGGAGAGACACTCCCCACTGACAGGGATAGACACTCCCCACTGACAGGGAAACACTCCCCACTGACAGGGAGAGACACTCCCCACTGACAGGGAGAGACACTCGCCACTGACAGGGAAACACTCCCCACTGACAGGGAGAGACACTCCCCGCTGACAGGGATACACTCCCCACTGACAGGGAGACACTCCCGACTGACAGGGAGACACTCCCCACTGACAGGGAGACACTCCCCACTGACAGGGAAACACTCCCCACTGACAGGGAAACACTCCCCACTGACAGGGAAACACTCCCCACTGACAGGGAGAGACACTCCCTACTGACAGGGAGACACTCCCCACTGACAGGGAAACACTCCCCACTGACAGGGAGCCACTCCCCACTGACAGGGAGAGACACTCCCCACTGACAGGGAGAGACACTCCCCACTGACAGGGAGACACTCCCTACTGACAGGGAGAGACACTCCCCACTGACAGGGAGAGACACTCCCCACTGACAGGGAGAGACACTCCCCACTGACAGGGAGAGACACTCCCCACTGACAGGGATAGACACTCCCCACTGACAGGGAGAGACACTCCCCACTGACAGGGATAGACACTCCCCACTGACAGGGAAACACTCCCCACTGACAGGGAGAGACACTCCCCACTGACAGGGAGAGACACTCCCCACTGACAGGGATAGACACTCCCCACTGACAGGGAAACACTCCCCACTGACAGGGAGAGACACTCCCCACTGACAGGGAGAGACACTCCCCACTGACAGGGATAGACACTCCCCACTGACAGGGATAGACACTCCCCACTGACAGGGAAACACTCCCTACTGACAGGGAGAGACACTCTCCACTGACAGGGAGAGACACTCCCCACTGACAGGGAGACACTCCCCACTGACAGGGAGACATTCCCCACTGACAGGGAGAGACACTCCTCACTGACAGGGAGACACTCCCCACTGACAGGGAAACACTCCCCACTGACAGGGAGACACTCCCCACTGACAGGGAGACACTCCCCACTGACAGGGAAACACTCCCCACTGACAGGGAGAGACACTCCCAATGACAGGGGGAGACACTCCCCACCGACAGGGAGAGACACTCCCCACTGATAGGGAAACACTCCCCACTGACAGGGAGAGACACTCCCCACTGATAGGGAGAGACACGCCCCACTGAAAGGGTGACACTCCCCACTGACAGGGAGAGACACTCCCCACTGACAGGGAGACACTCCCTACTGACAGGGAGAGACACTCCCCACTGACAGGGAAACACTCCCCACTGACAGGGAGACACTCCCCAATGACAGGGAGAGACACTCCCCACTGATAGGGAGACACTCCCCACTGACAGGGAGAGACACTCCCCAATGACAGGGAGAGACACTCCCCACTGACAGGGAGAGACACTCCCCACTGACAGGGAGAGACACTCCCTACTGATAGGGAGAGACACTCCCCACTGACAGAGAGAGACACTCCCCACTGACAGGGAAACACTCCCCACTGACAGGGAGAGACACTCCCCACTGACAGGGAGAGACACTCCCCACTGACAGGGATAGACACTCCCCACTGACAGGGAAACACTCCCCACTGACAGGGAGAGACACTCCCCACTGACAGGGAGAGACACTCCCCACTGACAGGGAGAGACACTCCCCACTGACAGGGAGAGACACTCCCCACTGACAGGGAGACACTCCCTACTGACAGGGAGAGACACTCCCCACTGACAGGGAGAGACACTCCCCACTGACAGGGAGAGACACTCCCCACTGACAGGGAGAGACACTCCCCACTGACAGGGATAGACACTCCCCACTGACAGGGAGAGACACTCCCCACTGACAGGGATAGACACTCCCCACTGACAGGGAAACACTCCCCACTGACAGGGAGAGACACTCCCCACTGACAGGGAGAGACACTCCCCACTGACAGGGAGAGACACTCCCCACTGACAGGGAAACACTCCCCACTGACAGGGAGAGACACTCCCCACTGACAGGGAGAGACACTCCCCACTGACAGGGATAGACACTCCCCACTGACAGGGATAGACACTCCCCACTGACAGGGAAACACTCCCTACTGACAGGGAGAGACACTCTCCACTGACAGGGAGAGACACTCCCCACTGACAGGGAGACACTCCCCACTGACAGGGAGACATTCCCCACTGACAGGGAGAGACACTCCTCACTGACAGGGAGACACTCCCCACTGACAGGGAAACACTCCCCACTGACAGGGAGACACTCCCCACTGACAGGGAGACACTCCCCACTGACAGGGAAACACTCCCCACTGACAGGGAGAGACACTCCCAATGACAGGGGGAGACACTCCCCACCGACAGGGAGAGACACTCCCCACTGATAGGGAAACACTCCCCACTGACAGGGAGAGACACTCCCCACTGATAGGGAGAGACACGCCCCACTGAAAGGGTGACACTCCCCACTGACAGGGAGAGACACTCCCCACTGACAGGGAGACACTCCCTACTGACAGGGAGAGACACTCCCCACTGACAGGGAAACACTCCCCACTGACAGGGAGACACTCCCCAATGACAGGGAGAGACACTCCCCACTGATAGGGAGACACTCCCCACTGACAGGGAGAGACACTCCCCAATGACAGGGAGAGACACTCCCCACTGACAGGGAGAGACACTCCCCACTGACAGGGAGAGACACTCCCTACTGATAGGGAGAGACACTCCCCACTGACAGAGAGAGACACTCCCCACTGACAGGGAAACACTCCCCACTGACAGGGAGAGACACTCCCCACTGACAGGGAGAGACACTCCCCACTGACAGGGATAGACACTCCCCACTGACAGGGAGACACTCCCCAATGACAGGGAGAGACACTCCCCACTGATAGGGAGACACTCCCCACTGACAGGGAGAGACACTCCCCAATGACAGGGAGAGACACTCCCCACTGACAGGGAGAGACACTCCCCACTGACAGGGAGAGACACTCCCTACTGATAGGGAGAGACACTCCCCACTGACAGAGAGAGACACTCCCCACTGACAGGGAAACACTCCCCACTGACAGGGAGAGACACTCCCCACTGACAGGGAGAGACACTCCCCACTGACAGGGATAGACACTCCCCACTGACAGGGAAACACTCCCCACTGACAGGGAGAGACACTCCCCACTGACAGGGAGAGACACTCGCCACTGACAGGGAGAGACACTCCCCACTGACAGGGAGAGACACTCCCCACTGACAGGGAGACACTCCCTACTGACAGGGAGAGACACTCCCCACTGACAGGGAGAGACACTCCCCACTGACAGGGAGAGACACTCCCCACTGACAGGGAGAGACACTCCCCACTGACAGGGATAGACACTCCCCACTGACAGGGAGAGACACTCCCCACTGACAGGGATAGACACTCCCCACTGACAGGGAAACACTCCCCACTGACAGGGAGAGACACTCCCCACTGACAGGGAGAGACACTCCCCACTGACAGGGATAGACACTCCCCACTGACAGGGAAACACTCCCCACTGACAGGGAGAGACACTCCCCACTGACAGGGAGAGACACTCCCCACTGACAGGGATAGACACTCCCCATTGACAGGGATAGACACTCCCCACTGACAGGGAAACACTCCCTACTGACAGGGAGAGACACTCTCCACTGACAGGGAGAGACACTCCCCACTGACAGGGAGACACTCCCCACTGACAGGGAGACATTCCCCACTGACAGGGAGAGACACTCCTCACTGACAGGGAGACACTCCCCACTGACAGGGAAACACTCCCCACTGACAGGGAGACACTCCCCACTGACAGGGAGACACTCCCCACTGACAGGGAAACACTCCCCACTGACAGGGAGAGACACTCCCAATGACAGGGGGAGACACTCCCCACCGACAGGGAGAGACACTCCCCACTGATAGGGAAACACTCCCCACTGACAGGGAGAGACACTCCCCACTGATAGGGAGAGACACGCCCCACTGAAAGGGTGACACTCCCCACTGACAGGGAGAGACACTCCCCACTGACAGGGAGACACTCCCTACTGACAGGGAGAGACACTCCCCACTGACAGGGAAACACTCCCCACTGACAGGGAGACACTCCCCAATGACAGGGAGAGACACTCCCCACTGATAGGGAGACAATCCCCACTGACAGGGAGAGACACTCCCCAATGACAGGGAGAGACACTCCCCACTGACAGGGAGAGACACTCCCCACTGACAGGGAGAGACACTCCCTACTGATAGGGAGAGACACTCCCCACTGACAGAGAGAGACACTCCCCACTGACAGGGAAACACTCCCCACTGACAGGGAGAGACACTCCCCACTGACAGGGAGAGACACTCCCCACTGACAGGGATAGACACTCCCCACTGACAGGGAAACACTCCCCACTGACAGGGAGAGACACTCCCCACTGACAGGGAGAGACACTCGCCACTGACAGGGAAACACTCCCCACTGACAGGGAGAGACACTCCCCGCTGACAGGGATACACTCCCCACTGACAGGGAGACACTCCCCACTGACAGGGAGACACTCCCCACTGACAGGGAGACACTCCCCACTGACAGGGAAACACTCCCCACTGACAGGGAAACACTCCCCACTGACAGGGAAACACTCCCCACTGACAGGGAGAGACACTCCCTACTGACAGGGAGACACTCCCCACTGACAGGGAAACACTCCCCACTGACAGGGAGCCACTCCCCACTGACAGGGAGAGACACTCCCCACTGACAGGGAGAGACACTCCCCACTGACAGGGAGAGACACTCCCCACTGACAGGGTGAGACACTCCCCACTGACAGGGAAACACTCCCCCCTGACAGGGAGAGACACTCCCCACTGACAGGGATACACTCCCCACTGACAGGGAGAGACACTCCCCACTGACAGGGAGACACTTCCCACTGACAGGGAGACACTCCCCACTGACAGGGAGAGACACTCCCCACTGACAGGGAGAGACACTCCCCACTGACAGGGAAACACTCCCCACTGACAGGGAGACACTCCCCACTGACAGGGAGACACTACCCACTGACAGGGAGAGACACTCCCCACTGACAGGGAGAGGCACTCCCTACTGACAGGGAAACACCACACTGACAGGGAAACACTCCCCACTGACAGGGAGACACTCCTCACTGACAGGGAAACACTCCCCACTGACAGAGAGACACTCCCCACTGACAGGGAGAGACACTCCCCACTGACAGGGAGACACTCCCCACTGACAGGGAGAGACACTCCCCACTGACAGGGAGACACTCCCCACTGACAGGGAGAGACACTCCCCACTGACAGGGAAACACTCCCCACTGACAGGGAGAGACACTCCCCACTGACAGGGAAACACTCCCCACTGACAGGGAGACACTCCCCACTGACAGGGAAACACTTCCCACTGACAGGGAGAGACACTCCCCACTGACAGGGAAACACTCCCCACTGACAGGGAGAGACACTCCCCACTGACAGGGAGACACTCCCCACTGACAGGGAAACACTCCCCACTGACAGGGAGACACTCCCCACTGACAGGGAGACACTCCCCACTGACAGGGAAACACTCCCCACTGACAGGGAGAGACACTCCCTACTGACAGGGAAACACTCCCCACTGACAGGGAGAGACACTCCCCAATGACAGGGAGAGACACTCCCCACTGATAGGGAGACACTCCCCACTGACAGGGAGAGACACTCCCCAATGACAGGGAGAGACACTCCCCACTGACAGGGAAACACTCCCCACTGACAGGGAGAGACACTCCCCAATGACAGGGAGAGACACTCCCCACTGACAGGGAGAGACACTCCCCAATGACAGGGAGAGACACTCCCCACTGACAGGGAAACACTCCCCACTGACAGGGAGAGACACTCCCCACTGACAGGGAGAGACAACCCAGTGACAGGGAGAGACACTCCCCACTGACAGGGAGAGACAACCCAGTGACAGGGAGAGACACTCCCTACTGACAGGGAAACACTCCCCACTGACAGGGAGAGACACTCCCCACTGACAGGGAAACACTCCCCACTGACAGGGAAACACTCCCCACTGACAGCGAGACATTCCCCACCTACACTCCCCACCTACACTCCCCACTGACAGGGAGAGACACTCCCCACGAGGGGGAGACACCCCACCGACACGCTCCCAACCGTTAGGAAGGAAATGGATTGGTTGAAACTCACAGTGCCTACTGAAGGAGTGCTACCATGTAAGCAATATTCTGATCATGATCTCATTTCTGTTTGTGGGGCCTTGCTTTGTGGGAATTGGCTCTCCATTTCCCACAGTGGAACAGTGACCTTATTTTGTAAACTATTTCATCAGTTGGAAAATGTAGTGGAATATTGTACGGTTGGAAAAGGTGCTGTGTTAATGCAATTCCTTTTTTTAATAACTGAAAAACACGTCCCTGGGACTCCCAACATCCCACTTATGTTTTTGGCCAATTGGAGATCATACGGAGGCCAACTGTTCCATTGTGACTGTGTCGCCTCTTCTGCAGAGCAGTTTATTTCGCCCGCTAAGCCCCCCCCCCCCCCCCCCCCCCCCCCCCCCCCACTCTTTCCACGTGGACCTGCAATTTATTTTTCCCTTTTCCAAGTATATATCCAATTCCCTTTGGCAAGTTACTATTGATTCTGCTCAACCGCACATTCAGGCATCTGTGGTGGCAGGGTTTGGGAAGGGAGGGTGGGAGAAAAGTTTGCAAAAGGAAGTTTTTAATATTGAGGTCCAGTTGCAGGTCACCTCAAAGGGTTAACCAAATGGCTTGTTAAAGAGCGCAGCTTACTTTGAATGGAGAACACCAGGCAGTGCTTTTCACATGTAGAGGCACACACAAGTCGCACGCACAGGTATTCCTCGCTCACATATGCACACTCCTTGCCCACATAGGCACACTCCTTGCACACATATGCACACCCCTTGCACACACACCCATGCTCATGAAATATGTAACCCACGCTGGGGCAAAAATCACCCCCTCGCGAAAAGCTCAGGCTAAATCCAACAGAAAGAATTCGGACCATCGAATCCCTTGAATCCAGAGCAGAAGACACTCCGTGCTGAAACCTCAGTCTGGTCGTGGAACACTTGGCAATGACAGACTGCTTCAGCTCCACAAAAATATTACAAACGGAAGAACTAGCAGAAAATGGAAAAATAATGCACAAAAGTTTCCATTCTCCCAGGAAAGCAATTGCTTCTTTATGTAAGTATGTAAAGCCCCACCTACCTGCAGCTTGGCAGCAATAGCATCCTTAGTTTCTCCTCAATTGTGTGCGTGTCCCTGTGTGTGTGTCTCTCTCTCTCTTTTACCTCAGGAAAGCAGCATCTCTGATCAGAAGAGGTACCCTCCCGATGAAAGACGGAAACACCGGCTGAGGCTCTCTGGACGATCCCTCTTTAACACTGATCATCGTGGCTCTCTCACACAGCATCTCGCAGGCAATGAGCCCTCCTCCCACCCTCCAACCCCCTCCCCCAATCACCACCGCCACCACCTCTCCTCCTCTCTTTCCTATTCTTCCAAGTGCAGGGGGTATATTCCACACTTAGGATCCTCCTCGTGGTTGCAACGCCGTGTTAGTGTGTGGGAGCATGTGCGAGACGTACTCCTGGGAGAGACAGAGTGTGAGTCTGTGTGTGGTGAGTGTGTGTAAAAGTACGTGTGCGTCTGTTGTGTGTGTATGTGAGTGGTGTGTTGTCTGTATATGTGAGTGGGGTGTTGTGTGCATGTGTGTCAGTGTGGGCTCTCACTAGCTGGCTGGCTTTCAATCCCTTACTGCTCTCCAGTATTCTGCAGATGGCAGAGTGGAGTTCTGAAGGGGAGGAGAATGAATGTGCTGAACAAGATCCCCAGCAGCTGATGAAAGCACGTCACTGGTGAGGTAATTATGAATTCTCTCACCCATGCTGATGGGTGTGCTTTGCAGCCGTGTCTGTGTGTGTGTGAGTGTGTGTGCCTGCCTCTGTATCACTGCTCCTTCACCCACCAAAAATCGATAGAAGACAGCATTGCTGTGGTTAATGTCTTGTGCTGATGTGTCAGTCCCCAGACAGGGCGCTGTGGTGAATTAATACCCAGTGCTGATTCCCTGAAGTTCCATAATCTCCTGACGGTCTCCCCCTGCAGACCCCCCCCCCCCCCCACCACCACCACCTCCCCCCAGCATCTCCCACCACCATACCAAATCAAATCCCACCCCCACCCCCGACCTACCCCCCTACCCCCAAGCACAGAGCATGCTGTTGGAGAAGTCACAATTACAATTTTTAAAAAATGTCCAGAGATTGATCACCCACTCTCCCCCCCACCCCCCCCCCCCCCCCCCCCCCCCCCCCCCCCCCCCCGCCCTGAGCTGTGCTGAGTCTGCCAGATGCAGCCAGGAATGCTGCTGTTTCTGCTGCTGCAGTGTAAGTGTCAGCTCTGGCTCGTTCGGTAGCTCTCTCTCATCTAGGTTCGATGGTTGAGGGTTTAAGACCCCCCCCCCCTTTCCCCCAGCCCCTACCCCACTCCAGAGACCTGAGCATAAATTCCGGAGGCTGGCGCTACCCGTACTCGCAGTGCCTTGCCGGTCGCTGAATTTTGTTAAAGCTTGCCCTCTCAAACGAATGCAAAACATCCATGGGATTGTTTTTGAAGGTGGGCTCGTGGCCAATATTTGATCTTCAGCCAACATCCCTGAAGCAGATCATCTGGTCAATATTTCATTGTTTGTGGGAGCTTGCTATGGGCAAATTGGCTGTGACCGATCCCGCATTACAACTGTGACTGCACTTCAAAAGTAGCTCATTGGCTTTAAAACACTTTGGGATATCCTGCGGCCGCGAAAGTGCTATATAAATTGGTATTGGTATTATAATTGTTCTCGGTGATCTTGAGCTAAGTGGGGATGGTGTGGTTCGAGTGTGATCAGAGGGCATAATCTCAGAGTACGGGGTCGCCCATTTAAAACAGGGATAAGGAGGAATTTCTTCCCCCAGAGGGGAGTGGATCAATGTGTAGAGGCTGGGCCGTTAAGTATGCTCAAGGCTGAGATAGACAGATTTTCAATCAGTAAGGGAGTCAAAGGTTATGGGGGGTAAGGCGGGTAACTGGAGTGGAGTTGAGGATTATCACATCAGATCAGCCGCAATCTCATTGAATTTCAGAGAAGACTCGATGGGCCGAGTGGCCTACTTCTGCTCCTACGACTTCTTGTCTTGTGGTGCCCTGACTGCGTGCTAGAAACTGGGTGTCCGTGGAACCTGAGAACAAAAGAACTTGCGGCATCTTCGAGACGGGGGAACGTGACAGCTGGGTGTGCATGGGGAGGAAAGGGGAAGTGTTGATCACACGTGGTAGCTTGCTGTGAGATTAAACATTTAGAAATTTGTGTCACACTATTCCACTCCTCTTTGTGAGCAGTGGGTTCAAAGGCGAAATGCCAGCAGGAAGGGTAATGGCAGCAAAAATCAAACCCGCACTTTACCTCCTGGAAACATCCCCGAGCATTTCCCAAAATGCAACATGAAGTACAGAGACTGTTGTCCCATAGCTTGTTTGTGCACAGCAAGATCCCAGATACAACATGTGACAAATGGCTGGTTAATCTACTTTTCCTTCTCTATTGATTAGGGTACCACTAGAATGATACTCGAGGTCATATCTAGGGAAATGATTGAAGAGACTGCAGCTGTTTTATTTTCCCAGGAGAGCGAAGACTTGATTGGTCTTCAAAATTCTGAATGGGTTTGATTGGGGAGATACAAGAACAACGTTTTTACTTGCAGGGGAGACCAGAATTAGGAACAATCGATATAAAATAGTCACTTGTTAATCCAAAAGGGAATTCCAGAGAAAGAAAACAACCTCATGGATTTTCTGCAGTGACGCCAGTTCTGAAACCCAGAGCTCGAGCTGCTGTAATTGATAAGACATCCGAAACAAATGGTTGTCCAGGACACAGGAAGTATCCTGGATTTCCCACATAACACAGGAAGCGCACACCAGATTTTGGGACTTTAAAAAATGATTAGCAAGCCGGACATATACGAGCAGTAGTAACTCAGGAGGCCAAGGCTGTGATGGCAGGTCATTATTGACCTCTTCATCCTCGGGGTGCATGATCACTTTATCAGTGGACAAGTGAGCTCCCAGTGGGCACCCATTACCAGTGGGTGGCAAGGTGCCTGCCACTGGAGAGCCATAATCCCTTGTCTCTGACTCTTGGCAACATATGCAGTTTCTTCCACTGCAAGTGGAGAAAGCAGGGAGGTGCAAGTGACGAGAAGCCCTTGTATTTAGAGGTATGAAAGATACCTTTTGATGGAGCGAGGCATGGATGGTGGAGAATAGTACTCCAAGGGTCATTGTGAGCGTCGGCTACTCAGGTGGTACCTGAGAGGTGCCTGCAGAGAAAGCAATGAGCAAGCCTGCAGACCAGAGGCGTGCTGTGCTGGAGAAGGTCAGGCAAATCAGAGTGTGGGATTATTACCCGATTAGTATTTCGACCACTCACCTGTCACACCCTCTTCCTCCTCTAAGTATGAGGGGCCACTGCTCACTTCCTTGGCCACATCCATGTGTGTCTGTTTGGTTGAAAGAGGTACCCCCTGTTTCCGCCTGTCAGGAGCTCACCTCACTGGAGCCCGTCTGCCTCCTCAGCAGGAGTGACTCTGGAGAACAGCCTTCCTCACCATTCCTGTGGACACTGCAGTGTAAAAAGCAGAATAAAAGCCCCAGTGTGCCTCTCTGAAACATGCCACAATCACTTCAATTAGAAATACTTCCTCTTGCAAAATAGTGCTGTCAAGGACACAAAGGGGCGGGATTCTTTGACCCCCTGCCGGGCCGGAATCTGGCGGGGGCGGCCGGAATCTGGCGGGGGCGGCGGGAATCCCGCCCCGCCGCCCCGCCACCGGCTGGCGGATTTTCCGGCGTCGGTTTTTTGACGGGGGCGAGAATCGCGCCGTGCCGGTTGCGGCCCCCCTGGCGATTCTCCGGCCCGCGATGGGCCGGGTAGCCGCCCGTTTTCGGCCGGTCCGGCCGGCGTAAATTTGACCAGATCCCTACTGGCGGGACCTGGCTCTACGGGCGGCCCGCGGAGTCCGGGGGGTGCGGGGGGGGGGATCTGGTCCCGGGGTGGGGGGGGGGGGGGGGGCCACAGTGGCCTGGCACACGATCGGGGCCAACCGATCCGCGGGCGGGCCTGTGCCGTGGGGGCACTCCTTCCCACTGCGCCGGCCAGTGTAACGGTCCGCCATGGCTGGCACAGAGGAGAACCCCCCTGCACATGCGCTGGGATGACGGCAGCACACGCTGGCGCTCCTACGCATGCGGCAACTTGCGCCGGCTGGCGGAGGCCCTTCGCCGCCGGTTGGCATGGCGCTAAGCCCTTCGGCGCTGGCTGGCCACTAGCCTAGGCCCTGAAGGTGCGGAGGATCAGTCTAACCCAGTCTTGAATATACTCAGCAATCGTTTGAGTGAAGTAATTCCTCCTCATCTCACTCCAAAATGATCAGCAACTTCTCCTGACATTGTTCAACCCATGTTAACGAGTGATGATTTCGTTTTATTGCAAAAGCTTACTTGGGTAAAGATGCAAAAATTAGTAAGAAAAGGGTTAAAATATACAAATATACCCAACCACTCATTAATGCAAAAATACCCACGCATGCATGCGCACGCACACCCTTCAATTTTGCGAAAAATAAATAATAGTCTGCAGAGTATCAGATGTTAAAACCTTGGCCAAGTAAAGTCAGAAAATGTTATTCCAAATGCTTGTTCACAGCTGAAGGGTTTCTCACTAGAGGCAATGGAGGTGAGTTCCCCACCTCCTCACCTGCGTGTTCCTTGTTGGCGCGCAGTCGCAGGCAGCGGGATTCTCCATTCCCACCGCCAGGCAATGGGATTTCCTATTGTGGCCACCCCACGCCCACGGGAAACCCGTGGGCGGGGGTACGCCCCCGACATAGTGGAGAATGCCGCCGACGGAGGATTCACCCCAATGGTGTCATTGAGAATTCTCCTTAAAGTTCCCTGGGGATGGATTCTCCGATTTGAAGACGAATTGTTGACGCCTGCGTGGGAACAGTGGCGCATTACGGCAGAAAAAATGGTGCAGAAGCTGCACCAATCCTCCGTCTTTTGGGGGGGGGGGGGGGAGGGGGGGGGGGCAAGCAGCCACGCAGCATAAAGCCCCCGGCTTTACCTGCGGATATGGCCGGCGAATTGCCTGGTCCGTGGCCACACATGCGCACGGCGGCAGCCTGCAGTGGCCGGGCTGTGCAAGATGGCGGTGGCTGCATGCGGCGGACCCGGCCTGCCACATACTGTCCCACAGTAACCCCCATCGCCACCCCCGGACCGCCCCCCCACCAGTGCCCCCAGCCCCTGTCAAGGCCCCCCCCCCACCCGTGGAATGGCTCCCACCCCCACAATCAACTGTCGCGGCGCTGGACTCAGTCCGCAGCCGCCACGCTGGGTTCACAAAAAGAAAAAGGATAAGTGTTCCGCGCCATTGAGAACTTGGCCCATTGGGGGCGGAGCATTGGGGGAGGGCCTCAGGTGACGTCCCGAGGCCATCCATTCGGCTTGCGGCATACTCTTCGAGTACGCTGTTTTTGAGGGGGGTGGGGGTGGCATCTCAAAAGCGGTACCGCACCCGATTTCGGCGCAAACTGGGATTCGCCTGCCAATTGCTGAACGGGATTTCTGCGTCGGCGACCGGAGAATCCCGCCCAGGGTTTGCAGAAATGAGGTTTCTGGTGGGTTTTAACATCACTAACAGCTCACGTTTGATGAGATAGGTTTGAGAAGGAAGAGAGAATGTGGCAGTCTCTCTCTCTCTCTCACTATCTAATATCTCCTGTACATCCAAGAGTTAGATCACGTGACCTCTCTCTCTTTGAGCTCCATGGATGTGTGGGTGGAATGTTATGGGGGAGTGGACAGCTCAATCCTTCTGAAGCAAAGCCGACACGGAATTGACCTGCTCTTTGCCTGCCTGCCCCACAGCCTTACCGCTCTGTGGCCAGGCTATACAGAGGGCCAGATGGGAATTTTACCCCTCACTGGGGAGGGAAGTGCCACCCTCAGGAACAGCCAGTCAATCCAATGAACTGGCACCTCCATCAGTCCCATTAGCACCAAGAGCGCAGTAATGGACGCTGCTGGGTTGGCAGGAGGAGGAGAGAAAGAAGGCCATTGGATTTTGAAGCGAGGTAATCTTGGGCAGCAAAGGTTTAAGTAGTTTTGAAAGAGGGCGGGGGGGGGGGGGGGCGGGTGGTGTAGTGAGGGAGTGAATTTGAAGCTCTATGTGGTCAGACAGAAAAGGAGTTCTACCTTAGAGGGACTCTCCCCCCATTGGCAAAGGGCAACCCCTAAAGATAGAACTACCCCCTTCCTGCACACACTTTGGAGACATTATTTAAAATATCGTGCAGCCCACGCGCACCTGGCTGCCCGTGCCAAAATTTAGATGGCAAATATGATTAACCCTTGATTAACTAATTAATATGGTGGGCTGCTACGAATTTTGGCACTCAACCACCCCATATTATGGGGGTGACCTCAGGGTGGATGGGGAGATGTTGGAGTGGGCACCAACCATATTTTACATGCCCTCCCTGCCAAAAACACACCCGGCGGGAGCATTGAAAATGGAGCCCTATGTCTCCATAAAAGGAGCTTGTTTCCATCACAAATGCAACATTTTAGGTGCTGTCGGTCAGTGTTCCTTGCTTAGATAAGTGTCGTTTTCAAAATTCATGTCAAGCCGATGTCATTATAAAGTAATATTTTATATAACACATCTTCATAAAATTACATTTCTATCTAGTTTTCTACAATCAGCAAACTTAGATACATCACTCCCTGTGTCTCCATTTCAGTCATTAGTATAGATTGTAAGTAGCTCAGATCCCAGCACTGATCCACTATTCACTGCCTGCCAACTTGAAAATGCTCCATTTATGCCCACTCCCTACTTCCTGTTCATTAACTAATCCTCTATCCATGCTAATATATTACCCAACTCTACCAACCCTTATTTTGTCTATTATCCCTTTGTGTGGCATGGTAGCATTGTGGTTAGCACAATTGCTTCACAGCTCCAGGGTCCCAGGTTCCACTCCCGCTTGGGTCACTGTCTGTGCGGAGTCTGCACATCCTCCCCGTGTCTGTGTGGGTTTCCTCCGGGTGCTCCAGTTTCCTCCCACAGTCCAAAGATGTGCAGGTTAGGTGGATTGGCCATGCTAAATTGCCTTAGTGTCCAAAATTGCCCTTAGTGTCGGGTGGGGTTACTGGGTTATGGGGACAGGTGGAGGTGTGGACCTTGGGTAGGGTGCTCTTTCCAAGAGCCGGTGCAGACTCGATGGGCCGAATGGCCTCCTTCTGCACTGTAAATTCTATGATTATCTATGATTACTGAATGCCCTTTTTAAAATCAAGGTATACTACATCTATTTATTCCCCTTTATCTACCCTATTAGTTACATTATCAAAGAAACTTGAATAAACTTGTTAAATTGGTTTTCCCTTTCTAAAAACCATGTTGACTTGGTCTAATCATCCAATGCTTTTCTCGGCGCATCATTAACACTTCCTTAATAAGAGATTCCAACCATTGATGTTAGGCGAACTGGCATGTAGTCCACCCTTTTCTCTCTCCCTCCTTCCTTGAAACCCGGTGTAACAGTTGCCAACTTCCACTCTGATGACACCATTCCCAAAATCGAAGACATTTGGAAAATTGTAGCAAGCCATCCACGATCTCTGCAGTCACATCTTTTCAGAATCTGAGGGTATAGGTCATAGGCCCTGAAGATTTTAGTTCCCTATGGTTCTCCGAAATGTTTTCTCTGCTGATGTTAAACTCCATAATATCCTCACTCTTTTTAGCCCCAAGGATACTGTCACTTTCTGGCATGAAACTTGTGTCTCCCACTGTGAAAGCAGACTCAGAATATTTGTTCAATGCCTCTGCCATTTCATCGTTCCCTCAGATAATTTCTCCTGTCTCTGGCTCTGAGGGGCCACCATTTACTTTAGATATTCTTCCTTTTTATATACTAATAAGAGCTCTCGTGTTCTATGTTCCCCCTTTTTAACAGCGGCTTTTGGTGGTCCCTAAATGACTTCCAGTACTCAGATGTGTGACTACTTTTGCAAGCTTGTAAACCTCTTCTTTCAATCTCATCTACCACTAACTTCCTGAGTAAGCCATGGATGGATCTCTCTTATTGAGCATTTGTTATTCATTGGAATGTGCATTTGTTGAACATTTTGAATTTGTGTCTCCTGTACAATTACTGCCTTAGTCTACTTACATGAATAACCTTAATTAATGCTCCTCTTATACCTATGTAATTAGCTTTGTATAGGTTTTAGATTCCTGCTGGTGATTGATGTATGTTATTTTCAAGCTTAACATGGAATTCAATAGCATTATGATCACTATTTCCCATCAGATATTTTACTATGAGATTATAGTTAACCCTGCTTCACTAGACAATATGATTTAAAAAAAAATTTTTTTTTAGAGTACCCAATTATTTTTTCAATTAAGGGGCAATTTAGCATGGTCAATCTACCTACCGAGCACATCTTTTGGGTTGTGGGGTTGAAACCCACGCAGACACAGGGAGAATTTGCACTACACAATATTAGGGGCACGATCTATCGGCCTCGCCGTGGGACAAGGCGGGTGAATCTCGCGACAGGCCTCATGCTGGATTTACCAGCCTCGTCAATCCTCGTGAGTTCTCACGAGGTGTCGTGATCTGGATCCAGCCCACTGAGGTCAGGACCCAGATTGGCATATTCATGTGAGCAGTTAACCTCACTCGAATATGTCAATGCCAGATCTACCCAGTACCCGGGACCTAACGGCCTTGCCTCGGAGACCCTGAACGGGCACTGTTTAGCACTGGTTTCCAGGCTTCTGGTACTTGGGGTGGGGAGGGGGGGGGGAAGGGTCCTAGGTGATCGGGGGCCCTTTAGTTGTCTACCTCTGGACATGGTGGTGCCAGGCTGTCAGTGCCAAGAGACCCAGATGGCATCAAACCCATGACAGGAATTGGGCCCGCAGTTGCCCTGCCCTTATGCGGTCGGGTGTGGGAGGAGGACTCAGTGACCCCACTTATTGGTGAGTTGGGGTGTTGAATGGGTTCCGGAGGTGGGCTCTATGTGGGGGGTCTAGAGATTAGTATGCCATTGGCACCCCAGCCTTTTCCTGCGCTAGCGAGTGGAGCTTGTTCATACAGGAAATGAGCCCAAGTGGAGCCTCGGCAGGCCAGTTCCTCTCCGAGGCCAGAAATGAAACAAACTCCCGTTTAAGGGGGAGTGATTCTTGCCGCTGCCAGTATCGGGAAACACCTGGCTACGTATGCTCGGCACTGGACCCTGTTTCATTTCTATTAAATCGCGATAGATGGCTTTATCCCCAGTCAATTCCATAACATATTACTCCATGGAACCATCACAAAATCTTTTTACAAACTCATCTTCGAGACCACTGTGCTAGTCTATATGAAAATTAAAGTCCCGCACAATTACCTCTGTTACAAGTTTCAACAATTTCTTGTTTAATGTTCTGTTCAATGATACATGAGAAAAAATTACAATTGAGAAGGAGGTAACAGAAAAAGATGTGTGGTGGGATTCTACATCGGCCGACGCAGGTCTTGGGAAACGCGATTGGCGGAGAATTGGTTTTGACGCCAAAATCGTAGCGAGCGCTAATTTCACGCCAAATCACAATTCTCCGGTGCCTTGACAGCGGCGTCAATGAGTTCTAGAACGCACGTACAGTAAACGCCATTGGCATATCATTAGCGGGCCTGACCCGGTATTCTCCGGAGCCACAGCGATTCTCCACCTACACGAGGTCAAATTCCTGATGGCGAGATTCACTTAAAAATCGTGAAACAGGCGCTGTGATTGCTGAGGGAGGGAGAGGGGGGTACGGAAGGTGTCCAATATCGGCACAGTTTGGTGCCAGCTGTGCCAGCTTGGCTTCTGCCAGGGCCGAGGGGAGTAGAGGGGAGTGGCCAGAAGGTGGGCTGTGGTGTCGGGGTGGATGGGCACAGGACACCATTGCGTCAGCCGGTAAGGCAGCCATGCAGCTGCACATGCCGCAGTGTGAACATAGGGCCACGGGTTGTATGGGTGTCCCCTTTCAGGGCCCTCCGGCCCCAGCTGACCCATCAATGTGATGGACATGCTCCATTGCAACCTTTGTCATCTTGTTGACTGGGATGAGAGTGTGTGGGGAATGTAATGTGTATATGCGGACGCAGCTTGTCAGCCTCCCGTGTGTCAACCAAAAACCCGACCTGTCTTGCACCATTCCCATTGGAATCGATTGTGGTCCATGTGACGCCATGTCCGCCCCTCAACAGTCGCTGAATCGGTCCAGGTGCGGTGCCAGTTTTGCTGCCGTAGAAGTGCACAAATCCTGCCCCGGCGTCTACACTTAGACTCAGGAGAATCCAGCCAGTGGTGTAAAGGCAATTGATGCAGTGCCGCATGACAGACTGTGAGTATAAATCTAGCTCACTGAATAAAAGGAAAAGTAGGAACTTGGATAAGAAGTTGGCTGCGTGACAGGAAACAGAGAGGAGTGATAAATAGTTGTTTTTTAGATTGGAGAAAAGGTCGTAATGGAGGTCAGTGTTTGGGACGCATGTGGCGGGATTCTGCGGGAATCGGCGGGGCGGGCAACTCCGGCGCGAAGGAGTGGCGTGAACCACTCTGGCGTCGGGCCACCTCAAAGGTGTGGAATCCTCTGCACCGTCAGGGGCTAGGCCACCGCCGGAGTCATTTGCGCTGCGCCGGCCGACGGAGAAGGGGTTTGGCGCCACGCCAACCAGTGCCGAACGGCCTGCGCCGGCAGCGCGAGTTGGTACATGCGTGGGAGCGCCAGCGTGTGCTGGCATCATCCCAGGGGGGAGCAGGGGGGGGTTCATCTCCGCGTCAGCCACCGCGGAGGACCACAGTGGCCTATGCGGAAGAATAGAGTCCCCCCACGGCACAGGCTCGCCCGCGGATCGGTGGGCCCCGATCGCCTATGAACTATTCCCACCAGAGTTTTCTGGCTCTTAATAATCCCCCATACTCTTTCTACTTCATCATCTTCTGAGGCCATATCCTTCCTGATTAATGTCCCTATGTCATCCCTGCCTATCAGGGTGAACCCTCCTTCTTTGCCAGTCGGACTTTCCAAAATGTGTACCCAGGAATATTTACTTCCCAACCTTGATCACCTTTGTAACCAATGCTTGGATTGTCCGTTGTGACAGCGTTCCGCTACCGCTGCTAGCGTGGACGGAGAATTTGGCACTCGGCCAAATCTCCCATTTTCTGTCGCGGGACCAGAGAATCCCGCTGCCGTGAACAGAAGGAGAATCCCGCTGCCGTGACCGGACAGAGAATCCCGCTGCCATGAATGCCGCTCCCATGTCTCTGTAATGTCGCTCCCATGTCTCTGTAATGTCGCTTAGCTCAAAATCATTTACCTCTACTTGTGCCACAAGCTACTCCATCTCACTGCAGATGCTTCATGCACTCAGTTGTAGAGGGCAGGATTCTTTGATCCTGAGGCTAAGTGTTGACGCCATCGTAAACGCCGTCGCGTTTCTCAAGAGAGTCAACATGGCCTCAGGAGCAGCGATTCTGACCCCTACGGGGGGCTAGCACAGCACTGGAGTGACCCACGCTGCTCCAGCTGCCGAACCCTGGTGTCAGAGGGGCGCCGCGGGACTGACGCCAACGCGTGGCTGCGCAGTGGGACCAGCGCGATTGCCGCGTATGCGCAGTGGCTGCCTTCTCTGCGTTGGCCCTGATGCAACATGGCGTAGAGCTACAGGGGCCGGTGCGGAACAAAAGAGGCCCCCAGCCCCAGAGGCTGACCCGCTGATCGGTAGGCCCTGATCACGGGTCAGGCCACAGCGGAGGCCCCCTCTCCCCCCCCCCCCCCCCCCCCCCCCCCCCCCCCCCCCCCCCCCCCCCCCCCCCCCCCCCCCAACCAGGCTGCCCCTGGATGCATCTACGCCGAGGTCCTGCCGGGTAAGAGCAAGCACCAACTCGCACCGGCTGGCGGAGGGCCTTTGGGGCTGGCCTAGCCCCTGAAGGTACGGAGAATTCCGCATCTTTGGGGCAGCCCGACGCCGGAGTGCTTACGCCACTCCTTTGCGTCGGAGTTGCCCGCACCTCCGGTTTTCGCAGTATCCCGTCCACTGTTCCTTGACCGGATTAAGTGTAGCCCATCCAAATGGAATAGCTCACTCCCACCCACCTTCCTTAATTGGTTTGGAAGACGGAGGCAGGTTTTTAATTGATATGGTTTGCTAAGGAGCAATCGTGAGGCACGTTACCATGGCAATTGTGTCCCTGCCCCAAAACCGGACCCAATGTATGGAAAAAGACTAAAGTCAGGAAATTCAACCCATATCATTGCTGTGACATTAAATGTACAACTGTCAATTTTGGCACAGCAAGAGTTCAGAAACAGCAATGGGAAAATCATCTATTCTCAGTAATGTCGGTTGATGCTGGCCAAAGACACTGGCAAGAACTTCCCTGGTCTTTTTGTAAGCAGCACTGATCTATTGTCAGGTAAAAATTAGATAGCAACTGTCTGTATATATTTTTCATTGCTGCATTGTTAAAAGAAAACATCACCTCTCTCGCATCCCTCCTGTTCCACAAGCTCCCCCAGTCTGGGCCCCTCATTTCCCTCTCTCCCTTTCCCCATGCACCGACCCTAACACGGAGATCAGAATGATAACAGGAACACCCACATTATGCACAGGGCAATGCCAGGAGCGTTTCTGTGCATATTATAAGGCAATATCATTGCTCTCTTTTCATTTAATGGATGTTTTGACTGTATATTGTTATGTCAAGAATCTTGTCAACATTCGTCAACAAACCTTGCAATAATAACACGCGTACGAAATTCTTGACAGCTGGTGTCTTTCTGATCCAGAGTAAAACTGATTAATGCTTCATGTAAAAAAAAACTCAACAGATCAACATCTCGATTTCGGTGTTTGCAAGATGTGATTTTTTTTCAACGTCAATTAGTTTTGAAAACTGGTTCCTGCATGCTTTTGGAATTGGCACTGAGTGCAACCATTTTAACCATGCTGCCATTTTGAAGAGCCATGAACAATAGGGATTAGGGGCAGAATTCTCCAACCCCCCCACCGGGTCAGAGAATCACCGGGGGGGGGGGGGGGGGGGCGGCGTGAATCCCACCCCGACGCTCCGATGCCGGATGCCGAATTCTCCAGCGCCGGCTTCTTTGCAGGGGCGGGAACACGTTGCGCCGGTCGGGGTCCGTTGGCAGTGCCCCCCCCCCCTCGCCGATTCTCCAGGCCCCGATGGTTTTAGGCCGGTATCGCCGGCGTGAATTAGACAAGGTCCATACCGGCGGGACCTGGCTGTGAGGGCGGCTTGCAGAGTCCTCAGGGGGGCACGATTGGGGCCCACCAATCTGCGGGCGGGCCTGTGCTGTGGGGGCACTCTTTCCCTCCGCGTCGGCCTCTGTCAAGCTCCGCCATGGCCACAAGCTGCGCATGTGCCAGAACATGCTGGTGCTCCCGTGCATGCGCTAACTCGAGCCAGCTGGCGGAGGCCCTTCGGTGCTGGTTGGCGCAGAGCCAACCACTCCAGCGCCGGACAAGCCCCCGGAAGTGCGGAGGATTCCACAACTTCCGGGCGGCCCGACACCGGAGTGGTTCACGCCACTCTTTGGCGCCGGTACGGCCCGGCTGCCGGTTGGGTGAGAACCCGCCTAGGTTTCTGGCTCTATTCTCTCACCTTTCTCATTCTCCAATGACTCAGTTACCAGCCTGTCAAGGCATCTCAGACAGCAGCTCCCAAATCTCACCTTCTCTGCTAAGAAGGACAAGGCTAGCTGGTGCACACGAGGATCATTGCCTCCATGTTTCCCATGGACAATCAAAATCACAGAATAGTTACCGTGTGGAAGGCGCCATTTGGCCCATCGCGTCTGCACCAGCTGTCGAAACGAGCATCATGACTTAGTGCCATTCTCCGGCCTTATCCCCGTTCCCCTGCATATTGTTTATATTCAAGTAGAGTGTACCGTGGTTAGCACTGCTGCCTCACAGCACCAGGGTGTCAGGTTCGATTCCAGCCTTGGGTGACCGTGTGGAGTTTGCACATTCTCCCCGTGTCTGCATGGATTTCCACCGGGAGCTCCCATTTCCTCCCACAGTCTAAAGATGTGCAGGTTAGGTGGGTGTTATAACCCGCATGTAGCCTATGGGGTGGGAACAATTAACACCCCCCTGGGCCATTACAGAATATAAGCTACCCCGTTAAGGGGAATATACAGTTGTAACATATATAAATTCAGGCAGTTTAGGCACTGGCTAGAGAGAGAATCCATCGGGGAGCTACTGGAGCTGTAGATAAAAGTAAATTGTAAGTAAGTTTGTTTGTTTCGACCTACTCTGTGTAGACACTTCATTGCCCTTACAAAACTGGGGTTACAGGGATAGGCAGTGATGCTAGGTAGAGTGCTCTTTCAAAGGGCTGAATGGCCTCCATCTGTACTATAGGGATTGTATGGATTTGAAGTAATCATCATAACTGGAACCTGTCTCAACTTCCTGGCAGTACATTCCAGACCTAAAACACCCATGTCAAAAAAAGATTCTCACATTACATTTGTTCTTTTTGCAAATCACACTTTCAATCTAAGGGCAGCATGGTAGCATTGTGGATAGCACAATCGCTTCACAGCTCCAGGGTCCCAGGTTCGATTCCAGCTTGGTTCACTGTCTGTGTGGAGTCTGCACATCCTCCCCGTGTCTGCGTGGGTTTCCTCCGGGTGCTCCGGTTTCCTCCCACAGTCCAAAGATGTGCAGGTTAGGTGGTTTGGCCATGATAAATTGCCCTTAGTTTCCAAAATTGCCCTTAGGGTTGGGTGGGGTTACTGGGTTATGGGGACAGGGTGGAGGTGTTGACCTTAGTAGGGGTAGGATGCTCTTTCCAAGAGCCGGTGCAGACTCGATGGGCCGAATGGCCTCCTTCTGCACTGTAAATTCTATGTAATCTGTGCCCTCCCGTCCTTGATCCTTTCACAAGCGGGAACAGTTTCTCCCTGTCTACTCTGACCAGCCCCCTCATGATTTTGAACATCTCTCTCAAATCTCCTCTCAGCTTTCTTCTCTCCAAGGAGAACAGTCCCAACCTCTCCAACCCGTCCCCATAGCTGAAGTTTCTCTTCCCTGGAACCATTCTTGGGAACTTCTTCTACACTCTCTCCGACACTTTCACATCCTTCCTATTGTGTGGCACCCACAATCCCTGGGGGGGCGGCGTGAATCCCGCCCCGCATCTCCGACATCGGCTGTCGTACTCTCCGGCGCTGGTTTTCGGGTGAGGGCGGAGTTTACGCCACGCTGGATGGAGGCCATTGGCAGCGGCCCCCCCCGGAAATTCTCCGGACCTCAATGAGCCAAGCGGCCGCACATTTCCAGCCAGTTCCGCCGGCGTGAAATGGACATGGTCCACCACGGTGGGACTTGGCTTGTCAGCCATCTAGCGGGGTCCTCGGGGGGGGGGGGGGGGGGGGGGACACGGGGGGGGGGATCCACCCCCGGGGGCCCTCACGGTGGCCTGGCCTGCGATTGGCCAATCTTCGGGTGGGCCTGTGCTCTGAAGGCACTCTTTCCCTCCACGCTGGCCTCTGTGGGGCTCTGCCATGAACAACGCAGAGAATAACCCCCTGCGCATACGCAGGAACACATTGGTGGTTCATGCACGGGACCACGGCGACCCTTCGCCACCAGTTGGTGCGGTGCCAACCCCTCTGCCGCCGGCCTAGCCCCTGGAAATAACGGAAGATTCCGCAATTTCCGGGTGGCACGACGCCGGAGTGGTTTGCGCCGCTCTTGGCACCGGCATCGGGCCATCGCCCCAAGTGCGGGAGAATCCCACCCGATATTCCAGCATTGTATTTCCTTGCCGGTGAGTTCGTGAGTCAATATTCTGGAACTCTCTATTCGTTGGGAGTGGGGTATTTTCACCTCATGGCCTGCAGTGATTTAAGATGGGAGCTCACCAGCACCTTCTCAAGGGCAGCTCGGAATGGGAAATAAATTTTGCAGCAACTCCCACATCTGAAATAGAATGAATAACAACACTGCTGACTGTGAGCCTTATCACTCAATAAGATTTCAGTCAGTGGTCTAGACTATTCCTGCAAAGGCACTCCTGCCCTTGTACAATGGTTCTCTTCCCAATCCACTTTGCTTTTTATAATAACAATAATCTTTATTTGTGTCACAAGTAGGCTGGCATTAATATTGTGTGGTAGTATGACTAGGGGTTTTACGGTACCTGGGAGAGTGAGCTGCCATTGGTGCAGAGGACTCGCTGCCCATTTGCCCAGGTATCGTGTGCCTCTCAGCCCGATTGGCTAAGAGGAAGGTAGCTCCGCCTACGAGGCGGGATATAAGAACCCGTGTTCCCCGGCAGCCAGCCATTCTTCTGTACGTCTGCTGCCGGGTTCACTTCTTGCTAATTAAAGCCTTTCGTTCGGACTTCATCTACGTTTTGTGTCCATTGATTGTGCATCATACTGTAATGAAGTTACTGTGAAAATACCCTAGTTGCCACACTCTGACGCCTGTTCGGGTGCACTGAAGGAGAATTCAGAATGCCCAATTCACCTAACAGCACGTCTTTCGGAACTTGTGGGAGGAAACCGGAGCACCCGGAAATCCACACAGACACAGGGAGAACATGTAGACTCCACCAGACAGTGACCCAAGCCTGGAATCGAACCGGGGACCCTGGCATCTTGAAGCGACACCACTGTGCTACCGTAACTGATCTCACATGCCCAGAGATCAAGGGGACTCTTGTACCCTCTTAGAATTAGCCTCATTGGGGTGAAAGCTACACCTGAAAGTAGTCTGCTGTAACTTGGCACCTGTCACTGATGGGACAGGATGAATTCTATGTCTCAGCACGTATTTATTCTTTCATGGCATGTGGGGAAGGCCAGCCTTTATTTCCCATTCCTGTTCGCCCTTGCACTGAGTGACATTCCACACCATTCCAGTGAGTCAACTGCATTGCTGTGTCTGGAGTCACATGTCGGCCAGACTAGGTAAGGGCGGCAGGTTTCCTTCCCCAACAGGGCATTAGTGAACCAGATGGGTTTTTATGAAAGTCGATGGTTACTGTTACAGCAAATCTGGATCAGCAGTTCCCGATAATCCCGGGGCTGGGAAATTTGGTTTGTACGCCATGGCTGTGGCCTTATTAGTGTTGGAGAACAAACCTGCTTTGCATTTTAGCCTGCATCTGCTGAAATTGTTACAGAGATCAAAGACCAAAGAAAGGCACAGGAGAGGAAGTGACCCTTTGGCCCTCCAAACCTGCGCTGACCATGCTGCACATCTGAACTAAAACCTTCTATGCACCCGGGGTCTGTATCCCTCTATTTTCATCTCTTCATGTATTTGTAATGTCACTATCATGTAAATGTCACTATCGTACCCGCTTCCACCACCTCCACCGGCAACGAGTTCCAGACACCCACCACCCGCTGTATAAAAAACGTCTCCCGCATATCTCCTCTAAACTGTGCCACTCGCACCTTAAACCTATGCCCCCTAGTAATTGACTCAAAGTCAAATCTTGTAGACTTCTATCAGGTCGCCCCCTCAACCTCCATTGTTCCAGTGAGAACAAACCGAGTTTATCCAACCTCTCCTCACAGCTAATGTCCTCCGTACCAGGCAATAGTTACTATCATTATGATTAACTTTCTATTTGAGATTTATTAATTGAATTTAAATTCCACTGGCTGACATTTTCCCAGAGCATTAACCTGGGCCTCTGGTTTACCAGTCCAGTTACATTACCGCTATGTCATCATCTCCACCAGTCAGTGGGATGACATGGGGTAGATATTATAAGACCATAAGACCATAAGACATAGGAGTGGAAGTAAGGCCATTCGGCCCATCGAGTCCACTCCACCATTCAATCATGGTTGATTTCAACTCCATTTACCCGCTCTCTCCCCATAGCCCTTAATTCCTCGAGAAATCAAGAATTTATCAATTTCTGTCTTAAAGACACTCAATGTCCCGGCCTCCACCGCCCTCTGTGACAATTATGGGCCCTGTCGGCAAATTTGAAGGCAGGGGGTGGAGGAGGGTGGGGACTTACAAAATAAAGTGGCTGGTCTTCCCACTGTCTTCATGTCTATGCCAACCTGTCTTCTACATTCTGATGAGCAGGAAAGGTGTCAAGAAACATGCCTGCCTTAGGCTTATTGAGGCCCATGTGTGGTCAAATGAATGGCGACTTAATTATTCAACCTCTGTCAATTTGAATGTGTGGGGGTAACTCTATGGATTAGTACCTGTCAGTGATAGGACAGGGGGAACTCTCTGGGCCAGTACCTGTCAGTGATGGGACAGAGGGAACTCTCTGGGTCAGTGTCTGTCAGTGATGGGACAGGGGGAACTCTCTGGGTCAGTACCTGTCAGTGATGGGACAGGGGGAACTCTCTGGGCCAGTACCTGTCAGTGATGGGACAGAGGGAACTCTCTGGGTCAGTGTCTGTCAGTGATGGGACAGGGGGAACTCTCTGGGTCAGTGTCTGTCAGTGATGGGACAGAGGGAACTCTCTGGGTCAGTACCTGTCAGTGATGGGACAGAGGGAACTCTCTGGGTCAGTGCCTGTCAGTGATGGGACAGAGGGAACTCTCTGGGTCAGTACCTGTCAGTGATGGGACAGAGGGAACTCTCTGGGTCAGTACCTGTCAGTGATGGGACAGGGGGAACTCTCTGGGTCAGTACCTGTCAGTGATGGGACAGAGGGAACTCTCTGGGTCAGTACCTGTCAGTGATGGGACAGGGGGAACTCTCTGGGTCAGTGTCTGTCAGTGATGGGACAGAGGGAACTCTCTGGGTCAGTACCTGTCAGTGATGGGTGATGCATTATCAATTACGACGAGACGAGACAAGAGTGTAATCGAGGCTTTATTAAGCAGAGATGTGGAGCCTCCCGCAGCTGCTGCCGAAATGGCTGCAGCTCGGAGAGCCCACACATTTATACTCCGCCTACTGGGCGGAGTCAGCAGGCAGCGATCTACCCCCATACCTGTAGTACAGGGCCTTACCGTAATAACCTCATATGCAGTATACACAACACAACAGTGGTGACTACATTGGGACAGAGGGAACTCTATGGGTCAGTGTCTGTCAGTGATAGGACAGGGGAAACTCTCTGGGTCAGTGTCTGTCAGTGATGGGACAGGGGGAATCTCTGGGTCAGTACCTGTCAGTGATGGAACAGAGGGAACTCCCTGGGTCAGTGTCTGTCAGTGATGGGACAGGGGGAACTCTCTGGGTCAGTACCTGTCAGTGATGGGACAGAGGGAACTCTCTGGGTCAGTGTCTGTCAGTGATGGGACAGGGGAAACTCTCTGGGTCAGTGTCTGTCAGTGATAGGACAGGGGAAACTCTCTGGGTCAGTGTCTGTCAGTGATGGGACAGGGGAAACTCTCTGGGTCAGTGTCTGTCAGTTATGGGACAGGGGGATCTCTCTGGGTCAGTACCTGTCAGTGATGGGACAGAGGGAACTCTCTGGGTCAGTACCTGTCAGTGATGGGACAGGGGGAGCTCTCTGGGTCAGTACCTGTCAGTGATGGGACAGGGGGATCTCTCTGGGTCAGTACCTGTCAGTGATGGGACAGAGGGAACTCTCTGGGTCAGTACCTGTCAGTGATGGGACAGGGGGATCTCTCTAGGTCAGTACCTGTCAGTGATGGGACAGGGGGAACTCTCTGGGTCAGTACCTGTCAGTGATGGGACACGGGAAACTCTCTGGGTCAGTGTATGTCTGTGATGGGACAGGGGAACTCTCTGGGTCAGAACCTGTCAGTGATGGGACAGGGGGATCTCTCTGGGTCAGTACCTGTCAGTGATGGGACAGGGGGAACTCTCTGGGTCAGTACCTGTCAGTGATGGGACACGGGAAACTCTCTGGGTCAGTGTCTGTCAGTGATGGGACAGGGGGAACTCTCTGGGTCAGTGTCTGTCAGTGATGGGACAGGGGGAACTCTCTGGGTCAGTGTCTGTCAGTGATGGGACAGGGGAAACTCTCTGGGTCAGTGTCTGTCAGTGATAGGACAGGGGAAACTCTCTGGGTCAGTGTCTGTCAGTGATGGGACAGGGGGAACTCTCTGGGTCAGTACCTGTCAGTGATGGGACAGGGGGAAGTCTCTGGGTCACTGTCTGTCAGTGATGGCACAAGGGGTACGCTATCCGGATGATACAGAAATAACTCTGTGTCAGGATTGAGATAGGAGCAACTGTACAGTTGAATCATTTAGTGGGGGGAATACGTGGGCAGATGTTTTTCAGTCGTGTCTATTCCTTGCAGAATAACCTTCCTCCTTGAGGATCATGGGGTCGGGGAAGAATAAAGCCACACCGAGTTCATGTGGTGCACAAGGGCACACAACTCCTGGTACATGAGCACAAAACAATGTTGCTGCCGGACTGATTAAAGGAAAGCAGGACACACGAGGGACAAGAGTGTTACTGGGAAAAGTGAAATTTTTAAAAAAGCATTGAAAAAAAAACTGGGGTATCTGGGAGAGAATATAAATGAAGAGAAGCACCCCAGCAGTGGGGAAAAAGTGGGGGGGTGGTCGGCAACCGTGCTGAGTCCCTGTAATTTTTCTACCTTTCATCTACAATACATCATCCCTGTTTCATGTCAAACCTGGTTCAGTGAGGTTGTTAAGCCCCCAGGATGTTAACAATGATGTTTGCAGGAACTGCTGACTTGGAGGTTTAAGTTATTACTCCAGTCTTTAGCCAGGGCTTCCAGCATGACTTGAAATGGTGTTGAAGCAGCCAGTTCAATAATTAAACATGTCAACAGATGCATCATCTTGATTTGTACTATCTCTTTTACTTGTTTGCACTGGAAACAAGAACTCCCATTTACAGAGCACCATTCACATCCTCAGGACATCCCAAAACACTTTACAGTGACTAAATTACTTTTGAACTGTAGTCACTGTCGCCACAACAGCTAATTAGTTGCTCAGCAAGGTACCACAAACAGCAATGAGGCAGTGATTATCCATTTTCTATGGCGATAAATCAATAACCTTTTTTGGTCAGTACAACTCCCCGAGCCCTTTCTGAATAGAACCAGCTAAGAGGCAGGACCTAAGATTAATAGCTCACCCCATAATACATCAAGTGTTCAGTGTGGCCCGGTGGCACGGTGGTTAGCACCGCTGCCTCACTGCACCAGGGGCCTAGGTTCAATTCCGGCCTCGGTTGACTCTGTGTGGAGTTGGCATGCTCTCCCCATGCGTGGGATTCCTCCAGGTGCTCCCGGTTTCCTTCCACAGTCCAAAGATGTGCCAGTTAGGTGGATTGGCCACGCTAAATTGCCCCTTAGTGCACAAAAGGTTCGATCGGGTTTCGGGGATAGAGTGGGAGCCTGGCTGCAGGTGGGATGAGCTTTCAGAGGATCAGCGCAGACTCAATGGCTGAATGGTCTCCTGCAGCATTGTCGGGATATTATAGCAGTTTCTCTCAAAGCTGCACAGAAACGTCAGTTAGGATTACGTATCAAGGTCTTGGAGTGGGGCTTAAACTTTCAGACTCTGGGCCAATGGTCCCCATTATCTGAGCCAGTCTATTATCCAGGCAAGTGTGGAAACAGCAAAGACCAGTGTCAAAAAGGCATTGCAGCAAAAGTTCAGCTCTTCGGTAAACTCAATTCTTGGCAGCAGTGAGGGTTGACACCTTGTTAAGTACCCTATCGTTGCCAGATCTGTGTAAGGATTGGTATCTCAGAGTACTGGGGCCGTCAGTTCTGTGTGAGCATTGACACATTGCCGAGTTTCTGGAATTATCAGCAGGGATTCTCCATTGTGAGTCCGCTCCACTACCACTGCTGGCAGTGACGGAGAGTTTGCCACTCAGCCAAATTTCTTATTCACTGCAGCCGGTCTGGAGATCCCGCTGCCGTGAATGAATGGAGAATTCCCGCCAGCATGTTTCCTGTAAGGATTGCCATTGTAGAAAGTGCTACAGTCCATGTCGAACTCTTAGGGAGGGAGTTCCAGGATTCTGACCCAGTAGCAGTGAAGGATCAATGGTATGTAGTCTTGATCAGTCAAGTAGTTATTTTGGTATCTGTCACTATAGGCATTGGAAAGTCCTCCGGTACAAAATCTGAACTCATCACTGTCTCTGGTCTCCATTCCAAAGTATACTCTCCAAGACTTCTAATGTGGAATGCAAATTCACTTTGTGCAGCAAGTAACTGTTCAGCATGATGTCACCAAACTCTTTCAACTGTTTGATATTGGACCTGTCTTTGCTGGTACCCATTTCTCAATAGTGGTGTAACTCCTGTCTAACACGCTCTCTCCCTGGAGTTTGCACGTTCTCCCCGTGTCTGCGTGGGTTTCCTCCGGGTGCTCCAGTTTCCTCCCACTAGTCCCGAAAGACGTGCTGTTAGGTAATTTGGATATTCTGAATTCTCCCTCTGTGTATTAGGGCAGCACAGTAGCACAAGTGATTAGCACTCTGGCTTCACAGCGCCAGGGTCCAAGGTTCGATCCCCCGCTGGGCCACTGTCTGTGCGGAGTCTGCACATTCTCCCCGTGTCTGTGTAGGTTTCCTCTGGGTGTTCCGGTTTCCTTCCACAGTCCAAAGACGTGCAGGTTAGGTGGACTGGCCATGCTAAATTGCCCTTCGTGACCAAAAAGGTTAGGAGGGGTTATTGGGTTACAGGGATAGGATGGACGTGAGGGCTTAAGTGGGTCGGTGCAGACTCGATGGACCGAATGGCCTCTTTCTGCACTGTATGTTCTATGTTCCATGTTCTATGTATCCGAACAGGCGCCGGAATGTGGCGACTAGGGGCTTTGCACAGTAACTTAATTGCAATGTAAGTCTACTTGTGACAATAAAGATCATAAATAGTCATCTTTCAGGCATTTTCTTCCTTCGAGCAATTTGTGCTTATTGTTGCTGTTTGACGATCTCTGAAGTACCAGGTGTTGTTAACAAATCAAACTGTGTTTGTAATTTTCTCTTAAAAATCATCATTGCCAGTGAACTTTGCTTGGTAGCATGTACAGTGTTCTGCTAAGATGATAGAAATTTGCTTACCCTTCTTGATAATGTTCCCTGGTCCTTCGACACTTTGATAGAATGCTTTAACGAATGCATAAAACATTCATCCAATCCATTCGTTACTGGATGATGTGGAGCTGACTTGATATGGCGGATACCATTCCCCTTCAAGTAGTCCTCAAACTACTTCAAAGTAGACTGTGTACCATTAACACTGACAATCTGCTCTGGTTTTCCGAATCTTGCAAATACTTTGTTTAGTTTCTCAATGGTCTTCTCAGTCGTCATTGACTTAATTATCACAACCTCTGGCCATTTTGAGTGCGCGTCCGCAATCACTGAGAACATGTGTCTCTCCAGTTGACCAGCATAACTGAGGTACATTCTCTGCCTTGTTTGAGGATGGCCATTCACACAGATAAAATGGTTGGAATGGTGGAGTGTTCCTTAATTTTGGGGCTGGTTAAGCACAGTGGGCTGAACAGCTGGCTTGTAATGCAGAACAAGACCAGCATGTGGCGACGAGGGGCTTTTCACGTAACTTCGCTGAAGCCGACTTGTGACAATAAGCGATTATTATTATTATTATAATTTTTCACACAATTGGCATTGCCCAACTTTCTCTTTAATTGGAGAATCTAGTCCTGGCCATCAAAATTAACTGTGTGCTAATTCCTTCACCCTGACACAGAAAGATGTCCCTCATGGGCCACTGTTTGTGCGGAGTCTGCACGTCCTCCCCGTGTGTGCGTGGGTTTCCTCTGGGTGCTCCGGTTTCCTCCCACAGTCCAAAGATGTGCGGGTTAGGTGGATTGGCCATGCTAAATTGCCCGTAGTGTCCTAAAAGTAAGGTTAATGGGGGGGTTAATGGGGGTATAGGGTGGATACGTGGGTTTGAGTAGGGTGATCATGGCTCAGCACAACATCGAGGGCCGAAGGGCCTGTTCTGTGCTGTACTGTTCTATGTTCTATGTTCTATGTAGTTGGCCAAGACTCTACTATGCAAACATGGAGGAATAATCACACAGATTCCTCATAATGGAACTCCATTCTGTCCTGTCAATTGAAGTCATTGCGTGATGTAGGGCTCGAGATCTGGGTTTTTCTTATGAATGTCTGACAGCGTTTCTTTTTGGACCAAGTCCTTCACCTTCGCCGTCACTGGACAGGCTCTTGTTTATCTTTGAACTTGAGATGAAGTTGGAGGTACACTATTCACTTGTGAATGTCCTTCAGGGTCATGCTTGACTTGTGATGGCAATCATGATAAAACATCATTTGCCTGCTCCTCTGACTTGGGATGTTGGATTTAATAAGTGGGTGCCGACAATTCCAATGACCATCTTTGCAAGCTATTAGCTGCCAAGCCTTTTTACAGCCCAAAGATTGTAGTCAATTGTCGATGATCAGTCAAAAAGGGGAAAATGGCTCCCATGAGGGCACAATGAAAATGATGCCCCAAATTCTTTTTGCGGCTGAACATAATTCATTTATGCATTAGTAAGAGCACATGAAGTAAATGGATCGGTCATTCCCCTCCGGAAGGCATAATGCATGAGACGACTGCGCCAACCTCATAGGGGCTATTTAGCACAGGGCTAAATCGCTGGCTTTGAAAGCAGACCAAGCAAGCCAGCAGAACGGTTCGATTCCCGTACCAGCCTCCCCGGACAGGCGCCGGAATGTGCCGACTAGGGGCTTTTCACAGTAACTTCATTGGAAGCCTACTCGTGACAATAAGCGATTTTCATTTTTCATTTGAACCTTATCCCCATATTAATTGCAACTCCATTTTGGATTATAATGAATCAACAGCTCTGGCTTCAGTAAAGCTTCTTTCACTTCATTGTCTGCATTTCCACATCCTTCTGACCAACAGCGTGCCTTGCTTGACACATAGCAACATGTGTAAAGTCTTCACCCATGTTGCTAAATTTGGCACAAATTTACCATAATAATTGATCAATCCTAAAAACGATCTTAATTGTGTCACACTTTGAGGACGTGGTAAACAAAGATCAATACAGCAACGGAACAGGCCTTTCGGCCTTCTAAGACTGTACCAGTCATGACACCACACTTGGCCAAAACCCCAGCGCTTCCTCGTGCCGGATAAAGAATAAAGAACAATGTATAAACAACAAAGAACAAAGAAGGTGCTTCTAAGATTGCTGACGTTTTCTTCGGTTCTTTGTGTGAACCGTCTTTGTTGATAATATGACCAAGGTAATTTACAGATTACCTTAGAAAGGTCACATATTTCCTTTTTAAATCTCAGGCTGTGACTAACCGCTTCAGGGTAGCTTCAAGCTTCTGCAAGTGTTCCTGTTCACTCGAACCGGTGATGAGTATGTCATCTAAATAACATTGCGCTCTATTCGATCCACTTAAAAGTTGATCCCTGGATCTTTGAAAAAGAGCAGGCACCGATATTATTCCAAAAGGAAGTCTTCCGTAATGAAACAGACCTTTGTGCATCACAATGGCAAGGAATGGCTGTGATTCAGCAGCCACATTCATCTGCAGATATGCCTGTGAAGGATCAATTTTACTAATTTTCTGTACTCCAGAAGGTACAGCAAAGAAGTCTTCAATCAGTGGGAGTGGATAATGATATACGCACAAAACTGGGTAAATAATCATTTTAAAATCTCCACAAATTCTCACTGAACCATCAAATTTTAACACAGGAACGATTGGTGTCACACAATCACTTGTAGCAACAGGTTCAATGGCTCCTGTCCTTACCAATCTATCTAGTTCTTCTTCAGCTTTAGGCTTGAGACATATGGTATGGTTTTAGCTTTTCGACATTTGAGTGTGTTGTTTGGCTTGACTTTTAGGTGTACTTCAATTCCAGTCAGAGAGCCTAGAGAATCTTCAAACACTTTCTCGTACATCCTCAGAAGTTGTTCCAAGTTGCTATTGAATCCACTAATTAGAACCCTAGAAAGGTTGCAAAACAGAAGGAGGTCATTTTGCCCATCCTGTCCAATCCAGCCCAAAAACACTCAGAGGCCCTTTCCAATCCCACCTTCCTGCACCTGATCCATAACCCTGTAGCTTAGAGTACTTAAGGTGCAGATCCAGGTTTTTTTTAAGAGTTTAGGGTCTCTGCCTCCACCACCATCTCGGGCAGTGAATTCCAGACTACCCTCTGCATAAAAAAGTTCTTCCTCATGTCCCCTCTACACCTTCGGCCATTTATCTTGAAACTTTGTCTCCTGGTTCCAGGATTCTAATTGATTGACTGTTTCCCAGTCAGCCTAATCTTAGCCAACCATACCCTGTCAAATAGAGCAGGATAGTTTCCACGGACAACATAAAGAGGCAACTTTGCTGTCTGCCCATTTAGTTCAACATCCACCATAATGTATCCTTTTAATGATACAACTTCTTCAGTGTGCACCCTTATGATCATATTTGATGGTTTTAAATGAGTTTGCCTCTGCTTCAGATGATAAATTGTCTCAGGTATTAGCGATGCTGCTGCACCTGTCTCAACTTCCATTTTAATTTCAAGATTTGGATATGCCTAAAAACATTGCTGATCTCCCTCTGTTGACAAAGCACCTAGCTTTATCTCTTTTTGTAGTTCCGTTTCGCTGTCTTTTGAGTGACCTTGAGCTTCATCCACAAATTTGTAGACACAACTCGATTATTTACTTGCTTTGTTCTTCTTGCACTTTCTCGGTGTGGAGATTTTCTGAGCCCAATGCGCTTTGGCATTGTAGTACTTCTTAGCACAGTTCATGCATGTATTTGATTTATTCAAGCATTCGCCCGCTAAGTGTCCAACCTGTGCACAATGGTGACCTTTGCAGTCTTGTTCCTTGAGGATTTTATGGATCCTCGCTCCAGCCCCTCTCTGTGAAACATCTCTGGTAGCAAGCTCCATAGATGTGGCAACTTTCACAGCAGCTTTCAGAGTTAAATCACTGACTGTAAGCAGCTTCGTCTGAATTGCTTCACTACGTAACCCACAAACCAGCCGGTCTTGGGCAGTATCATCAAGTGTTGTACCAGATTCACAATATCTAGCTAACCTTTTTAAAGACACTGTAAACAGTAGGATGGTTTCACCTTCTTTCTAACCACGGCAGTGGAATTGGAACAGGTCCGCAATCAGTAACGGTTTAGGAGAAAGCTGTCCCTCTAGAATTCTTATTCACTGAAGGACTTGTCCCTTGGATTTGCTGGGCGAACTAGTTTCTGTAGCTGGATAAACGGTTCAAAGTCAACTGAGTGTGAAATGTTATGACCATTAGGTCTTTTGGTGTCTGATTAGCTGTTAAAAATGATTGCATTCTTCATATGAATTCCATGTTTCATAATCCTCATCAAATGCGTCCATGGCGCCCATTTTTTCTGACATTTTTGGATCCTGGCTCCTAGGGTCTACACTTTCTCCCTCCAAACTGTGTTGGAAAGTCTGGCACAAACAATCCCTTGAATAAGCAACTGTAAATCTTTCCCCTTTTAGCTGAGTATTTTGACTTTTCATCTGAATAAAGGCCCATGCAGAGTTGGCAGACTTTGAAGTCCCCATCCTGTAGCTTCGCCACATGTGTGGTCCCTGCAGCCCAGACCCCTCTCACTTTAATGCAAGCAAGTCTTCCCTGAAAGCTAGTCTTCATACTCATGGCCCGGAATCCCTGGGGGGGACGGGACGCAAGAATCGCGCCCCGACGCCTGCTTCCCCATTCTCCAGCGCCGATTCTCGGGTGCCCAGGGGATTTCTGCCACGCCGGTCGCCCCCCCAGGCTATTCTCCGGGCCCCGATGGGCCGAGTGGGCGACGGGTATGGCCGAGTACCACCGGTGTGGGTTACTCAGGTCCCACACGGTGGGACCTGGAAGGTGAGTATGCGGGGGCCGTCCTGGAGGGGGGGGAGGGGAGGATGTCTATGTGCGGGTCTTGTCCCAGGAATCTTCCTTTGCTCCCGATGCCGTCCCACAGTCAGTCAATGAAATGTTTCCAATGATTTGACTGCCTCAATCCTCGTTGCCAACTTTCTCTCCTGTTATATTTCTTTTCTGCCGTGAAGAGAAAAGATACAGAAGAGGCCACATTATGGATCCGTGTAAAATACCAATGAGGGGTTTCATAGAATTTACAGTGCAGAAGGAGGCCATTTGGCTCATTGAGTCTGCACCGGCTCTTGGAAAGAGCACCCTACCCAAGGTCCATACCTCCACCCTATCCCCATAACCCAGTAACCCCACCCAACACTAAAGGCAATATTGGACACTAAGGGCAATTTAGCATGGCCAATCCACCTAATCTGCACATCTTTAGACTGTGGGAGGAAACCGGAGCACCCGGAGGAAACCCACGCACACACGGGGAGAATGTACAGACCCGCACCGACAGTGACCCAAGCCGGGAATCGAACCTGGAACCCTGGAGCTGTGAAGCAATTGTGCTAACCACAATGCTACCGTGCTGCCCGTTTTTTTAAATTAAGGGTGTTGCTCATACAATCATTACAGTGGTCTACACATCATGTGACCCAGAACCATGTATACCAAAATACATAACATGTCTGAACGTGTATAGTTGGGTCCTGATTGTGATCCGTAAGTCTGTATTTGATTAGTTGATTAGTCTAGCCATTTGATTAGTCTAGCCATCTTCCCTCAACGACTTAATTCTACTGACATGGTCAAGTTCTTAGTTTGGTGGACCTGGTATTTATGAATATGTATAAATTTCAGTTAATGTTAACCAGGTTTTTACCAGTAACTCTTAGAAAACCCACTGAGGAACCAAGATGAGTAGGACACAATGTCACAGAAGCTGAGAAGAGTGAGAGGCAGCACAAGCTGGATCATGATTTGCTTGGTTAAGTACATCATGCTCAAAGTTTCGGAAGCTGAAGATTGTAAGAGGATAGGGACAAAGGATAATGCACAAAGCACAAAATACCAAGCATGGGGGTAAAACATGAGTGAGAATAGGATATGTTCCACGGGTCTTCATAATACATTGCAAAGGGAGGCAGGATGAACATTGTGATGAATTTGGAGCAAGAGGGAAAGTTTAGACCAGAAAAGTCGACAGGTAGGTTGTAATTTTTTCATGGACGGCTTTTGACATAGAGAGTCTTGAGGAATCTTGTACGGTCAATGTAGATTTAAGGAGATGATGATACATCTGAAACGGTCCTCCCTGATTTTGAGTATCATCCTGGACTCCATGCAGCAAGCCCACACCCTGACGTACATTAAATTGGATCAATACAGCCAAGTACACGTCGAATGCTTGGTTCAAGCAACAACCATAATTGGAGTAGCTCTGAACTTGTGCAATGCAACTGTATTTGGACAGATTCTTGGGTTCAATTAGCACGGCTCTATTTGAACAGGCTCCTGGCTCGATCAATACGGCTGTATTTGGAGAAGCTGTTGGCTCGATTAATGCGACTCTGTTTGGACACGCTCGTCGTTGGATCAATGCAGGTGTAATTGTAGGACATCATGGCCCAATCAATGCAACTGCATGTGGACAGATCCTCACTTCAATCAATGTGGCAGCCTTTAAATAGAGTCATACTGACATCGGAACAATCACTGTACTCCAAACACAGTCCCCTGTGCATAATGGTTTGAAATAAGGCAATGTGGAGTATATTAGTGTAATGGTTATGTTATTAGATTAGTAATTCAGTGGCCAAGACAAATAATCTATCAACGTGAGTTCAAATCCAGCCACTGACAGTTTGCGAACATTTCGACTGGTGCCCAGAGTGATTATGAACCTGTTGTATTATTGCTGATAGACTCAAATAATCCAGCAAAGTTCTTCAAGGGTAAAAAGCTGATATCCTGACCTGGTTTAGTTTATATTAGACTCCAGTGCCACACTAATGTGGTTAACTACCCAATGAATGGGCCATTCAGTTGAAAACCAAAACACAATGGGGCGATTCTCAACCCGAGTTAGCTATCAGTGAGAACGGTAATGCGGGTGCAAAATATGGTGACAATCGGGCAGCGTGATTCTCGACGGTGAAGACCGCATTTTCCGATTTTCCAAGCACCTCTCTGGTGATGTCACAAGAATCCCATCACGGAAGGTAGGGAATCTCATTTGAAAATATCAGGGGCTGGAGGAATGGCTCCTTGGGAACAGAGGGTACCCACTCAGGAAGTGGCTGATGACGCCAGTGCACAGGCCAGCAACACACACTGAGACTCGCTACAGTGATGCTCATGCCTTGCCGCATGCGCAAGTCATGCAGGCTGCTCAAGATGCAGTTATGGTGTCTGGGGAGCCCTACAATACAGC
This sequence comes from Scyliorhinus canicula, assembly GCF_902713615.1. Lineage (NCBI taxonomy): Eukaryota > Metazoa > Chordata > Chondrichthyes > Carcharhiniformes > Scyliorhinidae > Scyliorhinus > Scyliorhinus canicula. Next base: position 19,734,685 of record NC_052148.1, on the reverse strand, counting down.
CGCCAGAGGGTGTCCCGCATCATAGTGGTCTGGTGTGCTCTGCACAAGCTGGCACAGTCGCGGGGCGAGCAGCTGGACCAGGAGGAGATCCACATCTCCTCGGGTGAGGAGGAGGCTGAGGACGGTCGTGAAAGACAACCCGCGGAGGAGGCACAGGAAGGACATCAGGCGATGGCCAGGGCCCGCATGGGGCGCAGGGCGAGGGACACCGTCATTTTCTTTTGAATTGGTGGACGGCCTGGGCTAGGGCATCTAGGAAACTCCCACAGTGGGGGTCTGACATCCACTCACTAATGTGGTTCCTGTGGGAGGTCATATTGGCGGTCATACCATCCATGGTCAGGGTGTTAAAGCTGCAGAAGAATGGTGATGACTTGCTGGGAGGACAGGGCGATGCTCCTCATCCGATCTGAAATGTCTGACTCCTGCCTGACAGAGAGCCGAACGCGACCTGCCACTGAACGGGATGGTCTAGGGGGCCAGAGAGGCTGAGTGACACATCTCAGCAGCTATTGCCTCCCCGAGGTCAGGGGTCCCGGTGTGTTTCACCACCGTTTGACGAGGCCGACACTATCTCACGTTTTCAGCCAATAGATCCTCATAACAAAAGAATGCAGGCAAATATGCAGGCGTTGCTGTGGTGGTGGGGGGAAGCCTTCCATGGATAGGGAGTTGAAAGGAAAATCGCTTATTGTCACGAGTAGGCTTCAGTGAAGTTACTGTGAAAAGCCCCTAGTCGCCACATTCCGGCGCCTGTCCGGGGAGGCTGGTACGGGAATCGAACCGTGCTGCTGGCCTGCTTTAAAAGCCAGCGATTTAGCCCAGTGAGCTAAACCAGCCCCTGGGGGGTGTGGGGAGTTGGGGGGTGTATTGGTGCTGGGCGGGGGGAGGTGTCCATGTCAGGAGCGGAACCGCATTACTGTGTTGTCAGTGTGGGAGGTGGGAGAGACAGAACACTGCTATTTTCTCATTGCACAGGGAGGAAGAGCTGAGTTTGCATGGTGGTTTGCTGAGCATGGTGCCTTGATGTGACAGCATAGGAGCTCGATGTGTGATTGAACTGATTTCTAATACTAGCTGGTATTACAATGGTGATGTTTCTCTGCTAGTGCCAAGGTTCACCCCTGCCCATTAGATGCCTATCATTTCATAGTCATCCTCACTTTCCATTGATATCTAGTGTATCCCCAGAAGCCACAGCTAAATTTGAGGTGGCCTGCTCACTTCTGTACCCTGTTGCCTGAGATTAACCTGTCAGGTGTCCATTGGGGAGCCTGGACCTTGAGGGCCCGGGTCGACTTTCGGGCTGCATGGGTGTTGTACTGCTGCCCTCCTCGGCCTGCGGGGCTGCAGGTATGTCGCTCATAGGGAGGGGGTTGTCTGATGGACTGCGCACCTCCAGGGGCTCTTGGGTGGAAGGCCATCGGCTGTGCTCCTGCTGATCCTCTTCTCTTAGGTAGGCTGGGGCCCCTAGTCTCAATAGGATGGAGGGCAGCTGGACTGAGATCCAGAAGCCTCACTGCCCTCTGGCACTGACGCTTGTGGATTCCCACTAGTGCCGGCACCATGCAGCTGAAGCCCTGCACCATGGAGTTCATGCCCTCAGTCATGGAGGTCATGAGCTGAGCCATGGAGCGAACATCCCGCACCATGGAGAGCACATCCTGCATCAAAGTCTCCATTGCGGACGCCACCCTCGCAATGTTGGCTTTGTTGAGTATGAATGGCCTTCCAGTCTGAGGAGGGATGTTGTCATCCCTTCCTATTGTCATGTCTCTGCCTTTGTAGCTCCAACAGCTCTGGGATAACCATACGCAGGGATACGTCATCGGTCTGGGGCTCAGCAGAGTCCTGGCTTCGAGCATCCCTTCGAGGATCAGGTCCCTGGGACATACCTTCCTCTGTCTGCTGTGGATCTTCAGCTGTGAGGTGCTCACCAGTGAGTGATTCAAAAAACCCCCTACTAGTTAATCCCACCGAGGTGTGAGTATCTGCAGTGGTGGAGGGTCCAGTTCACAGCTTTTACACCTGCGAGATGTCTCCCTCGGAGCTGCTCGGGTCTGTGGCCTCCAGAGGCTGGTCAACTGATTGACCTGCATGGGATGTGAGATGGCATTGGTGCAGCACAGGGGCAGACTGATGGGAGAAGGTTAACTCACGGGAGGCTTGCACCACGGCTGCATGTGTTGAGGTTTCTCACTTTTGTCTCTTGCCCCGCCTCGCCCTCTGTCCAGGTGCGGCCCTGTTCCTCACCGACGAGCTCACGGGCTCTCTTCTTAAAGTCGGCTAGGATTCTCAGCTCGGGCCTGATTCCTTCAGGCTGTCACCGCTCACGCAGTTATGCTTGAGTTTGTCCTGCAATGAGACAGACGGGGGCGAGTGTAGACAGGAGTCCTGCCAGGTAAGATAGTGATGAACTCTGGCATGCGTGGAAGGTGAGAGGGAACGGGGATGTGAGAGCAGATTATCTACTGGGGAGAACCATGGGGCGGCGGGTGAGTGGGGGGTGGGGGCGGGGGGGGGGTCGGGGTGCGGAGGTTGGCATGACAAGTGTTGGGACCCGTGAGGTGGCTGGGTGTGTTAAGGGTTGCAGTGGGAGACATGAGCTGGAGGCAGACGAACTCTGGCTGCATGCAAAGGTCATTCATCTTCTTCCAGCACTGTAGCCCTGTCCTCTTCTGGAGTGAGCTGGCATTCAGCATTGCGGGCACAGCCTCCCAGGCGGGGTTGGTGACCTTGCTTACTGGAAGTCCGGCCACTCCTGGGTACAGGATGTGTCATGTGAGAGTACCTTTAAGAAATGGGTGTTTATTAAAATAGCTATAGTGGATGTACCTTTAAGAAATGAGTGTTTATCAGTGATGTCAGAGTGTGGGTGGAGCTGGGCTGTCTGCTTTTACTTTTGCTTTGATCTGCCTGCTACAGGGTGTGTTTAGTTTTGTTTTAGTTTTGGAGAAGCTGCAGTCACAGCGAGATGTGTGTGAATCTCTGCAGGCTGGGGAATGTTCATATGGTGATTTCAAAGTGGTAACTGTTCTCAGTAGAGAAGTTAAACCTGATATCTTTCTGTAAAAAGGGTTATTTTTGTTTCTTACGGATGTTGCATGGAAAGATTAAGAGTTACGTTTAGAGTACTATATTCTTTGGGGGATTTATTGGTGTTAATAGTTGTTAAGATGTTTACTGCGGGTTTATAAAGTGTTAACTGGTTCCATAAATAAACATTTTGTTTCAACTTAAAAGTACTGTAGATTTTTGTTGCATCACACCTGCAGAGTAGGCCCCTGTGCTCCCCACACTACAATCTATTGAAAGTTGTGGGTCAGGTGAACTCCATGATACACTTTGGGGTCCTCTAAACCCTGGCCCATAACAGGTGGCACACGTCTGCTCCATACTATCCAGACGTTTGGTGAGGGTTCCCTCCATGAAACGTGGTGCTGTCTTCCTGACAGCTATCCCCCCCCCCCCCCCCCCCCCCCCCCCACCACCACCCCACACCCCGACTGGACATGGAACAATTGCTGGGAAGGTGTTGAAAAGGAGCCCCACTGATTTTTGAGGTTGGGTTTTTCCGAGGCGAATCAGAGACAAGCCGCCACGAGCACAGCATGAATCACGTGGAGAAAAAAAAGTTTTGTTTAAGAGGCTGAATATACGGCCATTCGGTCCGCCCAGTGGGTTGAAGAAGGAGAGCCACCTCTACTTTCTCAGGGCAAGTAGGGGTGGAAACAAAATCTTGTCAGCAATGCACAAATGTTTTTTCTTTAGATCTGTTCAGGCTTTACTCCTGATGAATCAATTTTTTTTTTAGTTCTTTCAGTGGAATGTGGGTGTCTTTGACAAGGCCAGTATTTGTGGCCCATCCCTAGTTGCCCTTGAACTAAGTGGCTCGCTGGGCCATTTCAGAGGGCAGTTAAGAGTCAACCACATTGTTGTGGGTCTGGAGTCACATGTATGTCAGACCGGGTAAGAGTGGCAGATTCCCCCCACCCCCCCCCCTCCCCCTCCCCCTCCCCCTCCCCAAAAGACGTTTGTGAAACAGATGAGGTTTTCACAATGATCAATCAATAATAGTTGTCATGGTCACCCTGACTAAGACGAGCTTTATCTCAGATTAATTAACTGAATTAAAACGCAGGCCCCACGGTGGGATTTGAACCTATGTCCCCTGAGAATTAGCCTGGTGCTCAGGATTACTGGTCCAATGACAGATCTGTTGCAGCGCCATCTCTCCCAGGGCTTGTAAAGGGCTATACGGCCGTGGGTCCTCCTTGTTCAATAATGTACATGTACTGGAGCAAAACTGGACCCTGTACTGACTGGGCTTTAATGTGCAGACCATTTTACTGAGCTGAGCATGTATCTTATATCTAGGGAAAGTCAATTATTTGTAGTTTTTAAACCACAATTTGAATGCTGAATAGGATCTTGACTCAAAGTGTGCTGTGAATGTAATAGGAAGACCTCAGCACAATCCTCTTAAGTACACAGTCTATTTGCATAAGACTCTTTTTTATGCTTATCAAGAAAATTCACTTACCAGCTATTCACCTTCAAGTAGAAATGTGCCTTTGAAAGCGGCCAAGCTCTTTAGAGCACAGAGCTGAGTTCAAATGAAATTGTACCCGCATATGTTACTTTTATTATTCATTCTTGGGATGTGGGCAACGCGAAACAAGACTGGTATGTATTTTCCTTTCCTAGTTACTTTCAGAGGTGGTGGTGGGCTGGTTTAGCGCAGTGGGTCAGGGGCTGGTTTAGCACAGTGGGCTAAACAGCTGGCGTGTAATGCAGAACAAGGCCAGCAGCACGGTTCGATTCCCGTACCAGCCTCCCCGAACAGGCACCGGAATGTGTCGACTACGGGCTTTTCACAGTAACTTCATTGAAGTCTACTTGTGACAATAAGCGATTATTATTATTAACTTCCTGAAGTACTGTGGTCCATGTGGGGAAGGTGCTCCCACAGTGATTTCAGGTGGGGAGTTCCACAATTATGATCGTATGATGATGAGGAATGAGAATTTCTGACCAAATAAAATGGTGAGTTACTTCGAGGTGAAGTGGAAACTGATATCAGTGCCCCTCTGATTCTAGATTGTGGAGGTTGGATGTTTGGGAGGTGTAGACACTGTTCATAATATCATGTGATTTACACTGTTGATATGTCATCATAGAATAGAGTTATAGAATTTACAGGGCAAAAGGAGGCCATTCAGCCCATCGAGTCTGCAGCAGCCCTTGGAGCACCCCACTTAAGCCCAAACCTCCACCCCTTCCCTGTAACCCAGCAACCCCACCCAACCCTTTTGAACACTAAGGGCAATTTGGCATGGTCAGTCCACCGAACCTGCACATCTTTGGACTGTGGGAGGAAACCGAAGCACCCGGAGGAAACCCACGTAGAGACAGGGGAGAACGTGCAGACTCCATACAGACAGTGACCCAAGCCAGGAGTCGAACCTGGGACCCAGGAGCTGTGAAGCGACAGTTCTAACCACTATGCTACCGTGCTGACACATACTGCGATACTGTACCATGTGACATACACTGCAATTGTTACACACTGCAGATATTATACCATGTGATATGCTCTACAGAAATTGTACCAATGTCACACACACAGCAGATACTGTACATGTGACACACACCGCAGATACTGTCCGTGTGATACACGCTGTAGATATTGTACAAATCCAAATTGTAGATGCTGTACCATGTGACATACTGCAGATATTGTACCATGTGACACATACTGCTGATGCTGTATCATGTGACATAGACTGCAGGCATGTCACATGATGCGCCCTGCCGATATTGTGCCACAGACAGCTGATTCTGTACCATGTGACATACTGCAGATATTGTACCATGTGACACATACTGCTGATGCTGTATCATGTGACATAGACTGCAGGCATGTCACATGATGCGCACTGCAGATATTGTGCCATTTGACACAGACTGCTGATTCCGTACCATGTAACATACTGCAGATCCTGTGCCATGTGACTCTCACATTCTGCAGATACTGTGACACACACTGCAGATATTGTGCCACAAGAGCCACACTGCAGATACTTTCAGGACTTCATGATGTCCCAAAGTTTTTTTCAGATAACAAAGTGTGTTTTGAAAGTCCAGGTGCTGATGTAAAGCAGCAGGTAATTTGTGCACAGCAATCTCCCACAAACCAGAACATAATAATGAGCAGATCGTCTCTTTTATTGGATTGGTTTGTTGTCACATGTACCGAGGTACAGTGAAAAGTATTCTTCTGCGAGCAGCTCAAACAGATCATTAAGCACATTAAAAGAAAATAAAATAAAAAGGAAATTCATAATAGGGCAACACAAGGTATACAATGTAACTACATAAACACCGGCATTGGGTGAAGCATACAGGGTGTAGTGTTAATGAGGTCAGTCCATAAGAGGATCATTTCGGAGTCTAGTAACTGCTGGAAGAAGCTGTTTTTGAATCTGTTCGCGCATGTTCTCAGACTTTTGTACCTCCTGTCCAATATAAGAATTTGGAAGAGTGAGTTAGCAGGGTGGGAGGGGTCTTTGTTTATGCTCCCCACTTTTCCCAGCCAGCGGGAGGTGCAGATGGAGTCAATGGATGGGGGACAGGTTTGTGTGATGGATTGGGGTGAATGAGGGATAAACATTCATGAGGAAACCACAAATAATTCACCTGTTCTCTGATATAGAGCCGTGGGATCTTTTATATTTTTCTTTATTTGTGGGACGTGGGCGTCCCATCCCTGAGGAGTCAACCACATTGCTGTGGGTCTGGAGTCATATGTAGTCCAGACCAGGTAAGGATGACAGATTTCCTTCCCTAAAGGACATTTGTGAACCAGATGGGTTGTTCCAACAATCGACAATGGTTTAATTGTCATCATTAAATTTTTAATTCCAGATTTTTATTGAATTCTAATCTCACCATCTGCAGTGGCGGGATTTGAACCTGGGTCCTCAGAGCATTACCCTGGACCTCGGGATTGCTGGAGCGGTGATAATACCACTCTGCCACTGCCTCCCCGAGGAAGCAGAGGGGGCCTCAGAATAATGTCTCGTCCGATGGTGCAGCACTCGCTCCTACTGGACTGTAGTGTCAGTTCATGTAAATCTCACTCCTACTGTTACTGTTTCTGAAATGGATGTTGAAAAATGTGGCAGAAGTGGCAACAAAATGCAATTAGATATGTTCCTGGTGAATGTTTGGGAAATTTAGGCATGGAGTCTCAATGAGTCGGGATGACTTGGGGGTCCTTTAAATTGATGGGCAGGTCCAGATTCCCGAATTCCTGACCCCATTTCCAGGCTCCAAGATGTTCAGTAGGGCCTTGCAAAGGTGTGGATTGGGTTGAGTCACCAGCCTGCACCCTGCAGTTCCAACCTAGTCAGCTCCATTGCGGGCATAAGCATGTCCTGGTCCTCTGCAATTTTCATGGAGTCGGGCCAGCTTTTCAAATATTTTACGCACAAATTAGAAGCCGGAAACCACTCAGCCCCTCAATCCAATAAAATGATGGCTGATCTTGGCATCTCAGTGGCATTGTGATTCATCGTCTGTATCAGGGAATCTTTTGTAAGGTAAGCTCAGAAGGTCCTTTTCATGCCCCTTAAACCAGGCTATACACCTCAACTGACCCCCATGGCCCCTCATGCCTCCTATGCCAGGCTATGCCCATCCAGCAATTTCCCATGGCTCCTCATGCCACCATCGCAAGCTATGCCCATCCACCCAATGCCAAGCAGTGATACTTCCGAGTCCGTTGACCCACTTGGCTTGGGGGCAAGAGGGGGCCATCGTGGTGGGTGGGAAAGTGATATGGCTTCAATGGGGGATGAAATGAAAATGAAAATCGCTTATTGTCACGAGTCGGCTTCAATTAAGTTACTGTGAAAAGCCCTAGTCGTCACATTCCAGCGCCTGTCCGGGGAGGCAGGTACGGGAATGGGCAATGGGCAAGAGGTTTGGCAGACGTGAGGGATGGGGGTCTTTCTGTTGATATTGTAACTGGGACAAAATCCCACAGTGCCTGGCTGAGCCTTTCAAGCAGCTCAGGTCCACACCCTGAAACCCTTGTGGCAGCCGACCAATCTTTTCTTGGGTCAGCTGGCCTGACTGCAGGCTACACCAACCAGCCCGCTCCTAACATGGCAGGCACTGTCCCTCCGAGATGCAAGGGCCAAGCCTGGAATTTCCCTGACTCCTTCTACCTGGCTTGAGGGGTGAAAATCCACGCCTTCGTGTGAAAACAACCAGCGTGGTTTTCTCGAAAAAGACTTGTTGCCTGTTGCTCGAACTGGCTTTTTCCCCTCCAAAGGAAACTTTGCAGCAAGTTCCAAACTTGCGGTGAACCTTCTGTCGTTTGCTAATCACTAATGTATCTCTTGCACAAAGATTATTAGAGCGACTTAATCAAGAAATTTCGACTGATCTAATCCTAAGGCAAATGTTGGTATTTCTAATTTCACTTTTATTAGAATTCTGCTTAAATTATCCTTCCAGTCTTATTTCATGCCCACTGTCATAAATTTATTTAATGAATATAAATTAGGTTTTTTTTTAATTACTTGTGTCTGATTCTCAGACCTGGCTCTGTGTTAAGGAAGATAGTTCACTGATTAATTCAGATTAATCCCTTCAATCCATTCTGTGTAAAGTTGATCATGTTTGTTTAAAAGCAAAATCATATTCTCTGTCCTTTCATCTGAAGGAGCGCGGCATTGTCGGACTTTTAACCAATTTTTCAACAACACGGCAGCACGGTAGCACAAGTGGGTAGCACTGTGGCTTCACAGTGCCAGGGTCTCAGGTTTGATTCCCTGCTGGGTCATTGTCTGTGCGGAGTTGCACATTCTCCCCGTGTCTGCGTGGGTTTCCTACGGGTGCTCCAGTTTCCTCCCACAGCCCAAAGATGTGCAGGTTAGGTGGATTGGCCATACTAAATTGCTCTTAGTGTCCAAAAAGGTTCGGAGGGGGTTATTGGGTCACAGGGATAGGGTGGAAGCGAGGCCTTAAGTGGGTTGGTGCAGACTCGATGGGCCGAATGGCCAGCTTCTGCACTGGATGTTCTATGTTCTAACCCAATTGGCCTGATGCACGAGTTCAGATGAATGTTGGGGATCTCCGTGACGGTGTATGATTTCCAAACAAGTGCTGGGGGGGTGGGCGAGGGTGGGGGGGTCCTCTGACCGAGATCCGGCGCCTGTTCGGGTAAGCGGGTACAGGGAATTGAACCCGCGCTACTGGCTTTGTCCTGCATTGCAAACCAGCTGTCTGGCCCACTGAGCTAAACCAGCAAAGAGAGAAGAAAAGGCATAAAGACAGAAAGAAGACATAGAAAGGGAGGCAAGGATGAAAATACAAAAGAAAGAGAGAAAGAAAGAAAGTAGAGAAAGAAAGAACGAAAATAAATAACAATGAAAGCTGAAGGACAAGCAAGGATGGGCAGTCCGGCTGGAGTGGAAGGATTCGCTGAAATGGGGTGGAAGTGAAATGAGAGACAATAGGATCTCTGAGGCATTGAAAGACGTTCAAATAATGAAGTAACAGTGAACTCAATGCGGCCAGAGGCACTGATTTATATTTGGTCTCTGCATGTGGCAATGTCACATTGCATACCCATCCCTACTCTGAGAACTTAGTGACAGGGTTACTCAGGCACTTCAGCAAACATGTATAATTGTAAACTACATACAGTCAACAAGGCCAGAGGGGGTAAGGAAGGCAGGATAATTTCACTGAAAAACATGAGTGAATCATTTGAGTTCTTGTATGATAATCTGGTGCATTTAATGTCAGTGTCATCCTGAGATTAACCTATACATTTTCACATTTATCATTTTGAATTTCATAGCATACCAGTCCTGTAACATAACATTTGTGCTCATGTCATTGCTCATCTTTATTGCTGTTTTGTTCTCAGTTTGAAATAGGCCTTACAACCACGGACTTCATCAGGGTGGAAGCAGGAAGGTGGAACGGTTGACACCCGCCAACCTCTCTCCAAATTAAATGTACCGCCTGGCATTAGAAAAGGCATTAAACTCCACCCAATGTTCCAGGTCAATGGCCTGTTGGGAGTGCTGGAAATTAAGGCTGCAACAGGTTTCAAGCAAGTATAGAGGCTTGGAAAAGCAGATGAGGTGAAACGAACAACAAGGGAATGTCAATGGTAGGATTGAGGAGAGGAGTGATTGAATGACTAATGGGATGGTCATAGAATCATAGAATTCCTACAGCACATAAGGAGGCCATTCAGCCCATCGAGTCTGCATCGACCCTCTGAAAGAATACCCTGCCTAGGGCCCACTCCCCCTCCCTATCCTCGTAACCCCATCTAACCTGCATATCTTTGGACATTAAGGGGCAATTTTATCATGGCCCAAGATGTGCAGGTTAGGTGGACTAGCCATGATAAATTGCCCCTTAGTGTCAAAAAGGTTAGTGAGGTTACTGGATTATGGGGATAGGGTGGAGGTGTGGGCTCTTTCAAAGGGCCGGTTCAAAGGACTTGTTGGGCCGAATAGCCTCCTTTTGCACTGTAGGGATTTTATGATTCAAAGAACCATGAGGTGCAGTTCATCAAGCCCTGATGATGGCCTAGCAAGCTTCTCAGTTCAAGGGCAATTTAGGAATGGGTAAGGAGGCCATTTGGCCAATCAAGTCTGCACTGACCCTCCGAAAGACATCCCATCAGGCCCAATCTCCTACCCTATCCCTGAACCCCACTTAACCTTAAGCCACTAAGGGGCAATTTAGCATGGCTGATCCATCTGCACATCCTTGGTCTGTGGGAGGAAACCGGAGCACCCGGAAGAAACCCACCTGGAACACGGGGAGAGCATGCAAACTCCACATAGCTGAGGTTGGAATTCAACCCGGGTCCGTGGTGCTGTGAGGCAGCAATGCTAACCACTGTGCCACCTGTGAAAAGCTTCAGAAATGTGCCCAAAATGCTCACCATGTGGAACAGGATGTGCTCACCTACCACTGAGCATGAGGTCAAGGTTTGGAGCCACGCACAAGGTCTCCATCTCACTTTGGTCTTTCCTCCTGAGTCGCGTTGTACACATAGGGAGAGATGGTTTCATTCCCAGCGCTGATACCTTTCAGCTAAGGATCAGAAAGTTCAACAGCTCCGCAAGGGAAACAAAAAAAAAAATGGACACAGAAACAAATGTCAAAACGTGACAAAATACAATTAGAACTTTGAAACCCTGTGGCAACAAGAGATTCTGGGACCTGCCACCTTTTGCTGCGAGCTGTTGTGTTCCAGACTGTGGTAGCTAACGGCTAACATTGCAATTAAATGCTCGTACAGAATACAATCATTGGAAAGTTAACTCCCAGGGGAACAGTTCAGAGAGAAATGCCAGCCAAATGTTTATTCTCTTTCTTGCTTTGCGTTTTCTATCCCTTTGTTTTGAAGTCATAAACTCATGCTGGTTGGGGTGGTGGGGGGTTTGTAGTGGTGTGATAAGGTGGGGGGGGGGGGGGGTGCGGGTGCAGTAGGTGGCAGGGCAGTAGGTGAGAGAAATTCTAGCTTATAAATTCATGGGCTTCAGATTGTCACCGGTGGCCATTATTCACGTGCCTGTCTGTGTAGGTTGCAGAAACACAGAGAGGATTTGTCCTATTAGGACCTGTCCTTGATGTGGAGATGCCGGCGTTAGACTGGGGTGAGCACAGTAAGAAGCCTTACAACACCAGGTTAAAGTTCAACAGGTTTGTTTCAAACACGAGCTTTCAGAGCACTGCTCCTTCCTCAGGTGAATGGAGAGGTATGTTCCAGAAACATTCATATAGACAAAGTTAGAGATGCCAGACAATGTTTGGAATGCGAGCATTTGCGGGTAATCAAATCATAACAGATCCAGAGATAGGGGGTGATCCCAGGTTAAAGAGGTGTGAATTGTCTCAAGCCAGGACTGTTGGTAGGATTTTGCAAGTCCAGGCCAGATAGTGGGGGGTGAATGTAATGTGACATGAATCCAAGATCCCGGTTGAGGCCGCACTCATGCGTGCGCTTATATCCCATAGCGCTTATAGCTAAGTTCCACACGCATGAGTGCGGCCTCAACCGGGATCTTGGATTCATGTCGCATTACATTCACCCCCCACCATCTGGCCTGGACTTGCAAAATCCTACCAACTGTCCTGGTTTGAGACAATTCACACCTCTTTAACCTGGGATCACCCCCTATCTCTGGATCTGTAATGATTTCATTACCCGCAAATGCTCGCATTCCAAGCATTGTCTGGCATCTCTGACTTTGTCTATATATATGTTTCTGGAACATACCTCTCCATTCACCTGAGGAAGGAGCAGTGCTCCGAAAGCTCGTGTTTGAAACAAACCTGTTGGACTTTAACCTGGTGCTGTAAGACTTCTTACGGACCTGTTCTTCTCACCTGATGTGCACACCTCTTAACAGGACAGCAATCAGGATAATAAGTCCTGGACGAGTATTTCCCCAGCCCTGTGAGCTGAGGCTCGCTCCAGTGCTGCCCTCATTTGGAGTGGTTAACTCATGGTTAACTCAACAGAGATGAGGAGTCAAGTTGCTTAAGTAATGTCAATCATACTCTTGTCGAGCAGTAGTGTGTCCCAGAATGAGTAAAAGGCTGACACCCCCAGCGCAGTACCGAGGGAGAGCAGCGTGGTTGCAACGGCTGTCTTTCAGGCTGGATATTGAAGCTCCCCTGACACTGTTTCAAAGAAGGGCAATCAAGATTTCCCCGGGTACCCTGGCCATTATTTATCTCACAAACTAATAGCGTTGAAACCGATTACCTGGTCGGTACCACATTGCTGACTCTGGAAACTTGGTTGTTTCCTATATCACAACAGTAACGGGCGGCACGGTAGCACAATGTTTAGCACTGTTGCTTCTCAACGCTAGGGTCCCAGGGTCGATTCCTGGCTTGGGTCACTGTCTGTGCGGAGTCTGCATGGTCACCCCGTGTCTGCGTGGGTTTCCTTTGGATGCTCCGGTTTCCTCCCACAAGTCCTGCAAGATGTGCTGTTAGGTGAATTGGACATTCTGAATTCTTCCTCAGTGTACCCGAACAGGCGCCAGAAAGTGGCGAAAAGGGGCTTTTCACAGTACCTTCATTGCAGTGTTCATGTAAGCCTACCTGTGACAATAAAGATTATTACATTATAAGTCATTGGCTGTAAAGCACTTCAGGAGGTCTGGAGGTTCCGAAAGGCATTAAATAAATTCATATACTTCGTATATTTTTCCAGCAATCGGAAGTAGGGGTCTTTTGCTGTCACCAACAGGTGCAGCTACATTACATTTAGAAAGAGATTTTCTGACAGAGCTGTTCCCGGGGCATGAACTTTACACCAATTGCTCTCTGCGGCAGCACTTAATTGCAGTATCAATGCGTCTTTTTGATTGCCATTGCAAAGTGATTGAGATAATGGTGAGTGGTGCAACAGCAATCATTTTAAAGAAGTAGAAATGATGAAAATGCACTTCGGCTCCTGAAGAAAGGTTACCTGAGCATTTCTGAGGGCCTTTCTTCAAGGGTACCCCACCCCACCCTCGATGAATATTATCCTTGATGATGACGGTTTGGGTGGTTTCACAATGTCAGAGATCAGCAGCTATTGAATTCGGAGACCGCGATGATGCGTGTCTGCAGAAGTATATCTGGGATTCTTTGCACGGTGAAATCTTAGCTCTGCATCGGGATTTGTCTGAAGCTCAGGAACACGGTCTCGTTGGGGAAAGAAAGTTTAGGTGCAAGTGAACTTCAGGCTCCCCCAGTTATTGCTGGGGATTAATTGAAGCTGACTTTGGGACTGCACTCGGCAACAGCCAGGCTGTGAACGTAATCTGAAGTTCTAAATGAATTGTTTATCTCAATGCCTGGCTCTAATTTGATCATTGCGTCCTGCGCCTTTGCTCTGCTGGCTTGTTTAGCTCTGTGTTATGGTGCAGCCTCATGCATGAGTAATTGGGAATTAACTCGGTCTGTGCCAAACTGTTTGTCAGCCAGGTCTTAGGATTCGGCTGGCTTCTCTGCTGGCCTCCCACCTTCCATCCTCTGTCGACTTCAGCTTGTCCCAAACTTTTCCGCCTAATTCTGTATCAAGCCCCATTCACCCACGTACACCCCATTGCCTGCAGCGCCACATTGGTTCCTGATTAAATAACTCCTTGGTCTGAAAAGCGGCAATCTGTTTTCAAACAATCACCTCTCCCTACCTTTCTGACCTCATCCAGCCCCTGAATCCTCCACTTCCAAGTTATTGCACAGCCCCAGTTTTAATTACGGCACCATTGGCAGCTATGCCTTCAGCGACTGAGGTCCTCAGTTCTGGAATTCCTTTCCTAAATTACTTTGCCCCACCTTCTTCCTTTAAGATTTCCTCATGGACCAAGCTTTTGGTCATCTGACCCAATAGCTCCTCATTTGGCTTGCTGTCTTTTTTGTTTAAATGTTCCTATGAAGCACCTTCTGATGTTTCATAACTTCAAAGGTACGAGAAGCAATAGAAATTGCACTTGTTGGTGAAGGCAGAGATAGCGGCATCGTCATTGTGTTAGATTGGCACGGTGGCACAGTGGTGAAGGCGATGCGGTAGCACAGTGGTTAGCACTGTTAGTACACAGCACCAGGGTCCCAGGTTCGATTCCCGGCTTGGATCACTGTCTGTGCGGAGTCTGCACCTTCTCCCCGTGTCTGCGTGCGTTTCCTCCGGATGCTCCGGTTTTCTCCCACAGGTCCTGAAAGACATGCTATTGGGTGAATTGGACATTCTGAATTTTCCCTCAGTGTACCCAAACAGGCACCGGAATGTGGCGACTCGGGGCTTTTCACAGTTGATGAAAGCTTACTTGTGACAATAATAAATATAATTATTAGAAGTTGAATAAAAAAGACTCCAATTTGAATTTTACACTCCCCCACCAGCAGGTTTGAAGGTGTTTGTTAAATTCAACAGGCGGCCTGCCATCACCTGCCTCCCCATCTCTGCCCCCAACAGAATTAAAGCAATGGTATTGCTGCCGTTGGATGATCTACTCGGTGGAGGGTCAACTGACGCCCGTAAATGGACAATTAATCCCCACTTAAGGGTCTCACTCCACTGCCACTTGGAACCATGCTAATAGGTCCCATTGGAGGGCCCGCCGAGGCGTTTACTCTTCTCCCACCCCCCCACCCCGGTTGCCTCTCTCCCCTCTCAAGCCCCTGCGCCACACTTCCCCCGCGGGGGCCTCCCAGCTTGGCACCTGGCGAGATCCTTTAAGAAAGACCCAAATCGATCTCGCCCCACATATCATGGATCAGAGGTTGTGGAGAACTGTTGGCCCAGGCCGATGAATCTCTTAAGGTGGCCTGAGGGATGGAAATCTCGCGACCATCCTACTAATGGCCTCATGAGACTCCGCCCCATGAAACTGTTCAAAATACAGTGAGGTAAATACAATAAGCAGATTGTACGACAGTGGAACCTCCCTGAGCGTAAACTGACAGCCGTGTTTCCTGATATTACAATGGTGACTGCTTCAAAAACACTCAATAAGCTTTGCAACATGCTGAAACTATGAAGGATGTTATCATAGAATCGTGCCATCCCGACAGTGCAGACGGAGGCCATTCGGCCCATCGAGTCTGCACCGTTATAGGAGGGCGCAATCTTTCTTTCCCTTCACAACAATGAGGGTAAATAACATATGGTGCCTCAACATTATTTTATTTATTCACTGAAGGCATATGTGATTCGCTGGCTGGGTCAGCGTTCATTGCCCATCCCTAAGTTCCCTTGAGAAGGTGGTGGTGAGCTGCCCTCTTGAACCACCATCTGTGGTATATCAATGAGAGAATTTACCAAGATTTTTTTGTGACATATAAACACATCGATATGTGTTAAATATACGGTGAAACGTCTGTCAGAGGTGCCACGTTTTGGATGAGAGTACTGCCTTACTTCCCTTTCAAATGGATGTGAATGGTCAAATGGTGCGATCTGAAAGAAAACAGCAGGTCCTGGCCCCCCACCACAACAGATTATTATCATATTGCTGAGGTAGATATTAGAGAGGCTATTTTCTGATCTTTTTTTTATCCTGATGTTGGGCGAGGAGATGGAGGCAACGTACTGCAAAGGCTTCTCTGTGTACCTAAACATCCCAAAAAAAACCCTCGTTGGGTGGCACCGAGCTTGGATTTCAGTGAAGGAGGGAAGACTGACGAAAACGTTTCATCCACAGGGTTAAGCTCAATTGGAAAAATGTCCAAGCTGAGCTTATGTGAGGCAAGTGTGTTGCAGATTGCACCTGGGAGACGGGTAGACAGAGTGAAAATACAGCTTAACAATTGAACACATTCGAGGATCTGAATAGCTTACTCCTACTCTTATTCCTCAGTTTGAAGATTATCAGGGAAGATGCGGCAAAGGGAGCTCACATAAGGAAAATGTGCATCTGTGGGATTCATTTTCTGAGCGCGTCCTTCTAACATTTCTTTTCAAGTGGGAGAAGAAAAGCGGGCTGGGTATCCCTCGGCCCGACCCCTGATTGACCCGACCTTCCTCTCATTGCTGTGGCAACCGTTTTATCACCGAGGAGCCCTGAGGTTTTATTGGAGCTGTCAATCATTCAGGCTGGAGACTAAAAGCCTGACAGGAAAGGACCATCAGCCACAATTAACCTTTACTCGTCCAGCAACAGCTGGCTGGATGATAGAAGCATGGAATTTACAGTGCAGAAGGAAGCCATTCAGCCCATCGAGTCTGCACCGGTCCTTGGAAAGAGCTGCCTACTTAAGATCACGCCTCCACCTCATCCCTGCAACCCAGCAACCCCACCTAAATGTTTGGACACTAAGGGGAAATTTAGCATGGCCAGTCCACCTAACCTGCACATCTTTGCACTGTGGTAGGAAACTGGAGCACCCGGAGAAAACCCACGCAGACACGGGGAGAACGGGCAAACTCTGCACAGACATTCACCCGCGACCGGAATTGAACCCGGCACCCTGGAGCTGTGAGGCAGCAGTGCTACCCACTGTGCCACCGTGCTGCCTGGTCCTGCTGTGAAAGGGGTTGAGTGAGAAAAAAAAATAACACTTGCAATGTTTCAGATTTCACCTTTTAATTCTGTTCTGAGCATTTTCCCACCAATGCAATCCCAGTAACGAATCACATTTAACGGCAAGTTTCGTCAGCATTGTTACAATTGGAAGTGGGATAAAACCCTGAGCGATTTGTGTCACTGGCTTCAGTGGGTCATATACTCTTGCCTCAACGTTGAGCATTCAAGCCCCACTTTAAGGACCAGGTGACTAACTCCCTGCCGACCCATGAGCGAACTGTCGGAGGTGCCACATCCCGGATGAGATGTTAAACTGAAGTGCAGACTTATTGCCTCTTGGATGGATATGAAAGATCAAGTGGTGCTGTTTGGAAGGAGACCAGGGGGTTCTATCCAGTGCCCTGGCCAGTATTTACCCCTCATTGCAGCAGATTATTTTCACATCACTGACTGCATGTCTTTGCTGTGCCTGCTGCTTTTTTTAAACTTTGCAAAATGGCCACACTTCAAAAGTGCTTCATTGCGCTTTGGGATGTCTTGTGGGTGTGAAAGGTACATGATAATGGGCAGGACCTTCAACCCCGTGGCATGTTTTACAACGGCAGTGCTGGCCCACTATTGGCTGGTGGCAGGATCTTCAGGTCCTCCCCGCTACCTGTTGTTCGCATCCTCCGCCACTGGGGAACCCGCGACGAGGGCACGTCGCCGCCGGCGGGACTGGAAGATTCCACCAGCGGGAACAGCTGGAAAATTTCAGCCAATATATCATTTTACTTTCGATGGATGGCAGAATGCAGAGCAAGCAACTTAATCCCACCACCGTCACCGCAGTCACTAATGCTGAGGGGATAGGCTCCGCAGTGCCAATCTTTTAGTTAAGCCCTGTCCTTCATTCCTGTTGGCTTTTCAAAAAAAAATTGAGATCCAAGATTAAAATTATGTTAACATGAAAGCGAATGTTTAAGCTGTAGACAAAGGATTTATCCTTGGATTACAAAATATGAGGGAATTCCTTCCTTCAAAGTAATAGAGCCCACCCTGAATGACTGCTGCTGCTGATGTCAGCGGCTTCACATGATAGCCTGCACTCAATGTCAGTCTGAAATATTGCAGAGCTCTCAAAATTCAGAAGACGTGGGCCGAGGGGACGGCAGGAAGGTTACAAGGAGTGGGCGAGAAGATCAGACAGGTGTAGAAATGGGTAGCTGAGTTTGGATTTTGAAAATTGATAGAATCTATTAGACTGACATGGGGAGTTGTGTGTAATGGTTCCTATAACATATTTAAGGTCCTGGAAAGGTAGGAGACAATACAACAAGTTTCGATTTGGATGTAGTGAGGGCGGAGGCATCAGAGAATCATAGAATCCCCAAAGTGCAGAATTAGGCCATTCGGCCCATCGAGTCTGCACTGATCCTCCAAAAGAGCACCCCACCTAGGGCCACTCCTCCACCCTACCCCTATAACCCCACTTAACCTTTGGACACAGGGACAACATGGTGTGGCCAATCCACCTGACCGGCACATCTTTGGACTGTAGGAGGAAACTGGAGCAGACGGAGGAAACCCATGCAGACAGACAGACAGTCAGCCGAGGTTGGAATCGAACCGGGGTCCCTGGCAAAGTGAGGCAGCAGTGCCAACCACTGTGCCACCGAGCTGCAAATCCCAAAGCACTTGACCGACAATGAAATACTTTTGAGGTGAAGCCATTGTTGTAAAGATAGCAATGTGGTCGCTGAATTGCGCACAGCCAGCTCCCAGAAATATTAAAGTGATATAATGATAAATCATTTGTTTCCTTTGTAAAGTTGATTCAGGGACAGATGTTGGCCAGAACACCAAGGATAACTCCCTTGCTCTTCTTCAACATAGAGCTGTGGAATATTAGAACATAGAACATACAGTGCAGAAGGAGACCATTCGGCCCATCGAGTCTGCACTGACCCACTAAAGCCCTCACTTCCACCCTATCCCCGTAAACCAATAACCCCTCCTAACCTTCTTTGGTCACTAAGGGCAATTTATCACGGCCAATCCACCTAACCTGCGCGTCTTTGGACTGTGGAAGGAAACCGGAGCACCCGGAGGAAACCCAGGCAGACACGGGGAGAACGCGCAGACTCCTCCCAGACAGCGATCCAGCAGGGAATCGAACCTGGGACCTTGGCGCTGTGAAGCCACAGTGCTAATCACTTGTGCTACCGTGCTGTCTTGAATAACTTAAGAACTTTAAACAATATTAAGCTCAGAACATCGCACCTCAAGACACGAAGAGAACAGCTGTTGCCAGACTAAGAAATAACTCAAGCTAAGATTGGCGCGGCGCCCAGTTGAAACACGACGGCATCACAACAGCGCGGACACTTTACCTTCATTTCGGAGAATCCCGCCCTATATTTTTAGCGTGGCCAATCCACCTAAGCTGGGCTATTATACTGACATGAGGAGTTGTGAGTGGTGTGTTCCATAAGACATTTAAGCACCTGCAAGGTAGGGCAGCACAGTAGCATAGTGGTTAGCCCAATTGCTTCACAGCTCCAGCGTCCCAGGTTCGATTCCCGGCGGGGTCACTGTCTGTGCGGAGTCTGCATGTTCTCCCCGTGTCTGCGTGGATTTCCTCCGGGTGCTCCGGTTTCCTCCTACAGTCCAAAGATGTGCGGGTTAGGTGGATTGGCCATGCTAAATTGCCCTTAGTGTCCAAAACGGTTAAGTGGGGGTGGCTGGGTTGCAGGGATAGGGTAGCTACGTGGCCTTGAGTGGGTTGCTCTTTGTAAAGGGCCAGTGCAGACTCGATGGACCGAATGGCCTCCTTCTGGCACTGTACATTCTATGATCTATGAGACAATGCAACAAGTTTTGATTTAGAATTGAATATAGTCAGGGTGGAGGCGTGAGGAAGAATATTAGGGATAGCAGTTTTGAGCTTAAAGAAGCTGCTTTAGCCGATTTACACACAGCAAGGAACTGCATCCAGCAACGAGGGAAGTGACCAATCAATCTCTTCTGATGGGAATGGACGAGAGATAACTGTTGTTCAGCACTCTCGGAAATGTCCCGTCTCTTCTTCAAATAAAACTGTCGGAACTCCTGCCGCCACCTCAACGTTCAAACCACGGCACCTCTGACAATGCAGCACTGCACTACGATGTCAAACTCAATTCGGGGTCGAATGGTTCCAGGAGGGTGAATGTCAGGCTGGACGAATTTGCAGACAACCTAATGGTACGGCATCAATTATTGTCTTTTACAAAGCACCCAAAGCAATGACAAACACCATGACTCACACAAGTAATTTTCATTGCTGTTAACACACACAACCTACTTACAGAAGCAGCAAGGTAGCTGACAGGAGTTGTGTTGCTGCATTAATTTTGTGTGCCTTCCCTGGTATCGTGGCTGGACTGGTGGCAATTAACTCAAATTGGCACCAGACTTGCCTGTTCAAGTCAGGCTTAACATCTTCATGGACAAGTGGTAATACATGTTAGTGTTTTGAAAAAAAGGTTTGAGTGCCTTTTCTTCCCTTAGAATGTGCCTAAAATACTTCATAGCCTTTGAATTATTACTTTTGAAGCGTACTTGCAATACAGCATAGGAAACTCTGACTTGCACACAGGAAGCTCCGACTCCAGCAATCCGATGAATGGTCAATAGGAGTGTCAAACTAGCCAGGACAGTGGGGAGACCTCCCCTGCTCCGATTTATAATCCTCCCATGGTATCATTCAAGTCAGTTCAGTTTAACTTTAGTTTGATATCTCACTTGACAGACAACGCCTCCAACACTGCAGCACTTCATCGATACAGCACGCTGCCAGTGTGAGGCAACATGCCCAAGTGCATAGGCAATTATATTACTCAGGTTAATATCAGTGCAGGTTATTTTTGTTTATTGGTTCACAGGACGTGTGTGGGCATCACTGGCTGAGCCAGCATTTATTGACCACCTCTAATTCGACTTGAAAAGGCAGCTGTGAGCCGCAGCCCATGTGGTGTTGCTACATCTGCAGGAAGTTCCAGAATTTTGATACAGTCACAGGGAAAGAATGGGATTACATTTCCAAGTCAGGATGGTGTGCGACTTGGAGAGGAACTCGCAGGTGGCAAGGTTCCTGTCCATCTGCTGCCCTTGTCCTCTGGCTTGTAGAGTAAGAAGTCTTACAACACCAGGTTAAAGTCCAACAGGTTTGTTTCAAGAGGTGGTGTTTGAAACAAACCTGTTGGACTTTAACCTGGTTTTGTAAGACTTCTTACTGTGCTCACCCCAGTCCAACGCCGGCATCTCCACATCATGGCTTGGAGAGATCACGGGTTTGGAAGGTTCTGTAGAATGAGCCATGGTGTGTTTCTGCAGTGCATCTTGTAGACACGGTTGCCACTGTTTGTCAGCGGTGGAGGGAGTGAACCTTGAAGGTGTAAGATGGGATGCAAAGTGAGCGGGCTGCTTTGTCTTGTATGGTGTTGAGCTTTTTGAGTGTTGCTGGAGCTGCACTTACCCAGGCAAGTGGGGACTATTCAATCACACTCCTGATTTGCACCTTGTAGTCAGTGGACAGGTTTTGGGGAGTCAAGAGGTAAGTTACTCGCCACAGAATCTTCAGCCTCTGATCTGCTCTTGTAGCCACAGTAATTATATTCTAGTCCAGTTCAGTTTCTTGTCAGGAAACTGCACAATGTTGATTGTAGTTATTTGTGGTGTTCTTTAACAGCAGCCTCTCTGCTGCCCTCTCTGTTGGGGAGGTGTAAATAAAGTATAATGGCTGCTGTAGTTGAACATGTGTTGGCGCTATTTAGTGCCGTGGTCTTGTGTTACAGTTCATTCAGGACATCCGTGTTGCTGTGGCAACATGCACATTTTTTATGGGCGTTGTAGTCTGGAACTATGGATAACAGTGGTAGAGAGTCCAATGTTCTTTGTATCACATGACTGACTAAGAATCTGCCCTGCTCTTACCATCTGCCGTTGGTGCGTGTTAAGCAGTTGCAGGTTGGTTTGACTACATGTTATGAACGTACCGTCCTTGGCCATCAAGTCCTGGGGTAGGACTCAAATCCAGAGCTTCTGGCTACATATCAATCAGGACCATGAAGGACTCACTCAAGATTAAAAGATGGCTGGTGTCCTTCAATCCATCACTAACAGTTCATATATTTTTCTTTAACTTGGAAACAGTTTCAAAGCTCCGACAGATCGCATCTGGAAACTCATTTATTGGTGAAAATGACACAAGCCTTGCGTGGCTTGTTGTAATTTTCTTATGCCCTGGAGTTGATCCCTGTTTGCATGATGAAATTGCAAGGATGAAATTCCCTTTTGAAGTGTTATCCTTTTTAAAGAAATCATTGAACTTCATCTGCTTGTGTCATAGGCAACTCGAAACCAATTCACACAGGTCAACCATTGATTACTTGTAGAACTAAAGAGTCCAAGCAACACGTTCAACGCGCAATAGAGGCAGTGTCGCCCCACCCCCCAGCAGTATACTGTTTATCTTTTCTCCTCTTCTTTTTCCTGCAAGCAATCCCAGGGAGTGGGCATCACAACCTAGACAAGCTGGAGCAGTGGTCAGGCCAGACCTTTTAAAACAAAGGTCGCAATTGTCCAGCCCTTCACGCTCCCGGTCCTGCCGATGTGAATGGAGAGCTCAATGCTTTGCCATCCCTGCTACAGAGGAACCTGTGGCTGGGGTGGGGGGAGTGGGGGAGGTGGCTGGAAACCCCCAGCCAAAGCCTCCATAACAATCTCTTCTCACCCCTCTGTGCCTCAGCAACTTAATTCAGCTCCACACTACTCCACGACCTTTGCATTCTGACCTCTTGAGCATACCCAATTCGAAAGACTCCACCATTGACAGTCATGAATTTAGCTGCTTGGAGTCTAATCTCTTAAATTTCTGCCCTACTCCTCTGGACATCCATTTATTTCTCATCTTTTCGGCTCCTCCTTAAAACATACCTCTTTGACCAAGTATTAGTACCTGCCCTAATGTCTCCTTATTCAGCTCTTTTCTCGAAATTTATTTGATAACTCTGCTGTGAAATGCCTTGGGACATTTTACAACATTCAAGGTATTACATGCAGGTAAAATGTTGATATAATCTCTGGATTAGTGCAGTAATATAACCATTGCAAAACTCTTCTGATGACATTGCTCTCACTTGACGAGGGCACGGTTGTATCAGATTCAAAATTCACTGGCTCACATTTCTGTTCTCCCACAGTGAGATCATTTGGGTGATGCTCGATTGTTAGGAGCATTCAACTGTGAAAACTTGTTTGTATTTTCACGCGGACTACTGTAAATCCAGAAACTCCTCAAACAGCATCCTGTATCTGATCTAGCATCGGTCCTTGAACTTGCAATTTTTCCTCATTCTTGAAACTACTCTTGGAGTTAACCCAGACACCCAGCCTATTGAAACTCCTGGGACAGAAATCATATGGCATTTACATCAGGATCACTCTCACCTGTGACCCCACAATACTGACCCTCTCAAGTGTGTGAGATCAGTGAGAGGGCACTGCATTTGCATGGTGCCCATAACACCACGGGGCACAGGAGTGGTAGTGTGGGGCACAATAATAATAATAATAATAGTTTATTGCCGCAAGGCTTCAATGAAGTTACTGTGAAAAGCCCCTAGTCGCCACATTCCAGCGTCTGTTCGGGGAGGCTGGTACGGGAATTGAACCCGCGCTGCTGGCGTTGTTCTGCATTACAAGCTAGCTGTTTAGCCCACTGTGCCAGAGAGGAATTTCATTATTAATTGTATTGTATTAATCAGGATGGTATTAATTGCATGGTATTAATCAGGACATTAAAGAATCATATAGTATGGCTAATACAGTAATCATGGGTGACTTCAATCTATACATGGATTGGGTAAATCTAATGAGTACTAATTCTGCGGACGACAAGTTTCTGGGGTAGGTAAGAGATGGTTTTGTAAAGCAGTATGTTGAGGAACTGACTAGAGAACAAGCTATTTTAGATCTAGTATTATGTAATGAGAAGGGACTAATTATGATTTTTGTTGTAAAAGAACATTTAAGAGTGAGTGACCATAATATCATAGGATTTGACATTCTGTTTGAAAGTGAGGGGGTTGTTCAATCTGAAGCCAAGGTGTGAAATTTCAATCAATGAAATTGTGAAGATATGAGGGGCTGGTTTAGCACAGTGGGCTAAACAGCTGGCTTGTAATGCAGAACAAGGTCAGCAGCGCAGGTTCAAATCCTGTACCGGCCTCCCCGAACAGGTGCCAGAATGTGGCGACTAGGGGCTTTTCACAGTAAATTCATTGAAGCCTACTTGTGACAATAAGTGATTATTATTATTATATGAGAGGCAAATGAAACGAAAAATGAAAATTGCGTTTTGTCGCTGGTAGGCTGAGGATATGGACAGCATGGTAGCACACGTGCCAACACTGTGGCTTAACAGTGCCAGGGTCCCAGGTTCGATTCCCCACTAGGTCACTGCCTGTGCGGGTCTGCACGTTCTCCTCGTGTCTGCGTGGGTTACCCATAGTTTACTACATAGTTTTCAGAAATTAGATATTTCTCCAAAGCACATAAACTCAAAAGAAAGGTCTGTCAACCGTGGATAACCAAGAAAATTAAGGATTGCATCAGACTAAAAGTAAAAAACGTATGAAGTTGCGAGAAATGGTAGTAAACCTGAGGATTGGGATGTTTTTAGAATACAGCAAAGGAGGATCAGGAAACTGATAACGAAAGGGAAATAGAGTATGAATGTACAAAAAAACATAAAAGCAGACTGTAAAATGTTTGTAAAAAGAAAACATTTGGCTAAAATGTGGGTCCATTGCAGGCAGAGTCAGGAGAACTTATAATAGGCAACAGAGAAATGGCAGATAAGCCAAATGATTACTTTGTGTCTGTTTTCACTGAGGAAGATCGATGAAATCTCCCAGAATTAGAGAGCCAAAGGAAGAGGGAGAATGAGGAATGAAAATAAATTAATATTGGTAAGAAGGTTGTGTTGGAGAAACTAATGGAACTGAAGAATAACAAGCGCCCGGGACCTGGTGTTCTGCATCTCAGAGTGTTGAAAGGCGTAGCTCTGAAAGAGTGGATGGATTGGTGATCATCTTCCAAAATTCTGTCGCTGCTGGAACGGCTCCTGTAGATTGGAAGGTAGCAGATGTCACCTCACTATTTAAAAGGTGGAGAGAGAAAACGGGGAACTACGCACCTGTTAACCTTATATCAGTCGGATGGAAAATTCTGGAATATTGAACAGTACAGCACAGAACAGGCCCTTCGGCCCTCAATGTTGTGCCGAGCAATGATCACCCTACTTAAACCCACGTAACCCGTATACCCGTAACCCAACAATCCCCCCCATTAACCTTACACTACGGGCAATTTATCATGGCCAATCCACCTAACCCGCACATGTTTGGACTGTGGGAGGAAACCGGAGCACCCGGAGGAAACCCACGCAGACACGGGGAGAACGTGCAGACTCCACACAGACAGTGACCCAGCCGGGAATCGAACCTGGGACCCTGGAGCTGTGAAGCATTGATGCTAACCACCATGCTACCGTGAGGCCCCAAATATGTTGTAAAGGATGTGATAAATGGACACTTGGATAATAACAATCTGATTGGGCATAATTAGAACATAGCACATAGAACAGTACAGCACAGTACAGGCCCTTCAGCCCACAATGTTGTGCCGACCATTTATCCTAATCTAAGATCAACCTGACTCCACCACCTCTGCTGGCAGTGCATTCCACACACCCACCACTCTCTGTGTAAAGTACCTACCTCTGACATCTCCCCTTGACCTTCCTCCAATCACTTTAAAATTCTGTTCTCTCGTGACAGCCATCTCCGCCCTGCGGAAAAGTCTCTGGCTATCCACTCTATCCATGCCTCTCATCACCTTGTACACCTCTGTCAAGTCACCTCTCTTCCTTCTTCGCTCCAGTGAGAAAAGCCCTCGCTCCCTCAGCTTTTCTTCATAAGACATGCCCTCCAGTCCAGGCAGCATCCTAGTAAATATCCTCTGTATCCTCTCCAAAGCATTAGCATTGATTTATGAATGGGGAATCATGTTTCACAAACTTGTTGGAATTTTTTGTGAGGATGTCAGCAACAGAACTCATGAAGGGAAGTCGGTAGATGTAGTATATTTGGATCTTCAGAAAGCTTTCGGTAAAATCCCTGTTACGGATGTGTGGTCAGATTCCAACAGTGGCTAAGACCAGAGACGCACGTTTTTAAAACATTTTTTAAGAAAAGATTGATTCGCTCCCGGAATGATTGCACAAGAAATGCGGCTTGATAATTTTTACAAACTTCAATAGAACAAAAGAAAAACAATATTTAAACCCTTAAACTTCAATCTGGGTGCTAGCCCGGCACTATCAAGGTGTCCAGCTGGCACTGCCAGCTGGCATGGGCACTGCCAGAGTGTAAGGTCGGCATTGCCAAGGTGCCAAGCTGGCATTTTCTGTGCAGGTGCAATCGGGCTGGTGGCGCCATGCATGGGTGTTGGGGTCGGGTGCGGGATGGTGCAGGGGCCCTCCCATAACATGTTCGGGGGGCGTTGTGATCGCTTTGGGGGCCTTGAAGATCGGGACACCATTTAAAAATGGCCCCCTGAGCTCTCGCTACAGTGGGGAGTTCGAACAAGCGGAGCTCCCCACTGTACAAAACGGAGCTATGCGCTACCTCGGCCGCACGTTCTCCATTCAGGCCCCTGATAGTCATTTTGAATAGCCATGTGTTTCTTGGCACTATGAGCGCCGGGAAACACGCAGCTAATCACGCTCGCTGTGGGACAATGTCTCTTTTGGGAGAATCGCGCCCTCTATATCAATGATTTGGATGTGGAGACCCAATATATTTTCTTGTTCACAGTTGACACAAAACTAGAGAGGAATGTATGTTATGATGCAAAATGGCTCCAAAGATTTTGACAGATTAAGTGAGTGGGCAAGAAAGTAGCAGATGGAATATGAAATGTTAGGTTCTCCCCTTTGGTAGGAGGAACATATGTACAGAGTATTTGTTAAATAATGAGAGATTAGTAAGTGTAAATGTGCAAAGGGACCTGGGTGTCCTTGTAAATGAGTCGCTGAAAGCTAAAATGCAGGATCTGCAAGCAATTAGGAAGACTCAGGCAGGTTAGCCTTTATGAAGAATTCTTCCCCGCAGAGGGCTGTAGAGGCTGTGGCATTAAGTATGCTCAAGGCTAAGATGTACAGATTTTTAATCAGTAAGAAAATCAAGGATAACGGGGATCAGGCGGGCAAGTGGAGTTGAGGATTATATCAGATCAGGTATAATCTCATTGAATGGAGAGCAGACTCGCTGGGCCGCATGGCCTTAGGATCTTATGGTCTAACGTCTTGCACAATATTTTCCCCCTTAACCAACTTTGTCAGAAACAAATCAACGAGTTATTCATTTGAGTGCCGGGGGGGGGGGGGGGGGGGGTGGGACACAACGCTGGGATCTGAATGGTTGTCATATTTTTTCTATCTCACAGAAATAACTGCACTTCAACGCTACACATTACAATTTGGGGCATTTGGTGATAATGCAAATTTTTTTAAAACTTGGGATTGTTTTTTGGTAATTTGGAAATAACTATATTTTCTGTCACATCGTAGTATTGTAGAATCATCGTGCAGATAAGGAGGCCATTTGGCCCATTGTACTGATGCGGGGTCTTTGAAAGAGGTGTCTAATTTAATTCCCACACCCAGCCTTTTCCTCATTGCCTCAGATATCTCACGTGCCGAAACATGACAGCCATTTGTTTTTACTTTAGTTGCTCTGTGCCTGAAAAAATTAAGACCCCTTCTGTACTCAAAAGGTTACCAAGAGCATTTGAGCACTAATCCCCAGCCGCCGGCCCTGCCAGCATTTTAAACCAACAGCCATCCGGCTCCATTATGAAGTAAGCAGTCCTTCTGAAATCAAAAATGCTCTACGCTCTGGGGACCAGCAGAACAGACTGTCAGTGAGAGGTCGTCAGACTGTCCAACTGCACCGGCACTGTGGGAATTTCGTAACTTGTTTCCAAGGTTGAGTAACAACAGGATAGACAATCTGCTCTTGCAATCTCTGAGCCCAGCTCACACATGAGAACAGAGGCCATTTAAAAATTCCCTAATCTACTGACATTCTATTACTCCGCAACCAACCCCCCCCCCCCCCCCCCCCCCCCCCCCCGGACACCCCACTACGTAAAGTTGTGTAATCATGTTTTAATCTTCTCGTGCTGAAATTCACTCAAAGAATTGAACGTTTTTTTATTTTCTTAATTTTCGTTGTTGTCCGGGGATGAGACTGGCAAGGCCACATGTATTCGTGGAGAAGGGGGGCGATCTGCCTTGATTGGTGCCATGTTGGAATTTCTTTGTTCTCTCGCAGTTATATTTTTCTTTCCATGACTAAGTGACTAGGCCACCTCACCATGCATTTAAATGTGACGTAATAATGTTAGACTGAAGTCAGGCCCTATTGGGGTGGAGTGGGCCCAACCCTCCAGGATTGGACCGGAGTCTCAAGGACGTAAAGACTGATGGCCAGAACACAACAGGAAACCAAATCGAAAAGAAAAATCATAGTTGCATTAAAATGGCACCTTCGAAACCCTCAACCTCTGCCATCCAGACGAACAAGGGCAGCAGACACATGGGAACACTGGGCGGGATTCTCCAATCCCGCAGCAGAGTGTCCACGCCGTCGTAAACGCCGTTGCGTTTTACGATGGCGTGAACGGGCCGATCCCACGTCTAATTCTGGCTCCTACAGGGGGCCAGTAAGGCGCTGCAGAGGTTCGCGCCACTCCAGCTGCAGATCCAGGTGCGAACTGTGCGCAGCGGGATCCGCACATGTGCAGTTGCGCCGGCGCCAATCCGCACATGCGCTATGGCCTCCTTCATTGCGGCGGCCCCGACACAACATGGCGCAGGGCTACAGGGGGCAGCGCATAGGAAAGGAGGCCCTCAGCCACAGAGGCTGGCCTGCCGATCGGTGGGTCCCGATCGCAGACCAGGCCACATCGGGGTGCCCCCCCCCCCCCCCCCCTCACCCTCTCCCCCCCCCCCCCCCCCCCCCCCCTCAACAGGCCGCCACCTGACCTTTACATGCCGAGGTCCTGCCTGCCCAGAGCTGGCTAGAACGGCGCCGACGGGACTCGGCTCTTTTCCTACGTCCGCTCGCCCATCCGGGCCGGAGAATCGTCGGGCCGGCCACACTGCGGAGAATCGCATGCTGGCGTCGGAGCGGCGTGGCCTGTTCGTGGGGATTCTCTGGCCCGGCGCAGGGCTAGGAGAATCCCGCCCACCATCACCTTCAAGTTCCCCTTCAAGCCATTCTCCATTTTGACTTGGAATCATATCGCCGTTCCTTCACTCTCATTAGGTCAAAATCCTGGAACTCCCTGCCTGACAGCGCTGTGGGTCCACCTATACCACAGGGACTGCAGCGGTTCAAGAAGATGGCTGACCGCCACCTTCTCGAGGGCAATTAGGGATGGGCAACAACTGCTGGCCTAGGCAGCGACGCCCACATTCCCTGAAAGAATTAAAAAACTAGAATTGAGGCTTGTGTTAGCATTCTCTGCAAACGTCTTTTAATTCTAGTTTCTACAACTATTGGATTTGGGGAGGGGAGAATGCCCGTGAGACTAACAATTAAGAGCGAGCCAACTCGGCAAGGATGATTCTGTTGATTAGCGATATGTGTGGGAATATTAGGCAATGTGATGATGGACACTGTGGCAGTTGGAGCCTGGGGGCCATGTGATGACACCACCAGCAATGTGTCCAAGTACAGTTGGCGACATTAAGTGGCAGATTTCTTCCCCTGAGGGTTATTCCTGTGGTGCAAGTTTGATGTCGCAGCCTCCTGCATTTCAACACTTCCAGAAATTGTGTTGTTTATGTATTCCTTCATGGGATGGGAACGTCGCTGACAGGGCCTCCATTGCCTGGATTGACTTTGGATCTGAGTGGTTTGCTGGGCCTTGTTAAGACTCAACCACATTGCAGCGGTTCTGGAGTCTCAGGTCGAACTGCAGATTCCTTTCCCTAAAGGACATTAAGCGAACCAGATGGGTTTTCAAAAGTAATCAGTGATAGTTTCATGGTCACAATTACTGAGCACAGTAATCTGTCTTACAACACCAGGTTAAAGTCCAACATGTTCGTTTCAAACACTAGCTTTCGGAGCACTGCTCCTTCCTCAGGTGAATGAAGAGGTATTTGAAACAAACATGTTGGACTTTAACCTGGTGTTGTAAGACTTCTTACTGTGCTCACCCCAGTCCAACGCTGGCATCTCCACATCACAATTACTGAGAATAGCTTTGTATTCTAAATTTTATTAATTGAGTTTAAATTCCGCCAGCTGCCGTAGTGGGATTTGAACCCTTGTCCCCAGAGCATTAGCTTAGACTTTTGGATTACTAGTCCAGTGACATTACCACTATGCCACTGGTTCAATATTTCACCACATAAGATCTGAGCCCAGATCAAGGGACCAAGCTATTCTCAATCAGTCTTAGCCTGTAGGTTGTGGACTCAAAGCCCATTCCAGAATGTAGGTGCATAAGTTAGGAATCTCCTCAGAGTCAATCCTCCTTGACTGATGGAAATAATGGGGGTTTCCACTCAAATTACGGAGGTGAAGTTGGAAAAACGTCCCAGGAAATTCCCAACCACAATCTCGGCAATAGTGAGAGTTGTTGTTATTTATCTTCCCACACCAAATGGTGCGCAAGGCAGACTTTCATCTGATTGCACGGCAGGTTTTACCCAGAACAGGCTATTCGCCTGTCGCCAGAGACTATTGCTTGAGGAGCATCACTCCACATCAAGCATGGCTGACCAGGAGTCTGTCCCACCTGCCATTGGTGGTTGGAAGGATTTTGCTGGTTTGGCCACGTTTCTTGGCCATCAAGTCCTGGAGTGGGACTCAAACCCAGAGTTTCCAGCTTAGAGGTAGAGATGCTACCAAATGCACCACAAGACTGAGGGAGTGCTGCAGTGTTAAATTGCGCTTCTATTTTCACCCATGGATTTGTCTTCAATCCTCACTCCACAGAAGCATCACTCCACTTTCAGACCAGATGCTTGTTCAGACAAATGGTTAAACCACTAAGCTATTTTGGTGGATATAGAATATCCCACTCGACAATTCAAAGAAGGTCAAGGGACTTCGCTCAAAAAGTCATGAACTAGTCAGTCATCCTATTTGTTATTTGTGGGATCTTGCTGTTCAGAAACCGGCTGTCCCATTTCCCTGAAAAAGCAGCAGTGACGATCTAACTAAGAAGGTTATTTGTTGGCCTTGGGCCCTGACGATGTGATAAGTTGCTGTATTAATGTAAATGCTCTCTTTCGTTGCGACGATTCCGCAGAAGGTTTCATCAAGGAGGCAAAAATGAAAATCCTTTTAGCTCCAAGAATCCATCACATCGTAGCCCTCTGTCAAGGCTTGTGTGAAACATATTTTCAATAATGATATACAGGACAGATATACATGACAGATTGTTACAAGGAACAGGCGTCGGATTAAATCATGGTGCTTTTTCTCCTTCTTTGATTCTCCCAGTTCTTTATTTTTCACTTCCGAAGGGATTGATTGACTCGCTGATTCATCCAGAGTGGAAACATTCCAGGTTCAATCTCTGGCCAGTGACAGGGAGTGGTTGGCTTAAAACAGGTTGGTACGAGGAGTGTGACAATTGGCTCGGGTGTTGGTGCACTTCCCCTTCTCTTTAGGCACAACCTTATAATTGGAAACGAGGCCATTAATAGGTGATGTCAGCAAACTGCAAGAGCAGCTCAGGCACACGGGGAAGGCTTTTTAAAAATGTCTTATTATTCATTCTTATGTTAAACATTCCGAATTGCCCTTGAGAAGAGGGTGGTGAGCTGCCTTCCTGAGCCTCCTGAGTCCGCGAAGCCTGCCCGCCATCTGCAAGGCACAAGTCCAGAGTGTGATAGAACATAGAAGAATACAGAACAGGTCCTTCGGCCCATGATGTTGTGCCGAACTTTTTGTCCAAGATTAAGAACAAATTAATCTACACCCCATCATTCTACCGTAATCCATGTACCTATCCAATAGCCGCTTGAAGATCCCTAATGTGTCCGACTCAACTACTTCCACAGGCAGTGCATTCCATGCCCCCACTACTCTCTGGGTAAAGAACCTACCTCTGACATCCCCCCTACATCGTCCACCATTCACCTTAAATTTATGTCCCCTTGTAACGGTTTGTTCTACCCGGGGAAAAAGTCTCTGACTGTCTACTCTATCTATTCCCCTGATCATCTTATCAATCTGGCCTCCAATACTCTCCAATTCCAATACAGTGGAATACTCTCCACGGGCCTGGATGAGTGCAGCTCCAACAACACTCAAGAAGCTCGACACCATCCAGGACAAAGCAGCCTGCTTGATTGGCACACCATCCACCATCTTCAGCCTCCACTGCCTCCGCGTGTGCCATCCACACGATGGACGGCAGCAACTCGCCAGCCCTTCCACAGCACCTTCTAAATCTCGACCACCTAAAAGGCAAGAGCAGCCGACACTTGGGATCACCACCACCTGCACGTTCCCCTCCAGGCCACACGCCATCCTGACTTGGAACTATATGACCGTTCCTTCAAGGTCGCTGGACTGCAAACCTGGAAAGCTCTTAACCAATATCACTGAAGGCACACAGACACCATGGGGGACTGTGTTTCAAGAAGGGTAGCTCACTACTACCTGAAGTGGAATTAGGCATTAATTGCCTCTCCAGTGTATCCCAATAACTAATAAAAAAATACTTCTTCACACAAAGGGTTGAGGAAATCTGGAACTCTCCTTCAAAAATCTGTTGTGGCGGTGGGGGAGGGGCGAAGCTGGTCAATTGAAAGTTTTAAAACTATGATTGATAGGCAAGGGTATGAACAAATATGGAACAAAGGCAACTGGTTAGAGCTGAAATAAAGAAAATAAAGACTTGCATTTATATCGCGCTTTTCACAGCCATCAGGCGCCTGAAAGTGTTTTACAACCAATGAAGTATTTTTTTTAATGCAGTCACTGGGCGCAATTTTCCCAAAATTGCACAAAGTGTTGGATCAAGTGAGAAAAGCTGTGTGAAACTCGCCTGCTTCACAGATGCTTTCTCTCGCCTGATTTAACTGCATTCTTCAATTTCAAACTGCCAACGAGGATCACACAACCAAGTAGGGGGGTGGGGCCTAAACACGCCGGCAAAGCCGGGATTTTGAGATAATAATCTTTATTCATGTCACAATAATAATCTTTATTAGTGTCACAAGCAGGCTTACATTAACACTGCAAAGGTTACTGTGAAAATCCCCCAGGGCCACATTCAGGCGCCTGTTCGGGTACACAGAGGGAGAATTCAGAATGTCCAATTCACCTAACAAGCATGTCTTTCGGGACTTGGGGAACGAAACCGGAGCACCCGGGGGAAACCCACGCAGACACGGGGAGAACATGCAGACTCCACACAGACAGTGTCCCAAGCTGGGAATCGAACCCGGGTCCCTGGCGCCATGAAGCAACAGTGCTCATCACCGTGCTACCAGCCAATTTTCAGGGCGCCTTTTTAAACGTCGATCTCAGAGTTACATTTATACCATCCCCGCCCCCACCAGGAGATTGGGAGCCCCCCCAAACATTAGGGCACCATCCCCCCCCCTCCACAACACCAGCAGCCGGGCACACCCACTCACCCCCAAACCCTGCAGGAACTGAGGCTCTTTCCCTCCCCCTGCCCCTTACAGGTATTTGGTCTCTTCCCCCTCACAACACATAAGGGGAACCTCATCCCCCAATGGAGGAGGGCAAACCCCCTGCCAGAGCCCCCTTGTCACTGCCCTTTAGTATTGCTACAGTGCCAGGGGCTATGCCCAGCCTTGTCTCTTAAACCCCAGGACCTACAGCCAACTCCACACCCCCTGCTTGATCATTGTGACTGTTTTTCTCTTTTGAAAACTAGTAGTGATTCTTGCCGGAGTGACGCCCCTCCCACCGGCGGATGGATGACACGTTGTGGGAGACCGCTATGGCGTCAAGCCCAGTAATTACACTTACATTTATTTACATATATGGAAATTAGATTAACGGGGGATGAACCTGATCATGTCACTGACAGGGGGACTGGTAAATTCTCAAGCTGAGATCTTGCAGGCACAAATCCCCTTTCTGGCCGCAAAATTTAGCGGCTATTTCGGGATTGGCACCTACATTAACTAGATTGTGGCCAATGTGGTATTTCAGGAAACAGAGCAGAGTAACATTTTAAAAATTCATTAATGGGATGTCGGCGTCCCTGACTAGGCCAACATTTATTGTCCACTCCTACTAGCTCTCTGCTAACTTTTGTGACGTTGATTGAAGGTTAAATATTGGCCAGGGCATCAGGCGTAACTTCCCTTCTCTTCGAAATAGTGCAATGAATCTTTGACATTCACCCAATGGGGCCTCAGTTTAAAGGACAGCACCTCCAACAGTGTAGTGCTCCCTCAGTACTGAAATGGAACATCACCCTGGAACGATGTGCCCAAGCCCTGGGGTGGGACTACTTGAATCCAGAACTTTGTAATTTAGGAGTAAGCATGCTACCAACTCAGCCATAGCGGTACACTCCTGAAGCGTAGATCAACCGTGATTGAGCTGAATAGTGGAACCTGCTCAAGAGGCTGAATGAGCTTGTCTTCCCTTATTTCCTATTGCGTTTAACCCAGTATCAGGGGCAGATCTTTGCAATGTCCTTGGTTCTTCTCTCTGAAACCGATCCTTAATCCCTTCCTATAGAAAAACAGAAAATGTTGGATAAAATCAGCAGGTCTGGCTGCGTGCCGGGAGAGAGAAACAGAGTTAATGGGGAGGATTTACCGGCTGTTCACACCTGTGGCATATTTGGATTTGGGTTTATTGTCACACGGACCGAGGTACAGTGAAAAGTATTGTTCTGCATTCAATCAAGATAGATCGTTCCTTACATGAAAAAACGTAGGACATACGATAGATCACAATCTAAATATTTAGACACAGACATCAGGTGGAGTATACGGGAGCTGCATGCCCATTGGCTGCCATGTTTCCTGCGGGACAACACTTCAGAAGTACGCCATTGGCTCGAAAGCACTTTGGGACATCCTAACCAATCTAAATGGGAATTCTATCCTTAACCATCGCCGGGGCCTTTTGCGTAAAGAACAGAGGTACTTTGGATGATGGCCCAGCGGGCTCTGAACACCAACAAAACCAGGTAAATAATGGATGGGGGAATGTGCTGGAAGAGTTTAAATGTGTTGAATTCCGGCACTAAGTAAACACTTCACAAAAGAGTACAAAATTGTTGTGAGAGGTGGAAAGCTAACTTCTGACAAGTCCGACCCATGATTCAAAAGACGGAAATGTTGTCAGTGTAAATTCATCCGCTGTGGCTGATGAGAGTTTGGATGGACTGATTATAGTGGTTTTCTGACATGATCACTTCCTGCATGTATAATTTGTGCCGCAGCTTATTATTTAAATGGTATGGAGCGCAAAGTGGAATTTCACCACGCTGCTCAGCGGAATGTAAACCAGGAAACTGCAAAGTTATTATTATGTTACTTTGGAAAAGATTCTTCCTCTTGATAAATATTTAAATTGCATTCTGTTCACTGAGGGTTCCCTGTGCAGCTTGTGGGAACCCATTAGTAAAGATTACTGCAGTATCAGAAGGGTAGCAAGCTGGAGACAAAGCAATGAAATGACTCACGCTGGTGGAGCATCTTTCCCAACCTCCGGAAGAGAATCTAGGAAAGGAAGAACCAATTTATGAGCAGCAAAGTCCTGTAATTACAGCAGTGTGATTAGAACCAAGTAATCTGCTCTTTTTTTTTGAAATGATGTTTGTTGGTTACTGACAACTGACTAGATTAGCTGACTGCTTGACGTCCTCCAGTTCTGGATGAGCAAGACTTTTCTCCAATAAATAAGTGGAGGATCAAAG
The DNA here is from genome assembly GCF_902713615.1 of Scyliorhinus canicula. Taxonomy (NCBI): domain Eukaryota; kingdom Metazoa; phylum Chordata; class Chondrichthyes; order Carcharhiniformes; family Scyliorhinidae; genus Scyliorhinus; species Scyliorhinus canicula. The sequence continues at coordinate 19,698,575 of NC_052148.1, read as the reverse complement.
CCATTAGTTTTGGTCCCCGCCACAAACTCCATTCCCGTGCGACCGATTCCATCCCTCTCCTTGGCAACTGCCTGCGGCTGAACCATGCTCTCTGCAACCTGGCTGGCCGAGATGAAGAGCTGACCACACCCCCGAGTCATCATTAAGTCCCCCGATTTCTGCCTCCGCAGCATTTCCCAACTCCAGCCTTGTCTTTCAAGACTCTCGCGATGCTAAGGGGTATGGGTGGGAGTATGGTGTTGAGATAGAGGATCAGACATGATCATATTGAATGGATGAGAAGGCTCGAAGGGCCGAATGGCCTGCTCCTGCTCCGATTTTCTGTGTTTTTTACATTCCAGCTCACCTTCTACTGAAACCCTCGTTCATGCCTTTGCTACCTCTAGGTTCAACTATTCCAATGCATTCCTGTCCAGTCTCGCAACCTCTATTCCTCATAAACTTGAGTTCATCGGAAACTCTGCTGCCGGTGTCCTAACTCCCACTAATTCCCTGCTTTACATTGGCTCACAGCTAAGGAATGGCTTGATTTTGATAAAAGGACAAAATATTGCCAATATGAAGCAGCTCTGGGAGCATTTGTGAACAGGGCAACAGAGATAGCATTTCAGCTCTTTGACATTTCACCACAACGGAGCCTTGATTTTGAATTTCCCATCCTTGTTTTCGAATCCCTCCATAGCCTCACCTCTTCCTATCTTTATAATCTCGTCTCGGCCTACAACACACTGGGATACTTGCTGCCATTCTGACTTCTTGAGCATCGGCACTTTGAATCGCTCCACCACCGCAGGCTGTACTTTCAGCTACCAAGGACATAAGCTCTGAAATTTCCTCCCTAAACTTTCCGTCTCTCCACCCCTCCTTTCTCCTTTAAGATGACCTTAAAAACCTTCCTCTTTGCCAAGCTATCGGTTATCTGCCCTTGAACCTTGTGTCGCTCGATGTCAAAACCTGTTTAATAATTCTCCAATTAAGTGACTTTGGCCATATTATTACATCAAAGTGCAAGGTCTTGTTGTTGAGGGCTGCAGGGCTCAATTATTTGACTGAAGTTAAAGTCCGCTGCTACGGTGCGTTTATTGGGTTGTTCTGGCGGCTGCCATTTTACTTTGGGCCTTGTGGAGTTTCTCCCCACCGAGGCCCCACTGATAGGCACTGAAGCTCGCCAGTAGGAAAGGCTCCTTGGAGATCAGAGTGGGTTGGGTGACTCGCGTTCGGCCTGGCACAAAGCACGATTTGGTGCTCGCTCGGGATTCCGCCATTGTGCCCGGATCCACAAGCGGGCTCAATTAAATCACTGAACTGCGTCCAAAGTGTTAACTAGGACAGCGGGGAGGCCTTTACAAAATTGTGCCATGGGATCTTGCACATCCACCAGAAAGGGCAGATGAGTCCGCAGTCATCTGAAAGATAGCACCTACAACAGGGCAGCATTCCCTCAGCACTGCATTTCGGAATGTCAGCATAGAGTTAGTGCCCGTGTCTCTGGAGTGGGAGCTTTAATCCACAAGATTCATACTCCGAGGTGAGAGCGCTGCCCATTGAGCCAAGGCTGACAGTGTGATGAATCACATTGGGAGGAGGTAGAATTCCAATTAGGGTTTGATTGTCTTGGAATGAAAATGCTCACTGGTGTTGGGTCCAAATCAGCCTGCCTAGCCTTCAATCTTTTCACCTTACCTGGTATAAATCAGATGCCTTCAAACCTTCTACAGCTTGGCTTTTTATTAAGCCATAGGTGACTGAGATTGACAACGCATGTGGATAAGGTGGTCAAGGAGGCATCCGGCATGCTGGCCTTCATCGGTCGGGCTTATCCTCAAACTATGACCCCTAGTTCTGGACCCCCCCATCATCAGGAACATTCTTTCTGAATCTACCCTGTCTAATTATATAGCTTAAAAATAAATTTCACACACAAGTACAATCCAGTCTCTCACCAGCTAGCAACTGCAATGGGCAAGATTGAAATATTAAAACCCTATTGCATGAACCAGTGTTTTGACAGTCGCTTCAAATAAATAATAAAGAGTGAGAGACAGGCCACATCCCAGCTCCATGACAACCATTGGTAAGCCATAATGATCATGACCATTAACCACATCCCAACTCCATGAGAACTGCTGTAACCAATAACAATCAGGAGAATTGCACAGCCAGATCCATGACAACCACAGTAACCAATAGCAGTCAGGAGAGTTGAGCATCCCAGTTCAATGGAAACCCACAGGAATGAAGAACAATACAGACCATTGTGCATCCTAGCTCAGTGGACCCACTATAAATAACGATAGATGTGAACACTCTCCATGACAATGGTGAACACATTTACTGGGTCAACAATCCCCAGTGTAATCTGGAAACCTTCCATTTGACCCACTTGAAACCTTCCATTTTGTGAACATGACTAGACCAAATAGAAGTGAAACAAATTTGAAAAAGAACAGTAACTTCAAGGTTGATTGCCGACTGTTAATTTTTATCTGGTGGAGGGCAGCACGGTGGCCTAGTGGTTAGCACAACCGCCTCACGGCGCTGAGGTCCCAGGTTCGAATCCCGGCTCTGGGTCACTGTCCGTGTGGAGTTTGCTCATTCTCCCCGTGTCTGCGTGGGTTTCGCCCCCACAACCCAAAAATGTGCAGAGTAGGTGTTTTGGCCATGCTAAATTGCCCCTTAATTGGAAAAATAATTGGGTACTCTAAATTTATTTAAAAAAAACTTTATCTGGTGCAGTTGAACATAGAATATAGAACATTACAGCGCAGTACAGGCCCTTCGGCCCTCGATGTTGCGCCGACCTGTGAAACCACTCTAAAGCCCATCTACACTATTCCCTTATCGTCCATATGCCTATCCAATGACCATTTAAATGCCCTTGGTGTTGGCGAGTCCACTACTGTTTCAGGCAGGGCATTCCAAGCCCTTACTACTCTCTGAGTAAAGAACCTACCTCTGACGTCTGTCCTATATCTATCTCCCCTCAATTTAAAGCTATGTCCCCTCGTGCTAGACATCACCATCCGAGGAAAAAGGCTCTCACTGTCCACCCTATCTAATCCTCTGATCACCTTGTATGCCTCAATTAAGTCACCTCTTAACCTTCTCTCTAATGAAAACAGCCTCAAGTCCCTCAGCCTTCCCTCATAAGATCTTCCCTCCATACCAGGCAACATTCTGGTAAATCTCCTCTGCACCCTTTCCAATGCTTCCACATCCTTCCTGTAATGCGGCGACCAGAATTGCACGGAGTACTCCAAATGCGGCCGCACCAGAGTTTTGTATAACTACAACATGACGTCATGGCTCCAAAACTCAATCCCTCTACCAATAAAAGCTAACACATCGTACGCCTTCTTAACAACCCTCTCAAGCTGGGTGGCAACTTTCAGGAATCTATGTACATGGACACCGAGATCTCTCTGCTCATCCACACTACCAAGAATCTTACCATTAGCCCAGTACTCTGTCTTCCTGTTATTCCTTCCAGAATGAATCACCTCACACTTTTCTGCATTAAACTCCATTTGCCACTTGTCAGCCCAGCTCTGCAGCTTATCTATGTGCCTCTGTAACTTGTAATGTCCTTCTGCACTGTCCACAACTCCACCGACTTTAGTGTCATCTGCAAATTTACTCACCCATCCTTCTACGCCCTCGTCCAGGCCATTTATAAAAATGACAAACAGCAGTGGCCCCAAAACAGATCCTTGTAGTACACCACTAGTAACTGGACTCCAGTCTGAATATTTCCCATCAACCACCACCCTTTGTCGTCTTTCAGCTAGCCAATTTCTGATCCAAGCTGCTAAATCACCCTGAATCCCATGCCTCCGTATTTTCTGCAATAGCCTACCGTGGGGAACCTTATCAAATGCTTTACTGAAGTCCATATACACCACATCAACTGCTTTACCCTCATCCACCTGTTTGGTCACCTTCTCAAAGAACTCAATAAGGTTTGTGAGGCACGACCTACCCTTCACAAAACCGTGTTGACTATCTCTAATCAAATTATTCCTTTCCAGATAATTATCCATCCGATCTCTTATAAACTTTTCCAATACTTTGCCCACAACAGAAGTAAGGCTCACTGGTCTATAGTTATCGGGGTTGTCTCTACTCACCTTCTTGAACAAGAGGACAACATTTGCTATCCTCCAATCCTCTGGCACTATTCCTGTAGACAAAGATGACTTAAAGATCAAAGCCAAAGGCTCAGCAATCTCCTCCCTAGCTTCCCAGAGAATCCTACGATAAATCCCATCTGGCCCAGGGGACTTATCTATTTTAACACCTTCCAGAATTGCTAACACCTCCTCCTTATGAACCTCAAGCCCTTCTAGTCTAGTAGCCTGTATCTCAGTATTCTCCTTGACAACATTGTCTTTTTCCTGTGTGAATACTGATGAAAAATATTCATTTAGCACCTCTCCTATCTCCTCGGACTCCATGCACAACTTCCCACTACTGTCCTTGACTGGCCCTACTCTTACCCTAGTTATTCTTTTATTCCTGACATATCTATAGAAAGCTTTAGGGTTATCCTTGATCCTACCTGCCAAAGACTTCTCATGTCCTCTCCTGTCTCTTCTTATCTCTCTCTTTAGATTCTTCCTAGCTAACTTGTAACTCTTGAGCGCCCTAACTGAACCTTCACATCTCATCTTTATATAGGCCTCCTTCTTCCTCTTGACAAGTGTTTCAACTGCTTTAGTAAACCATGGTTCCCTCGCTCGACCACTTCCTCCCTGCCTGACAGGTACATACTTATCAAGGACACGCAGTAGCTGTTCCTTGAACAAGCTCCACATTTCCATTGTGCCCATCCCCTGCAGTTTTCCTCTCCATCCAATGCATCCTAAGCCTTGCCTCATCGCATCATAATTGCCTTTCCCCCAGATATAACTATTGCCCTGCGGTATATACCTATCCCTTTCCATCACTAAAGTAAACGTAACTGAATTGTGGTCTCTGTCACCAAAGTGCTCACCTACCTCCAAATCTAACACCTGTCCTGGTTCATTACCCAGTACCAAACCCAATATGGTCTCGCCTCTTGTTGGCCTATCTACATACTGTGTCAGGAAACCCTCCTGCACACATTGGACAAAAACAGACCCATCTAAAGTACTCGAACTATAGCGTTTCCAGTCAATATTTGGAAAGTTAAAGTTCCCCATAGAAACTACCCTGTTACTTTCACTCCTATCCAGAATCATCTTTGCAATCCTTTCCCCTACATCTCTGGAACTTTTCGGAGGCCGATAGTAAACCCCTAACAGGGTGACCTCTCCTTTCCTGTTTCTAAACTCAGCCCATACTACCTCAGTAGGCGAGTCCTCATCAAACCTTTCTGCCACCGTAATAATGTCCTTGACTAACAATGCCACCCCTCCCCCTCTTTTACCACCTTCCTTGAGCTTACTGCAATATCTAAACCCCGGCACCTGCAACAACCATTCCTGTCCCTGCTCTATCCATGTCTCTGAAATGACCACAACATCAAAGTCCCAGGTACCAACCCATGCCGCATGTTCACCCACCTTATTCCGGATGCTCCTGGCATTGAGCAGTGATGGGAGGAGGGTATGAGCTATTCGCATTCAAAAGTTATTCATCGCAATCCAAAAAAAGGCAAATTTCTGCCAAATCAAAACTGGTAAACAAAGAGGCGGTGTGCTGAATCCGAGCAATACCAGCTTCACTTTTAATATCACCCAGCAAAATTAGGCATCCTCAGTGTTCCTTTCTACGAACGTAATAGATATCTCTCTGACCCCTCCAGCTCATCTATCTCTCCAACAAAAAGAGATCCAGGAGTACAGGTTCATAGCTCCTTGAAAGTGATCACAAGTGGACAGGGTGATGAAGAAGGTATTCGGCATGCTTGGTTTCATTGGTCAGAACATTGAATACAGGATTGGGACATTTTGCTGAAGTTGTACAAGACATTAGCAAGGCCACACTTGGAATACTGTGTATAGAACAGGCCCTTCGGCCCTCGATGTTGTGCCGAGCATTGTCCGAAACCAAGATCAAGCTATTCCACTCCCTGTCATTCTGGTGTGCTCCATGTGCCTATCCAATAACTGCTTGAAAGTTCCTAAAGTGTCCGACTCCACTGTCACAGCAGGCAGATCATTCCACACCCTAACCACTCTCTGAGTAAAGAACCTACCTCGGACATCCCTCCTATATCTCCCACCCTGAATCTTATAGTTATGCCACCTTGTAACAGCTACATCCACCTGAGGAAATAGTCTCTGAATGTCCACTCTATCTATCCCCCTCATTTTCTTGTAAACCTCTATTAAGTCACCTCTCATCCTCCTCCGCTCCAAAGAGAAAAGCCCTAGCTCCCTCAACCTTTCCTCATAAGACCTATCCTGCAAACCAGGCAGCAGTCAATGCATTCCCGTACCAGCCTCCCCGGACAGGCGCTGGAATGTGGCGACTCGGGGCTTTTCACAGTAATTTCGTTGAAGTCTACTCGTGGCAATAAGCAATTTTCATTTTTCAGCACGGTGGCACAGTGATTAGCACTGCTGACTCACGGCGCCGAGGTCCCAGGTTCGATCCCGGCTCTGGGCCACTGTCCGTGTGGAGTTTGCACATTTTCCCCGTGTTTGGGTTTCGTCCCCACAACACAACGATGTGTAGGTTAGATGGATTGGCCACGCTAAATTGCCGCTTAATTGGAAAAATCTGAATTGGGTACTCTAAATTCTTTGTAAAAAAATGCATTCATTGGCCACAGTCACCAGTATCGCAACCATACAAGGCTGAAACAGTCTGAAACATTCAAAGTCCCTGCTTTGACATGAAGCTCTTAAAGGTTACTCCATTAGGATGCTAACAACCCTACCTAAAGTAGCTCTGACCTTCAAACTTTGAAGAGAGCTCAGCAAATCTTGAAAGCAAAACCTTCTTCAAAAATAACATTTAACCATCAGTGTGAAAGCAGGAGTAAAACAGATTAGTTGCTGACTTCGATGCTGTGTTTCCCTTCTAACATGTCCCACATTCATCAGCGGAATTGGCTAAATGAGTAATAGGAAGTATCAGAAATCTCACACCAATCGGTTCCTGTATTGTTTCTTGAGTCTGTAGAGGGAAAAGACAGAGGGTTGCCAGGCAATGTAATGGGAGCAGCATCTTTCAGCTCTCATTATTTTGCAAAGCATGTGAGGGCCTTTGACCTGCTATTGAGATAAAAGAGAGGGGGAGATTCAGCTGCAATTGGTGGAGATGGCAGTATTTTATCTTCCAAATCTATTTTGCTTTATGCCTCGCTCTCTGTCCCATTTCTGAATTTCTGGTAAGTGTCGCAGCAATTCAGCCCCCTGATCGAAGGCATTTTTAACCCATTAAATACCACATGATTGCAAATACAATGCCTGAAATGCAAAAGGCTTTATCCGGGTTACTTGACTAATGTTTTAACTCACAATTTTCTTAAGGTTCCGAATTGTGCGCTGGAGCTTGTTATTCGTGGAAAAGCCTGGCCAATGACTACATCAGGGTTTGGGAACATACGGGTAAAAAATCCCAACTATATCACTCACTTAACATCCTCACATAAGCACCTTCCATTATCAGCAATAATAATAACTTATATTTACATAATGCCTTTTAATACAGTTAAAAACTTCTCAATATGTTTTCAGACATGGTTTTGACACTGAGCCGCATTAGGCAATGTCGGCACAGGTGACAAAAAGCTCGGTCCAAGGAAGTACATTTCAGTGAGAACTTGAAGGAACAAAGAGAGGTGGAGACTTTAATGGTGGAAACTCAAGAGTTTATGGCCAAACGATGAAGGAACTGGTCAGCACTGCTGCCTCACAGATTCAATTCCAACCTCGGAAGACTGATTGCACATTCTTCCCATGTCTGCGTGGGTTTCCTCCGGGTGCTCCAGTTTCCTCCCACAGTCCAAAGATGTGCAGCTGAGGTCGATTGGCCATGCTAAATTGCCTCTGGTTGGGATTACGGGGGATAGGATCGAGGATTGTGCCTAGGTCGTGTACTCTATCAGCAAGGCGATGCAGATTCACAGAATAGAATAGTACAGTGCAGAAGGAGGCCATTCGGCCCATCGAGTCTGCACCAACCCTGGGAAAGAGTACCCTACCTAAGCCCACACCGCAACCCCTCCCCGTAACCCAGTTATCCCACCTGTCCTTTTTGGACACTAATGGGCAATTTTAACATGGCCAATCCACCTAACCTGCACATGTTTGGACTGTGGGAGGAAACCATGGCACCCGGAGGAAAGCCACGCAGACACGGGAAGAATGTGCAAACTCCACACAGAAGTCGGGATTGAACCAGGAGCTGTGAGACAGCAGTCTAACAATTGGCCACTGTGCCACCCATTTAGCACAAAAATAAAAGCTTGATGGACTAAAAAGCCTCATTCTGAAATTTAGGGATTCTACAATTCAGTGAATATTGATAATTGGGGATACACAAGAGGGCTAGAATTAGAGGAGAGTTTTGTGGCTGGAGGAGGTTATAGAAATAGTTTAATATTCAGGCCACAAAGCCTTGACCTTCTATTCACTAACCCACCACCTCAGGTAGAATTATAATCGGCCTAATGCCACCACAAAGTTGGGATCAACTAACTTAACTATTCAGCCCTTCTTATGAATAGGCAAAGCAGCTTGTACTTTGATTCAGACATTAAGGATATTTTTCAATTGCCAGGTAACAGGCCAGTGAAATTGAAGATGCTTCTGTTATTAGGAATTGGAGTCATTTGTCTTCACGTAAAGAGTGATGGACGCTCTGAGTAGACTTCTGAAGGGCAAAAGCTCCATTGCATAAGAAACATTTAGTTTCTGTGACAGTGATTTTAGTTAGATACGTTAGAATGGGCAGAACAGCCTTTCTCCATCCATAATTCAGGAAGCTGGATAAATTGATGACTGTGGTGACGGATCCAAATACTAAGTTTAAATAGCTCAGAATGGAAAATAGGCAAAGTTTCTCATACCAAACGATCACAGACTCGTGTGGTGGCTTACCACAGGAATGGCTGAAGCTTTGGTAAAAGCAAGTTCAAGGGGCAAATTGGGTGCCTATTGGAAGAGGAAAACGATTGACGGATTTGGGGGGAAGCAGGGATGAACATTTCCATTCACCATTTCCACCTTCCGATTTGTTGGCCATTAACTTAGGCCACTCTGTTGAGAGACAGCAGCATGGGGGAGGCAACCAGGTCACCTGGCATGGCCTTTTAAAAGGCTTACATGTCGCAACAATCCGTAGGTCAGACCATCTGTTGGTAAAGACAGTCGGAACAGCACAGAAGAGGGAAATAAAGCTACCAGGAGCCCACCAGCTGAAGCCAGGCAAGTGTGTCATAGAACATAGAACATAGAACGATACAGCGCAGTACAGGCCCTTCGGCCCTCGATGTTGCACCGACATGGAAAAAAATCTAAAGGCCATCTAACCTACACTATGCCCTTATCATCCATATGCTTATCCAATAAATTTTTAAATGCCCTCAATGTTGGCGAGTTCACTACTGTTGCAGGTAGGGCATTCCACGGCCTCACCACTCTTTGCGTAAAAAACCCACCTCTGACCTCTGTCCTATATCTATTACCCCTCAATTTAAGGCTATGTCCCCTCGCGCTAGCCACCTCCATCCGCGGGAGAAGGCTCTCGCTGTCCACCCTATCTAACCCTCTGATCATTTTGTATGCCTCTATTAAGTCACCTCTTAACCTTCTTCTCTCTAACGAAAACAACCTCAAGTCCATCAGCCTTTCCTCATAAGATTTTCCCTCCATACCAGGCAACATCCTGGTAAACCTCCTCTGCACCCGTTCCAAAGCTTCCACGTCCTTCCTATAATGAGGCGACCAGAACTGTACGCAATACTCCAAATGCGGCCGTACTAGAGTTTTGTACAACTGCAACATGACCTCATGGCTCCGGAACTCAATCCCTCTACCAATAAAGGCCAACACACCATAGGCCTTCTTCACAACCCTATCAACCTGGGTGGCAACTTTCAGGGATCTATGTACATGGACACCGAGATCCCTCTGCTCATCCACACTGCCAAGAATTTTACCATTAGCCAAATATTCCACATTTCTGTTATTCTTTCCAAAGTGAATCACCTCACACTTCTCCACATTAAACTCCATTTGCCACCTCTCAGCCCAGCTCTGCAGCTTATCTATGTCCCTCTGTAACCTGCAACATCCTTCCGCACTGTCTACAACTCCACCGACTTTAGTGTCGTCTGCAAATTTACTCACCCATCCTTCTGCGCCCTCCTCTAGGTCATTTATAAAAATGACAAACAGCAACGGCCCCAGAACAGATCCTTGTGGTACGCCACTCGTAACTGAACTCCATTCTGAACATTTCCCATCAACTACCACTCTCTGTCTTCTTTCAACTAGCCAATTTCTGATCCACTATTTCTGTGTCAGCTGTCAAAATCAGCCAAACCATTCCCCCTAACCAATCCATGGTTGTCTTGGCACTTAAACACACGGTGCTCTTAGCATCTGCTCAGCCTTGCCAATAACCTGATGCAATCCAATATTACCCTTCCTACCAACAGTTATAGTGCAATCAAAAATGCACGATGACTTGAAAAGCCCTAATGGATTAATTCAAACATCTTTTTCCTAGCGACTCATATAAAATTGTGGTTATTCCTTTCTTTGATTTTTTTTATATACTTCATTTAGGGTCAGGAAAAATATTATTAATTTCTTCTAAAAATGCTTGTCTTTTCTTTTTGTCAGACAATGTTCGGCAAGTCAGTGTTTGGGTAAGCATTAGCTTTGCACCCACTGTTGGTGTAAAGCTTACGAAGATACATGTTAGGAGCAGCAGTAGGCCATTCGGCCCTTTGAGCCCTTCAACACTATTAGTCTCACTCTGGCTGACAAATCATTGCAATACTGAGGGAGGGAATGCTGCACTGTGGGTGGTTGTGACATCTTTTGGATGAGATGTTAAATTAAAGTCACCAATGCAGTGCGCATTGAAGTTGTGAACAGTATCTGGTCAGACTTACAAACATGTAAAATCTTTGATAGACTATAAAAACAATAGACAAAGACAACTAAGTCATGTTTTGTAAAATGATCCTGTTGCACTATTCATAGAACATTCCCGTACCAGCCTCCCTGGACAGGCGCCGGAATGTGGCGACTCGGGGCTTTTCACAGTAACTTCATTGAAGCCTACTCGTGACAATAAGCGATTTTCATTTCATTTCATTTTCATTTTCATATATCCCCCAACATTTATTCTTCAACCAATATCATGAAGACAGTTTAATAGGTCATTTATTTCATTGCCATTTGTGGGAATTTGCTGTGCGTAAATTGGCTTCAAATCTGCCTCATTGGCTGCGAAATGACATCCTGATGTCATGCAAGGGGCTTCGTGAATTCAACTTCTTTCTTTCGAACTCCGTCAATGACAATGACAATGACCCGCATGGAAATGATGGTAAAACTGTTAGCGTTCACCATCATTTCTCCCCTGACATTGACGGCTGGAGTCTCCTCTTGCACTGAAGAAAACGGAAATCCAGTGCTTTTACATTTCTCCATAGGGTGCGCTGTCCCAGACCACAAACAAATAGAAATCACTCAACTGCCCCGCAAGACATGGCGGCTTGATCTTGCGGGGAGGCGGAGGGAAAAGAGTGCGTCTTTTAGAGACGCCAGCCCGACAATCGGTGGGCATCTCCTGAGCACGCCCGTGGTGCTCGATCCTGCCTCCGCCCCGCACAGGCCCCACACACAGCGGTCGTGCGCTGTTCACGCCGGCGCCGACGTGAAACGGTTGGGTTTGGCAGGCCGCTCGGCCCATCCGGGCCGGAGATTTGCCGGTCGCCGTGAGAAACGGTGAGCGGCGATTCTCCGAGCGTCCTGTCGCAAAACGCGGCACGTCATTTTGGGGGGGGTGGGTACCAGTGCGGCGTGGCGTGATTCGCCCGGCCCTCCTGCGATTCTCCCACCTGGCGTGGGGTGCGGAGAATCACGCCCATTTGCTTGGAACGCACAAGGTGAGATAGGGTAGTCTGGTACGTTTGTGTGAAGAATAGATGAATGACCTAGTTCTGTACTTTAATTTCTATGTCCCTTACATTTATGTAACACTTTTCATTCATTTAGTGTGTTTCGCATCTTGAGAATGTTCCAACCTCTTTGTCAGCCAAAGAATGAAATGTAGCCACTTGTTAGTTCGACAAACATTACAGTCAATTTTCACCCAGTCACGTCCTGTACAGAACAAATGGACGAATGACAAGTTACTCTGTTAATGCTGAATACAGCAAGACCTGGATAATATCCATGTCTGGCCTGAAAAGTGGCAAATAACATTCACACCACACAATTGCCATCTCCAACAAGAGATGGTGATCGCCATTTGACATTCAATTGCATTATCCTCATTGAATCCCCCACTTTTAGCATTCTGGGGACAATCATTGAGCAGAAATGAACTGGACGAGCCATATTAATACTGTGGCTACAAGAGCAGGTCTGGAGTAAGGAATCCTGCGGCGAATAACTCCCCTCCAGTTTCCCCAAAGCCTGTCCACCATTTGGATCGGATTGGATTGGATTTGTTTATTGTCACGTGTACCGAGGTACAGTGAAAAGTATTTTTCTGCGAGCAGCTCAACAGATCAGATCATTCAGTACATGGAAAGAAAAGGGAATAAAAGAAAATATATAATAGGGCAACACAAGGTATACAACGTAACTACATAAGCACCGGCATCGGATGAAGCATACAGGGATGTAGTGTTAATGAGGTCAGCCCATAAGAGGGTCATTTAGGAGTCTGGTAACAGCGGGGAAGAAGCTGTTTTTGAGTCTGTTCGTGCGTGTTCTCAGACTTCTGTATCTCCTGCCCGATGGAAGAAGTTGGAAGAGTGAGTAAGCCGAGTGGGAGGAGCCTTTGATTATGCTGCCCGCTTTCCCCAGGCAGCGGGAGGTGTAGATGGAGTCAATGGATGGGAGGCAGGTTTGTGTGATGGACTGGGCTGTGTTCACGACTCTGAAGTTTCTTGCGGTCCTGGGCCGAGCAGTTGCCATACCAGGCTGTGATGCAGCCAGATAGGATGCTTTCTATAGTGCATCTGTAAAAGTTGGTAAGAATTAATGTGGACATGCCCGAATTTCCTTAGTTTGCTGAGGAAGTATAGGCGCTGTTGTGCTTTCCTGGTGGTAGCATGGGTGGACCAGGACAGATTTTTGCAGATGTGCACCCCAAGGAATTTAAAACTGCGAACCATCTCCACCTCGACCCCATTGATGCTGACAACAGGGTTGTGTACAGTACTTTGCTTCCTGAAGTCAATGACCAGCTCTTTAGTTTTGCTGGCATTGAGGGAGAGATTGTTGTCGCTGCACCACTCCACTAGGTTCTCTATCTCCCTCCTGTATTCTGACTCATCGTTATTCGAGATCCGGCCCACTATGGTCATATCGTCAGCAAACTTGTGGATGGAATTGAAACCAAGTTTTGCCACACAGTCATGTGTGTACAGGGAGTAGAGTAGGGGGCTAAGTACGCAGCCTTGCGGGGCCCCGGTATTGAGGACTATTGTGGAGGAGGTGTTGGTGTTCATTCTTACTGATTGTGGTCTGTGGGTCAGAAAGTCGAGGATCCAGTTGCAGAGTGGGGAGCCAAATGCTAGGTTTTGGAGCTTTGATATGAGCTTGGCTGGGATTATGGTGTTGAAGGCAGAGCTGTAGTCAATAAATAGGAGTCTGATGTAGGAGTCCTAGTTGTCGAGATGCTTGAGGGTTGAGTGTAGAGCCAGGGAAATGGCGTACGCTGTGGACCGGTTGCGGTGGTATGCGAATTGCAGTGGATCAAGGCGTTCCGGGAGTATGGAGGTGATGCTCTTCATGACCAACCTCTCAAAGTACTTCATTACGACTGACGTCAGGGCTACCGGATGGTAGTCATTGAGGCACGTTGCCTGGTTCTTCTTTGGCAGCGGTATGATGGTGGTCTTCTTGAAGCAGGTGGGGACCTCGGAGTGGAGTACTCACAAGTCAGGAGTCCATTGAATACTCTACACTTGCCTGGATGAGTGCAACTCCAACAACACTCAAGAAGCTTGACACCACCCAGGGCAAAGCAATTGGCTTGATTGACACCTCAGCAACAATCATTCGCTCCCTTCACCACTAATGCACAGTGGCAGCAGAATTTACCATCTATAAGATGCACTGAAGGAAGACACCTAGTCTCCTTTGACACTTTCCAAATCCACGATCACTGCCATCTAGAAGGTCAAGGGCAGCAGTTACTTGGGAACCCCGCCACCTGGAAGTTCTCCTCCAAGTCACTCACCATCCTGTCCTTCACCAACAGGCAACTGACTGTCCCCAAAGGTGTCCTGGGGCCAGGTCCAAAAGGGTACACTGGATATCCGAATGAATCTCAAAGGTCAGTGCTGCTCTTACCTTGCCTGACCCGCACATTTTGGGCTGGATTCCCCGTTTCTGAGACTGAGGGCAGGATTCTCCGATTCTGGGGCCACGTCCCCACGCCAGGAAAAATGGCGTAAAACGGCCATCGATTCCCTGTTTTGCTGGGGGCTAGCAGAAAGGCAGCGTAGAACACCCGGCTCTAGGTGCCGATACGCCCCGGAGAATTGCCAGTTCCGAGGCCACGCATGCACACGGCCTCGGCCTGCAGCGGCCGTTCACAGACCTTGCCCGCAAAATAGTCTCCCTCTTCGGCCGGTTCACACGCCCCGGACCACCCGCCACAGTGCCCCAGCCCTGAATAATGTCCCCCCCCGCCGTGCCTGCGGATGGGCCCTCCCCCAACTGTGGCGGCGTTGGGCTGAGTCCGCAGACGCCACGCCGGGTTCCTGACAGGCTGTGACCACACGCGATCCACGCCGCCGGGAACTTGGCCAGTCGGGGGCGGAGCATCAGGGGGCCGGGCCTAAGGCAATGTCCTGAGGCCGTCGATACTTGGCGCAGCGTACTCCCAGAGTACGCCGCTTTGGTGGGGGCAGAGCATTCTGAAAGAGGCACCGCCCCCCCAATTTGGTCGGAAACTTGGATTCTCCAGCTGATCGGCGAACGCGATTTCGGTGTCGGCGACCGGAGAATTCAGCCCAAAGTGTTAACGCCGATGGAGAATCCGTGGACTTGCATGACAGTAAAGCTGGCGCCGTACCTGAAAATGAAAATCGCTTATTGTCACGAGTGGGCTTCAATGAAGTTACTGTCAAAAGCCCCTAGTCGCCACATTCCGGCACCTGTTCGGGGAGGCTGTTACGGGAATCGAACCGTGCTGCTGGCCTGCCTTCGTCTGCTTCAAAGCCAGCGATTTAGCCCAGTGTGCTAAGCAGCCCCTGCACTGATTCTGCTACTATTAATGGGTTGGCACTGGTGCCATGTGGAACACAATTGATTCTAATGAGAAACGGTGCAGGATTCGCCGGGTCCATTGTTGACAATCAGGAGGCTGACAAGTTGCAGCCGCACATACATATTACACTCCCTACACATACTTAATCCAGCCAAAAAGATGGTACTGATTGTGCTGGAGTGCATCCATACAGCTAATGGGTCATCAGGGGGCAGAGGGCATCCAGGGGGCTGCCCTTGGCGGACACCTGTACACCCATGTCGCCAGGTTCAAAGTAGGCTGTTAGCAGTGTGCGCAGCTGCATGGCTGCCTTTCCGGCTGCGGCAATGATGTTTCATGCCCGTTTCACCCCGACCACACAGCCCACCTCCTGGCCACCCCCCACGACTTCCCCCAGCCCTGGAAGAACCCCACCCCCGGTCAACGGCACAACTGTCAGCAAACTATGGTGTTGTTGGACACCTTCTGGACCCCCCTCTCTCTCTCCCTCAGCAGTCACTACACCCTTTTCACGATTTTTAAAAGCACAAGTGAACTTCGCCTTCGGGAACTCGGCCCATCGGAGAATCGCGGTTCCCTTCAGAGTACCGGGTAGGGCCAGTCAATGATATGCAAACAGTGTCTGTGCGGAGTGAAACGCATTGACACTGTTTTCGAGATGAGGGAGAATCGCGATTTGGCGTCAAAACGGCGCCTGACGGAGTTTTAGCGTCAGAAGCTAATCTCCGTCCAATCGTAGCTCCCGATTCCCCATTTTTTTTTACACTCCAGGCCTACCAAGTCCAACTTCAGTGGGGGCAGCTGATGGTTTAAAAGGCCAGCTGCTTCAGTAAAAGGCACCTGTGTGAAATGAGTCCTGCCCCACTCCTTCTAAAATGGGAAATACCATTGCTCAGGAGTGGGACAGGCAATGTTTGGCCACCACTCTCGTTTTTGATCATGACAGAGGGGCTCTCAATAAAGGCCCAAATCCGGGCAAAAATTTTGATTGCTCCAAGCAAAAGATGGTGATCGGCTACCGTGTCTTTCAGGGAGTTAAATGGTTGCCTCCTCAGGCCTAGTTTCATGCTGATGGAGTTCAGAGCTTAAATGCTGATTTATTCGTTTGATTGCAGCCAGATTGTTGCGACAGTGTCAAGGACAGAGTCAAAAGAATGCTAATTTATCCTTTTTTTTTGTTGAAATATATCATATTGGATAATGATCAGTCTGGACTATTATGAGATTGCAACCTATTTGGAGGCTGAGACGATGAGTGAAACTGAGGTGATATTAAATGAATCATCAAGGTCACCTCAATGTTGAGATACCTTACTGTTCACAAGACACCACGTTTATTCTGCGTAACACATTTAAATCCACAGTTTTAAGTTTAACTTCCGCGCGCATTTTTCTACTTTGCACGTAACTTTGAAAGAATATTGTCGGGGTTGTCTTGGCCTTGAGCAATGGCTCGCTGTCTCTCTCACGTTGTTGAGCTGGATTTCCAAGACAATATAATCAGTCCGTAAGACCATAAGAAATAGGGACAGGAGGAGGCCGTTCGGCCCCTCGCGCCTGCTCCGCCATTCAATAGGATCGCGGCTGATCCCACATTCCTCACGTGCACTTTTCCTTTGTCGTTTATCTTACGCTTCTTGCGGGATCTTGCTGTGCGTCAGACGGCTGCCCCAACACTGCTTTTCAAAGTAATGAGTTGCACATGGATAAACTTTTCCTTTTTTTTTTGTTTTTTTTTATATATGTCTTTTATTGGGTTTTGAACAAAGTATATTTACCGTTATGTACACAGGATAAGAAACATATACACAAATATAGAAGAGAAGGGCACACCCAAACATACCAAAGAAAAGAAAATAATAAATAATAAAAAAAATACAACAACAGATAAAGTAGAATAACTGGTAGGGTATTGTGCACCAGCTCAACAGCAGCAACTCTGTACACCTGGCAAAATTATTTACAACACATAAGGCGACTGTTTGTGTGGGGGAGGGGGGGGGGGGGTGGAGACTGGGGAGGTAAATATACATTCGGGTGCCGGAGAAACAATTCCAGTGGGCAATACTCGAATGGGTTTGGTGTTGGTGTTGTCGCTTGCTTCTCCCGGACGGATCTCGCTGCCGTCTCGCGCTCACCTCTGCTTCTGCCGTTCCTCCCGTCTTTCGTCTTTATTCTCCTCGTTCCCTGCTCCTGGGGATGCCAAGTTCGTTATTGTATCCCGTGCCTTCCTTCCGGCTCTTATTTGCCTGCCTCCCCCCCTCCCCACCTCCCTAGTTCTCCTCTCTTGTTCCCTGTCTCTTCCCTCTCTCCCTCCCCCCTCCGTGGTTGGTTCGCCTTTCTTTCCTCTTAGGTTTGGTGTGTTCCCCCCCCCCCCCCCCCCCTCCAAGTCTATCTCTCCCTCTCATGCTTTGGCTACTTTCCCCTGATTCTTGGCTACCTGGCTATTCTTCCGCTTGTTCGTCGGCCACAAACAGGTCCCGGAACAATTGCGTGAATGGCTCCCATGTTCCATGGATAAACTATTGAGATGCTTCTTGCATAGAGTAGCTACTCTCTGGATGCAAATTGTTTTGTGTCATACTGGCTGATGCAGAGGAAAAACATGGCTTCATTACACCGCTGGGGAGCGTGACACAAGGAGGTAACACAGATAGAAGGATTTGGGTGAGACGTATAAATGTCAATCAGCTCTTTACTTTCCCTCTCACTCCACTCAAAAAAAGAAAGACCTCAGCGGGCTTTGAAACACTTTACAGCCAATGAGCTACTTTGGACGTGTGCTCACAGCTGCAATGCAGAAATCGTGACGAACCAATTTGTGCACAGCAAGATCCCACAGCCATCAGTGCGATAACGAGAAAGATTGAGGGATAAGTACCTGAGATAACTCCCCTTCCTTGAAAGTAGTGCTGCAGGATCTTTTATTTCCACCTGAGGGAGCCTGCAATGGTCCCAGTTTTGCCTCTTTTATGAAGGACACCCGCTCAGGATGTCACAGTCTGAGAATGCGGGGTAGACCACTTAGGACAGAGATGAGGAGAACTTTCTTCACCCAGAGAGAGGTCGGCCTGTGAAATTCGTTACCACAGGAAGTAGTTGAGGCCAAACCATTGTATGGCTTCAAGTAGCAGTTAGACATAGCACTTGAGGCAAAGGGGATCAAAATATATGGGGGGACTGCAGGATTTAGCTATTGAGTTGGATGATCAGCCATGATCATAATGAATGGTGGAGTAGCCTCGAAGGGCTGAATGGCCTCCTCCTGCTCCTATTATGACTCAGACTTGCAGAGCTAAGTGAGCTTGAAAGCTCACTTAACTCTGCCAACATCAGATCTAATTAGACCTGGGGGGCGGAATTCTCCGCAGGAGGCCGAATTCGTGAAGGCCGTCGTGACCTCGGCCGAGGTTCACGACGGCCTCGGAGCCCACTCCCCGCACGTAATTCACCTCCACCCGGTGGACTAGGAGCGGGCCTCCGTCTTTCTCGGCAGCGACCTCGTCACGCCGAGAATGTGAAGTCATCCGCGCATGCACGGGTTGCCGGTTCCAACCCGCGCATGTGCGGATGACTTCATCGCGCAGACGGCACAAACCCGCGCATACGCGGTGGCCGTCTTTCTCCTCAGCCGCCCGGCAAGACGTGGCGGTTAGATCTTGCCGGGCGGCGGAGGGGAAAGAGTGCGTCCATTTTGGACGCTGGGCTGATGATCAGTGGTCACCGATCGCGGGCCTGTCCCCTCCCGAGCACAGTCGTGGTGCTCCCATCCCAATCGGGCCCCTAGATGCCCCAAACGGGCATCTGGCGCCCGTTTCACGAATGCAGCGACCAGCTGTGTTTGCTACCGTCGTGAAACGAGCGTGAAGGGCCGGCCGCTCGGCCCATCGGGCTCGGAGAATTTCTGAGCGGGGTGGGGGGGGGGAGAATCGCGGGGGGCGCCAGGGGGGCGTACAAAATGTCGGGGGTCCCTCCCGCGATTCTCCCAGGCCGCGTGGGGAGCGGAGAATCGCGCCCCGGATTTCCAGGCTTCATCGAGAAGACCCAGCCAGGCTCCGTATAGTATTGATCCCCACAAATGGGGATCAGGTGGAATTGCACTTGGGGGTGTGTCCCAGGTGATCAGAGGGTCCCTGGTGGCTGGTGGCGGGTGAGGGTGGCACTGGGCACTGCTGATGCCACCCAGGTACCTTGGCACTGACAACCTGGTACTCTGGAGGTGCCATCCTGGGTCAAGCATGGCACTACCAGGGTGCCCAGGTGGCTCTGCCAGGGTGCTAGGCTGGTAGTGCCATGGTGCCCACATGGCATTTTGCCCATGCCAGGGATCGGGCCTGGGGCCTGTCCATCTGAGGTTGGGTGTGGGGGGGGGGGCGGAATGGGCTCAAGGAACCTCCCAATAGGTGAGCTGGGGTATTGGGGGGGTGCACTGGGGCTGGTTTAGCACAGTGGGCTGAATAGCTGGCTTGTAGAGCAGACCAAGGCCAGCAGCGCGGGTTCAGTTCCCATACCAGCCTCCCCGAATAGGCGCTGGAATGTGGCGACCAGGGGCTTTTCACAGTAACTTCAGTTGAAGCCTATTTGTGACAATAAGCGATTTTCATTTCATTCATGCTATGGGGGGGGGGGGGGGGGGGGGGAGGGGGGGGGGGGGGAGAAAGGGGGGGGGGGGCTCAAGAGATTGGGATGCCTTTTTTAAATGACATCCGATCTCCTCCTGCACTGAGGAGTTCCGACGTGTGGTGCCACTCAGTGTAGGAAACGGGACTAAGTGCGGCCTTGGTGGGGCACTGCTTGCTGAGGCCCCAGATTGCAACAAAGTCCTATCCCACCTCGACCCATTTGTTTCCATCCCATTTCATTTTAACTGTCTTTTACCATTTCTTTCTTTCTTAATACATATTTAAACCTCCCCCCCCCCCCCCCCCCATCTTATCCACCTTTCCTTAACCTTTCTCCTCTTTGGTTCCTCCTTCCTCTCCCCCCACATCTACAGTTCATCCTCTGATGTTAGTTTCTCTTCTGTTTGGCCTTTCACATCTTTTGTTCTCTCTGGGCGCTGCCATTAACACTCTTTCCCCTTGGTTTCTGTGGCCATTAGCACCCGGTTTCCCTGGGTTTCTGTGGCTATGACTCATGTTTCATTCTCACTCCACAGTATAAATATTTCCCACTTTCTCTGTCTGTTAGCTTTGACAAAGAGTCATCGGACTCGAAACGTGAGCTATTTTCTCTCCCTACAGATGCTGTCAGACTTGCTGAGATTTTCCAGCATTTTCTCTTTCATTCCAGATTCCAGCATCCGCAGTAATTTGCTTTAATTTTTTGCAACAAAGTCCGTTAGATAGTGTAGTGTTTTGGGTGCTGGGAAACGGCCGGTTAAATGTGCTCGACATGGGACTCTGTTGCAATTCGCATAGGCCGTGTCCTTAGAACTATTTTTATCACTCAGAGATTGTGCCACCATTTTGGAAGGATGCCTTGATCTCTAAGTGAGCTTGAGGGTAACCCACACACCCCCACCTATGGGCAATGTCACTCCCCACACTCATGGGCGTTACCCCACACCTTCCCGTGAGGACACCCCAAAATGGTGTCACTGAGGGCCCCCCTTTTCAGGCCCTCCCATGCCCCCTTTTGGGGCCCCCTCCCTCCATTCAGGCCCCCCACCATTCACCCCTCCCCCAATGTTCTGAAGGTCCCTAAATACCCGCCCTTCATCCTTTTACCGGTCATAGCCCTCCCATTCCTCCTTTCATTGGCATGGCACCCCGCAGGCCCTGACTGCATTGCCACCTCAGCACTTGGGAACCCTGGCACTTGCCACCCTGTTATCCTGGCAGTGCCCCTGCCAGCCTGGTAGTGCCACTCAAACACCTTGGCAGTGCCAGGGCAGCAGTGCCAAGGTGCTGGCCTGACAGTCCCAAGGTGTCTGGGCACCAGAGGAAGAGCCCTGTCCCTGACCACCCATGCATCTCCAATGGCCTCCCAGAGACACCCCCCCCCCCCCCCCCCCCCCCCCCCTCCCAGGGCCATGACTTCACTGCAGTCACTACACTTGAAAAGAAATGCAATTTTGGAATATTGTGACATGGTATGGTGTCTGGAAATGCAAATACGATCACTGTGTGACATTTCTAGAACAAAACAGTCTCCATGATGACTATTTGTGGACAGTGTAACAGGAAATGATGTCCCCCTGGGGTTAAGCATTTACTTACTTGCAATGCAAGCTCTTGACTTGACAATTGTGTGGACCAGTACTAATTGACGCCCATATGACCTCTCACTAGAGAGCCCTTTGATCAAGGGAGACCATTAGATCGGACTTCCATCTCGCTAATGAGATGGAGATTGCCCTTAATTGGCCATAATTAGCGTCACGTCGCGTCCAGGTGGGTTCATAAGGGTTATGAAACCAAGGTGGATAGATTACGATGAAGCTGTAGGCCAGCCTTGACGTATCTGAATGGTGGAACGGATTTGGGGGATGGAATGGCCTCCTTCAGTTGCTGTGAGGGAGTGGCGTGGGGAGAAAAAAAAGTCTATTTTCCTTCCCGTAGCATTGACAAAGCTACAACTGATCCACATGTGTGTTTTTACAAATGATCCAGAGGAAATCATTGGTGCAAAATATCTGAAGAGATCAGAAAGGAGAATTAAAGGAGAATTAAGGCCTGTACTGTGTAGGTCAATTCTGAGGAATGGTGTTGTCATGGTGCTTCAGGTCATATTTATTGGCCCTCATCAGAACCAGGATGGATTTCTCACCAACTGAAGGGTGGGGGAAGTCCACCGGGTCAATCAATTCAACTCAGATTTCCCATGAATGCGTTTTTGATTTTTGTACTGTAGACTGGGTCTTTTTAATGTTCCTTTGTAGAAGGAAAATGCATTCTGTGTGAACACCCTTGCAATCACTGTACCTCCTGAAGTCTGTCCAAATTCAATGAACTTTTAACAACTTGAACTGCCTGGATTTATTTTGTCTCTGGCAGGCCATTCGAATCTTCTGGAGGCAACAGACTTTGATGTAATCATTTCAAAGTAATATCATTTAGTCACTTAAAACAAAAAGAGAGATTCTGGAGTTTCCCCGCTGTCTCTGTGAACATAGAACATAGAACATACAGTGCAGAAGGAGGCCATTCGGCCCATTGAGTCTGCACCGACCCACTTAAGCCCTCACTTCCTCCCTATCCCCGTAACCCAATAACCCCTCCTAACCTTTTTGCTCACGAAGGGCAATTTAGCATGGCCAATCCACCTAACCTGCTCGTCTTTGGACTGTGGGAGGAAACCGGAGCACCCAGAGGAAACCCACGCAGACACGGGGAGAATGTGTAGATTCCACACAGACAGTTACCCAGCGGGAAATTGAACCTGGGACCCTGGCGTGTGAAGCCACAGTGCTATCCACTTGTGCTACCGTGCTGCCTTAACTGGGTGGGTGCATTGTGTGGTGTGACCGGAGAAATATGAAGAGCAGCATATGGCTCGCCATTTGATCATTGGGCCTAGATATCTGCTGACCCCTGCCTGTTTTTCAGGTGCCTAATCATTCAATATGGATTATGTGGTGGCTGCACAGCATTTGCTGCTGGATATTTGGCAGCGGACATATTGGTAAAAGGGCGAGTGAGGTATCAATGCCCTGTACCTGAAATAGACATTAGGTCATTTGCTTATGAAATTGGGAGAGCTTGACGCTAGTTTGAGACCCCGTTTGCAAAGTTGGGCGACCTTGGTATGGCTGATGCCAAAGAACTTAAGTACAGCTTAGCATGAACCCATAGCCAAGAGCTAGGCAGCTCCAAGTATGAGTAACTGCTAAACATATGCGACTTTGCAACATGGAGCATTAATGAGCTCCTCATTAATGCATTCAGCTGTGACTATCCTACCCCAAAATAATTCTGCCTGCAAAATGTTCCAACGTTTAATACAAGGGATCTATTGCCCAGTGGCAGGTCCTCTCCGACAAGTTTCTAAACTCACTTAGACCATCAGCAGCAGCCAGTGAGACAGATTGCAGAGTGTTCTTCAGAGTTTCAGTGCTCCATTGCCAAGTGCGTAATTTGAGAAGCAAAATGACTCGAGCAAACACTCTGCTTCAGATTTCAAATAAATGTGGAGTCTAATGCGTCTATTCATCGCATGATAATTGGCTTGCTGAAGAGATGTAAAATACATTCAACTACATCTCCACAGGTGTAGTGTATCTCAGATGTGTCCTGTCGGTAAATTGCCTCTTGGGATCTAAGAACGAAGATGTGGTGCTAAACTGCAATGGACCAAACAAAGCCCTAATCCAAATTGCAAACACAGTGAGAATGAAGGGAGAAGAAAGTAAAATGATAGCATGAAGCCCCAAAATACTTTAGAGCCAATTAGTGTTGTTGGAAATGCTTCAGCCAAATTGTGCACAGTAAGCCCCCACACACAGCAATGAGATAAATGATCAGATAATCTGGGTTTTTTGTGGTGTTAGTTCCAGAGAAAAATATTGCCCAAGGCATCAGGCTGGACTCCCCTACTCTTCTTCGAATAGTGCCTTGGGAGGAACTGCATCCATCCAAGATGGCCTACGGGGCCTTGGATTGATGTCCCACTTGAAAGACCAAGAATGCAGGACCCTCTCAGAATCACACTGAAGAGTTACCCTGGATTATGAACTCAAGTCTCTGGAATGGTTCATGAGCCAATGAACCTCAGACTCTGAGGCAAAAGTGACTGCCACTGAGTAGGGATATCGTTGACGCTTATGTACGACCGAGATGGAAATGAAGAACCCACATCCTGCACCTTTCACTGCTGGGTTCAAGTCATATCTGGCACAAAGGAAGATAGTTGTGGTGGTTGAAGGTCAATCATCTCAGTTCCAGGACATCACTGCATGAGTTCCTCAGGGTTGTGTCCTAGACTCCAGCTGCTTCATCAATGACCTCCCTTTCATCATAAGGTCAGAAGTGAGGATGCTTGCGGATGACTGTTCAAGGTTCAGCACCATTCATGACTCCTCAGAAAACAAAGCAGTCCATGTCCAAATGCAGCAAGACTAGGACAATACCCAGGCTTGGTCTGACAAGTGGCAAGTTACATTCGTGCCACACAAGTACCAGACAATGACCATCTCCTACAAGAGCGGATCTAACCACCTCTTGACATTCAATGGCATTACCATCGCTGAATCCACCACTATCAATATCCTGGGGGTTATCATTGATCAGAAACTGAACTGGACTACGCATATTAATTCTGTAGCTACCAGGGCAGGTCAAAGGCTAGGAATTTTGCAGCGAGTAACTCACCTCCTGACCCCTCAAACCCTGTCCACCATCTACAAGGCACAAGTCAGGACTGTAATGGAATACTTTCCACTTGCCTGGATGAGTGCAGCTCCAACAACACTCAAGAAGCTCGACACCATCCAGGAAAAAGCAGCCCACTTGATTGCTACCCCTTCCACAAACATTCAAACCCTCCACCACCAACGATAGTGGCAGCCGTGTGTACCATTTACATGATGCACTGCAGTAACTCACCAAGGTTCCTTAGACAGCACCTTCTAAACACAGGACCACCGCCATCGAGAAGAACAAGAGCAGCAGATACCTGGGAACCCCACCACCTGGAGGTTCCCCTCCAAATTATTCACCACTCTGACTTGGAAATATATCGCTACTTCTTCACTGTCGCTCGGGCAACATCCTGGAACTCCCTCCCTAACATCACAGTGGGTGTACCTACCCCTTAAGCACTGCAGCGGTTCAAGAAGACAACCCACCACCATCTAGGAATGGGAAATAAATAATGGCCCAGCCAGCGATGCCCACATCCCGTAAATTAATAAAAAATAAATTTTAAAAAGTAATGTGGCCGGGATTCTCCGGCCCTGCGCCGGCTGCCCTATTCTACGGCGCTGTTTTTTGGGGGCCGGCCGGATTCCCGTCACGCCAGTCGAGGGCCGTTGACAGTGCCCCCCCCCCCGGCGATTCTCCAGGCCACGATGGGCCGAGTGTCTGTCAAGTTTTGCCCAGTCCCGCAGAGAATTACTCACCTCACACACAGTGGGGCCTGGCGTGTAAGTGTGCGGGGACGTCCTGGGGGTGGGGGGAGGGAGGGGAGGATGGGGGGATCCGACCCGGGGGGGGGGGGGGGGGCAGGGTGGCCTGGCCCGTGATCGAGTCCTACCGATCTGCGGGCAAGCTGGTTCCGTGGGGGCCTTCTTTCCTCCGTGCTGGGCCCTTGTAGGGCTCCGCCATATTGCCCGGGGGCCGACGCGGTGAAGGGAACACCCACGCATGCGCGGAAATACACTGGCCGTTCCGCACATGTGTGCGAACTTGTGCCGGCCCTTCGCTGCAGGAACCACTCTGGCATCAACCTAGCCTCCGAGAAAGTGGGGAATTTCTCGGGGGTTGTTGACACCGGAGTGGTTGGCGCCAAGTTTTCCCGCCGGCGTGGGGACATAGCCCCATTATTGCAGAATCCCGCCCGTGGAATCTCCTCAGCCGACATATCAGCATTCAATACCTATTTCATACTGTTAACAAATCCTCAGTGGCAGTAGCCTGGCACTGTGAAAGTCAGGTCGCAAGCTGTACTTCTCATCATTGCACACAAGCACCAATTATCTCTCATTACCAGTGACCTTGTGAAGCTGGTAGAATGGTTACTCTTCCACAAAAGGAGCGAGGTGAATGGAGGTTTTGCTTTTAATCCAAGGGGAAATCATAGTCAATGGTTCTAATTTCAAATTGTTATCAGTGCATTCCACTTGTGGCTCTGCATGTTTGCAGTTTTCTACTTGTCTTCCAGCTCACTTCCTTTCCTGTCCATTTCCCTGAGCTTCAGTCGCCTGGACCCACTTTCAAATAGAAAGATCGGAAGTATATGGTGAGGGTGAGCTCACAACACCTCAGCGTAAATGTTTGGGGTGAGCCAGACTCTGCTCAGCTGACTCTCCCCATTTTAATTTTTCGCATGACGGTCGGATAATTAGTATGTGGACCTTCCATCAATCCTCAGGTGGTCTTTCCACCTCAAAGGCCTACTGGGACGCAGACAGCACCAACAAGAGAAGTGGCCACTGCCGATACTGCAGGTGGACCATGAGGTGGGTTCTTTTCATCTTACTCATTGAATAAATATGGGCATAGCTAGTTCGGCCGGCATTCATTGCCCATCCCTAAATGCCCTTGAGAGGGTGCTGGTCAGCTGCCTTCAGGGACCTCTGCAGTCTATGAGGTGTAGGTACAGCCACAGTGCTGTTCGAGAGGAAGTTCCAAGAGTTTGACAAAGACAGTGAAGGAATGGCGATATATTTCCAAGTCAAGATGCTGAGTGACTTTGAGAGGAACCTCCAGGTGGTGGTGTTCCCAGGTATCTGTTGCTCTTGTCCTTCCAGATGATAGTGGTCGTGCTTTTGGGAAGTGCTGCCTTAGGAGCCTTGGCGAATTCTTGCAGTGTGTCTTGTAGAATGTACACATGGCTGCCACTGTGTGTCTGATGTGGAGGGAGTGAATGTTTGTGGAAGGGGTTGCAGTCAAGCGGGATACTTTGAGCTGAATGGTGTAGAATACCCTGAGTGTTGTTGGACGTGCACTCATCCAGGCAATGGATCACGCTCCTGACTCGTGTCTTTTAGATTATGGACAAAGGCGGCACAATGACACAGTGGTTAGCACTGCTGCCTCACAGCGCCAGGGACCCGGGTTCAATTCTGACGTTGGGTGACTGCGTGATGCTTCTACATTTTCCATGTCTGTATGGGTTTCCTCCGGGTGCTCCGGTTTCCTCCCAAAGTCCAAAGGTATCCAGGTTAGGTGGATTGGCCATGATAAATTGCCCTTAGTGTCCAAAAGCTTAATTGGGGTCATGGGAATAGAGAATAGGTATGGGCCTATGTAGGGTGCTCTTTCGGAGAGTAGGTACAGACTTGATGGGCCGAATGGTTTCCATCTACACCGTAATGATTCTGTGATTCTCAGTCAAGAGGTGAGTTACTTTCCACAGGATTTCTAGTCTCTGTCCTGCTCAGGCAGCTCGTTTTTATATAGCTCGTCCAGTTCAATTTCTTGTCAATGGTAACTCCCAGGCCGTTGATAGTGGGGGATTCAGTGATGGTAATGCCATTTAATGTCAAGGACAATAATTAGATTCCCTCTTGTTGGAGATGGTCGTTGCTTGGCACCTGTGTCGCATGAATGTTATTTGCCACTTGTCAGCGCATTCTGCATTTGGACATGGACTGCTTCAGTATCTGAGGAGTCAGAAATGGAGCATAATAATTGTGTAATCATCAGCACAAGTCCTCACTTCAGACCTTATGATGGAAGGGAGGTCATTTGTAAAGCAGTTGAAGATGCTTGGGCCTCGCACACTACCCTGACGAACTTTCCCAGTGATGGCATGGAGATTGACCTCATCAACGACACCATCTTCCTTTGCTCCAGATATGATTCCAACCAGTGGAAGCTTTTCCCCCTGATTCTCATTGACTCCAGTTTTGCTAAAGCTCCTTGAGGCCATATTCGACCAAATGCTGCCTTGATGCCAAGGGCAGTCACTCTCCCCTTACCTCTGGAGCAGCTCTTTTGTCCATGTTTGAACTAAGGCTGTAATAAAGTCAGGAGCTGAATGACTCTGGCGGAACCCAAATTGAGCATGGGAGAGCAGGTTATTGCAAAGCAAGTGCAGTTTGATTGCGCTATTAATAATCCCTTCCATCACTTTACTGATGATCGAGAGTGGACTGATGGGATTGTCAGTGGCTGAGTTGGATTAGTCCTGCTTTTTTGTGTACAGGACATAGCTGGGCAATTATTTACATTGCCGGTTAGATATAACTGCTTAGCTGTACTGGAAGAGCTTGGCTAGGGGCTTGGAAAGCTTTGTAGCACAGTGATTCAGTACTTATGCCTTTGCAGTATCCAGTACCTGCAACCTTTTCTTGATATTATGTGGAGTGAATTGATTTGGCTGCAGACTGGCATCTGTGATGCTGGGCACCTCTGGAAAGACCTAGATGGATCATCCGCTCGGCACTTCTGGCTGAAGAATGTAGCAAATGCCTCAACCTTGTCTTTTGCACAGATCTTCTGGGCTCCCCTCATCACTGAGGATGGGGATATTTGTGGAGCCTCCTCTTCCAGTGAGTTGTTTAATTGTCCACCACCATTCACAACTAGATGTGGCAGAGCTCCAGAACTCAGATCTGATCCGTTGGTTGTGGAATTGTTTGGACACAGACATAGAACATACAGTGCAGACGGAGGCCATTTGGCCCATCGAGTCTGCACCGATCCACTTAAGCCCTCACTTCCACCCTGTCCCAGGAACCCAATAACCCCTCTTAAACTTTTTTGAACACTGAGGGCAATTTAGCTTGGCCAATCCACCTAACCTGCACGTCTTTGGACTGTGGGAGGAAACCGGAGCACCTGGGGGAAACCCACGGAGACACGGGGAGAACGTGCAGACTCTGCACAGACAGTGACCCAGCGGGGAATCAAACCTGGGACCCTGGCGCTGTGAA
Organism: Scyliorhinus canicula; assembly: GCF_902713615.1. NCBI lineage: Eukaryota > Metazoa > Chordata > Chondrichthyes > Carcharhiniformes > Scyliorhinidae > Scyliorhinus > Scyliorhinus canicula. The sequence goes on along the minus strand of NC_052148.1, from coordinate 19,669,630 downwards.
GCCACAGTGCTAACCACTGTGCTGCCGTGCTGTCCCTTAGCTCTAATACTTGCTGCATATGCTGTTTGGCACATAAGTAGCCCTGTGCTGTAGCTTCACCAGGTTGATACCTCATTTTTAGGTATGCTGGTGTTGCTCCCAGCATGCCCTCCTGAACTCCGCAGTGAAACAGGGTTGATCCCTGGCTTGGTGGTAATGATAAGTGGAGGATATGCCAGGCATTGAGATTACAGATTGTTGTTCAGTCCAATTCTGCTGCCGCTGAGGGACCACAGTACCTCATGGATAGCCAGTCTTGAGTTGCTCGATCTTTTCAAAATCTATCCCCATTTAGCAGGGCGGTAGGCCTACACAACCTGAAGGAGGGTATCCTCAATGTGAAGACAAGTCTTGGTTTCCACAAGAACTATGCGGTGGTCACTCCTACCGATACTTGGATGGAGAGATGCATCCCCGGTAAGTGGGATGTTTTTCCCTCTTGCTGGTTCCCTCGCCACCTTCCACAGACCCAATTCGGCGATGAACCTTGACATTTAGTTAAGTCTGAGATCCCATTATTGCCAGGTTGATTGGCCCTGGCAAGATGTGGCGTGGGGCATTTTGAGCAAGGCAGGATTGCGTTGGTGTGAGAAGTCAAAACTATGATTGGCACCAGGAGCTTTTCATCAGGCCAAGAGTGCTCAATTAAGCCAAGAACCAGCAAACCATCTGGTTCCACCCCCCGCCACCCGTACAATTGATGGTGAGTACACCGCTGGTTATCAAGCAAAATTTGGCACCCGGTTGAAAGTGATCGAAAGCTTGCTAAAGGAGATGGCTTTTAAGGAGCACATTAGAAGAGGAGGGTGGTGGAGAGGGAAAGAGGTCAAGGGAAGGAATTCTAGAGCTTGAAACTAGGCAGCTGAAGAAAATGCTGGAGCAATGCTCAAGAAGCCAGAATTGGAGGGACATAAAGATTTCAGAGGGTTGCAGCGCTGAAATGTTCATAGAAGCATGGAAGTTACGGTGCAGAAGGAGGCCATTCAGCCCATTGAGTCTGCACCAGCCCGAGGAGTTAGGAAGGAGGACGATAATTGAGGAACCCACTAATTGGTTCTCCAGTACTGCCTACCGTAAGTCGACCTTTACTGGGCAAAATGTACGTTATGATTTATACAGTCCATGCTCTGGAAGATTTATGGAATCTCGTGAAAAGGGCTCGAACCATTTGCTCATCTCTGCAAACTTGGTGCAAAAATAGAGTTCGCCAGAGCAAACATGCAGGAAAATGGTTAATCTGATCAGGTCATTGTTCGCTGTGCATCACACAAACCTAGCCAAAGACCGCCACTTTCACACCTGAAAAATGTCCAGTCCAACTCAGATTATCGTAGAAATGCAAAGCTTATCAAAAAGCTGAACAACAATTTCAGCAAGCTGTTTCATATTGCTGCGACACAGTGGCCGCCCACCAGCTTTCTTACCTGTGGGTGGCCTGTGAAAGTTAGCCCAAAAAAGTGAGTAAAGGCCACTCAGGGTGGGTGGATCACTGCCTACAGTCAGCAATAGAGATAAGAATAAATATTCAACTCCATTGGCATCTGTATTAATGATACTTGCTTTTGGGCACTGGCTGTCCTTTGTTTAAATTGTCTTCTGAAAAGGAGGCATTATTTATCAAGGATGTTGTAATGAACAGTCACTTGGGAGTACAACACTTGAGTATTACTGAAAATATAGACATGTTGCTGAAGCTTTTTGTCTTTTTTATTCCTTGGGATGTGGTTGGGCCAGAATTTATTGCTCATCCCGAAATGCCTTTGAACTGAGTGATTTGCTAGACCATTTCAGAGGGCAGTTCAGAATCAACCACATTGCTGAGGGTCTGGAGTCACATGTAGGCCAGACTGAGAAAGCATGGCAGATTGGGGGGGGGCATGGTAAGATAACGGTTATCACAGTTACTTCACAGCTCCAGGGTCTCAGGTTCGATTCCCCGCTAGGTCACTGTCTGTGCGGAGGTTGAACGTTCTCCCCATGTCTGCGTGGTTTTCTTCCGGGAGCTCCAGTTTCCTCCCACAGTCCAAAGATGTGGAGGTTAGGTGGATTGGCCATGATATGGGCAGCACGGTAGCATAGTGGCTAGCACAGTTGCTTCACAGCTCCAGGGTCCCAGGTTCGCTTCAAGGCTGGGTCACTGTCTGTGCGGAGCCTGCACGTTCTCCCCGTGTCTGCATGGGTTTCCTCCCGGTGCTCCGGTTTCCTCCCACAGTCCAAAGATATGCGGGATGGGTGGATTGGCCAAACTAATTTTCCCTTAGTGTCCAAAAAATGTTAAGTGGGAGTTACGGGGATAGGGTAGATACGTAGGTATGAGTAGGGTGCTCTTTGTAAGGGCCGGTGCAGACTCGATGGGCCGAATAGCCTTCTTCTGCACCGTAAATTCTATGATTCTATAAATTGCTCTTAGTGCCCAAAGTGGTTGGGTTGGGATGGATTGGGTGGTGTTACTGGGTTACAGGAATAGGGTGCGGGGGTGGGCTTAGGTAGGGTGCTCTTTCCAACGGCAGGTGCAGACTCGATGGGCCGAATAATAATAATATCATAATAATCGCTTATTGTCACAAGTAGGCTTCAATTAAGTTACTGTGAAAAGCCCCAGTCACCACATTGCACCACCTGTTCAGGGAGGCCGGTATGGGAATTGAACCCATGCTGCTGGCCTTGTTCTGCATTGCAAGCCAGCTGTTTAGTTCACTGTGCTAAACCAGAATAGCCTCCTTCTGCACTGTAAATTCCATGATTCTAATTCTATAATTTCCTTCCCTTAAGGACATTGGTGCACCAGATGGGTCTTTATGACAATGGTTTCATGGTTATCATTAGACATTTCATTGACAGTGGGAATTGAATCTGGGTACCCAGAGTATTATTCGGGATCTCTGGATTACAGGTCCAGTGACAATACCATGGTGCTATCCCTTTATCAGGACAAATGCAAGAATACCAAACTTCAAACGTTCACAACAATTTATATTACAGAAGAAAGGGTTGCTGATTTGTTGGCAAGTCGACTCTGATTAAGGGAGATGTGCGTGGAAAGTTTTTTACGCAGAGGGTGGTGGGTGCCTGGAATGCTTTGCCAGCGGAGGTAGTAGAGGCTGGCCCTTTAGCATCATTTAAGAGGCATCTGAACAGATATATGAACGGGCGAGGAACAGATGGCAGTAGATCCTTGGAAAATAGGCAACAGGTTTAGATAAAGGATCTGGATCGGCGCAGGCTGGGAGGGCCGAAGGGCCTGTTCCTGTGCTGTAATTTTCTTTGTTCTTCTCTTTGTTCTTTGATTGGCTAAGGTATTGCCATGGAGAAAATAACAAAAAAAGATGCAAAGTTGAACATGTTCCTTTTGTTTGCAGTGAACTGGTCTCTGTGTATGAGTGTATGTTGTTTCCAGCAAGTGTAATGAGCCATGTTACATAGAATTTACAGTGCAGTAGGAGGCCATTCGGCCCATCGAGTCTGCACCGGCTCTTGGAAAGAGCACCCTACCCAAGGTCAACACCTCCCCCTATCCCAATAACCCAGTAACCCCACCCAACACTAAGGGCAATTTTGGACACTAAGGGCAATTTAGCATGGCCAATCCACCTAACCTGCACATCTTTGGACTGTGGGAGGAAACCGGAGCACACGGAGGAAACCCACGCACACACGGGGAGGATGTGCAGACTCCGCACAAGCTCGACTCATTGTCTCATCGTTAGTGTAGCTATTTGCGCACTCAGGATTGTTCAGCAAATGCTGCCCGATCGCAGATTCATGTCGAATAGTAGACATTTTGTTTTGGGCTGGTTAAATATCCTACCTATTTTAAACATTCTGTTTTATTCCATCAAACAATCGTTGGGATGTACACCCTATGTGGCGAACATCACACCATACGTGATGTTGCTAAATTGTGCAGCAATTCCATGCTTCTTGTTAGTGGAAAATACCACTCACATGGCAACTGTATAAAAGCAGCATTAAACCGCTTCTTTGATCTGTTGTTCAAAATTTTGAGATGCTTTGCCTTTCCAGAGTAATTCGAGGTCAACTGGGCAATTTTCAGGTCCGAATTTGGGGTCTTTGGTCCATTTGCAAGCTTATGTGATACACAGTGAACAATGATCTGATGAGGATTGCCATTGTCCTGCAGAATCGTTTTGATGTGGTCTATTTCTGTGTCAAGCTTGCAAGACGATCAAATGGTTAGGGCCCTATTGACAAGATTGCTGACAAGGCCAATCTTACATCACATGGAGCTAAGTGAGTCCTAACGTTATATATTGACTGAAGAATGGAGGATTGTGCTAGACTGTAGTGGGCAAGCAATTAGTAGATTTCTAAACTGGATTCCTCCTCTGTATCTCTGAAATCTCCTCTCACGTGACAACAGCATGAGATCTCTGTACTCCTCCGGCTCTGGCTTTTTGAGCATCCCCAATTTTAATCGCTCTGGTACTGGTGGTCTTGCCTTCAGCCGCCTAGGCCCCAAGATCTGGAAGTCCCGACCCAAACCTCACCACTTCACTACCTCCCACCTCTTTTGATGTTCTCCTTAAAACCTACCTCATTTACCAAGTTTTTGATCACTCGCTGCTCGGTGTCAAATATTATATTAATATCCCTCCTATAAAACACCTTGTGATGGCTCACAATGTCAAAAGTGCGAGCTGAATGTAAGTTTGTAGAATTCACAGAATCCCTACAGTGCAGAACGAGACCATTTGGCTCATTGAGTCTGCACCCACCCTCTGAAACAGCAGCTATCTAACCTCACTTCCCCACTCTATCCCTGTAACCCCACCTAACCAGTACTTGTTTGGATACTAAGGGGCAATTTAGCATGACCAATCTACCTACCCTGCACATCTTTGGACTGTGGGAGGAAACCGGAGCACCCAGAGGAAACTTGCGCCGACACGGGGAGAACGTGCAAACTCCCAAACTCCACATAGGCAGCCACCCAATGTTGGCATTGAACCTGGGTCCCTGCTGTTATGAGGCAGCAGTGCTAACCACTGTGCCACCGTGCCACTGTTGTTATCATAACAACGGCACATTGTTGGTTTAGGGGCTGGTTTAACACAGTGGGCTAAACAGCTTGCTTGTAATACAGAACAAGGGCAGCAGCACGGGTTCAATTCCCATACCAGCCTCCCTGAACAGGCACCAGAATGTGGCAACTAGGAGCTTTTCACAGTAACTTCATTGAAGCCTACTTGTGACAATAAGCGATTATTATTATTATAATGAGTCTGAAGTGTTTCACTCCATTCCATGTCATTCAAAACTTGTTGAGGTTGAAAGGGCATGATATGGGTAGTATCTGGACTTGGTAAGTGGGAGGAACTATTTGCGCCATGTAAGTGCGCGGCAATGAACAAAGGAAGGCCCAACTAGCTCTCCTGAACATCAGAAAGCACCGAGTGCTTGTCCCACCTCACCCTACCAACCCCACAGACTTCTATTACAGCACCCAGCTCTTTCTTAAATGAGCCAAGGCTTTGGCAACTGTGAAGATTAATACTTCTTGACATTTGCCTTCACTAACTTCTCCTTCGCTGCCTCGAGTCTGTGTCCGCTGTCTGGATGCTGGACTTGTCAGTATAGGGCACTTGCCGAACAGCGGTGCAAGGGAGGTGAAGTAAAATTCAGGATGGGAGTCAGGGAGACACTGCTGCAAGGATTTCAATTGACAACACAATCTGAAGAACACCAATGTATGCAGACAACCGTGCGTGTTGTGTGCCTTCAAACATAAACAACATAACACCTTGCAAAGTCTCCGACTGTTTTCATCAGAAATGGCCAAGTTTAATTCTGTCTCCCTTTAATTGGTGAGAGAGGGCTTCTTGTATTTGATTCCTATTTGCACAGTCATAAACATGTTCAAACACAGTATTTAATTAATCCAGACACAAAACATAACTTCTCATTACCAGAGGCACCCAGGTGAAAAAGGTAATAATTTCAGACTTGTTCTTGATATGACTGCACTTGCTCAGGGCCACTTTCAATTACAATTGAAAAACAATTGCTAAGGATGTGTTCCTTTTTTTCTTGTTCCTTTTATTCTCCGACATCTTTGATGTTGGAGAGTGTGAGGGAATTGCTTAAGAAGATGGTTGGCATGGCTGGATTTCCGTCATGGCAGGGATCTGCTCAAAGGCAGAAGGCGGAGAAAAGAGTTAGTGGGGAAAACGCTTTACAAACCTGGGCTGGGAGTCTCCCATACCCTGCGGGGCAGGGGGTCCCGGTGTGTCAGAGTGGCGTGAACCACTCCGGCGTCGGGCCACCCCAAAGATGCAGACGTCTCTGCACCTTTAGGGGCCAAGCCCTCACATTGAGGGGCTAGGCCCGCGCCGGAGTGGTTCCCGCTCCGCCGGCTGGCGTGAACTGCCTTTGGCGCCACGACAGCCGGGGCTAAAAGGAATTCGCCGGCCGGGGTAAGTCCGCGCATGCGCCGGAGCGTCACCCGGCTGCTGACGTCATCCCAACGCATGCGCAGGGGAGGAGGCCTCTTCCGCCTCCGCCATGGTGAAGACCGTGGCGAAGTCGGAAGACAAAGAGTCAGGGCCGGCTCAAGGCACCGGCAACTCGGGCTGTTTCCCGGGGCGCCATGTGCTAGGGGGCGCCAGACTCGGGTCCTGCGCATGCGCAGTTGGGCCGGCGCCAACCAGCGCATGTGCGGTGGCCGCACTCCCCCAGTGTGGCCGCACTCCCCCAGGGCGGCCCCCCCCCCCCCCCCCGGTCCGTCCCCTCGGTCCGCCCCCCCGCTCGGTCCGCTCGCCCGCTCGGTCCGCTCCCCCCCCCGCCTCGGGTCCGTCCCCCGCCCCCCCCTCGGGTCCGCCCGCCCCCCCCCTCGGGTCCGCCCGCCCCGCCCCCCCCTCGGGTCCGCCCACCCCGCCCCCCCCCTTCGGGTCCGCCCGCCCCGCCCCCCCCCTCGGGTCCGCCCGCCCCCCCCCCTCGGGTCCACCCGCCCCGCCCCCCCCCTCGGGTCCGCCTGCCCCGCCCCCCCCTCGGGTCCGCCCGCCCCGCCCCCCCCCTCGGATCCGCCCGCCCCGCCCCCCCCTCGGGTCCGCCCGCCCCGCCCCGACCCCCCCTCGGGTCCGCTCCCCCCAGGTCCGCCCCCCCCCCCCCCCGGGTCCGCCCCCCCTCGGCCCCGCCCCCTCTCGGCCCCGCCCCACTCTCGCCCCCCCCCCCTCTCGGCCCCCCCCCCCTCTTGGCCCCCCCCCTCGCGGTCCCCCTCGGCCCCGCCCCCCTCTCGGCCCCGCCCCCCCCAAGGGCGCCGAAGTTCAGCTTGCCCGGGGTGCCAGCAACCCTAGGGCCGGCGCTGCAAAGAGTGCCCCCACGGCACAGGCCTGCCCGCCGATCGGTGGGCCCCGATCGCGGGCCAGGCCACCGTGATCAGGGTCAGATCGCCCGCGTCCCCACCCCCTCCAGGACCCCGGCGCCAGCCCTTGCCGCGTGCTCCCGCCGTTAAGTAGGTGGTTTAATCCAGGCTGGCAGGAGAGGCCTGTCAGCGGTGGGACTTCTGCCCATCGCGGGCCGGAGAATCGCCGCGGGGGGCCCTCCGACCGGCGCGATTCCCACCCCCACGGAATCTCGGATGGCGGAGAATTCGGGACACGGCGGGGGCGGGATTGACGCCGGCCCCGGGCGATTCTCCGACATGGCAGGGGGTCGGAGAATCCCGCCCCTGATTGTCACAATGCACCATGACGTACAGAATAGGAAAATCCCGTGATGAAATGGGCGATTACCCAAATATATGGGGCCCGAAATCCAAACACATTGTTGATTAATACAGCACAGAGTGCCAAGCACCAATTAGGCTGAGAGAAGTATGAGAATTGTTGCTTTTTTATACATCAGAGTTAATTATTCCAAAGCTCTCCTGGCCAGCATCCCATCTTTCACCCTCTGCAACCTTGAGCTCATCCAAAGTTCCGCTGCTGGTATCTTGACTTATACCAAGCCCCATTCATCCATCGCCCCTGCTGTTTTCAACCTACATTGGTTTTAAGTTCACTAATGCTTCAAATTTATAAATAATAAAAATCTTTATTAATTGTCACAAGTAGTCTTACATTAACACTGCAATGAAGTCATAGAATCCTAGAATTTACAGTGCAGAAGGAGGCCATTTGCACCGGCCTCTGGAAATGAAATGAAAAAATGAAATTAAATTACTTATTGTCACAAGTAGGCCTCAAATGAAGTTACTGTGAAAAGCCCCTCGTCACCACATTCCGGCGCCTGTTCGGGGAGGCTGGTACGGGAATTGAACCGTGCTGCTGGCCTGCCTTGGTCTGCTTTCAAAGCCAGCGATTTAGCCCTGTGTTAAACCAGCCCCTAAAATGAAAGTGGAGAATGTGGGAACCCTCCCTAAGTCCACACCTCCACCCTATCCTCACACCTCCACCCTCTCCACGTAACCCCACCTCATCCTTTTTGGACACTAAGGGCAATTTAACAGAATCAATCCACCTAACCGGCACATTTTTGGACTGTGAGAGGAGATCGGAGCACCCAGAGGGAATCCACACAGACACAGGGAAAATATGTAGGCTCCGCACAGACAGTGACCCAAACCTGGGACCCTGGCATTGGGGTTCTCATCCACAGGTTCAAAGCCTGCCATGCCCTCTTTCCTTCTCCCTAGCTCCATAATCTCTTCCAGCCCTTTACCCTCCAAGAACATCCGAGGCCAAACACCTTCAGTTGCTTCATCAAAAATCTCCCCTTCAACATAAGGTCGGAAGTGTGGGTGTTGGGTGGCATGGCGGCGCAGTGGTTAGCACTGCTGCCTCATGGCACCGAGGACCCCGGTTTGATCCTATCCCCAGGTCACTGTTCATATGGAGTTTGCACATTCTTCCCGTGTCTGCATGGGCTGCATGGTTGCCCAGTGGGTAGCACTGTTGCTTCACAGCGCCAGGGCTCCAGGTTCGATTCCCGGTTTGGGTCACTGTGGAATTAATGGACTTATTGAAGCTAATAGCATGCTTACTTTTAAGGACAAACTAGATTATCGGCGGCACAATAGCACAATGGTTCGATTCTCGCTTGGGTCACTGTCTGTGCGGAGAGTGCACGTTCTCCCTGTGTGTACCTGTGTTTCCTCCAGGTGCCCAGGTTACCGCCCACAAGCACTGAAAGACGTGCTGTTAGGTAATTTGGACATTCTGAATTCTCCCTCTGTGTACCCGAACAGGTGCCAGAATGTGGCAACTAGTGGCTTTTCACCATAACTTCATTGCAGTGTTAATGTAAGACTACTTATGATAATAAAGATTAGTATAGTATATCATTCCTATGGGTGCGTGGTCCCTTTAAGGGGGGGGGGGGGCGGTGGGGTGGCACAGATCATGTAACTGGTTCAGGGTCAATCACACGGGAGTGCGTGAATCCCAGCCAGTGCGGAGTTTGTATGGGGCCCTGGGAGCAGGATCCTGGGCAGTGTGGATGAAGGATCCGAATGTAATGATCTGTGGCATAGTGTTCTGTGCCTGTTATCTAACTGCCTTTGCCTTTCATCAATAAATTCCTTTATTAACTACTGGAAGCCTCCAGTGGAGGTCTCTTCTTAGATGTGAGACAACCTGGCGCAGGTCTTTTCATTCCGCAAGGCATTCCATAATTACGCGAGGTTGGATTGTTGAATACAAAACTCTTTTTGTGTCTCGGGCCCACAGACTGTTGCTTCGTCCCAATTTTCCAACCCTTTCCCTGTTAACAGAGCACTGAACATCCCACTGAACACCCACCAACCCTCTTTCTCATCCCCCCCCCCCCCCCTCCACCATCCCCACCCCTGACCCCCGACTCTAACCTGCCACAACCCCAAAACAATGTTAACTGGTTAATTTCCAGTCACCTTCCCATCACACTGTCATTGCAAAATAAAATAAATGAAAATTGACTCAGCCATCCACAATTCCTTGGTGTGATTCATGTTTTAGTGGCCAACGTTTTAACCTTGCTAGTGTGCATTGGCCCATTAGCTAGATTTCTTAATAAAGGAAAAATTAACAGGCATTAGAGTTATGATTCATTTTGCAGGCCATATGGTGATAAATAGTTTGCAGCCTCATTACTCTCCCTCTTGAATGACTATAAGGTTCTCCAAACTGCGGCTATTGCTGTAACTGCACCATAGCAGATCATTATCGTCACTCTTATGATTCAAGATTGGTGACAGACCGAGAAGCGTGGAAGTATTCTTTCTGCCAGCACTCCGTGACCTTGTTAGACTTTTGTCTGAGGTACAATTCCGCCGTTTAGAGATTACTGTTCCCAACACATTCAAAACGTCTGCCCGGCCTACTTTAAGATTTATCGAACAGTTGAAGATTTACACAGTGACCTTAATAACGCACCTTCATCTCACAGAGAAAATCAACTCCACACTGCACCACTTAGAGCCTTTTATCACCTCACAGCTCCACGTCTTGATGAAAGAAGGTGTCGTCACCTTAGGTTTCTGACTTGCAAAGTCCAGCATCTTTGACCACCACCACGTTTTCAGTCTCGAGGTAAGAAAATACAGCCACGTCTGACCCCCCAGCAGGACAACATTAATTTACATGGCATCAACATCCTGGGGGTTTGCCATTGACCAGAAACTGAACAGGACTAGCCATAGTCCGGCCACCAGGACTGGTCAGAGGTTAGGAATCCTGTGGCGAGTAACTCCTGACTCCCGGAGCCTGTCGACCATCTACAAGGCACAAGTCAGGAGTGTGAAGGAATACTTTCCACTTGCCTGGATGAGTGCAGCTCCAACAACACTCAAGATGTTCAACACCATCCAGGACAAAATAGCCCAATTGGTTGGTACCTCTTTCACAAACATTTACACCCTCTAGCACTAGCAGACAGTAGCAACAGTGTGTACTATCTACAAGATGCACTGCAGGAACTCACCAAGGCTCCTTAGACAGCACCTTCCAAACCCAATACCGTCTGGAAGGACACGTTCAGCAAACAAATAGGAGCATTACCATCTGGAAGTTCCCCTTCGATCACTCACCATCCTGGTTTGGAAATATATCGTTGTTCACTGTCACTCGATCAAAATCCTGGAATTCGTTCCCTAACAGCACAGTGGGTGTATCTACAGTGGTTCAAGAAGGCAGCTCACCCCCACCTTCTCGAGGGCAATTAGGAATGGTCAACGAATGCTGGCCCAGCCAGAAAACCCGTTATTTTAAAAAAACCTTCAGTGAAGAAAAGCATTGTGAGATAGCAAACTCTGAATTGACCTTAAATGAGAAAGAGAGGGAAGAAATTCCATTTAGGCAGCTGGAATCAGTGAAGGGATGAAAGGGTCATCCATTCATCGGGCATGGACGTCGCTCACTGGGGCAGCATTTATTGCCCATCCCTAATTAAGAATCAACCACATTGAAGGACAGCACATGGCGCAGTGGTTAGCACTGGGACTACAGCGCTGAGGACCTGGGTACGAATCCCGACTTTGGGTCACTGTATGTGTGGAGTTTGCACATTCTCCCCGTGTCTGCGTGGGTTTCTCCCCCACAACCCAAAGATGTGCAGGCTAGGCGGATTGGTCACGTTAAATTGCCCCTCCATGGAAAAAAAATAAGTGGGTACTCTAAATTTATAAAAAGGAACAAAAAAGAATCAACCACATTGCTTTGGGTCTGGAGTCATATGTAGGCCAGACCGGGTAAGGATGACAGATTTCCTTCCTTCACATTAGTGAAACAAATGGGTTTTCACGGCAATGGTTTCATAGTCATCATTAGTCTTTTAATTCTTTATTCAGTTCAAATTTCACCATCTGCTGTGGTGGGATATGAACCTGGGACCCCAAACCATTATCCTGGGTCTCTGGATTACCATTCCAGTGATAATACCACTGTGCCACCATCTTCTTATAGGTAGGAGGGTGACATGGGAGACACTGGATGGGGAAATGAATTAAAAGTTCTTTACTTGCTCTTCAGATGTACGTAACTCTTCAGGCAGGTCAGTGTTAATTGCCCATCCCTCATTTCCACAGGCGACATATTTGTATTGTGGAACTGATGTCACATGTAGAGCAATAGTGGGCAGCACGGTGGTTAGCACAGTTGTTTCACAGCTCCAGGGTCCCAGGTTCGATTCCCGGCTTGGGTCACTGTCTGTGCGGAGTCTGCACGTTCTCCCCGTGTGTGCGTGGGTTTCCTCCAGGTGCTCCTGTTTCCTCCCACAGTCCAAAGACGTGCAGGTTAGGTGGATTGGCCATGATAAATTGCCCTTAGTGACCAAAAAGGTTAGGAGGGGTTATTGGGTTACGGGGATAGGGTGGAAGTGAGGGCTTAAGTGGGTCGGGGCGGACCCGATGGGCCAAATGGCCTCCTACTACTGTATGTTCTATGTGATACTCCACCATGCCGGCTAGTGGAAACAGTTTCTCCACTAACTATTCTATGACGTCCCTTAAAATTTTGAAGGCCTCTAATGAAATCTTCCCTTAATGCCCCCATCCTCACCATCACTCACAAGAGTACGATGTACAATTCTGGTCACTGTGCCATTAAAGGGGGCCCATCCCAGCGGCACACCCATCAAAGAATGTCACAACAAATGGCTAAACTAACACTTGAGTACAGCAGTGAGAGAGTGCTGAGCCATCAGAGGTACTATCCCTCTCGGTAAGACATCAAAGCAAAGTCTCCATTTGCCAGTAAAGTAACAGCGAAAGTTACATGAAAGCAATATATTTGGCACCAAGTGTTTTGAGACACATTGAAAAGTGAAAGATGTAACTGGGTGTGATATATAAATGTAAGTTCTGTCTCCGAGCGGCTCAGTTCCAAGAAACACCTCAGAGTCACGTTAGAAAACCGCCACACTTCATCCATAAGTGGCCTCAGCTATCTGCCTTCCTTGGGAAGAAAAGACAGACGTGAGCCGATATCGTGCCTTTCATGACAACATGATGCTTTGCAATGAAGTGCCTTTCGAGTATCATCACTGTTTTAATGTGGACAACGGGACAGCCAATTTGCACGTAGGGTGCACAGTGCATTCCTCTTCCCCCGCTTACCTTAACATCACGCCCTGCTGTGGCTTTCAAACCAGAGTGCTTCTGATTGGTTCTCCAGCCTTGAGAATATGTCTGCCACCCTTAATCGGACAGCCAGCCCATCCTCTGGCCAATAGCCATTATGGGGAAAATCACAGTGTGACTTTTCATCAAAAGAATTCATAGACTCCCTACAGTGCAGAAGGAGGCTATTGAGTCCATCAAGTCTACATCAACCCCCTGAAAGTGCACCCTACCTAGGCCCACTCCCCTGCCCCATCCCTGTAACTCAGTCATTCCAGCGAGCGTTTGGATGAAAAGGGGCAATTTAGCATGGCTAATCCACCTAACCGGCACATCTTTGGACTTTGGGAGGAAACCAGAGCACCCGGAGGAAACTCACGCAGTCATGGGGGAGAAAGTGCAAACTCCGCAGAGTCACCTGAGGACAGAATCGGACCCGAGTCCCTGGCTAACCACAGTGCTAACCACTGTGCCGCCATGCCGTCCAACATTCCTCACACGGCATGGGCTTCCTGACCCATATTCGAACATCAGGGCAGTGTTTTGAAACCTGCATGGAAAGCCCAGCCCCATGTTTTCAGGGCAGCGAGGGTGTGGCAGTAAATGTGGCCTTGCCACAGTGTCACTCGCATCCTGAGAACGAATGGAACAGTAAATCTAGACTGATACATCAAAGAAGAACAAAGGCAGGGCTGTCGTTCAGGCGGAATGCCTAATTAAAGTTAAAATAGGGGGGTGATGGGATTGGTATTTGGCAAAAGCAATATTCCATGGTATTTAAAATGTATCTTTCATTCCATAATTCATGGTAGTAAAGTATCTTACAGCTACAGATAGAAACCACGTGGTCCAGCGTGCCTTTGTAAATTTGTAAAGAGCTACCCAATTAACGGCACAGTCCCGGCTGTAGCTCTATAATGTTTCTCCTGTCAAATATTTATTACCCAATTTATTTCCGAAAGCTGCTATTGAATCTACTTTCATCACCTTTTCAGGCAGCCCATTCTGGATCATACAAACTTCCTGCAAGAGGAACAGAACAAACTCCTCTTCTCCCCTCTGAGGCTTTTTTCGTTGCCAATTTGCTTAAACCTCCATCCTCCTGGTTGCCAATGGAAACAATTTCTCCCTATACAACCTGTGAAAGCACCAGGTCATTTTGAATGTCTCCTTTTCTTCCCCTAACCTGCTCCACTCTAGCCAGACAACTCTGGTTTGTCCACTCTCTCCACCTCACTTTGAGGCCCACGCAGAGACTGTGCAAACTCCTGTGACCTGTGGCCTGGATCGAACCCGGGTCCTTGGCGCCGTGAGGCAGCAGTGCTAACCACTGTGCCACCGTGCCAACCTCATGCGCTTTAATTTTACACGCTAATCTCTTATGTGGGACTTTGTCGAAAGCCTTCTGAAAATCTAAATAAACTACATCCTCTGGCTCTCTTTCATCAACACTGCTAGTTACATCCTCCAAGAATTCCAGTAGATTTGTTAAGCATGATTTCCCTTTCATAAACCCGTGCTGACTGTGTCCGATCCTGCCACAGTTTTCCAAGTGCTCTGCTATGAAATATTTGATAATGGATTCTAGAATATTCCCCAGTACCGATGTCAGGCTTACAGGTCTATAATTCCCTGTTTTCTCTCTACCTCCCTTTTTAAACAATGAGGTTACATTAGCGACATTCCAATTTGTGGGAACTGTTCCAGAGTATATAGAATCTTGGAAGATGACCACCAATGCATCCACTATTTCTATAATGAACAGAGACCCAGCGCTCCCTCAAGGCTGGGAGTTTTGCCAGTCTTCTAATTCCTCGCTGATCCATGAAAACAGACCAGAAGTAAACATTTGCATTTATATTGCACCGAATGACATGAACACTGCCTAAAACGCTCAGACTCAGAGAGTACTGACAGTTGCCAAGGCAAATTTATGTGACCCTATTGCTTGCCTCCTCTCAAAGGGTGTGGAGGATCGCCAGCAGCGAAAATGCTTCAAAAAGCAGAACACAAAATAATAGGTAGAATATAAGAAAGGTTAGTGTTCGACACAGCAATGCCTATAATTTTTTTTTAACATTATGGTCCTTTTTTATTTCAAAACCATTTTCCATCTGACCTCATGATAAGTTCTGACACAGACAGAAAAGCAATTGCTACGTTTTATTTAAACTGGAGCATGGAATTCCCCGTGAGTCAGCCCGTTCTCCCCACCCTATTGGTCCATCGCACCAGTACCACCCATTCCCCCGCTCATCCCATCCCCATCCCCATTCCTTCTTTGACCAGGTCTCCACCCTTACCCAAGGCAGGGCAGCAACAAATTATTTTGCTGGAGAGACGGAGGCGGCCAGCAAACATCATGGATCGAATCGCCCAGCACGTTACTCCCCACTTCTCCTTGCACGCCGTGGCTCCTGCTGTCCTTTGTTATTTGTCTTTCCTTGGAAGCAAAGAGGGGGAGAAAAAAAAAGCAATTCTTACCCAGCTGGGCCTGTCAAGCCACATCATGCCTTCAACAAGCAGATGCAATTCCCAACTCCCAGTTTAATAAACACATCAAGCAAAACGTAACATCTGAGATCTGTTTCTTTGTTTTTATAAAAGATTATATGAATCCAGTCAGACCTGAATAAACACATTGCATTAATGACAACCTGAAGCCTACGAGATACAGCCCCCCAATCCTCCCCTGCCCCCCCCCCCCCCCCCCCCGCTTTTTTTGTTTAGTCTGGAATGACATGCAGATGAAGAGAATCTTTGTATAGTATTTGCTTAGTATGTTGGTCACAAGGGAGATTTAAATTAACAGTAGGCCATTTCAGAATGATGTCAGGAAGCACACCTTTGCACAAAGAGTAGTGGAAATCCAGAACTTATGCCCTGCAAACCAGCCGTTGAGGGGCTCCCTCGCAGCGCCAGGGACCCGGGTTCGATTCTGGCCTTGGGTGACTGTCTGTGTGGAGTTTACATGTCCTCCCCATGTCTACATAGGTTTCCTCTGGGTGCACCAGTTTCCTCCCACAGCCAAAAGATGTGCAGGTCAGCTGGAATTGGCCATGATAAATTGCCCTTTCGTGTCCAAAGTTGTGCAGGTTAAGTGGATTGGCCACGAACAATGTATGGAAATATGGGGATAGGGCGGGGGAGTGGGCCTGGGTGGAGTGCTCTGTCGGAGGGTTGGTGCAGAATTAATAATAATGATATTTATTATTGTCACAAGTAAGCTTACATTAACACTACAATGAGGTTACTGTGAAAATCCCCTATTGATGGGCTGAATGGCATCCTTTTGCACTGTCTTGGTTACATGGATTCCTGACTGACAGGTTTTTGTTAGACAAGCGTTAACAGTTGTAGAACCAATGAAGGATTCAGAGTCAAGATCTAGACCTAATTGAATGATGGGACAGGCTAAAATGAGGTTGAATTTACTTTGCCTGTTCATACAATTGACCGCAATAACTCACCTCCTGACTCCCCAAAACCTGGCCACCATCTATAATGGTACAAGTTAGGAGTGCGATGGTATACTTTCCATTTGCCTGGATGAGTGCAGCTGCCAAACTCTCAAGGTGACACTATTCAGGAAAAAGCAACCCACTTGATTGGTATCCCTTCCGCAAACATTCAACCTCTCCACAACCACAGTGGCAGCCGTGTGTACAATATATCAGATGCACTGGAGGAACTCATCAAAACATCTTAGACAGCACCCTCCAAACCCATAACCACTACCATTTAGGCAGACAAGGCCAGCAGATGCATGAAAACACCACCACTAAGAAGTTCCCCTCCGAGCTACACACCATCCTGACTTGGAAATGTATCGCCGTTCCTTCATAGCTGCTGGGTCAAAATCCTGGAACTCTCTCCCTAACTGCACTGTGCGTGTACCTACACCACATGTTCAGCAGTGGTTCAAGAGGGCAGCTCACCACTACCTTCTCAAGGGCAATTAGAGATGAGCAATAAATGATGGCCGAGCCAGTGACAGCCACGTCCCAAGAATGAATGAAATGTATATATGTTTGAGCACTATAAAGAGGAAAAATCAGACAGTTTGCCCATTCCTGACTGACGTGCGCATGCATGCGATGCTTCACTTTGATGTCACTTTCGGTTATTGCAGACAGCAATGAAGAGGGAAGAGGCTGCAGCACGAGCAGCAATAAATTAAACGCAGGCAGTATCAATGATGTCCACACACTATGAAGCTCTGCTGCTAGTATGAGCCTTCCAAACCTGGCAGCTCTTCACTGTGGCTCAATCATCACCAACATTCCTGGGATAGTAATGCTCTACTCTGCCTCCTCACTCCAACAATGACAACATCTTACAATTACATAGCATTTTTAACACAGTAAAATGGTTAGCACTGCTGACTCATAGCACCAGGGACCCGGGTTCAAATCCAGTCTCGGGCAACGCTCTGTGTGGAGTTTGCACGTTCTCCCCATGTCCGCGTAGGTTTCCTTCAGGTGCTCCGATTTCCTCCTCCTGTCCAAAAATGAGCAGGTTAAGTGGATTGGTCATGCTACATTTTCCCTTTGCTTCCAAGGGTTAGGTGAGCTTATGGGTTTATAAGGATAGGGCGGGGGAGTGGGCCTAGGTAGAGTGCTCTTTCAGAGGGTTGGTGTAGACTCGATGGGCCAAATGGCCTCATTCTGCACTGTAGGGATTCTATGATTCGACACTGTGCTGCATAAGCAGATGCTGGGCTAGGGTGTGGGTATTGTTGGCTATAGGCTAGTATTTATTGCCCGTACCTAATTTCCCATCAGGAGAATTTTGAAAGAGGAGGTTGGAGGGAGGGGGAGGGGAGATTTAGGGAGGGATTTAAGGCTTGGCTGCAAATAATGGAGTTGAGGGGGGGGCTGTATTGGGGATGTTGCAGAGACCATTTAACTGTGATGGTGCAAGATTGGAAGATTTGAACGAGACGGGTGGGATTTGAAAACAAGAATGAGCGTTTTAAAATTGAAGATTTTAAAAACGTAGCACGCGCAGCATGGTATCATAGTGGCTAGCACTGTTGCTTCACAGCTCCAGGGTCCCAGGTTCGATTCCTGGCTGGGTCACTATCTGTGCGGAGTCTGCACGTTCTCCCCGTGCTTGCGTGGGTTTCCTCCGGGTGCTCCGGTTTCCTCCCATAGTCTCAAGATGTGTGGGTTAGGTGGATTAGCCATGCCAAATTTCCCTTAGTGTCCAAAAAGGTTAAGTGGGGGTTACTGCGTTACGGGGATAGGGTAGACACGTTGGCTTGAGTAGGGTGCTCTTTGTAAGGGCCGGTGCAGACTCAATGGGCTGAATGGCCTCCTTCTGCACTGTAAATTCTGTGATGATGATTCTATGATAAGATCTTGTTGGACCTAAAACCAAGGCAAGTGACAAGTTCAAAGGTGAATGTAGCTTGGTGCAAGTTAGGATATCACAGAATCACAGAATTGAGCAGGTGGGCAGCAGTATTTCGGACCGATGTGTACAGTGGGTGGAAGGCGTGGTGTTGGCCAGGAGAGCACTCGAATAGTTGTGTTCAGAGGTCAAAGAGGCATGGACGACTTGCACCCTTGCGTTTATGTTGCAGGCAGTCTTGGCTGAATCACCGACGAGAAAATCCAAATCTTTGGCAGACATGATCTTCAGAACCACCTTGTGATTTTTATCCGCTTCTTTATCTGTGTTTCCCACACTCAAAGTGGGTTTATGTTAGCAGATGGCACTTATCTTACAGTTGGATGCCTCAGCCCGCAATACTGAGCACTGATAAAGCCATGTCTGTACTATGCTATCAAAACAGTTACTCGAAGATTGTTATAATAATTAAGAAATTATGCCCCATGCGGTCCCTCCATAATTAATCTTGTTTCACTGTAACTGCCAGTATTTTACTGAGTAAGCACTCACCCAACAATATTCCAGATGAAAAGACAGGCCTTTTTTTCTCTTCGTCTTCATTCACAAGCAGATGTTGACGTGCAGCAGGTATGACTATATGTTCCTTTTTTCCTCTTTGCATTGTTCCACGTAGTGTTGGTTTTATTTTTGTTGACCTCGTCAAGGTAGGGGATGTTGAACATGGATCCGCCCTCAATTCAAATACAATCTACCCCAACCCCCCCACCACAATCCCTCCCCTCCACATCAGTGTCCACCTCCAATAGTCTCATGCCAGGCACAGAAGACAAAACGATTAAACTTGTACTAATATATCATCTTTCACAACTTCAGGGCACTCTCAGTGACTTTACAGTGTTATTTCAAGTGTATTCACTGTTGCACAGCCAGCTCCCACAGACAACAATAGGACAATGACGAGGTCAGCAATTCCTGGGGAGAGCTTCTTTGCTCTTCTCCAAAGTAGTGCCATGGGATCCTTTTCATCCACCCAATCCCATCTCAAAGGCAAGTTAATAGTGCAGCACTGTCTCAAGAGGGTTAGTCTTGACATGGTGCTCAAATCTCTGCGGTGAGACTTGAACCCACAACCTTCTGGTTCTTTCGCTACCAGCAAGTAAAACCCTCTTTCCTGCACTTAACAGCATGCTATTGCACAGTTTGACACACTTTGCCCATTTCTAACACCATCCATCACTTTGGACGAGGCTGCCAACTAGTGCCAGTTTTGAGTTACAGGCCGATTTAGAGATGGATCCTCAATTTACCAACACACACAAACACACACACGCACACACATATTTACTCCCCTACTCCAGGTCGCATTTGAATCTAAATACAGAGAAGTGAAACCTGTTGGACTTTAACCTGGTGTTGTAAGACTTCTTACTGTGCTCACCCCAGTCCAACGCCGGCATCTCCACATCACAGAAGTGAATGGCAAGGGGGCGGCATGTGGCGCAGTGGTTAGCACTGGGACTGCGGCACTGAGGACCCGGGTTCGAATCCCAGCCCTGGGTCACTGCCGTGTGGAGTTTGCACATTCTCCCCATGTCTGCATGGGTTTCACCCCCACAATCCAAAGATGTGCAGGTTAGGTAGATTGGCCAGGCTAAATTGCCCCCGAAATGGGAAAAACAAATTGGGTACTCTAAATTTAAAAAAAAGGAAAAAAAAGAAGTGAATGGCGAGGGAGAGAAGCACTGCCCAACTCCTATTAGTGTTGATTTTTTTAAAAAGACTGAGTTTTGTCTTAAGAAAGGGTCCAAAGAGGGGCAACATAGAGAAGGTGTTTGCATTTGTGAGGAAAGCTAAATCTAGGGAAGAGAAATACAAGATCCAATGAAGAATTCAGGAGAAACATTAGCGGGTAGGAGAATGTGGAATTAACGGACTTATTGAAGCAAATAGCATGCTTACTTTTAAGAGCAAACTAGATTAGCCGCGGCACGGTTGCACAGTGGTTAGCACTGTTGCTTCACAGCACCAGGGGCCCAGGTTCAATTCCTGGCTTGGGTCACTATCTGTGCGGAGTCTGCACGTTCTCCCTGTGTCTGCGTGGGTTTCCTCAGAGTGCTCCGGTTTCCTTCCACAAGTCGCAAAAGATAGAACATAGAACAGTACAGCACAGAACAGGCCCTTCGGCCCTCGATGTTGTGCCAAGCAATGATCACCCTACTTAACCACATAACCCGTATACCTGTAACCCAACAATCCCCCCATTAACCTTACACTACGGGCAATTTAGCATGGCCAATCCACCTAACCCGCACATCTTTGGACTGTGGGAGGAAACCGGAGCACCCGGAGGAAACCCACGCACACACAGGGAGGACGTGCAGACTCCACACAGACAGTGACCCAGCCGGGAATCGAACCTGGGACCCTGGAGCTGTGAAGCATTGATGCTAACCACCATGCTACCGTGAGGCCCCTAATGTGCTTATTAGGTGAATTAGACATTCTGAATATTCCTGCTATGTACCCGAAAAGGCGCTGGAGTGTGGTGACTTGGGGCTTTTCACAGTAACTTCATTGCCGTGTTAATGTAAGCCTAATTTTGACAATAATAATAAAGATTATTAGCATAAATGGAGATCATGTCGTGCAGTGGGGTAGCTTCCCTGCCTCTCAGCCAGAAACCCTGGGTTTGAGTTTCGGCCCAAGACTTGATAACCAGGGAAAGCGCATTCATATCGCAGCCAAACAGTTTGAGTATCAACCTGTAAATCTTTCCAACACACGCCAGTGGCAAGTGATTCAGAATAGGAAATATTCCTGGTCAAGCCATGTGAAATTGTAGCTTCTACGAAGATGGCCTCTGCGGGAAAGCTGTACGAAACCTCATGGGCGGAATTCTCCGCTCCCGGGAAAAATCGGGAGGGCCGTCGTGAACTCGCCCCCTATTCTCCCCTCCCGGCGGGGCTAGGAGCGGCGCTCCGTAACTCTTGGCCGCGGGGTCATTGCGCCAAGAATGACGCGGCCGGCGCACCTAATGACGTCAGCCGCGCATGCGCAGGTTGGCCAGCTCCAACGCGCACATGCGCGGCTGATGTCATGACGCTGACGGCACGAACCCGCGCGCGCGCGGTGGCCGTCTTTCCCCTCAGCCGCCCCGCAAGGCGTAACGGCTTGATCTTGCAGGGCGGCGGAGGGGAAATAGTGCGTCCGATTGAGATGCCGGCCCGGCGATCGGTGGCCACCGATCGCAGGCCTGTCCCCTCCCGAGCACAGTCGTGGTGCTCTTTCCTTGCTAGGCCACCTACAAGCCCCAAATGGGCTTCTCACTCCCGTTTCACGACGGCAGTGACCAGGTGTGTTTGCCGCTGTCGTGAAACGGCCGCGAACAGCAGGCCGCTCAGCTCATCCGGGTCAGAGAATCGGCATTTGCCGTGAAAAATGAGCGCCGATTCTTCCAAGCGGAAGGGGGGGGGGGGGGGGAGAATCGAGGGGGGTGCCAGGGGGGCGTAAAGTTTGTCGGGGGGCTCTCCCGCGATTCTCCCACCCGGCGTGGGGAGCGGAGAATAGCGCCCCATGGATTTGGCAGGGCAGGAAGATCCTGTCAGCAGCCCATGGCAAGCCACTTCTGCCACTGGAAAACACACCACGGTGGCGAGGGGGGAGAGGGGGGGGGGGGGGGGGGGGGGGGGCACCAGATGACCAGGGCGGGGGACAAGAAAATCCTGGCCCTCGTGTGAACTGTAACATGTCACCACCAGATGAGCATATGGGAGCAGACGGAATAGTGGGCTTGTGTGGAGCATAAACACCTCATGGACCAGCAGGTCTGAATGGCCTGCGTCTGTTCTGTAACTTCTACGTAACGCAATTCATATATTTGAGAGTCTACATGAATCTTTAAAATACTGAAACTATTGGTTGATGCCATTGGGAAGCAACTTAAGAGTAATCTTTCTGCCCTGATTCAGGTTGTTATCTCTTCTTTTCTCCCCTTGTCCTCACCTTCGAGAGGTTACAGACCTTTGCTAGCTGCAGTTTACCTCCTTCAGGTACCTTAGTCAAGTACCCGTTCATCTGTGTGAGCCTAATCCCTGGTTGCAAGCCCTCATGGGTGATGGAGGTCTGTGTCTAATCCTGCCCTCTTCCAATGTCATGCATGAGCATTTTCCCTGGCTGATTTTGGGGATGTACTGGAGCTAAAGGGATGTGGGCGTCACTGGCTGGGCCAGCATTTATTACTCATCCCTGAGGGCATTTAAAATTCCACCACATTGCAGTGGATCTAGAGTCACATGTAGGCCAAACCAGGTAAGGATGGCAGATTTCTTTCCCTCAAGGACATTAATGAATTAGGGGTAGCATAGTGGTTAGCGCAATTGCTTCACAGCTCCAGGGTCCCAGGTTCGATTCCCGACTGGGTCACTGTCTGTGCGGAGTCTGCATGTTCTCCCCGTGTGTGCGTGGGCTTCCTCCGGGTGATCCGGTTTCCTCCCACAGTCCAAAGATGTGTGGGTCAGGTGGATTGGCCATGATAAATTGCCCCTTAGAGTCCAAAAAGGTTAAGTGGGGGTTGCTGGGTTGTGGGAATAGGGTAGATACGTGGGCTTGAGTGGGTTGTACTTTGTAAGGGCAGGTCCAGACTCGATGGGCCGAATGGCCTCATTCTGCACTGTAAATTCTATGGTCTGTGAACCAGATGGGTTTTGATGATCACCGACAATGGTATCCATTAGACTTTTAATTCCAGATGTTTATGGATTTCAAATTCTACCATCTGCCATGGAGGAGATTCGAACCCGTGTCCCCAGAGCATTATCCTGGTTTCTGGATTAGTAATCCAGTGACAATACCCCTAACTCCAGTAGCTCAACAAGCTTAAAGATTCAGAGGCATAGGACCAGAGGAGAGATGCTTCAAAATAAAGGTTCGCTCTTTTAAGTCAGCGATGAGAAGGAATTTCTTCTGTCGAAGGATCATTAATCTTTGGAAAGCTCTGAATTCCACTGAATGTGTTAAGGACTGAGGTAGACAGATATTTAGGGCGAGATTCTCCGCACTCCCGACGGTGCGGAGAATAGCGTGGCTCCTAAAATTTTACGGCCACGCTGTTCCGACGCCCTCCCGCTATTCTCCCCCCTCCCCACGCCCAACTCCCGACACGAATCGCTGCCGCCGTTTTTTTACGGCCGGCAGCGATTCACAGCTGATAGATGGGCCGAGTTCCCAGCCCTTTACGGCTGTTTTTACGAACGGCAAACACACCTGGTCTGGCCGTTCGTAAAAACGGCCGTAAACACTCGCATTTTATAACCATGGCACCGATTGGCACAGCAGTACCACGGCCGTGCCAAGGGTGCCATGGGCCCGCGATCGGTGCCCACCGATCGCGGGCAGCGGGCCCGATGCCCGCACACTATTTGTCCTTCCGCCGCCCCGCAGTATCCATTCGCGGGGCGGCTGAGGGGCATCCCGGCCCGCGCATGCGCGGGTTTCGCGCAAATACGCGATGACGTCATCTGCGCATGCGCGGGTTGGAGTCTTCCAATCCGCGCATGCGCGGCTGACGTCATATGACGCGTCAGCCGGCGCTAACTCGGGCAAGCGGGCTTAACGAAATTCGTTAAGCCCGTGATGCCGGAGCTTGCGGCGTCGGGCTGCTAGCCCCGACCGGGGACCAGAATCGGTTCCCGGTCGGGAAGGGGGGGGGCTGGCGTCAAACCCGCCCGGGTTTGACGCCAGCCTTACGATTTCTCCCGGTTTTGGAGAATCGCGCCCTTAATCTTTAATCTTCAGTCAAGGGAGGAGGGGCTACGGGTATTGAATTGGAGTTAAGGATA
This sequence comes from Scyliorhinus canicula, assembly GCF_902713615.1. Taxonomy (NCBI): domain Eukaryota; kingdom Metazoa; phylum Chordata; class Chondrichthyes; order Carcharhiniformes; family Scyliorhinidae; genus Scyliorhinus; species Scyliorhinus canicula. The sequence goes on along the minus strand of NC_052148.1, from coordinate 19,645,345 downwards.
CAATCAGATAGCTGTGATTTTATTAAGTAATGAAGCAGGTTCAAGCAGCCAGACGGTTCTTGGTTCTTATGCTCACTGTAAGTGTAAAATTAACCAAGGTCAGGCCATTTTAAAGATTACCAGAAATTTGCTCCTGACAGAACCCATTCAAACATGACAAATCCCTCTGTGGTGAATGTATAATGCGATATAATTCACACTGTGTATCACTGTGTCCCTGTGGGCTCCATCTGTGAGCCGTTGCGCAGCTCTGCCCACAGGGGGAGATGAGGAGCTTGTAAAGGGCTCCACCCTCGGCTCCGCCCATGGCTCCTCCGACTACCGGAAATATAATGTGCTGCTGTCTTGTGAGCCTGCCCTCAGTTCCTCTGAGCAGGCAGGTTCAGTTGTAAGTCGATTAAAGCCACAGTTTACTTCCACTTGTGTCTTGAGTGAATTGATGGTCGCATCAATTTAATCGACTTAAAAAAATCACCATGGAATCACCACCAAATCTGATCGACTGGAACTCGACCCGCAGGCCGCAGAAGCGAAGGAAATCTTTCTACTCTAGCTTCGGTGCTTCAAGGCCTACCTGGCTGCGTCGACTACCTCCGCTGTTACTGAAGAGCAGAAACTCAGTCACCGACATGCACCGCATCGCATTTCTACTCAACTCGATAGTACCGACTCGTACACCGAAGCCTTCGCCATACTCGACCACCTATACGTGCGGCCTGTAAATGAAGTTTACGCGCGCCATATTTTCACTACCCGCCGCTAGCGCCCCGCAGAGTCGCTAGAGGACTACCTGCGCGATCTAAAAGCTCTTGCACAGGAATGTAACTTTCAGGCTGTAACTGCCTCCCAGCATATGGAACTCGCTGTCCGTGATGTGCATGTTGCAGGGGTCCGGTCCAACTACGTGCGCCAATGTCTCCTCAAAAAAGGGGCCCAGAACCTGGAGGACACAGTAAAGCTAGCAACCTCACTGGAGGTCGCTTTCCAAAGTGGGAACTCGTTCCCAGCCGACCACGCGACCCCATCGTGGACCCCCGACCAGAGACTGCCCTAGGCCTGCGCCGCACGGCCTCCCGCCCACCACGCAGTGCCATTGTGCCATTTCTGCGGTTAGCCCCAACACCCACGGCAGCACTGCCCGGCCCGCAACGCGACCTGCAGCAGCTGCGGTCGAATAGGACATTTTGCAAAGGTATGCCTGTCTAAAACTAAACCCTCAAACTCTACCGCTATCCAGAACAATCGCCCCTTCAACTCGCAGGTCCGCAGACCCCGCAAAGCTGCAGCGTGTCTGCCGACTCCGCCTCCGCCCGACATGTGCGCCTCATGGGTGCCGCCATCTTGGCAATCCGCCCCCATGCGGCCGGCCATGTGCGAGTCACGGGGGCCGCCATCTTGGGCGCCATCTTCCTCGCCGCCCGCCACGTGCCATCCACGGGTGCGGCCGCCTTGGACGCCATCTTCCTCACCGCCCGTCACGTGCGATCAACGGGGGCCACCATCTTGGCCATCACCCGATGTGCATATCGACGACTACGACCTCGGCGGACAGTCATCACGGGGCCGCTCCAGCACTGCTGATCAAGCCACCGACTACCCGCAACTCAACGCAGTCACTTTGGACCAGTCGCGGCCAAAGCACCTCAAAAGCTCAATGATGTCCGTTCAGGTCAACGGATACAAGACACCGTGCCTCTTCGACTCCGGGAACACCGAGAGCTTCGTTCATCTAGACCTGGAAAGATGCTGTTCGCTCCCTATCTTCCCAGCACGGCAAACTATCTCCCTCGCCCCGGGGTCGCACTCGGTCCAAATACAAGGGCGCACCGTTGCGACATTAACGATACAGGGCGGCAACTACTCCAACTTCCAGTTGTACGTACTCCCAGACCTCTGCGCCCCTCTCCTACTCGGGATCAATTTCCAGTGCAACCTCAGGAGCCTAACACTCAGCTTCGGCGGACCCCTGCCCCCCCTCAGTATGCAGCTTAGCGACTCTAAAAATCGACCACCTTCCACTCTTCGCCAACCTCACCGCTAACTGCAAACCCATAGCCACTCGCAGCAGGCGATATAGCCTGCAGGACAGGGTATTTATTAGAGCCGAAGTCCAGCGGCTCTTACGTGACGGAGTCATAGAGGCCAGTAACAGTCCCTGGAGAGCTCAGGTGGTGGTCGTCAAGACCGGGGAAAAGTTCTGGATGGTGGTTTATTACAGCCAGACCATTAATCGGTTCACGCACCTCGATGCATACCCCCTCTCCCGGATTGCAGACATGGTCAACCAGATCGCCCAGTACCGCATCTTCTCCACGGTGGATCTGAAGTCTGCATGCCACCAGCTCCCAATCCGCCCGGAGGACCGCCACTACACGGCGTTCGAGGCAGACGGCCGCCTCTTACATTTCCTCCGGGTCCCCTTTGGCGTCACGAATGGGGTCTCGGTGTTCCGACGAGCAATGGACCGAATGGTGGACCAGTACGAGCTGCGGGCCATGTTTCCGAACTTGGATAACGTCACCATCTGCGGCTATGACCAGCAGGACCACGACGCCAACCTCCACCGATTTCTCCAAACCGCCAAAACCTCACATACATCAAGGAGAAATGCGTTTTCCGCACAACGAGGCTAGCCATCCTCGGCTACGTCATGGAAAACAGGGTCCTGGGGCCTGACCCGGACCTTATGCGCCAGATCTTACAACTCCCTCTCCCTCACTGTTCCAGGGCCCTCAAGAGGTGCCTTGGATCCTTCTCCTATTACACACAGTGGGTCCCCCAGTATGCGGACAAAGCCCGCCCACTGGACAAAGACCACACTCTTCCCACTGTCAGCTGAGGCCCGCCAGGCCTTCAACTGCATCAAGGAGGACATCGCCATAGCCGCCATGTGGGCGGTGGATGAATCCGTCCCCTTTCAGGTGGAGAGCGACGCCTCAGAGGTCGCTCTCGCCGCCACTCTGAACCAGGCAGGGAGACCAGTCGCCTTCTTCTCCCGAACCTTCTCCATTTCAGAACTTCGACACTCCTCAGTCGAAAAAGAAGCTGAAGCCATTGTGGAAGCCGTACGGCACTGGAGGCACTACCTCGCAGGTAGGAGGTTTACCCTCGTCACCGACCAGAGATCGGTTGCCTTCATGTTTGACAACTCGCAACGGGGCAAAATAAAAAACGATAAAATCTTGAGGTGGAGGTTCGAACTGTCCACCAATAATTATGATATCATATATCGGCCGGGGAAGCTCAACGAGTCCCCAGATGCCCTGTCCCGCGGCACATGCGCCAGCGAGCAAGACGGCCGATTACAGGCTATCCACAATAACCTCTGCTACCCGGGGGTCTCCCGGCTAGCCCACTACATCAAGGCCCGCAACCTGCCTTTCTCCACCGAGGAGATAAAAGCTATCACCAGGAATTGCCCGATCTGCGCGGAGTGCAAACCGCACTTCTATAGACCAGACAAGGCCCACCTGTTAAAGGCTTCCCGGCCCTTTGAACGACTGAGCATCGATTTCAAAGAGCCCCTCCCCTCGACCAACTGTAATGTGTACTTCCCCAACATCATAGACGAATTCTCCCGCTTCCCGTTTGCTCCCGTGCCCCGATATGACCTCCCATACAGTCATCAGAGCCCTGCACAGTGTCTTCACTCTGTTTGGTTTCCCTAACTATGTCCACAGCAACAGGGGTTCATCATTCATGAGTGGTGAGCAGCGTCAGTACCTGCTCGACAAGGGCATCGCCTCGAGCAGGACTACCAGCTATAACCCCGGGGGAACGGGAAGGTGGAGAGGGAGAACACGACGGTCTGGAAGACCTTCCTACTGACCCAATGGTCCAGGAATCTCCCGACCTCCCACTGGCAGGAGGTCCTCCCCGACGCGCTCCATGCAATTAGGTCTCTCTTGTGTACGGCCACTAATCAGACTCCTCACGAGCGATTATTTGTTTTCCCTCGGAGCACTACCTCGCTTCCATCTTGTTTGAAGACACCGGGCCGGGTTCTCCTCCAGAAGCACGTCCGGACACATAAAACAGACCCGCTGGTAGAGAGGGTACTACTGCTACATTCAAACCCCCACTACGCTTTTATTGAATACTCCGACAGCCGTCAGCACACCGTTTCCCTCCGGGACCTGGCGCCTGCAGGATCCACCACCACCACAGCTGAGGTACCCCTCACACTACACCCCACATGACCCACCACGCCCTGCACCCCGCAGGGTATATGCGTATAATTCACACTGTGTATCACTGTGTCCCTGTGGGCTCCATCTGTGAGCCGTTGCGCGGCTCTGCCCACAGGGGGAATGAGGAGCTTGTACAGGGCTCCACCCTCACATCCGCCCATGGCTCCGCCCATGGCTCCTCCCACTACCGGAAGTATAAAGTGCTGCGGTCTTATGAGCCTGCCCTCAGTTCTTCTGGTCGCAGGCAGGCTCAGTTGTAAGTCGATTAAAGCCACAGTTTACTTCCACTCGTGTCTTGAGTGAATTGATGGTCGCATCACCCTTCAAAGAGGCACTTGATTAGGATCAGGATTTATTTTAGAAATAGCTTGCTTTGCACTTATTCTTACTCCGTCAATCAACTTGTTCTTTTCAGGGCAACTGGCAAATGGCAAGTTTTGCCATGTCAAGGGCAAGTTGAGGGGTATGTTTAATACTGTGGATGAACATGACAAAACTAAAAAAGGCAGCACGGTAGCACAGTGGGTAGCACTGTTGCTTCACAGCACCAGGGTCCCAGTTTCGATTCCCGGCTTGGGTCACTGTCTGTGCGGAGTCTGCACGTTCTCCCTGTATTTGCGTGGGTTTCCTCCGGGTGCTCTGGTTTCCTCCCACAAGTCCCGAATGACGTTGTGTTAGGTCATTTGGACATTCTGAAATCTCCCTCTGTATACCCATACAGGCGCCGGAGTATGGCGACTAGGGGCTTTTCACAGTAACTTCATTGTAGTGTTAATGTAAGCCTACTTGTGACAATAAAGATTATTATTATTTATAATAAAATGTTAATCAGCTTGTTGAATTGGCACAATTGTCAATATGGATAATTGTACGGTGGTGCATTTTGGTTGGAAGAAAAAAGGGGAGGCAAGTTGTTCGGACGCCCAGAGTCTAAATGGGATAAAGGAGCAGGCAGATCTGCGGGTAGGTAGTTGATTGAAAGTAGTGACACAAATTATGAAGACCACATAAAAGAACTGTGGATTTCCTTTCCCGATGCCTAGAACAGGAAAGCAACAAAATTATGCTAAACCTGCATAGAATCTTGGTTAGGTCGTACCTAGACTATGTTGCATAGGTTTGGTCTCCATATGATAAAAAGGATACAGAGTCACTGGTGTAGGTGCAACCATATTCACAGGGTTGATACCGGGACTGAGAGGATTATGCTTATTAGGAAAGGACTGAATTACCTGGGGCTTTATTCGCTCGAAAGGAGAAGGCGGAGAGATGACCTGACAAGTAGTCTTTAAGATTATGAAAGAGGGTAGAGAAACATTTCCCCTTGAGGGGGTCTAAAACCAACATTCATGAAGCTAAATTACTCAGTGATAGTCTAATCGGAAATTCAGGAGAAACTTCTTCACAAAAGAGTGATTTTAAATAATGTGGAATTTACTACCACATGGAATAGCTGAAGCAATTGTTATGGAAGCATTTAAGGGGAAGCTATGTCAGCAGATGAAGGAGATAGGAGTGGAGGTATAGACTGATAAGATTAAGGCCAGGATTCCCTCCCTGGCTGTTTGCTGGTGGCGGGATTATCTGGTTCGGCTGGCAGTGCCTACCTGCCCTTGGGTCTCCCGGCGACGTTGATGCGCGATCAATAATTACTGAAACAAAGGTGTAGTCCGAATTGAAGGCTTTAATCAACAAGATGTTTCCCCAGCAGCTCAAGTACAGAAAGAGACCGGCTGCTGGGAAACACGGGTTCTTATACCCCGTCTCACTGGGCGGAGCTACCTTACATTCCGACCAATGAAATGCAAACACTTGGGCCAAATGAGCAGCGAGCCTTCTCCACCAATGGTAGCTCACACTCCAAGGTCCTGTAGTACCTCCAGTCATACTACCACAGATGTGAGGTGGCTTCAATGCGAATTCCCATCGACCGCAGTGGGAACAGAGATTCCTGCCACCAACGAACGGCTCGCTGACTCCCGCCGCTGAAAAATACACGGCTGGGCGGCTGGAGAATCTCATCTTAAATATAGTGGGAGGAAGCTTGTGAGGAACATAAACTCTCCCATCCCAGTTAGACCATCCAACATGGCCCAATAAAACGCAGTAAATTATAGGCAAGCTACTTCTGATACTTCTGAGGTTATTCATGAAGGCCCCATCTTCTCAACCTTGCTTCCTCGCCTGAGTTGATCTTCAGTTAAATCACCACCAGTCAGCTCTTCCCCTCAAAGGGAAAAGCAGCCTATGGTCATCTGGGGGCGATGGCGACTTTACCTTACTTCTGATACAGGGTGCGGGAAAAGCTCAGCAGGGCTGGCAGCACCTGTGGAGAGAGAAAATAGAGTGAATGTTTCAAGTCAATGTGGCTGTTCGTCAGAACTTCAGGTTTCAGAAGAACAGCCATGCGGACTTGATATATTGACTCTGTTTCCTCTCTCCGCAGAGGAGCCAGACCTGCTGTGTTTTTTGGCACTCTCCATTTTTCTTACCCGAGGGAGAATGCGCCCTGGGATCTTTTATGTGCACACGAGAGGGCGAACGGGGCCTCGGTTTAACGTCTCATCTGAATCACGGCCCATTCGACAGCGCCCACAGGTGAAGTGTTGAAATTTGGAGGCAAGCGCAAGGCCGGAACGCGAATAAGAAGCGATCCGAACTAAAAAGAAAAAAACCCTCCAGTCGCACACAAAAGAGCAGAACATATTTCACAACCACAGCTAAGGTGGAGAGGGAGCTGCACGGGTGGCTGAAGCATTGGGCATAGTTTCTGGGATCAATCAAAGATCTTTCATAGACACTGAGTTTTGAATCTCATTTGTTCAGTCAAGCACAGTGCTCATTAACCAAAGACTGAATAGTGATTTAATAATTACCCCCGTAAACACCTCGCAACTGAAAGCAAGCAAGCTTTCTGATGTGCCGCCTACAAAGTTGTCGTCAGCAAGGCTTGAAACACCTTTTGTGGTTACTCAAAAAAAAAATCAAAAATAGACCTGAACATGAAAGGAAGAGAAGGTGAGGGATCGTCCTGCCCTTGACCCTTTTCATTTCCAAATCAAATCTGTATCGAGAAAATCCTAGGATCATTTTCCTTACGCAAAGAGTAAGGGGAGATTTAACGGAGGTGTTTGAAATCATCAGGTCGTAGGTTAGGAGAAAGTGTTTTCACTGGCATGAGGTACTGAAAACAGAGATTATGGGCAGAATGTAATCCAGCCCGTTGTGGGCGGGCGCAATTAATTGCGCCGTGACATCGCTGGTGTTAATCCCCTACCCATGCCGCCAGTCCCCATCCCCCGTCCCCCCGTACTCTGGGGAAAACCCCCTCTTCACGCCCCACATCCCATCCCACTCAGAAGGATCCAGGAACCCAGTGACAATTCTTGGCACTGTCCTTGGTTACATTACCGGCAGTAGCTGCCGCTCCCGGTGGTACAGCTAACACTGGAAATCTGCCAGCCACACGACCCCGTCGCCCACTTTAAATCCCGGCCTACATTTATGGCTAAAACGGCAGCTGGAATTTGAGGGAAATGTGTTTTTTTTTTACTCAGTGACTTCTTATGACCTTCAGTGCACGCTGCCTGTAGGCTTGGTGGAAGCCGATTCAATAGAAACCTTCAAAAATCAATTAGGTGATCAATTAAGGAGGCAAAAGTTGCAGGGGTGAAGGGAAAGAAACTGGATTTAACTGGATGGATCTTTCAAGAGCGAGTATAGGCATTGTTGTGTTCATCTATTCATAGAATCATTGAATGTCTGCAATGCAGGAGGCGGCCATTCGGCCAATCAAGCCCACACTGACCTTCCAAAAGAGTACCCGACCTCGGCCAAGTCCCCAGCCCTATCCCTGTAACCCCACCTAACGATTGGACACTCAGGCACAATTTAGCATGGTCAATCCATGTAGCTTGCACATCTTTGAATGGTATAATACATTGGGCTTATTTACTGTACAGGACACTAAGCACCAATAACTCATTAGGGACTACATGTGGGTTCATTTATTAAGACTAGGCACATGAGAACATAGGTATAAAGCTTGAAGACATCAGAGCTCTGTGTGTGCTCTGCTCAATACGGATTGCAAGACACATTTCCCTTCTAGTGATCATAGAATCATAGAATTTACAGTGCAGAAGGAGGTCATTCGGCCCATCGAGTCTGCACCAGCCCTTGGAAAGAGTACCCCACTTAAGCCCATGCTTCCACCCTATCCCCGTAACCCTACCCAACCTTTTTTGGACACTAAGGGCAATTTATCACGGCCAATCCACCTAACTTGCACATCTTTGGACTGTGGGAGGAAATCGGAGCACCCGGAGAAAACCCATGCAGATATCCCTTTAAGCCATATTACAACATGACTGAATGTCCTCATTCTGTGCTGTAAGATTCTGTGATTCAGTCTGATTCATCTTTCTCAATTCTAAAGTCCTAAAAATGAACTTTGATTTTACTATTAGCCACTACCCACCCAATGACTGGGTTGAGAACTCTGTTGATCAGAGAGATCAGGGATAAATATAACGGACCAAATTAGCCGCTGCCAACTGAGATGACGGCCAGTGGTTACAAGTGGTCTCCTATCCCTGGGTTAATGAGGGTGAAAGTGATCAGGGTTACCACTCCCGATTGCTGCACAGAATGTTTTCATGTGTCGATGGGTTCATGTTCAGCTTAAGCGTGATCAAGCGTTACTGTTCTCAGATTGATGCTGAGATCTCCAATTCTGGCCCCTTTGGGCATCCCCCAATTTTCTTCACCCTGCCTTTGGAAGCCTCGCCTTCAGCTGCTGAGGCCCTCAGACAGGGTTTCCCAAGTTTTTCCAATCACGGAACCCTTTTGAGCTCCCAAGGTGACTGATAAACACTTGGCAAACACTTTTATTGTGTTGACGAGCCAAAAACTGATTGTTTGCTGTGGGTGCAAACAGAGAAGAACCCAATTTATAAAAGTCTTTTCTATTTGTTAGACTACAATTAAGAAGTTCATTTCTTAAAAAGCATACTTAGGTCCTTCCTTTTTTCATTATTAATGGGAGGAGTGTTGCTGCTCATTTGGTTCATATGGGAAGAATGCCGTTGAAACGCTGGATTGGATTCTCATATTGGACACAATCACACACACAGACACACAGATACACACACACACACACAAACACAAACACACCTCTTTCTCAGACAAACACACACACACAAACACAAACACACCTCTTTCTCAGACAAACACACACACACAAACACATCTCTATCTCAGACACACACACACCTCTTTCTCAGACACACACACACCTTTCTCAGACACACACACAAACACACACACACACATCTCTATCTCAGACTCACACGCACCTCTTTCTCAGACACACACACAAACACACACATACACATCTCTATCTCAGACACACACACACCTCTTTCTCAGACAAACACACACACACCTCTTTCTCAGACAAACACGCACACATACACAAACACAAACACACACCTCTTTCTCAGACAAACACACACACACACACAAACACACACACCTCTTTCTCAGACACACACGCACCTCTTTCTCAGACACTCACTCACTCCCATCTCTCTCACAAGCGAGACACATTTCTCCGGTCTACCAGCCGCTTGTTTCTCGACAGTGCGGCGTTTGCTGGCACTGGGAATCTCTATTCCCGCCGCTGTCTATGGGAATTCCCATTGAAGACACCCCATGCGTTCGGGAAACCCGCTGGCGGGGAGTTGTGCTGCCGATGGGAACAGACAATTCCGCAGCCAGATAATGGCCAGAGAATTCCAGCCACACACTTTCTGTGTATCTCACACTCACATGCTCTCTGTCCTCACTCACTCACTCACTCACTCACTCACTCACTCACTCACTCACTCACTCACTCACTCACTCACTCACTCACTCACTCACTCACTCACTCACTCACTCACTATCTCACATATCTTTCATTGAGTCACTCACATCTCCCACTCATTCACTCACTCTTAGCTCTCTCTCTCTACTCACTCTCTCTGTCACTCACTCACTCTCTTTTCTCACTCACTCATATCTCCCACTCAGTCACTCAGCCACTCACATATCTCTCACTCACTCACTCCCATCTTTCACTCACTCACTCCCATCTCTGACTCAGTCACTCCCATCTCTAACTGATTCACTCACTCATCTCTCCCACTCAGTTACTCAGCTACTCACTTATCTTTCACTCACTCACTCCCATCTTTCACTCCCTCACTCCCATCTCTGACTCGGACACTCCCATCTCTAACTGATTCACTCACTCACTAATCTCCCACTCACTCACAAAGCTCATTCACTCATTCACTCTCATCTCCCACTCACTCTCTCACTTATTCACTCACTTACTCAATCTCATCTCCTACTCATTCACTTTCATCTCTCATACACATTCACCCCACACGGGGACCTGACCACTCGCTCCTAGTCCGAGGCCCGGCTGCTTTTCTTCCGCTCGCAGGTACCACTCTCATAATTCACTCCTTTATAATTCATATTTCACCCCTTCTCCTGATCTATACAATTTGGGTTTAATGCTGTTTCCAGCTCGTCCAATCAGAGGCTGGATTGTGGAGATGCCAGCCTCTGATTGGATGAGCTGCAAACAACAGGAACAACAGGTCCTGGTGGATTGAAAATTAGCAAACGTGACACCACTGTTTAAAAAAGGAGGTAGGCAGAGAGCAGGAAATTATAGGCCAGAGAGCTTAACTTCGGTAGTAGGGAAGATGCTGGAATCTATCATCAAGGAAGAAATAGCGAGGCATCTGGATAGAAATTGTCCCATTGGCAGACGCAGCATGGGTTCATAAAGGGCAGGGCGTGCCTAACTAATTTAGTGGAATTTTTTGAGGACATTACCAGTGCAGTAGATAACGGGGAGCCAATGGATGTAGTATATCTGGATTTCCAGAAAGCCTTTGACAAGGTGCCACACAAAAGGTTGCTGCATAAGATAAAGATGCATGGCATTAAGGGTAAAGTAGTAGCATGGATAGAGGATTGGTTAATTAATAGAAAGCAAAGAGTGGGGATTAATGGGTGTTTCTCTGGTTGGCAATCAGTAGCTAGTGGTGTCCCTCAGGGATCCGTGTTGGGCCCACAATTGTTCACAATTTACATAGATGATTTGGAGTTGGGGACCAAGGGCAATGTGTCCAAGTTTGCAGATGACACTAAGATGAGTGGTAAAGCGAAAAGTGCAGAGGATACTGGAAGTCTGCAGAGGGATTTGGACAGGTTAAGTGAATGGGCTAGGGTCTGGCAGATGGAATACAATGTTGACAAATGTGAGGTTATCCATTTTGGTAGGAATAACAGCAAAAGGGATTATTATTTAAACAATAAAATATTAAAGCATGCTGCTGTGCAGCGACACCTGGGTGTGCTAGTGCATGAATCACAGAAAGTTGATTTACAGGTGCAACAGGTGATTAAGAAGGCAAATGGAATTTTGTGCTTCATTGCTAGAGGGATGGAGTTTAAGACTAGGGAGGTTATGATGCAATTGTATAAGGTGTTAGTGAGGCCACACCTGGAGTATTGTGTTCAGTTTTGGTCTCCTTACCTGAGAAAGGACGTACTGGCACTGGAGGGTGTGCAGAGGAGATTCACTAAGTTAATTCCAGAGCTGAAGGGGTTGGATTACGAGAAGAGGTTGAATAGACTGGGACTGTACTCATTGGAATTTAGAAGGATGAGGGGGGATCTTATAGAAACATATAAAATGATGAAGGGAATAGATAGGATAGATACCGGCAGGTTGTTTCCACTGGCGGGTGAAAGCAGAATTAGGGGGCATAGCCTCAAAATAAGGGGAAGTAGATTTAGGACTGAGTTTAGGAGGAACTTCTTCACCCAAAGGGTTGTGAATCTATGGAATTCCTTGCCCAGTGAAGCAGTTGAGGCTCCTTCATTAAATGTTTTAAGGTAAACATAGATTGTTTTTAGAAGAATAAAGGGATTAAAGGTTATGGTGTTCTGGCAGGAAAGTGGAGCTGAGTCCACAAAAGATCAGCCATGATCTCGTTGAATGGTGGAGCAGGCTCGAGGGGCCAGATGGCCTACACCTGCTCCTAGTTCTTATGCTCTTATGTTAATTCAAATTGTATCAATCAGCCTGGCCTGCCGCAGATCCCGGTTTGGGAACCATGACCTTGTACTGCCTCCTTAAACCGCTCCGTCTTTCCAACTCTCTGTTCGCCTTTAAACCTACCTGTTGGATCAAACTTATAGGCCGGATTCTCCGATCCCGTGGCCAAGCTCTGAAGCCGGCCTCAAAAGCGGCGCGAGCGACTCCGGCGTTAAAGCGCCTCCAGGCCCAGGCATTCACCCCTTCCTAGGGGGCTAGAACGGCGATGGAGTGATGTCCGCTGCTCCGGCGCCCGAAAGCCGGCACACCATGGCCCCGGGCAATATGGCGGAGCGCTACAGGGGCCCGCGCAGAGGAACATCGCCCCCCCCCTCCGGAATTAGCCCAACCACCAATTGGTAGGCCCCGATCGAGGGCCAGGCCACCGAGGAGACCCCCCCCCCCCCCGGGAATCGGATCCCTCACCCACTCTACCAGGATGGCCCCGGCAGCCAGAAATCTGAGGTCCCGCCGGGCAGAACCATGCGTAACCCATGCTGGCGGGCACTCGGCTGGACTCGGCGGGCACTTGGCCCGTCGAGATGCGGAGAATCGCCGAGGGGGGGGCGCTTTCAATGGAGCGGCGTGGCGCGATTCCCGCACCCCCCCACCACCCCCCCCCCCCCCCCCCCCCCCCCGGCGATTCTCCGACCCGGTGGAGGAACGGAGATTACCGGTCAGGGTCACCTGCCCTAATATCTCCTTATGTAGATCAATGTCAAATTTAACTGATTAGCTTCGCTGTGAAGAGCTTCGGGAATGTTCTGCGTACTGTACAAATGTAAGGTTTTGTTGTATATTCAGGAGTTATTTTTACAAATAACTCCATTCCAAAATACGTAGAACTATGAAAACAACGTTTGACCACCATTGGTGATGGATCACTTATTGAAATGGTTTCAGGAAATTTCCACCTTACTCACACACCCACTGAAGGTCGGGTCTCTCACAAAGATAGTTGCTCGGTGCTTGATGTCCAGCACAGACACGATGTGCCAAAGGGCCTTTTTTTGTGCTGTCAAACTCTATGACTCTAGGGTGTTGTAGGTTCAAACCCCACCAGAGACTTCAGCGCAAAATTCAAGTTGACCACTGTTCGGAGGTTCTGTCACGGGTAAGTATGAAAGATCACACTATATCAAAGAGGAGCTGGGGAACTCTCTCTAGTGTCCGTCCTGGCAAATATCTGGCCTTCAAGTGACACCTTAAAAGTAGATCTTCCGGCCATTATCACACTGATGGTTGTAGGAGCTTGCTGTGCATAAATTAGCTACGGCATTTCCCACAATTGCAACAGTGAATGTACTTCAAAAGTATTTTATCAGCTTGGGACATCCTGAGATCATGGAAGGCACTATATAAATGCAAGTTAATTCTTTTCGGTGGGGGGGGGGGGCATTATTGCACTTAATACCTCAATAAAATTGTTTGATAAAAAAAACAAATGTCATTTATTACAACACTATTTATTCCCAGCATTCTTGCAAGCCCCCAAAATCTATGGGCACAGCTGGAGAGATTGTGGCATTGACCAACGATAGATGGCTTCATTCTGCCATCAGTACGACGATCAAGGCCCCTGACATCACTCTAGCCTTGGGTAAACAGTCTGACACACAGCCTTTCCTCATGTTGCCCTGGCAATGTGCTTCAGAGAAACTCTGCAGCGACATTTAGCTTTCTGCACTGTCTCTTAGTGTTATCATTATTATTACCTCTTAACGTGTTCAGGCATGGTTGCTGAATTGGCGCTAATTAGTTCTGAGTTTTAGGGGTGACTGAACAGCCAACAGCTTTGGATATTTAAATGTGCTTTGACTTTAGCTGACATGAATGCTGCAGCCGGAACTGGCCGAATGGCCCTCCTCCTGTGCCAACCCCGCAAGGATTTTTATCACTGTAGCATTTCCACTGCTAACGTCAGTTAGCCTGGAAGCAGGAGTAGGCCATTTGGCCTTTCCACCCTGCTCCACCATTAAGTGAGGTCACGGCTGATCTGGTGGTGGTCTGAACTCCGCTCTTCCCGATCGTCCCCGTAACCCTTGCAGAACAAAAATCTGTCAAACTCAGCCGTTGGCACAGTGGTTAGCACTGCGGCCTCACAGCACCAGGGACCCGGGTTTGATTCCGGTCTTTGAGCGACTGTCTGTGAGGAGTTTGAACTTTCTCCCCGTGTCTGCTTGTGTGGACCAGTGTTAAATGGCGAGGTCTCCCGGGTGAGGCCGTTAGTTCCTGGGCCTCGGAAGAATCCTGATCTAAATATGTTAATCTGGACTTTGCCCAGCAAAGGTGAGATCCAGATCATGACGTCTCGCGAGATCTCGCGAAGCATTCCGAGTGGTCACGAATCTTGCGCGAGGCCTCTCGAGAGATTCAATGGCCTCGTCGTCCGACACCAAGTCGGGCGTGACGAGGCCATTAAACCACGCCCCCAGCCTCTGGGGAAGAGAATTTCACACACCAACAACGCTTAGGGAGAAAACAATTCTCCCAATCTCTGTCTTGAAAGGGAGACCTCGGGCGGGTTTTTCCCTCCCGCCGCGCCAGATGCGGCACGCCGTCGGGATTCTCCAGTTCACCGGCTGGTCAATGGGGTTTCCCATCGTGGGGCAGCCCCACGCCACCGGAAAACCCCTGAGCTGCTGGCAAAAAGGAGAGTCTCGACGGCGGAGAATTCTGCCCTTCGTATCTTTAAATGATATTCCCGAGTTCTAGTCTCCTCCACAAGACGAAACATCCTCCTGGTGTCCACCTTACCGAGTACCCTCAGGATATTATATTTTTCAATGCGGTCACCTCTCATTCTTCTAAACTCCAATGAGTATAGGCCCAACCTGTCCAACTTTTCCTAATAAGGTACACCTTTCACCCCAGGAGTGAGTTCCTTAAACCTTCTCTGAACTGATTCTCATGTAATTATATGTATTTTTTAAATAAGGAAGCCAAAACTGTGCACAGTATTCCAGATGTGGTCTCACCAAGGCCTTGTACAGCTGCAGCAAACATTTTCTATTTTTAATATTTCATTCCCAGTTGCAATAAACAACAGCATTCCATTTACCTTCCTCACCCCTGGCTGTACCTGTAAATTAACTTTGCTTGATTCATGTATCAGGATACCCAGATCCCTCAGTATCACTGAAGCACTTATTGCAACCTCATACTACCTGAATAACTCGAACCAGAACTTCAACAATTCATTTACTGCCCGTCATTTTTATTCTTCCTGTACTCGACGAGAGGGATGAAATTGGTGGTGAGAGAACTGGGTTTGTGGGGGTTAGTAATCAAAGAGAATGGCTTTGGCCTTCCCAATGATTAATGCGATGGAATTGTAGCCCTCACAGGATGCTGGAAAAGCATCGTCACCAATCAGAGGCAGCGGAGGGACTGACAGTTTGGGCGCCATGTGTAACCTCACGTCATGTCTTTGAGTGATGCTTTGTAATCGTGAATTTCCAGAGACTTAATTAACGAGCAACCAAGGAGGGGCAGCACGGTAGCATTGTGGATAGCACAATCGCTTCACAGCTCCAGGGTCCCAGGTTCGATTCCGGCTTGGGTCACTGTCTGTGCGGAGTCTGCACATCCTCCCCATGAGTGCGTGGGTTTCCTCCGGGTGCTCCGGTTTCCTCCCACAGTCCAAAGATGTGCAGGTTAGGTGGATTGGCCATGATAAATTGCCCTTAGTGTCCAAAATTGCCCTTAGTGTTGGGTGGGGTTACTGGGTTATGGAGATAGGGTGGAGTTGTTGACCTTGGGTAGGGTGCTCTTTCCAAGAGCCGGTGCAGACTCGATGGGCTGAATGGCCTCCTTCTGCACTGTAAATTCTATGATTCTATAAATTCTATGATTCTATGATTTATTTACAAGGATCTACAAGAGCAGCAGCATGCCCTGCTGCGCATTCCGAAATTCCTCCTGTCTAAAAGAACTCCTTTACTGGGGTGATTTCCCACTCTGGCTCCCGATTGGTCACACAGGCCAGGTGACCCTTACTCTGCTGTGTTGCCCTGAAAGGGACCAGCACCACACGCCTCTGAAGGACAGTACTCAGAATGAGAAACAGGAAGAGGCCAGTGGGGGACTCCAGTGGACGGATGGCAAGACAGGTAATTGGGAAACCTTTAAGATCCTGAGGGGTGTTGACTGGGTGGATGTGGTGAGAATGTTTTCTCTTGTGGGAGAATCTAGAACTAGGGGTCACTGTTTAAAAATAAGCGATCATCCATTTAAGACATAGGTGAAGAGAATGTTTTTCTCTCAGAAGAGCATGAGTCTCTGGAACTCTAGCCGGGATTCTCCGAGCCTCCGTGCCGCAACCGCGCCCGGCGCGGGTGGGGGAAGAGAATGTTGTGTCGGACCCGCGACGCCTTTACGCGATTCTCGGCAACCGTAGAATCGCCGGCAGTCACGCGCGTGCGGTCGTTGCTGCGCCGGTCGGGGCTGTTGAAAGAAGCCCCCGCGGCAATTCTCCGCAGGTGACCGGCCGAGTTCACGCCGGTGTAGTTTACGTATGGTTACACCCGGCGGGAGCTCGGAGTTGCGGCTACGGCGGCCGTGCTCGTGGGGAATGGCGGGAGCCGTCACCGTGGGGGGCCTCCATGACGGCCAGGCCTGTGATCGGGGGGGGGACCCGCAGGCCTGCTGTGTGGATCCACCATGTTGCACAGGGCCGCAGGCAGCCCACGCGTGCATGTGCGGACCCGCGGCCGGAAGTGCAGGGCTCCAGATAGGCAGCCAGAACTGTGTGAAGCACTCCGGTGCCCTGAAAGCCCCCTTAAAAACGGAGAATCACCCCGGACTGTCTAGAAAAAAGCCCAGAGTAATTTGCGCCTGTTTTCTTGCGGGCGTGGGGACATAGCCCCATTATTGGGGAATCCCGCCCTCTGTTCCTTAAAAGATGTGGACGCAGCGTCTTTGGACATTTTCAAGGCAGAGCTATGTAGATTTTTGATTGACAAGGGGTGAAGGGTTATCGGGGTTGGCAGGAATGTGGGGTTGACCTTACAATCAGATCAGCCATGATTTATTGACTGGCGGAGCAGGCTCAAGGTGCCAAGTGGCCCACTCCTGCTCTTGATTCATATGATTGTGCGCAAACTTGGCTGTGATTTGATAGATAAGCGTGGGACCAGGCAAGGGCACTCCCACTTATTGGACAACAGCCAGAGAGGTGATGCAGGAGGATGATGCAGTTCTTTTTGTCAAAAACTACAGCAATTGGGGAAGAGTAAGGTGGGATGATGTACCGTAGTCAACATTACTGAGGATGTCATAGGCGCGATTTAACGGAAAAAAAGTCCGTGCTGAGTGGGTTTTGTGGGGCGTTTGGCACCTTGGCACTGCCAGCTTGGCTCCCTGGCAGTTCCCCTGACAGCCTGGCAATGCTATCTAGGCACCTTGGCACTGCCAGCCTGGCACTCAGTTGTCACAACCAGGGTGACTGGGTGGCACTGCTAAAAGGTGCCCAGATGGCATCAACAGTGCCAGGTGCCACCTGCCAAGAGGCCAACCAACACCCATGCCGCTCCAGCTGATCCCCATTTGGGGAGCCCAATTTCATATGGCGTCCATCTGGGGCCTCCTCAGCAAAGCTGTTAGATCCCGGGAGCTGGTTAGCTCTGGCAGAGACATATTTAAGTGTGCCTAACTGCACAGTTAAATATGCCAATGTAGGTCCTACCATCCATTGTGTATCCCTTTGCCTTGCTAGTCCTCCCAAAATGCATCACTCACACTCTTCAGGATTAAATTCCACTTGCCATTGATCTTCTCATCTGACCAGCCCATCTATATTGTCCTGTAACCGAAGGCTTTCCTCCTCACTATTTACCACATCACCAATTGTCATATCATTTGTGAACTTAGTGATTATACCCCCACATTTCCATATAGATCATTAATGTACAATATAGACAGTAAGGGACCCAGCACTGATCATTGCGGTACATCACTGGACACAAGCTTCCAGTCACAAACACAACCTTTGACCGTCACCCTTTGCCTCCTGCCACCTAGCCAATTTTAGATCCAATTTGCCACATTGCCCTGGACCTCATAGGCCCTTACCTTCGTGATCAGTCTCACATGGGGAACCATGTCAAAAGCCTGTCTGGTCCAAGTAGATTACATCAACTGTACCTCCCTCATTTATACACCTAAAGCTGGATTCTCCCAAAATGGGACTATGTCCCCATGTCAGCGTAAAAACGTTGGCGTTTTACTCTCTAAATTCCTATTAAAAAGTTGAGCTAATTCAGAGGCCTAGCAGGGACCTATAGTAAACCTCGCAGCTTTAGCTGCAGATAAGGGCCCCCGCACTTCCAGTTCGGAGTCCACGCATGCGCACGACGGCGGCCTCTAGTGGCCAGCTGAGCTCCGTAGCAGACTCGGACCGCGGAGCTAGACAGAGAAAGAAGACCCCCCCCCGATCGGCCTCGCGCCCGAGCACCAAACAGCGTGGATCTAACCACCGGCCGCCTATAAGGCCCTCCCTGGCCTCCGATCCCCCAGTCCCCGACCAGGGCGGCCATGGACTGAGTTAGCAGCCACCGCGCCAGCATCACGATCGGCAATAGGTGGTTAGTTCCACGCCGTCGGGTACTCGGCCAGCCGGGAGCGGAGGTTTGCTGGGCGGGCCTCTGCCAATGGCCACCAGCCATGAGGCGTACTCCGCGGTCACGCCGATTTTCGAGGGCCAGAGAATCGGCGGACCAGCGCCGAGCCTTATTACGGCGTGAAAGTGGATTCTCCACGCCCGCACCAGCCGCGATTTTGGCATGGGGCTGCAGAGAATTCAGCTCCTAGTTAATTAAGACTTTCAATGCTGTCGTATTGGCAGAAATCAGATCAGATAGGATCAAACATATGATTTTAACTCAAGATGTCTCTCAAAGTTTCATATAGGACAACACTCATTGAAATGCAGTAATAAACCCTAAACATCTTGTGCACAGTCTGCTTCACTGTGGCACAATGGTTAGCACTGCTGCCTCACAGTGCCTGGGACCCGGGATCAATTTTGACCTTAGGTCACTGTCTATGTGCAGGCTGCGCATTTTCCCTGCGTCTGCGTGGGTTTCCTCCAGGAGCTCCCATTTCCTCCCACAGTCCAAAGATGTGTAGATTAGGTGGACTGGATATTTTAAATTGTCCCTCAGTGTCCAAAAGGTTAGGTCGGATAACAGGGGAGTGGCTTGCATGGGGTGCTCTTTCAGAGTTGGTCTCAATGGGCCAAAGTCCTCCTTCTGCCCTATAGGGATTCTATTCTATTGCCCTGAGATGTATGGCATAATGCACTATCAATTACGAAGAGACGAGAGTAGAATGTAATCGAGGCTTTATTACAGAGATGTGTGGCCTCCTACAGCAGCTGACAAAATGGCTGCTGTACGGAGAGCACAAATATTTATACTCTGCCTACTGGGCGGAGCCAGCAGGCAGGGATCTACCCTCGTACCTGTAGTACAGGGGCCTTACCGTAAAACCCATCTATATACAGTATAATACATCTGTGGTGATTACCACATGGCAAAAGATATGGGAAATATAAAATAAGATTCCAAGTCTGTGACCATTGGGACCAGCCTGACACATAGGCCAGAATTCTCCGGCCGTTCATGCTGGTAGGCCTCTCTGGTCCCGCTGGCAGTGCACCCCCTCTCATGGGTTTCCCAGCGGCATAGGGAGGCTTCAATTAGAATTCCCATTGACAGTGATGGTAGCAGACAATCCCGCCACTAGCGAATAGCACGCAGCCTCCAGCCACCGCAAAACACGCGGTTGGCAGGCAGGAGAATCAAGCTTATCCTTACTGTTCTTTGCCGGTACTGTATTGTTCTGTTTTCTGACATAACCTGCAGTTATACATATAAAGCATCTCAGTAAAACCTTCAATGCACCTCGTAGCAGAATTATCAAACAGAATTTAACGCAAAGCCAAATAAGGAGGAATGAGGGAAGGTGACCAAAACGCATCATCAACAGGGAGGATTTTAAGGAGCGTCTGAAGGAAGGAGGGGGAAGCGGGAAGGCGGACAGCTTTTGCGAAGGAATTCCAGAGCTTCGGTCCCATGCAACGGAAGAAATGGCTGCCAATGGCGGAGAGATAAACACTGGGCAATGCGCAAGGACCAAAGATTAAAGGAGCGAGGAGTACCGAATGACCAATTTGAGGACAAAATTGGCCTGCCTTCTGCTTCAGGCAGTCACCTTGGACAACTAAAAGTCACCTGATCTGATCTTGCTTATGAGGTGCACTTCTGGGATTGCGGGAGAGGTGCGGGACATTGAATTTGGGAACGGGGGTGGGGGAATCACATTTCAGTTTTGGTCTCGGTTTCATCTGCTTTGTGCTCAGAAAATACATGCCCCTGTCCTTTCAGTCCAACCGATGGACTTTGTCCCTGGAGTGGGTCTTAGGTGCAAAGCCTTGTGATTCAGAGCCCATGAACCAACACTCTTGCAGATTGCCAGCAGCAGATTTTTACTCTTATATAAAAAGACATTGCAGCTCGGGTTACCAAGTCTCTCTGCCATAAATTTCGACAGCCTTGAATAAATAAAGTTTATGCCATATCACCCATGCGACAAAGGGACTGTCAAGCTGTAGTTAGCTGTCAGAGTAAGAGGAACATGAATTACGAGGCTCATACTGAGAGCGAAGGAGGAGGCCCAACTTGCCGAGCTTTGTTTCATTTAAATAACTCTGGGCTGACCATTAATTCGCTGGTCCTTCCTACCACAGTTTATGGCCGTGATTGTTCAGCTCCCTCCCCATCCTGTATGATTGATTGAAATGGCTTTACCCCTGAGAAATTACCCAGAGGGGAGACAGAATGTTTCAAGAGGGTTGAATGAGACTGTGAGTATTAGTCTCCTGTGGGTCGGAGGAGCTTGTGGTTAATTTACTGCACCTTACAACTCATTAACATGCAAATCAGCCAACTCCTGCCTGTGCCATTTATTTATTGAAAGCTGATTTACTTTTGGGTCTGGAATATTACGACTCCACACTGATTAAGCTGCATAGTATACATTTATTTACACTCGGTCAGCACACCTTGTGTGTTGCCCTCAACAAGCGAGGGAGGCTGTGTCATTAAGTTGGAGATTTTAGCTATAAAAGCAGCAATGCTACCTTTGTTTAACTGCAGAATAGCTCGCAAACCAATTTTATTCTTCCATTATCTGCCGACCTCCTCCCCTCTCTTGAAGGAATTTGACTCCTTATATGAACCAGTTGGCCAGCTGTGGCTGTGAGGCAGAGAATTGTGCACTCGAGTATCAGGGTGCGGTCTACCGGCCACATTGCCCCCGAAACGCAGCACGTTGCCGGGCAACTAGAGGGTGTAATTGCTGGGAGACCCCGCTCCCGGGATCTAACCGGAATCTCGTGAGACCTTGCGTTGTGAATCCCGCCCATTGTGTTACAAATCACTTTGTAACAAATCTGCATATTAGAGCAAAACAGTTAGTCTCACTCTAATATGCATTCTCGAGATCTAACCAAGCGTGAGATCTAACGCCCTCGCCTTGGAGAGCTGGGGGCAAGCGCTGTTCAATGCTGGTCTCCACAAATGGGGACCAGATGGGAAACATGCAGCTAAACCCGCTCGCGATGGGATATAGTTCCAAATTGGCTAGATCGTCCCCAGTTTTCTGAGATCTGGGCATATCGTCCAGATTGACTCTCTCAACTGCAGTACTGAGGGAGCTCTGTGATGTCAGAGGTGCCATCTCCAGGGTGGGATTTTAAACCCTGTCTGCTCCTGCAGAAGAACATAAAAGATCCCACGGCAATATTTGATGAGGAGCAAAGGGAAATTCTCCCTGCCATCTAGGGCAGCATCTATTCCTGAAATTTAACCAAATGATTTGCTAATTTTTGCATTCCTGTTCGTGGCAGCATGGTGTGTAAATGGGCTGCTATGTCCTCTGTATAACAACAGTGGCTGCAAATGTGCTTTAGCGGCTGTAACTTATCCTGAGGTTGTTGTGAGGTGCTACGTGAAGGCAAGGTTTCTGTTTATGCAGTGATGCATGGTGTGGGGCGTACCCATTGATTCTTGGCAAAAGTGGGCCTTTCTCATAGGCTTAAGCAATTGTCACATTCAGGCTCTTTGAAGGAGGTCTGGGGGTTGGGGTGAGGGGAAGGGAGTGGGGTTGGGGAGGGGTTAATGCGGTGGCAGTCTGATCAAAGCCAACATTGTCATAATATACACCCATGTATATAATGGAGTACAGACAGGCAGTGATTGACACACAGGATGACCAGTAAGCACACAGAACAGAGCAGCCAATCACCAGACAGCACACTACCACTGTAAAGCCAGAGGGCACTAGGTTTCCCGCTCTCTCTGGACCCAGCCACTGAGAGAGTCAGAGTCCATGAGCTAGCGAGTGCAAACACCATGCGGTAGCTAGTAAGTCTGGTTAGGCTAGTACCAGATATCCAGTCAAGTCAGCATAGTGTCAACCCACAGTTGAACATGCATATTAGTTAATACATTAAATAAAATCGTGTTGGATCTTATCCAGTGTTAGAGGTCTGTCTCTCGCTACACTGCATCAAGTGCCGTCCACGTCGACCCAGCCTACCTAACACATCAAACATCAGTGCATGCACAAGTCCAGAAGTCATTGTGGGTTAACAACCATAACCATCGGAGAGGCAGTGGCGTCATGGTATTTCCAAGAAACAGGGTAACGCTCTGGGGACTCAGTTCGAATCTCACCATCGAGGATGGTGAAATTTTAAATTCAATAAAAATCTGGAATTAAAAGTCTAATGATGACATTGAAACCATTACCGATTGTAGTAAAACTTATCTGGTTCCCTGATGTCCTTTAGGGAAGGAAATCTGTCATCCTTACCTGGTCTGTGACTACAGATCCACACCAATGTGGTTGACTCTTAAATAACCTCTGAACAAAGGCGATTGGGGATGGGCAATAAATGCTGGCCTCTCGTAAATTAAGTTTTTAAAAACTGAGAAAAGTTGCCAATTTTCTCTCTAATGCATAATTATTAAGATGAACTGCCTGGCTGAGATCACTTTGCTCAAGTTGCATGATAGATAGACTTTGGGATCTGCAAAGTAATGCAAGATATTCGGGTATATTTACTACAGTGTGCTTACTCCCAGTAGTGGAAAATGTAGCAGGAAAGAAAGACAGAAGGGAGATTGGAGTTACACTGTTTTAAGTTACTCTGGGAGAGGAGAATAGTACAGACATAATGCAATAATTTTGTGGAGTAATATCTTGGAAACCAACCTGCAGGGACTGTTTCCATGGAAATGCTGCCTTTATTCTAGGTGGTAGTGGTCGCAGGTTCGAAAGGTGCTGTGGAAGACTGTTGCTCTTTGTGGGACCTTGCTGTTCTCAAATTGGTTGCAGTGTTTCTTACATTGAAACAGCACCTGAACTTCAACATTGTTTAATTAGCTGTAAAGGGCAGCACGGTGGTGCAGTGGGTTAGGCCTGATGCCTCACGGCGCCGAGGTCCCAGGTTCAATCCCGGCTCTGGGTCACTGTCCATGTGGAGTTTGCACATTCTCCCCGTGCTTGCGTAACACAAATAAGGAGAGAGAGGAGTTGAACACGTGGCTACAGGGATGGTGCAGGAGGGAGGGTTTTGGTTTCCTGGATAATTGGGGCTCATTCTGGAGTAGGTGGGACCTCTACAAACAGGATGGTCTTCACCTGAACCAGAGGGGTACCAATATCCTGGGGGGGGAGATTTGCTAGTGCTCTTCGGGGGGGTTTAAACTAATTCAGCAGGGGGATGGGAACCTAAATTGTAGTCCCAGTGTACAGGATGTTGAGAGTAGTGAGGTCAGGGATAGGGTTAAAAGTTCGAAAGAGGGCACCGGCAAGCAGGACGCTGGTTTGAAGTGTGTCTACTTCAACGCCAGGAGCATCCGGAATAAGGTGGGTGAGCTTGCAGCATGGGTTGGTACCTGGGATCTCGATGTTGTGGCGATTTCGGAGACATGGGTAGAGCAGGGACAGGAATGGTTGTTGCAGGTTCCAGGATTTAGATGTTTCTGTAAGAACAGAGAAGATGGTAAAAGAGGGGGGGGGGGGGTGGCATTGTTAATCAAGGAAAGTATTACGGCGGTAGAAAGGACGCTTGAGGACTCGTCTACTGAGGCAGTATGGGCCGAGGTTAGGAACAGTAGAGGAGAGGTCACCCTGTTGGGAGTTGTCTATAGACCTCCGAATAGTCCCAGAGATGTCGAGGAAAGGATTGCAAAGATGATTCTTGACAGGAGCGAGAGTAACAGGGTAGTTGTTATGGGGGACTTTAACTTTCCAAATATTGACTGGAAATACTATAGTTCGAGTACTATAGATGGGTCAGTTTTTGTGCAGTGTGTGCAGGAGGGTTTTCTGACACAGTATGTAGACAGACCAACAAGGGGCGAGGCCACATTGGATTTGGTACTGGGTAATGAACCCGGCCAGGTGTTAGATTTAGATGTAGGTGAGCACTTTGGTGATAGTGATCACAACTCGGTTATGTTTACTTTAGCAATGGGCAGGGATAGGTATATACCGCAAGGCAAGAATTATAGCTGGGGGAAAGGCAATTATGATGCTATTCGGCAAGATTTAGGAGGTATAGGATGGGGAAGGAAACTGCAGGGGATGGGTACAATCGAAATGTGGAGCTTTTTCAAGGAACAGCTACTGCGTGTCCTTGATAAGTATGTACCTGTCAGGCAGGGAGGAAGTTGTCGAGCAAGGGAGCCGTGGTTTACTAAGGAAGTTGAAGCACTTGTCAAGAGGAAGAAGAAGGCTTATGTTAGGATGAGACATGAAGGCTCAGTTAGGGCACTTGAGAGTTACAAGTTAGCCAGGAAGGACCTAAAGGGAGAGTTAAGAAGAGCGAGGCGAGGACACGAAAAGTCGTTGGCGGATAGGATCAAGGAAAACCCTAAGGCTTTCTATAGGTATATCAGGAACAAAAGAATGACTCGAGTAAGATTAGGGCCAATCAAGGATAGTAGTGGAAAGTTGTGTGTGGAATCAGAGGATATAGGGGAAGCATTAAATGGATATTTTTCGTCAGTGTTTACACTGGAGAAAGACAATGTTGTCGAGGAGAACACTCAGGTTCAGTCGACCAGGCTAGATGGAATTGAGGTTCAAAAGGAGGAGGTGTTAGCAATTTTAGAAAATGTCAAAATAGATAAGTCCCCTGGGCCAGATGGGATTTATCCTAGGATTCTCTGGGAAGCCAGGGAGGAGATTGCAGAGCCTTTGTCCTTGATATTTATGTCGTCTTTGTCGACAGGAATAGTGCCGGAAGACTGGAGGATAGCAAATGTTGTCCCCTTGTTCAAGAAGGGGAGTAGAGACAACCCTGGTAATTATAGACCTGTGAGCCTTACTTCGGTTGTGGGTAAAATGTTGGAAAAGGTTATAAGAGATAGGGTTTATAATCATCTTGAAAAGAACAAGTTGATTAGCGATACTCAACACGGTTTTGTGAAGGGTAGGTCATGTCTCACAAACCTTATTGAGTTTTTGAGAAGGTGACCAAACAGGTGGATCAGGGTAAAGCTGTTGATGTGGTGTATATGGATTTCAGTAAGGCGTTTGATAAGGTTCCCCATGGTAGGCTATTGCAGAAAATAAGGAAGTATGGAATTGAAGGTGATTTAGCGGTTTGGATCAGTAATTGGCTAGCTGAAAGAAGACAGAGGGTGGTGGTTGATGGCAAATGTTCATCCTGGAGTTCAGTTACTAGTGGTGTACCGCAAGGATCTGTTTTGGGGCCACTGCTGTTTGTCATTTTTATAAATGACCTGGAAGAGGGTGTAGAAGGATGGGTTAGTAAATTTGCAGATGACACGAAGGTCGGTGGAGTTGTGGATAGTGCTGAAGGATGTTATAGGATACAGAGGGACATAGATAAGCTGCAGAGCTGGGCTGAGAGGTGGCAGATGGAGTTTAATGCGGAAAAGTGTGAGGTGGTTCACTTTGGAAGGAGTGACAGGAATGCAGAGTACTGGGCTAATGGCAAGATTCTTGGTAGTGTAGATGAACAGAGAGATCTCGGCATCCAGGTACATAAATCCCTGAAAGTTGCCACCCAGGTTAATAGGGCTGTTAAGAAGGCATATGGTGTGCTAGCCTTTATAAGCAGGGGGATTGAGTTTCGGAACCACAGGGTCATGCTGCAGCTGTACATAACTCTGGTGCGGCCACACCTGGAGTACTGCGTGCAGTTCTGGTCACCACATTATAGGAAGGATGTGGAAGCTTTGGAAAGGGTTCAGAGGAGATTTACTAGGATGTTGCCTGGTATGGAGGGAAGGTCTTACGAGGAAAGGCTCAGGGAATTGAGGTTGTTTTTGTTAGAGAGGAGAAGGCTGAGAGGTGACTTAATAGAGACATATAAGATAGTCAGAGGGTTAGATAGGGTGGACAGTGAGAGTCTTTTTCCTCGGATGGTGATGACCAACACGAGGGGACATAGCTTTAAATTGAGGGGTGAGAGATATAGGACAGATGTCAGAGGCAGTTTCTTTACTCAGAGAGTAGTAGGGGTGTGGAACGCCCTGCCTGCAACAGTAGTAGACTCGCCAACTTTAAGGGCATTTAAGTGGTCACTGGATAGACATATGGATGAAAATGGAATAGTGTAGGTCAGATAGGCTTCAGATGGTTTCACAGGTCGGCGCAACATCGAGGGCCGAAGGGCCCGTACTGCGCTGTAGTGTTCTATGTTCTATGTTCTATGTACAAACTAGGTGGATTGGCCATACTAAATTGAAAAACAAAATGAATTGGGTACTCTTAAAAAAAAAATTTTTTTTTTTAAATAGCTGTAAAGCGGTGTGGGACATCCTGAGGTCATAACAAACAATATAAAATGCACATTATTATAATTCTTTCTCTCTCCACATTAAAGGACCTGTCCCTCTGCATCAGATATTTGTGGTCCCTTGGAGCAGGAGGGGCAACTGAATGACTATTGCTGGTGCAATTTGTGGGTTAGTGATGCACAATCAATGGGCACGAAATGTAGGTGAAGTCTGAACAAAAGTCTTTAATTAGCAAGAAGTGAACCCGGCAGCAGACGCACAGGAGAATGGGTGGCTGCCGGGGAACACGGGTTCTTATACCCCGCCTCGTAGGCGGAGCTACCTTCCTCTTAGCCAATCGGGCTAAGAGGCACACGATACCTGGGCCAATGGGCAATGAGTCCTCTACACCAATGGCAGCTAACACTCCCAGGTACCGTAATACCCCTAGTCATACTACCACAGTTAGCACTTGGGGGAAACATGACCATAAAAGCTGCTGTTAAAGCCCAGCTCTGCTTTGCTGAGGTACTCCAGATTAAGAAATCTGACCTGACTTGCTTGAATGCAGTTGACTCCTGATGCTCTCAGTGCTGTGGGCCCTGGGCTGATGAGGACTATTGAGGGTCAGTTGCTCAAATGGTTTTGTAAAGGAAATTTTGTTGCCTGGATTTTGTGTCAGGGAAGACTAGCTTTTTTCCGTGCATCCCTGGATGTGGGACACGTGTGGGCAGCAGCTTGACCTTGCTTCATGCCCTGGTGAGCGAGTCAGGTGCTTTGAAATGTACCCACCCTGTCAGCAGGAGAATTGTGCACAAGATACTTCAATGTGACAAATGTGGTGCAGAATGTTCCCAGACTATTGGATCTGGCAATTAAAGCTGTGTTGGCTTCACTCTTACTTTTTCTCGGCAGATCAGCGAGCATTCTGTTCTGTTTCGAAATGCTGCTGTTTCAAAGTGCTGTCGAGGATTACACGGCCAGCTTGGGTGGGGGACACCTGCTGAAAAAACTGGGATTCGGAGATCGGGCTGCCATTTTTAAAGGGCGCCCAGATCTCAAAGCAACGTTAAAGGCCACCCTCCCCCACCCATGGACATCGGGAAGGGGGAAGGGGCAGTGGCCATGGTGGCAATTCCTGATAGTGCGCTGCCTTGCACCCAAAGACAAAGGCTGGGATTATCAAGCCCACCAGCGCTGGGAATCATCGCCAGTGGGATGAGAGGGCCGCTCCCCAAATTGTCCACTCCCATCCTACCTACCTTCTGACCGAGCCAGAAAATCCCACCCCAAAATGTTTTTTGCGACTTATTTTCCCTTTTCCTCCTGTCATACTTTAGGCACCCAGTTCTCCGCCGACGGGATTCTCCGTTTTGCCGGCGCCCAGGGATTTCCCGACGCCGTGGGGCTGCCCCACAATGGGAAACCCCATTGAAAGGCCGGCGTAACGGAGAATCGTGCCGACGGGCCGGGGCAGAAATGTGGCACGGCGGGGCGGAGAATCCAGCCCTGCCAGAGTCCCAACATTTACACCTAACCAGCCCAATGGAGGCAAAGTATAGCAGAGGACATACACTGTATGCAGTTCCCTCACACAGGGATGGGAACATGATATGCCACAACCTCCACACACCGGGTAATTCAAAGAGGAGCAGAGCGGCTCTCCAAGTTTCCAGCCACTTTCACACTCTGCCTCCCCTTCCCTCCCATCCCTACACCCCTTTTGGCGCGACCCGCGAGGAACATGGCACGAAGAAGTGACTGGATTATCTTTGCAAAGGCTTACTTCTCTTTTCGCAATCAGCCATGTGCTGAAGCTCATCGCAGCAGCTGTCAGAAGCTGGCACGGTTCTGAGTGCTTCTCAGTAAGCCTAATCTGCCAATCAAAGCATTAGCTCCCATCAGTAATTAATTTGAACTCAATCCTTGTAAGCAGATCTGAAAACAATCTAAACAAAACCAAAAGCCTTTTGACACCAACATGCAAATGCACTGCAATGTTCTTAGAACCCAATTAATCTTCGATTTTGGCATACAAATTACAAAGATTAATGACTTTACAAACAAACAAGAAGCTGACTGAGATACCTCAAAAACACGATGAAACCTTTTGTGCTTTTCATTGATGGTAACTTTTATTTCCACTCATTCTAATTTGGCAGGGAGTGGGATAGAAGGATAAAGCATGAGAAAGGAGATATAACTTGCATCAATACCCAGAGCTACGTAAATAAGATTGGTGAGCTTCAGGTGGAAATAACCACCCCAATGGGGCAATAATGGAGACCTGGTTCAAACAAGGGGAAGAAATATAATGCGGGACACAAAGAGGAAAGGTGGCAGCATTGATCAAAGATACTGAGAAAGTTCGAGACAGGGTTGATATAGCTGAGGAGTCAAAGACAAGAACTCTTAGATTAACATGAAGGAATAATTAAGAGGTTGTCACGTACAAATTATAGACCACCATGAGAAGGAGGAGCAAATTCTCTGATAAATTGGAAGGTGCAACAACTTTAGTTTGGTGTTAGTGGGGGACTTTGACTATAGGGAAAAGCGAAGGGGAAATTCCTGAAATATATCGAAGAGTTTTCTTGATCAGCGTGTTTCCAGCCCAGGATGGGAGGAAGCTGTGCTGGATTTAGATCATAGAATTTACAGTGCAGAAGGAGGCCATTTAGCCCATTGAGTCTGCACCAGCTCTTGGAAAGAGCACCCTACCCAAGGTCAACACCTCCACCCTATCCCAATAACCCAGTAATCCCACCCAACACTAAGGCCAATTTTGGACACTAAGGGCAATTTATCATGGCCAATCCACCTAACCCGCACATCTTTGGACTGTGGGAGGAAACCGGAGCACCCGGAGGAAACCCACGCATACACGTGGAGGATGTGCAGACTCCGCACAGACAATGACCCAAGCCGGAATCGAACCTGGGACCCTGGAGCTGTGAAGCCATTGTGCTATCCACAATGCTACCGTGCTGTCCTGTGGAATTAAGTGGAACAAGTGGAGAATGTTTCAGTGGTGCATTTGGGAAACAGTGATCACAATATCATTACGTTTAGAACAGTTGTGGAAAAGAACAAGCCACAATGAAGTATGAAAATAATCAAAATCTTATCAAATGGCAGAGTAGGCTTGAAGGGCCAAATGGCCTACTTGCGCTCTGAATTTGTATGTCTGTGTGTGAGCGGCACGGTAGCACAGTGGTTAGCACTGCTGCTTCACAGCGCCAGGGTCCCAGGTTCGATCCCCGGCTTGCGTCACTGTCTGTGCGGAGTCTGCACGTTCTCCCCGTGTCTGTGTGGGTTTCCTCTGGGTGCTCCAGTTTCCTCCCACAAGTCCCGAAAGATGTATTGTTAGGTGAATTGGACGTGCTGAATTCCCCCTTAGTGTACCCGTTCAGGCACCGGAGTGTGGTGACTAGGGGCTTTTCACAGCAACTTCATTGCAGTGTTAATGTAAGTCTACTTGTGACAATAAAAATTATTATTATTATGTATGTTCAACTAGAGAAGAATGAATTTCAATAATTGGAAAGGGATCTAACCCAGGTGGATTAGGAATAAAGGTTTTGCACGCAAAGCAGTAAAGAACAATGGGAAGTCCCCATAGAGGAGCGAGTTCAGGTACAGACTAGGCACATTCCCATGGCGTGAGGGCTGTGGGGAAAAAAGGGCATCCGAAACTAGAGATTCCTGGATGACCAAAGACATAGAGATTAACATGAAGCAGGTAAAGGAGGCTAATGAGAAATGATCAGGTTCATAATTGAGTACAGAACCAAGCTGAGTAAAATGATCACAGGGGAGAAATAAGAAAAGAAATAAGAGAGGCAATGAGAGGGTCTCAGAGCCGATGAGCAGGAAATCCAAAAGTCTTTCGTAAACTTATAAATAGCAAAAGAGTAGTCAAAAGAAGGGCTAGGTCAATTACGGGCCAGGAGAAAACATTATGGGGGCTGGGGATATGGCTCAAGTATTACATCAGTACTTTGCATCTATCCTCACTGGGGAATAAAGTATTCTCAGGGAGCTTGACAGGCTTTGCATCCCTGACACTTGAACACATGATCCAAGCTTGCACTCACGTGCAGTACAGGGAGAGTGGTGTGTAGTCACAGCTGCCATTATCCAGGTGAGGTCTTAACCTGAGGCTATGTTTTCTCTCTCAATTGGGCATAAAAGATCCCATGTCATCATTCTGAGGAAGAGTAGGGGAGTTCTTCCCAATGTCCTGACCAAAATTTATCCCTCAATGACCTGATCGTTATCACATCACGGCTTGTGGGATCTCAGGCTGTGCAAATCGGGATCTGTGCTGCCTACAACAGAAGAGTGCCTGCACTTCACATGTACTTCATCAGGGGCGCAATTCTCCCCTACCCGGCGGGGCGAGGGGTCCCAGCGTAGCGGAGTGGCGCCAACCACTCTGGCGTCGGGCCTCCCCATTCCTCACCTTTAGGGGCTAGGTCCGCGCTGGAATGGCTCCCGCTCCACCAACTGGCGGCAAAATTGGCCCCAACGGCCTTTGGCGCCACGCCGCCCGGCGTCGGGGCTGGCCGAAAGGCCTTCGCCGGTCGGCGTGTGTCCGCGTATGCGCGGGAGCATCAGCGGCCGCTGACGTCACCACTGGCGCATGAGCGGTGGAGGGGGTCTCTTCTGCCTCTGCCATGGTGGAGGCCGCGGTTGCGGCAGAAGAAAAAGAGAGCCCTTACGGCTCAGGCCCGCCCGCCAATCGCTGGGCCCCGATCATGGGCCAGGCCACCGTGGTGACACACCCTGGGGTCCGATCACCCCGTGCCCCCCCCCAGGACCCCGAGGGCCCGCTCGCGCCGCCAATTCCGCCGGCACAGAGGTGGTTTAAACCACGTTGGCGGGAGAGGCCTGACAGCGGCGGGATTTCAGCCCATCGCGGGCCGGAGAATCGCCGCGGGGGGCACGCCGATCGGCGGGGCGCGATTCCCGCTCCTGCCAATTCCCGGGTGCCGGAAAATTCCGGCCCCGGCGGGGGCGGGATTTACGCCGGCCCCGGGCGATTCCCCAACCCTGCGGGGGGTCGGAGAATTCCGCCCCAGCTCTAAGGGGGTTTGGAGTGGCCTGAGGTCAAGTTATTCATGAAGGCCCCGCCTTCTCAACCTTGCCCCTCACCTGAGGTGTGGTGATCCACAGGATAAATCACCATCAGTCAGCTCTCCTCCTCAAAGGGCGAAAGCAGCTTCGGGTCACCTGGGGCGATGGTGACTTTACCTTCAACTTACCTATCGATGCAAGTCTTTCCTTTAAATTAGACATCACAGTAGCTCTTTGTATGCAAAGCCTATACTTGTATAGGGATACTGCGAAAGGCATAATTAGACTTTTCTTTATTTCACCTTTTGAAAAACCATTTCCTAATCCCCTTTGTACCACGGTAGAATTTCTAAGTAGCATTTGCATTTGTTGCCTTTCTGCATGGGCAGCTTTAACATCCCACACAGCACGAACCGACATCTGACGGGATAATTTCTCTGTCGATATATATTAATTTCTGAAAAAGTGAAAGACCACGGAGAAAATTGCTTTATGTAAATCCTGCCATTTCTTCAGGCCGTTATACATTTTTCTTGGCCACCCAAGCCAGCTTAGCTGCTTCACGGGCTTAGCTATGCAGCAATGGAGAGCTTCAAATCTGGAGTACTACGTGCTCCATTTCAAACTGGCCTGGAATGTCATCTTTAGTCATGACTTTTCCTTTCTTTATTCATTGGATGTGGACGTCACTGGCTTGGCCAGAATTTCGGAAGAGTCAACCACGTTGCCGCGGGTCTGGAGTCACGTGTAAGCCAGGCCAGGTAAAAATCCCAAAGGACATTAGTGAACCTGATGGGGTTTTATGACCCTTGACAATGGTTTCATGATTTTTATTGAATTCAAATTCCACAATCTGCCCTGGTGGGAATCAAACCCAGGTCTCCAGAACAATACTCTGAGTCTCTGGGTTACTAGTTTTATCATAGAATCATAGAATTTACAGTGCAGAAGGAGGCCATTTGGCCCATCGCGTCTGCACCAGCTCTTGGAAAGAGCACCCTACCCAAGGTCAACACCTCCACCCTATCCCCATAACCCAGTAACTCCACCCAACACTAAGGGCAATTTTGGACACTAAGGGCAATTTATCATGGCCAATCCACCTAACCTGCCCATCTTTGGACTGTGGGAGGAAACCGGAGCACCCGGAGGAAACCCACGCACACACGGGGAGGATGTGCAGACTCCGCACAGACAGTGACCCAAGCCGGAATCGAACCTGGGACCCTGGAGCTGTGAAGCCATTGTGCTATCCACAATGCTGCCCGATTAAAAATAAAGCTGTCCCCATTAGCTATCAAAAAGCATTAAGGGACACATTGAAAATTTTGACCAAGATTACATAAGAGAATGTCAGAAAGAAATTTTACACAGTGGTAATGAGCAGGAACTCAATGCTTACACTGAAAGACCAATAATGTCCAAGTCCTGATGAATCAAGTGACGATGTAAGATTTGATGTGGTATTTGCTTCAGGTGTCCTGTCTGCAAATCCTCTTCTAATATCCAATTGTTGATCCGGATAGTTCAGTGACAACACCGCTGAGCCACTGTCTCCCCTACATTATACATTGATAGGTTTTGATCAAAAGTTTGTTGTGAGTTTGCTTATTTATTTACTCCAATGAAAGGGCAATTTAGCTTGGCCAATCGACCGACCCTGCACATCCTTGGGTTGCGAGGAGGGTGAGACCCACGCAGACTCCACACGGACAGTTGCCCGGGGCTGGGATCAAATCGGGTCCTTTGCACGGTGAGGCAGCAGGCGAACCACTGCACCACCCTGACACCTTTTGTTTTGAATGTATAACGTAAGCTTGTTTTCAGAAGGGGGAAAGACTGATTTCCAAGTTCCTCACACACTGCCCCCCCCCCCCCCCCCCCGAGAAGGTGTTCAACGGCTGCAGTGCGTGCGGTGAAGGCATCCCTAGAGTATTGTTAGAGATGGAATTTCACGCTAGTAGATAAAAGCTAATTACAGCGGATGCTGGAATCTGGGGGTGAGACCCACGCAGACACAGGGAGAATGTGCAAACTCCACACAGACAGGGACCTGCGTTGCTCCAGAAAATACTGGACAATCTCAGCAGGTCTGACAGCATCTGTGGAGAGAGAAGGGAGCTCACGGAATTTCATTCATCAAAATGAAGGAACATCAATGCAGTTCCATGTGAGGATGGTGTATGGCTGGGAGGGGAACTTGCAGATGAAGGTGTTCCAATGTACCCACTGCCCTTGTTCTTCTGGTGCAAAAGGTGGCAGGCTTGAGAGGTGCTGACAATGAAGCTTGGGTGAGTTCCTGCAGTGCAAGTTGTGAATGGTACACATTGATGCTACTGTGATGGAGGTAGTGACTGTTGAAAGTGGTGGATAGGATGCTGATCAAAAGGGCTGCTTTGTCCTGAATGGAGTCGTGATTCCTGTGTGCCGCTGGAGCTGTACTGATCCAGGCAAATATTCCATCACACGTCTGACTTCAGTGTGGGGTCTCTGTCTTCTGATGCTTCCTCGGATGCTCCCTCTGCCTTCTTACCTCACTCACCACTTTCAGGAGCCTCCCAAAATGATTCTCGGTGGCTGTGCGTTCGAGGCCTTTTGCTTTTGCTTTCTTCACCATCCCCATTCCCCACTTGTGAATCTTCCACTGTTCCCCCGCACCCTGTAAAATCCTTCACAGTATCTTTCAGTACCAGGAGAGAGCAATAGAGCAATCAAAGTTGCTGCTATTGTTTGGGAGTGAGCTGGTGAGGTAATAATGATGGTGAGCTGGTAATGATGTACGAGTGTATTGCTAATTCAATTCTTCCACCGACAGCTACTCAAGTTGGGAGCAATCATGACTTGTTGCTGGAGTAAAGTGGGCAATATCAAAATCAATCACCCGTCCTACATCCGAATTACATTTCTATGGAGTTCAAGGTTATAACACTAACTACTCATCAAAAGTACATCATCGGTCATAAACCATGTTATGACATCCTGAGGTTGTGAAAGGTGCTATCATAAATCACAGCGTACAGGTTGACCTGGTGTATAAGACAACATCATTTTTCCAAAACTGAAAATCATGGGCTGGATTCTCCGCTGTTGGGATTGTCCGTTTCCCGGGTAATTTCCCTGCGGCATGTGGCTGCCCACAATGGGAAACCCCATTGGCCGACTGGCGAGATGGAGAATCCCACTCCCGGCGGGGACGCGCCGCACCAGAAAACATGTGCGGCGGGACAGAGGATCCCGCCCCATGGGCTTGAGTCACCGCTGTTGGGATGTTCCGTTTTGCCGGCAGCCCAGGGGTTTCCCGACGGCATTGGGCTGCCGGCGAAACGGAGCACCCCGCCGGCCTGCTGAACCAGAAATCCGGCGTGGCGGGATGGAGAATCCAGCCCCATGTTTTTATATATACTTGGAATGTAAGTCATAACCACCGTCCCCCCACCCCATGCTCCCCAGCCCCCCCCCATTCCTTTCGCCACAACAATGTTTCGACCATGTTTTATTTACCAATACCTTACATCTGGACACAATGGATCAAGTAAGAGCTAGGGCTGAGTTGCGAAGGCATGCCACCACAACGCAGCAGATGCCAACTCTCTGCGTCAGATGCTGGTGATCAACCATGATCCTATTGAATGGTGGTGCAGACTCGAGGGGCCGAACGGCCCTCTCCTGTTCCAATTTCTTCCGGTCTTCTTATGGTTTCAATGCCAGCTGCCCACACCCATACTGGTGGTAATCTTCTATACTCAGCGTCCAAGTCAACTCCTGTTTTGGAGGGACTTTTCAAGGCTTCAAAGGTGGACTTATATGTTGATTATCAATGGTATATAAATGAAAGGCTTTGCCCCTGCGTTACCGGTACAACTCCTTCTCATTGCCTAGCTGCTCTTCTTTATCTCTATGTCTCTCTCTCTTGCTTCCTGATCTATCAGTGCAGGGAAAGGGAAGTAAAGATGGCAAGGGAGAAATTGCTGTCTGACAGCTTGGCTGAAGAACTAGGATTTAAACACACTTGGCAAGGTGTGCAGAGAGGCTCAGGGGATGGCAAGCAGGGCTTTGATCCCCCGTGACAATGCCTCTGAGCTACAGCGTTCAGTCTGATGCACCGCCACCTGGGTAAAGTTACAAACCTAAATCACATCTGCGCTACAAATGTTGATGTGCAACAGTGAATTTGCCGAGAGAACAGCTCACATGTAAACAAAGCAAATTGTTCGCTCGCTGGAGAGCTTAGTGTACAAAAGCTGCAGGATCTCTACAGCAGCTGTGCAAACGTGGGGAAAGGTTATGCTCAACACAAAAGCTTGGTGTATTGCGTAACCCCAAGAGTGTTCCCCCTCCCCACCCCCTGATTTCAAAATATGGTGTTGGGCGTAGTGGTGTGGTGGGTAAATTGTTTAGCGACTGATGGGTTGAAGTAATATGGCAAGGTAAACAATGTCAGTGCACATGCCCGTGAGGGTAAGTATAATTGTTTATTTAGGAGTAGTGCCAATGTTCATATAATAGAGGTGATCTTTGGGACATCATATGAATATAAAACTTCACATGAATTCATGGCACTTGGAAGGAGCTCAATGATTCCCTTGTTAAGGTTTTGCAGAGTGAGCTTGTTTTTCCATCAACTTCCTTTGCTTTTTATTACCCTTGGAAATGTGCCTGCAAAGTGTTATCACTGCAAAGAGAGGGTGCAAACCAAGAGATAAATAGGGTATTACCAGCAGCAAACAATCAAAAACAGGCTGTACACTTTCCATTCTTTCCCACACGCCACTCCCCCAATTTTGTTCCTTCTTTCTCATCCTCAACCCTGCTGCCCATGTCATACAATTTACATTGCGGAAGGAGGCCATTTGGCCCATCAAATCTACCCCGAGCTGGAAGATCACGCTACCTAAGGCCACAGCTCCACACTATTCCCGTAACCTAGCAACACCACCTAACGTTTGGACACTGCGGGGCAATTTAGCATGACCAATCCACCTAACCTGCATATCTTTGGACTGTGGGAGGAAAGCGGAGCACCCGGAGGAAACCCACGCAGACACGGGGAGAAAGGGCAGCACGGTAGCATAGTGGTTAGCACAATTGCTTCACAGCTCCAGGGTCCCTGGTTCGATTCCATGCTGAAGTCACTGTCTGTGCGGAGACTGCAAGTTCTCCCCGTGTCTGCGTGGGTTTCCTCCGGGTGATACAGTTTCCTCCCACAGTCCAAAGATGTGCAGGTGAGGTGGATTGGCCATGATAAATTGCCCTTAGTGTCCAAAATTGCCCTTTGTGTTGGGTGGGGTTACTGGGTTATGTGGATAGGGTGGAGGTGGGGGCTTGGGTAGGGTGCTCTTTCCAAGAGCCGGTGCAGACTCGATGGGCCGAATGGCCTCCTTCTGCACTGTAAATTCTATGATGATTCTATGAACGAGCAGACTCCGCACAGACAGTGACCCAAGCCGGGAGTCCTTATCCGCTCTCAGTCCCGTGTTCATTGCCTACCTGTCCTCAAATTCATAATTCTCAACCTTGTGTTCAAACCCTTCCCTTGCTTCGCCCCCTCCCTATCTCTGTAAGCTCCTCCAGCCCTTAAAACCCTCCGATCTCCTTCATCCTGGCCTCCTGCCTTCAGCTGCCTAATTCCCCAAGCTTCAGAATTGCCTTTGTTCGCCTCTTCTCCCTCTCCATCTCCTCTCCTTTTAACATTCTCCTTCAAAACTAACACTGGTTCTCATATCTCCTCATGTGGCTTTGCAATGAGTTTTATCTCAGTGTAGTCTTTGAAAAGAGCCTTGGATTGTTTTAAATGAAAATGTCTACATAAATACAAGTTGGTGTTTTTGTTGTTGTTGAACTCTTTTGAAGCACAGTCACTTCTTGTATGTAGAGAATGTGACAGGGGATCTGCAGACAGTAAAATCCCATAAACTGCAACGGGATAATGACCGTATTAAAAATTTTAATGATGTTGGTTGAGCCATAAACATTTGCTAGACCACTGGGAAAGGATCTTCCTCAAAATAGGAATGTTTCAATCCACTTGAGAGGACGGTCAGGCCTTGGCTTAACGTCTGTTCCAGAAGAAGCCACTGGTGTGGTATCACTTTAAGAGAGAATATGCTAGTGAAACTTTCAAAATTAAATAAATAAAGTAAATAAAGGAGCCAGAATGAATAGTGTTGTTATCAGGGAGGGATAGTGGCTTAGTGGTAATATCACTGGGCCGGTAATCTCGAGGCCTGGTTGAATGTTCTGGGGCGCAAATTCAAATCAAACGATGGCAGCTTGTGAGATATAAATCGAATCAATACATCTGGAATGTAAAGTTATCCTCAGCAATGAAATTATCATTGATTTTCTGAAAAAACCTTTGTGGCTCACTAATGTCCTTCAGTGAAGGAAATCTGCCATCCTTGTCTGGTGCGGCCTGGCCTACATACAGCTCTAGCCCCACAGAAATGTGGTTAACTCTCAACTGCCCTCAGTTCAAGGGCAATCAAGGATAACAAAAGCGGATCTTGTGAATGTTCATTCATTGAGAATATTCAAGATAGAGAACGATAGATTTTTAGAGATTAAAATATTTATGAGACATGGGGATAGAGCCGGGAGGTAGTGGTAGAATTTCAGCCAGATTGTATTGAATGGGCTCTGAGGCGCAGAATGGCCTATTCCTGTTATTGTTTCTTAAAAGTCACAGGGTTAAATTTAACAATTTCATCCTTTGAGGTTTGCTGACTATATAACAGAAAATAACATATTAAAGCAAGAAAAGCCAATCATGCTCAACCAACTGGAATTAATCAATATGAGAATTAAAAACCCGAAAGCTCAGGGGAAAACAAAACTACTAAGAAATCCTGGGGACTTTTAGTCTTGCCCGTCACTCGGAATATGAGGAATATCGCTGCCAAGATTGAAAATGAAATGAAATGAAAATCGCTTATTGTCACGAGTAGGCTTCAATGAAGTTACTGTGAAAAGCCCCTAGTCACCACATTCCGGCGCCTGTCCGGGGAGGCTGGTACGGGAATCGAACCGTGCTACTGGCCTGCTTGGTTTGCTTTA
Organism: Scyliorhinus canicula; assembly: GCF_902713615.1. NCBI lineage: Eukaryota > Metazoa > Chordata > Chondrichthyes > Carcharhiniformes > Scyliorhinidae > Scyliorhinus > Scyliorhinus canicula. The sequence continues at coordinate 19,606,037 of NC_052148.1, read as the reverse complement.
AAAGCTAGAGATTTAGCCGAGTGAGCTAAACCAGCTCTTCCAAAGCATCTGAACGCAAAAGCAAAGTACTACAGATGCTGGAAATGTGAAATAAAAGCACAAAATGGCGGAAAGAAAATGGTGCGGAGAAATGGGGCTGTTTTGTCCGCCCTCCCAGCCGCGTTTTTCTCGGCTGCGAGAAGTAGCTCGCTGTTCGCTGGCGGCGGTAATTTCTGTTCTTGCCACTGACAATGGGAATTCCCATGGAAACAGCCCCCTGCGCCAGCTGGAAACCCGTGGGCACTGCCGACAGGGCCAGAGAAACCCGCTGCCAGTGTATAGCTGGAGAACTCTGGTCATGGAGTCGATGATTCAGGCGAACGACCCTTAATCAGAAATGAGGAAGGAGAGAAACGCGATAGGTTTTGAGCAAGTGAATGGAGGGAGGAAGAGGAACAAAAGGGTTGGTCCGAGGTAGGCGATATTTCTCATGTCAGTTCAAATCACAGAGGGGCAACAATTGAGACTATGAATATTGACATGTTTTTGAACTGAGGAAAGAGAAATTATTATGTTATATAAATAAATTAATGTTAGTTCTAATTCACAATAAGTGCCAATTTTGCTCCAACTTTGCCAGGTGAGAATGGGATAATTCACGGTTAAAATTACTTCCGAAACTTACCCGTTAACTCCGACTCCATGAATGCCTACTACCACTTGAACTTGACCTTTTTAGCTGGCTAAGGCCTCAAGCAGCCGTCTCTTTAATGTCACTGGGATTAGATAAACCAGCATCTGAAAATTATTCATTTAGCGAGAGGTACTTGGTCAGAGCTACGAAGCCCATTTCCCATCGACACTGGAGTACTGTGATTCTTACAACTTCAGTGCGTAGTTGGGTTACTTCAGTGGGTGTTAAGAGCCAACATTCTCTGAACAGCATTGAAAAAGTTTGGGGAATGGCAAGACAATGCTACAACGTATCTCGTCCCATCACTGGAAGGAAACAGGGAGAAAAGAGGATATATTAGAAAAATACCCAGGCAGGGTGGGATGAATCCTCAGTTGATGAAGAAAGGAAGGGCGCAAATAGTGGAGACTCATAGCCACAAGTTTCCCTTCAAACAAATGCCATCCTGCCTGGGATATATATCTCCGTTCCTTCACTGACGCTGGGTCAAAATCCTGGAAATCCCTCCCGAGCAGCACTGTGGGTGTATCCAAACCACATGGACTGCAGCCATCGAGAAGGTGGCTCACCACCACCTTCTCAAGGGCAATTAGGGATGGGCAACAAATGCTGGCCTTTTCAGTGATTCTAAAATCCCGCAAACAAGTGTAAAACAATCGCCCAGTCCTCTTTGGCTGTGGGAATGGTGCCAAAGGACTGCAAGGATATAAATGTTACCCCGATGTTCACAAAAGCAGACAGGTTTAATCACAAGCCAGTCGGCCTGACATCAGTGGTGGGGAAAAGTTTTAGGTACAATAAGCTTTGACAAAATTGTCACTTCAAAAAACATGGCTCAATAAATGACAGCTTGTGGGGACTTATTAAAGGCAAATTGTGTATGGCAAACTTGACTGAGTTCTTTGATGGAGTAAAAGACATGGTTGAAGACAGTAAAAAGGCTACAGTTGTATATATGGACTTTCAAATAGGATTTAATAAAGTACCAAATAATATATTTGACAGCAAAGTTGAAGGGTATGGGATTAAAGGGATAGGGACAGCATGGGCATAACCAAGGGATATCAAGCAGCTGTGAGTAGTTTTTCTTCTTTTGTTCATTCATGGGATGTGGAAGCCACTGACTTGGCCAGCACTTTTATTGCCCATCCTTAATTACCCTTGTGAAGATGACAATAGATGCGACCATCAATTCACATGAGACGGAGAGTTGAAGTGAACAGTGGCTTTAATCAGCTAGAACTGTGCCTGCCTGTGACTGCTCTGCACTGAGAGCTGCCTGCAGGGCAGCAGCTCTATATACCTCCCCTCAAGGGGGTGGAGCCAGGGGCGGAGCCCACAAGGGCACCAACATGATAAAAGCGGTGTAATACAGTACAATGGTCCATAGGTGGAGCCCACAAGGGCAACAACATAGTGCAATGCAATACAGTGGTGAATGGCTGCCATAATGCATTCACTACATTCACCCCCTGTTAACAAATTGAAGTCCAGTGGGGATGAAGTGGCTCACAGGTTGAGTCTGTCCGGCGCCCTGATCGTGCGCTGCAATAGCCTGAGCTCAGGTTTTGCTGTGGGCACGGGTATTGAATTCGTCGATGTGAGCACGGATGTGGACTCCGGGAGCGTGTCTTCTGGAGCTTCATCCCTGTAGGTCGGCGATAGGGGGATGGGGGTATAGGAGAGGGGGTGGACGCCATGTAGGGGCGGGGGCGCTGTTCAGTGTAGGTTGGGGGGGGGGGGGGGGTAGGTGATGGTCACAGGGGATCCTGCAGGTGCCAGGTCCCGGAGGGAGACTGTATCCTGTCGGCCGTTGTAGTGCGCTACGTAGGCATACTGGGGGTTGGGGGTGAAGGAGCTGGACCCTCTTAACCAGGTAGTCGGACTTATGGCTCCTCATGTGTTTTCGGAGGAGTACTGGCCCCTGTGTCATTGGCCAGGCTGGAAGCGAGACCCCGGAGGTGGATTTCGTGGGGGAAACAAATAGGCGGTCATGAGGGGTCTCATTCGTGGCTATGCAAAGAAGTGACCTAATGGAGTGGAGCGCGTCAGGGAGGACCTCCTGCCAGTGGAAAACTGGGAGATTCCTAGACCGTAGGGTCAGGAGGACGGCCTTCCATACCGTCGCGTTCTCCCTCTCCACCTGCCCGTTTCCCCGGGGATTGTAACTGGTAGTCCTGCTCGAGGCGATGCCCTTACCGAGCAGGTACTGACGCAGTTCATCGCTCATAAACGAGGAGCCCCGGTCACTGTGGACGTAAGCGGGGAAACCGAACAAGATGAAGATACTATGTAGGGCCTTAATGATGGTGGTCGCGGTCATTTCGAGGCAAGGGATTGCAAAGGGGAAGCGGGAGAACCCGTCAACGACGTTGAGAAAATACGCGTTGCGGTTGCCAGAAGGGAGGGGCCCTTTGAAGTCGATACTGAGGCGCTCAAAGGGCCGGGATGCCTTCACCAGGTGGGCCTTATCTGGTCGATAGAAGTGCAGTTACACTCCACGTAGATTTAGCAGTGCCTGATCATGGCCCTGACCTCCTCGGTGGAGTAGGGCAGGTTGTGGGCCTTGATATAGTGGAGAAGCCTGGTGACCCCCGGGTGGCAGAGGTCATTGTGGATGGCCCGGAGTCGGTCATCTTGCGCGCTGGCGCATGTGCCGCGGAACAGGGCATCTGGGGGCTCATTGAGCTTCCCAGGACGATACACGATATCGTAATTATAGGTGGAGAGTTCAATCCTCCACCTCATGATCTTATCGTTCTTGATCTTGCTCCGCTATGTGTTGTCGAACATGAAGGCTACCGGCCATTGGTCAGTGACGAGGATGAACCTCCTCCCAGCGAGGTAGTGCCTCCAATGCCGCACAGCTTCCACAATGGCTTGAGCTTCTTTTTCGACTGAGGAGTATCGAATCTCAGAGGCATTGAGGGTACGGGAGAAAATTGCCTGCCTGATTAAGGGTAGCGGCGAGGGCGACATCTGACACGTCGCTCTCCACCTGGAAGGGGACAGACTTGTCCCCCGCACGCATTGCAGCTTTGGCAATATCGGCCTTGATGCGGCTGAAGGCCTGGCGGGCCTCAGCCGCCAGTGGGAAGATGGTGGCTTTGATCAGTGGGCGGGCTTTGTCCGCAGAGTTGGGGACCCACTGGGCGTAATAGGAAAAGAACCCGAGGCATCTTTTCAGGACCTTGGGGCAGTGGGGAAGAGGGAGTTGTAGGAGGGGGTGTATGCGGTCGGGGTCGGGCCCTAGGACTCCGTTTTCCATGACATAGCTGAGGATGGCTAGTCTGGTTGTGCGGAAAATGCATTTCTCCTTGTTATAACTGAGGTTAAGGGCTTGGGCGGTTTGGAGAAACTTCTGAAGGTTGGAGTCGTGGTTCTGCTGGTTGTGGCTGCAGATGTTGTCCTAGTGCGGAAATTTGGCCCACAGCCCGTATTGGTCCACCATTCGGTCCATCATTCTTTGGAAGACTGAGACCCCTTTGGTGACGCCGAAGGGGACCTGGAGGAAGTGGAAGAGGCGGCCGTCTGCCTCAAAGGTTGTGTAGTGGCAGTCCTCCGGGTGGATTGGGAGCTGGTGGTATGTGGACTTCAGATACACCGTGGAGAACACCCGGTAGTGTGCGATCTGATTCACCATGTCCGCTATCCGGGGGAGGTGGTACGCATCGAGGTGTGTGTACCGGTTAATGGTTTGGCCGCAGTCTACAACCATCCGGTTCTTTTCCCCGGTCCTGACGACCACCACCTGGGCTCTCCAGGGGCTGTGACTGGCCTCGATGATCCCTTCCCGCAAGAGTCGCTGGACCTTGGACTTGATAAAAGTCCTGTCCTGGATACTGTACCGCCTGCTCCTGGTGGTGATGGGTTTACCGTCGGTGGTGAGGTTTGCGAATAGTGGGGGAGGGTCAACCTTCAGGGTCGCGAGGCTACATACGGTGAGAGTGGGTAGGGGCCCGCAGAACTTCAGGGTCAGGCTCCTGAGGTTGCACTGGAAGTCCAGTCCCAACAGGAGAGGAGCGCAGAGATCGGGGATGGTATAGTTTAAAGTTTGCGACACAGTACCCCCAGATCTGCACTTAATGCGATCCGGAAGCGATGGAGATTGTTTGAAATGCGGGGGAGATTTGGAGAGGACAGCGCCTTACCGTGTCTGGGTATACGAAGCTCTCCGTGCTCCCGGAGTCAAACAGGCAGTGCGTTACGTGCCCATTGACCTGGACGGTCATCATGGAGTTCCCAAGGTACTTTGGGCGTGACTGGTCGAGGGTGATGGTGCCGTGTTGCTGGTAGCCGGCGTGGTCAGAGGTGGTGGGCTGGTCCCAAGATGGCTGCCCCATCGGTCGCACGTGTCGGGAGGCGTTGAATATGGCGTCCAAGATGGCGGCCCCCGTCGGTCGCACGTGTCGGGCGGCGATGAAGATGGCAGCCAAGATGGCGGCCCCCATGAGTCGCACATGGTAGGTCACATGGGGGACGGTGGCCAAGATGGTGGTCCCCGGGAGTCGCACATGTTGTGTAAAGTAGAAAATGGCTGCCCCCATGGACAACACGAGGCAGATGACGCGTCCGAAGGGGGCGGAACCGGCAGGCACACAACCACGCTGCGGGGTCTGCGGGCCTGTGAGTCTGAGAGTCAGGCCTGTGATTTGGAGGATTTGGATCTGGCCAGGCAAACTTTGGCAAATTGTCCTTTCCTGCTGCAGTCACTAAAGGTCACGTTCCGAGCTGGGCAACGCTGCCTGGGGTGCTGGTGCTGGCCGCAGAAATAGCAGGGTAGCCACCGGGATTGGGCGGGCAGCCGCGCGGCACATGCCTGAGGAACTCTCTGGTCGGGTGTCCACGAGGGGGTCGCGTGGTCGGACAGGAAAGCGTTGAGGCTTTGAAACGCTACTTCTAGGGAGCTGGATATTTTTACCGTCTCTTCTAGGTCAAGAGCGCCCTTCTCGAGCAGGCGCTGTCTGACGTAGTTGGGCCGGACTCCAGCCACATAGGCATCCCGGATGCAGGGTTCCATGTGTTGTGAGGCCATGACGGCCTTGTAGTTGCAGCTTCGCGTCAGGACTTTGAGGTCGCGTGAGAACTCCTCCAGTGATTCCCCGGGGTGTTGGCGGTGAGTGGTGAGGAGATGCCGCGCGAACACTTCATTCAGCGGCCTCACGTATTGGCGCTCCAGCATCGCGAGCGCGTCTGCGTATGTGGTCGCTTCCTCGAGTTACACGGAGATTCGATAGCTCACTATCATGGTGGAGGCAGCGAGGTCGGCCTCAAAACAGCAGAGCCAGTGCGAAAAAATCCCTTTGGCTTCAGCGGCCTTAGGGTCGAGCTCCAGTCGGTCAGGTTTGAGGGCTGCTTCCATCACAATGCTGTAGCTGATTAAATTGATTCGACCATCAATGCACACGAGATGAAGAGTTGAAGTGAACAGTGGATTTAATCAACTAGAACTGTGCCTGCCTGCGACTGCTCTGCACTGAGAGCCGCCTGCAGTGCAGCAGCTCTATATACCTCCCCCCAAGTGGCAGAGCCCGCAAGGGCACCAACATGATACAATGCGGTGTAATGCAATACAACTGTCCATGGGCAGAGCCCACAAGGGCACCAACACGATACAAGCGGTGTAATACAGTACAATGGTCCATAGGTGGAGCCCACAAGGGCAACAACATAGTACAATGCAATACAGTGGTGAATGGCTGCCATAGTTTGAGTAGGGTGATCATGGCTTGGCACAACATCGAGGGCCAAAGGGCCTGTTCTGTGCTGTACTGTTCTATGTTCTATGGTACACACGGTGAGTTTCTGTAAATGGTACACACGGTGAGTTTCTGTAAATGGTACACACGGTGAGTTTCTGTAAATGGTATGGTACACACGGTGCGTTTCTGTAAATGGTATGGTACACACAGTGCGTTTCTGTAAATGGTATGGTACACATGGTGAGTTTCTGTAAATGGTACACACGGTGAGTTTCTGTAAATGGTACACACGGTGAGTTTCTGTAAATGGTAGACATGGTGAGTTTCTGTAAATGGTACACACGGTGAGTTTCTGGAAATAGTACACACGGTGGGTTTCTGTAAATGCTACACACGGTGAGTTTCTGTAAATGCTACACACGGTGAGTTTCTGAAAATGGTACACACGGTGAGTTTAAGTAAATGGTACACACGGTGGGTTTCTGTAAATGGTACAGACGGTGAGTTTCTGTAAATAGTACACACGGTGAGTTTCTGTAAATGGTACAAACGGTGAGTTTAAGTAAATGGTACACACGGTGGGTTTCTGTAAATGGTACAGACGGTGAGTTTCTGTAAATGGTACACACAGTGAGTTTCTGTAAATGGTACACACAGTGAGTTTCTGTAAATAATACACACGGTGAGTTTCTGTAAATGGTACACACAGTGAGTTTCTGTAAATGGTACACACGGTGAGTTTCTGTAAATGGTATGGTACACCCTGTGAGTTTCTGTAAATGGTACACACGGTGAGTTTCTGTAAATGGTACACACGGTGAGTTTCTGTAAATGGTACACACGGTGAGTTTCTGTAAATGGTACACACAGTGAGTTTCTGTAAATGGTACACACGGTGAGTTTTTGCAAATGGTACACACGGTGAGTTTCTGTAAATGGTACACACGGTGAGTTTCTGTAAATGGGCAGCACGGTAGCATGGTGGTTAGCATAAATGCTTCACAGCTCCAGGGTCCCAGGTTCGATTCCCGGCTGGGTCACTGTCTGTGTGGAGTCTGCACGTCCTCCCCGTGTGTGCGTGGGTTTCCTCCGGGTGCTCCGGTTTCCTCCCACAGTCCAAAGATGTGCGGGTTAGGTGGATTGGCCATGTTAAATTGCCTGTAGTGACCTAAAAATTAAGGGGGGGGAGGAGTTGTTGGGTTACGGGTATAGGGTGGATACGTGGGTTTGAGTAGGGTGATCATGGCTTGGCACAACATCGAGGGCCAAAGGGCCTGTTCTGTGCTGTACTGTTCTATGTTCTATGGTACACACGGTGAGTTTCTGTAAATGGTACACACGGTGAGTTTCTGTAAATGGTACACACGGTGAGTTTCTGTAAATGGTATGGTACACACGGTGCGTTTCTGTAAATGGTATGGTACACACAGTGCGTTTCTGTAAATGGTATGGTACACATGGTGAGTTTCTGTAAATGGTACACACAGTGAGTTTCTGTAAATGGTACAGACAGTGAGTTTCTGTAAATGGTACACACAGTGAGTTTCTGTAAATGGTAAACACAGTGAGTTTTTGTAAATGGTACACACGGTGAGTTTCTGTAAATGGTACACATGGTGAGTTTATGTCAATGGTATGCACAGTGAGTTTCTGTCAATGCTACACACGGTGAGTTTCTGTAAATTGTACACATGGTGAGTTTCTGTAAATGGTACACACGGTGAGTTTCTGTAAATGGTACACACGGTGAGTTTCTGTGAATTGTACACACGGTGAGTTTCTGTAAATGGTACACATGGTGAGTTTCTGTAAATGGTACACACGGTGAGTTTCTGTAAATGGTATGATACACACGGTGAGTTTCTGTAAATGGTACACACGGTGAGTTTCTGTAAATGGTACACATGGTGAGTTTATGTCAATGGTATGCACAGTGAGTTTCTGTCAATGCTACACACGGTGAGTTTCTGTAAATTGTACACATGGTGAGTTTCTGTAAATGGTACACACGGTGAGTTTCTGTAAATGGTACACACGGTGAGTTTCTGTAAATTGTACACACGGTGAGTTTCTGTAAATGGTACACATGGTGAGTTTCTGTAAATGGTACACACGGTGAGTTTCTGTAAATGGTATGATACACACGGTGAGTTTCTGTAAATGGTACACACAGTGAGTTTCTGTAAATGTTACACACAGTGAGTTTCTGTAAATGGTACACACGGTGAGTTTCTGTAAATGGTATGATACACACGGTGAGTTTTTGTAAATGTACATACAGTGAGTTTCTGTAAATGGTACATACGGCTGCCACTGTTCGTAGATGGTGAAGGGAGTTGATGTTGGAGATGGTTCATGGAGTGCCAATCAGGAGGGCTGCTTTGTCCTGGACGGTGTTGAGCTTGTTGAGCGCTGTTGGAGTTGCACTCATCCAGGTGGTGGGCAAGCTTTGGGAGTCAAGAGGTGAGATAGTCGCTGCAGGATTCCGAGCCTCTGTCTTGGTCTTTGAAGCCAAAGTACTTATATGGCTGGTCCAGTTCAGTTTCTGGTCAATGGTAACTCCCCAGGATGTTGATAGTACGGGATTCAGGGATGGTCATGCTATTGAATGTCAATGGGTGATGGTTAGATTCTCTCTTTTTTTAGATGGTTATTTCCTGGCACTTGTATGGCGTGAATGTAACTTGCCACTTGTTATCCCAACCCTGAATATTATCAATATCTTGTTGCATTTGGAAATGGACTGATTAAGTATCTCAAGTCCCAATTGTGCTGAATATGTGCAATCATCAGCGAATATCCCCATTTCTGGCTTTTTGAAGCAGCTCAAGATAGTTGGGCCGAGACACAACTGTGAGGAGCTCCTGCAATGATGTCCTGGAAATTAGATAATTGATCTCTAACTACCACGACCATCTTCCTTTGTGCCAGATATGACTCCAACAAGCAGAAAGTTTCCCCGATTCCCATTGACTCCAGTTTCGCTGAGGCTCATTGATGTCATACTCGGTCAAATGCTGCCTTGATGTCAAGGGCAGTCACTCGCACCTCACCTCTGACATTCAGCTCTTTTGTCCATGATTGAACCGAGGCTGTAATAAGGGCAGGAGCTGAGTGACCCTGCCGGAACCCAAACTGAGTGTCAGTGAGCAGGTTAATGCTGAGTAAAGTGCCAGTCAATAGCACTGTTGATGATCCCTTCTATCACTTTACAGATGATCGAGGATAGACTGATGTGGCAGCAATTGACCATTTGAATTTGTCCTGATTTTTGTATACAGGACATGCTTGGGCAATTTTGCACATTGTTGGGTAGATGCCAGTGTTGTAGCTGTACTGGAACTGCCAAGGGAGCAGCAAGTTCTGGAGCATAAATCTATAAGAATGTTCTCATGGTCTTTATATATAAAGTGCCCTCAGTAGTTTCTAGGTATCATGTGCCGTGAATTGAACTAGCTAAAGGCTAACCTCTGAGATGCTGGGGGACCTCAGGAGGCTGTGATGGATCATCTACTCAGCACTTCTGGCTGACGCTGGTTACAAATGCTTCAGCCTTGTCTTATATGCTGATGTGTTGGGCTCCCCCATCAGTGAGGATGGGGATATTTGTGGAGCCTCTTCCTCCAGTGTGTTGTTTAATTGTGCGCCACGGGATGCAGCCAGACTGCAGAGGATAGATCTGATCCATTGGCTGTGGGATTGCATGTTATTCGCATGCTGCTTACACTTTCTGGCATGCAAGTAGTCCTGTGTTGTAACTTCACCACGTTGAAACCTAATTTTTGAGTATCCTGGTGCTGCTCCTGGCATACCTTCCTGCACTCTTCATTGAACCATTGAGGTTGATACTCAGGTGTATGCTGTGGTGATCACAAGTTAACTAGATGCAATACAACTGAGCAAACACTAGAGGGGGCACGGGAGAGCCATATAAATAGACGGGGACAGGAAGTGAGGACACACTTCACAGAGGGCAGAACTTGGAGCAGGACACACACACACGCCAGCTAGGAGCACTGAAGGTAGCCGTAGGTAACAGCTCTGAAGAGAGAACGAACTCACAATAAAGCATCTTCTCCACATTTGAGACTACGAGCTTTATTAAGACACAAGGAACAACACATATGCTAAGATGCTGGTATTAGGATTACTGTAATTTTTGATACATGTGCGAATTTTAAAAAGAATTCATTCACAAGATATGGGAAAAGATTCTCCAACACCCCGCCGGGTCCGAGAATCGCCGGGGGGGGAGGGGCGGTGTGAATTCTGCCCCCGCCGACTGCCAAATTCTCTGGCGCCGGGGTATTGGCGGGGCCAAGAATCGCGCCGCGCCGTACGGCGGCCGCTGGCAGCGGCCTCCCCCGCCGATTCTTCAGCCGGCGATAGGCTGAATGGCCGCCCATTTTTGGCCTGTCCCATCGGCGTTAATTACAGCAGGTACTTCCCGGCGGGACCTGGCTGAGCGGGCGGCCTCCGGGGTCCTTGGGGTGGCGCGGGGGGATCTGGCCCCGGGAGGTACACCCACAGTGGCCTTGCCCGCGATCGGGGCCCACCGATCTGCGGGCGGGTCTGTGCCGTGGGGGCACTCTATTCCTTCGTGTCAGCCACTGTAACAGTCCACGATGGCCAGCGCGGAGATGAAACCCCCCTGCGCATGCGCTGGGATGACGCCAGCACACGCTGGCGTTCCCACGCATGTGCCAACTCGCGCCGGCCGGCGGCGGCCCTTTGCCGCCGGTTGGTGCGGCGCCAAGCCCCTTCCATGCCGGCTGGCGCTACGCAAACCACTCCGGCGCCAGCCTAGCCCCACCGCACCTTCGGGGCAGCCCGACGCCAGGGTGGTTCATGCCACTCCTTCGCACTGGAGTTGCCCGCCCCGCCGGTTTTTGCAGAATCCCGCCCATGGGCATTGCTGGCTGGGCCAACATTTATTGCCCATTTCTAATTGCCCTTCGTTGCAAAGGGCATTTAAGAGTCAACTTCATTGTATAAGGATGTCAGATTTCCCTCCTGAAAATAAATGGACTCATCCTTAATTCCAGATTTTTCTTGAATTCATATTTCACCATTGGCTGGATTCAAACCCGGTTCCTCAGATCACCCTGGGTTGCTGGATTACCAGTGACAATCCAACTGTGCCACCAACTCCCCATACATCAAGGAAAAGTACTGCTGTATTTCAAAGGTTGAATTTAAGCATGGCATGAAGCACGTTAAGGTGTGTAAGGAAATTCTTACAATGTAGATTCAAATATACAAATGTGAGGAGGTTGGAGCCATTCCATTTAAGATGTTTTTCTCATGTAAACCATGAGAACTTTCGCGAAAACTGGGCCTGGAGAGATCCCATAGCCTCAGACTGCCTCTTTCAGATCTGAAGAGGGCTACGTTTACCTGGAAGGATAAGATGTCTCAAAGATTTGAGCAACAAGTGAAACTAGCCATTTCATGCTGTTACTATCATTAACAGGATGCTGCCTTCAAGTAGAAAAGGTCTTCTGCCGGGCAACACGGTGGCGCAGTGGGTTAGCCCTGCTGCCTCACGACGCCGAGGTCCCAGGTTCGATCCCGGCTCTGGGTCACTGTCCGTGTGGAGTTTGCACATTCTCTCCGTGTTTGCGTGGGTTTCGCCCCCACAACCCAAAGATGTGCAGGCTAGGTGAATTGGCCATGCTAAATTGCCCCTTAATTGGAAAAAATGAATTGGGTACTCTAAATTTAAAAAAAAAGAAAAGGTCTTCTGCCTACTTCACAAACGAGTAATGTGGTTTATGAATTTCAGTGTCAGTGGAATGCCAGATGCGTAGGCCACAAGTGCTAATAACTGGTGGATTGTTCAAGCAACACGTCCGTCTGGCTATATGTATTAGACAGAGTACTGATTGTAGTCAAGCAGCCTATGCTGACAAAACCCAAAACATAGGGTGGAATTTTCCACCGCCGGAATCTTCCACTTCCGCCGAAGACTTTTGAATGGTTCGTGGCATTTTCCAGACGGGGCCATAAAACTCAGACCTCAATCTCTAACATTAGGTGTGATCCTGCAATTGGAAGCACTTACTGAACAATCTCCAAGTGTACTAAGAATTTACACTAACAACCAATTTAAGATTAGCAATGGGCTCACAATGATGTGGTTCACCTATACTTGCTGGAAGCTACATATATGCATACGCAGGGACCTGCCCTCTGCAGGCAAAAGGAACATGTCCAGGCATAGTGCCTTTTTTTGATTTAAAGGAAAGGGAGACGAGAGTTCGCTGATGCATTTTCCATTGCATCACTTTGACCAATCAGTGTAATGACGACCAATCAGCCCTGTTTTCTCCTGCAGTATAAATTGTTGCTCTCGTTAAAGTCCTGTGATTCTTGCGTCTGTCCTGATGAGTGCAAGACAAAAAACTCTGAACGCCTGTCTCTCTTTCAGCAATAATCCAGAGTCATTATTCTAATTGCTGTTAGTGGGAAGTTGCTGTGTGCAAATTGGTTGTCAGCAGTGATTAAAGCTCAAAGAGCCATTGATTGACTGTGCAGACCAGGTCAAACGAAAAAGCTGCATGATGCAAGTTTCCCTTCACAATGGGAAAACTGAAGCACAACACGCGTGGTTTAGTTTGGAGATTATTAAATGTTGTGAAAGCGCTTCTGCAGAGGTTTATTGTAAACTCTGGAGGCGATAAAGGGCAAATATACTAGATCGTCGCGCTGATATCTCCTCTGAACAACAAAAATAAAAGTTAACTTTGACAATGATGAAGAGAAGCCGGACGTCCCTCCCACAGAGTGGATCGCATTCCGGTGATGGGATTTACACTGTGTCAGCCTTGCTTATCATCTTTACAAGCTGTGATCTTTTCCTTGTTATTTCACTGACTGATCTCACATCAAACACTCCCAACGAGACACCTCAGCTAATCCCCTCCACATCTGGAGAGTAGAAATCAAAATGTTTGAACACGCTGCACGCAACACAATAAGCCGGTGCGAGGGGACGCTTTCTGCATTTCCTTCTTTAATTCTAACGTGCCTCTGTGCGCTCCACTTCATCACGTCCCCCTTGAGTCGGGGCATTGTGTTTGTCCTGACTTTGGTGTGTTTTGTGCTTAGTCCTTCATTTTCTTTTCAACCCACTTGCTCAATACGTCCCTCCCGAACCCTACTGCTTTCTCTTTGTAATTCATTCCAGTAAAAACACAAATTGGCTTTGGATTTAATTGAGCAAATTGCATGGCATGAGAAGTAGAAGGTCCCTTCAGATATTTGTATGACATGACATTATTCCAATAAATTACTTGCTGTATTAAGTTAACAACATCGTGACTGAAGGTTGGTTCAGTTTATCAATTAGTCCTGTGGCGCCCCTGATCAAGGTTGTTTGCTCATCCTGCTCTAAAAAAATTTTAAATGTGACAAATCCCAGAAATTCCTCAAATAAATTGCCGCTTCTCACCTTTGCTTTTGAACACAGGGACGATTGTTCATGAAATGAAAATTGCTTATTGTCACAAATAGGCTTCAAATGAAGTTACTCTGAAGAGCCCCTAGTTGCCACATTCTGGTGCCTGTTCGGGGAGGCTGGTATGGGAATTGAACCATGCTGCTGGCCTGCCTTGGTCTGCTTTAAAAGCCAGCGATTTAGCCCTGTGCTATTGCACAGGGTTATTGCACCTCTGTTAGTCCCTAAGCGAAGGTCCAATGTGCACAGTGCAGCCCAACATTACGGTTGAAGAAATTAGTAGAGAGGGTGCACTAAATCATGGCATGACAACATAGCTCAAACTTTACAAGCCTGCAGCCAACAGCAGGAAAGGAAGGCTGAGGCAGTGTGGGGAGGGGGAGGGTAAGGGCGAGGGGAGCAGGCTGTTGGAGGGAGAGCTGAGGCCATTCTCTCCCTCAACATTGAACCCAGAAAATGACAATAATAATAATATTCTTTACTGTCACGTGTAGGCTTACATTAACACTGCAATGAAGTTACTTTGAAAATCCCCGAGTCGCCACACTCCAGCTCCTGTTCGGGAGGGAGAATTCAGAATGTCCAAATTACCTCACAGCACGTCTTTCGGGACTTATTGGAGGAAACTGAAGGAAACCTACGCAGACATTGGATGCTGTGAAGCAACTGTGCTAACCACTGTGCTACCGTGCCGCCCATGCTATCGCTATCAATCTGCATCCATTTTCGCTCAATGTTGGGAGATGGACAGTGACTGGCAACATCTACGTTGGCTGACTCTGCCCTCCCCACTCCAGGACATGACAGCCCTTCACCTTTTAACGTGAAGGATGTTTCTGTCTAATTGTCGCTACCAGATGTGGCCCAGCCATTAGCAGCCTTGGCTCTGAATAATAAGCTTGTGTGTTCCAGTTTTACTCCTCTCCTTGGGCTGGTCTTGCCAGAGCCGTGCTTGGGGAGTACTGCAAGTTTAATTGGGGCTGTCTGTAGAGTGAAGTAATAAAGTAAGGCCCTGTCCACTATCTTAGGTGCTTGTGAAAGACTGAGGAATTCAGACAAAAACGTATTCCTCACAATCACCAAAACAGATTAACTAACCATAAACAGAGGTGATGAGAGGAGACATGTTATTATCCAGCAAGGGATGAGGGGGGTTAGGATTTAGAATCCACTGTCTACTAAGACAATGGATACAGGTTCAAGAGCAGCTATCAAAAGGAATCGGATAAATATTTGAAGGAGATATGGTAGGGATATAGAGGTATGTAGGAGTAACTGGATTACCATACAGGAGAACCAGCACAATCTTGATGACTAAATGGTCTCCTTCCGAATAATTCCATGAGTAAGTGATTGCCTTATTGCTGTTCGTGGGAGCTTTCTGCTTACAACCGTGACTATACTTCATTTGCTGCAATGTGCAATAAGACATCAAGAGGCTGAGAAAGACACAGTAGGAATGCCCAAGTTTAACATCTTGTCGGGCGCAGGAAACATTTCCGATCCATTTTCCCTCACTTTATACCAATGCGGAACGAGACAACATTCCACCTTTAAGGGACTCACGCAGCGGAACTATCGATTGCTGGAATTCCGCCTGTAGCTTTGCGTGCACCGCAGTTCTTTCCGAAATCCCAGTGCTGGGTTCTTTGCCACATTAACATTCCAAGGTTTAAAGGAAGCTGTTGCTTCCTCAGTGCTGTTAGATGGTGTATTCATGTGAGGCTATTAAAGTGAAGCGTGCAGAGCAGTTTTACCATCACCAACCCCACTGCACCCCCCACCCCACCCCCCTGCCTCCTACACCCCCCCCCCCCCCCCACACACACACACACACACACGCACCACCTTTGCATTATTTCAACAAAGGTCTGAACCGTCTTTCAAAATGAATTTAATAAAAAAGAGATGGCAATGACTATAAAATAAACGCTGATACTGGCTCTGAACTCTGATTTATTGACCAATAAAAGGAGAACTTTGCAAAGAACAGTTTAATACCTCGTTGATATAAGGATGGAGGAAATTGGACTGAGTGGTGTCAGCATTGGTAACTAACACATTGCAGGGGAATATGCTGGACCTTTGTGTTTTTACTTAGAATTGCAGAGAAGATGCAGCACGGAAACAGGACATTCAGCCCATCTGATCCCTACTAGAGTTTAGAATGTACACAAACATAGAATCTATGATTCTATGACGCCTCCTCCAACCCAGCATCATCTCTGCATCAGCATCATATCTGCCTTTCTTTTGGCTCTCCGGGAATCATTCCCAGATTTGAAAAAAATCGGTCGGAATTCTCTGGTCATCGGGTTTCTCTTTTCCTGCTGGCAGTGCACCCTGGCTGGTTTCCCAGAAGCATGGGGTGACTTCAATGGTAAATCCTACGGACAAGCGACAGGAAGAGAAAATCCCACCGCCAGCGAATGGCGTGAAACATGCGGCTGGGGGGACTGGAGAATCCCACCCATCACCTCCTCAATATCATGGAAAATGTACATAAGTGTGGAGCATTCAGGACACCCAAGTGCAGCGCAGAGTCACCTGGATTATACAAGGTCTCAAAAGGTTTAATACTGAGAACAGGTTGCATAAATGCATTTTGTATTCCGTTCAGGCTTAGAAGGTTGAGGGGTGATCTAACCAAAGTGTTTAAAATGAAAAGAAAATCGTAGATCCAGAGGAGTTATTTTCCCTGGTGGGGGGGTACAAGAAGATTAGAGTTACACCATTCGGGGGTGAATTGAAGAAGCATTTCTTGAACACAACAGATAGTGAGATCTGGAACTCACTCCCACAGGAAAGCTGTGGCCACTGAGAAACACTTGTGTGAAGTTATGAGCAGGTAAACCTCAATGAGGAGGGTTTGATAGGGTAGATGCAGAGAATGCGCTTTCAGATAGGCCTAATAAATCCGATCGGGAGTCCAGGAGAAACATCCTCTCCCTGAGAATCATTAGATTGTGGAACCCTCTTCCACATATAATAGTTGACACGAGTAAGATGGATGGATTTAAAAGAAAACTATTTAATCAAATGAGCAAGAAAAGAATAGTAAGGTCTGTTGTTGGTATTAGATGAGGGAGTGTGGGGGGGGGGGGGGGGGGGGAGGAGGCCTTTTCTGTAGAGTACAAGTACTAGGATTAATCTATTGGGCTGAATGACCAGTTTCCATGGTGTAAATATTTTGTAACTTGGTAATTAACTACACAAGCTTAAAATAGAGGTAGCCAAATATGAAATTGGCACTGAAAAATTCGACACATGAAGAGAAATGAGGATTTTTTTATTTTATTAATCTCCGGAGTGTGGATGTTGTTGGCTGGGCCAGGATTTATTGCCCATCTCGAGATGCCATTCAAAAGGTGATGGTGAGCTGCCTTCTTGAACCAGCAGCAGTTCCGAAGGTGTAGGTACACCCGCAGTGCTGTTAGGGACAGAATTCCAGGATTTGGACCCAGGGACAGTGAAGGAGCGGCGATATATTGCCAAGCCAGGGTGGTGAGTGGCTTGGAGGGGAACCTCAAGGTGGTGGTGTTACCATGCACCTGCTGCCCTTGTTCTTCTAGATGGTAGTGGTCGGGTTTGGAAGGTACTGTCTATGGAACCTTGGTGAGTTTCTGCAGTGTATATTGTAGATGTATACACGGCTGCCACTGTTCGTCGGTGGTGGAGGGTTTGAATGTTTGTGGAAGGGGGAGCAATCACACTGCTTTGTCCTGGATGGCGTTGAGCTTCTTGAGTGTTGTAGGAGCTGCACTCATCCAGCAAGTGGTGAGTATTCCATTGCATTCCTGACTTATGCCATGTAGATGGTGGAGAGGCTTTGGGGGGGTCAGGAAGTGAGTTACTCACCTTAGGATTCCTGACCTGTCCTGATTGCCACAATATTAACGTGGCTAGTCCAGATCAGTTTCTGATCAATGGTAACCCAGGATGTTGATAGTGGTGGATTCAGCAATGGTAATAATGCCTTTGAATGTAAAGGGGCGATGGTTATATTCTCTCTTAGTTGAGATGGTCTTTGCATGGCACTTGTGTGGCATGAATGTTACTTGCCATTTGTCAGCCCAACCCTGGATATTGACCAGGCCTTGCTACATTTGGTCAGGAACTACTTGAATATTTGAAGAGTTGTGAATGGTTCTGAACATTGTGCAGTCATCTGCGACCGTCATACTGACCTTATCACAGAAACACAGATTTTACAGTGCAAAAGGAGGCCATTCGGCCCATTGAGTCTGCACCGATCCACTAAGTGTACTGGAACAGCTTGGCTAAGGGGTGCAGCAAGTTCTGGAGCATGTCTTGAGAACTATTGCTGGAATATTGTCAGAGCCCAAATCTTTGCAGTATCCAGTGCCTTCACCATTTCTTGATATTATGTCGAGTGAATTAAATTGGCTGAAGACTGACGTCTGTGATGCTGGGGACCTCCAGAGGAGACCAAGATAGATTATCCACGAGGCACTGCTGGCTGAAGATTGTAGCAAATGCCTCAGCCACGTCTTTTGCACATATGTGCTGGGCTCCTCCATCATTGAGTTTGAGGATAATTGTGGAGCATCCTCCTCCAGTGAGTTGTTTAATTGTGCATCACCATCCATGGCTGGACGTGGCAGGACTTCAGAGCTTAGATCTGATG
Organism: Scyliorhinus canicula; assembly: GCF_902713615.1. Classification (NCBI taxonomy): domain Eukaryota; kingdom Metazoa; phylum Chordata; class Chondrichthyes; order Carcharhiniformes; family Scyliorhinidae; genus Scyliorhinus; species Scyliorhinus canicula. The sequence goes on along the minus strand of NC_052148.1, from coordinate 19,587,555 downwards.
CATTTGTTGTGGAATTGCTTTGCTCTATCACTTGCTGTTTGGTACACAAGTCCTGTGTTGTAACTGAACCAGGTCGACACCTCATTTTTAGATATGCCTGGCGTTGCTCCTGGCATGCTCTCATGCAATCTTCATTGAACCAGGGTTTGATTGATTTGATTGATTGATTTATTGTCACATGTACCGAAGTACAGTGAAAAGTATTTTTATGCGGCCAAGGGAACGTACACAGTACATACATAGTAGACAAAAAGAATAATCGACAGAGTTCATTGACAAATGGCACATCAAGAAATAATGATTGATTTGTGCAGAACAAGGGCCAAACAAAGCAAATACATGAGCAAGAGCAGTGTGGGGAGTCGTGAACAGTGTTCTTACAGGGAACAGATAAGTCCGAGGGTTGAGGAGTCTAGTAGCTGTGGGGAAGAAGTTGTTCCTATGTCTGGAAGTGCGGCTCCTCTGTATCTTCTGCCTGATGGAAAGATCTGGAAGAGGACAAAGCCTGTGTGGAAGGTCTCTGACCATGCTGTCTGCCTTCCTGAGGCAGTGGGAGGTGTAGACAGAATCAGTCTGGGGGTGGCAAGTTTGTGTGATGCGTTGGGCTGAGTTCACCACACTCTGCAATTTCTTTCAATCTTGGGTAGAGCAGTTGCCATGCCGGGCTGTGTGATGCAGCTGGATAGGATGCTCTCTATTGCACATCTGTAGAAATTTGTGAGAGTCGATGCAGACATGCCAAATTTCTTTAGCTTCCGTAGGAAGTAGAGACATTGGGCTGGATTCTCCGTAGTCCCGCACCGAAATTGTGATTGGCGCGGGGCGAATAATCGCCGTTCCCGACTGGATCGTGACCGGCGTCGCTCCGGCGATTCTCCGGGCCCAAGAGAATCGCTTATCCGTCAATCACGATGCACGGCTGGGGGGGCCATTGGCAGAGGCCCCCCCCAGCGATACTCCAATCCTGACCGGCCGATTTCCCGACGGCATGGGTCTAACCACGTATGGCTGGTCAGCACTCTCACGCGACGGCTGCGGACTCAGTCCACAGCCGCCCTGGAGGGGGGCGGGGGATCCAGCACCATTGGAGGGGCCTTAGGACGGCCGGGGCAGCGATCTGGCTGGTCTGATGGAGGGGCGGGGCCGATCAGGGGGACCTTCTTTCTTGGTGACGGTTCGTGGTCCGAGTCTGCCATGGCACTCGGCGCAGCCGCTGGAGGTCGCCGTCGTGTGCATGCGTGGACTCGGAACCGGAAGTGTGGGGTCCCGTATCCGCATCCAAAGCTGCATGAAGCTCCCAGGTCCCATCTAGCACCCTGCAGGTAAGTGAATAGCTCTTTATTTTTTGCAGGAAACTGGGGAGTGAAACTCCAGCGTTTTTACACCGGCGTGGGGACATAGCCCCATTTTTGGAGAATCCAGCCCATTGTTGGGTTTTCTTGACTGTTGCATCAACGTGAGTGGACCAGGACAGACTGTTGGTGATGGTGACCCCCAGGAACTTAAAGCTATCGACCATCTCCACTTCGGAGCCATTGATGTAAACATGGGTATGTGTCGTGCTACACTTCCTGAAATCGATGAGAGTACCTTGGTCTTCCGACATGCTCTGTATCTAGCTGAGTCTGCCATTCTCACATTGGACTTATCAGCCATCTCAGAACTCACTGACTCAGAGTGAAAGCCAGTCATCCTTGATTCCAAGAGACTGCTTAAGGAGAAGAAGAGGTAATCAAAACAAGAGGCAACTGGTTGTTACCTCGAAGGAACAGTAGAATGTTACAATACGGTCGGAGACCACTTGGCCTACAATGGCTGTCTGGCTCAGTGAAAGAGCTGTCCAATTTATATCAAACACAATTTCTGTCCCATTGCAGCATCTTACTGGAATGGCTGAGTGGGCCTTCTTAGAACATAAGAACAAGGAGCAAGAGTAGGCCATCTGACCCCTCGAGCCTGCTCCGCCATTCAATGAGATCATGCCTGATCTTTTGTGGACTCAGCTCCACTTTCCCGCCCGAACACCATAACCCTTAGTCCCTTTATTCTTCAAAAAACTATATATCTTTATCTTAAAAACATTTAATGAAGGAACCTCAACTGCTTCACTGGGCAAGGAAATCCATAGATTCACAAACCTTTGGGTGAAGAAGTTCCTCCTAAACTCAGTCCTAAATCTACTTCCCCTTATTTTGAGGCTATGCCCCCAAGTTCTGCTTTCACCTGTCAGTGGAAACAACCTGCCCGCATCAATCCTATCTATTCGCTTCATAATTTTATACGTTTCTATAAGATTCCCCCCACATCCTTCTAAATTCCGAGTATAGTCCCAGTCTACTCAACCTCTCCTCATAATCCAACCCCTTCAGCTCTGGGATTAACCTAGTGAATCTCCTCTGCAGACCCTCCAGTGCCAGTACGTCCTTTCTCAGGTAAGGAGACCAAAACTGAACACAATACTCCAGGTGTAGCCTCATTAACACCTTATACAATTGCAGCATAACCTCCCTAGTCTTAAACTCCATCCCTCTAACAACCTATCTGTCTGATGATCCTTGTCAATGCTGAATAATGCCTTTTAATGCCTTTAGGGAGCAGCACGGTAGCACAGTGGTTAGCACTGCTGCCTCACAGCGCCAGGGTCCCAGTTTCGATTCCTGGCTTGGGTCACTGTCTGTGTGGAGTCTGCACGTTCTCCCCGTGACTGTGTGGGTTTCCTCCGGGTGCTCCGGTTTCCTCCCACAGACAAAAGACATGCAGGATAGGTGGATTGGCCATGATAAATTGCCCTCAGTGTCCAAAAAGGTTCGGGGGGGTTATTGGGTTACGGGGATAGGGTGGAAGTGAGGGGTTAAGTGGGTTGGTGCAGACTAAATGGGCCAAATGGCCTCCTTCTGCACTGTATGTTCTATCAGCAGAAACAGCAAGGGATCACTGACATTAATGGTGTATGAATTCAACTGAATCAACTGGTATTTGATTTCCTTGTCACCTATACGACAAAAGCATTTAGCGACGGGGGGAGAGGGGGGGGGGGGGAAACTATTTTATGCACAGCCCCAGTTATCAGGCAATTTAAAACCTGTTTAAAAAGGGTGCTGGGCTCAGGAGTATCTGTTCCAGGGGTGGATCTGTATCGTTGCCAGTACCAGGGACAGTACTGGTTGCTCCACCTTGACCTGGCCTGGAGACAGCAACCAAACAGCGGGACTGCATTGAGAGTGGCCATCGTTACATGTGAAAAAGAAACATCCAGCTGTGAGCTTAAAAGAAAGCGTTCCTTGAAGCGCAACTGTACATTGTTCCCCCTCCAAGGGAATTAAGATGCAACAAGGAAAATCATTTCAAGAGTTTTCAGGTTTTTCTGTCCCTTCAGGAGAGATCACTTTGATATCTTAATCAATCTAGCTGCTTAAAGCCAGATTCCACAGCGACAACTCTGATTTATATTATGCCTTTGTCATTGTACAAGAGTGTTTCACAAGGACCATTATCAAACAAAATTCCCATGATCTGTTCAGGTCGATATGAGGGCAGGACTGGCTTGGCACATTGGAAGAATACACAAAATTACCTAATTTTTACAAATCTTTCATGGAATGTGGGGCTCACTGGCAAGGCCAGAATGTATTGTCCATCCCTATTTACTCTTGCTGCAGTCCATGTGGTGTAGGTATACCCACAGTGCTGTTAGCGAGGATGTTCCAGGATTTTGACCCAGTGGCAATGAAGGAACAGTGATATATATGCAAGTCACTGTGGTGATATGCATCACTGTAGATACACAAGGGGTTAATGTAAGTATACGTAGACTAGCTAGACACTAGAGGGAGCATCAGAGATATTACACACAGACATTCAACCAATAGGTCAGTAAGATAGGACACAACCAATGGGCATTCACGATACACACAGAGGTGACACCACCACAGGAGGGCATTACACCAACCCATATAAAAAGGACACAGCACACATGATCTTCCTCTTTCCAGTGGAGACACTCAGTAAGTACAGACACAGGGTTGATTGAACATCACACCCACCACGTGGATTGTAGCAGACTGGTTCGTCAGTCTGAGTAGCTATAGAAGGATTAACAGTAGAGTCGAATCCAAGTAGGAGAATTGTAAATAGTTTAATAAACGTGTTGAAGCTATCTCCACGTCTGAACCTTCCTTTGTCAGAGTGCACATCAAGGAAGCAGCTTATGCTACGCCAAGAACATAACAAGACAGTCACGATGGTGAGTGGCTTGGAGGGGAACCTCCAGGTGGTGCTGTTCCCATGTATCTGCTGCTCTTGTCCTTAGAGGTGGGTAGAGGTTGTAGGTTTGCAAGGAGCCTTGGTGAGTTGCCGCAGTGCAGATGGTACACACTGTTGCCGTTGTGCATTGGTGGTGGAGGGAGGGAATGTTTGAGATGGCGGACGGGGTGTCGATCCAGCATGCTGCTTTGTCCGAATGCTGAATGGGCTTTGGGGAGCCAGGAGATGAATTACTCGCCACCTTTTAAAAATAATTCTTTAATAATAATACTCTTTATTATTGTCACAAGTCGGCTTACATTAACGCTGCAACGAAGTTACTGTGCAAATCCCCCCTTTGTCATTGTACTAAACTCTGGCGCCTGTTCGGGTACACTGATGGAGAATTCAGGATGTCCAATTCACCTAACAGCATGTCTTTCGGGACTTGTGGGAGGAAACCGGAGTATCCGGCAGACACGGGGAGAACGTGCAGACTCCGCACAGATAGTGACCCAAGCCGGGAATCGAACCTGTGACCATGGTGCTGTAAAGCAACAGTGCCACTGTGCTGCCGTGCCGCCCATATGGGTGTTGCAGTTTAAGTGAGCATTCATTGCCCATCCCTAATTGCACTGCTCTGGTCGTCACAGTAACTCATTGATCTATTCTGTCCCAGTTTATCGATGAACTTGTTGCATGAGAGCAGAGGGGTTGTGAAATGAAAAAGACAAAGATACACCTCGTCCAGCTTTACCATAGGCTAGTTACCCCAAACAACAGTAATGGCAGTTGACCAATCATAGCAATCGGCCTCGATCGACTAGTCTACAATGTGACGCAAGACGAAGCTCCTTAGTGTGAAGAGCTTTGAACAGTAGGGCACATGTATTGCAGTCCCCACCCTCAAGGTGCCAATCACTCCTAACCGATTCTTTAAAAAAATGTTTTCTGTTAAAAAAAATTTTTTCCCTATGTTTTGGAGATAATGGTTCCTTCGCAACTCATTTTCCACAATCTTTTTCCTTTCCAGAGTAATTTTGTGGCCTGTATGACAGCTATTCTCAGCCAGATGGAGCACTCACATTACACGAACTACATCAATGCCTTTCAGACACGTCAAGATCTCATGGTAAGTGACTTCAAAACAAATCTGCTTCGTTCTTTTTCTTTTACCTGCCCTTTTGTTTTTTTTCCCCTCTATCTCACTGCCCCTATGTAGACATGTCATCTTGCGCCACTGTCTGTCCTCCTTATGGGGGCTCAGGTGGTGAATTCAGCAGTTTACCACCAGCAGTGAGTAGATGAGTGGAGGTAAACTCTTTGAAAACCCTCCCAGCCGATGTCACTGGCTAGAACCAGAGGGCGGAATGTTACAGCCCCTCCCGCCAGCGGGACTTTCCAGTCCCTCCAGCGTCAATGGGGTTCTCAACAACTCGCCACATTTTCAGGCTCCGCCCCCGCCACAACAGGCAGACCCGTAAAATTCCACCCTTAAAAACCTACAGCACACAGAGAGGTCATTGGGCCTGTGGTGCCTTTGAAAGAGTAACCGCGGTTCGTCCCTGTGTTTCTTTGTAAGTTTTCCATCCTCGATTAGCTGTCCAAATTCATTTTGAAATTATTTGTGGAAACAGCTCCTGCCATCTGTTCAGGTAGAATCGGAGTGGAAATATTTCTCCTCATCACCCCTCGAGAACTTTTGCTAATGACTTTGAATACCGCTATCAAATCTCGTCCCAAACGGCTCATGAGCCCCAGAATATGGAGGCACCCTTTGGAGACATGTATCTGAAGCTAAAACTCTGAGGAGCAACGTCATTCGGCAACTCAGAGCGGAGACGGAAATCCTCTGGGTGAATCGGTTCGGCTTTGTGTGCTGATGTCTCCTGCCCAGGGCCCACCATCCTTCCACCGCCACCGGCCATCAAGCTAGCACCCCTCCACCAGTGGCGAGGTGTTGCTCTGCCAGAGGGAAAATGCCGGCATGCCCACAAAACCTGACCTAAGGGGAGTCTACAATGAGCTCAAATGGCTGCGTTGCCTCCATGAGGTGAGTAGCGCATCCGGGTCCCCCATCCCACTGGAAGGATCCCCACCAGCTGGAAAGCATATTGGAGCTATCCAGACTTGGCCACCGCCATCCCTGAGCTCGCCACAGTGGTCTGGCAAAATTCAGCCCAAAGGGAGTAGCCCAAACCTTTTCCAAATGTTGTTTATAACTGAAGTCTCTCATCCCTTGTAACATGCTGGTAAATCTACTCCATACCCTGTTTAAAGCCTTTACAAGTTTCCTGAACTGTGGTGCGAGAGTTGTAGTTGTCCACAATATTCCATTGAGGCCTAACCAGCAATTTTCGCAGAATAACAGAATTATTACAGTGTAGAAGGAGGCCATTTGGCCCGTAATGTCCGTGCCAGCTCACCTCCTGCCACTCCCCTGTCTTCTTCCCATAGCACATACTGCCTTTCCAGATAATAACCAAACTCCCTCTTCAATACTTGCATTGAACCTGCCTCCGCCACACTCGCAGGCAGCACGTTCCAGACCCTGACCACTCGGGTGTGTTGAAAATTTTCTCCTCAAATCTCGATTGTTCCTTTTTAAAGTACCTTAAATCCGTGCCCACTTGTTCTTGACGGTTTCTCCCCATCGACTCTGCACTCCCTGTAATGTCTTCGCATCCTTCTTAAAATATGGCACCCAGAAGTTGAGGCCGGACCAGTGTTCTACGTAAGTTCAACATAGCCTTCTTGTGTAGGTACTCTGTGCCATCATTAATTAAGCCTAGAGTGCCGAATTCAAGGCTGCGCTCTCTATTTTTATATTCTCTGCATCTATTTTTAAAGTACAGTAACAAGTCTTACAACACAAAGTCTTACATCAGGGGCTGGTTTAGCTCACTGGGCTAAATCGCTGGCTTTTAAAGCAGACCAAGCAGGCCAGCAGCACAGTTCGATTCCCGTACCAGCCTCCCCGGACAGACGCCGGAATGTGGCGACTAGGGGCTTTTCACAGTAGCTTCATTGAAGCCTACTCGTGACAATAAGCGATTTTACATTTCATTCATTTTCAACACCAGGTTAAAGTCCAACAGGTTTGTTTCAAACACTAACTTTCGGAGCACTGCTCCTTCCTCAGGTGAATTCTATTTTTAAATCTATTTTAAACTATTCACAGGCATCTCCGAGGTCTTCCTCTTGCAAAATAAAGAGGCTGTCACAGGTTCCACTATTCAAAGTGCAGGGGCAGAAATTTGTATCCCTGTTTGGAGTGGAAACTTTGGTTGATATACCTCCACCCTAATCTGGAATCACTGAAGCCAATATTAATGACCCATCTACCATTGAGATCAGCTAACCCAGCACTAATCTAGATAGCAAGCAACAGCTTTCACAATCACTGTGCTTCCCTGAAGGACTTTAGGTTATAGGTTTTATATTTTATTATATGGCTAAGAGGCAGACAACACAAATCCTCTTATCCATCCAATACATTGATGCTTCCTTCTCTGTAAATGCTCACATTTTATTGCATCCTATATAATAAACCTACTTCACGGTACAGGTTTAATAGTTAATCTTCTTTTAACAGGCCGCTTTGCACTAGGAGCAGTAATAGACGATTTTCCCCATAGAGGTTGTGGGCCTATGCCTGGCAGGGCAACCTCTGTTTAAACCTTTGTCCCAAATTCATTTCCCTTATGTTGATGGCTGCTGATCACGATCAGCAGAGTGTCTGGGATGACCACACCTGCCTGGTTGTCCAGAGGATACCGCTGCTTTAACATCCCTAGAGAGGCCAGCCAATACCAACAGCTACTCAACCACCAGGGTAGATGTGCCAGCCAGAAAAGTGCACCCCAGAGGCTTGAACATCTAACTCTGGCTCATCCTTTGCTGCAGTACTGAGGGAATGCTGCACTGTCACAGGGGCAGTCACTCATCCAGGTGAGGTGCGCAACCAAGGCCACAGCCAGTCAGTGCAGCAGGAGGCCATTCGGCCCATTAGTTTGCACCGACCCGATGAAAGAACGCCCTACCCAGGCCCAATCCCCCACCCTATCTCGTGACCCCACCCACGGGCAATTTAGCACAGCCAATCCACCCAACCTGCACTCCTTTGGACACTAAGGGGTTATTTATCATGGCCAGCCCACCTAACCTGCACACCTTTGGCCTGTGGGAGGAAACTGGAGGACCCGGAGGAAACTCATGCAGACATGGAAGGAATGTGCAAACTCCACACAGGAAGGTTGGGTCTCGGGAGCTGTGAGGCAGCAGTGATCACCATTGTGCCTCGCCATTAAGAGCGAGGGGGAATTTCTTCGCTCAAAGTGTAGTGAATCTGTGGCATTCTTTACTGCAGAGAGCTTTGGAGGCTGTGTCATTATATTCAAGACAGATTTTAATCAATAAGGGACTCGAGGGTTATGGGGATAAGGCGGGAAAGTGGAATGATATAAGATCAGCCACAATTTTGTTGAATGGCGGAGCGGACTCGAATGACCGAGTGGCCTCTTTCTGCTCCCACGTCTTCTGATCTTATGGTCTATTAATTGGCCGCAATGGGGCCCAATTAACCCACAGGGTTGGTGGGCCACTCATACCTTCCCCGCCACGGGTAGAATACCCACAGGATGGGTGGGTGAGGTGACAGGCACATACCACTGGTCTGATGCTCAAATTTACCCAACCGCCCCCATCCCCCCCCTTCACTTGCCATCCCTTGGTGGGTTTGTGCGGTTGAGGGAGGGGGCTGCTGGTGTGTTGGGGGCTAAAATGCAGCCAAAGTCCCTGGAATATATGTGAGTCAGTCCAGATGAATAACACTTGCTTCTTAAATCAACTGCATTCAGAAATGAATCTATTGAAATCATTTACATAGGTCTTTCATTTTGACTGTCTATTCATATATTGAGCAAGAAATTGATGACTTTTTTCTTTTGCAAATTCCATTCATGCTGCACATATAATGAGACAATTCTGCTTTCCTTCCGTGGTTTCCTTTGTCCCCCTCAAAACTTTTAATCGCTTCGAGTGACAAATTTAGACATCTCCTCAGCTTTTCCATTCTCTGAACTTTGTCATATTTCACTGTCGGTAAATCTTCATAATTAGCCTCAAAACTGCAGATAAATTGGATTGCTATCTGAAAAGAAAGAAAATGCAAGGTTAAGGGGATAAGACAGGGGAGGGCAGCGATGTAGAACACGCTCTCTGTGGGTCAGGGCAGACCTGATGGGCCAAAAGGCCTCACTCTGCACTTTAAAGATTCTGTGAATCCTCCTGGGAAATCACAAGTCCATTTCTGCTCGTAAAGGAATCTGAACATTATTAAGAAGAAGAAATAAAAACAATCATTTAGGAATATGAGCTAAAATAGGCACACTCCTCCCCTCCCACCCCCACCCTCAGTTCCCCACCCCCCACCTGAAATACTAGACATAGACCGTGAAACAAATCTTGATCCACAGCTTCTAAAGGATGACATCAACTGAAAATGTGACGAAAGAAGCATTCGCTGGGCATTTGACCATTGCAAAATGTAATTCTTTTGCTCCTGCTGGATAGGCCCAACTGCTGCTTTTGAAGCATTTCGGGGGAGATGGTGACCTCCTGGGTGGCATGATGGCCTTGATGGGCCGAGACTCTGCTATCAGAGGAAACAGCCTCTCAAAACCCACCCTGTCATGCATGTTAGCACTGCTGCCTCACAGCACCAGGGACCCGGGTTCGCTTCCAGCCTCGGGTGGCTGTCTGTGTTGAGTTTGCACATTCTCCCCGTGTCTGCGTGGGTTTCCTCCGGGTGCTCCGGTTTCCTCCCACAGTCCAAGGATGTACAGATTAGGTAGTTTCAGCGAAAGGACGAGTGGTCTTTCGAAGGGTCGGTGCAGACTCGATGGGCCAAATGGCCTCCTTCTGCACCGTAGGGATTCTATGGCTCTATAAATTTCCCCTTAGTGTCCAAAGATTATGTCGGGTTCCATGGATAGGTTGGGGGAGTGGGCCTAGGTGGGGTGCTCTTTTGGAGGGTCGGTGATGACTTGATTGGTCGAATGGCCTCTTTCTGCACTGTAGTGTTTCTATTCTATGGTCAATGGACTAGTAATTTAGGTCGTAGCTAATGCTCTGGGTACATGAATTCAAATACAAATTCAATTAATAAAATATGATACATAAATCAGTAATGACCACAAACATAATTCGCATTTGTTTAAAAGACAATCTGCCATCCTTATCTGATCTGCCCTGCATGTGGCTCCAGCCACACAGTGATGTGGTTGGTTCATAACTGCCCTCTCAAATGCCTTCGTGAGCCACTCAGTTCAAGGGTAATTAGGGCTGGGCAAAAGATGCTGGCTTTCCAGTGGCACCGATGTTGGCATCCGGCCGCTGTTGAGTAAAGATTCAAGAGTTCTGCTCCTTTTCACAAACACCTTTATTTTCTTTGAACACACTCTGCACCAAACTCTATCACCACATCACATCCTCCCAAAGACCACCTGCAGCCTCTTTACATAATCAGCGTCAATTATTGGATACTTAACATCAAGGAGACATCTAATTGGAATGACTCAACCCATTCCTTCACAGCCAACATCCCATGAAAGGATATTAAAAGTTGTGCGCTGGAACGGTTTCTGGGGTTAATGGGGATTGTTCTCTGAAGAGTAGAGTAGGAGCTGAACTTTCCGACCCTTCCTGCTGGCGGGAAGTGATGGCGGCCGTCCTCAGCGGGTTCCCCAGCGGCACAGCCGACGCACAATGCAAAACGCTTTTGACATCGGCGGAACCAGGCGGTCCGCCATGAGTCAATGGCGCGCCACCTCTGTCGCCTGAAAACATGTCGCTGGAGGAGGAGAAAGTCCTTCCCTAGGCCTATAGTCCCTGGAGTTAGTGTGGTAGTATGACTAGGTATTACGGTACCTGGGAGTGTGAGCTGCCATTGGTGCAGAGGACGCTGCCCATTGGCCTAGGTGTATCATGTGCCTCTCAACCGATTGGCTGAGAGGAAGGTAGCTCCGCCTACGAGGGGGAGCATAAGAACCCGTGTTCCCTGGCAGCCAGCCATTCTTCTGTATGTCTGCTGCCGGGTCCACTACTTGCATATTAAAGCCTATCATTCGGACTTCACCTACATTTCGTGTCCATTGATTGTGCATCGGTTAGAAAAATGGAAGGTGATGTAACTGAAACATAGAAAATCCTTAGTAGGGGAAGCTAGAACACGGTCTCAGATAAAAGAAAGTGTGAAGACTGAGATGGGGAGAAATTTCTTCATTCAAGGTGTTGTGAATCTTTGCAATTCTCTATCCCAGTGAGCTGTGGGTGCTGAGTCCTTGAACATATTCTTGGTCTCCTCCGGAGGTCCCCAGCATCAGAGATGTCAGTCTTCAGCCAATACGATTCACTCCATGTGGCATAAAGAAGCAGCTGTAGGGACTGGATACTGCAAAGGCTATGGTCCCTGACAATATTCCGGCAATAGTACAAAGATCTGTGCTCCAGAACTTGCTGCATCCCTAACCAAGCTGTTCCAGTACAGATAAAATCCTGGCAGCTCCCCGTCATTGTGGAAAATTGCCCAGGTATGTCCTGTACACAAGAAACAGGACAAATGCAACCCAGTCAATTACCGCCCTATCAGTCTACCCTCCATCATCAGCAAAGTGATGGGAGGTGTGATCAACAGTGCCATCAAACGGCACTTACTCAGCAATAACCTGCTCACGGATGCTCAGTTTGAGTTAGAACATAGAACATAGAGCAGTACAGCACAGAACAGGCCCTTCGGCCCTCGATGTTGTGCCGAGCAATGTTCACCCTACTTAAACCCACGTAACCCGCATACCCGTAACCCAACAATCCCCCCATTAACCTTACACTACGGGCAATTTAGCATAGCCAATCCATCTAACCCGCACATCTTTGGACTGTGGGAGGAAACCGGAGCACCCGGAGGAAACCCACGCACACACGGGGAGGACGTGCAGACTCCACACAGACAGTGACCCAGCCGGGAATCGAACCTGGGACCCTGGAGCTGTGAAGCATTGATGCTAACCACCATGCTACCGTGAGGCCCCAAAGTTCTGCCAGGGTTACTCAGCTCCTGATCTCATTACAGCCTTGGTTCAACATGGACAAAAAAGCTGAATGCCAGAGGTGAGGTGAGACTGACTGCCCTTTACAGCAAGACAGCATTTGAGTGAGTATTGCATCAAGGAGCCCCAGCTAAACTGGAGTCAGTGGGAACCAGGGGGAAAACTCTTCACTGGTCATCTCTGGCACAAAGGAAGATGGTTGTGGTGGTTGAAGGTCAATAATCTCAGCTCCAGGACATCACTGCAGGAGTTCCTCAGGGTGGTGTCCTAGGTCCAACTATCTTCAGCTGCTTCATCAATGACCTCACTCCCATCATAAGGTCAAATGTGGGGATGTTTGTGGATGACTGTACAATGTTCAGCACCATTCACAACTCCTCAGATAATGAAGCAGTCCATGTTCAATTGCAGCAAGGCCTGGGCAATATCCAGGCTTTGGCTGACAAGTGGAAAGTTACGTTTGCTCCACAGAAGTGCCAGACAATGACCACCTCCTACAAGAGAGGATCTAATAACTGCCCCTTGACATTCATTGGCATTACCATCGCTGATTCCCCCACAATCAAAGTCCTGGGGGTTACCATTGATCAGAAACTGAACTGGACTAACCATATTACCAGTGCAAGTCAAAGACTAGGAATTCTACGGCGAGTAACTCATCTCCTGACCCCCCCAAAGCCTGTCCACCATCTACAAGGCATAAATCAGGAGTGTAATAGAATACTCTCTACTTGCCTGGATGAGTGGCTGGTTTAGCTCACAAGGCTAATCGCTGGCTTTTAAAGCAGACCAAGCAGGCCAGCAGCACGGTTTGATTCCCGTACCAGCCTCCCCGGACAGGCGCCGGAATGTGGCAACTAGGGACTTTTCACAGTAACTTCATTGAAGCCTACTCGTGACAATAAGCGATTTTCATTTCGAGTGCAGCTCCAACAACACTCAAGAAGCTCAACACCATCCAGGACAAAGCAGCCCACTTGATTGCTCTTCCTTTCACAAACATTCAAACCCTCCACCTTTGATGAACAGTGGCAGCCGTGTGTACCATCTACAACAGTGTTTTTCAAACTTTTTTTCCGGGGACCCATTTTTACCAACCGGCCAACTTTGGGGACCCAACCCGGCTGATCTTCGCGACCCATGCTGGCCGACCTTCGTGAGCCACGCCGGCCGACCTTCGTGGCCCACGCCGGCTGACCTTTGCAACCCATGCTAGCCAACCTTCGCGGCCTACGCCGGCCGACCTGTGCGACCCACCATTTTCTCTTACCTTGTTTGCTGCTGACAAAAATGGAGGAAATGGTTTTGGGTCCCTTTGGCCCTCGTACACGCTCCTCCAATGGAACCTGTTGGACGAAGGTGAAGCCTTCCGGTGTCGGAAAGTATGGAGTCTCCATCTGGCCAAAGTTCTGCATTTTTTTCCAGTACAATTTTATCAAATAAACCCCCCCCCGAACCTGTAAAAAAATAAATAAATAAAATGAATAAAACAAAATGAATAAACCCCCCCCCCCCCCCCCCCGAACTTGTACAAAAATAACTACGACCGTTTAAAAAAAAGCGGCTGCATGTGCATGCGAGCCTAATCACCTGCGAGCATGCGCATTGTTTTGCGCATGCGCACTGATGATCGGGCACGCATGCGCAGTGAGGCCACATTTTGTTTACATGTTCATGGCCATTTTGAAGGCTGATTACAGCTGGTGTTATTAAAAGCCGGCTGCTGCGGCTGTTGCGTGCAGATTTGCGTGATCGGGAGCACCGCGACGGACGGCTACGCGACCCTCCCGACACCCGCCCACGACCCACCCACAGGACGTGCTCCCCAGTTTGACAATGCCTGATCTACAAGATGCACTGCAATAACTCACCACGGTTCCTCAGAGAGCACCTTCCAAACCCAAGACCACTACCATCCAGAAGGATAAGAGCAGCAGATACCTGGGAACCCCACCACCTGGTGGGTCGGATCTCGATTAGCGGCGAGTCCGAATACAGGAGGGAGATAGAGAACCTAGTGGAGTGGTGCAGCGACAACAATCTCTCCCTCAACAAAACTAAACAGCTGGTCATTGACTTCAGGAAGCAAAATACTGTACACACATCTGTAGTTATTCGTTTAAGTGGGCAGATCGTTAGCACAGTGGCTAGCATTGTGATTTCACAGCGACTGGGTACCAGGTTTGATTCCCCGCTGGGTCACTGTCTGTGCGGAGTTTGCACGTTCTCCCCGTGTCTGTGTGGGTTTCCTCCTGGTGCTCTGGTTTCCTCCCACAGTCCAAAGATGTGCAGGTTAGGTGGATTGGCCATGATAAACTGTTCTTAGTGGCCAAAAAGTTTAGGAGGGTTTATTGGGTTACGGGGATAGGGGGGAAGTGAGGGCTTAAGTGGGTCGGTGCAGACTCGATGGGCTGAATGGCATCCTTCTCCACTGAATGTTCTGTGTTCTACGTTTTGTTTGGTGACGTCTCTAAACTCTGCTGACGGTTCAGTGGGTGACACTCTGCCTCTCAGCCAGAAAGTCACAGGTTCAAATCCCAGTTGAAAACCTTGAGTACATAATCTCGACTGATTTCTCACTGCAGCAGCGAGGAAGCGCTAGAGCCTCGGATGTGCTGTCTATCGAGGAAGACCCCGGTTTCCCTCTCCAATCCCACGGTGTTATTTTGAAGAAGTTAGGGAGAGCTCCCTCTGCTGTTCCCTGATGTACTTGCCTGGGGACCAACGTCACTGAAACAGGTTACCTAGCCGTGATCACATCGCTTTGTGGAACCTTGCTGTGTCCAAATTGGCTGCCATGTCTCTGCCACTAGACCAGTGATTATGCTTCAAAAAACAATTTAATTGGCTGTAATGCAATTTGGGGCTTCCTGCGGCTCGGAAAGATGGAATATTGATCCAGGTTCTTTCTTCCTGATTCCGAAGGATCAAACCAAGATCAATTTTCAGATTTGGTAGCTCTTGTTGGAGACTGTAGGCTATTCAGAAAAGAATCATCTGGGTTTATGTTTCATGTGAAATCTCCAGTCTGAAAGCACAGTTCCATTACCGAGAAAACCCTCCCATCTCTCTCTCTCCATTTCTTTAAAACGTTCCTCAAAACTCTGGGGCTATGTCCCCACGCAGGGCGTGGGAACGGTGGCGTTTAAAAATGGCGTAAAATGGCCACGATTCCCCAAATTTTGGCGGCTGGTCTGACGGCAGCGTAGAGCACCGGGCACTAGCTGCCGATATGCTGCGGAGAATTGCCGGGTCCGTGGCCGTGCATGAGCACAGCGGCGGCCTGCAGCGGCCTTGCGATGCTACATGGCGGAGGCCGTTCGTGGACTCAGGCCGCGAAATAATGCTCCCCCTTTGGCCGGCTCGCGTGTTCCAGACCACCACCACCCCTCCCCCACCTCCCACATTGCCCCCGGCCCCTGATAATGTCCCCCGCCCACGGATCGGCCCTCCCCCGACTGTGGTGGCATGGACTGAGTCCGCAGCCGCCAAGCTGATTTCCCGATGAATGAGACCACACGTGTCCCGCGCCGTCGGGAACTTGGCCGGTCGGGGGGCGGAGCATCGCGTGGCGGGCCTTAGGCAATGTCCTGAGGCCGTTGATACGTAGTGCGGCATACCCTCTGGGTACACACTTTGGAGGGGGCAGAGCATCGCAAAAGCGGCACCGCCCCCGATTTAGTCAGGGACTCTTATTCTCTGGCCGAACTTGATTTCGGGGTCGGCGACCGGAGAATCCAGCCCCAGGTCTTTGCCCAACTGTTGGAAAATCAGTCCAACATCTTTTCATGTAGTGCATTATAAAACGTTGCTTGATAATGGTCCTGATAAAGCCTTTTGGGCCATTCAGCTGCATTAAATGCGTTATATTGAATGCTGTTGTATTTTTGAAAATGAAACTGCTAACATTCAGAGTCAGTTCATGCAATATTCTTTCATTCTCTGTACTATCATTAAAATGGACTAGCAAGAGTCTGTCATGACCTGTGGCTTGTAAATGGCACAATGCAACACTGAGTAACTAACACCTGAAGTTGGACATAAAATTATTTTCCTGGCGAGTTGCTACAACCAGTTCTGAGCACGTTTTCCACATACAAGTCGAAGACTCCTTCACCTTTGCAAAGACCATACAGCACTTACATATTGATAACAACACCATGTCCACATGCTCGTTCGACATTTTTAACCTGTTCACCAATGTACCACTCAAGGAACTGTAGACATTTGCACTGTCACTATATCACGGCAATCTAGATGTACCACCATTATCTGAATCTATGTTCATTAAATATATAAATTCAGCAACTCTTGCAGGTTGAGTTTAGTTTTAAAGACATCTGAATAGATGGCGTTGCAATGGAATCGCTTCCAGACCCAGTTCTCACAAACATCTTTGTCAGTTTCTACGAGATACAGAGGTCCAAAGATATGTAGATTGGCCATGCAAGGGCAGCACGGTAGCGCAGTGGTTAGCATTGCTGCCTCACGGCGCCGAGGTCTCAGGTTCGACCCTAGCTCTGGGTCACTGTCCATGTGGAGTTTGCACATTCTCCCCATGTTTGCGTGGGTTTTGCCCTCAACCTAAAGATGTGCAGGCTAGGTGGATTGGCCACGCTAAATTGCCCCCTAATTGGAAAAATTTAACTGGGTACGCTAAATTTTAAAAAAAGATTGGCCATACAAAATTGTCCCTTAGTGTCCAGGAATGTTCAGGTTCGGTGCGGTTATGGGGTAGGGTGGGGGAGTGGGCGTAGGTGGCGTGCTCTTTCGGAGTGACGGTGCACTCTGGATGGGCCGAATGGCCTCTTCTGCACTCGGGATTCAATGCTTCAATGGTATGCACCTTTGATGGAATGACACCGAAGCACCTACTCCTTACACATTTCTGATATGTCGATGATGACAATTCACCTTTGAAATGGAGCACTCAACTGACTTCAGCAAGTCAACCTTCACAAGCCAATAACATACAGGGATTCTTACAGTTCCACGCGCTATGAGATTGGGTTAATCAGTAATCCCATTAGTATGGCCGAACCATTTGCTCACCGTGCAAGCTTGATGCTGAACTCAGGCACATCAAAGCCATCCTGTGAGATAATGGCTGCCCTGATCAGAGCATTGCTCAATGTATATCATGAAAACTTATGATTGGGCGTAATGTGACTGCACTTTCTGCCCGGGGAAGTGCCCAGTCAACCCTAGATTACGCTAGAAGGGGAAGGTGTCTCATAAATTTGAGCAACAGGTGAAGCTTGCCTTTATAAAATCCCTACAGTGCAGAACGAGGCCATTCAGCCCATCAATTCTGTACCCAACCTCTGGAAGTGCACGCTATCCAGGCCCACTCTCCTGCCCCAGTTCCGTAACCCCACTCAACCTGCACATCTCTGGGGACTAAGGGGCAATTTAGCATGGCCAATCCACCTAACCTGCACATCTTTGGACTGTGGGAGGAAACCGGAGCACCTGGAGGAAACCCACGCAGACATGGGGGAGAAAATGCAAACTCTACACAGATAGTCACTCGAGGCTGGAATTGAACCCAGGTCCCTGGTGCTGTGAGGCAGCAGTGCTAACCATTGTGCAGTAGCAACACAAATGGTATATTGGGGGGTCGGTTAGCTCAGTTGGCGGGACGGCTGGTCCCTGATGTGGAGCGATGCAATTCGGGAACAATTTACATACCGACTGAGGTTATCCACGATGGCCCTGCCTTCTCAACCTTTCCCTTTGCTTGAGATGTGGTGGACCTCAGGTTAAATCACCACCAGCCAGCTCTCTCTGTCAAAAGGAGAGAGCAGCCTATGGTCCACGGGGACCAGGCTGACTTTCATTTGGTTTTCTCCAGGAACAGAATGTTACCCTGAAGTCAAGAAGCTTTTCTGTCTATCACATAAATAAGAAATGTGGTATATGAATTTCAGCGATGCCAGCTATATAGGCCTTCCATCCCTATGATTGGTGGCTCGTATCAAACAGCACAAACCTTCAGCTGTGTACCTGCTTGTACCCAACTCCAAACAGTGTTCTACACTAGATGTGATTCCGTAATTGGGCAGCACCCGCTAAACAATCCTAACTGTGCTGAGAATTAAACTGAAAACCAATTTGAGGTTGTCAGTCGAGCTCATAGCCTGGCTTAATTAGTGACGTTTAAGGGGCATCTTGGCAAATACATCAATAGGATGGGAATAGAGTGATACGGACCCCGGAAGTGTAGAAGATTTTAGTTTAGATGGGTAGCATGGTCGGCGCAGGCTTGGAGGGCTGAAGGGCCTGTTCCTGGGCTGTACTTTTCTTTGTTGTTTGTTCAATTCTGCATGCGAGAATCCACCCGTAACCACATTCCTTTGCAGACAAATGGAACATGTCCACACCGTGCGCCTTTTACAAATAAACAAGATCCCTGGTTCATTCCCAAGAGCAATGACATAACCAATCAGAGTTGACATTCCCAGTTTGAATTTGAACAAAGCCGGATTATTCCTGACAACACCTCCACCAATCAGGATTCACTTGCCAACCAAACAACGCTCTCTCCTCATGCAGTGTAAATTGCTCTTCCCCCATGACTGTTGGTAATTTCTCACAAGCTATCCTGACGAGTGCAAGACGAAAAACTTTGATGTCCTATCTCTTTTTTCAGAAATGCTCAAATTCTGTACCATTCAAAACGAATAAAGTTTACAAAGGTTTCTTTTTGTCAAGAGCTTTTTAAAAAATGCTATGAAGGGGCTGTCATTTCTATTTTAGAATGCAACAGGAGAATAGGTGTTTTTCTAAGGTTGTAACAACTTGCTAACAAAATTGCAGGAACATGCAGTTTGTAATGTGTGATTACTGGAAATGTAATTTTCTTAATGAGACATTAATTATAGAGAAAAACAGACATTTTACCATGCTCCATTGCAAAGGGAATATAGAGCTGAAATAAATTTCTAACAAGGTTTGTTTGAGTCCTTAGAATTAGACAGCAAGGCACAGATTCACAAGGGCATTTATTGTACTTCATATGGTATGTATAGATGGTCTGGATGCGACATTGAGCTACAAGGTTATTAAATGGTTTGGATAGCATAAAAACAAACAAGACCAAAGCTAAAGTCACTCAAGGTTCATCAAGTGGATCCGAAGATTGCATTCATTGACCAGTTTAATAGAAGGGTGACATTTAGTGTGCATTTAACAGGCAAACTTGAAAATGAATGTGGTGTTTTGTTTAAGGAGAATCCAGTTGTGGTTCAGTTGGCAAATTTAGTGTGGAAGTGGACTATGCAGTCCAGGAATGCCCAAGGCTGGAGAATTAATAATAATATAATATAAGAATCTTTATAGACTTACATTAACACTAAATTAAAGTTACTGTGAAAATCCCCTAGTCGCCACAATCCAGCGCCTGTTCGGGTATACTGAGGGGGAGTTCAGAATGTCCAATTCACCTAACAAGTACTTCTTTCGGGACTTGTGGGAGGAAACCGGGGCACCCGGAGGAAACCCACGCAGACACGGAGAGAACGCGCAGACTCCGCACAGACAGTGACCCAAGCCGGGAATCGAAGCTGGGGCCCTGGCGCTGTGAAGCAACAGTGCTAACCACTGTGCTGCCATGCCGCCCATATGTGCTGAGTTAGCTGATCTCAGCCAGGATGGCAGTGGTGTTAAAAGGGATTACAACGTTCCACAGGTGCAGAACCCAGCCTTCCTCAAAATACTGTCCAGCAATGCTACCCTGGACAATGAAACAACTATGGAATTGGAAGCTTCATACATATCGCCATCCTCAACGATTAGGGAGCCCTGCACATTAGTACAAACAACAAGGCTAAAGCATGTGCAGCCATGATTCAGCCAGAAGGGTCGAGTGGTTGATATGTTTGGGCCTCCTCCTGAGGCCCTCAGCTCCACAAATGCCAGTCATCACCTAATTTGACTCAAGTTATTTTCAACAATACATTTAATTAAAAATCAACATACCTGTCTCTTGGTCTTATCTTAATCTTAAAAGATTTATCTTAAAAATATATATTAATTTGGAGGAATTTGTTTTTGAGCAAGACAGGCTGTTGATGGTATTACTGGAGTTAGAGAAGGTGTTAAGTACGCCTCTGTTAGGACGCTCTTCTCTGTGATTTGATTTGATTTGATTTATTGTCACATCTACCGAAGTACAGTGAAAAGTTTTTTTATCTGGCCAAGGGAACGTACACAGTACGTACATAGTAGACAAAAAAGAATAATCAGCAGAGTGCATTGACAAATGGTACATCGACAAACAGTGACTGGTTACAGTGCGGAACAAGGGGCCAAACAAAGCAAATACTGGAGCAAGAGCAGCATAGGGCGTCGCGAATAGTGTTCTTACAGGGAACAGATCAGTCTGAGGGAGAGTCGTTGAGGAGTCTAGGAGCTGTGGAAGAAGCTGTTCCTATGTTTGCATGTGCGGGTCTTCTGACTTCTGTACTCTCTACCTGATGGAAGGGTCTGGAAGAAGGCAAAGCCTGGGTGGGAGGGGTCTCTGATAATGCTGTCTGCCTTCCTGAGGCAGTGGGAGGTGTAGACAGAATCAATGTGGGGCTGGCAAGCTTGTGTGATGCGTTGGGCTGAGTTCACCACACTCTGCAGTTTCTTGCTGATCTTGGATCGAGCAATTGCCATACCAGGCTGTGATGCAGCCAGATAGGATGCTCTCTATCACACATCTGTAGAAGTTTGTGAGAGTCGATGGAGATATGCCGAATTTCTTTAGCTGCTGTAGGAAGTAGAGATGTTGTTGGGCTTTCCTGACTGTTGCATCAAAGTAAGTGGACCAGGCAGACTGTTGGTGATTGTGATTAACTGTTGTGATTTCAAGACCCCTCCAGAGTCATCATTTCCATACATAAAAAGCAAGAGGGTAGCCAGGGAAAGGGTTAGCCCATTGAGGGACCGGCGAGGGAATCTATGTGTGGAACCAGAGGAAATGGGCGAGGTACTAAATGAATACTTTGCATCAGTATTCACCAAAGAGAAGGAATTGGTGGATGTTGAGTCTGGAGAAGGGTGTGTAGATAGCCTGGGTCACATTGAGATCCAAAAAGACGAGGTGTTGGGCGTCTTGAAAAATATTAATGTAGATAAGTTCCCAGGGCCTGATGAGCTCTACCCCAGAATACTGAAGGAGGTTAGAGAGGAAATTGCTGAGGCCTTGACAGAAATCTTTGGATCCTCACTGTCTTCAGGTGATGTCCCAGAGGACTGGAGAATAGCCGATGTTCCTTTGTTTAAAAAGGGTAGTAAGGATAATCCAGGGAACTACAGGCCGGTGAGCCTTACATCAGTGGTAGAGAAATTACTGAAGAGAATTCTTCGAGACATGATCTACTCCCATTTGGAAGCAAATGGACGTATTAGTGAGAGGCAGCATGGTTTTGTGAAGGGGAGGTCGTGTCTCACTAATTTGATAGAGTTTTTAGAGGAGGTCACAAAGATAATTAATGCAGATAGGGCAGTGGATGTTGTCTATATGGACTTCAGTAAGGCCATTGACAAGGACCCTCATGGTAGACTGGTATGAAAGGTGAAGTCACACAGGATCAAGGGTGAGCTGGCAAGGTGGATACAGAACTGCCTAGGTCATAGAAGGCAGAGAGTAGCAGTGGAAGGGTGCTTTTCTGATTGGAGTGCTGTGACGAGTGGTGTTCCGCAGGGATCAGTGCTGGGACTTTTGCTGTTCGTAGTATATATAAATGATTTGGAGGAAAATGTAACTGGTCTGATTAGTAACTTTGCAGATGACACAAAGGTTGATGGAATTGCAGCTAGCGATGAGGACTGCCAGAGGGTACAGCAGGATTTAGATCATTTGGAAACTTGGGCGGAGAGATGGCAGATGGAGATTAATCCGGACAAATGTGAGGTAATGCATTTTGGAAGGTCGAATGCAGGTAGGGAATATATAGTGAATGGTAGAACCTTCAAGAGTATTGAAAGTCAGAGAGATCTAGGTGTATCGGTCAACAGGTCACTGAAAGGGGCAACACAGATGGAGAAGGTAGTCAAGAAGGCATACGGCATGCTTGCCTTCATTGGCCAGGGCATTGATGATAAGAATTGGCAAGTCATGTTGCAGCTGCATAGAACCTTAGTTAGGCCACATTATAGTGTTCAATTCTGGTTGCCACACTACCAGAAGGATGTGGAGGATTTAGAGAGAGTGCAGAAGAGATTTACCAGGATGTTGCCCGGTATGGAGGGCATTAGCTATGAGGAGTGGTTGAATAAACTGGATTTGTTCTCACTAGAACGCTGGAGGTTGAGGGGCGACCTGATAGAGGTCTACAAAATTATGAGGGGCATAGACACAGTGGGTCGTCAGAGGCTTTTGCCCAGGGTAGAGGGGTCAATTACTCGCGGGCATAGGTTTAAGGTGCAAGGTTTAGAGTAGATGTACGAGGCAAGTTTTTGACACAGAGGGTAGTGGGCGCCTGGAACTTGCTGCCGGAGGAGGTGTTGGAAGCAGGGACGATTGTGATGTTTAAGGGGCATCTAGGCAAATACATCAATAGGATGGGAATAGAGGGATACAGACCCCGGAAGTGTAGAAGATTTTAGTTTAGATGGGCATCACGGTTGGCACAGGCTTGGAGGGCCGAAGGGCCTGTTCCTGTGCTGTACTTTTCTTTGTTCTGTGTTCTTTGATTACATAATCTAGGCTGCACATCCAATGCAGTGCTGAATGCATGCTGCAATATCAGCAGTGCTGTCTTTTGGTTGAGACGTTAAGATTGAGATCCTGATTTTAAGATCGCACGGCACATTTTAAAGAAGAACAGGGAGACCCTGATGCCCTGGTCAGGTATTATCCCCCAACCACCATCACAGAAACAAAAGATCTGGGGCGCAATCGAACCAAAACTAAACAGAGTCCATTCTGGGCGGGATTAGCGGGGTCGTTCCCAGTTCTTGCAGGGTCGGTAATGACCCCGCTATCTAACGGCACTCTTATTATTCCGTCCCTCAGCGGAGAACAACCTCCAAGGCTGCACTCAGTCGCATGTCCTGCTCTGCGGAGTTCCGCTGCCCAGTGCAGGAAGATATCGGGGTGCCATTTTTAAATGGTGACCCGACCTCCTGACCCCCCCCCCCACACCCCCCAAACGATGTGAACCCCCCAAAGCCCCAACTTGTTGGGAGCTCCTCGGGTCCACCGCGCCTGCCCATCTCATACAATCCGTAGTGTGGGCGAACTGTCACCCTGGCACCTTGGTACTGCCAGACTGGCACCTTGGCAGTGCCCTGCCAGCTTGGCAGTGCCGCCTTTGCACCCTGGCAGTGCCAGGCTGGTAGTTCCAAGATACCCAGGTGGCATCAGCAGTGTTGGGGTGCCACCTTGCGCCGATGCCAACCATGTGGGGATCTCTGATTGCCTGGGAGTTGCGCCCCCCCCCCCCAGTGCCGTTCCGTCTAGTCTACGTTTGTGGGAGCCAGTGCTAAATGGCGCCTGGCTGGAGTCTCCTTGGCGAGGCCGGTATATCTCAGTCGCTGGTTCAATCTGGCAACAGCAAAGTTAAGTCACCTTTTAAGCTCATTTAATCCTTAAATCTGGGTCCCACCCATTGTGGGCGGTATGTAGATTGCCGCAACCCGCGAGATCTCATTCGATCTTGCGAGGCGCAACAACGAGGCGGGTAGCAGGGTAGCATGGTGGTTAGCATACATGCTTCACAGCTCCAGGGTCCCAGGTTCGATTCCCGGCTGGGTCACTGTCTGTGTGGAGTCTGCACGTCCTCCCCCTGTGTGCGTGGGTTTCCTCCGGGTGCTCCGGTTTCCTCCCACAGTCCAAAGATGTGCGGGTTAGGTGGATTGGCCATGCTAAATTGCCCGTAGTGTCCTAATAAAAGTAAGGTTAAGGGGGGCGTTGTTGGGTTACGGGTATAGGGTAGATACGTGGGTTTGAGTAGGGTGATCATGGCTCGGCACAACATTGAGGGCCGAAGGGCCTGTTCTGTGCTGTACTGTTCTATGTTCTATGTTCTAACTGTCAGGAATCCTGGAAGTGGCCTCTCACTGTATCTACCGGCCACATCCCGCCCTGATTCCAGCAGGACACGGCTGGCAAATCGCGTCCCTGGCTTTTATCCCATTGCCATTCGTGGGAACTTGCTGTGCACAAATGGTCGGCTATGCTCCTGACTTTACAACAGCGACCTCACTTTAAAAATACTTCATTGACTGTAAAATGCTTGGGCGCCCTGTGGCTATGAGTGGCGCTGTATTAATTCTCCATCTTTCTTTCTACCTCACACACACACACAAAATAGAACTGAAGGCAGCTAAATCAAACAAAAAATCCAGAGAGTTCAGGCAGGTCGCGCATGCAACAGAAAGACAATTAGGAATGTCAAGCAACAACAGGAATAGTAATGTCTGATGGCGAGTACTGGGTGAAGTGCAAATCAACATTCACCCAGAGCACTGATTCAACCAGCTGCCTAAACAGAATATTTATATGCAAAACCAATGCATCCTCTTTGGTGTATGCTCGCTGTGTATTCAACTGTCACTATTTATTTAGTTCATTTCATGACTTCCCCTCTTGTACTCGGTCCTCCCCTCCACTGTGCATAAGGTCACAGGAGTCCTTACGCATAAGATCAAATTGTGCATTGATGAACTCGTTCCAGAGCTTACAGTGGGATCTCATGGCTCCAGTAGGTTGTTCATTCACAACAACCCATCCTCTCTTGCATGTGTGGCCTGCTGCTCCCTTTCTGCTGCCTCATGACACTAACCTTGTATGAATCGTGTGGCTCACTTGGAGGACCCCACCACATCGACCGCTTGAACTGTTCCAAATCTAGTTCTTTTCAGAATGCGCCACCATTTGCATTTGTCTCGAGCTTCTGTCACAGAAAAGTGCTGCCTCACAAAGACAACTGGAGACAAGATAATAAATGCTATGCGATGGACGGAGTGTGGTAGTCACCACTGTTTGTATAATGCGCATATGAGAGGTAATACGGTAAGGCTCCTGTACTACAGGTACGGGGATAGATCCCTGCCTGCTGGCTCCGCCCAGTAGGCGGAGTATAAATGTGTGTGTTCACCGAGCTGCAGCCATTTTGGCAGCAGCTGCAGGAGGCAACACATCTCTGCTTAATACAGCCTCGATTACTCTCCACTCTCATCTCGTCGTAATTGATAGTGCATCACGGAGCTGCTATGAAAAGTGACCAAAAATGTAGTCAAAGGGGGTGGGTTTTGAGGAGCATTGTAGAAGAGCAGAGAGTGGTGAAGGAAGCAAAGAGTTTCAGGCAATTTCAGAGCTTAAGCCCTTGGCCAAAGGCACAGCCTTCAAATGAGATGCATTGGACGGGAGGGTGACACAAAAAGGTCAAAGTCAGAGAAATTGAACTAATTTGGAAATATTGTAGAGCTGAAAGAGTGAAGGTAGACTTCCACAGGGGTCACCCTAATAGGGCAGAGGTGAGTGGGAAAATATTCTCACTGGGGGCTGTGAAACTTTGGTACTCTGCTTCAGAAGGCAGCGGAAGCAGGATCACTGAATATTTTTAAGTTGGAGGTAGATAGATTCTTGTTCGGCAAGGGCATCAAAGGTTGTCAGGGAAGAAGGGGAAACCGATCGACCATGATCTTATTGAATGGTAGAGCAGGCTCGAGGGGTCGAATAGCCTACTCCTGGTCCTATTTTGTATGTTTGTGTGTTTGCACATTCCCCATGGTGTCTTTCACTACATTACAAAATGGCTAATACATACATTACGAGCATATGAACAAACATATGAGCAAACATACGAATTAGGCCTCTCAAGTCTGCACCACCATTTAATAAAATCAGTGGTGCAGCACTCTCTCAGTCGTGCACTGGAATATCAACCTAGATTTTGTACTCCAGTCTCTGGACTAGGACAATGAACTCCTTGGTTCATGCAGGAACTTCCAACTTGCAGCTGACACCTAGAACGCTGCAGATTGGACAACCTTTCATACCAAATAAGAGAAGCGAGAAGCATGTTCTCCACGTCTAACATGTAGGATGGTTGAAACCTTACAATGTCAAATGAAAACCTCGATCTATCCCCAGAATCAATGGGCCAGTCCCTTTTGAATGAAAGATCTGCATTTCTGTAAGGATTTCCGCAACCTCAGCAAATCCCAAAGTATTTTCTAGCCAATGAGGTACTTTTGAAGTGTCGTCCCTGCTGTAACATCGGAAATACGGCAGTCAATTAATGCACAGCAAGCTCCCAAAACAGCAATGTGATACTGGCAAAATAATCTTTTGCTTACTGATATGGGTTGAGGGATAATTATTACCCTGTGAATCTGAGAAGAACGCCCTTACATCCATCGACTCCTTTCCGTGCAGAAGGAGGCTGTTCATCCCATCGAGTCTGCAGTGACCCTCCTGGTCTTGTCGCCATTTAGGGCAGCAAGGTAGCACAGCGGGTAGAACTGTTGCCTCACAGCTCCAGGGTCCTAGGTTCAATTACCAGCTTGGGTCACTGTGCGGAGTCTGCACGTTCTCCCGTGTCTGCGTGGGTTTCCTCCGGATGCTCTGGTTTCCCCCACAAATCCCGAAATACGTGCTTGTTAGGTAATGTGGACATTCTGAATTCTTCCTCTGTGTACCCAAACAGGCGCCGGAATGTGACGACAAGTGGCTTTTCACAGTAACTTCATTGCAGTGTTAACGTAAGCCTACTTGTGACACTGATAAAGATTATTATCATTATTAAAGAAATTTGCCGCTGTGACTGTATCAGTGCAATTATCCGTGGCCCCAGGTTTTCCAGGTGTGGAGGTGAGAAGTTGAGAAAGGTGAGTGAGGGAAAGCTTCCAGCCAAAGACGAATACTGGAGGCTCAGGGATATGAGTAACACCATGGACCTAAATGGCAAAGCCTCATTATAAATGAACAGTTCTGTGACCTCCAGGAATCCCTCTTCATCCACACCATGGGGACCAACAATTCTCCTTTGATAAGTCTCCTCCATCATCCAGGTGGGAAGAATAAAGTCATGCTTTTTAGGCCCTAAGCCTCCGCCTCCTATCTCTTGACCTCCATCCTGCTCCCTGCAACTGCCTGAGGCCAAACCTCAGGTGAGCTTCCAACCACATGTCCATAATATCTCCAAGGTAGCCTATTTTCACTTTCATAGGATATGGGCATCGCTGGCAAGGCCAGCATTTGTAGCCCGACCCTAATTGCCCTTGAACTGAGCAGCTTGCTCGGCCATTTCAAAGGACAGCTAAAGTCATTGCTGTGTGCCTGGAGTTAGATGTAGGCCAGACCAGGTAAGGTTGGCAGATTTCCTCCCCTGAAGGACAACAGTGAACCAGATGGTTGTCAAAAACAAACAGATGGGTTTTTACGACAATCACTGATAGTTTTCTTGGCACCATTACTGAGACGTGTTTAAGATTATTCTTATTAATTGAATATAAACTTCTCCAATTGCCATAGGAGGATTTGAATCCATGGTCTCTATGCTTCTGGATTACCAGACTAGTGACATTCCCACTACACCACTGTCTCTCCCTTCAAATCATTGGCCAATTCCACCCCTACCTCAGCTCATCTACTGGGGCAGCACGGTAGCATGTGGTTAGCACAATTTCTTCACAGCTCCAGGGTCCCAGGTTCGATTCCGGCTTGGGTCACTGTCTGTGTGGAGTCTGCACATCCTCCCCGTGTGTGCGTGTGTTTCCCCCGGGTGCTCCGGTTTCCTCCCACAGTCCAAAGATGTGCAGGTTAGGTGGATTGGCCATGATAAATTTCCCTTAGTGTTGGGTGGGGTTACTGGGTTATGGGGATAGGGTAGAAGTGTTGACCTTGGGTAGGGTGCTCTTTCCAGGAGCCGGTGCAGACTCGATGGGCCGAATAGCCTCCTTCTGCACTGTAAATTCTATGATAAAACCCTCGTCCATGCTTATTACCATCAGATCTAACTATTCCAATACCTTCCAACCTCTAGCTTCCACCCTTCATAACCTTGAGTTCATCCCAAGACTCCACTCCTATTCTAACTGACACAAAGTCCTGTTGACCCGTCATCCCTGGATTCGCTGACCTCTATTGCCCTCCCATCCAGCACTAACACAATTTTAAAATTCTCACCCTCATTGCAAATCTCTCAATGGCACCCAGTCCTTCTCCCAACAAATCTTAATTGTCTCCTCCAGCTCTCACTTCTGTTAGAATTCAGGAGTCTTCCTACAATTAATATAGCTCCATGGTGAGGCCACACCTCCAGCACGATGTACAGTTTTTGACATGTTACATAAGGAAATATGCTTCCCTTAGAGGGATTGCAATCTAGGTTTACTAGATTCATTCCTGGACCGTCGTGTTGGCCGCTGAGAAACACTTCACTAAGCTCGGACAAAAAGAGTGAGGTCCTGCAAGACTATAACTCCAGAGACGCAGAGTAATGACCTGGGACCCAGGGTCAAATCTCACCACAACAGGTGGTGAAATTCGAATTCAACAAAAATTTGAAACTAAAAAGCTAATCTTAAACCTTAAAATCATTGTTGATTTGTCATAAAAATCTAAAAGGGTGAAGGGTAATTTAATTGAAATATGTTAGAAAATTCTGAAGGGGCTTGGCCTGCTGGATCCTAGGAGGATGTTTCCCTTGGCTGGAGCAGGCTCGGAGGGCCAACTGATCTACTCCTCCTCCTGTACCAGGGCCCAGTCTCTAAATAAGAGGCCAGCCACAGAGATCAAGGTGATGAGAAACATTTTCACTGATTGGGTTGTGGACACTTAAATTATTCAGCCAGAGAGTCAGAGGGGTCTTCAGCACAGAAAAGGCCCTTCACCCATCGTGTCTGCACCAGTCAAAAACAACCACGTAACTATTCTAATCCCATTTTCCAACACCTCGCCCATAGCCTTGAATGTCTAGGCATTGCAAGTGCACATCGAAATACTTCTCAAATGTTATGAGGGGATCAGCCTCCTCCACCCTTTCAGGCAGCGAGTTCCAGACTCCCGCCAGCTGTGCATCATCAGCCATTTAGTATACCGAAGACAGTGATCAATAGATATTTGAGCCAGAATTTTCCAGCTCAGCCCGCAGATTCCTCTCGAGTGGGGCTGACCGGAATCTCTGTTCACATCAGCGGGATAGGAAGATCCTGCCTGCGTGGAGAGCTGGCAAATTACGGCCTTGGATACTAACAGAATCAAGGAATGTGGGGGTCGGGCAGGAAAGTATGGAGTTAGGGTAGAGGCCCAGCCATGATTGTATTAAATGGCGGAGCAGGCTCGGAGGGCCAACTGATCTACTCCTTCCAAGATAAAGAGGATAGTTTTTTTTGGATTCAAGATAAAGATAGATAGTTTTTTAAATAATAAAGGAATAAAAGAATAAAGGATTATGGTGTTTGGGCAGGAAAGTGGAGCTGAATCCACAAAAGATCAGCCATGCTCTCATTAAATGGCGGAGCAGGCTCGAAGGGCCAGATGGCCTTCTCCTGCTCCTAGTTCTTATGTTCCTCCTATTTCATTGAAACATAGAAAATTGGAGCAGGAGGAGGCCATTCAGCCCTTTGAGCCTGCTCCACCATTCATTATGATCATGGCTGATCATCCAACTCAATAGCCAGATCATGCCTTCCCTCCCATATCTTTTGACCCCCTTCGCCCCAGGTGGATATCTAAATGCTTCTTAAAAACATGCAGTGCTTTGGCCTCAACTGCTTTTTGTGGGAGGCTGATCACTCTCCGGGTGAAACAATTTCTGTCAGTTTATTCTTCTGAACTCCAGCGAATACAATCCTAACCATACGTCAATCTTGCAATCTCAGAAATCAGTCTAATAAACCTTCTCTGGCCGACTCGGGCAAAAGTAACCTTATTAGGCCATTCGGCTTATTGAAAAAGCTGGACACTGGATTCGCCCAGTGCCCAGGTGTTAACCGGCGTGCCTACGAGACCTCGCCAGGGCACCGTTTGATATTATTGATTTTCACAAATGTGAACTAGGTGTGATAGCACCTCTGGGATCTCGCAGGCCAGTAGAGATCCCCGGGTGGTCGGGGACAGGGGAGGGTAGTACCCGAGCACTGGCACCTTGGCACTGCCAACCTCACACCCAGGCCGTGACATCTAGGCACCCAGGAAAAGCATCCCTGGTAGTGTCAGGGTGCTTGGGTAACACTGTCAGGGTGTCCAGGTGCCTGCTTGGTTCTGCCTGGGGTCAGGCCCGGGGGCTCCCACCGGCCTCAACATGTTTGAGAGGGTGAAGGGGAGGGGATAAATAAAGCACGGGTGGGGGGGCTGAAAGAGTTAGGGAAAAGGTCGGGGCTGCCAGTCAAAATGGCGTCCCAATCTGCAAGAAGCCATTCCTGGTCGCAGGTTAAAGTGTGGCCTTGACACACCCCAAAGCCAAAAAAAGGCAACGTGCCGTCTATTAGCGGAGTGTTTCTGGGTGGCTGCATTGTCGAGAAACACCTGCCTAATGTGCCCAAAAGCGGACTCAACATTTGTCCATTGAATCGCGCCCAATATTCCATGTGTGGCCTCACCAAGGCCCTGTATAATTGCAGCAAGGCATCCCTACTTCTGTATTCGAATCCTCTCGCAATGCAGGCCAACTTACCATTAGCCTTCTTTACCACCTGCTGCATGTGCATGCTTATCTTCAGCAACTGGGTGCACAAAGCCACCCAGGTCTTGTTGCACAGCATTCTTATCTTCCTCTGCTATAATGAGCTGAAATGCGCTGTCTGAAAGGTTGGTGAAAGCAGAATCTATAGTAGCTGCCACAAAAGAATTAGGCAGTGAGTTGGAGAGGAGAAATATGCAGGGCTATGATGAAATAAGTGGTAGGATTGCGGCTAAATGGATGGTTCTTTCAAAGAACTAGCACAGGTGTGATGGGCCGATTGGCCCACTTCTGTGCTGCACCATTTTGTGATCCTAAGCATCGTCGCAATTGTCTCAGGTATGAGTGAGAAGCAAATTTTTCATGTCAATATCTTTTCATTTGTGCGTTCAGGGAATCCTCTTATCATCCTGAATGAAATTACTTCTTGATATTCATCGGGGCTACGTAAATAGCAGGATGTTATCACAAATTGTCCAAATATTGCAATGGATTTTTTTATTTTTTGACAATGTGTTTCTACTGGGCTGGAACTGAATAGATTGTTGAACAGATTATGAGGTTTCCCTGATAGGTTACATTTAATAAAGCACTTTTCACCCAATGAAGGGCTTTTGAAGTGTCAAACAGAAGCAAAATACCTTGTACGCTGGAAATCTGAATTAAATACAGAAAAAGCTGGAAAATATTTGGCAGGTCAGGCAGCATCAGTGGCGAGACAGCAAAAGTTAATACTTCAGGTTAATGACTTTCCATCAGAGCTTTTACATTTTATTTTACAAATTTAGAGTACCCATTTCTTTTTTTTTTCCAACTAAGGGGCAATTTATTATGGCCAATGCACCTGCTTGCACATCTTTGGTTAAACCCACGCAAACACGGGGAGAATGTGCAAACTCCACACGGACAGTGACCTGTGGCCGGGATCGAACCCCGGTTCTCAGCGCTGTAAGGCAGCAGTGCTAACCAGTGCGCCACCCCAGAGCTCTTAAAATGTAGTCACTATGGTGATGTGGGACGCCTTGCTGTCAATCTGTGCACAACAAGGTCCCAAGGCAGCAGATAACGGACTCAATGGTAGTCTGGCTTTGGTAGGTCACGACAAAGCCAGGACGTTCTCCACTGACCTCAAAGAAAGTTGTCCCACAAAGGCCCAGTGAGTCCAGGGGCCTGATAACTAGGCTGTCCCGCCCTTTCCCACCACCAGTCACACAGTGAAAGCCAGTAGACTGGAATCTTGGCAGGGTTAGGGATGGATAACTCCCAGCGGCGATGGGATGACGCCATCAAATGGACTCTCAAGGATCTCAATCAATCCAGGGGAAGGTGGGCTGCCAAAGCCGCTCTGCCGCTGGTAAATTGCAACAGGGGAGGGGTGGGCGGTGGGCATGGCACCCATTCCATTTGATGGACTCTTTCCCCCCTCCCCCCAACCTATGCAAACCCACCGTCGGTGAGGGAACAAAATACAGCACATGTTCTCTCAGCAAAGCAGCCTCTGGAGGAGTATACGATCCTTGAGCTCAGTTGTCTGGAAAGTTGGTTTCTGATACAGAACGAGGCCAGCAGCGTGGGTTCAATTCCCGTACCGGCTGAGGTTGTACATGAAAGCCCTGCCTTCTCAACCTTGCCCCTCGCCTGAGGTGTGGTGATCCTCAGGTAAGAACATAGAACATACAGTGCAGAAGGAGGCATTCAGCCCATCGAGTCTGCAGCCATCCACTCAAACCCTCACTTCCACCCTATCCCAGTAACCTAATAACCCCTCCTAACCTTTTGTTTTGGACACAAAGGACAACTTATCATGGCCAATCCACCTAACCTGCCGTCTTTGGACTGTGGGAGGAAAACGGAGCACCCAGGGGAAAGCCACGCAGACACGGGGAGAACGTGCAGAGTCCGCACAGACAGTGACCCAGCGGGGAATCGAACCTGGGACCCTGGCGCTGTGCTACCATGCTGCTCACCACCAGTCAGCTCTCCCCCTCAATCATCACCAGTCAGCTCTCCCCCTCAAAGGGAAAAGCAGTTTATGGTAATCTGGGACTATGGCAATTTTACATAATCCTTGACCACAAATCTTGGGCTTCCATGTTACCCTGTGCAAGTGTGGACTCTGGAAATGGCTGCTATACCCGTGGAGTAATGACAGTGAACACTGATGATTTCACTGTGTTACCACGATCTGTTGATCCAGCCCCGATGTTCAACTGGGACTTCAACTCACAACTTTCTGACTTAAGCTTTCACCCAACATGGCTGACACTCTGTTTGTGAGCTGACCTCTGAACAATCCCATCAGCCACCATGAAACCACACACTTACAAAAAACCAAGGGCCTTTGGAAACCTGGGAAAGGGGAGAACTTCGAAAGGAATAGCTGTGGTTGGGAATAACTTTGGCAGTGATGCTCCTGCATGACTCAAACTTCCCTCCACAGACGTCCTCTGCACTTCTGCATGTGCTGTAGTTTGATGTAAACAAAGGGAACCTTAGCTGCTTCATCTGAAGCTTTCGGGATATGGGAGTTGCTTCTTTCAAAATTACATTTCGATCGACCCCAATGCAGCAACTGTTTATTCAAAAGTTCAAGGCGTGCTAAAATTAATCAAAGGCTTTTTAGTCCCCAAGAGCAAAGTAATGGAAAAATAGAATTGCAGTTCCTATCGTGTGTTCTCACTTACTTCAAACATTAAATATGGGTCACTCAAGGACTTGTACAGAAGTTACGAGGAGCCTCTGGAGACTAACATTCAGTAGTCAAAATCGGCGTCAGTACTTTACACTCTGTACTGATTCTCCTCACTTACTTCCTGCCCTCATCCCATTCCTCCTGAAAGAGGTCTCATGCTGGATTAGAGTTCAGTAGGTGCACCAACAGCACAGCGTTCCTGGATTTTGACCCAGTGACAGTGAAGGAACAGCAATATAGTTCCAAGTCAGGGTGGTGAATGACTCCTAGAACTTTCGACAGACCCCATCAATTGTTCTTTTCTTTTCAACTATACGTTCAACTTCCTTTGAAGTTTACTGGTGAAGCTTCTTTTGGGCGGTGCATTTCGAATCATAATAAATCCAACCTCAAGATCTAGCCCCCATTGGCAAGGCTGGCATATTTCCCTGATTCCTTGTTGCCAAAATCGAGTTGCTTATTTGGCCATTTCTGAGGACGGTTTGGAGACCAACCACATTGGTAGGACTTGGCTCACACAACTTGAGCGTGGGGCAAGTCAGTAGGATTCCTTCCCTCAATTAAATTAGTGAACAAGCTGACATTTTACAGCAATTCAACACCGCTATGGTCACTTTTACTGCCACCAAACCTTTTATTCTCAGATTTTTGAATTGAATTATAATTCTTGAATTGTTAACAGTGCGATTTGAACTTCTGGATTAACTCGTCCGCCAATTTAACCATTGGCATTTACAGAATCAAGTTTCTGATTGTGTGATTGGAAATATGAGGAAGTGGTAAAGGGAGGTAATACACAGGATTAGTCATTCAGAGGCTCTGCAGCCAAGGGTTCAAATCACAATGTGGTAGTACTGGAATTTAAATTTGATTAATAAATCTGCAACTAAAAGCTAACCTCCTGCTGATTTCCATATATTGGGTATGCCCTGCCCAACTGTGAGGACAGACCCAACAGAGGTGGAGGTACAGTTACATACAATTGCCTTGGGAATCCTAAACATTAACTCCAGACCCCATTAAGCCTCATGGTATCAGATAAAATATGGGCAAGGAAATATGCTGTTGATTACCACCTACTGGCCTGACATATCTCCCACTCTACAATTATTACCAAGCTAGGGGATCAACCTTGGTTCAGTGAAGTGTGCAGGAGAGCATGCCAGGAGCAACAAGCCATACTTAAAAACATTGGTACTAATAATATAGGCAGGAAGAAGGAAGAGGTCCTGCAAAGACAATTCAGGGAGTTAGGTCAGGAGTTAAAATGCAAGACCTCTAGGGTAGTAATTCTAGGATTACTCCTCGTGCCACTTGCATGTGAGGTTTGGAACAGGGAGATAGTACAGTTCAACATGTGGCTAAAGATCTGGTGGAGAAGGGAGGGCTTTAGATATATGGATCACACGGATGTCCTCTGGGGACGATGGGACATTTATAAGAAGGTCGGGTTGCACCTGAACTGGAGGGACACCAATATCCTGGGGGGAGATTTGCTAGTGTTGTTTGGGAGGGTTTAAACTAGTGTGGCAGGGGGGTGAGATCCAGAACAGCAGG
This sequence comes from Scyliorhinus canicula, assembly GCF_902713615.1. NCBI lineage: Eukaryota > Metazoa > Chordata > Chondrichthyes > Carcharhiniformes > Scyliorhinidae > Scyliorhinus > Scyliorhinus canicula. Next base: position 19,552,333 of record NC_052148.1, on the reverse strand, counting down.
CCAGTAAGTGTAGAGACTGGGGAAAAAGTGAGACTGAGATAAACATAGCGCAGACTAAGAGCAGGCAGAGGGAAGCCGCAGGGCTCAGCGGGACTGTAGGTCTGGAGCGTGTTTGCTTCAATGCAAGAAGTATAACGGGTAAACCAGATAACAGAGCTTGGGTTACAGCATGGAACTGTGATGTAATTGCAATGATGGAGACATGATTAAAGAAGGGGCAGGACTGGCAGCTCAACATTCCGGGATATCGTTGTTTTAGACGGGGCAGAAGGGGAAACAAAGGAGGTGGGGTGTTGCATTGCTGAATAGGGAGCAGATCACAGCTGCGTTGAGGGAGGGCACATTGGAGGGATCTTGTAGTGAGGCATTTTGGGTGGAGCTCAGGAATAAGAAGGGTGAAATCCCAACAACATGCAGGAGACAGAGGAGCAGTTGTGTAGTCAGATAGAAAAGGTGTGAAAAAAGCAGGGTAGTTGTGATGGGCGATTTTAACTTCCCCCATATTGACTGGGAATCCCTTACAGCCAGGGGCTCGGATGGAGAGCAATTTGTTGGATGTGTCCAGGAGAGTTTTTTCATACAGTATGTTGACAATCCAACCAGGGAGGGGTCCATACTAGATTTTGATATTGAGGAATGAGCCAGGCCAGGTGATTGATGTTTCAGTGGAGGAGCATTTTGGGCTTAGCGATCATAATTCCGTAAGATTTCGAGTAGTCATGGACAGGGACAAGAGTGGTCAACGGGTGAGGGGGCTTAATTAGGCGAGGGCCAATTACATCCAAATTAGACAGGAACTGGGGAATGTGGATTGGGAGCGGCTATTTGAGGGCAAATCCATGTCTGACATGTGGGAGGCTTTTAAAGGTCATTTGATAGAAGTGCAGGACAGACATGTCTCCACAGAAATGAAGGATAGAAATGGCAGGATTTGGGAAACATGGATGTCAAGGGAAATTGTAAGCTTAGCCAAAAGGGAAAAGGAAGCATATGATAGGTCTAGGCATCTAAAAACTGACAAAGCCCTTGAGGAGTACAGTGAAAGTAGGAAGAAACTTTAATGTGGAATTAGGAGGGCTAAAAGGGGCCATGAAATGTCTTTAGCAAACATGACAAGGAGAATCGCAAGGCTTTTTATGCATATATTAGGAGCAAGAAATGAAAATAATGAAAATACTTTTCACTGTACCTCGGTACACGTGACAATAGACAAATCCAATCCAATCCAATCCAAGAGGCTAGCAAGGGAAAGAATAGGCCCACTTAAGAATAATGGAGGAAAGTTATGCGTGGAACCACAGGAAATGGGTGAAATCCTTAATTTGTATCGGTATTCGCTGTGGAGAAGGACATGACCGATGTTGAGGTCAGGATTAGGTGTGTGAACTCTCTTGAGAGTGGCAATATATCAAAGCCAATTACTAAATGAGGACAAAATGGAGAATAGAGCTGAACTCCAGAGGTGAATTAAGAGTCATGATGTGCAGATCGCAGCGTTGGACTGGGGTGGGCAGAGTAAAAAGTCTTACAACACCAGGTTAAAGTCCAACTGGTTTATTTGGAATCACTAGCTTTTGGAGCGTAGCTCCTTCATCAGGTGAGTGACTGCCCTTGACATCAAGGCAGCATTTGACCGAGTATGGCGTCAAGAAGTATTATCAAAACTGGGACCAATGGCAATCAGTGAGAACTCTCCATTGATTGGAGCCATACCATATCCAAAGGAACATGGTTGTGGTTGTTGGAGGTCAATCATCTTAGTCCAAGGATATAGCTGCAGGAATTCCTCAGGATAGTGTCCTCGGCTCAACCATCTTTAGCTGCTTCATCGCTCACTCTTTTTTCCACCATAAGTTCAGAAGTGGAGTTGATCGCTGACGATTGCACAAAGTTTAGCACCAGTCACAACTCTTCAGATGTTGATCATTCCGTGTCTATATGCAGCAAGACCAGGGCAACCTTCAGACTTCGGCTGATAAATGGCAAGTAACCACATTGCCAACAGGCAATGACCTTCTCCAACAATGGAGAATCTAACCATCTCCCCTTGAAAATCAATGGTATTGGCATCACTGAATCTCCTATATCAACATTCTGAATGTTACCATTGGCTAGAAACTGATCTGGACCAATCATATTAAGGGCTCAAAACATCAGAATCCTGAGAGGCATATAGAATGTGCAAAAGCAAACTAAAGGGGAAATTAGGATAGCAAAAGTAGGATATGAAAGGATGCTGACAGGTAAAATAAAGGAAAATCCTAAATTGTTTTACAAGTGCATTAAGGGTAAAAGGATAACTAGGGAAAGAGTGGGGCCCATTCAGGACCACAGTGATAATTTGTATGTACAGCCGGAGGACATAGCTAGGGTTCTAAGTGAATACTCTGTGTCGGTGTTCACTCTGAAAGGGCCAGTGTGGGTATAGAAATCAGGAAGAAGAACTGTGATAAAATTAAAGAAATTAACAGAGACAGAGAGGAGGTTCTGAATGTTTTGGCAGGCTTAACAGTAGACTAATCTCCAGGGCCAGATGAAATGTATCCCAGGCTGTTGAGTTAGGCAAGAGTGGAAACAGCAGGGGCGCTCACAATAATTATCAATTCCTTTCTGGCTACAGGAGAGGTGCCGGATGATTGGAGGATAACCGATGTGGTACCATTATTCAAGATGGGAGCAAGGGTCAAACCAGGAAATTACAGGCCAGTCAGCAGTGGGAAAACTATTGGAAGCAATTCTGAGGGACGGAATTAGTCTGCATTTGGAGAGGCAGGGATTAATCAAGAACAGTCAGCATGGTTTTGTTAAGGGGAGGTCATGTCTGACCAACTTGATTGGATTTTTCGAAGTGACCAGGTATGTTGATGAGGACAATGCTTTTGACGTAGTTTACTTGGACTTCAGCAAGGCTTTGGATAAGGTCCCACATGGGTGACTGATAGTGAACTGGAGCCCATAGGATCCAAGGAAATTTGGCAAATTGGATCCAGAATTGGCTGAGTGGCAGGAAGCAGAGGGTGATGGTCGAGGGGTGTTTTTCTGACTGGAAGCCTGTGACCAGTGGGGTCCCGCAGGGATCAGTGTCGGGGCCCTTGCTGTTTGTGGTTTATATAAATGATTTGGACATGAATGTAGGAGGGTTGATCAGTAAGTTCGTGGATGAAACAAAAATTGGTGGGGTGGTAAATAGTGAGGAAGATAGCCTTTAATTTCAGGAGGATATAATAATAATATTTATTCGTGTCACAAGTAGGCTTACATTAACACTGCAATGAAGTTACTGTGAAAAGCCCTTAGTCACCACACTCCAGCGCCTGTTCAGGTACACAGAGGGAGAATTCAGAATGTCTAATTCACCTAACAGCACGTCTTTCGGGACGCGTAGGAGGAAACCGGAGCACACGGAGGAAACCCACACAGACACGGGGGGAAAGTGCAGACTCCGCACAGACAGTGACCCAAGCCGAAATTGAAACTGGGACCCTGGCTCTGTGAGGCAATCGTGCTAACCACTGTGCATCTTCCAAATGCAAAACCTCCACCACTTTGTAGGACAAGGGCAGCAGATGCATGTGAACAAGTTCCCGTCAAAGCCACAGACCATCCTGACTTGGAAATATATTGCCGCTACTTCGCAGTCGCTATGTCAAAATCCTGGCTCTTCCACCCTAACAGCACTGTGGGTGTACCTACACCACAGGTCCTGCAGCATTTCAAGAAAGTGGCTCACAGCCAACTTCTAAAGTCAATTAGGAATGGACAATAAATGCTGACCTAGCCAGTGGTGCCTGCAACCCATGAGGGAATTTTAAAAAAAAGTCAGGCATGCATTCTCCAGGAATCTACATCCATTAAAATGCCAATTCCTGTTATGCGTTTCCAATCAAAGAGTCAGACAGTGCGGGTCAGCCAATCAGACCATGCCAATACTTGCTTTTTCAAAGGAACTGCATTTTCAACAGCGTATTCCATATTTAATCATCAGTGTACAGAAATGTCTCCGAATTTGTCTCTCCGTTCTTTTGTCAATCATTTTAAATCTCTGATCGCTGCCCACTTGTCAGGGGTCCTGCAAGATCCAGGGCAGGAGTGCAATGCTGTGATATTCTCCCGTTTGGCCTCCCAGACCCATTCCCTCCAGGTGCTGAACTTGCCAACTGAGATATCAGGGAGCAATTCAGCTGGCGATCAATTTGAGTGATTAAAAAGCCAAAATATTTTATTGAAAACACTGCTTTGTCTTCTCATAATTAAATGAAGTAGATGGAGGGTTGCCAACTGCGATTAAATGTCTTCCTTGAGGCTTTATCACATGACTTTGCCCCCTTCCAACCATTCGTCGGCCGACACATCCATCCTTGTGACATAAGCCTCCATTGGAAAGCAAACAGACTCTTTACCCAGTTGAATGAGACTTGACTGTCAGCCAAACAGCACTACCTTCCCCTTTTTGCAATCTTTTTACATCTAGTAAAGAGAAAAGTTCAAAGAATATGACAAAAAAAAAACATTCTTTTTAATGACCCGGTGATTTTTCTCTAGGGCTCCACAAAGTAGTGTCCTGGAGATTAACAAAGAACAAAGAACAATACAGCACAGGAACAGGCCCTTCTGCCCTCCAAGACTGTACCAGCCATGATACCACCCAATCTTCAATCCCTGAAGATTCCAAGCCAACTCTAGGTTGCCTGGGAAGAGGCCAGGAAATTGGAGTTGAAGCCCATGACCTGCCATGATGGTATTGAATGGTGGAGCTGACACCATTGGGCCATGTCATAGAGCCATAGAGGTTTACAGCATGAAAACAGGCCCTTCGGCCTAACTTGTGCATGCCACCCAGTTTTTACCACTAAGCTAATCTCAATTGCCCGCATTTGGCCCATATCCCGCTCTACCCATATTTCCCATATACCTGTCTAAATGCTTTTCTAAAAATAAATTTAGAGTACCCAGTTCTTTGCTTTTCCAATTAAGGGGCAATTTGCACATATTGGGGTTGTGGGGGTGAGACCCACACAGACACGGGGAGAATGTGCAAACTCCACACAGTGACCCGTAGCCAGGATCAAACCCAGGTCCTTGGCGTTATGAGGCAGAAGTGCTAACCACTGCGCCACCGTGCCGCCCTTGTCCAAATGCTTTTTAAAAGACAAAATTGTACCCGCCTCTACCACTGCCTCCGGCAGCTCGTTCCATACACTCACCACGCTCTGTGTGAAAGAATTGCCCCTCTGGACCCTTTTATATCTCTCCCTCTCACCTTAAACCTATCCCCTCTAGCTTTAGACTCCCCTATCTTTGGAAAAACATGTTGACTCTCAACCTTATCGATGCTCCTCATTGTTTTATAGAGCTCTATAGTATCACCCCTCAGTCTCCTACGCTCCAGGGAAAAAAGTCCCATTCTATCCAGCCTCTCCTTATAACTCCTGCTACTGCTCCTATTTCTTGTGTCCTTACATTATTCTTGGTAGATTCGTCCTCAGTTCAAATGTCCGACTCTGACTTTGACCTTTTGTCTTCATAGGACTTCCTGATGGAGACCTTCATCATGTTCAAAGACCTTATCGGCAAGAATGTCTACCCTCCCGACTGGATGGTGATGAGCATGGTTCAAAACAGGTCAGTCAGTCACTGAACTGCAGCTATTTCAATAGTGATGCCCTGAAATTCTTTACTCCCTGAGTGCACTTATCTTGTGTGGGAAATGTATCTCATGTTAATATCCAAGCTGTGCCCACTTCTGCTTTCTGCACCCATTCTGCCTCACACAAGGGGAGTGCTTGACAACTCCAGAATGAGTGTGGAGGCTTTCACGTCCGGAGGTGGGCTGGGTGGAAGGCTTATCTTGGTGAACTGGCACTGCCTGGAAACTTTTTTAAATAATAGAAAAACATAAACCAGCCCTCACTACTGACACCCCTCGCCACCCACTCCCTCCACACATGCACTCCCCAGATCCCATCCATTTCAACCCATGCCACCTTATGTCCCCACCCACCCACCCCATGGAGCCTCATACCTTCCATGTCAACATATGCCCCTCTGCCCAGTCCTCATTGCCCCTCATATTCTCCATGTTAACCTTTGCCCCCTCGCCCACCCCATCGCACTTTATAGCCGCAATTCCAATGTCATGCCAACTCACACACTACCCTTTGCACCTACACCTACCATGCCAGCTCACCCAGTAGCTGCCATGGATGGATCTCAGGACATATCCTGAGATTAAATAAAACAAAGTTCCAAGTATCCATTGCAGACTATTTAAATAAAAGCACTAATTTATTAAAAAAGTAATTTACTGAACATTATTCCTGATAACAACAAATCTTTTATTCAGTTGCATAATTCCCCAGAAAAATATGCACTGAGATTCATAGTTCCATTTCAAAGAATCCATAACCGCTTGGAGATGTCAATCAAACTGTAAACGACAGGCAGTCTGCTGTGATAATGGATGGTTGTGAAATAATTTCTGCAGCACTGATACAGTTTTGGAAACACTTAGGCTTATCACCAAATCACAGAAGAAGGCCATTCAGCCCGGCATTATGACTTAGTGCCATTCCCCCACCTTTCCCCCGTACCTTTACACATTGATTCTATTGAAATAATAATCAAATGGCAACTCAATTGCCTTGATTGAATCTGCCTCACTGTGTAAAAACGTTTTTCTCACATTCTTTTGCAACCATTTCAAATCTGTCCCTTGAGTTCTCGGTGCATTTACAAATGTGAACAGCTTCTCCCGATCTACTCTTTTGAACACCTCTGTGAAAACTCCTCTTAGCTCTCTTCTCTCCAAGGAGAATGGTCCCAAACTCTGCAATCTATCCTCATAACTGAAGTTTATCACACCTGGAACCAATCTTTTTTTTAAAACACACTCCATACAATTTTTCAAAGGGTTAAAGGGTAGGTGTTTTAAATGCCTTGGCTGTCTAACTCCTGCTGATATTTCATCTTAACATTTTTGTTTTCAGCAATTCCAATGCGTTTGTGCAATTTTTAAAAGCATATTCAAGCCTTCTGTTTCTCCGTTTCACCGGCAGCGCACTCACGGCCGTGGATTTCCCGACGGTGTGGGGGTGCCCAAAATGGGAAACTTGATTTGCCAGCTGCTGGGATGGGGAATCCTGGTTCCGGTGTGGGGCGAGCCGCACCCAAAAACGGCTGTGGCGGAATGGAGGATCCCGCCCCTTACTTTTCCGAAAAGACACCTGAACTCCACCAAAGGTGTCATGGGACCATATCCAAAGGCATACCTTACGGCTCGAAAAAGGTATCCTGGCTATCCAAATAAATCCACAAAGTTCAGACCTGCTCCCACCAAGTATAATCTGTGCGCGTCAGGTTTCCGTCACCTCTCACAACAAAACCACAGAGAAGTGGAGTCAGCTAGTAATTTCGATGGGCAGCTGCCTCCATGATCTGTGACTGCGATAATGGTAGGTGGCGTGTTCGGGGGTGGGGGAGGGAGGGGGACACTTGAGGATTCAACCCTCAATGACCATTTTCGCCATGGCTGAGAACCTCTCCATCATGGTGAAAATCTAGGCCCAATCCTTCGTCTTCTGGAATTCTATTCTTAAAAACGGCTTAACATCCTTGTCTCTCGCCTTTACCTTTGAAAGTTTCAAGAAGTCGGCAGTTGAGCTTGCCCGCTCATGCACTCGACAGCTCATGGTCTTTCACCCATGGCCAGTTAGTGAGTGCAGAAGTAGGTGGCCTTAACCCGCGAGCTCATTCGTTAAGGGCTGAAGAAATGCGGACGTTTTTGAATATTCTTTCTGACTTCATATTAAAGTAATAAATAAAGTAATAAATAAAATATAAACTTTGCTCATTCAATTTGATGCCTTATACTGAAACTTGGCTGAAAGGGGCTGGTTTAGCTAGGGGCTGGTTTAGCTCACTGAGCTAAATCGCTGGCTTTTAAAGCAGACCAAGCAGGCCAGCAGCACAGTTCGATTCCCGTACCAGCCTCCCCGGACAGGCGCCGGAATGTGGCGACTAGGGGCTTTTCACAGTAACTTCATTGAAGCCTACTCGTGACAATAAGCGATTTTCATTTCATTTCATTTCATTTCATCCATTGCATTCAGGTCGCTACAGTGATGTTTCCAAAAACGGATATCCCAGAGTGCATTGCAACCCACAACCATGGGCCTGTTTGAGGGCTAACCTGACCCAGGAAGAGTTGCTCTTGCTCGCTCCCTGTGGCATTATTCAAATAAGTGCCGTTTTACTTCGCAGCACACTCTCAGCAAATGTTAAATTGATTTAAAATTACTCCCTCGATAGAAAGAGAGTTTGCCACCTCTATTCATGTATTCGATCCATGGCCTGAGGCAAAGACTCAGGTAACAGGCCTGTGAGTGGAAAGGAATCACATTTCGAGCTTGGGAGTAAGTGCTTAATTTCATCAGCGTCGTTCAACTGCAGTTTGCAGCTGGCTCCGTGGTTTCCGCAATGACCTTGATTCTGTTATGTCAAGGACACCATCCAGAAACAAAACAGCCCGGCAATACCTAAGCACATTCGCGTTGGCCAGTACTGGGTACCTCAGAAGAAAAGCCATTCCTGAAATGCAGCCAGGCAGGAATGTTTTTTTCTCTTGTTTGTTGACTCCAGTCTGTTTTACCACAGACTTACATTTCCAGCCCAGAACTTTCCTCGTAGAAAGAACTATCAGCGGCCCAGAAGCCTTGACAGGCCTAGTTTATCTTGACAAATGAACCTCTAGCCTAAAAATTATTAATGTGCTAAAGCTGGCTTTGCCACTAACCCTCTCGAGTTCTGATCGTCTCTTGTACTTTTTTCTTCAGTCATAACAATGTGTTATCTGTCAGAGAGATAATGGACCTGAGGGAAATATTCTTCTCATGTGCTTTGCAAGAAGTACTGTTCTTGTAAGACGAACAAAGGGGAATGCTGTATTCTTTACAGAACTTGCACATTTCCAAAATCCAGCGACAGTAAAAAGGAGAGGTGCAAATTGGAGAATTTGGATTTATTTTTTATTTTATTTTTTTTAATTTAGAGTACCCAATTAATTTTTTCCAATTAAGGGGAAATTTAACTTGGCCAATTCACCTGCCCTGCGCATTTTTTTTTTATTCATAGAATTTACAGTGCAGAAGGAGGCCACTCGGCCCATCGAGTCTGCACCGGCTCTTGGAAAGAGCACCCTACCCGAGGTCAACACCTCGACCCTATCCCCATAACCCAGTAACCCCACCCAACACTAACGGCAATTTTGGACACTAAGGGCAATTTAGCATGGCCAATCCACCTAACCTGCCCATTTTTGGACTGTGGGAGGAAACCGGAGCACCCGGAGGAAACCCACGCACACACGGGGAGGATGTGCAGACTCCGCACAGACAGTGACCCAAGGCGGAATCGAACCTGGGACCCTGGAGCTGTGAAGCAATTATGCTATCCACAATGCTACCGTGCTGCATCTTTGGGTTGTGGGAGCGAAACCCACGCAAACATGGGGAGAATGTGGAGAATTTGGATTTATGATAAATGGGACAAAATGTACGGCACAGAAACAGGCCATTTTACCCATCTAATTCATGCCAGGAATTATCTTTCACACAGACCGCCTCCTTTTTTTCATCCCACCCTCTCAACATATCCTTCTTCTATTCCTTTCTCCCTCAATGGTATTGTCACTGGACTGGTAATCCAAAGACCCATGTTAATACCCTGGGGACCCGGGACCGAATCCCACCACGGCAGACAGCGAAATTTGAATTCACTAAAAATCTGGGACTGGAATCTCCGATTGTGAGGCTATGTCCTGAGGCGTTTTAGCCCCGAAACTTTGGCGCTGAACGGTCACCAATCCTCTGTGTAGCTGGGGGGTAGCATGCCGGCAGCGTAGAGCACCCAGCTCCTGCTGCCGATACGGCCCGGAGAATTCCCGGGTACATGGCCGCACATGCGCACTACGGCGGCCGCGCCACGCAACATGTCCCGGCCTGCAAAATAGTGCCCCCCCTTTGGCCAGCTCGCGAGCCCCGGACCACCCGCAAAACAGTGCCCCCAACCCCTGATAAACTCCCCCCTGCCCACGGATCAGCCCTCCCCCGACTGTAGTGGCACTGGATTGAGTCTGCTGCCGCCACGCCGAGTACCCGACGGGTGAGACCATGAGAGACCCACACCGTCGGGAACTCGGCCGTTCGGGGCGGAGTATTGGGGGGGCGAGCCTCAGGCAATGTTCCGATGCTGTCGGTATGGCGTGCGACGTACTCGCCTTGGAGGGGGCGGTGCATCGCGAAAGGGGCGCCGCCCCCGATTTGGTCAGTAACGGGGATTCTCCGGCCAATCGCTGGACGCGATTTTGGCGTCGGCGACCAGAGGATCCCGCCCCTGGAATTAGAAGCCGAATGATGACTTTAAAACCATTATCGTAAAAAACCATCTGATTCACAATGTCCTTCAGGGAAGGAAATCTGCCACCCTTACCCAGTCTGGCCCACACATGACTCCAGACCCACAGCAATGTGGTTGACCCTGAAATAGTCTCTGGAATGGCCTCAGTTCAAGGGCAAGTACGGATGGACAATGAATGCTGCCCCAGCCAGGGACGCCCACACCTCATGAATGAATAAAAAAGAAACATGTTTATTCAGTTTACCCTTAAATACATCAAAGCATCAAATGCAACTTGCAACCCGTGAGTTCTGAGTGCCGTCCACAAGACATTTTGTTGGCCGTTGCCCAGGCGCAGGGTTGCCACATTCCACTGATAGCTGTGGTGTTCTTTCAGGATGGTTGGCGTAGTGTTCCCAAAGAGCACAGAATAGCTTTTAACTTAAATAAAGCTATGATTTTATTTCCACTACTAAACTGGGATTCAACATTTCGTCCTTAAAAATACACAACTGATCAATAACATCTAATTGCACTCATCTACTGCTGATCTCGCTACTGGTATAAACTATAATCTAACTTTACTCACACTATCTGTTCTTATGACCTTCACTAGCTATCTCCTGCGTACACGCCTGCCCTAAGGTCTGGCATCACTGCCTTAAATACTTGTATCTGCAGCTCCCTCTAGTGGCTAGTCTCAAAACTACATTAACCCCTGTAATGCTGATAATTATGATAATACCACAGTATCCATCCGCTTAGCTTTTTCATGTCGGTGTGATTGAAGTGATATGCGCATAAAGCAAGGGCAAATGAAGTGGTGTGTACGCCGATTGCTCACAACATTGACTGTGAGAGTCGTGCCTCTGTCTCAAATCAAGCTTAAATATTAATTTTATTTTTGCCACTTGAAGTTGATGACAGTTCTATTAATACATGAATGATTAAACATTTTCTATAACTTGTGAAATATTTGGCGTGTGTTAAGGGCGCAATATGGACCCCGTCCCACCGGGAAACTGGTGGTGGGGTTTCACTCTCGGCCAGACCGGAAGATCCCGCTGGGGAGAACATCCAGATAATTCCGGTTTAAGTATGTTCAATTTTATTCAAGAGTCATGGTTAGTGAACAAGCTCGATTTCAATCTTGCTGCCCTCTGCCCACTGGGATGAAGGAAGGCCACTCAAGCGGCCCACTCACTAGCCTAAGTTTCCCATCACTAATCCATGCTATTCCCATCAAATGTTCTTTGTGGTTGTGATTTTCATACACTCAGCGCACTCTGGGTAAAGAACTTTGTCCTGAATTCCCTGGTGAATACTGGCCTGCACTCAAATCTAAAGTCAGTAAGATTTTGCTCATTGTGACCTCCTCACAGCTTACATTCCCGTCTAGATTTGCATTTTCAGCCAGCCTAGACACATTACACTCGGCTCCTTCATCAAAGTTATTAATATAAATTGTAAAACTTGAGGCTCCAACACTGATGCTTGCACTACCTCGTCAGCAAAACATTACCACCTGAAAAATAACGTATTTATTTCTACTCTCGGTTTTCTGCTCTTTTACCAATGCATGCATGGGTCCATTTCTTGTGTGGCACTTCAGCAAATGCATTTTCAAAATCTAAACACAGTTCCTCTGCTTGTTCCCCTTTATCTTCCCTATTAGTTACATCCTCCAAAATCTCCAATAGATTTATCAAACACGATTTCCGTTCATAAAACCATGTTCACTATGTCTAATCGTAGTATGATTTTCTAAATGCCCAGATATCGCTTCCTTAATAACGGAAACCAGCTCTTTCAGATCCATGTTTAAATCTCACTAATCAGGCTTCCACTCCAGTCACAGTACTAAACAGCTCTTATCTAAGTCATAAATTACATTTTATGTAACTGTGGCAAAGGTAAACCTTCCCCCCTCTTCCTCTTCAATCTTCCTGCAGCCTTTGACACAACTGTCCATGAAAGTCTGTTCCAATTCCAGGACGGCTTTGCTGCCCCCAATATCATCAACTTCCAGAGTAACATAGGAGCAGGAAATGAAAATGAAATGAAAATCGCTTATTGTCACAAGTAGGCTTCAGTGAAGTTACTGTGAAAAGCCCCTAGTCGCCACATTCCGGCACCTGTCCGGGGAGGCTGGTACGGGAATCGAACCGTGCTGCTGGCCTGCTTGGTCTGCTTTAAAAGCCAGCGATTTAGCCCAGTGTGCTAAACCAGCCCCGAGTGGGCCATTCGGTCTCTCGGGACTTGCTCTGCCATCCAGTTAGATCATGGCTGATCTTCTCCCTCAATGCCACTTTCCTGCACTATCCCCATATCCCTCAATGTCATTAGTTTCCAGGAACCTAATCCATGTTCGTCCATCAGTGTGGGACTGCGCTCAGCTGGTTCCATCCTTATCTAGTCAGTCATAGCCAGAGAATCATTTGCAACAGCTTCTTTCCTGCTCCCGCATCGTTACCTCTGGTGTCCTCCAAGGATCTACCCCTGACCCCTCTTTTTCCCATCTATCTGCTGCCCTTCGGTGACAATGTCGAAAAACACAGGGTTAAATTCCATACATACACCAATAACACCCAGTACCATCCCATCCCCACCCTTCTCAACCCCTCCACCATCTCCGATTTGCCACATGGCCTATCCAACATCCAATGTTGATGTACCATTTGTCAGTGTACTCTGCCGATTATTCTTTTGTCTACTATGTACGTACAGTGTATGTTCCCTTGGCCGCAGAAAAATAGTTTTCACTGTACTTCGGTACATATGACAATAAATATCAATCAATCAATCAATGCTGGGTAAGCAGAAATGTCCTCAAATTAAATATCAGGAAGACTGAGCCATTGGGCTCAGATTTGTCACTGTGGCAAGTCTGGATGATCCCCAGCCCGGCTGTTTGCACGACTTTGGCCTGCATTTTCCAGGGGCCAGGAAACTCATTAGTTGCCAACATGGGCTGCCATCCCTTTAAAGGATGGTTAGCTGCTCCCAGGAGGCTGGCAGCCCTCAATATTATCAGTGCCACCAGTCATAGTTGCCACTGCTGGGACTGCGCCTGACAGAAGAGGACACCATGGAAGTATGCCAATCAGCCAACCAGAGAAGTGGGGTTTGCTGTCCTCCCTTTACGAATCACTTTGAGTAAATGGATTTTTTTTTAAACCTGCCCTTCAATGGTCTATGTAATGTCCTGATTATAGTTTCAAAATGGTTTCATGAAATGGTGTTTGAAAATAGGTTCCTCCATGACTCAGCCGCTGAGGTGTGAGTTCACCATTCATTTCATCGAGAATCTCTGTTCTGATGCTGCTGAAGGGTGCCACCCAAAGTGGTGACTCATGTTTACGCAGTCGTAATGTAGAAACTGGGACTGTATTCTCCAGAGTTTCACAGAATGAGAGGTGATCTCATTGAAACTTATAAAATTCTTCCAGGGTGTGACAGGATGGATGGAGCTAGCATGATTTTCCCTGGGATTTTTAGTTATTCGTTCATGGGATGCGGTCATCGCTGGCTGGGCCAGTATTTATTGCCCATCCCTGAGGGCATTTAAGAGTCAACCACATTTCTGTCGATCTGGAGCCACATGTAGGTCAGACCGGGTAAGGATGACAGATTTCCTTCCTCAAAGGACCTTAGTGAACCAGGTAGGTTTTTAACGACAATAGACAATAGTTTCATGGTCATTGTTAGACTTGTAATTCCAGAATTTTATTGAATTCTAGAACCAGGGGTCACAGTCTCAGAATGAGGTATGCCATTTAAGACTGAGATGAGGAGGAATTTCTTCACTCAAAGAGTGGTGAATCTTCAGAATCCTCTTCCCCAGAGGGGTGTGGAAGCTCAATCATTTATTATTATTATTATGTGCAAAACAGGAATTGATAGATTCCTGGAAACGAATGACATTGAGGGATATGGGGATAGTGCAGGAAAGTGGCATTGAGGTGGAATCAGCCATGATCTAACTGGATGGCAGAGCAAGGCTTGAGGGGCCAAATGGCCCACTCCTGCTCCTATATTCCACTGGAAGCTGATGATAGCGGGGGCAACAAGGCCATCCTGGAATTGGTCATTAGCATTGTGAAGGTCTCTCTGTGGCCATCTGGCCTAATATCCCCTTATTCATGATGGGTGAAACATCCTCCTTCTGAACTGTAACAATTTTGTGACTCATAACAATTCTGTGATTTGTAACAATTCCGTGATTTGTAACAATTCCGTGATTTGTAGCAATTCTTTGATTCGTAACAATTCTGTGATTCATAACAATTCTGCGATTTGTAACAATTCTGCGGTGTGGCTTGGAGTCACGTTTGGTTCTATTACATTGTCTTATTGTATAAATACAAGTTATTGTTGTGGACAATTAATGTCAGACTGACCATCCTGTAATGCACAACCTAGCTCTTAATTGGAAATACATCAATCACTGGACTGCACAGTGGAATGGCCCGCCTCTATGACACAACAGTTGTTGACTTTCCTCATGAACAGTGGTGAAGCTCGGCATTTTGGGTTTACTTACTGGACACAAAAGAATATAATTTTCCTGGAGATTTCTCAGTCACCAATTGTGTCCCATTACTTTCGCACCATCAATTTCAGGCAGCCATTTGTGCCTCAAGAGGTCAGAAAGGTCTGTCGCAGGGCAAGGAGAGATAGATCATAATGTCAGCCATTTGATTTTTCTCCCCTTCTCTCACTTAAGGATTACTTCGAGTAAATGCATTTTTTTAACCTGCCCTTTGACGGTCTATGTAATGTTCTGATTATAGTTTCAAAATGGTTTAATTTCAAAGATGAAATGGTCTGCGAAAATGGTTTCCTCTATCACTCAGCCACTGAGGTGATGTTCTCCATTCATTTCATCGAGATCTTGTGCTCTGATACTGATGAAGGGTCACCCAAAGAGTGTTTTCACTTTCAGTTACTGGCAGTCTTACCATGAACAGAGATAAGATGACAATGACAGGCCATTCAGCCCAACCAGTACCTGTTGACATTCACTATGAGGAATAGACCCACCCGTTTCCATATACCTTCTAATCCCTTTTCCCACATTCTTTCAACATGGAGGAAATTGTTCATACACAAGGACTGGTTAGGATTTTGAATGCTCCACCTGATAGGATGGTGGGGACAGATTCAACAGTAGCCTTCATAAAGGAATTGGATCAATATTGAAGGAGTAGTCATGGGACCAACTAATGTGAGGGAGATGATGTTGTCGTGTTAATGTCACTGGACTTCTAATCCAGAGGCTCAGGCTGATGCTCCGGGGACACGGGTTCAAATCCCACCACAGCTGTAATAAATGTGGAATACATGGAGCTGGATTCTCCGCTCCGCCGTGCCACATTTCTGCCCCGACCCGCCGGCGGGATTCTCCGTTACTCCGGCTGGTAAATGGGGTTTCCTATTATGGGGCAGCGCCACGCCTTATGGAAACCCCCAGGGCGCCAGCAAAACGGAGAATCCCGCCGGCGGAAAATCCCGCCCATGATTTCCATGACCATGACAACTATCGATGACTGTTGTAAAAATCCATTGGGTTCACCAAGGCCATTTAGGGATGGAAACCTCCCATCTACCCCTGGTGTGACTTGTGGTTGGACCGAAGTGCCCTCTGAAATGGCCTCGCAAGCCGCTTAGTTGAAAGACAATTCGGGATTGGCAACAAGATGGTAACTTTGCAAGTGACGCCCATGCCTCATAAAAAAGTCAACAACAAAAAAAAATGCTCTTCCAAAGAACAGGCCCTCCTACCATTTGCTGCACAATTAAACAAATCTCTTAATTTTGTGTTGTACAACTACACGATTCCTTCATCCACCTACTTAGTCCTGGCGCATGACCCAGTTTCAGACTCAACGAGCTTGGAAGAGAATTCTACCGCCTCAGAACCTGTGAGAGAAGGTTTTCTTGCCTCTGTACCAAATTTCTTACATTTCCTCTTGTAAATATGCCTCTCACTCGACCTCTTGTCTACTGGAAGAAACATAGAGGCTGTCATCTCTGTCTATCCTGTGATATCTCTTCATTTGAAATACTTCTGTTACAGCAATCCTGCTTAGAAAGACCAGACAGATGATAAGAGTAAATATGGAGAAACCTTCGCCCGGTGTGACGGTCGGTATCCAGAAAACACAGTTGATGAAATAATCAGAGGGGGACTTTTTCTTTCATACAGCGAGTTGTTATAATTTGGAATGCACTGCCTGGTAGCTGATTCAATAGTGACTTTCAAAAGGGAAAAAACTTGAAAGCAAAAAAAAATAAAGTTGCAGGGCTCCGGGGAGAAGTCAGAGGGGAGTTGGACTAATTGGATGAATGTTCCTGGTGATGGAGGAGCCGAGAACTGGGGGTCATAGTTTGAGGATAAGGGGTAAACCTTTTAGGAATGAGATGATGAGAAATTTCTTCACCCAGAGAGTGGTGAATCTGTGGAATCCGTCACCACAAAAAGTAGGCCAAAACCTTGTGTAATTTCAAGAACGATGATGTGGAGATGCCGGCGTTGGACTGGGGTGAGCACAGTAAGAAGTCTTACAACACCAGGTTAAAGTCCAACAGGTTTGTTTCGAATCACTAGCTTTCGGAGCACAACTTCTTCCTAGCCTGAGGAAGGAGCTGTGCTCTGAAAGCAAGTGATTCGAAACAAACTAGTTGGACTTTAACCTGGTGTTGTAAGATTCTTTCAAGAACGAGTTAGAAAGAGCTCTTGGGGCTAAAGGGATCAAGGGATATGGAGGGGAAGTTGGGATCAGGGTATTGAACTTGATGATCAGCCATGGCGATAATGAATGGCGGAGCAAGCTGAAGGGCCAAATTGCCTCCACCTTCTTCTATTCTCTATGTATGTTTCCATGTATCCTTGCCTTTGTTGCCCTTAGAGTTGACTATTCCACTGCACTTGTGCCTGTCTCCTGCATCCTAAGTGTAAAGGCATCCAAACACCTTTGCCACCCCATGTCTTAAAATTACATCATCTTGATTTTAAAATTCCTGCCCTCATTTTCAAACCATTCGATAGCCTGACCGCTCCCTGCAGCTGTGAGATTGGCACTGCCCTGTTGCACATCCCCATTTTTAAATTGCTTCCCATATGGTGGCCGTGCTTTCAGTTACCTCAAGCTCTGAAATACCCTCCCTTCACTTCGCTTTGCTCCTTTGAGATAACACCATGAGCTCTTTAATCAAACTTTTAGATGTCTTAATATCTCCTATGTGACTGGATGTCACGCTTTGTTTTATAATGCTCCCATGAAGTACCGTCGGACCATTCATTACATTAAAGACTCGAAGATACGTTGTTTTAGGATTTCTGAGCCTCCAGTCTCCGAAGTCCACAAATGCCAACTCGCCGGAGCTAAAAACTGATCCACAGCTGACAGCTTGAAAAGTGCATGGTTTCATCAAAATGCCTGCAGAAGGAAAGGCAACTCCTTGTCAGAGTCAGGCTGGCCAAGAATGTGGAATAATTACAGTATCAATATACAGATGCCAGGCTGGCAATAGGTCCTAATCATAGTTATGTCATCCTCATCAAAGTTGTGTGATTGTATCAATGCTCAAGAGCTCAGTGGGGATATAATGAATCACAGTAGGGCTCCTTACTGCTTAGTGCACCCACCACTGTTAATAATTACATAGCACGACAAATGATCGAGTAGCAAACTTGGTTAAAGAAGAAAAGATAAAGCAGACAGCTATGTTGTACCTCAGTTCCTGTGCTCACTTCAAATAGTCCCCTGCAGCATGACCCCTGGCCGTTGACCCGGAAGTAGTCTTTGAGCAGAAGGAAGATAGACAATAGTTTTGCATTCAGGAGATATTTTTAAAAAGGCAGTCTAAGGTTGCACAATTGTTGTACCGTCAATTCACTGTGAGACCGTGAGAACGAGTGAACATTAAGCTTTAATATCCATGAACTCGCCTGCCAGAGTCGGCTGTACAAATGAGTGCCACCCACAGGTGGCCGGACTATATATGGCCCCGGTGAAGGCGGAGCCCACCGGGGTTCCAGTCCAGTACATGGAAGTAGCCCGTATCATCACTTCCAGGTACTGGGTCACATCATTATACAGACAGTACAGACAGCTCATGCATTAGGTGAAATACATTCACCACAACAATATATTTAAAGACAATAGCAACTTCTCCCCCACGAACTTGCAGTTATGTGTGGAGTTTTGTGGGAAGGTTGGGGGAAGGGAAGGGGGTTGTGGGAACGCACAGTTTTGTAGTCTCTTGCTCAGTGGTAACAAGTTGCATTTAACACAGCAAAAAATGTCCCTCGGTGTTCTTTTAAGGAACAACAAAGGTCAAGAGAGAGAGGCTTAAAGTTAAGGGAAGGAATTGCTGAAATTAGGGCCAAGACAGCTGAAGGCACAGCTGGCAATGACAAAGTGACAATAATATTAACCTTTTATTGTCACAAGCATGAAGTTACTGTGAAAAGCCGCTAGTTGCCACATTCCGGTGCCTGTTCAGGTAAACTGGTACGAGGCCTTGTTCTGCATCACAAACCAGCTGTCTATCCCACTGAGCTAAACCAGCCCTTGATGGAGATCAAGGACGTTGCACATTCCTTTTGGCCTGCCTTGGGGCTCCAGCACAGTGTCCAAAATGTTTTAAAAGAAAAATAGGACATCATCCTCACCCCACTCACCCCCACATACTCCCCATGCCCCCTCTATTCCAACCCATGTCACCCCAAGCACCCCACCTACCCTTGACCACCCATCATACCCTCCATGCCAACCTATGCCCCTGTGCCCACTCCACGGCTCTTAATAGCCCCTATTCCAACATATGGTCTTCTACCCATCCCCCATGGCCCTTTCTTGCCCCTATGCTAACTTAGTTCTAATTCATGACACCCCATGCCCCTGCAACAACCTCCCTTTCCTTTATACCTACCATGCCTACTCACACTACCAGCAAGATGTGGAGGCTTTAGAGATGGCGCAGAAGAGATTTATCAGGATGTTGCCTGGTATGGAGGGCATTAGCTATGAGGAGCGGTTGAATAAACTTGGTTTGTTCTCACTGGAACGATGGAGGTTAAGGGGGGCGACCTGATAGAGGTCTACAAAATTATGAGGTGCATAGGCAGAGTGGATAGTCAGAGGCTTTTCCCCAGGGTAGAGGGGTCAATTACTAGGGGGCATAGGTTTAAGGTGCGAGGGGCAAGGTTTAGAGTAGATGTATCAGGCAAGTTTTTTACAGGGTAGTGGGTGCCTGGAAATCGCTGCCGGAGGAGGTGGTGGAAGCAGGGACAATAGTGACATTTAAGGGGCATCTTGACAAATACATGAATAGGATGGGAATAGAGGGATATGGACCAGGAAGTGTAGAAGATTGTAGTTTAGTCGGGCAGCATGGTCGCCACGGGCTTGGAGGGCCGAAGGGCATGTTCCTACGCTGTACGTTTCTTTGTTCTATGCCGACAGACCCAGTGGGCGCGATTCTCCGCCGGGTGGGAGAATTGCGGGAGGGCCCACCGACTAATTTCACGACCCCCTTGCGCCCCCTGCGATTCCTCCACCCCCCGCTCGGAAGAATCGCTGCTCGCCGTTTTTCACGGTGACCGCCGATTCACCGACCCGGATGGGCCGAGCGGCCTGCCGTTCGCGACCGTTTCATGACGGCGGCAACCACACCTGGTCGCTGCCGTCGTGAAATCGCCGTGAGATGCCCATTTTGGGGCTTGTAGGGGGCCTGGTGGGGAATGAGCACCACGACTGTGCTCGGGAGGGGACAGGCCCGCGATCGGTGCCCACCGATCGTCGGGCCGGCGTCTCAATTGGACGCACTATTTCTCCTCTGCCGCCCCGCAAGATCAAGCCGCCATGTCTTGCGGGGCGGCTGAAGGGAAATATGGCCACCGTGCATGCGCGGGTTCAAGCTGTCAGCCGTCGTGACGTCAGCCGCGCATGCGCGGGTTGGAGCCGGCCAACCTGCGCATGCGCGGCTGACATCACATAGGCGCTGCCATCGCGTCATTCTCGGCGCGCCCACTTGACGCAAGCGTCAAGGCCCGGCGGCCGAGAATAACGGAGCGCCACTCCTAGCCCCCTGGGTGGGGGTGAATTTGGTGAGAGGAGGCCGTCGTGAAACGCGCAGGAGTTCACGACAGCCTTCACGATTTTTCCCGGGAGCGGAGAATCGAGCCCAATCCATCATGCACGGATCTCAGGACCCATGCAGAGATTAGATCAAATAAAACAGAACAGTTCAGTCACCACAGTCCTACACCATGTTGTTTGTGGCCTCCCCGTTTACATTTCCCAGCTGATGTCCATCTTCGAACAACATTCGGTATTCGCACTTGGGCCCTTTTATCTCTTGCTTCATGATCTCAACATCAATGCTGCAGCAGCCAGTCTTCCTGTACTGGTCATCAATGGAAATGTTATTGTCCAATAGAAGTTACAGATCTTACGTAGGTGACTATTATGAAAGGTGTTGACCTTGCCCATGTCTGTCTTCACTATCCTCCAGCATTCAAATCTGTACAGCAGGACTGATTTTACCCTATTGTTGTAGAATCTGATTTTGGACTTAAGTCTGTACTGTTTGGACTTTCAAATGGTTGGAAGTCTGCTGAATGCATCTTTAGCTTTATTCAGTCAGGCCTTGATGTCCTTCTTAGCACCGCTGTCATTGCTGATAAGGCTCCCGAGGTGAGTGAAGTCCTCGCCAAAGTCTAGCTCTTCTCCATCGATGGGTATTGAAGGTGCTGCTGAGGGGTTGATGCTCAGAACTTGTGTTTTCTTCTTTTGATATGCAGACCAGACTGTTTTGCTTCCAACCTCATAATCTCGCAACCCCGGACAGCCCGCTTCTGCCTCCCCTCCCTAAATCCACAAACAGGACTGTCCCAGTAGACCTATCGTGTCAGCCTGTTTCTGCACCATTGAACTAATTTCTTCCTATCTTGAATCTACACTCTCTCCTCTTGTCCAGTCCCTTCCAACCTACATTCGCGATTCCTCCAATGTCCTACATCATATAAATAATTTCCAGTTCCCCGGCCCTAATCACCTCCTCTTCACCATGGATGTGCAATCGCTCTATACCTTAATCCCCACCAGGATTTGAGGGCTCTCCGCTTCATCTCCTCCATCTGGCTGAACCTGCCCTCTTACTGAACAACTTCCCCTTTAGCTTGACTCATTTCCTCCAAACCAAAGGCATTGCTATGGGTACCCCCATGGGTCCCAGTTTTACCTGTCGGGATATGTGGAACATTCCTTGTTCCAGTCCTACCCCAGCCCTATCCCACAACTCTTTTATTGGTACATCGATGACTGTTTCAGTGCTGCCTCATGTTCCCATTTCGACCTGGCAAAGTGTATTAATTTCGCTTCCAATTTCCAACCCTCTGTCACCTTAACATGGCCCATCTCCGACACTTCCCATCCCTTTTTTGCCCATTCTATTTCAATTTCTGGGAATACTGTCGACCAATATCCATTACAAGCTCACCAGCTCCCACAGCTACCTCGAGAACAGCTCTTCACACCCACATCCTGGAAGGACTCCATTCCATTCTCCCAGTTCCTTCGCCTCAGTTGCATCTGTTCCGATGATGCCACTTTCTAAAACGGTGCTGCTGACCTATCTTCATTCTTCCTTAATCGTGTTTTCCCACCAACTGTGGTTGCCAGGGCTCTCTACCGTGTCCGACCTGTCTCCCGCACATCTGCTCTCACCTCTCTCTTCTCTCCCAGAACCAGGATAGGGCCTCCCCATGTCCTCACTTTTCACCCCACCAGCTTACGCATTCAAAGAATCATTCTCCGCCAATTCCGCCAACTTCAGCATGATAGGGTAGCACGGTGGCCTAGTGGTTAGCACAGCTGCCTCACGGCGCTGAGGTCCCAGGTTCGAATCCCGGCTCTGGGTCACTGTCCGTGTGGAGTTTGCACATTCTCCCCGTGTCTGCGTGGGTTTCGCCCCCACAACCCAAAAAATGTGCAGAGTAGGTGGATTGGCCACGCTAAATTGCCCCTTAATTGGAAAAAATTATTGGGTAATCTAAATTAAAAAAAAACTCAAGGATGATGCCACCACCAAACATACCTTCCCCTCACTCCCCATCAGCATTTCACAGGGACCATTCTCTCTGCGATACTCTTGTCGGCTCCTCCATCACCCCTCTTCCCACGGCACCTTCCCAAGCAATCGCAGAAGGTGAAACACCTGCCCCTTTACCTCCTCCCTGCTCACCATCTCAGGGCCGAAATACTTTTTCAAGTGAGTCAGTGCTTCACGTGCACCTCCCTCAGTCTGGTCTATTGCATTTGCTGCTCCCAGTGCGGTCTACTCTACATTGGCGAGACTAAACGCAGACTGGGTGACCGCTTTTCAGAACACCTCCGGTCCGTCCGCAAGCAGAACCCAGACCTTCCTGTCACTTGCCATTTCAACTCACCGTCCTGCTCTCACATCCACATGTTCGTCCTTGGCCTGCTGCAACGTTCCAGTGAAGTCCAACGCAAAATGGAGGAACAGCATTTATCCATTTTCCATTTAGGCACGTCCAGACTTAACATTGAGTTCAACAACTTCAGACTGTGAACTCTCTCCTCCACCTTCGCCCCATTTTTATTTCTATCAATTTATTTTCATTTCTTCCATTGATCTGTTTTCACTCATCATTCTTCCCCCTCCCCTACTCCACTTGGGCCATCATGTTCCGAGTTGTCCTTTTACACACTGCTCACCTTTGTACTGCCATTCACACATTCTAATCTCTTTGTGTGCTGTTATCAGCACTGTTCTTAGCCTTAACCATTTACATTCCTTTTGTTTTCTGTCCTCGAAATAAGGGGCTGTTTAGCACAGGGCTAAATCGCTGGCTTTGAAAGCAGACCAAGTCAGGCCAGCAGCCCGGTTCAATTCCCGTACCAGCCTCCCCGAACAGGTGCCGGAATGTGGTGACTAGGGGCTTTTCACAGTAACTTCATTTGAAGCTTACTTGTGACAATAAGATTTTCATTTCATTTCATAATACCATAAGCCAGAGGAGCAGAATTAGGCCACTCGTCCCATCGAGTCTGCTCCGCCATTCAATCATGGCTGATATTTTTCTCATCCCCATTCTCCTGCCTTCTCCCGATAACCCCTGATCCCCTTATTAATCAAGAACCTATCTATGTCTTAAAGATTCTCAGTGATTTGGCCTCCACAGCCATCTGCGGCAATGAGTTCCACAGATTCACCATCCTCTGGCTGATGAAATTCCTCTTCATCTCTGTTTTAAAGGATCATCCCATTATTCTGAGATGGTGTCCCCTGGTTCTAGTTTCTCCTACAAGTGGAAACATCCTCCACGTCCACTCTATCTAGGCCTCGCAGTAAGTTTCAATAAGATCCCCTCTCATCCTTCTAAACACCAACGAGTACAGACACAGAGTCCTCAACCGTTCCTCATATGACAAGTTCTTCATTCCAGGAATCATTCTTGTAAACCTCTCTTTCCAAGGCCAGCACATCCTTCCTTAGATACAGGGCCCAAAACTGCTCACAATACTCCAAATGAGGTCTGACCAGAGCTTTATACTGCCTCAGAAGTACCTCCCTGGTCTTGTATTCTACCCCTCTTGACATGAATGCTAACATTGCATTTGCCTTCTTAACTGTTGACATCTTTGTCAATCACTACCTATCGCTGACCACCTATCCAGCTCCCCCACCCTACGCCCCCTCCTACAGTATAAATCTGACCCCATTTCCAGTTCTCCCCAGCTTTGACAAAGAGTCATCCAGACTCAAAACGTTAGCTCCCTTCTCTCTCCACAGATGTTGTCAGGCCTGCTGAGATTGCCCAGTATTTTCTGTTTTTGAGTCTGTTATGCATATATGATGAGTCTGAAGGACCTACCCAGGATGGGGTGTGTCTTGAAGACATGGCAACAAGGTCATCAGTCAATGTGCTCCTAGTAGGAAAAAAGAGTCCATTGAATTTCCGTGGGACAGTCTGATGTTGCCTGACACATCACCCAGTCGCTGATGACGAGTGATAGAATAGGAGAGAGGATACAGCCTTGTCATACTCTGGACTTCATTTCAAACTACTCAGATGATGTGGGTTGGATTGTCGGCCCTGCCAGCGGGATTCTTCGTTACGCTGGCTGGTCAATGGGGTTTCCCATTATGGGGCAGCCCCAAGCTGTTGGGAAACCCCCCGGACGCCGGAAAAATGGAGCATCCCGCCCTGTATTTCTGAGGATGATAACACATTCAAAGTGCTCACTGAACTTCCCAATAAGATTGATAATCTTGCCTTACCGTAGGCTCTGAGAATCATCCACAAGCTCTCACGGTGAACACCGTCAAATATCGTCTTGAAGCCTATGAAGTTGATGTACAGGGATTTGAGGAATTTCTGTGTGATGTTGCGTATAGCAAATATATGGTCTATACACCCCCTGCCCCAACAGAACACCCCCATCTTGTTCTTGCCTAAGCTTGTCGTCGATTGCATCGTTAATGTGCTTGAGGAAAATTCTACAGAAGGTTTTGCTGGGGATGGGAAGGATTGAACCTCCTCACCAGTTGCCACATTTGCAGAGGTCCCCTTTCTTTTGTAAATCAGTTCTTTACTCCAATCTTCTGGTTTTCCTTCCTGTTCCCATATTTTGTGGAAGAGGTCAGGAAGCACCCTGGCAGCCATGTTCACATCTGCAAGGATGGAATCTCTGCTGGCAACATACAATTCTGGAGTCTCGTTTGTGTCACAGAGACACGTACCTATTCCCCTTACAATCGAACCCCCTATAACTATTGCATTTGCACACTTTTCACTCCTCCCCTCTGCAGGAGAACCAACCATAGTGCAACAAATGTTGCTGTTGCTGTTTTCCCCTGAGAGGCCATTCCCCTCAACAGTATCCAAAATGGTACATCTGTTTTGCAGGGATGTGGCCACAGCAGATTCCTGCACTGCCTGCCTCGGTTTCTTGCTCTGCCTGGTGGTCACCCATTCCCTTCCTGCCTGTAGAGTCTGAGCCTGCAGTGTGACCACCTCTCTATACGTGCTATCTGTGACACTCTCCACCTCACGGATGCTCCACAGTGTCCCCAGTCACCGCTCCAGCTCCAAACCTCGGACTTCCAGGAGCTGTAGCTGGAGACACTTCCTGCACACATGCCGGCCCCGGGCACTGGAAATATTCCTGGCCTCCCACATAGAGCAAGAGGCGCAAACCAAGGCTTTGAGTTCTCCTGCCATGACTTACACGTTTAAATTAAAGCTTTGGAAAATGCATGACAATTGATGAAAACCAATTCTCTATGGCCCTTCCTTGCTTGTCCTCATTACTATCAATTATAGCCCTGACAGATTCTAAACTACAAAATCTGTTTTCAAACTATGACAAAAGTTGTAAAGACATACCGACCTTGCCCGCTACTTATCAATCAGCTCCCTCCCTGGTCACCTGAGCTGCAGCAGGGTAAGACCACTCTCAATTCAATTCCCACTCTGCTTCAAATTCCCAAGTTTAAAGCTCACTCTGGGTGTGGCGTAAGGCCCCACGGCACTATTTCAGAGGAGGGCAGGAGCGATCTCTCGGGTGTTCTGGCCAATCTTTATCTCTTCAGCACGCCTCAGTGAACAATAAATGATTACCAAGTCTTTATCACATTGCTGTTTGTGGGATTTGGCTGTGGGCAAATTGGCTGTTGTGTTTCCCACGTTACAACAGTGACTACACTTCAAAGCTGCTTCGTGGATAGTAAAGCACTTCAAAACGTCCCAAGGTTGTTAAATGTGTTGTCTGCAGTTTACCAGCTTATGAAGTGAGAAAACTGTTTATATATCAATAACCATTTGGAGAAGGGGAGTTTTCTCGATCCCACTCTGCGTGACACAAAATTGATTGACTGGTGAGAGGAAGCAAGATTTTCGTTCTTTGGAAATTTTAATTCCTCAGCAGAGCCCTGGAGAAGGAAGTGAAAATCGATGGACTCTTGATGCCCTACATATATTCATCAGCATTACACCAAGACCTCCTTGCTCATAAGCCAAATAATTGACATTGACAAGGATAGTGTCCTGAGACAGTCAAAGAATCACAACAAATAAATAAATAATGCATTGGTATTGAGACAGAAAAATCCTCCGGGGGAGAATATGTAAAACAAGGAACAAATAGGGACTGTCTTTCTGGCCTTCCTGTATTTATAATGAGGCAGTCATGTTTACAATTAGACAAGCTCATTTTCCCACCCATACCGCTTTTAACCCAGTATTACAGAGACGTGATCCTCCCTTGGTGGCTAAGTTTGGGGTGGGGGGGGGGAGCAAGGGTAGAGGGGGGAGCGAGGTGCCAATTTGCAGCCTGTGAGAGCTTTAGTCATTGGGCGATCGGATTGGAGTGCTACGTCGAAGGTTCTCCGCCGCGTTCAAGCGATCGAGACTTCGGACGACGAGATGGGTTTCAGAGAAGGTCTCAACCGAGGGGCTTGAAGTGAAGGGCGTGAAGAGAGTTTGTGGCAGGAGTTCGAAAGATGGCCAGAGCACGCCAAGGCAGGCCAGTCAGGCGCCCAGAGGCATTTGGAGAGCTTGAAAATCTCTCATCTATGACGCTGCTTTCTTCACTGTACCTGGCTCCTCAACCAAGCAAGCCAAGGGAAGTGAGAATATGAGGCTGAAAATAAATAGACTGAGTAGCGTAGCGAAAGTAAAGGGATACATAAACCGTACTGCGGAAATGGGTATTCTGAAATTATCGCATTAAATGTCATAATGTTCAAGCAGAAAGACATGCCATATGCCCCAAGTGGTCTATACGGGTGTTTACACGTGTTCCGCATGGCCTCCTTACTATTTTATTTATTCTAATAATAATAATCACTTATTGTCACAAGTAGGCTTCAATGAACCCACTGTGAAAAGCCCCTAGTCAGCACATTCCAGCGCCTGTTCGGGGAGGCCAGAGAATTGAACCCGCGCTGCTGGCATTGTTCTGCATTACAAGCCAGCTGTTTAGCCCGCTGTGCTAAACCAGCCCCTAACTCAATCTACTCAAGAGATCTAACTCAATCTACTTATCCTTCTATTCCTTTCTCACCCACGTACTTATCCAGCTTTCCCTGAAAAGCACCGTTGCGATTTGTGTCTGCCACTTCCCATGGGAGCACATTTCAGCTCCTTAAACCGCTTTTTAGAAAGTTTGTGTTAAATTTCTTATGGATGCATTAGTGAGAGATTTGTTCCAGTGGATTGCCTTAGGCAGAAGTCTCCGATCAGTTGATACATGATTCTGTCCATTGTGATGGATTAAACTTGTAATTGAGTTACAGTGAGGTTATCTGAATATAATCGGCAAAGCACGATTCTGAAATAATATATACGCTGATAATAATATCTGATTGTGTAACGTATTAATTGCAAAATGAACCATGAAACTCATTGGAATGGTTCCCGGTAATCAATTGTTCATTACCACTTGACAAATCTCCCATGATGAAGTTGCACGTTTTAATCATTTACTGCTGTTACTGCTGGGGAGAGTGAGCTGTTTGTTGTTCGTGTCTGGCGAGGCATCTTCTGCAAGTAAGGAAAAGTGAAGCCGAATATGATTAAAAGGCACCTCGAAGAACCTCAAATCTATCTGAAATTGAGATTGAAAATCCCAAAGGAGAAGAAAACAGCTCCCAAGAAGGTCACCAGAAAAGGGCAGAGTAAAACACCAGCAAATAATGTCGAGAAGCTTTCGATTAAACCGTCAAATATTGAGTCCGAATTTCAGTCAAAAGAAAATCTTTACTGTGAAACCATCACCCTTCTTATTGAGAGAGACCTGATAGAGACTTGTGATAATAAGTGATTATTATTATTAGAATAAATAAAATAGTAAGGAGGCCATGCGGAACACATGTAAACACCCGTATAGACCACTTGGGGCACATGGCATGTCTTTCTGCTTGAACATTATGACATTTAATGCGATAATTGCAGAATACCCATTCCCGCAGTACGGTTTATGTATCCATATGTGCACAAGATTATGACAGGTTTAGTTCAGGTAGGCACGGAAAAGCTGTTCCACTTTGGGATGGTTTTGGGCAAGAGATGTAGAAGGAATGTGGGGAAGAACCTTTCCATGCAGCAAATAGGAATGGCCTAGAGCTCACTGCCTAGGCGGGCGGTGGAAATGGAGATGATGAATGATTCCAAAAGGAAATTGGATAGGCATTGGAGAGACATAAATGGTCTGCCGGTATCGTGGTAGTACGAGCTCGGCGAATTGACTGGATTTGTTTCCACAGACTGAGCATGGACTTAAAGGGCTGAATGGCCACCTTTAATGCCGTTTTTACTCAATGGCCCATTTTACTTCCACACTCTTTGTTTCCTTACTTATGCACAATGAATGTGCAACAAACGTTGCAAGAACACCAGACTTTAAAATCATACAGGTTCTTCAAGGTAGTAAATTATCTCAATCCATCACAGGAGAATAATTAGACAAGAATTAGCAGTAAGCTAACGGAGGAGATCTTTGGACAAGTCAAAGCGGTCGGCTTGCGAGAGGTAGAGGAGGCCAGCAGTGGGTGGATGAAGGAAATCGGGGATGCACTGGAGGATAGAGTTGGCGGAACGAAGATTCTTGGAGGGTTGTAGAGCTGGGGTTGGGTTACAGAGCTCGGAAGGCTGCCGTGGAAGCCAAACACGAGGAGAAAACTTTTAATGTCTCAGCATTGGCAGATAGAGTACAACCACAGGTTGATGAGTGAAGGGGATCTGATGAATTTCTTGACAAAGTGTTGATTGTCTTCATTGTGCTTACCTGCCTCTAACTTCCTTGAATGGGGAAGGGTGGGTGCCCAAGCTCCCTCTTGTGTCATTCATGCCAGTCTTAAATTTAATGTCGGTGCTACCAGCAGGCAGGACACCGCATTTATCGAAACAAAATTACATCTGCCATTGTGTGTCCTCCTCCCTGAGCACGTCTAAATGCTTTGAAAGTTTTTTGTTTGGGTTTATGGTATAGCAGCACCATTCGCAACAGCAACAATTATTGCTCATCCTTTATTGTCCTTGAGAAGGTGGTGGTGAGCCAACTTTATGAACTGCTGCAGCCTGCACAGTGACTGTACACCCAATGATGTTAGGGAGTGAGTTCCAGAATTTTGACTCAACATTATGTGAAGGAACAGTGATATAGTTCCAAGCCAGGATAGTGAGTGGCTTGGAGGGGAACTTGCAGGAGGCAGTGATATACCCATGTACTTGCTGCCCTTGTCCTTCTAGATGGTAGTAATTGTAATTGTGGATTTGGAAGGTGCTGTTGAAGGAGCCTTGATGAGAGTAGCATCTTGCAGATGGTACATACTTTAGTCACTGTGCACTGATGATGGAAGATGGGCATTCAAGATGGAACATGTGAATGTTTAAGGTGGTGGATGGGGTGCCAATCAAATCTGCCATCCTTATCTGGTCTGGCCTACATGTGACTCCAGACCCACAGCAATGTGGTTGATTCTTAAATGCCCTCAGGGATGGGCATTAAATGCTGCCCCAGCCAGCAACGCCCACATCCCATGAACAAATCTTAAAAAACAATTTTTTAAATAATGGGCTGCAACGTCACCAAATGACATCAAGCTTTTGAGTGTCATTGGAGCTACACATGCAGGCGTTCTATTACAATTATTCTATCACATTCCAGATTTATGCCTTGTAAATGGTGGAAAGACTTTGGGACGCCTCGAATACTCAACTTATGTCTTACCGTTGCAGCTACAATATGTTTGCGGCTGGTCCGGTTAAATTTCTCGTCAGTTGGTGCCCCCAGGGCGTTGTTGATAGACCGATGGTGATGGTGTTGAATGTCAAACAGAGATGGTTAAATTCTAGGTTCTTAGATGTGATCACTGCCTGGCACCGGTGTGGCAAAAACGTTACTTGCCACTCAGCAGCCCAAGCCTGAATGTTGCCCAGGGCCGTGCTACATGTTGACATGGACTGCTTCCGTGTCTGAGTTGCAAATGGAACTGAATGCTGTGCAGTCATCAGCGAACACCCTGATAAGAAGTGACCTTTTAATCTTGAACGGTCGCTCTACAGTTCGGAAATTAGAATTACGGAAATAAGGATACAACACTCTGCAGGTCAAAGTCTTTACGAGGTTTGATAAGATTACTAGTTAACAATACAGTAAACCACCTATTACTTTATATCCATCACCAATTCACTATTAGTCACAAATATGTTACAACAAATCATAATAGTCAAATAGTCAACCTCCTGCTGACCGTTCCTTCCAGCAGTTGACCAGGCTACTTTGGCTCAGCACAGAACCGCCCTTTGCAATGATCATTATACCCTTCTTTTCAAGATGGGCAATGTTTTAGGGTAGCAGAATGCCATTACAGTATAAGGATGTTTGGCAGAGCAAGGGTTAATGTGGGACTGCAGAATAGTACCGCCCATGGCTTGACTGTGTAGAAGTGTCTGGAAGGAACCAACATCGAGGCAGCAGTTTTGGGCTAACACTAACTGGTTGATGTTAAAACAGACCATTCTCTGGAACTTAGTGAGACATCAAATAAGCGAGTGAGAGCGCAATGAGGCCGGTGAATAGCAGGAGAAGCCGAAAATGAGAACTGCGCCAGACGCCAAACAGTTTGCGATGCAACCAGCCCGTTTCCCGTAGTCAGGATCCCGCCGTAGTATGGCAAGAAATCAATTCTCACCACTTAAGCCCCATTTCCATACAATTAATGGAAGCCACCCCATATCCAACGGCCTCCCATCTTTCATCAGCCTCCCCAGCAAGGGGTCACGCTGGCGCCAATTGGCACTCCTTTTGAAAAACGTGAACCTGGCGGAAAGGCTTCTGTGGGGAGCCGAGGAGGGGAGAAACCATCTTTGCTCACAGGCAAAAAGCCTGGGGACGCTGGGCTTGCCACTCCAGTGCTCGATGGGGGGGGGGGGGGGAAGGTAGGGGACCCCTGCCTGCGGGGCACCCTCGGCAGTGGTGGGCCGCCATGCGAAAGGTGGGGGAAGGAGAGGGGGGGGGAGACCCTGGGGGAGCAACCGCGAGAGGCACCAGCATGCCAACCCCTGGAATGCGTGTACCCATTCTGGGTGCAACCCTCACCCCTGCCCGTTTGCCGCACCGACTACCCATAACTTCCAGAGACGGCCATAGCCTTTGGCCGTGCGGCTGAAAGCTATTGAAGAAAGGGATTTGGCAATCATGATTGTGAGCACTTCACACAACCCAAGTGCATTCCCATGGGTGGGCCATGTAGCATGTGGGAGTCATTGCCTAGTATTCTAATCACACCTTGAGGCATGGACACTGTGCCTGAGCACAGCGGGAGGCAACACCACACACGCAGCAGCCAACATCCAAACACCCAGGGGATGGGACTTAGTTCTGGGGATGTGTCCATGCCCGAAGGGTAGGAGAGTGCTACGACAGAGGGATATGCCTGGAGAGATGGGCCAAAAGTTCAGAGGTCGGGCCATATTGCGGAAGAAAGTGACAGAGGTATCATAATGCTTGTGGTTCAAGGATATGGAATGTGTCACAGGTATCCATTCTCCTGAAGGTGCTGCATCACCCTCCCCACCATCCCCTCAACCCCGCTCAACCCCTATGTACCCCCCATCCTCTTCCCCCCTCCACCGGTGCCCTCAGTGATCCTTAACGTGGTTTGACCTCCTTGCTCTACCGTTATATCTAGGATACACATCAGAGGTGGAGGCAGCCTGCCACTTACCATGTCCTGTGGCCTTTGATGCCCTTGATGGGCATTTACTCAGGGCTCAGGGACTGGAGGGCCCTGGCTCACTTGTCGACGGCACATGCACAGTTGTGCCGCCCTGTCCCGTGTGCTGGCTTCGAGATGCGGTCTCATCAGAGGGGTGGAGCTCGAGGAGCTGGTGGCCACCATCCCCACTCCATGGGACAGTCCGGGCTGGAATGCAACATGTTCTCCACCCGCCCAATGCCCTTAGGGCCCTGGGATTCGCCTCGGGACGGAGAGACAGCTTGTTCAAGCCCCAGCTGCCCCTGCATCATCTGGCTCTGCCGACCCTGGTGGCATCCATGGTCTGCACCATCATGTTGATGCCCTCGGCGATTCTCCTCAGTGACTGGGCTATGCTCTGCAGCACCTCGGCAATGCCCACCTGCGACTGGGGCAAGCTTCGCAGCGCCTGGGCCATTCCCACCTGAGAGCGGGACATGTCCTGCAGCGCCTCATCAAGGTCAGCCTGGTACTGGGTGCCATCCCCCAGCAAGTCAGACATTCTGCTGAGGCCCTCAGCCATGGCCATCACCATCTGCGTGACGTCTTGGACACCTTCTCTAATGGTGCCGACGTCGTGATCCTGGCTCTCCACTGCAGTCGCCACGCATTGCCGGCGACATCTCCTGCGGCCGTAGTCTCTGGGACTCTTCCAGTCGGCTATGGGCCTATCTTGTCCGGGTAATCCCGGTCCAGAGGCTCAGCACCTGGCTGGGACCCAGCTGGGACCTGGGATCCTGCAGACCAACTGCCATCTCACCTGGGGGTTCCTGCCTCCACCTGATGTGCATCAGCAGCTGTGTGATGCTCACCAGATTCTGCCGCAGATGCCTGACCACTAACGTTTCCCACCAAGGTGCGTGTATCTGCGTTGGGTGGCAGTGGGATTACAGTTGTAATACGTTGCATGGCATCCATGGGATCATGGCATCCTTGGAGCTCTCCTCCGAGGTGTTCTCCTGGAAAGCAGGGGAGGGTGCCGCCCGGGATTGGCCGGCACTGTCGGCGGGAGGACCTGCGGGAGAATGGACATGTGGTCAGTGGGAGGGATGGGTCAATCAGTAAGGCAATAACAACTCACATTGACAGATCCTCTGGGTGGGGCTCAGTGGTTTCTCACCTCGGTGGCGTCCGCCAACCTCCATGTTGGTGACCGCTCTGTCCTCAGCCTCCCCGTCACCTCCAGGGCCTGTTCTGTGAAGGTGGTGAGGATTCGTATGTCCGGCACTCCTCCACCAGTCTGGGACCTCTCCTGGCAATTGTGGGAGACCTTCACCAGCGGAGACATAGAGGGGGCATTATTCGCTACATGTGTGGTTCACAGTGGCGGCAGGGGGCAATGTGAAGGAAGGGTCCAGGGGTGTTGAAGGGAGAGGGAGTTGGGGGCCACATGGAGAGTTGTGGGGGGTGGATGCTTGCATGGGGGCGGGAAAGTCTCATGGAGAGGGTGGAAGATGTTGGTGTCAACTCACTCGTGCTGTCTGGTGTAGGACGTTGACTTTCTTGCAACATTGGAGACCAGTCCTCCCCGAGCTCACGGCTGCCGCAATCTAATCCCAGGCGGCACTGGCTGGCCCGCGGTTCACACTCTGGGAGCCTCAGGGAAACAGGACATCCCTCCTGACCTCCACCGCATCGAGGAGCCTCCCCAGGTCTGCATCCCCGCATTTTGGGATCGGTCGTCTCGGTGCCGTGGCTGTGAGCTGAGTGGGGTTGGCTGTGGAAGTGCTGTCTACGTGCTGCTTGACCTTGTTGGCGGGGGGCGGGGGCGGGGGCAGGCGGGTGTGGTCCTGGCCAATCGGCTGGTGAGCCATGGGGCCTCGTTAACTGGGCCAATTAACGTTGAATAGCATTGCCTCCTCACCGGGTCGAGCACCAGGAAGCTCGCGGCAGTCCCCACTCCCTTCAACACTGAGAAATCTTTCCGGGGAATCGTGCCCAGAACGTTTGATTGACAAGATTGTGTCGTAGTAATCCACGGGAGGCAGGAGTTCCGTCACCACACCAATATTTATTTACAATAACGATATTACAGGAACAGCTACAAACAGTGCTGTTAGCAGTCCAGTCAACTTAAGACTGGCTCACAAAGCCTACACAGGTGATTATATGGGCCCCCTCAATGAGCTATCATTGAGGGAGCTCATACTCCAATTGGCCAACCAATAAAGCCAATTGGAGTTCATTACAGTCGTCCTATCAAAAGTGAGCTTAATCTACAATTGTCGAATGAAGTGTCCAAATATTTATTCAAACCACGATATTAGACACTCTTCTGACAATTAATACGGTTAAAACCACCTTCAGTAATTCCCTATTCCATGAAGCTGTTACAAAATCTTAATCAGTCCTTTTCCCTGGACACTCACACACACATTTTATGTTCATAGCACAATGAAAGCATCCAAGTTACTTAGGTTTTTGACTCCTTGCAAACGATTGCCTGGAGAATTAACGACCAGAGACCATTCGACAAAAGAAACATGTCTGCACATTTCTCAGCGTTTCAAAAGGAACAAATTCTGACCCCATCAATCAACGTCAGTTTGTGTCTCTATCTCGCAGCTTTTAAAATGCTCCAGACCACCTGAATTAGCATTTGTAAAACATATTAATGTTTTATGAGATGTTTCTGAGTTTTTGATACATGCAAAGTTTGTCAGGAGTTCTGACAACAAAAAAGTGAAACATAAAACCTGCCTGCTTACTGTTTTTGATACATTTTATGACTTTTTAATGCCTCTTGCTAAACATTCCATAGCTTTGGGTGTGACAGCCCAAAACGTCTGTAATTGGGAAAGAATGAAACCATCTGTAATTGTTACACCTGGCATACAGCATGGCTTTCTTTGTTTTTTTAAATAAATTTAGAGTACCCAATTATTTTGTTTTCCAATTGTCATGTGAGAGTACCGTTAAGAAACGGGTGTTTATAAATGGGTGTGTATATATAAATATCTGTAGTGAGAGTACCTTTAAGAAATCGGTGTTTACTGCTGCAGTTATGTCAGAGAGTGGGTGGAGCTTGGCTGTCTGTCAGCTTTTTACTTTTGTCTAAGGCTGTTTGCTTCAGGGTGTGTTTTAGTTTCGTTTTCAGGGTTGGAGCTGATGCCAAACAAAGTAGGTGTACTGTTGATCTCTCTGCCATGAAAAAACTATCTCTTGATCATTTGGTGAATTCGGAATTATAAATGTTTTCAGTGGTGAATGTAAACCTGATGTGCTTCTGTTAAAAGGTGTTTCATTTGTCTTCTGGATGTTGTTTGGGAAGTTATTAAGGATTACTTAGTGTTGTATTCTTTGGGGGTTGTATTTGAATTGATGGTTGCTAAGATGGTCACTGTATGTTTTAAAAAGATTAACTTGAGTTCATAGAATAAACATTGTTATGCTTTAAAAAATACTTTTCAATTTCTGCTGTACCACACCTGTAGAGTGGGCCATCTGCTCCCCATACCACAATCTATTAAAAGTTGTGGGTCAGGTGAACTCCATGATACACTTTGGGGTCCTCTAAACCCTGGCTCATAACACAATTAAGGGGTAATTTAGAGTGGCCAATCCATCTGCTGTGCACATCTTTGGGTTGTGGGGGTGAGAGCCATGCAAACATGGGGAAAATGTGCAAACTACACACAGACAGTGACCCGGGGCCGGGATCGAACCTGGGTCCTCAGCGCCGTAGGCAGCAGTGCTAACCACTGGGCCACTGTGTTGCCCTTAGCATGGTTTTCTGTATTTAGTTTAAACTTTCTATGCTACTGTGTGGGATAACCTTGCAAGTCTCTCCTACAAATTTTGATCAAAATCATGTCACCGTTTCTTATGATCCCTATTTCTGGTCTTAGGATGGGGGAAAGCCATTGATGAAGCAATTGGACACAGAACCATAGAATCCGGAGCAGCAGGAGGCCATTTGGCCCAATGTGTCTGCACCCGACCCTCTGAAAGAGCACTCAGCCGAGGTCCATTACCCTGCCCTTTCCCCATACCCCACATAACCTGCACATTTTCGGACACCTAATGAGTAATCCAGCATGGCCAATCCACCTATGCTGCACATCTTTAGACTGGGGGAGGAAACCAGAGCACCCAGAGGAAACCCACGGCGACACAGGGCGAACATGCAAACACCACACGATCACCCACCCGGGTCCCTGGCTAATCACTGTGCCGCCCTGAGGAACTCCTACGTCGATGTTCTGGAGTTGAGTTGATTCCATCAACCCTCCACACCACCTTCCTTCTCCCGCCAGTGGAGATCTTTCCTCCCGATTCCTTTGACTAGCGTTCCTTGATGCCACCCTCGGTCATTTTCTGACTTGATGTCAACTCTGACCTCACCTCTGGAATTCAGCTCTTTTGCACAAGTTTGAAACAAAGTTAGAAAGAAGGTCCAGAGTCAAGTTGTCTGAATGGAACACAAACAGAGCAGGAGTAAGTAAGAATAAAGTAAGGCCTGAATTTAAAGAGTTTTGTGATCACTGGGTGTCTCAAAGAATTTTACAGAAAATGAAGTACTTTTTAAAGTTTACTAAAGACAGTAGCCAACTTGTGCACAGCAACCTCCCACAAAGAGAAATGCGGTAATGACCAGAGAATCTGTTTTTGTGCTGTTGATTGAAGCATAAATATTAACCAGAACACTGGATCTCATCCAAAAGACGACACCTCCAACAGTGCTGCACTCCCTCAGGACTGCACTGGAGGGTTAACCATGGCTATTGTGCTCAAATGCAGGATCTGAACGAGGAACCTTGTGAATGAGTTATTGGTGAGCACGTGTTGCTTGGTAGCACTGTCAACTGCACTTCTCCACTTTTTCAATCCTTGCACTTTGGTGTCATCTGAAAACTTACTCTCTTCACCTCCTAAGAAGAAAACTGGTGAATAATCAATTCCCAGAGGAGACATCATCAGCAGCATGCGTCCAAGCTGAAGCACATTCATCAAACTATAACCTTCCTTGCTGCAAGGTTGGAGTCAACTCCTAATCCAGTGTTTAAAATTCCTCTTGTACCACAAGTTTCTAACTTAAAAAGAAACCTAGCATGAGCAACCTTATCAAGGGCATTCTAAAAGTCCAAAATGCCTCCCAGATTTCCCTCAGCCAGTAGCCTAGTGACTCCTTCTAAACGTTATCTAATTTAGACGGTATGACTGTTTTATTGTTTTGTATGTCCCTCCACTCTCCCATGTATCATAAAGGCAGCTCTTACAATCCTTTCTAGAACCTTCCCAATTATGGGGGTCAGCCTCATAGGCCTGAATTTCCCCTTTTTTGACTTCATTTCATTCCTGAAGATATGTCACCTGTGCTGTCTCTTTAATCACCATGGGATGAATATTATCTGAACATGGAATCTGAACTATCAAAGCTTTCATAAATCTATCAATATTACTATCTGTTTCAGTATTAATAAACTGCTCAAAATATAGCACCCCTCCCATCTGAAACATATGCATTTGGAGCGCAGATTAATATGAAATAGTATTTTAGAAATTGTGGTATTACCTGAAAATCAGTTTGAATCTGCCCTACCACATCCTTTTCTGGCTGTGACCCTGTGAATGATTTTGTGACTCCTGAATAGGCAGACAGATGGGCCAGATTGAAGGGAGAGAGGGGAGATGGTGGAATGGGGGTTGGGGAGGGATGGTGGAAGGTCAAGTAAAATGTCATAGAACAAGCAATAACAAGCCATGACAAGCCAGCCCCTCAGACGTAGTTGAAGGGAACAAGTAAGGAGACAAAAGAGGTGAGTGACCCTTATCCAATCTTCCTGTGTAGCTTCCTTCAGCTTTTTTTCTCTGCTTCATCTGTCATTATATTGAAGCTGCCAATGGTATCTCAGCCAGAGGATTAGAATTAATTCACCCGGAGAGAAATGCTCGTTATTGAATTGGGGCCACGAGCTAAGTCTCAACTTCACAAATAAGAGCAGAGTACGAAGCAAGGTCCTTTGACAGTG
Organism: Scyliorhinus canicula; assembly: GCF_902713615.1. NCBI lineage: Eukaryota > Metazoa > Chordata > Chondrichthyes > Carcharhiniformes > Scyliorhinidae > Scyliorhinus > Scyliorhinus canicula. Next base: position 19,514,168 of record NC_052148.1, on the reverse strand, counting down.
ATGTAGTGATGACAGCAAAATGGAGGGCAACTCTCAAGAAGGTCATCACTCCTCCCGATTGAAAGCGAGTCTTAGCGCTCAGAAGTCACAGTGACCCTGCCATTAAAAATTCTGAGGCATCACTTCTTAAATATTTGTGCTGTGTACTGTGGGATGGCATGGTAGCACAGTGGTTAGCACTGATACTTCACAGCGCCTGGGAGCCGGGTGCCTTTCTCGGCTTAGGTCACTGTTTGTGTGGAGTCTGCACGTTCGCAACGTGTCTGCGTGGTGCTCCCGTTTCCCCCCACAAGTTCTGAAAGACGTGCTTGTTAGGTGAATTGGACATTCTCAATTTTCCCTCAATGTACCCGAACAGATGCCGGAGTGTGGCAACTAGGGGCTTTTCACAGTAACTTCATTGCAGTGTTAATGTCAGCCTACTTATGACTCTGGTAAAGGTCCATAGATTTTACAGTGCAGAAGGAGGCCATTTGGCCCATCGAGTCTGCACCGGTTGGGGGGTCGGGGTGGACGGCCATGGAAGACCATTGCAGATGGAAAGGCAGCCATGCAGCTGTACATGCCGCTGACAGCCCACTGTCAACATATGGCCATGAGTCATATGGGTCTCTCCCAGGCCACCCCTCCAGATGCCTGCTGGCCCCAGCCATCCCATCAGCTGTATGGGCGCACTCCAGCACAACCAGTGACATCTTGTTGGCGGGGATGAGTGCGTGTGAGGAGTGAAATGTGTATATGTGGCTGCAGCTTGTCAGCCTCCCGAGTGTCAATCACAGACCCGGTGAATCCCGCACCGTTTTTTATTGGAATCGATTGTGTTCCACGTGGCACCGGTGCCAGACCCCTCAACAGTTGCTGAATCGGTCCAGGTTCGGCACCAGTTTTGCTGTCGTGAAGTCCATGGACTGGATTCACCATTTTTGAGACTAAGTGTTGACACCAATGGAGGAATTTGCAGCATTTTCGGGGTGCCGGACAATCCCAATTTGGCAGCAAACCAGCGCCTACCCCGAATTTGGCCATTTTCCGACCAATCTCGGCATCGACCGATGGTGAATCCCATCCCATGAATTCGGTGTCGGCATCAACACTCGTCTCAGGAACGGAGAATCCCGCCTCACATCTCCAGGTCCAAGCGAGTATGTGGAACAAGGTAATTCTGTGAAGATGTCTCGCAGGAAATGTGCTTTGTAATTAGCCTTCTCGCGGTGCATAGGAGTTCCACTTCGGTTTGACTCTTAAAGTGGTACCTTATTATCACAAACAGTGCCATTCAGTTGCTTTTGTTGTCTGTGTATATTTAACTCAATTACTGTAGAATTGTTCAGTAATTTACTTTTTATTGAATCTTTGCTACTGACTGAGTTAGCTTGTTGCCACAGTCCACACTGATTATCGTTAGAACATCAAAGTACAAATTGATTTTTTTTCCCCTCAAGTAATACTTTAGATTAGGAAAAAAGAAATAATTGCAAGAACCATTCATGCAGTTTTCACATCAGCATTCTTCATTTTATCTCCACCCCAATCCAGTTTTGCTCTTCTCCCTTAACTGCCCAGTTTTCCTTCCTGCCCAATCAGTATGCTTGCAGTGTTCATCAATTCCGGCAACTTGCCGTCTCCCTTTCCACTCTTAAAACAGCTCTGATAAACCCTCTTTGTCAATCAACACTTTCCCAATGCTCATCTCAGCTGCCTCCCCTGTGTTTCCATGTATGAAACTTCCAATTTGTTGAGAGCTCTGCTGGTCACAGTCTAACCGCCCCCCTCCCCCCACTAATCTCCAGGCCTTTCACTCCTCACCAACCTGCGTGGATATGAACTCAGCCTCCGTGGCAGTACCTTAGTGCGAAGTGAGATTGAGGGTTCAAGTCCTCTTTTAGGGCTGACCCTCCAGTGCAGCATGGAGGGAGCGTTCCACCATCAGAAACGCCAGCAATCTGATTATCATAGATTTTACAGTGTAGAAGGAGGCCATTCGGCCCATCGAGTCTGCAGTGGCCCTTGGAAAGAGCACCCTACCTAAGCCCACACATCCACCCTATCCCCACACCTCCACCCTATCCCCGTGACCTCGCATAACCTTTTTTGGACACTCAGGGCAATTTTAGCATAGCCAATCCACCTAACCTGCACATCTTTGTACTGTGGGAGGAAACCGGAGCACCCGGAGGAAATCCACACAGTCAGGGGGAGAATGTGCAGCCACCGCAAAGACAGTGACCCAAGCCTGGAATCGAACCAGGACCTGGAGCTGTGAAGCAACTGTGTTAACCACTGTGCTACCATGCTGCCCTCTGCCAGAGGCCCTGTCTAACAACCCTTGGTACTATGCCAGCCAAGAGTAAGGGAGATGTCCCTGTTATCGTAAACCAATATTTATCCCTCAGCAACTTTTATTGAAAAGAATACAGATTATCTGGTCATCTGTTACGCTGTCAATATGGGATCCTGCTGTGCATAAATGGCTAAGTGGCATTGTAGCAGTGACTGTATTTCAAAATTACTTCATTGATTGAAAAACGTTTTGCTATCCCAAGGTTACCAAATTACAGATTTTACAACTTAAGGCAAGGCATCATGAGGCGCTGTGGGCCACCAGCAGCAGAATTCTATATAACCAAAGTTTACAACCTCATGGTTCACTCAAGCCAGGGGACCAACCCTGCATCAATGAAGAGTGCAGGAGAGCATTCCTGGGTCATTACCACTCATACCGAAAAATGAAGGGCGGGATTCTCCGGTCCCCCAGCCCCGTTTTCCGGCGCAGCGTGCCCCCCACTGGCAGCGGGATTCTCCATTCCCGCAGGCAGCCAATGGGATTTCCCATTGTGGCTACTCCATGCTGTCAGGAAACCCACGGGCGTGGGTGCGCTGCTGGAGAACCAGAGGATCACAGCAACGGAGAATTCCGCAGGAGGTGTTCGCCTGGTGAAGCTACAACACAGGACGACTGGCATAAGCAGCAAGTAACAGACAGAGCAAAGTAATTCCACAACCAACAGACCCAATCTAAGCTCTGCAGTCCTGTCACATCCAGTCAGAACACAGAACAGTACAGCACAGAACAGGCCCTTCGGCCCTCGATGTTGTGCCGAGCCATGATCACCCTACTCAAACCCACGTATCCACCCTATACCCGTAACCGAACAACCCCCCCCCCCCCCCTTACTTTTTTAGGACACTACGGGAAATTTAGCATTGCCAATCCACCTAACCCGCACATCTTTGGAAACCCACGCACACACGGGGAGGAAGTGCAGACTCCGCACAGACAGTGACCCAGCCGAGAATCGAACCTGGGACCCTGGAGCTGTGAAGCATTTATGCTAACCACTATGCTACCGTGCTGCCCACTCATGAATGATGGTGGGCAATTAAACAGCTAATGGGATGAGGAGGCTCCATAAAGATCCTCCCCTCAATGATGGAGGAACCCCGCACATCTGTGCAAAAGATATTCGCAACAGTCTTCAGCTAGGGGCACCAAGTGGATAATCCATCTTGGCCTCACCTGAAGTTCCCAACATCACAAATGCTGGTCTTTAGCCCATTTAATTAATTCAACATGACAACAATAAACAGCTGAAAGCACAGAACACTGCCAAGGCTAGGGGCCCTGACAAATTTTGGCTAGAGTACTCCAGACCTCCAGAGTGCTCCAGACCTTTCTGCATCCCTCGCCAAGTTGTTCCAATACAGCTACAACACGGGCATCTCCCTGGCAATGCGATAATTTGCCCAGGTATGTTCTGTACACAAAAAGTAGGACAAATCCAACCCAGCTTTCTACATCATCAGTATACTCCCGACCGTCAGTAAAGTGAAGCAAGGTGTCATCAACAGTACTATCAGGTGGCACTCACTGAGATCACGGACGCTCAGTTTGAGTTGCCTCAGGGGGCTGGTTTAGCACACTGGGCTAAATCGCTGGATTTGAAAGCAGACCAAGGCAGGCCAGCAGCACAATTCAATTCCCGTATCAACCTCCCCGAATGTGGCGACGAGAGGCTTTTCACAGTAACCTCATTTGTAACCTACTTGTGACAATAAGCGATTTTCATTTTTCATTTTCATTACAATTCATTTTAATTTCACTCATCTCCTGACCTCATTGCAGCCTTGGTTCAAAAATGGACAAAAGAGCTGACTGCCAGAGGCGAGGTGAGAGTGACTGCTCTTGACATCAAGGTAGCATTTGATCGGGTATGGCATTAAGGAGTTCCAGCAAAACTGGAGTCAATGGGGATCAGGGGAAAACTCTCCACTGGTTGGAATCATACCTGGCACAAAAACACTCTCATTATAGTTGTCGGAGGTCAATCATCTCCGCTCCAGGACATCACTGCAGGAGTTCCTCAGGGGAGTGCCCACGGCCCAGCCATCTTCAGCTGCTTCGTCAATGACCTCCCTTCCATCATAAGGTCCAAAATGGGAATGTTTGCTGATGATGGCACAATGTTCAGCACCATGAACGCGGCTTGTCAGATACTGAATCATTCCGTGTCCAAGGAAACAACAAAACCTGGACAATATCCAGGCTTGAGGTGACAAATGGCAAGTAGCATTCACGCCATACTCAATCTACAGACGCCCTGGTGGGGGGTGAGGGGATCGGACACCGGGGATGGGGGGGTGAGGGGGGGGGGGGGGGGGGGGTGGGTGGTGGCGGGGTGAGTGATCATGGCCGGCGGGGAGACAGATCGGGCCGGTCGGATCTTCGGGCGGGCGGCCAATCGGGTGGGGCCTACATTTTGGAGTTGCCTTTGCGGTCCGAGTCCGCCATGGCGCTCGGCATGGCCGCTGGAGGCCGCCATCGTGCGCGGACTCCAGACCAGAATGTGGCGGCCCATATCCGCAGCCAAAGCTGCGTGAATCACACTGGGTCCCTGCTCGCCCCCATCGACTAATCTTTTTTATTGGAAACTCGGGAGTGAAACGCCAGCGTTTTCACGACAGTGTGGGGACAGAGTCCCAAAATCGGAAAATCCAGCCCAGTGGCTATAAGAGTATCTCACCTCCTGACTCCCCAAAGTCTATCCACCATCTACATGGCACAAGTCAGGAATACTCTCCACTTGCCTGAATGAGGGCAGCTCCAACAATAATCAAGCAGTTGGACACCATCCAGGCTACATCTTGATTGGCACCCACAAATATTCACTCCCTTCACCACTGTTGCACAGTGCTAGCACAGTGTACCATCTACAAGATGTTCTGCAGGAACTCGCCAAGGCTCCTTCAACAGCACCTTCCAAACCCATGAGCGATACCATCGAGAAGGCCAAGAGCAGCAGATACATGGGAACACCACCACCTCAAAGTTCCTCCCACAGGCCAAGAAACATCCTTCACTGTCACGGGCTCAAAATCCTGGAACTCCCCGCCTCACAGCACTGTGAGTGTGTACATGTACCACAGGGACTGCAGCGGTTCAAGAAGACACCTCATGGCCATGTTCTCAGGGGCAATTAGCGATGGGCAATAAGTGCTGACCCAGCCAGTGGTGCCAATATCCCATGAATGAATGCAAAATAAAAACTATGCCAGCCACACAAAAATTGTACTGGAGGAAATGCAACCTCCCTGTGGTCCTCCCAATGGGCACCCTGATTCCAAGAGAGGTACATGTGCATTTTGCACCCAAGGCCTTCCCAAACGGCAAAAGCCTACACAAAAATTGTGTGGTCGGCAAGTCGAGCAAAAAAGATCCAAATTCAACATTTCACGATGTGCTTTGTGTCTCCGTTGGGAGATGACAATCCTGCTCAATGTTTCTCTTAGTAGTGCAATCTCGAACTCAAGGCAGAGTTTCAAAATAAGGCACCACCCATTTAAGGCAGAGGTGAGGAGAAATTTCTTCTCCCAGAGGGTCATTAATCTTTGGGACTCTCTACCCCGGAAAATAGTGGAGGCTGGGTAATTGAATATATTCAAGACTGTGTTAGACACATGGATTCACCACACCTGGCAACGCATCCCCACCCATGGGTTTTCCAGCAGTGTGGGGTGGGAATTCCCACTGACCAATAGGCGGGAAGAGAGAATCCCGCTGCCAGCGAATGGCACGCCGCCAGAAACATGGGACTGGGCTAAATCGCTGGCTTTTAAAGCAGACCAAGCAGGCCAGCAGCACGGTTCGATTCCCGTACCAGCCTCCCCGGACAGGCGCCGGAATGTGGCGACTAGGGGCTTTTCACAGTAACTTCATTGAAGCCTACTCGTGACAATAAGCGATTTTCATTTCACTTAATTTCCTTGTGGGGACAGTTAAGGGACAAGCACATTGCTGTGGGTCTGAAGTCACGTGAAGGCCAGACCAGGTAAGGACGGCAGATTTCCTTCCCTAAAGGACATTTTCCCTGTGTCTGCGTGGGTTTCCTCCGGGTGCTCCGGTTTCCTCCTACAGTCCAAAGACATGCAGGTTAGGTGGATTGGGTATGCTAAATTGCCCTTAGTGTCCAAAAAGTTAGGTGGGGCTATTGGTTACGGGAGTAGTGTGGAAGTGAGGGCTTAAAGTGGGTCGGTGCAGACTCGATGGGCTGAATGGCCTCCTTTTGCACTGTATGTTCTGTGAACCAGATGGGTTTTTAGTGACAATCGACAATGATTTCATGGTTATCATTAGACTTTTAATTCCTGATTTGTATTGATTTCAAATTTCACCATCTGCAGTGGTGGGATTTGAACCTGGATCCCCAGAGCATTACCCTGGGTCTTTGGTTTATTAGTCCAGTGACAATACCACTACGCCACTGCCTCCCCTGCGGACAGGGGTTTTGCTGCTGGAGGGGCCAAGAATTTGGTGCCAGCGAAAGGCTGAAGAATTCCAGCCTTCTACTTCAGTGACCTCGGACGTGATTTAATGGCCCTGTCGCGCTTGACTTGGTAACAAGACGAGGCCGATGAATCTCGCCTGATTCGCGACGCTCAAAATCCTTCGTGAGATTTAACGGAATCTCACGCAACATCGCGACCTGGATCTCACTGAACGAGATCCAGATTAACATATTTACGTGATCTATCAGGTTCATTTAAATACGCCAGATTCTCTCGGGGCCCAGGAACAGCAGCATCACCTGAGAGACCTTGCCATGGCACTGTTTAGCATTGTTTCCACAAATATAGACCAGGCATAACGTCACCCGGTTGGGGGAGGGGGTATCTCCCAGGCCCCATTTGAGGCCCCATTTTTTAACCTACATTGCCACCTTTAGCAATTTGTAAATTAGTTTCCCTTGGATCGCTTTGCTCCGGTGGCAGAGGTCATCAGTTGTGGTCCCTCTACAGAGCAGTTCTCCTCCTTAACATTGGGGACCTGGGGTGGAGGGTGTTGCACGCAGCCGACCCATACAACTGTAGGCTGCATTGGTTCATACTCCCAAGGTGCCTGCCTTAGAACATAGAACAGTACAGCACAGAACAGGCCCTTCGGCCCTCGATGTTGTGCCGAGCAATGATCACCCTACTCAAACCCACGTATCCACCCTATACCCGTAACCCAACAACCCCCCACCTTAACCTTACTTTTTAGGACACTACGGGCAATTTAGCATGGCCAATCCACCTAACCCGCACATCTTTGGGCTGTGGGAGGAAACTGGAGCACCCGGAGGAAACCCACGCAGACACGGGGAGGACGTGCAGACTCCGCACAGACAGTGACCCAGCCGGGAACCGAACCTGGGACCCTGGAGCTGTGAAGCATTTATGCTAACCACATGCTACCGTGCTGCCCTTGTGGAGTCCGTGGACTATGCACATATAAGTTTCCTTTTTTGTTATGTGAAAAACCTTTTGCTACAGTTTTATTTGTGCTTCAGCCCTATGCTCCTGACCTATGGACCCCTGGTGTGGAGGAGGACCTCCTTTTGACCCTGCTCCTGACCTATGGAACCCTGGTGTGGAGGAGGACCTCCTTTTGACCCTGCTCCTGACCTATGGAACCCTGGTGTGGAGGAGGACCTCCTTTTGACCCTGCTCCTGGTCTATGGAACCCTGGTGTGGAGGAGGACCTCCTTTTGACCCTGCTCCTGACCTATGGAACCCTGGTGTGGAGGAGGACCTCCTTTTGACCCTGCTCCTGATCTATGGAACCCTGGTGTGGAGGAGGACCTCCTTTTGACCCTGCTCCTGATCTATGGAACCCTGGTGTGGAGGAGGACCTCCTTTTGACCCTGCTCCTGGTCTATGGAACCCTGGTGTGGAGGAGGACCTCCTTTTGACCCTGCTCCTGACCTATGGAACCCTGGTGTGGAGGAGGACCTCCTTTTGACCCTGCTCCTGATCTATGGAACCCTGGTGTGGAGGAGGACCTCCTTTTGACCCTGCTCCTGATCTATGGACCCCCGGTGTGGAGGAGGACCTCCTTTTGACCCTGCTCCTGAACCTGGCCTAATCTGCCATCTACAGTTCCAAGCAGCCCGTGATAGAAGAGGTCATCCGACCTAACTCTTTGCCCCCCGACCTGCCCGTGTTCCTGGAGGGGGAAGCATGTGGTGTCCACTGGCCCCATCAAGGCCTTCCATGCCCCTTGGGCACCACAGGAACCTGGGTGCCTTGTTGACCCTTTTAATCACATTTTAGTTTGATATTTTAAGTTTAATTTGGAATTTGTTTTTTAAAGGCAGTGTCCCTTTAAGGAGCTGCCCCTTTTAATTTGTCCCTCAGTTCTTTCAATTTAGTTTATTGGTTTTCACAGAAAATAGTTGGATCCCTCTGCGCCCCATTACTATTTGGACCTATTTTTAAATGAGTTTGTGGCCTCTTTATTCAACCAACCAAGTGCCATTATACACATATAGAACATAGAACATAGAACGGTACAGGCCCTTCGGCCCACGACGTTGTGCCGACCATTTATCCTAATCTGTGATATCTACATCGAAATACTGTACAGATACCAATTGGTGCCATTCATAAATTGTCCCAAGTCTGCCTCGATAAAAGGTGAAATTGGCGGGTTGTTTGGCATGAATTCATTCTTTGGAAAGTAGTACAAATCTTGTTGGTGTGATTTTAGTTTTAGCCATGGTTATGATATTAAATGAGATGCTTGGTAGTGTTAGGTATGATACGGCCTTTTGACTACAATTGGCATAACAATTAGTCAGTAGTGGGTTAAAATCACTGCTATCATATGGGGTGTAAACATAACCCCAGGGGGCTCCCTAATGTGCACCATATGTTGAAAAATTAATTAGGTGAAGAATTAGGCGAAGTTAATTGGAAAGAGATCGGTTTATAATGTTGCGCTACATTCCTCTGAGGTTTATTTCCAGTGTTAATTAGTCTATTGTGTGGTCTCTTGGTTTTGTGTGTTTGCACTCAAATATTCCCTCTGCTCATTGTTGTGGTTTGGGTGCAGAATGCTAATACTGTGAAAGTTCTCTCTGTTGATGGAATCATAGTTTCGTTACAGCAAAGGAGACCATTTGGCCCACCAGAACCTCTTCTGGCTCTTTGTAAAGCCTGTCAAATTTGTACAATTCCTATACTCACAGCCTTTGGAATTGATTTTCCTCCACGCATATGTTCAGTTCCCTTTGAAAGTTACTGCTTCCACCACACTGTCAGTTCATAGATCATAGAATTTACAGTGCAGGAGGAGGCCATTTGGCCCATCGAGTCTGCACTAGCCCATGAAAAGATCACCCTATCTAAACCCACATCTCCGCCCCGTCCCCTTAACCCAGTAACCCCACCTAACCTTTTTCTTTGGACACTAAGGGCAATTTAGCATAGCCAATCCACCTAACCTGCACATCTTTGTACTGTGGGAGGAAACCTGAACATCTGGAGGAAACCCACGCAGACACGGGGAGAACGTGCAGACTCCGCACAGACAGTGACCCAAGCCGGGAATCGAACCTAGGACTCTGGAGCTGTGAAGCAACTGTGCTAACAGCTACACTACTGTGCTGCCCTCAGTGGATTCCAGTATGGAACAAGTTGCTGTGTTGATAACAAGCTCCCCCCCCCCCCTCCTAATCTTTTGCCAATTAACTTAAAGCTGTGTTACTGACCTACCTGACCGGGAAACATTTCTTCCTACATTTGTCTGTGAAACCTTCCAGTTTGAATACCATGGTCAGCACTTCTGCCTCACAACACCAGGGACCCAGGTTTGATTTCGGCCTCGGGGTATTGTCTGTGTGGAGCTTGTACGTTATCCCTGTGTGTGGGTTTCCTCCAAGTGCTCAAAGATGTGCATGTTAGGTGAATTGGCCATGCTACATTGTCATTAGTGTCCAGGTTTGCTGGGGTTTCGGGTTAGGGGGGGGGAGGGGGAGTGGGTCTAAGTAGGGTGCTCTTTCGGAGTGTCAGTGCAGACTCAATGGACCAAATGGCCTCCTTCTGCGCTGTAGGGATTCCATATCTCCTTTCAATTGAGTTTTCGAAGAGGAAACAAAGGACGGCTGGTGAGGTTAATGCTGTTGATGTGGTGGTCAGACCAGTGAGCAAGATGAGTGCTCATGGAATAAATGGGACAGTAGCAACATGGACCTGAAACTGGCTGAGTGACAGGAAAGAGAGTTAATGGCTGTTTTCAGATTAGAGGAAGGTGGGTGTGACCAGAAGAACCCGCTGGTGGGTGTGGCCAAAATATCTCATAGACTAGGGTGGACAGGGCACAATTTCAAAGTTTGCAGACAATAACAAGTTTGGCAATATTGTGAACTGTGAGCAGGATTGTGCACAGCTTCAAAAAGACACATGTAGTCTGGTGGAATGGGCAGGCAAGCGGCAAATGAAATTTAAGGCACTATGAAGTGATTCATTTTGGTTGAAGGAACGTGGAGAGACAATATTGGATTGGATTGGATTTGTTTATTGTCACGTGTACCAAGGAACAGTGAAAAGTATTGTTCTGCGTACAGTTCAGACAGATCATTCCGTACATGAAAAGAAAATACATAGGGCAAACATAAAATACACAATGTAAATACAGGCATCGGGTGAAGCAGACAGGAATGTAGTAGAGAAAATGTGTGAAGAGATCAGATTAGTCCATAAGAAGGTTATTTAGGAGTCTAGTAGCAGCAGTGAAGAAGCTGTTTTTGAATCTGTTGGTGCGTGTTCTCAGACTTTTGTATCTCCTTTCCAATGGATGTTGGAAGCCGGGCGGGAGGGGTCTTTGATCAATGGATGGGGGGTGGGTTCGTGTGATGGACTGGGCTGTGTTCACGACTCTCTGTAGTTTCTTACAGGAAAAATCATGCTTGACAAATCTGTTGGAATTCTTTGAAGAGGTAGCCAGTACAGTCGACAAGGGGGAGCCAGTCGATGTGATATATTTGGATTTTCAGAAGGCGTTTGACAAAGTCCCGCATAAGAGATTATTGTGCAAAATTAAAGTGCATGGGATTGGGGGAAATGTATTGAGGTGGTTAGAAAACTGGTTGGCAGAGACAGAAACAAAGAGTAGGGATTTAAAAAAATATATTTTTTATTCTCCTTTTTCACATTTTCTCCCAAATTTACACCCACCAACAATAAACAACAATCAGTAACAAATATGTCAAACCCCATAACAATAACAACGATCCTCCCACCAAACCCCAAACATTAGCCCGCATGCTCACAACCCAATAACCTCTCCTAACCTTTTTGGACATTAAGGCCAATTTAGCAAGGCCAATCCACCTACCTGCACGTCTTTGGACTGTGGGAGGAAACCGGAGGAAACTCCACCCACACAGGGAGAACGTGCAGACTCCGCACAGACAGTGACTCAGCGGGGAATCTGCCGCTGTGAAGCCACAGTGCTAGCCACCTGTGCTACCATGCTGCCCATAGAATTCTCAGCTGGTACGGGAATTGAACCCGCGCTGCTGGCCTTGTTCTGCATCACAAACCAGCTGTCTAGCCCACTGAGCTAAACCAGCCCCTTTTATAGTGAACATTAGACATTTCTATTCCTCCTAGCTACAGATAGTGTCAACAACAACCCCTGGCCACTCAGTATACCTCAATCTTCTTGATCCATCGTGGTTCACTGCTAGGTCTAAGTGTGCCCCCAGGATGCACATCAGATGTGGAGGCAGCCTACTGCTTTCTGCACGCTGTGGCCTTTAATGCCTTTGACGGACGTCCTCTGGGAGTGAGTGGTGAGGGAGCGTTTAAAAGCAGCTCCCCCTTATTAGCAGTGAGGCTCTGAGGTGCGACAGCCAGCAATGGCGAGAAGCTGATGCGGGCTCATTTCCGGCACTAAGTGCTATTAAATACGGGCAGTGATCTCTCCAATGTGGCTGTCAAGAAACGCCCTGTCAATCGGGGCCAAAATTACATTTAGAAATTGTGGTGATATGCATCACTGTAAATACACAAGGGGTTAATGTACATACATGTAGACTAGCTGGACACTAGAGGGAGCACCAGACATATGACACACAGACACTCAACCAATAGATCAGTTAGATAGGACACGACCAATGGGCATTCACGATACACGCTGAGGTGAAACGACCACTGGAGGGCATTACACCAACCCATATATAAAGGACACAACACACATGATCTTCCTCTTTCCAGTGGAGACAGTCAGTGAGTAGAGACACAGGGTTGATTCAATATCACACCCACCACGTGGATTGTAGCAGACTGGTTAGTCAGTCTGAGTAGCTATAGAAGGATTGACAGTAGTGGCGAACCCGAGTAGGAGAATTGTAAATAGTTTAATAAACGTATTGAAGTTATCTCCACGTCTGAACCTTCCTTTGACAGAGTGAACATCAAGGAAGCCGCTTATGCTACGCCAAGAGCAGAACAAGACAGAAATGTTTCCATTAAATAGCTTCATTTTTAACACGGCAGCACAGTAGCATGGTGGTTAGCATAAATGCTTCACAGCTCCAGGGTCCCAGGTTAGATTCCCGGCTGGGTCACTGTCTGTGCGGAGTCTGCACGTCCTCCCCGTGTGTGCGTGGGTTTCCTCCCACAGTCCAAAGATGTGCGGGTTAGGTGGATTGGCCATGCTAAATTGCCCATAGTGTCCTAAAAAGTAAGGTTAAGGGGGGGGGTTGTTGGGTTACGGGTATAGGGTGGATACGTGGGTTTGAGTAGGGTGATCATTGCTCGGCACAACATCGAAGGCCGAAGTGCCTGTTCTGTGCTGTACTGTTCTAAAAAAAACACTACTGGTGCAGTCACAAGACATTTTATTGTTTATTATCACGAACATTCTTTTGGTCAAATGTTATGCTTTGGGTTTCGGATATTAATATCGTGAACGTTGTCTTGGTCGATTGTTGAAGGAAGTGGATATAGAGTTTTTGTACTGTGAACATCCATTGGTTTTCCTTGTGCGGTCGGTACTGTATGGATTAAGAATAGGTTTGAATTGAGAGGGATCCTGTCCCCAGTCCTTCAACCACAGGCAGTCCATGAGCCTTGGCATAAAGCCCAGGAAGCTTGTTCTATTTAAGTTGGATTCTTATCTTATTTGTTCTCTTTGACTCCTGCAGCACGCTGCTCCGATATCATTGGCGGATAAATTCAAAAGCAGAACAGCAAGTTACGTTTGCATCCAGCAACCTGAGGGAAATGTAAATGGCATGCGAGCATGCATTTAAAATTCATGTGAATCTTCATGGTGTAACACTATTTGTCCCCCTTGTTCGGGACACAAAAAGCTGAGAATCGATTGTGCTACAGTTTTCTACCAGTGAGCAGGCACTTTCTGCACAGCCCTTCGATCTTTTGTCAGCCGTTGCTCAGTTGCAAGAACTGTCACCTCTGAGGCACAAGGTCCCAGATTTCAGATTCACCCCAGCACTTGAGCACAAAATTGTACAATGATTCTGCAGTACAGAGGTGAAGGAGTGCTGCACTGTCTGAGGTGCCGTCGTTTGGATGAGATACTAATACCTGCTGGAGTGGGTGTAAAATATCCCATGGCAGGCGAGATGTTGGCATAGTGGTAAGGTCTCTCTGGCAGTGATCTGGAAGCCCAGACTAATGCTCTGGCGACAAATCCAGGGGCAGCTCGTGGAATTTAAATTCCATTGGCATATCTGGAATAACAAGCTAGTCTCAGTAATGGTGACTGTGCTGTTTGTCCCTTTAAGAGCAGCACAGCAGAAGCAGGTCACCTGTCTTGGGGGATCAATTGGGACTGAGAGTGGGTAATCACCCCGGGGGTGGAGTCCTCCCTTAGGCAGAAGACACTAAAAGGCTTATAGGGATAAGTGCAGCCAGGGGGGCTAATCTAGCACAGCTTTGGGGTGTTGGACTCTGCACAGTTTTTCATATTAATAAATACCTTTTGCATTACTAATGAAGTCAGTGGACGTGCATCATTACAGTGACCATGAAACTATCATAATTTTATTGTAAAAACCCATCTGGTTCACAGCTGTCCTTCAGGGAAGGAAATTTTCCGTCCTTGCCTGGTCTGGCCTACATGTGACTCCAGACCCATAACCGACTGCCCTCTGAAATCACCTAGCAAGCCACTCAGTTCAAGGGCATGTAGGGTGGGCAATATCCACGTCCCGTGGATGAATAAATAAAAAAGCATTTCAAAGAAGGGCAGGGGAGAGATCCCTGGTGTCCTGGCCAATAGCTATCCCTCAAACCAGCGGCACCATTACCAGGAAATGTTGTTGCAACTATACAAGGCATTGGTCAGACCGCACCTGGAGTATTGTGCACAATTTTGGTCTCCTTATTTTAGAAAAGATTTTGTGGCATTGGAGGCAATTCAGAGGAGGTTCACTGGGTTGATTCCAGAGATGAAGGGTTTGTCGTATGAGGAGAGATTGAGCAGTTTAGTCTCTAGAGTTTTTTACTCTCTAGAGTTTAGGATAATGAGGGGAGATCAAATGGAGTATACAAGATGATAAAAGGTATGTATAAAGTAGACGTGGAGAGGATGCTTCCTCTTGTGGGGCATTCTAGAATGAGAGATCCTAATCTTAGACTAAGAGACAGCAAATTTAAAATCGAGTTGAGGAGAAACTACTTCTCCCAAAGGGTTGTGAATCGGTGGGATTCGCTACTCCAGAGTGCAGTGGGTGCTGGGAAGTGAGCAAGATTAAGGAGGAGTTAGACAGATTTTTAATTAGCCATGGGTTGAAGGGTTATGGAGAAGGGGCAGGACAGTGGCGTTAAGGCCAGGGTGAGATCAGCCATGATCGAATGGCAGAGCAGACCCGATGGGCCAAATGGCCTAACCCTCCGCCTATATAGAACATAAACATAGAACAGTACAGCACAGAACAGGCCCTTCGGCCCTCGATGTTGTGCCGAGCAATGATCACCCTACTCAAATCCACGTATCCACCCTATACCCGTAACCCAACAACCCCCCCCCCCCCCCCCCCCCCCCCCCCCCCCCCCTTAACCTTACTTTTAAAGACACTACGGGCAATTTAGCATGGCCAATCCACCTAACCCGCACATCTTTGGACTGTGGAGGAAACCGGAGCGCCCGGAGGAAACCCACGCACACACGGGGAGGACGTGCAGACTCCGCACAGACAGTGACCCAGCCGGGAACCGAACCTGGGACCCTGGAGCTGTGAAACATTTATGCTAACCACCATGCTACCTTGTGAATTTATGAACTTATAATATTGTTTGTGGGAATTTGCTTCGTGGAATACCTCAAACTAATTAATGTATGAAAAATCAAAACAGGTTAAAAATAAAAGCTCTGGAAAATCGTAGTAATGAGCCCCTTTGGGTCTACCACTTACGGTGTAAGTCCACCGTCCTTTGTTTGTTCATATCAAGCATATTGATAGAGATAAATTATTTGGCTACAGTGTGTTTTTCTTTAATGATTTTTCTTAGAACAGGTTCCCACTCTCGATAAGGAAACCTGTAAGTTTTGTTTTGGCAGCAAAATGAAATTTTTGAATGCTGTATCACTTCAATTTAATATCCATTCTCCATTCCACAGTGTAATCACTATAACATAAACCCAGTCACAGCGTAAAATAACCGGTCTCTCGATCTTTCCATTTCTCTTTCTGTCTCTCAGCAAATAATATTTGTAATTAATTCCATCTTTTCCCGTCACACTCTGATGCTGCATTCAGAATTAACACCAGGCGTCAGCAACCTTTGTAGCTTCAGAAGAGGATATCAGTCCCTTTAACTTGTTTAGGTGGCATTGCTGATTTTTGGCGGGCAATCAAGAAAATAACTGTTTTCAGGGACAGGGACTGAAAAGAATTTGAATTTATATTGCACTTTCATCATGGTAAAATGTCCCGAAGCGCTTCACAAGGTGATAATAAGACAACAATTCACCACCGATCTGCTTAGGGATACGAGGACAGTGGATCAAAAGCTTGAGCAACAAGGTAGGTTTTATGCACTGACTTCAAAGAGCAGAAGGCTGAGGGAGAGGAATCTAGAGTTTACCAGTCGAGACTTAGAAGGCAGAGCAATTAAAATTGAGATAAAGACAGGAACATGGGGCTGAATTCTCCGCTCCTGCGTCAAAGTGCTGACGCCAGCGGAGGATCCTTGGTGTTTCACTATGGAAAAATCGGCGCCACACCCTCATCGATTCCGCTACTGGTGAGGGGCTAGCATCAGTGCGTGCGAAACACCCATGGAACGCGTGATAAACAGTGGGAGAATCACAGGGGTCCGTTGTGGACATGCGCAAGGCTGACAAGCTGCAGCCGCGCATCAGCCTACACCCCACACATGTTACGATCGCGCCGGTAAAGATGGCGCCGGTTGTGCTGGACCGCGCACTCATCCACCTCGATCCCAAAGCCCACCTCCTGGCCACCCCCCACTACTTCCCCATGGCAGAAGCCCTCCGGCCAGCGGCACAGCTCTCAGCAAAGTATGGCGGTGCTGGACGCTGTTCGCACGCCCTCTCTCTCTACGCAGCCGCCATGCCAGGCTCACGACCTCTGAGACCACACGTGGCCCGCGCCGTTGGGAACTCGGCACATCTAAGGCTGAATATCTCGGGTTGCAACTGCGCATGGTGCTTGTCTTGATGCCGCCAATTTGAAGGGGGCGGAGCATCGCCACCAGGCGCCAAACCGGTGCCTGCCACGATTACGGAGTTGGGAGTCATTTTCCGCCCAATCGCCGTTTTCCGATTTTAGCCTCGGGCAACGGAGAATCCCGCCCCTGATGTATGTAGAAAATTTGAATGCTATTGCACTTTGTGTGATCGCCACTTCGAAATATTCTTAACGTCCTTTCAGATATTTTATGAATAACGTTCCTTTTTGCAAAGGAAAAAGCAGGTCGTTGGAGAGCAAAACAGGGTTAACGTCCCAAGACCAGTATCTGTTTCATGAACAGAATTCTCAAGGGTCCAGCTAGGCAGAATGCAGACATCGTGGGCTGTCATCAGGCTGGAGATGGTTACAGAGGAGTGAGTAGTGCAACATCTATGGATTGAATGAGCTTGTTAGGCCAAATGGCCTTTTTTCTAGCCACACTTTTCTGTTCCCTTGAAGTTCGTCGGCACAGACCATTTTATATCTATTTTACTTTTGATGCCAAACCTGAATCTCTCCATTCATTCCCTTGTTGAGTGTTTCTGTTAAGTCTGATGCAGTTAACGGCTCCAGAGAACTTAACGACTTAAATTTACATTTAAATTGTGAATTTGACATGGTTAAACATCCCAAGGCGTTTAACAAGGAACGACATCAACAGAGACATAGCTTGAAATCAGGAGAGATGACCAAAGATGTGACCAGAAGGATAGGTTTTCAGGAACAAAGAGAAAGAGGTAGAGAGGCAAAGAGGTGTTGGGGTTAATTCCAGAGATTAGGGTCAAGGCGGCAGCAAATGGTGGAGTGATTAAAATCGGGACTATGAGGAGAACAAAACTGAAGGAGTGCAGAGATCATGAAGGCTGGAAGGCAGGCATTACTCTGTTGAGGAATTTTTAAAAAAGGGCTGGTTTAGCTCACTCAGCTAAATCGCTGGCATTTAAAGCAGACCAAGCAGGCCAGCAGCACGGTTCGATTCCCGTACCAGCCTCCCCGGACAGGCGCCGGAATGTGGCGACTAGGGGCTTTTCACAGTAACTTCATTGAAGCCTACTCGTGACAATAAGCGATTTTCATTTCAATTTTAAAATTTTAAAATAAAGGGAGGTATTGGATGTCAGCATGCAGAGAGGGATTTGAGTGAATGATATTTGGATTGCATTAAGATATAGGCAGCAGAATTGTGGATGAGCGCAATGAAATGAAAATCGCTTATTGTCACGAGTAGGCTTCAATGAAGTTACTGTGAAAAGCCCCTAGTCGCCACATTCCGGCGCCTGTTCGGGGAGGCTGTTACGGGAATCGAACCGTGCTGCTGGCCTGCTTGGTCTGCTTTCAAAGCCAGCGATTTAGCTCTGTGCTAAACAGCCCCTAAACAGTGTTGGGCGGAAAATGGTGGCACAGGGGAAAATTGGAACAGTCAAGTCTAGAGGGGACAAGGACGGGCGTTCCAGCAACAGCTGAGAGAAGGCCATTCACAAGCAATGTGCAAATTAAGCTAGCAAACATAGGAACAGGAGTAGGCCATTTAGCCCCTCAAGCCTGTCCTGCCATTCAATGAGGTCATGGCTGATCTGTGGGCCAACTCCATATACCTGCTTGTAGCACATATCCCTTAATACCTTTGCTTAACAAAAATGTATCTATCTCAGATTTGAAAGTAACAACTGATCTAGCGTTAATTGCCATTTGTGGGAGAGATTTGCAAACCTCTACCACCCTTTGTGTGGATCAGTGTTTCTTAGCATCTATCCGGAACGGTCTGGCCCTAATTTTTATACTATGCCCCTAGTTCTAGAATCTGTCGTAACTGTTGAAAAGGTTTATCTTTATCTATCCTGGATATTATAGGCTAGAAAGAGCTGTTTTAGATTTTATCCTGTCAAATAGATCAACATTGAAGAGAAAGGACCTCTCATTGATCTAGCGTTGACAGCAATGATAATTCCTCCTTCTAATTTCTGCCTTCAACCTTGGGATTTAGGGCTCAGTCAGGCAAGGTTTCTGGCCTCTTCATCCCATGAGCAGAAGTGGCATCACGCATTTTATGCAATGTTACAGACTCATGGAATTGGATAAAGGGCATCGAAATTGTTGCAAGATTGTCTGCAGGGTAACCATTTATGATTAATAGTTAATCCCTTCTGTCAATTTTTAATTACTTTTCTTTCGAGATGAGCCCCCAACCATTATCCTTGCTGAAAAGAAGCCAGTGAACAGTAACATACATCGATAAGGTTGACTATTTCAATGTCAATATACATGACAGAAAACTGTGCGATTGGAGACCAATCACCGCGACTATTAATACCCAGTAGGTCACTGGCAGGATACTACAGTACTGACAAAAAAATAGATGAATTGTCACATTTCACTATAACCTCATTAAGTTATTGTTTTAATGATGTCAAGGCATTAGAAGTTCACTCGAGTGGATGAATGTTAATGAGTTTCAGCAGAGGATTCTGTGCTCTTTCAGTCTGACTCTAATGTTAAGAGTAAGCTGCCCTCATTTGTTTCCCTCATCAGAGGGATCTATATTTACCCTATCAAACAAATCGCTTAATCAGAAGACAAAGGGATATAGGAACATAGGAGCAGGAATTGGCCAATTGGTCGCTCTTGCCTGCTTCTCCTTCCAGCTAGATCATGGCTGATCATCTATGTCAATGCCACTTTCCCACACTATCTCCATATGCCTCAATACAATTAGAATCGAGAAATCTATCAATTTCAGTCTTCAAACATGCTCAATGATGGAGCTTCCACAGCCCTCTGGCACAGAGAATTCCAAAGATTCGCCACTCCCTGAGTGAGGAAATTTCACATCATCTCAGTCCTACATGGCCGACCCCTTATTTTGACACTACGTCCCCTGGCGCTAGATCTTCCCAACTTTGGAGTTAAGGTTCATAGCTCCTTGAAGGTGGAGTCGCAGGTGGACAGGGTTGTGAAGAAGGCATTCAGAATGCAAGGTTTTATGGGTCAGAATATTGAATACAGGAGTGGGACGACTTGTTAAAGATGTACAAGATATTGGTAGGTCAGACCACACATGGAATACTGAGCATAGTTCTGGTCATTCTACTATTGGGAGGATATTGTTAAACTAGAAAGAGTACAGAAGAGATTTCCGAGGATGCTACCAGGACGCGATGGTCTGAGTTATAAGGAGACGCTGGATAGACTGGGACTTTTTCCCCTGGAGTGTAGGAGGCTTGGGGTAATCTTATAGAGGTCTATCAAATAATGAGGAACATAGATAAGGTAGATAGTCGACATCTTTTCCCAAAGGTAGAGGAGTCTAGAACTAGAGGGCATAGATTTAAGGTGAGAGGGGAGAGATACAAAAGAGGCCGGAGCAGAAATCTCTTCACACAGAGGGTGGTGAGCATCTGGAATGGGCTGCCAGAGGTGGTGGTAGAGACGGGTACAATTTTGTCTTTTAAAAAGCAGTCAGACAGTTACATGGGGAGGGTGGGTATAGAGGGATATGGGCCAAATGCAGGCAAGTGGGTCTAGCTTAGTGATATAAACTGGGCAGCATGGACAAGCTGGGGCAAGGGCCTGTTTCCATGCTGTAAACATCTGTGACTCTATAACCAGGGGAAGGAGCCTTTCTACATCCATCCTGCCTTGCCCCTTAAGAACACTGTTTCGTTAAGTCACTTCTCATTCTTCTAAACTCCAGAGAATACAGGCCCAGTTTTCTCAATCTCTCCTCAAAGGACAATCTTGCCATTCCAGTGATTAGTTTGGTGGACCTCTGCTGCAATCCATCCTTGGATAAGGGAACCAAAACTGTATTTAATACTCCAGGCACAGACTAACAAATACTTTATGTAATCGAAGCAAAATATCTTTACCCCTGAATTCCATTCCTCGTGAAACAATGGGCAACATACCATTTGCCTTTCTAATAGCTTGGTGTACCTGTATGTAAGCTTTTGTGACTTATGTACAAGGATACCCAGGTCTCTTTGGAAAGCAACACTTCCCAATCTCTCACTATCTCAGAAATAATCGACACCACCATTCCTCTTACCAAAGTGGATGACCTCACATGATCCACATTATATTCAAGTTGCCATGTTCTTGCCCATTCACTCAGCTTATCCAAATCTCCTTGACGCCTCTTTGTAGCCTCCTCACAACTCACATTCCCACCTAGTTTTGTATCATCTGCCAACGTGCAAAATAATACATCCAAATCATTGTAAGAAGTCTTACAACACCAGGTTAAAGTCCGACAGGTTTGTTTCGAATCACTAGCTTTCGGAGTGCAGCTCCTTCCTCAGGTGAGTGGCTGCCATCCAATTCATTGATTGGAACAGCTAGGGCCCATGCATGGGTAGTCCACCCGTCACAGCCTGCCATCTTGAGAATGACCCATTTATTGCTACTCTCTGTCATCTGTGCATTAACTAATCCTCAATCCATGCCAATATATCACCCTCAATTCCACCTGCTCCAATTCTGTCCATTAACCTCTGGTGTGGGACATTATTGAAAGCCTTCTGCAATCCAAATACACCACATCCACTGGTTCCCCTTTTCAGTATTCCATGAGTAACATCTTCAGATTTGTCAAACATGATTCCCCTTTCACAAATCCACGTTGACTCTGCCTAATCAGATCATTATTTTCCAACTGTCCACTTGTCACATTCTTGATAACATATTTGAGTATTTTCTCCATTAGACCATCCCACAACCCGAGAATAAAAAACAAGTTTATACAACCAATATTTATAATCTTTTAATATTGGTCTGGTATCAGTGACCTTAGTTCCAGCTTGCCCCTTGCTGGAGGAGATAAAGTTCTATTTCTCTCACCTGCTGTGATGTCCAAGGAGGGAAATGACACAACCATAATTCTTTGTGCCTGGTGATGTAAACCAGTGGATAGTTTTCCCATGATTCCCATTGATTCCAATTTTGCTGGGGCTCTTTGATACCACAATCAGTCAAATGCTGCCTTGATGTCAAGGACAGTCACTCTCACTACACTTGCTGAGGTCAGTTCTTTTGTCTATATTTGAATCAATGCTGCACTGAGATCGGGAGCTAAGTGGCGCTGGCAAGTTATTGCTGAGTAAGTGCTGCTTGATAGTACTGTTAATGACTCCTTCCATCACTTTGCTGATGATCGAGAGTAGACTGGTGGGGACGGTAATTGGCCGGGTTGGATTTGTTCTACTTTTTGTGTACAGGACACACCTGGGCAATTTTCCATATTGTCGGGTAGATGCCAGTGTTGTAGCTGTACTGGAATAGCTTGGCTAGGGATACGGCACGTTCTGGAGCACAAGATGCTAGTACTATTGCCAAAATATCATCAGGGCCCATAGCCTTTGCAGTATCCAGTGCTGCAGCTGTTTCTTGAAGTCATGTGGTTTGAATCAGATTGACTGAATCTGTGATACTGAGGACCTCAGGAGGAGACTAAGGTGGATCATCCACTCGGCACTTCTTGCTGACAATTTTGGCAAATGCTTCAGCCTTTTGCAAATGTTTCAGCCTTGCCTTATCTGTGATGAGTTGGGTCCCCCATCATTGAGGATGGGGATATTTGTGGAGCCTCCAACTCCAGTGAGTTGTTTAATTGTCCACCATCACTCACATCTGGATGTGTCAGGATTGCAGAGCTTGCATCTGTTCCATTGGTTGTAGAATTTCTAAGCTCTGTTTATCGCTTTCTGCCTGCACTGTTTATGTTGAAGCTTCACCATTTTGATACCTCATTTTTAGGTATACCCGCTACTGCTCCTGGCATGCCCTCCTGAACAGTTCTTTAAATCTGGGTTGATGCCCTGGCTTGTTGGTAATGGCAGAGTGGGGGATGCGCTGGGTCATGAGGGTGCAGATTGTGGTTGAATACAATTCTGCTGCTGCTGATGGTCGACAGCGCCTCATGGATGCCCGGTTATGAGTTGCTAATTCTGTTCGAAATCCATCCCATTTAGCACGGTAATAGTGCCACACAACACGCTGGGGGGTATCCTCAATGTGAAGACGGGACTTTGTCTCCACAAGGACTATATAGTGGTCACTACTACAATATTGTCATGGAGAGGTGCATCTGCAGCTGGCAGGTTCATGAGGGTGTGGTCAGATAGGCAGGCCAGCAGCGCGGGTTCAATTCCCGTACCAGCCTCCCCGAACAGGTGCCGGAATGTGGCGACTAGGGGATTTTCACAGTAACTTCATTTGAAGCCTCCTTGTGACAATAAGCAATTTTCATGTTTTTCCCATTAATATAATGTTTGTTAAAAAAAAGATATGTTTTCCCTCCTGTTGGTTCCCTCATCACCTGTCACAGATTCAGTCCAGCAGCTATGCTTTTTAGGACTTGGCCAGCTCGGTCTGTGGTGGTACAACTGAACCACTCTTGGTGATGGACATTGAAGACCCCCTTCCAGAAAACGTTCTGTGCCTTTGCCACCCTCAGCGCTTCCTCCAAATGGTGCTCAACGTGTGGGAGTACTGATTCGTCAGCTGAGGTTTGGGGCATTATATGGTCATCAGAAGGAAATCCTGGTGCGCCCGAAAAGCAGCCCACCGTGGTACAGCTGGCCGATAAAAGCCGGGAGATCCCGCTCCCAGGATCTACTTGGCTCGCAACACCTCGTGAGATCCAACACGATCTCGTGAGACGTTGAAATGTAAATCCCACCCATTTTGAGCGGGATCACCTCTCAGCAAATCTGCATATTAGAGCGAGACAGCTAGTCTCACTTTACTGTGCAGATTCCCAAGGTACCTGAGTCTTTGAGATTTGTCCTGTTCACCTTGGACAAGTGGCGTTCAGCACTGGTCCTCACAAACGGGGACCAGACGGAATGGCACTTGTGCGGGCTTCCCAGGGGTTAGGAGGACCCAAGCTGCATGCCCTTTGGGCAGGGTGGTTCCCTGGAACTGCTGGTGTCACTTGAGTGCCAGCCTGGCACTGCCAGGGTGCCCAGGTGGCATGAGTACTGCTAGGTTGGCATTTCCAAGCTGGCATGTTTTGCACCTGCGACCAGGCAGGGGGTGCCCTGCATGTGTTGGGGGGGGGGGGGTGGTGTGTTTGGCTGCGGGGGATTGAGGATTGCTTCAGGGACCTTGGAGATCTCTCGCTACATGGGGGGGGGGGGGGTTCCGGTGAGCGGAGCTCCTCAGTGTGCAAAATGGGGCTATGGTCCTGGCAACGCATCACCAGCTGAGGACCCTTATACAAAGCGAGTCGCGTTGAATAGGCATGTGCTTCTCAGTGCTGCAAGCGCCGGGAAACATGCAGCTAAATGTGCTCGCTATGGGACTATGTTGTTCCCATTTAGTTAAATTGAGCCCCTTGTTGCCCATGTTTGATTTGATTTCCATGGAACTTCATGGTGTGCGGAGCCAATGTTGAGGATTCCCAGGGCTACTCCCTCCCGTCCTTTTCTGCTAGCGGAGGTATTTCATCAGGAGTCTGCACGTCCTCCCCGTGTGTGCGTGGGTTTCCTCCAGGTGCTCCGGTTTCCTTCCACAGTCCAAAGATGTGCGGGTTAGGTGGATTGGCCGTGCTAAATTGTCCGTAGTGTCCTAAAAAAAAGTAAGGTTAATGGGGGGATTGTTGGGTTACGGGTATAGGATGGATACGTGGGTTTGAGTAGGGTGATCATTGCTCGGCACAACATCGAGGGCCGAAGGGCCTGTTCTGTGCTGTACTGTTCTATGTACTGTTCTATGTTCTAATTGGCAACTGGCAGGATCCCCTGGTCTCGCCAAAGTCAATGCCATTTGCATTGCTCACCAGCCACGCCTTGCGTCTTTGGCCGCATCAGATGGCCCCGTCGGTGGGAAGGTCCCTAAAATCTCAGCCATATTTTCCCTGAGGCATGATTCTGTGACTATGATAATGTCAGTCATTGCTTGACTAGCCCTGGGGACAGCTCTCGCAATCATTTTTTAATACAACTTTCTCTGTTATACGATCGTAGTACAAATGGTTAGTTAGTATGCTGAGTTTGACTCAAATTTGTCCAAGTTCGCCAACAACTTTTGATTCCATACCCCTTAATAAAGAATAAAGGGATTAAGGGTTATGGTGTTCGGGCCGGAAAGTGGAGCTGAGTCCACAAAAGATCAGCCATGATCTAATTGAATGGCGGAGCAGGCTCGAGGGGCCAGATGGCCTACTCCTGCTCCTAGTTCTTATGTTCTTATGTTAATATATCAAAAATATCCCAAGGTGCTTCAGAGGAATAATCAGAAATATACAGACACGCAGATGAAGAAGCAGTTATTGAGGCAGTGACAAAAAGCTTTATCAAGGAAGTGGATTATCAGGAGGTTCTTGCTGGAGGGCGGAGGCATGGAGGAGGCGCGAGGGGGGCATTTAGAATCAGGAAACTTGGATGATTTAATGTACGGCCACTAATGGGGAGGGCGTGCGGATTCAGAAGAGACCAGAGTGAAAGGTGCAGGAGCTTGAAGGGTGGGGGGAGGGGACGACGACACCAATTACTGGGGATGAGATTGTAGCGATTGGAAAGGGTGAGGCAGCGTGGGGATTGAGCACAAGGATGACAGTGTGAATGATCTTAATCTGAAATTCAATTATGCGCCCACCTTGGATCAGTCAGTGGTGTTCTTGTCTGTGAATGAGGAAATTGTGAACTGTAGTCTCACTTCAGTGCTTGAGAATCTAATACAGGCTGACACTCCAGTGCATTACTATTTTTCCAATGATGGTGCCTTTCAGAGATTTCAGTTTTGCTTACCATGGTACACAGGACTAAACTGAAGTATTCTCAGATGATTTTTTCAAGCTGTGTAGATAATAGACAGCGCAATCTGAGATCAGATACGATTATTCCAAAGGAATCCTCTTGACACGTTTCTACTCAGGTTCAATTTGGTCAGACTAAGGTAGGCAGCAAATTGAGAAAAGTCCCTGACCTTTGCTGTCGTGGTTAATGCACTTTTGCTTTTTCTTTCTGTTATTCTTGGGATCTGGGAGTGAAAAGGTCGCGTTTATTATACATCCCTCGTGGCCCTTAGAAAGTGGTAATGGGACTTCTCCTTGAACTATTGCACTCCTTCTGTTGATGATTGTCCAATGATTATATTAAACCTCGCTCTTTGACCTAACGGCAACATATGTCTGTGTCAGGGTGGCGTGTGACTTGGAGAGCGATCCTGGCAGTACCGGTGTTCCCAAGGCTCGGCTGCTCTTATCTTTTTCAACAGTAGGGGTCACGCAAGAAAGTGGTGCTATTAAAGCAATCTCTGAATTGCTGCAATGCATCCTGTGGCTAATACCTGCTGTAGCCACAATAGTGTCTGCTCCTCCTGTCCAGCATTCAACAGGTAGGCTCTCCACTCTCGACAATTCACTCCCATTGATGCGCTATCAATTACAACAAAGACGAGAGTAGTGAATAATCGAGGCTTTATTGAGCAAAGATGTTGTGCCTCCTGTTGCTGTTACCAGAATGGGAGCAGCATCGGTAAGCACACACATTTATACGCCACCCACTGGGCGGAGTCAGCAGGCAGGGATTTACCCATGTACCGTTAGTATATGAGTCTTACCGTACTACATCTAACACAGTTAGTGGTGACTGCCACACTCTTCAAACCTCCTGCCCCACTAACTTCCTCTCCTTTTTCACGTCTCTCCTTAAAACCTACCTTTATGACAAAACTTTAGTGGTATTTTAATTATAGTGTTAAGACACAAATATGAAGTGCGTTAAGCATATTTAAATGGGTGATCCTTTTAAGGGGATGTTCTTTTTTTAAACCCACGCACTGCCCTGGGCACTGAGTCACTGACCCTCCATTACCTTTTCGACTCTCCAAGGCTTCTCCGGGGCCCTCACTACCTGGAGCCTGTCAATGGCAGCACTTTTTGCTGCTCGGAGCCAGTTTCTTTGCTCCTCTCCCCCACCAGGGACTTCTCTCCCTGTCTTGTCCGACTGATGCTTTCCTCCCAGTGCTCTCCTGACCGTGGCTCCTTTCCCAGTGTTCTCCTTCCAGGGTCTTCTCTCCCACGAACCACTTCCTGGGTTCCCCCTTTCTGGGTTCCCTCCTCCATCCCAGAACTCCTCGCACCAAACCCTGGGGCCTCATTATCTTGTTTCCCACGCCACGCAGGCACACTCCCATGCCTCGGATGGCCAAGCTCTTTAACTGAAAACAAAACCCAGAAAGCAGCATGCGTAGCCTTGTCACCCTTCTGCACCTTGCGCATGCCCAGGATATTAGGCCTGCTGCACCAATTACTAGGGGACAGAGGTTTAAGGTGCGAGGAGGACAGTTTAGGGGAGATGTGTGAGTCAAGTTTTGTACACAGAGGGTAGTGGGTGCCTGGAACTCCCTGCTGGAGGAGGCGGTGGAAGCAGGAAGCAGAAGCAGAAATTACATTTAAGAGTCATCTTGACAAATACATGAATAGGATGGGAATAGAGGGATACGGATCCCAGAAGTGCAGAAGGTTTTAGTTTAGACGAGCATCATGATCGGCGCAGGCTTGGAGGGTTGAAGGGCCTGTCCCTTTGCTGTACTGTTCTTTGTTCTCTTTGCTCTTTACTCGTAACTGCCCCCTGACTTAACCCCTGACTCCCCACCCCATTCCCAACTCCCCCACTAACTCCCAACTCCTGCTCCGCAGCATCCCCCTGACCCCCTGACTCACCATTTCCCACCATTCAACTCCAAATCCCCACAAGGCCAGGCCTGGTCCGATTACTGCCCGCATCTCAGATCCTACCCCCTTAACCTTTTGCCCTTACCTTCTTCCTGGCTTGTCAAAGACCTTCAAACTTAGCTGGAACTTTAAACTCGCCTGGTTTACAGCAACTGGTGCAGTACAAAGGGGATGTGGCTTACTTATCTGAGACTGAGCTGCCCTCGACTGCAGGCCCTCGGAGTGCGCTGGGGACTAATTTTTTTCGGGCCCGCTGAAGTCACACATTCATTTCCGGCACGACAAGCTGAGCCATTTTTAAATGCCCCCCCCCCCCTCCTCCGCCCCCCGCCGATCTCTCAACTCCCCACAGCGGCCTTCAGACCCTCCAATGCTGCAACCTAGTGGTTAGGGGTTGTCGAGCCCCTCCGTCACACCACCTCAGGGAACCATAGAACCATGGAACCCCTACAGTGCAGAGGGAGGCCATGCAGTTTAAATCTTGCAGTGAAACGTGAGAAGTTTATAAGATGATCAGGGAAATAGATAGAGTAGACAGTCAGAGACTTTTTCCCTGGGTGGAACAAACCATTACAAGGGGACATAAATTTAAGGTGAATGGTGGAAGATATAGGGGGGATGTCAGAGGTAGGTTCTTTATCCAGAGAGTAGTAGGGGCATGGAATGCACTGCCTGTGGAAGTAGTTGAGTCGGAAACATTAGGGACCTTCAAGCGGCTATTGGATAGGTACACGGATTACGGTAGAATGATGGGGTGTAGATTAATTTGTTATTAATCTAGGACAAACGTTCGGCACAACATCATGTGCCGAAGGGCCTGTTCTGTGCTGTTTTTTTTCCGTGTTCTATGTTCAGCCTGAATCAAAAGGATGGGCGTGATAGAAGCGGCTGGATATCCAGGTGATACTACGCTGGGAATTTTCAGTTCCGGCATCATCAAGCACATTTGACCACTCTCCAAATTTTCCCATCCCCTCTACAGTGTTGGATGGACCAGAAAATCCCGGCCTACCCGCGGAGTGTTAATTCGGCTTAATCCAGCAGATGTTAAGGATCAGTACCTAGTTATGCGTCTCATTGCTGATTGCGGAAACTGGCTTCATGCAAATTGGCTGCCACCTTGTCCACGTTACCACAGGGTGACTTTAGTTTCACTAAGACAGTTGCTATGAGACTGTGGAATTCACTTCCAGCGCCGGTGGTTGAGGCTATATAAATGCAAATTGTTGTTGCTGTGGAACCTTCTGTATAATTTAAAGCAGTGCAGAATGCGCCGTGCTGGGAGCAAAGATTATGATGAGCCTCCTTTGCACTTGAAAGTTTTCTCTTAAGTAAGCACAAATTCTCTGGTAGTTCAATTCTGCTGGGAGTTATTCATTTGAAGAACAAGCAATTTAACTTGCTGAAAGTTCCAAATGTTCCTTCGCACTTGCAATTGGTTATCACGATTCAGTATTACCAGTGGGCTTCTGCATTTAAAAGCCAATGAACAGCAATCAGAAAAGCAAATGTTGGGTTATTTCAATAAGTCAATTTGATAGAGTTGGTACAGGGAGAGAACCTCTTTCCTGCGGTGGAAGATTCCAGAACAAGCTGACATTCTCTTAAAACACGGAAACGTGACTGCATTCAGGATAGATTTACAGCCCTGTTTGGCAAGTGATAGCCTGTGTCTCTTTATATTGCTGTATCTTTTTAAAAATTGTTTACTTTTCATTTGCAGTGAATTTTCTTTAATTCTCGAGGGTTGTTAAGGATCTGAAGCAAAATTCATTTTTGGCTGGTTTATTAATCCAGTTAACAGCAGACATAAACTTAAGCTCCGAGTATCCATTATACAGAACACAACTGGCCTTTAACTCCAAAAATGCCAGTGCAGAATTTTGTGATCAAAATTGAATCACACGGTCTTGTATATTTTATATCTGTGGTGGTATGATTTGCATAGCTGTCTGCCATTGGTGCAGAACACCGGCTTACCATTGGCCCTGGTCGGTCATGTGCCTCTCGACCGATTGGTTGAGACCAGTCATGTGACGGCTCTCCGATTGGTCGAGAGGCTGAGTTAAACTCACCTCCATACCAAGGTATAAATAGTCGGAATGCCCGGCGGTCGTCCATTTTATTGTAGTCAACCGCAGGGCTAAGTTCTAGCTTATTAAAGCCTAACTTTTGTATAGCAACTCGTCTCTCGTGCAATTCATGGCTCATCAATATCTCTGCTCAAGGTACTGGTTGACATGAGATGACGCTATCTTCTATGTGTATAACAGGTTTCACTTCCAGTGCTTCAAAATTACATGACAAAGGACTTTTTTACATAGAGGGTGTCTGGGATTCTCTGCCCGAGTTGGTGGTGGAGGCAGAGACTCTAAACTCTTCTAAAACGTACCTGGATCTGCACCTTAAGTGCTGTAAGCTGCTGGGCTATGGACCGGGTGCCGGAAGTTGGGATTAAAAAGGGCATCAGGGTGTCCTTGGGCAGGCATAGAAAAGATGGGCTGAATGGCCACCTTCTGTGTTGTAACCTTTTCTATAGTCTACTCCATGCTTCAGCTTCGACTTCCAGCCCTTTTTACAGTTGTTTACTTTCCTCTGAATCCACACCCAGGCTCGCCCAATCAAGCACAGTGAGCACGAATGGTGGACAGGCTCACATAATCAAACATAGAACAATTGAACACAAGAACATGCGAATTGGGAGCAGAAGTAGGCAAGCAAACACAACAATGGGATTATAAAGATAACGGCTGCATGGCTAAAAAATTGCCAGAGGGACAGACTGCTGGGAAGTGGGCAGTGATCAATATTAGGAGCAATTCTTTTTTGATATATACGAATGACCTGGACTTGACTGTTGTGACTGGAAGAGGAAATTAACAAACATCAGGAGGACAGAGGAGAATAATAAGTTGGGCAGACACATCATAAAGAAGGGTGATGTGGTACATTTTGGTTGGAAGCATGAGACAAGGCAATATCAATTGGATGGTGCAATTTTAAAGGTGATGCAGGAAAAGAGACACCTGGGGTGTAGATATAAAGGCCTTTAAAGGTGCTAGGCGAAGATGGGATTCTTGACAACATTAATAGGCACAGAGTACAATGCTAAAATAGGAACAGAAAATGTTGGAAATACTCTATAGATCTGAGAAAGAAAGAATTATAATTTCAGGTGGGTGACCTTTCATCAAGTTGTGCTGTAACTTTGTGGAACTCTGATTAGGCCTCAACTATTGGATCCAATTCTGGGCATCACGCTTAGGAAGGGTGTCAAGGCTTTGGAAAGGGGGCAAGAAAATATTGACAAGAATAGCTCCAGAGTTGAGGGACTTCAGGTACGTGAATAGATCTTAGAAGCTGGGGTTGTTCTCCCTGGAGGAGATTGTTAAGAAGAGATTCAATAGAGGTGCTCAAATTCATCAGGTAGATAGAGAGAAACTGTTCGCGGTTACAGAAGACATCAATTTAAGATGATTGGCTAAACAATCAAAGGCAACATGAGGAGAAACACTACACAGCGAGTGGTTAGGATCTGGAATGCACTGCCGGTGAGTGTAGTGGAGATAGAGTCAGTAGCGACTTTCAAAAGGGAAATAGAAACTTGAAGGGAAGAAAATGTAGGGCAATGAGAAAAGGACAGCTCGTTAGACCGCTCTACCAATAAGTTGACACTTAACTATACTCTGAAATGGTCTAACAAACAACTCAGTTGAATCAAAACTGACATAAAACAAAGAACAAAGAACAATACAGCACAGGAACAGGCCCTTAGGCCCTCCAAGCCTGTACCGGTCATGATACCAACCTTGGCCAAAACCCTCAACACTTCCTAGTGCCGTATCCCTCTATACCCATCCTATCCATGTATTTGTCGAGTAGCCTTTTGAAAGTCGTTATTGTATCTGCTTCCACAACCTCCACACTCACCACCATCTGTGTAAAAAATCTGCCGTGCACATCTCCTCTAAACTTTGCCCCACGGACCTTAAACCTATGCCCCTTAGTGATTGATCCCGCCACCCCGGAAAAGAGTGCCTGCCCCTTCACTCTATCCATGCCTCTCATAATCTTGTAGACCTCTATCAGGTCGTCCTCAATCTCCATCGAAAGAGAAAATACTGGAAAATCTCAGCAAGTCTGGCAGCATCTGTAGGGAGAGAAAAGAGCGAACGTTTCAAGTCTGATGACTCTTTGGGAAATATTTATACTGTGGAGTGAGAATGAAAGATGGGTCGTAGCCACAGAAATCCAGGGAAACCGGGTGCTAATGGCCACAGAAACCAAGGGGAAAGAGTGCTAATGGCAGTCCCCAGAGAGGACAAAAGATGTTAAAGGTCAAACAGCAGAGAAACTAACATCAGAGGATGAACTGTAGATGTGGGGGGAGGGGGAGGGAGCAGCAAAAAGGAGAAAGGTGCAGGAAAGCTGGATAAGGTGGGGGGGGGGGGGAATTAAATGATATTAAGAAAGAAAGAAATGGTAAAGGACAGCTAAAATGAAATGAAAACAAATGGGTCGAGGTGGGGCTGATCATCTGAAGTTGTTGAATTCGATGTTTAGGCCGGAAGGCTGTAGTAGGTGGATAAGATTGGTGGGGAAATTAAATGTACATTAAGAAAGAAAGAAATGGTAAAAGACAGCTAAAATGAACACCACTTGTTGGAAACACTGAGTGTGACAAGGGTGCAGAATGTACCTTGGGTGGGGGACTTCAATGTAGCACCACTACAAACTGAGTTGGTCGAGTCTTAAAGAACCTGGCCACAGACTAGGTCTGTGGCAGGTGTTGAGGGAGCCAACAAGAGAGAAAAACATACTTGACCTCCTTCCCCAAACTGCCTGTCACAGATGCATCTGTCCATGACAGTTTCGGTAGGCCATGTAGAGACAAAATCTCATCTTCACATACTCTCCATCTTGCTGTATGGCACTACCACTGTGCTTATTAAAAAAATCATTTACAGGATGTGGGCGTCGCCAGCTAGACCAGAATTTGTTGCCCATCCCTAAATGAGATTAATTTGGAACAGATCTAACAAGTCAAACGTGGGCACCCATGAGGCGCTGTGGGCCTTCAGCAGCAGCAGAATTGTACGCAACCACAATCTGTCACCTCATGGCCCAGCATATCCCCCACTCTACCATTACCACCAAGCTGGGTAATGAACCCAGGTTCCATGAAGAGTGAAGAAGCCAAGAACAACAGCAGGCATACCGAAAAATGCTGAAGCTACAACACAGGACTACTCATGGGGAAAGATCGGGGCTGCTGGTCAAAATGGCGCCCCCATCTGCGAGCAGCCATTCCTGCTGGCGAGATCAGCTCGCCGGCAGGAAATGACTCCTAAGTGCGGCCCCGGCAACGAGAAACTCCCCATGGCCTAAACGAAACGGCAAAGTGCCGTTGAATGGCAGAGTGTTTCCCGGCGCTGCAGTCACTGAGAATCAACCCGCCAAACATGCCCAAAAGCGGACTTTAACATTTGGCTGCTCAATTGTGCCCTGGGTGGAGGACTTCAATATAGCACCACTACAAACTGAGTTGGCCGAGTCTTAAAAAAGCTAGCCACGGGACATCCACCTGGAAGCTCTCGACACAAGCGCTGGAAGCGACAATGGCAAATCCAGACATATTGACCCCGCAATGTCCTTCTTACTAACGTCTGGGGGCTTGTGCCAAAGTTGGGGGAGCTGTTTCACAGACTAGTCAAGCAACAGCCTGACATAGTCATTCTCATGAAATCATATCATGACAGATAACGTCCCAGGCACCACCTTCACCACCTTCTGCTGATTACCAGCTACCCATCCCGACATCCTCCCACCCCCTCAGCTGAGAAATAAACCGCCGTTTCTTCACAGTCGCTGAGTCAAAATCCTGGAACTGCCTCCCGGGTGGCTCTGTGAGACGTGGACTGCAGCAGATCAAGGACATGGCTCACCGTCGCCTTCACAAGTGTGATTCGGGACGGACAATAAATATGGTGGCCCAGCCGGTGTCACTCATATCCTGACAAAGAATGAAATAAAAATGCCCTCCTTCTGCGATTTTATGTTTCTATGAGAAGAATGGAGAGTTTGGGAATGAATAGAGGCAATCTGGACTATTTCCTGTTTCACCTCATTGCTTTGGGGTATTGTGCACTGCTTTCGGCCTGGTCTTCCCTGGGAGCAGGAATGAAACAGCTGTAAAGAACCACTGGCCTAAAAGGTTTTCAGAAGGATTATTGAATGAGTAGTGTGTGCTCCTCCAGCCTGAAGGTTATTCGGTACTGTTCTGTACTGCACTGCGGTATTCCCAGACAGTTTCCCCCAGCCGAACCCCTCAGCCTCGTCATTCTTCCCTCTCCGTATGCAGCTATCTCTTAACTGGCCTGGCCAATCATTCAGTTATATATCGCTCATAACCTCTGCTTCAGATGCTGACTCATAACAGAGGCAGGGCTACATGATACAGTGCGGTACTGAGGGAGCACTGCACTGCACTGTTGGAAGTACCGTCTTTCAGATCAAAGGTCTTGTCGGTCACGGATGTGAGATACCTCATGGCAGTAGCTGGAAAGAGAGCTGGAGTGTCACCGGTGAGGTGGTGGCGTAGTGGTATTGTCACTGGATTA
Source organism: Scyliorhinus canicula (assembly GCF_902713615.1). Taxonomy (NCBI): domain Eukaryota; kingdom Metazoa; phylum Chordata; class Chondrichthyes; order Carcharhiniformes; family Scyliorhinidae; genus Scyliorhinus; species Scyliorhinus canicula. The sequence continues at coordinate 19,479,885 of NC_052148.1, read as the reverse complement.
GTAAACCAGAGATCTAGAGTAATGCTCTGGGGACCCAGGTTCAAATCCCGCCACTGCAAATGGCGAATTTTGAATTTAAATAAAAATTTGGAACTAAAAGTCTTGAGATGACCATTGTTGATTGTTGTAAAAACCCACCTGATTCACTAATATCCATCAGGGAAAGAAACTGCTGGTCTGGCCTACATGTTACTCCAGACACACAGCAATTGCCCCATGAAGGGCAGTAGGGATGGGTAATAAATGCTGGCACAGCCTGCGTCATGTCCCATGAACCATTTGGCCCTCTGAACGAGCATCCTGGCTAGGCCCATCCTATCTCTGTAATCCCAGCTAGTTTTTGGGCTCAAAAGAGCAGTTTTTTAAAATTCACCTAACTTGCACATCTTTGGACTGTGGGACGAACCTGGAGGAAACCCACGCAGACATGTGTGCAACGTCCAATCTCCACACAGTCACCTGGAATTGCAGTGGTCTGTGAGGCAGCAGTGCTAACCGCTGTGCCACCGTGCCATAGAGGGAGTGCAACGAACGTTCACCATACTTGTTCCCGAGCTAGCGAGACCGTCCTATGAAGAGAGATTTAGGAAACTGAGCCAGTATTCTCTAGAGTTTCGAAGAATGAGAGGTTATCCCACTGAAAGCTGCAAAATAATTAAAGGGACAGTCAGGGTAGATCCAGATAAGAATTTTTTCTTTGGGGACTCCTCACAAGTATAATTTCACCAGGCTTGTGGATCAGATGGAGGAGGAGTTCAAGAGGTGGGACATGCTGCCATTGTCGTTGGCGGGGAGGGTGCAGTCCGTCAAAATGACGGTGCTTCCGAGGTTCTTGTTCCTCTTTCAGTGCCTGCCCATCTTCATCCCCAGGGCCTTCTTTCGGAGGGTGACTAGCATTATTTTGAGCTTTGTGTGGGCGCATGGGACTACGAGAGTGAAGAGGGTTTTACTGGAGCGAGGGAGGGATAGAGTCGGGCTGGCGCTGCCCAACCTTTTGGGGTACTATTGGGCGGCCAATATGTCAATGGTGCGTAAATGGGTGATGGGGGGGGGAGGGGGGGGCGGCGTGGAAAAGAATGGAGATGGCGTCTTGTAGAGGTACGAGCCTGGGTGCCCTGGTAACGGCACCGTTGCCGCTCTCTCCTAAGAGGTATACCACGAGCCCGGTGGTGGCGGCGACCCTAAGAATCTGGGGACAGTGGAGATGGCATAGGGGGGAAACAAGGGGCTCGATGGAGGCTCCATTAGGTGGAAATCATCGGTTCATCCCGGGGAACACTGATGGGGGATTTAGGGGGTGGCAAAGGGTGGGCATCAGTAAATTGAGGGACCTGTTTATTGGCGGGAGGTTTGCGGGCCTGGGGGAACTGGAAGATAAATTTGGGCTCCTCCAAGGGAACATGTTCAGATACTTGCAGGTAAAGGCGTTTGCTAGGCGACAGGTGGAGGAATTTCCTTTGCTGCCCTCACGGGGGGCGATGGACAGAGTGCTTTCGGGGGTGTGGGTCGGAGAGGGGAAGGTGTCTGACATTTATAAGGTAATGCAGGAGGTGGAGGAGTCACCAGTGGAGGAGCTGAAGGCTAAATGGGAGGGGGAACTAGGGGAGCAGATAGAGGATGGGACTTGGGGGGATGCCTTGGAGAGAGTCAACTCTTCCTCTTCCTGTGCGAGGCTTAGTCTCATCCAATTTAAGGTGCTGCATCGGGCCCATATGTCTGTGACTCGGATGAGTAGGTTCTTTGGGGGTGAGGACAGGTGCACCAGGTGTTCGGGGAGTCCAGCGAATCATGCCCATGTGTTCTGGGCATGCCCGGCACTGGAAGAATTCTGGAAGGGGGTGGCGGGGACGGTGTCGAGGGTGGTTGGATCCAGGGTCAAACCAGGTTGGGGACTTGCGATTTTTGGAGTTGCGGCGGAGCCGGGAGTGCAGGAGGCGAAAGAGGCCGGTGTTCTGGCCTTTGCGTCCCTAGTAGCCCGGTGGAGGATCTTGATGCAGTGGAAAGATGCGAGGCCCCCCCCAAGTGTGGAGACCTGGATCAGTGACATGGCAGGATTTATAAAATTGGAGAGGGTCAAATTTGCCCTGAGAGGATCAGTACAAAGGTTCTATAAACGGTGGCAGCCTTTTCTGGACTTTCTGGCTCTAAGATAGGTATCTTGGTCAATAGCAACAGCAACCCGGGGTTGGGGGGGGGGGGGTTAATATTAATATTGTGTTAACTTAAGTTGTTGTTAATATGTTTTGTTCATTAAGGATGGGCAAATATTTATGACTGTTATCATTATTGTTATTGTTGGTATTTTATTGCGGTTCGTTGTTATATAAATACAAAATTTTTCAATAAAAATTATTTTTTAAAAAAAAGAATTTTTTCTCTGCTTGGGGAGTCCAGAACCAGGGGGCACAATTTCAAAACATGAGGGAGGCCACTTAGGACCGAGATGAGGAGAAAATGTCTTACTCAGCGGGCTGAATGGCCTCCTTCTGCACTGTAGGGATTCCATGGATTCTATGGACACCACTAAGATTTGTAATGTAAAGATTAAATTCTGAAAAACCCAAATATAACCTCCCACAGCTGCCAGCTGTTATCTGAAAGAAGTCACTGATGTATTAGGTGAAGAGGCCGCTGCTTAAAGTTCTGAACTTTCTCATCTGGTGTGTCCGTCAGCCTTGTTAATATTTTTCAATACATAATAGATGCTATTTGCTGTGGGATTGTAAATATTGGAGTTAAACCTCCCAATATGGCACAGTCGGATTTTGAAAAATTTAATTCATGCTTGAATTGAAAGAGATAAATGCTTTGAATGTCAGGGTCTGAATTAGTGATGGGGATTCATTGGTTTTAACAACAATCTTCATTTTTCTTTCGCCCTTTTCCAGCTTTCTACACTCCTACTGTCGGGGGTTTTCTTCTTTTTCTTCGCTCTTGAGGTGTGGGCATCCCTAATTGCCCTTGAACTAAGTGACCATTTCAGTGAGTGAGGTGAGGGGGGTGCAGTTAAGAGTGAACCACATCCTCTGAGCACTTTGGGTTTGAAACACGACCTAAACAATTGGAGGCTCACATCGGTTGCATATCACAGAAAATGTGCATTTTTCTGTTCATGAAATGTCATAATCTTGGAGTTGATACATTGAATCATCTACCTGATCATAAACATAGCTTGCTACTGTAAATGTAGAGCGGCTCCGATGGTGTCCGACGGTGGTTAGCACTGTTGCTTCACAGCGCCAGGGACCCGGGTTCGATTCTCGGCTCGGGTCATCGTCTGTGCGGAGTCTGCACGTTCTCCCCGTGCCTTCGTGGGTTTCCTCCGGGTGCTCCGATTTCCTCCCACAAGTCCCGAAAGACGTGCTGTTAGGTGAATTGGACATTCTGAATTCTCCCTCGGTGTACCCGAACAGGCGCCAGAGTGTGGCAACTAGGGGATTTTCACAGTAACTTCATTGAAGTGTTAATGTAAGCCTACTTGTGACACTAATAAAGATTATTATTGTTTACAAACTTCCTTGCTGGGCACAGCAAATTCTAGTCCCTCTCACTCTGCCTCTGCTCTTCAATGATAATCCATGTCTGATTTCTTCCTGCCTCCCTCCTTCTACTCACCCATTCTTTCTTCTCTCCTTTTCCCCGTCTCCACCTCTCTCCTTTCGTTTCTCAGGTTCTTTCTCAGCTCCACCCATTCTCCCTCGAATCTCCATCCAGCATTTCATATGTTGGGGAGAAGGTGGTGTAGTGGTTATGTCACTGGGCTAGCAATCAAGAGACTAATTGCTCTGGGGATCAGGGTTCAAATCCCACCATGGCAGCTGATTGAATTTAAATTCAATTGATAAAATTAGTAAACTGTGACCACACCATTGATCAATTGTTGTGAAAACCTATCTGGTTCACTAATCCATTTTTAGGGAAGGAAATCTGCCCTTTTCACCTGTATTTGACCATCTGACTCCAGATCCTCAGCAATGTGGTTAACTAACTTCCCTTGAAATATTCAGTGCCATGGCAAGGAGAATGATGGACGAGGCCAGACCCTATGTGATGAGGGCCTCCTTGGCCCTCTGGGCTTGTCGGACTCTCGCTGCTGGCACTTGTCCTCCATCCACTAGCTCATCCTCCCCAGGCCCATCCTCCAGCCCCACCCTGTCCGGCGCCTCCTCCTCCTCAGAGGTGGCCACAAGTTCCTCCACCTCAGCTGTGCCAGGTTGTGGAGGACACAGCAGGCCACCACAAAGTGGGTGACCTTCTGCAGGGTGTACTGCACTGCACCACCAAAGTGGTTGAGGCATCGGAAAGCATCTTGAAGCATCCGATGCTCAATGGCAGCCCAGGTGGGCGCATGGACCTCATTGTATCGGGTCTCCGCATTGATAACCAACATCCATGCCGGCATCATTATAGCTGTTTAGAGTCAGTGGACTGGTCAGTATTTAAAAACTCTGCGACCAGCCTGAATGAGTACGCCACTACAGTAACTGACTTCATTAGTAAGTGTGTAGAAGACCATGTGCCAAAGAAGCAAATCGGCATGTTTCCCACCCGGAAACCCTGGATGAACAGGGATATCCACTGCTTGCTTAAGTCTAGGTCTGAGGTGTTCAAGTCAGGCGACCCTGACCTCTACAAGAAATCCAGATATGATCTAAAGAAATCCATCAAAGATGCCAAAAGACAGTATTGGACCAAGCTCGAGTCCCAGGCTAGCCACACGGATCCCCGCCGTCTATGGCAAGGTCTGCAAGACATAACGGGCCACAAGATGAAGCATGTAAAATCACCGACTCCAATGCACCCCTCCCTGATGAGCTCAAGTCATTCTATGCCCGCTTTGAGCAAGAGGTCAGCGAGAGCAAGCCCTCCATCCCAGAAGCCGCGGAGGAACTTGTATCTGAGATCACCATTGCAGACGTCAGAGCAGCCTTCTCGAAGGTCAACCCTCAGAAAGCCACTGGCCCGGATGGAGTACCCAGTCGAGCACTCAGGTCTTGCGTGGATCAGCTGGCGGGAGTATTCGCAGACATCTTTAACCTCTCTTTACAACAATCTGAGGTCCCTGTCTGCTTCTAGAAGACGACCATCATGCCTGTACCAAAAAAAAGTCAAGCAGCGTGCCTTAATGACTATCGTCCAGTTGCTCTGACATCCATCATCATGAAGTGCTTCGAAAGATTACACATGGCACGAATCAACTCCAGCCTCCCGGATTGCCTTGTTCCACTAAGTTCCACTACCGCTGCAACAGGTCCACAGCAGACGCCATCTCCATGGCCCTGCACTCTACCCTGGAACACCTAGATAACAAAGACACCTATGTCAGACTCCTATATATTGACTACAGCTCAGCCTTCAACACCATCATTCCTATGAAACTCATCTCCAAACTCCGTGGCCTTGGCCTCGGCTCGTCCCCCTGCTACTGGATCCTGAACTTTCTAACCCACAGACCACAATCAGAAAAGATAGGCAACAACACCTCCTCCACGATCATCCTCAACACTGGTGCCCCACAAGGCTGTGTCCTCAGCCCCCGACTATACTCCTTATACACCTATGACTGTTGCCAAATTCACCTCCAACTTGATTTTCAAATTTACTGATGAAATCACCGTAGTGGGTCAGATTTCAAACAATGATGAGACAGAGTACAGGAATGAGATAGAGAATCTGGTGAACTGGTGCAACGACAAAAATCTCTCCTTCAATGTCAACAAAACAAAGGAGATTGCCATCGACTTCAGGAAGCGTAGTGGAGAACATGCCCCTGTCTACATCAATGGGGATGAAGTAGAAAGGGTCGAGAGCTTCAAGTTTTTAGGTGGACAGATCACCAACAGCCTGTCCTGGTCCCCCCATGCCGACATTATAGTTAAGAAAGCCCACCAACGACTTTACTTTCTCAGAAGACTGAGGAAAGTTGGCATGTCAGCTACAACCCTCACCAATGTCTGCAGATGCACAATAGAAAACATTCTTTCTGGTTGTATCACAGTTTGGTATGGAGCCTGTTCTACGCAAGACCGCAGGAAACTACAAAAAGTCGTGAATGTAGCCCAGTCCATCATGAAAATCAGCCTCCATTCCATTGACTCTATCTTTCATTCCCGCTGCCTCAGAAAGGCAGCCAGCATAATTAAGGACCCCACGCACCCCGGGCATACTCTCTTCCACCTCCTCTCGTCAGGAAAAAGTGGCGAAATTCTCCGAACCCCCGCAGGGTCGGAGAATCGCCCGGCACCGGAAAAATTCCGCCCCCGCCGTGGCCGGAATTCTCCGCCAGCCGGGAATTGGCGGGGGCGGGAATCGTGCCGCGCCGATCAGCGAGCCCCCTGCGGCGATTCTCCGGCCCGCAATCGGCCGAAGTCCCGCCGCTGAGAAGCCTGTCCCGCCACCGTGGTTTCAACCACATCTGTTGGCGGCGGGATTGGTGGCTGATTCCACACCTTTGGGGAGGCCCGACGCCGGAGTGGTTGGCGCCACGCTGACTGCCGCCAAAACCGGCGCCAAACCGGTCCCGGCGGGATGGAGTGGCAGGAACCACTCCGGCATTGGGCCGTCCCAAGGTACGGATTTCTCCGCACCTTTAGGGGCCAAGCCCTAACCTTGAGGGGCTAGGCCCACGCCGGAATGGTTGGCAACCCGCTGGCAGTCGGGAAATGCCTTTGGCACCATGCCAGCCAGGGAGGGGGTCACTTCCACGTCCGCCATCGTGAAGACTATGGCGAACACGGAAGGAAAAGAGTGCCCCCCACGGCACAGGCCCACCCGCCGATCGGTGGGCCCCGATCGCGGGCCAGGCCACCGTGGGGGAACCTGTTGCACGTTTTGCTATGGGTGTAAAACGCGTTTATTGGAGTGTATTAACTTGCCTCCGTTAAAGGCCGTGTGCTTAACACTACTAGGCTCTGTGTATGTATTTTCAGCTCAGGAGTCGCCAGATGCCGTATAGACACCTCACAAATATTCCAAGGTCAGGTTCAAAGTAATAAAACGATACACCGATTAGTAAGTTCCAAACGATCAATATTTATTATACAATTATAATAAATACGCATGCACACACTAAGGGACTAAGCTATGACTAAACTAAGCAATCAGAATACTTAACTAAACAGGAACAGGCAAGGTCAGGGAGCGAGGCCTTCGTCCCGGTCTTGGTCTGCAACCTTCAGAAAGCGTGCTGGTCACTGGGGGTCTAGCGGGCCTGGTTCGCGTAGCGAGCGTCGTATTGGCACTTACGGTTCGGCGGCTGGTGCTCAACGGCTGGAGTCAGGATACAGGTTCAAGTTCTTGGTCAAAGCCGGAGCACGAAACAACAGACAGGACCATGTGTGGGGGTCTACTTTTATAGGGGTCCCCAATGTCCTTGCCTTTTCCTGGGCGGGCTTTACCTTCAGGTATCGATTGGATCGCTTCCAATCGATATCTTTTGAATTCCTCCAATGTGAGGGTCTTTCTTGATGGTGGGGGCGGTTTCTATAGTGGATACTTCTGGTGCCGCTCTGTCTGGACATCCACTCAAGTATCTTATTCAAACCCAAATGTTGCCATTGTGTGTGCCTAGATCTGGACTGCCTCATTAGTATGTAAAACGTTCTGCCATTATCACCTTTGGTTTGAGATCTCCCACCTGGCCAGAAACTGGTTTTGCTGCTTGCAAAATGCTAATGAGTGTTTGCAGGCTGCTTGCCTTGGCTAAACTGTTTTTCCCTGCAGTCTTAGCAATTCTCCATTTTGTTTAGTTCAGTGTCCATTTTAGGTGGCTACAGTGGCTACAAACCCCGCGGGGCCAGATCGTCCCGCGCCCCCCCGGGACCCCGGTGCCCGCCCGCGCTGCCTGGTCCCACCGGTAATGTCAGTGGTTTGATTCCCGCCGACGGGACCGGCATGACAGCAGCGGGACTTCAGTGGATCAAATCACCCGTTGATCTTCCAAATTCCAGGGACTGCAATTCTAGTTTTTCTCCTTGAAATCTGACCCATGAAGTCTTGGTCCCAATGTTTGTAAATCGACACTGTGTCTCCCTGAATATGTGACATGTTAGCGATATTATACAGAGCTGATGATTAATGCTGAAGAAACAGTTTATTTATGAAGTACATCCGAGGTAACACCCAAAGCAGGATTCTATGTTGAATACTATGGTTTTCAACTTTGCAACATATATTTCATCTGTCAGCTTCTCGTCTGCGTTAAAGTTCACGGGCGGAATTCTCCGCAACGGCCGACGCCGTTGTGAAATCTGGAGTGTTTCACGACGGCGTCGGAGGTCGCTACTCGCCCCCTATTCTCCCTCCCCCGGGCAGCTAGGAGCGGCGTTTCATGAAACTCGGCCGCCGGGCCTTGACGCTGGCCGATAATGATGCGGCCTGCGTCGCCAAATGACGTCAGCCGCGCATGCGCAGATTGGCCGGCGCCAACCCGCGCATGCGCGGTTGCCGTCTTCCCTTCCGCTGCCCCGCAAGACATGGTGGCTTGATCTTGCGGGGCGGCAGAGGGAAAAGAGTTTGTCTCTTGGAGACTCCGGCCCGACGATCGGTGGGCATTGATCGCGGGCCAGTCCCTTCCCGAGCACGGCCGTGGTGCTCGATCCCCTCTCCGTCCCCCACAGGCCCCAAACCTACCTTTCGCGCTATGTTCACGCCAGCAGCGACCAGGTGTGGTTGACGCCGGCATGAACAGGTCGGGAACGGCAGGCCGCTCGGCCCATCCGGGCCGGAGAATCGCGGGTCGCCGTGACAAACGGTGACCCACGATTCTCTGAGCAGCGTGTCGCAAAACGCAACACGCCATTTTGGGGGGGGGGGGGGGGGAATCGCAGGGGGTGCCAGAGCGGCCCTCCCGCGATTCTCCCACCCGGCCTGGTGAGCAAAGAATCGCGCCCACTGTTCTGGGTTCAAATCCCACCAGGGCAGATGATGAAATTCAAATTTAAGAAAGAAAATCCGGAATAAAAAGTCAAACACTAACGGTTAAACCATTGTCGATTGTTGTGAAATTTCATCACCCATGTCCTTTCGGGAATAGTTTTTGTCATCTCACCTGGTCTGGCCCAAATGTGACTTCAGACCCACATCAATGTGATTGACTCATAAATGCTCTCAGGGATAACCAATAAATACTGTCCCCAGCCAGCGACGCCCACATCCCATGCACAAATTTTAAAAAACAAAACAAAAGTGAGATGTGGAGAATTTACATCTTTACTGTTCAACTGTGGAATGCATCACCTGAAAGGTTGGTGGAGGGAAATTGAACAACAACTTGCAGAAGGGAATTGGATGTAGGGGCTGGTTTAACACAGTGGGCTGAACAGCTGGCTTGTAATGCAGAACAAGGCCAGCAGCGCGGGTTCAATTCCCGTACCGGCCTCCCCGAACAGGTGCCGGAATATGGCGACTAGGGGCTTTTCACAGTAACTTCATTGAAGCCGACTTGTGACAATAAGTGATTATTATTATTATTATGTATGCTTGAAAATGGAAAAGGTTCCAGGGCTCTGGGTAAAGAGGAGGGTTGTGAGGGTAATTGGCTGGCTCGTTCAAATCATCGGCATTGACCCAATGGGCTGAATGGCCCCCGTCTGTGTTATGTAAATCTATGAATTACATAACACAGGGGCAGCACGGTAGCATGATGGTCAGCATAAATGCTTCACAGCTCCAGGGTCCCAGGTTCGGTTCCCGGCTGGGTCACTGTCTGTGCGGAGTCTGCACGTCCTCCCCGTGTGTGCATGGGTATCCTCCGGGTGCTCCGGTTTCCTCCCACAGTCCAAAGATGTGCGGGTTAGGTGGATTGGCCATGCTAAATTGCCCGTAGTGTCCTAAAAAAGTAAGGTTGGGGGGGGGGGGGTTGTTGGGTTACGGGTATAGGGTGGATACGTGGGTTTGAGTAGGGTGATCATTGCTCGGCACAACATCGAGGGCTGAAGGGCCTATTCTGTGCTGTACTGTTCTATGTTCTATGTTCTATGTTCTATGATTTAAGACCGATATATTCTCCCTCAGGTGTAGTGCAAGAACTGCTCACAGTGTTCCAGGTGTGGTTTAACCTGGGTTTTGCACAGCTCAAGCATGACTTCTATCCTGTTTTTTCTCGTCCTTGAGATGTAAAGGCCCTGAGCCTTTTTTGATTATTTTCTGTACTTGTTTATGATGCTTGACAAGTGTTGTGGCAACATTTATCACATAAAAGGCTGGTTAACAACTTTGAGGCACATAGAATGGGAGGGACAGTGTCAAGCTGGATAAAACACAACGGCTCCAGGAGAGAAATCAGTGAATCACTTTAAATGACTGGAGGATGTTAGACAGAGCCATTCCCCAAGGATCAGTCCTACTCTATCTTAATTCGTTCCCTGCCAATCTTTTGGTTTCCATGTCCGCTCGCTTCTTTTTTTTGACTTACTTTCCCTATCTTTCTCTCCTTTTTGCTCAGCGGAATTCTTCTTTTTAACTATATCCGCTCCGACAGTCTCACCCGTGAAAGAGTTAAGGAACTGCCACTGTAGATTTCTGTGCTTCAGTGATTCACCGGTGTGCGAGCATTACACGTATATCTACTTTGATATCAGGTGGACCGCTGCGGACTACAGTTTCAGATATTTCAGAAGAGAGACAATTTGACTTCATAATTCCAGGAACAATAGCCTGAAGGGGTGAGCAGTTTGCAGAAGGAACATGGTTTAAGACAACTTGTCTTCATCGGTTGCCTATGTCAAAATATTTTTGCTTAATCTTCCTACTCGGTGCAACGCCCAGAGCAAATATTGCACACACTGACGTCAGCATAAAATCCACATCGACCAGATCCCCAGTAATAAACTTAGACGATATATTAACTGGATTACATGGTTTAAAGATATTCTGTGGCCAGCTTGATGGCCATTTACATAGACATACATAGAGCATACAGTGCAGAAGGAGGCCATTTGGCCCATCGAGTCTGCACCGATCCACTTAAGCCCTCACTTCCACACTATCCCAATAACCCAATAACCCCTCCCAACCTTTTTGGTCACGAAGGGCAATTTATCATGGCCAATCCACCTAACCTGCCCGTCTTTGGACTGTGGGAGGAAACCGGACCACCCACGCAGACAGGGGGAGAACGTGCAGACTCCGCACAGACAATGACCCAGCGGGGAATCAAACCTGGGACCCTGGCACTGTGAAGCCACAGTGCTATCCACTTGTGCTACCGTACTGTCTATTTGACATCAGACAGTTGATAATATTTTCAGAATGCAGACTATTTGCATTTCTGGAGGCTGACGCACAACAGTGCATTGCTGAGGGAACACTGCATCATCAGCAGTGCCACAGGCTGACTCCATCGCCTACCCTCTCAGCTGGGCACAACTGTTCCAAGGAGAGGAGTGTTCTCTCAATTCCAAACTGACTGTTATTACTCAACTATTGCCAGAAAAACAGACTAACTGGCCATTCATTTATTTTTCTGTTTTGGTGGACCTTGTTGTGGACAGAGCTGACCCTGTTTTCCTTTATAACAACAATGGCCATACTCCAAAGGTACTGCAGTTACCTGGCCAGCTGCCTGTATCTTCCACCCTCATCAAACTTGAGCTCATCCAAATTTTCATGTCCCGTTCCCGAGCTCGCACAAAGTCCTCGCACACATTGGCCGAGTTTAATGTCAACAATGGGAATCTCATCTGCTGACTGGAGAGCTGGTGAGATACCCTTGTCATTCACGTTTGGGAAAACCCACCACATCACGTCCCAACCAGGCACCAAGCTGGGCAGTGGTGGGCCTACCTTGAGCTCAAAGACCCGGAGCGGGTGGTCTGGGGGCGGAGACCTTGCCGCCCGAGGGCTGCGGCGGATCAGAGGCCAGCAGCAGTGCCTGTGGGAGAGCCACTGAGGTGTTAATGGCTGCTGCCATTACTGTATCTACCTGAGGCCGAGGATCATCGATGACCTGGGCCACGGCTGAGTGAAGGCGGGAGGGGGTTCACTGGATGCGGGTTACAGGGAAGGAAATCAAAGCCAGGGCGGGGGTTGGATTTCAGAAGACTCTCCCTTCCCGATGCCAGATCCCTCTATGTCAGCCACCCACATGAAACCAGAAAGCAACCCCAACAGGATTTACCTTTTGAATTTCTCATGTGGCCAGTCCACCTCCTAAGGGCTAGGTGAACACCAATGGCGGAGGAATGGGACCCTTTAGTGGGTCTCAATTTGTGGCAGGGAAGGAGACCATCCTTTCCTGCCCTCAACTTAATTAGGGCAGCAGTGAGAATGGGGCGGGCTTCCCCCCAGCACCCCTCCTGCCTGATTACACCTCTGCCACCAAATTCACCTCAGGGTATGTATTTAACGCTGTGCTGACTAACCTGTAAGTGCTCAGGGTCCAGAAATTGTTCGATTTTAAAATTCTCATCCTTGTGTTCAGATCTCTTCATTGTCCCAACCCACATCGGTAACCTTCTTCAACCCTAAAGGCCTTCAACATTTTTCAATTCCTCCAAAACACCGCCTTCGCCCAATCATCTTTTCTTTAAAGTTGTTCCTGGGATGTGAGCATCACTGGAAATTAGGCCAACCATTATTGCCCATCCCTAATTGCTCTTGACAAAATGGCGGTGGCTCTCTTGCTCGGCCTGCTGATTGCCCACCAGATTGCTGTTGATCTGGAGTCACATGTAGGCCAGGCTGGGTAAGGATGGCAGATTTCCTTTCCTAAAGGGGCATTCGTGAACCAAATGATTTTTTTTATGGCCATCAATTAGTTTTGTGGTAATCACCAGTGAGACTAGCTTTTAATTCCATATTTATTAATCAATTGAATTAAATTTCCTGTTGCCATGGTGAGATTTGAACCCATGTCTCCAGAAAATGAGTCCGGGCCTCCCGATAATTAGCCCAGTAACATCACCACCATGCCATCATCGCACGATTTGTGTCCATGCTTTAAGAGATATGGGGCGGGATTCTATAAAAATGGGGCTATGTCCCCACGTCAATGGCCCCGGAAAGTGAGGATTTCTCACCTTTCTAGGGGACTAGGTTGCCGCCGGAGTCGTCCCCACAGCTCCAGCCGGTGGGGAACAGCCCGTGCGAGTCCGTGCATGCGCGGAACGGCCGACATATTTCCGCGCATGCGCGAAACAGCCAGCGAAGTTCCGCGCGCGGAATGCGCCCGGGCAATATGGCGGACCCCTACAGGGGCCCGGCGCAGAGTAAAGAAGGCCCCCACGGAACCAGCCCACCCGCCAATCGGTAGGCCCCAATCACGAGCCAGGCCACCGTAGGGGACCTCCCCTTGGGGTTGGATTCCCCTCCCCCCTCCCCCCTCCAGGATGGCCCCTGCACACTCACCTTTCAGGTCCCACCGTGTGTGTGGTGAGTAATCCACGCCGGCGCAACTCGGTCAAACTCGTCGGCTACTCGGCCCATCGGGGTCCGGAGAATCGCTGAGGGGTGGAGCCGCTGCCAACGGCATCCGACCGGGGTGGCGGTAATCCCGCCAGCGCCCGAAAAACGGCGCCGGGATGGAGAATCCCAGCCATGAGTCCTACATCTCGAATTCTTTGCCCAAATGTCACATTTCTCTCATACTCAAAAATATTGCGCAAAACCAGTGTCAGCTTTTGGCTGATAATGCTTCCATGAAACACCTTGGAATGTTTTAGCATAATCTTAATTCCAATCCTGACATGCTTCATAAAAACCTACCTGCTCTCATTTGTGTGCTTAAGGTATAGAAATGTGTTGTCCTTCATCCGTCTGGCCTACATCTGGCTCCATGCCTCGATGAAAGAACTCGGCCTCATCAAAACAAAATGGTAACCAGGGATGGACAATAAATACTGACCTGTCCAGTGACACCCACATGCCTAAGAACAAATGAATCTATTTTCAATAGTAGCGTCACAAAAAATGGCCAGCTGTGTGATAAGGAAGCAGGTGTAGCCGAGGGCAAGTTTCTCATGACTAATGTTTCATGCTTGTTATTGGGACAGTGGAGGGGCTTTCACTGTACATTTGTCCATGTTTCACTTGGGACATTTGTTGCTCACATTGAGTACAAGGAAACAATGTAGAAGCAATTCTGGCCCCTACCACTGGTGCTCTCTCACATTGAAGAACTCACATGAACAGCTTTCAGAAAGGTAAAAAGGAAATTGAAAATCAGATCACATCTGCACTCGCAGTATTGACCCACCAGCTTTCACATGACATTAAATAGTTCTGAAGAGGTTTCTGCTGCCTTAATATATACCAAATATTCCAATGTTTAAGGGAAGTGAGGCTTGATAATTAAATCATACATTTCAATTTGAAATCAGGTCATGTGCCTGCAGGCTTTGATAGAACAGAAACCATGAAGACAATGTGCAGTTTGGACAAGCAAATAGTTCTGTATACCAGTACACAGGTTAGACAATGAATTCCTAAATTTGAAGGAATGTTAGTGCGATGGTATGTTACAGTTCACTTCGGGAATCTTGAGTTGCTGTGGCAACGTGCACTTTTACACGCATGTTGCAGTCTAGAGCAATGGATACTGATGGCAAAGTCTCCAACGTTCCTTCCATCACTGTGATGAACAGTATTAATAACTGCTGTAAACGGTACCTGACCTTTAATGAAATGAAAATGAAATGAAAATCGCTTATTTTCATGAGTAGGCTTCAATGAAGTTACTGTGAAAAGCCCCTAGTCGCCACATTCCGGCGCCTGTCCGGGGAGGCTGGTACGGGAATCGAACCGTGCTGCTGGCCTGCTTTAAAAGCCAGCGATTTAGCCAAGTAAACTAAACTAGCCCCTTAATACCTTGCCCCTTTAAGATGCTTGGAACCCTGGGGGACTCCGCCTCTGGCTACGCCCCCAGGAAACGGTATATAGGATAAGGCTCCATGTGGTGAGCACACTTCTCTCGGATGCTGTTCAGTTCTCTGTGGATTAAAGCCTTTTGATTACCGACCTCGCTCTCGCGTCGTAATTGAGGGTGCCTCAATCACAAGGCTAACCAACAATGTCTCCTGCTCTTCCCGCCTGCCATTGGCGTGTATTGGAAGGGTTTGCAGTTTTATATCGAACCTTTTTGGCTGTGTTACATGCACACTTCCTTGGTCATCAAGTCTTGGGGTTAAAGTTCAACACAGAAGACCTGACACAGAGGTATAGGGACACTGCCAACTGCACAACGATACGTTGGTGAATGTTCAGTATGCAGTCTGTATAGTTGGGTGTTACAATTGGCCTCAGTATCATTGAGGGGATAAGGCAGGGGAACTAGGGGGAGTTTTGTGTGGGTTGCTTTTGTTGATGGCTCATGCTAGAATGTGAATTAGAGAATGCCTGCAGTGCAGGAGGCCATTCCGCATATCGAGTCTTCACTGACCCTTTGGAAGAGCACTCTATCCATGTCTACCCATTCTTAGGATATGATCAAGGCTGACAAAGATGCTGTTTGTTGCACATTTCAAAGAAGCATCGAATTTACAGTGCAGAAGGAGGCAATTCGGCCATCGAGTCTGCACAGGCCCTTCGAAAGAGCACCACACTTAAGCCCACACCTCCACCACATCCCCATAACCCAGTAACCCCACCCTACCTTTTTGAACACTAAGGGCAATTTATCATAGCCAATCCACCTAACCTGCACATCTTTGGACTGTGGAAGGAAACCGAAGCACCCAGAGGAAACCCACGCAGACACGGGAAGAACGTGCAGACTCCGCACAGACAGTGACCGAGGCCGGGAATCGAACCTGGGACACTGGAGCTGTGAAGCAACTGTGCTAACCACTGTGCTACCATGCTATCCCTTGAGGAGGTGGTGCAGGGCATTTTTCTAGAAAGTTTGTGTGGTGCAAGTGAGTCCACAGTGCTGTAAAAACAATGGTGATTTATGCCCAGGTCAAGAGGGTGCGTGACTTGGGACAGAACCTGTTGGGATGGTGTTCCCTTCATTTGCCGCCCTTATCAATTTAGGTAGTGGAGATCACAGATTTAGGAAGTGCTGTCGAAGAAGCCTTGGAGAGTCACTGCAGTGCATCGTGAAGCTAACGGATATCGCTGGCATGATGCACCAATGTTGGAAGGATTTGATTTTTTTCGTCACTTGAGCTCATCCAAAACTCTTCTGACCCTGCTCTTACTTGTGTCACGTCCTGTTCATCTACCACCCCTGTGCTCGCTGCCTTACATTGCTTTGCAATCAAGCAATGCCTCGAACTATGACATTCTCTTTCTTTTCTTTAAATCCTCCATTGCCCCCTTCTCAGGGCGGGATTCTCTGATCCTGAGGCTAAGTATTGACGCTGTCGTAAACGTTGTCGCGTGTCTCGATGGCGTCAACATGGCCTCAGGAGAAGCGATTCTGATCCCCACAATGGGCCAGCATGGCACTGGAGCGACCCATGCCACTCCAGCTGCCGAACCTGGCCTCAGAGGGCGCATGCACAGTGGGACCGCTGCCAATGCATGCATGCGCCGTGGGACCGGCGCCAATGCGCGCATGCACAGTGGCTCCCTTCTCCGCGCCGGCCCCGATGCAACATGGCGTAGGGCTACAGGGGCCGGCGTGGAACAAAGGAGGCCCCCAGCCCGAGAGGCCGGCCCACCGATCAGTAGGCCCCGATCGCGGGTCATGCCACAGGGGAGGTCCCCCTCAGGGTCGGACGCCCCTCCCACCCCACCAGGCCACCCCCGGATGCATGCACGCTGAGGTCACGCCGGGTAAGATCAGATGTGAATCGCGCCAGCGGGACTCTGATTTTTTGCGTGGCCGCTTGGCCCATCCCAGGTGGAGAATCGCCGGGGGGGGGGGCAGGTTGAATGGCCCCTGACTGCCGCCACGCCGACCGCCCCCACGCCAATGGCACTGATTCTCCGCCCTCCGGAGAATCGGCAGACGCTGCCGTGCGATTCGCGCCCGTCCCGCCGATTCTCCGGCCCCGCCCGGGCTGAGAGAATCCCGCCCCCTATCTCTGTTATTTTCTTCACTCCCACCATCTTCCAAAATTTCTGCACCCCAACTAATCCTGGTCTCTTGAGCATCGCCAAATTTAATTATACCACCGTTGACAGCCAAGTCATCAGCAGCTAAGCCTGAAGCACTTGAATTTTTTCCTTAAATCTTTCTATCTCTCTTTCCTCCTGTAAAACACTCCTTAAAACCTACCTCTCTTCACTAACTTCCAGCCACATGCGCTATTATATCCTTACGTGGATCGCTGATATATTTTGTTTTATAATGTCCTCATGGAATGTTGTTGAAACTGTTTGTTAGGTAGAAAGACTATACAACTACAAGTTGTTAAGCCGGAGGTTCATGTGTGTATTCTGCCTAGTCCTTTCGGATTTTTTCTTGTGGTTGCTACATTGTCTTCGGTGAGATGTGATGATCACATCAGGGGGATTGGCTGAGAGGAGTTCCTATGCCCACGGAGTGTAGGAGCTGCATTAACATGATCAGATCTAGTAATTAACACAGGGCGGTGCAGCAAATCCTGTAATCTTAGCTGTGCGTACAAGCTAATTCAGCTGTCACACCATGTGGCACTGTGCAAGCTCGGTGACGCGAGCAGCATTTTCTGTTCAAACAAAGATATGCTCACAATGAAGAGGAAAAAGACAGAAACAACAGATTGTTTAATATTGGCCAAGAATCATCCTTTTAATTTTGATGTTCTGTGTGTAACGTATAATTTAATTCACGTGTTCCTCATGGGAGTGTACTAACCATCTTTAACTGCTCCGTCACCTCCCCTCCATCGTGATGCCGAAGTAGGAATGTTTGCACTAATTTTCATCAACATCCTGGGGGTCGCCATTGACCAGATACTGAACTGCACCAGCCATATAAATACTGTGGCTACAAGAGTAGGTCAGAGGCTGAGAATCCGGCAGTAAGGAACTCACCTGTAGATTCGCCAGAGCCTGTCCACAAGGCATAAAATTTGGAGTGTGATGGGAATACTCTCCACTTGCTTTGATGAGTGCAGCTTCAACAGCACTCGAGAAGCTCCACAACATCCAGTACAAAGCAGCCTATTTGATCGTCATCCCATCCGCCACCGTAAACATTTGTTACTCGCACTGCACAGTGCAGCAGTGCAGTGATGCATTGCAGATGCATTGCAGCAATTCACCAAGGTTCTTTGGACAGAGCCATCCGCACGCGTGACCACTACCACTTTGAATAACAAGGGCAGCAGATGCAAGGGAATGTAGTGATCTCTGTATATCAATATGCATGATCAATGTATGTAAAACTAGTACAGTCAATTCACCACTAGGATGGGGGATTCTCCGACCCCACGCTGCCCCAACGCCGGCTACCGTATTATCTGGCACTGTTTTTTGGGCGGGGGTGGGACTCATGCCACGCCGGTCAGGGGGCCGTTGGTAGCACCCAATGGGCTGAGCGACCATACGTTTTTGGCCAGTCCCGCCAGCGTGGGTCACGTATGGTCCCACATGGCGGGGCCTGGCAGGTATGTCGGTGTGGACGGTCCTCGGGGGGGGGGGGGGGGGGGGGGGGGGGGGGGGGGCGTGGGGGGATCCGATTCCGGGGGGGCCCCCATAGGGGCCTGGCCCACGATCGGGTCCCACCGATCTGCGGGTGGGCCTGTTCCGTGGGGGCACTTCTTTCTTCCGCTCCGGCCCCTGTATGGCTCCGCCATGCTGGCGCGGAAAAGAGAATCTCCATGGCATGTGCCAAAATACGAAGGCTGGTCTGCGCATGCGCGGAATCACGCCGGCGGGTCCGCACATGCGCGAGATCACGACGGCCGTTCTGTGCATGCGCAAACTCGCGCCATCCCTTCGACGCCAGCTGGAGTGGCGCCAACCCCTCTGGAATCCACCTAGCCCCCTAGACAGGTTGGAATTCCTCACCTCGGGGGCCCGTTGTTGCCGGAGTCGTTGGCGCCAGTTTTCCCGCTGGAAGGAAGAATCTCGGCCATGGTGTCTCACTGTCAAGTGATATAAAGTGGACTTTCCCACTTTCTGAGAGAGTGTGCTTCAGGAGAGTGAACAGACAAGACATAGAACAGCGAGAGAGAGCAGTTATAAGTTACTTCATTATCATATTGTATAGTTAGTTACTGTATTTTATTTCTTTACTAGTTGAGTAATAAGTAAAAAGGACTCACAAATATTATTTGTATTACTCAATAAATTAGTTTATCTTTACAAGAAGACTGTTGTTCATTTCATCAACTCGGCTGGTTCAAAAGAGTAATATGCTATATTACACAAGGTAAAATAACATGCTACCAGGAGTTTAAAATATAACATGATACCTGAGTGAACACCATCATCTGCACGGTCCCTCCAAGCCATACACCAGCCTGACGAAGCTATATCGCCGTTCCGTCACTTTCATAGGGTTAATATCCTGTGGGTTTGCCTGCACTACATGGACTGCGGGGTGCAAGAGGGCAACTCATTGCCACCTTCTCTGGAGCAATTAGGAATGGGCAATAAATGCTGGCTTTGCCAGCAGCACACATGCACAAAATTAAAAAAAAGAACAGAATTTGTAACACAGGAATGAATTAAGTTTCCCTGCTACTTTAGTGAGCCAAGTAGAATGATTGGTGTGTAGCTGAACCATCAAGGGATGGAACGACCCACTTACGGCGTTAGCTATTCACAAAGTGGGCCGTGGTGGGTGTACTCCATTGGTCGGAGCATCAAGGTTCTGAAATTGGGAAGAGGTAGATGCAAGCCAGTGATCTAGTCATGATTTTCAATCAGTGACTTGCGAGAGTGGGTGCAGTGTTTTTTCCACGGTAGCACAGTGGTTATCACTGTTGCTTCATAGCACCAGGGACTTGGGTTTGATTCCCGGCTTGGGTCACTGACTGTGCGGATTCTGCACGTTCTCCCCGTGTCTGCATGGGTTTTCTCCGGGTGCTCCGATTTCCTCCCACAAGTCGCAAAATACGTGCTTGGTGAATTGGACATTCCGAATTCTCCCTCGGTGTACCCGAACAGGCAACTCCGGGCTTTTTACAGTAACTTCACTGCAGTGTTAACCTAAGCCTACTTGTGACAATGACAAAGATTATTATTATTCTTGGAAGGTGCGTGTCACTGGCAGAGTCATCATTTATTCTCTGACCATAGTAAAGGAAAAATTGCATTCCTAATGTGTTTCCACTAACCTCAGGATGTCCTGAAGTGCGTGACAGCCAATGAAGTACTTCTGAAGTGTATTCAGGGGTTGACCATTCATAAACAAACCCTGTCCGATTGCTCCTTCTCACATTAAAATGAGCTGCTCTGGTCTCAGTATATGAGTATGATGCAGCCCCTGAACATTGTCCGAGAGCCCCCCAGTTACCAAGGCCAAAAGCACAAGATTTAATCATCAAACATCTCCATTGTCTGCACTTTTTACTCCAAATTCCCCTTACCCATTCACATTGTAACGCTATCCCCATCTAAAAAGCTACAATGAAGAAACAATGTATAGACAAGCTAGGGAAATAGGAATAGGTGTTGGCCGTTCAGCCACCCCAGCCTTTTCTACCATTTTATTAGGTCATTCTCTTCCATCAATTCCATTTATTCACCTTTGCTCCACATTCCTTGATACCGTTACTTAACAAAAAGCTATCACTCTCAGTCTTGAAGATTTCAGATGTCCGCAGAGACATTTCTAGATATGGTTTGAAGAATTGCTTCCTGATTTCACTCCTCAATAGTTTCGCTCTGATTATACGATTATGTCCTCTTGTTTTCTCCACTAAATGTTTCTCCGCATCCGCACTTTATAATTTCAAACACCTCAATTACAGTGCCCCCTCAATCTTCTGTGGTCAAGGGAGTATAAGCCAAGATCATGGAACTACTTTCTTCATAATTGAACCTCTTGAGCCCCCCTTTCATTGTGTTAAACCGACATTATGCCCCTTAGGGCCAATATACCTTTCCAGAGGTGCTCAGAACTAAATGCATTTCTCCAGATGGAGACTGATCTAGGCTCCACTCAACTGAAACATCCCTCCACTTTATATTCCAACCCCCTTGAGATGAAGGCCAAACATTCCATTAGCTTTCTTGATTGCTTTTCGTACCTGTCTGCCTGCAACATAAACCTTTCCTTTCTCCTTTTCTTGCACGCAATTGACTTTGGCGAGTCTCCTGTTGTTGCTCAAGTCGAGGATATTTTTGGTGATGAGTTATTCGTTCTTTTCTCCGCAGGGTTTTCCTACGTGCCATCAACCAGTACGCGGAGACTTTGAATAACATGTTTTTGAACAGCAACTGCTTTGAGCTCCAGGTACGTTTAGATGGAACAAAACATATTCACAGGCTGAACGAGGGGGGAATGCAGACATTTAGCACTGGGTTTACACAGAGCAGGCCCATGGGCAGGTTCACCTCACTGCTCAATAATTAAAAAGCCAGTGTTGTCTGGTAAATTGCTGGCAAGTTTTTTTTTAAACGCGTGTGTATGTGTGTATCTTTATCCTAAACATTGTTCATGCAAAGACCAGCGTGAAACCAAGAAACACACAGGTGGGGAATTGAATAATACCGCCCGTTGTATCGCTCCTGCCTTAAATTTCTGATGCTTGAAATTCAGTACGAGATGTCTGTCGGTGGTCTCGCATGGATGATGTGTGAAGGACTTTCCTTGGACAGGCAGTATGTTAAGTAGAAGCTGAGGGTAAATTCAGATTCGGTGAAGTGGGAGGGGTTGTGAATTTCCTCTGCAACGCGAAGATGGGTTTAGAGTGGTCGGAGGCTGGAAAAGCAGCGGAAGACCCTGTCAAAGCCGCTCTGTGCTGCTGTCGGACCTCTGAATTAGTTTTCCAGAGGCGGGCTGCCACTGGAATAGGTAGTTTACTTCCTGGAGAGGGACAATCAAGGCCATTATGGACACACGTGAGACAATTTCCTCCCAGCAGTGGATATTTAGAACATAGAACAGTACAGCACAGAACAGGCCCTTCGGCCCTCGATGTTGTGCCGAGCAATGATCACCCTACTCAAACCCACATATCCACCCTATACCCGTAACCTAACAACCCCCCCAACCTTACTTATTAGGACACTACGGGCAATTTAGCATGGCCAATCCACCTAACCCGCACATCTTTGGACTGTGGGAGGAAACCGGAGCACCCGGAGGAAACCCACGCACACACGGGGAGGACGTGCAGACTCCGCACAGACAGTGACCCAGCCGGGAACCGAACCTGGGACCCTGGAGCTGTGAAGCATTTATGCTAACCACCATGCTACCGTGCTGCCAAGAAGCGATTTCTTGGCTCGCTGCTGTGATAGGAGCCTGGCAAGGATTTGAAGGCTAAATCTGAGCAGCACGTCAGAGGGTTAACGTAGGTTGAATAAAAAGGTAGTTTCAGGTGACAGATTGGCACTGGGCTAGTAAACCAGCGGGCCAGGCTAATTTTCTGAGTACAGGGGTTCACATCCCACTGTGGCTGCTTAATAAATTACTTAATATAAAATCTGAAATGTAAAGTTATTCTCAGCAGTAGGGCCATGTGAATACTGTTGTTGCAAAACCCCATCTGAGTCATTGATTTCCTTTAGGGAAGGAAATCTGCTGTCCTTACCCAGTCTGACCTGCATGTGACTCCAGACCCACAGCAATGTGGTTAACTACCCTCTAAAATGGCCGAGCAAGTCACTCAGCTCAAGAGCATTAGGGATGACAAATACTAGGGCAGCACAGTGGCTCAGTGGTTAGCACTGCAGTCTCACGGCACCGAGGTCCCAGGTTCGATCCCGGCTCTGGGTCACTGTCCGTGTGGCGTTTGCACATTCTCCCCGTGCTTGCGTGGGTTTCGCCCCCACAACCCAAAGATGTGCAGGGTAGGTAGATTGGCCAGGCTAAATTGGCCCTTAATTGGAAAAGATGAATTGAGTACTCTAAATTTAAAAAAAAAAGGGATGACAAACAAATGCTGGCCTTGACAGTGATGTGATGGCAGCAGGGTTGCCCCACCACACTGAGCACACTAATGACTCTGGCTCTATTTTATTTGTGCCTGAATAGGGAACCTTTCTTGAGTATCTCTCTTTTCAGGCATCCCCTTGGCCACTTTCTTCCTTAACAGTGCTCACCTTTCCCTGTGGAATTGCTGACTGGACTTTGCTCTGGGCCCTCCCATTGGGCCTCCTGCATGAGTGTCCTGTCCATCATCCAATGCTGGGCAGCAAACATGGTTGGTCACCAATTGGGAGGCCATTGTGTGTAAAAGGACTGCGATGAAGCGCGGGCACATATGGTCCAAATATTGGGGTCCTGTCGCTCGCTGATAATTCCAGCACCCGCAAATTGTAACATGTCATTCTTGTGTTTCTGTTTCACCTCAATGCAGCTGTGGAACAATTATTTTCACCTCACAGTGGCCTTCCTGACCCAGGAATCTTTGCAGCTCGAGAATTTTTCCAATGCCAAGCGTGCGGCTATCATATGCAAGTGAGTAGCTTCCTTGTAACTTTATGTTGTCAGTTTGCAAAGATTCAGCTGGACTTCATTTACCTTTGTGGGTGGATGGAGCCTGAGCAAAACCTCTCCTCAGAGAGCTGAATCTGAATACACTGGAGACTGAATAGTGATGAATCCTGCATGGTCCTTAAAAGGAACGGATTTGGGGGTCAAATTGTGATTGCTTGTTCCAAGATGTGGTGGTATGACTAGGGGTATTACGGTACCTGGATGTGTGAGCTGCCATTGGTGCAGAGGACTCGCTGCCCATTGGCCCAGGTATGTCATGTGCCTCTCAGCCGATTGGCTGAGAGGTAGGTAGCTCCGCCTATGAGGCGGGGTATAGGAACCGCTGTTCCCCGGCAGTCTGCCATTCTTCTGTACATCTGCTGCCGGGTCCACGTCTTGTGTATTAAAGCCTATCATTCGGACTTTATCTACGTTTCGTGTTCATTGATGGTGCATCACAAGATTCCTCCTGTTGGGCAAAATGATAGAAATGTGAAAAGCAATATAACGTGAAACTATTCATAACTTTCTTTAAATAAACTGCTGGGAGCTTTCACATTCTCCCTCTGTCTTCAAGTCTTCTCTTCAAGTCACTCACCATCATGACTTGGAAATATATCACCATTCCTTCACTGTCACTGCTGGGTCAAAATCCTGGCACTCCTTCCCTAACAGCACAGTGGGTGTATCTACACCACATGGACTGCAGCAAGTCAAGAAAGCAGCTCACCACCACCTTCTCAAGGGCAATTAGGGATGGACAGCAAATGCTGGACTAGCCAGTGAAGCACACATCCGGAACAAAAAGGAATAATGAATAAATTTACACCTGCCCACCAGAGAGGGAAGCAAAGAGGGCACTATAACAAAATGCTCACATCTTACATGCAGAGGAATTAGATAGGATGACATTAGATAAAGAGAAAGTTGGTATCCAGCGCAGATGAAATGCATCCTGCATTGCTAAAGGTAGGAAAGCCGGTAATTCTGGAGGCTTTGGCCAAAATCTTCCAATCCTCCGTTGATAAAGAAGTCGTTGCAGAGGAATGCAAACTTTACACCATTGTTCAATAAAAAAAAGAGAAGAGCGATGAGCCTGTCAATGATAAAGCAGTAAGATTACTGTCAGTGTTGGGGCAAAAACATTTCCAGCAACACAGGACAAAATTAATGGACACTTGAAAAGAATACTGGCTAATAAATAATGGACATTGTGGATTTGGTCAAGTTGTGGTAGTATGACTGGAGGTACTACGGTACCTGGGAGTGCTGAGCCACCATTGGTGGAGAAGGCTCGCTGCTCATTGGCCCAAGTGTTTGCATTTCATTGGTCAGAGTGTAAGGTAGCTCTGCCCAGTGAGGTGGGGTATAAGAACCCGTGTCTCCCAGCAGCCTGCCTTTTCTGTATTCAAGCTGCTGGGGAAACATCTTGTTGATTAAAGCCTTCAATTCGGACTACATCCTCATTTCAGTAGTTATCGATTGCGCATCACAAGTGAATTCAGATTTGAATAACGTGCTAGAGTTATTCAATGAAATACTGGAAGAGGTTATTGAGGTTGGTGCGGTTGATGTTGAATAAATGGACATTCAGCTGCCACATAATCGACTTGTTAGCAAAACACTACAGTGGGATTAAAGGTATGGTGACTCCATAGACATGAAATTACCTGAGGGACAGGTAACCCAGAGTATTGGAACAGTTGTTTTAAGACTGCAGACGAATATAGAGTTTGGTTCCAGTGCGTTGGTGCCCTTTGGTCGTATTGCCCGGGGGGGGGGGTTGCTGCCAGGTGGGACCGCAGAATCCCGCTGCCAGTGAACAGGTGGAGGATTCCGACCCTACACTTGGGCACGCAGAGTTTCATTTCAGACTTTGCACATGGCACCAAGCTTGGAAAGTTAAAAAGCAGTGAGGAGGATAGCGGCGGACTTTAGGAGAAAATAGACCAACTGAGACAATGGCAGACATGTTCCAGCTTACATTTAGTACAGAGAAGTGTGAAGCGATTCATTGTAAGAAGTCTTACAACACCAGGTTAAAGTCCAACAGGTTTGTTTCAAATCACTAGCTTTCGGAGTACTGCTCCTTCCTCAGGTGAATCAGGGCGCAAATCAGTTTGCCGTCTAACCAGCCCGCTCCTGATAGCGAGATCCGGATCACACCCAAATATGGCGAGCATATCATTAACCCCAATTTGCATTCATTTCCACTTTAGTAGCAAGATTGAAGTTGAATGTGTCAGCCTCCCGTCGAATTACCCAACCCCTCAGTGAGAAATCACGCGGACGTTGTTTAATCCTCCTTTATAAAAACGTGAAGCTGGCGCAATGGCTGCTGAGGGGAACTGAGGAGGTGAGCAGCCTTTTCCATTTTTCTGCAGTGCAGCTCAAGGGCACTGGAGATGCTGCCCCAGTACTCAGGGGGCGGCGGATTGGGCTTGGTCAGGTGGCTGAAACATTCCAGATCGGGGATCACTCCTATGCTGGGCATGGGGGGGGGGGGGGGGGGGGGTTTGAGGGGCTTTTAGTCTGAGGCCTTCATGTTTATCTATTGTAGATACCCATAACAGGAGCAACTACAGCGACTGCCCGTCTGTCCTACCAAACACTTCCAGGGCAGAGCCGGGTTCTTGGTCCGAGGCTGAAGGACACTTTAACTCCCTTTGACTGTGAACAGCCTCCAGCTTCACAGCTGAAGACTATTGCTGATAAGGAGTTGGCCTTGTTTGTTATGAGAGCACTTCACAGTTGTAGGTTGTGTTTGCCGCTTGCTCCTGCTGGTGTGGCTGCAGATGCCTGGAGGCTGCTGTTGCTGTTTCCTTCCTTTTCTGTAGCTGGAAAGAGGGACAATTTTTTTTGAAGATACCTGGGTCCTGGAAAACTGATCTCATGCTGAATTATGAGTCCAGAAGGCAATCCGGTTTGAAGCAAGAAGACGCTGTGGAACCAGATGCGTGGAATTTACCCAAATGGGCCACCTGATTACGCTGTTGAGGAAATGCTTTCACAGGTTGCTGATGCTGTTGCTGCCGCTGTGGTGAGTGCTGCGCAACTGGCACGTCACCGTGGGTTAAACACGCTGGAAGCCCAGGATGTTCACCTGCACTTTGAGCGCCAGTGGAAAATGTGGTTGTCAGGATTTGGTTCCGGTGAGATTGGGCCGTGTGGGAGGGGCCTGCACAGCTGCAGCTCCTGGACGGAGAATGGCCCTGATACATGGAACAAGTCACACATTGATGGACAAATCATTTCTCCCACAAAGTTTCTCAGGCCTATCCTCCATTTCTGTTGAGGAACCTGCGAGGGATCATTCCGTGTATTTGTTTCTTTTTGTGAAAATGAGCTGTTATAGATTTGTACTGTGATGGAACCATCAATTCACTAGACATGTGCTTTAATATGTGAAAAGTGGTTTTAATCTACTTACAACAGAGCCAACCTGTTCCACGTTGAACTCTTGATGAACTGAACGACTGGCTCTGAGCATTGGTATTTATACAGCAGTCCAGGGGGAGGAGTCATGGGCAGAGCCAAGGGTGGAGCCCTGTACAAACTCCTAAGCAATCCCAGCGCTACTCCCCCTAGTGGTCGGGCAACGCAACTGCGCTTATCAATGCATGGTCTCATGTATATACAATACAGTGTGAATTACGGAGTTACATTCACCACATACTGGTATCAATATGTTGCCTGGTAAGGAGGGCATTAGCTATGAGGAGAGGTTGAATAAACTCATTTGTTTCTCAGTGGAACGATGGAGATTGAGGGGCAACCTGATAGAGGTCTACAAAATTATGAGGGGCATAGACAGAGTGAATAGTCAGAGGCTTTATACCAGGGTAGAGGGGTCAATTACTAGGGGGCATAGATTAAAGGTGCGAGGGGCAAGGTTTAGAGGAGATGTACAAGGCAAGTTTTTTACACAGAGGGTAGTGGGTGCCTGGAACTCGCTGCCGGAAGAGGTGGTGGAAGCTGGGACGAGAGTGACGTTTAAGGGGCATCTTGACAAATACATGAATAGGATGGGAATAGAGGGATACGGACCCAGGAAGTGTAGAAGATTTTAGTTTAGACGGGCAGCATGGTCGGCACAGGCTTGGAGGGCCGAAGGGCCTGTTTCTGTGCTGTACTTTTCTTTGTTCTTTGTTGTTCAGTGATGTGTCCTTGTTGTTTAATGGTTAGTGTGATATGTGGAATGTTAAGTACTTGATTTTCAAATTTTTGTTACTGTTCACCATTTAATAAACAAAATATTCTCAAGTGGCTTCTCTGTCATGGTGCCTCTTCCTTTTTGGTTAATGTGATATATGGACTGCTATGTAGTTTGTTTTGATCTTTTTTGTATGAAGGTATTGTTAACCATTTAATAAACAAAAATGTTCTCAAGTGGCTTCTCTTGGGTACGCCTGTCATGTATCAGACGATGATTATTGCATCGCCTTTCAATCAAACTTTGAAACCTGAACAGTTTGCCTCGCCTGTAGAGGGAGCCGGCAACAGAATCGAACACTCTGAAGCTGGGCTTCAGTGCTGAGGGTTTGTGGGAGTGTGTGGATCAGGGGAGGGCACCTGAGCACCGTCTCCCTAATGTTTCTGGCAGGGCTCTGAGGCCCAGGTTCCCCTGCTGTAGCTCGGTGTGAGTGTGCGGAGCAAGGTTTCCCAGCAAGACTGGCTCACTGGATGGCACTCTGAGAGAAGGTGAGATAGGTAAGGGTGGGGGAGTCTTGGGAGATTTGAGGACCCCAGGTTGGAAGCCCTAGCCGATTGTCAGTCTGTCTCCTTGTCCAGTTCCTTGTAAATTCCAAAATGGATGGTGCTGTCGATCCTGCCGAGGTTGCCTTGAGGGTGCTGGTGGCAACCCAGGCGGCCAAACGGCGTAGAAGGCAGCAGCGTCGAGCAGGCTGGATACGGCACCTCAGGGGGCTGCTGCACACCCTGAAAACCTGGTTGCCCACCAGGCCGAGGAGGAACCCAGAAGGAGTGCCAGCGATGGCCCAGGGTGTACAGGCATCATTGTTTCTTCACGGAGAAGATGGACAGCGTGTGCCGCAGGAAACTCCAGGAAACGGACGTGGCACCCTGTGGAGGACGAGGAGGAAACCCACTCTCGGTGGAAGTGAAGGTCACCGCAGCCCTCAATGTCTGTGCCACCGGTTCATTCCAGGGCTCGAGTGGGGAACTTGTGTGGTATTTTACAAGCTACAGTCCACAAGTGTGATCATGAGCTCACCAAGATATCCAGGCTGCAGGATAAATCACCATTGCCAGGGTGCCCCAGGTCGAGGGGGCATTAGATGGCACACATGTTGCCTTGCTTGCACTGGGGCATCTGGGAGTGCCCTTTATTAACAAACAAGGAGGGATTACACTCCCTGAATGCTTAACTCATGTGCGACCACCACCTCTGGATCATGCACGTGTGTGCCCGCATCCCAGGGAGCATGCATGACAGCTACATTCTGGGACACTCGGAGATCCCTGGTGTCTTTAGGGACTACCCCAGGGTGATGGGTTGGGTCCTTGGAGAATAAAGACTACCCGCTGAGATCCTGGGTGATAAGGCCAGTGTAGCGGCCGGAGACCAAGGCAGAGACCAGATATAACAAGGCCAAATTGCCACCCATGCTGTCATTGAGCGGTGCATCGCACTGCTCAAAATATGTTCCAGTGCCTGGACAACTCTGGTGGGACCCTGCAGCACTCCCGCTTTGTGGTGGTCTGCTGTACCCTCCACAACTTTCCACAACAGTGGGGCGACTTGCTGGAGGAGGAGGTGGAGGAGGCACGTGCTGCCTCATCTGAGGAGGAGGAGGCACAGCAGGAGGGGATGGTGAAGGAGCCCAAGGAGGAGCTGCAGGAGGAACCGGAGGATGGAATGACAGGCAGCAGAAAAGATCTGACACGTCCCGAGGACCAGGGAGGCCCCCTTCCTCTCCCACTTTGTCTGTCAGCTCACCCCCAATTCCCCTCCTTTCACTCCAATCCCTCATTTCACCCAATTTCCCTCCATCCCTCAATTCTAAACAAAGAATAAAGAATAAAGAAATGTATAGCAAAGGAACAGGCCCTTCGGCCCTCCAAGCCTGCGCCGACCATGCTGCCTGTCTAAACTAAAATCTTCTACACTTTCTGGGTCCATATCCCTCTATTCCCATCCAATTCATGTATTTGTCAAGATGCCCCTTAAATGTCACTATCGTCCCTGCTTCTACCACCTCCTCCAGCAGCGAGTTCCAGGTACTCACTACCCTCTGAGTAAAAAACTTGCCTCGGACATCTCCTCTAAACCTTGCCCCTCGCACCTTAAACCTATGCCCCCTAGTAATTGACCCCTGTACCCCTGTGGAAAAGCCTCTGACTATCCACTCTGTCTATGCCCCTCACAATTTTGTAGACCTCTATCAGGTCGACCCTCAACCTCCGCCGTTCCAATGAGAACAAACCAAGTTTATTCAACCACACCTCATAGCTAATGCCCTCCATACCAGGCAACATCCTGGTAAATCACTTCTGCACCCTCTCTTAAAGCCTCCACATCCTTCTGGTAGTGTGGCGACCAGAATTGAACACTATACTCCAAGTGTGGCCTAACTAAGGTTCAATACAGCTGCAATATGACTTGCCAATTCTTATACTCAATGCCCCGGCCAATGAAGACAAGCATGCCGTATGCCTTCTTGACTACCTTCTCCACCTGTGTTGCCCCTTTCAGTGACCTGTGACCTGTACACCTAGATCTCTCTGACTTTCAATACACTTGAGGGTTCTACCATTCACTGCATATTCCCCACCTGCATTAGGCCTTCCAAAATGCATTACTTCACATTTGTCCGGATTAAACTCCATCTGCCATCTCTCCACCCAAGCCTCCAAACGATCTAAATCCTGCTGGATCCTCTGACAGTCCTCATTGCTATCCGCAATTCCACCTACATTTGTGTCATCTGCAAACTTACTAATCAGACCAGTTACATTTTTTTCCAAATCATTTATATATACTACAAACAGCAAAGGTCCCAGCTCTGACCCTGCTGAACACCACTCGTCACAGCCCTCCAATTAGAAAAGCACCCTTCCATTGCTACTCTCTGCCTTCTATGACCCAGCCAGTTCTGTATCCATCTTGCCAGCTCACCTCTGATCCCATGTGACTTCACCTTTCATACCAGTCTACCATGAGGGACCTTGTCAATGGCCTTACTGAAGTCCATATAGACAACATCCACTGCCCTACCTGCAACAATCATCTTTGTGACCTCTTCGAAAAACTCTGTTAAGTTAATGAGACACGACCTCCCCTTCATAAAACCATGCTGCCTCTCACTAATATGTCCATTTGCTTCCAAATGGGAGTAGATCATGTCTCAAAGAATTCTCTCCAGTAATTTCCCTACCACTGACTTAAGATTATCCTTGCTACCCTTCTTAAACAAAGGAACAACATTGGCTATTCTCCAGTCCTCTGGGACATCACCTGAAGACAGCGAGGATCCAAAGATTTCTGTCAAGGCCTCAGCAATTTCCTCTCGAGCCTCCTTCAGTATTCGGGTGTAGATCCCGTCCGGCCCTGGGGACTTATCTACCTTAATATTTTTCAAGACGCCCAACAGCTCGTCTTTTTGGATCTCAATGTGACCCAGGCTATCTACACACCCTTCTCCAGACTCAACATCCACCAATTCCTTCTCTTTGGTGAATACTGATGCAAAGTATTCATTTAGTACCTCGCCCATTTCCTCTGGCTCCACACATAGATTCCTCCCATGCCTCTCAGTGAGCCAACCCTTTCCCTGGCTCCCCTCTTGCTTTTTCTGTATGTGTAAAAAGCCGTGGGATTTTCCTTAACCCTATTTGCCAATGACTTTTTGTGACCTCTTCTAGCCCTCCTGATGTCTTGCTTAAGTTCCTTCCTACTTTCCTTAAATTCCACACAGGCTTTGTCTGTTCCCAGCATTCTAGCCCGGACAAATGCCTCCTTTTTCTTTTTGACGAGGCCTACAATATCTCTCGTTGTCCAAGGTTCCTGAAACTTGCTGTGTTTATCCTTCTTCCGCACAGGAAGATGAGGTCCTGAATTCCTTTCAACTGACATTTGAAAGCCTCCCACATGTCAGATGTTGATTTACCCTCAAACATCCTCCCCCAATCTTGGTTCTTCAGTTACCACCCAATATTGTGATAATTAGCCTTCCCCCAATTTAGCACATTCACCCGAGGACCACTCTCATCCTTGTCCACCAGCTATTTAAAACTTACTGAATTATGGCCAGTGTTCCCGAAATTCTCCCCTACTGACATTTTTACCACCTGGCTGGGCTCATTCCCCAATACCAGGTCCAGTACAGCCCCTTCCCTAGTTGGATTGTCTACATATTGTTTTAAGAAGCCCTCCTGGATGCTCCTTACAGACTCTACCCCGTCCAAGCCCCTAGCACTAAGTGAGCCCCAGTCAATATTGGAGAAGTTGAAGTCTCCCATCGCAACAACCCTGTTGTTTTTACTTGTTTCCAAAATCTGTCTACCTATCTGCTCCTCTATCTCACGCTGGCTGTTGGGAGGCCTGTAGTAAACACCCAACATTGTGACTGCACCCTTTTTATTCCTGATCTCGACCCATATAGCCTCGCTGCCCTCTGAGGTGTCCTCCCATAGTACAGCTGTGATATTCTCCCTGACAAGTAGCGCAACTCCGCCACCCCTTTTACATCCCCCTCTATCCTGCCTGAAACATCTAAATCCTGGAATGTTTAGCTGCCAATCCTGTCCTTCCCTTAACCGGGTCTCTGTAATGGCAACAACATCATATTTCCAAGGACTAATCCAAGCTCTAAGTTCATCTGCCTTACCCGTAATACTTCTTACATTAAAACATATGCACTTCAGGCCACCAGGCCCACTGTTTTCAGCAACATCTCCCTGACTGCTCTTCCTCACAGCCATACTGGCCCTATTCCCTTGTTCTCCCTCTTCTGACCTATTGCTCCGGTACCCACCCCCCTGCCATACTAGTTTAAACCCTCCCATTTGACACTAGCAAACCTCACGGCCAGGATGCCTCTCCAGTTTAGATGCAACTCTTCCTTCTTATACAGGTCACACCTGCCCCGGACGAGCTCCCAATGGTCCAGATAACAGAAACCCTGCCTCCTACACCAGCTGTTTATCCACGGGATTAGTTGCTCTATCTTCCTATTTCTAGCCTCACTGGCACGTGGCACAGGGAGTAATCCCGAGATTACAACCCTAGAGGTTCTGTCTTTTAACTTTCTGCCCAGCTGGTTGAACTCCTGCTGCAGGACTTCATGCCCCTTCCTGCCTATGTCGTTAGTACCAATATGTACATAGAACATAGAACGATACAGCGCAATACAGGCCCTTCGGCCCTCGATGTTGCACCGACATGGAAAAAAACTAAAGGACATCTAACCTACACTATGCCCTTATCATCCATATGCTTATCCAATAAACTTTTAAATGCCCTCAATGTTGGCGAGTTCACTACTGTTGCAGGTAGGGCATTCCACGGCCTCACCACTCTTTGCGTAAAAAACCCACCTCTGACCTCTGTCCTATATCTATTACCCCTCAATTTAAGGCTATGTCCCCTCGTGCTAGCCACCTCCATCCGCGGGAGAAGGCTCTCGCTGTCCACCCTATCTAACCCTCTGATCATTTTGTATGCCTCTATTAAGTCACCTCTTAACCTTCTTCTCTCTAACGAAAACAACCTCAAGTCCATCAGCCTTTCCTCATAAGATTTTCCCTCCATACCAGGCAACATCCTGGTAAATCTCCTCTGCACCCGGTCCAAAGCTTCCACGTCCTTCCTATAATGAGGCGACCAGAACTGTGCGCAATACTCCAAATGCGGCCGTACTAGAGTTTTGTACAACTGCAACATGACCTCATGGCTCCGGAACTCAATCCCTCTACCAATAAAGGCCAACACACCATAGGCCTTCTTAACAACCCTATCAACCTGGGTGGCAACTTTCAGGGATCTATGTACATGGACACCGAGATCCCTCTGCTCATCCACACTACCAAGAATTTTACCATTAGCCAAATATTCCACATTCCTGTTATTCTTTCCAAAGTGAATCATCTCACACTTCTCCACATTAAACTCCATTTGCCACCTCTCAGCCCAGCTCTGCAGCTTATCTATGTCCCTCTGTAACCTGCAACATCCTTCCGCACTGTCTACAACTCCACCGACTTTAGTGTCGTCTGCAAATTTACTCACCCATCCTTCTGCGCCCTCCTCTAGGTCATTTATAAAAATGACAAACAGCAACGGCCCCAGAACAGATCCTTGTGGTACGCCATTCTGAACATTTCCCATCAACCAGCACTCTCTGTCTTCTTTCAGCTAGCCAATTTCTGATCCACATGTACAACGGCCTCTGCCTGTTTGCCCTCCCCCTTCAGGATGCCTGCTACCCGTTCGGAGACATTCTGGACACTGGTACCAGGGAGGCAACATACCATCCTGGAGTCTCTTTCACGTCCACAGAGGCACCTATCTGTGCCCCTAACTATAGAGTCCCCTATGACTGTTGCTCTTCTGAGCTTTGACCCTCCCTGCTAAACATCAGAGCCAGCCGTGGCGCCACTGCTCTGGCTGCTGCTGTTTTCCCAGAATTCCCACAGTGTAGAAAGAGGATGTTTGGCCTATCAACTCTGCACTGACCCTCTAAAAGAGCACCCTACCTAGGCCCACTCCCCCATCCTATCTTTGCAACTCCACCTAACCTGCACATCCCTGGACACTAAGGGCAATTTTAGCATGGCCAATCCACCTAACCTGCACATCTTTAGACTGTGGGAGGAAGTTTGAGCACCCGGAGGAAACCCACAGATATACCATCAATTACCACGAGACGAGAATGGTGAAACAATCAAGTTTATTGAACAAGATGTTGTGCTCCTGTAGCTGGAACCAGAATGGAAGCAGCTCAGGGCAGCATACACTTTATACGCCGCCTACTGGGCGGAGCCAGCAGGCAGGGATTTACCGTTGTACCTGTAATATACGGGCATTGCCGTAATACATACAATATATCATTAGTGGTATTTATCACACCCACGCAGACACGGGGAGAAAGTACAAACTCCACACAGACAGCTACCCTAGGCCGGAATTGAACCCTGCTCCCTGGTGCTGTCAGTGAGAGGGAAGGATCACTTTGTCTGATGTGAATAAGTCATGAAGGGGCAGTGAAGGGTCAATGGATCTTCACCCTTGCGGCACAGGCCAACCTCGCTGTCGATGACGGCCCTCTCCTCAGTCTCTGCTCTTAGAGGCTGAGGACATAGATCTTGGTACTCTGCCTCCCGTGTTGGTCCTTTCCCACTTATTTTGGGCTATCTTCTGCGGGGCAAAGAGAGGGCATTGTGAGCTGCACGCTTGATGGGTCGGGGGTGGTGGCATGTGTGGGCACTGCAACTGGACGTGGAGGGGTTGTCCTTTTGGGTGCCAGGGTGTGCTGAGGAAGAAGCGCTGAGGTTGGATGTGGGGAGGGTGTGAGGTGTCAGCCAGCGATTTGCGGGGGGGGGGCGGCAGAACTGATGTCAGGACAGAGGTGGTGACATTCTCTTGCAATATGGTGGACGTTGTTTCTTTTCTTCTGACATTGGACTGTGGTCCTCCTGGTCATGCTGCCCACACTGACTGTCTCCGGCATTGGTGACCCTGCTGCTGGACCTCCAACCCCCTTGAGTGAACAGGCTCTCCCGTCTCGCATCCAGAAGCCTGGCCAGGTCGGCATTGCCAAAGCAAGGAGCAGGTCTGCGCACTGCCGTACATGTGTTGACTGGGGAGTAAGTGGTGAGGGAGCGTTTAAAAGCAGCGCCCCCTTGTTAGCAGCGAGACACTGAGGCGTGAGTCTGGAGAATCGGAAAGCGAGACAGCAGCAATGGCGAGACGCTCGTGGTGGCTCTTTCCAACACTAAGTGCCGTTGAATGTGGACCGCGATCTCGTCAACGCGCCCATCGAGAAACACCCAGCCAATTGTGCCCGAAATGGCACTTAGGAATGTTTCCAATAAAGCGCACCCATTAACTCTGCTGCCAGACCTGCTGTTCTTTCCAACACTCTGTCTTTATTTGGAAACAGAGAGGCCTGGGGTGCATTCACAGAAATCTGTAAGGGCGGCAGGATAAGTGATAAGGCTATTAAAGTGTCACATGACTTTATATGGAGAGGAATAGTACAAAAGCTGGGATGTTTTGCCCAACCATTGTAAAGCCCTGGCTAAGAGCCAGTTACTGGGGCTGGTTTAGCACACTGGGCTAAATCGCTGGATTTTAAAGCAGAGCAAGCAGGCCAGCAGCACGGTTCAAATCCCGTACCAGCCTCCCCGAACAGGTGCCGGAATGTGGCGACTAGGGGCTTTTCACAGTAACTGCATTGAGGCCTACTCGTGACAATAAGTGATTTTCATTTCATTTCAGTTAACCATACTTTAGGAAGGATTTGAAAGCCTCAGAAAGGATGTAGTGGAGATTTTCTCGCTACACTATCAGTGATGGGAGAGTTCAGTTGGGGGGCGGGGGCTCGGTAAATTGTGATTGTTCTCCTTATAGCTTGGAAGGTTAAGGGATAAATCATAAATGTGTTCAAAATCATGAAATGATTTGGTAAAATAAAGAAAGAGATGCTCTTTCCAATGGCAGAAGGATTGGCAGCAAAAATCTACCCCACGGGTCAGAGATTTGCAAAGAAAATGCTGAGATGAGAAGAGGAATTGGATAAATATTTGAAGGAGAAGATGTTGCAGGGCCTCTGGAAAAGAGCAGTGGAATGAGATGAACTGGATAACTCTTTCACAAAGCCAATATAGACCGAGTGGCTTCCTTCACTGCTGTTCCAACCCGTGGCTGCATTACTTATTTGTCTACGGAAGAAGTGAGCGGGATTGCTTGCATGACCTCTTCGCCTCTTTGCAGTGCTATCATCTTACGTGGAGCACAGTTTTATCTCACGGGGTGGCACGGTGGCACAATAGTTAGCATCGCTGCCTCACAGCACCCTGGTTCAAATCCAGCCTTGGGTAACTATCTGTTCGGAGTTTGCACTTTCTCCCCGTGTCTGCCTGGGTTTCCATCAGGTGCTCCAATTTCCTCCTGCAGTCCAAAGTTGTGCTCAGTAAGAAGTCTTACAACACCAGAATAAAGTCCAAGATGTTTGTTTCAAACACTAGCTTTCGGAGCACTGCTCCTTCCTCAGGTGAATCACCTGAGGAAGGAGCAGTGCTCCGAAAGCTAGTGTTTGAAACAAACATCTTGGACTTTAACCTGGTGTTGTAAGACTCCTTACTGTGCTCACCCCAGTCCAACGGCGGCATCTCCACATCAAAGTTGTGCTGGTTAGGTGGATTGACCATGATTAAAAAATTGCCCCTTAGGGCAGCATCGTGGCACAGTGGTTTGCACTACTGCCTACGGCGCTGAGGACCCGGGTTCGAATCCCGGCCCCCGGTCACTGTCCGTGTGCTGTTTGCACATTCTCCCCATGTTTGCGTGGGTTTCACCCCCACAAGATGTGCAGGTTAGGTTGATTGGCCACACTAAATTGGCCCTTAATTGGAAAAGAATAATAATAATTCAGTACTCTAAATCTGTAAAAAAAAATTGCCTCTTAATGTGCAGGGCTGGACAGGTTAGGTGGGTCTATGGGGATAGGGAGTGGGCCTAGGTAGGATGCGCTTTCAGAGGGTCGGTACAGACTCAATGGGCTGAATGGCCTCCTTCTGCACTGCATGACATTCTATTCTATGTTATTCAAGGCTTTATCATTCCTGAGCATGAACTCTTGAAATGTGTCTTTTTATGCGGATCATGGTTAGAGACAGCAATCGTGTAGGGAAATTGAAGAGCAATTTCACTTTGCATCAAGTTCTCCAAGGTCGGCTGCAACATAATTCATGAGCAAAGCAGAATTTACCCATCTTTCCCCAATAGAACTTCAATCACAGTCATATTCAAAATGATGTCCAGTGCTTTCACAGTGGGAGGCTGCCAATGTTCATATTCTGTATCATTGATTTTTGAGTTAGTGTCAATTAATGGCTAACGTGAGGGCACTTCTTGCGCCATGGACCTGTGCTTGCTGTAATTGGATTGAGACTGACAGAACTCATTTTGTTTTAAGATCCTACAACAAAGGGACCATCTCCATCTGAATTGGATTTGAATCCAGGTTTATTGAGCAAAAGCACAATATGTTTCACCAGCATGTCCTCTGCCAAGGAGATTTACCCATCATTCTAATCTACCTGAGTCATACTGAAACTCATTACCCCTCTGTTCCTGATCTTTAAAAGAAATAAACCCATTTAATATGTTCAAGAAGAATTGGAAAAAGGAATCGCATGAACACTCTGTTCACCGCAAGCTTCTGACCAACAGAAGAGTCATTGAATTAACCTTTCTCTTGTAAAATTGCAAAGTGGACACTGTTAACTTTTTTTTTCTTTAAAAAAAATTAAATTTCATAAAATTTTATTTTTTCCAATTAATGGGGCAATTTAGCGTGGCCAATCCACCCAAGCCTGCATATCTGTGGGTTGTGGGGGCGAAACCCACGGAAAACGGGGAGAACGTGCAAACTCCACACGGACAGTGACCCAGAGCCGGGATCGAACCTGGGACCTCGGCTCCCTGAGCAGCAGGGCTGACCCACTGCGCCACTGTGCTGCCCTGACGCTGTTAACTTTTGAGTTTAGTTCAATATGCGGAAATGCATTATCAAACCGAGCGATCAGAGATTGGCAGCCTTAGATCTCCGTAATCTACTCCAGCCCAAGGGATTGGTGCCCACCTCCAATTATGGCACCTTGCACAACCCCTCATTTCAATCCCCCACCCTCGCACCATTGGTGGCCCATCCTTCAGCCTTCCAGGCCCCAAGCTCCAAGCCCCAACTCCCTCACGTAAACCTCTCAGCCTCTCTCTTTTTGTTTACAATACTCTTTATGATTATTGCGTGGCCTAATATCTCCTTACGCTGCTGTGTGTCAAATATTTTTGTTTGATAATGATCCTGTGAAGGATCTTAGGATGCTTGCCTTAGTTCGGGTGCTGTATTAATACAAGCTGGTGCTTTAGGCTATGTGCAGCCACATTCGCTTGCTTAGCAATCTTCTTTCGGTTCCATGGGTGATTTTCTTGGCTGGAACTTTTCGGATGGCGGGGTTCCCCGCCCTGTTGCCAAAGAGTCACCGGGAAACACATCTCCTGATACTGGCTCCCCCCCCCTTAGCCATTTAGCACTCTGAACGTTCATTGGGTAGAGGCGGAACATCCGTCCTTCACTCAGGAGGCGGTTCCGCCTCAGAGAGCTGATGGCCAATGTGATTGTCCCAGCAGCATGGCGGCAGGGACTGGGGAAACAAAGCAGTCCCCAGAGTTTTTTTGTTATCTTGGAGTCCTAAATGTCGGCGGTCTCCTGGCAAGAGATGAGGCCCAGGGAGGTGGGGAGGGAAAAGTGGAGGTCTTGATGTCGAAGACCTTGGAGAGTTAAGGGTGCACCCACAAGAGACCAGACTTAGTTTTGTGTGTGTGTGTGTATGTGTGTGTGTGTGGACGGGGAGGGGGGGTGTCTGATGTGGAAGAGAGGCCAGTGAAGAAGGCTCCCCCTTTCACTGCCCCACTGAGGCCTGGCTGAATAAGATGATTATTCAGTGTTTCCCCTTCAGCTGCACCTCCTGTCTGTGGTAAACGAACCTTCGGTGCTCACTTAAGGACCTCTGTTGAGGCCAGTATGGGCAGGCCAGCCTATGCCTTACCTGTGCCACCGCGTAATGGCGGACAGATCAAGACCGGAGTGTAGTGGGAAGGCTATCTGGGGAATTTTGTGGAACCACCGGCAATAACCGCTCGCCTCCCCCTTCACTTACCCCTCCCACCTGTAACCTAGCTAGCGAGGGAGCATAGAATCTTGCCCCTTGTTCCAAAATGGCATTGCACAGCACATGCACACTTCTAGGGGGCGATTCTCCAAGCCCCGCGCTGGGCTGGAAAATTGCCGCAACCGCGCCACGAGGTGTGGAGAATCGGCGCCGGCGCGTTTGATGCGTGCCAGCCGCGGGCCGCTGGAATCGGCGGTGTTGGCGATTCTCGGCCCGGATGGGCCGAGCAGCCGCGCAGATACGACAGAGTCCCGCCGGTGCCGTTCACCCCTGGTGGCTGCCGGCGGGAACTTTGTGCGAAGGGCCGGGAGGGCAGCCTGTGGGGCAGCGAAAAGCGATCCTTCACCGGGGGGGCCTGAGATGGGGTCTGGCCCACCATCGGGGCCTACTTTCCGGCGAGGTCGGCCCCGGCCGACGCCATGTTGAGTCAGGGCCGGCGCGCAGAAGAAGTCCCCCGGCATGCGCAGGTTGGCACGGTGCCCATTTGGCACTGGGAAGGGAGGCTGGAGCGGCGTGAACTGCTCCAGCACTGTGCTGGCCCCCTGCGGGAGACAGAATCGGGCGTCCCCGTGCCTGTTTCGCGCCGTCATGAAAGTGGCGGCATTCACGACGGCACAAACACTTGCACTCAATTGTGTAGAATCGCTCCCCTGGTCTTGGCTACATCAGACTCCATCTTGGTCAGGGGCAGGAAGCTTCCACCAGTAATGAACAGAGTAGGCCAGTAGATGCCAGTCATTATGGGATGTTGTTCAAACATCGGCGTGGCTGCTATTTTAGAGCTCAATGCTCCTGCTATAGCCCTCACGACTGATGATCCAGATTCACAGTAGATTGCTAAGAATTTAATCTCTAAGAGATCTCTTATCAGCCGGGTGGCAGAGCTCAATTGGTGCAGCTCCTACTGCTAATTTCCCATGATCATATGACCCAGGTAACTTTGTCTCACAGGCATGAAGGGGATCTTCTTCCTTCTGACCTCTCAAACTCAGAGCTGATATCCAGGAAATACGTTAGGTCTTCTGCAGTTAATTGCCCTACTCCTGCCACTTTTCTGTGCTCCAACCACCGTCAGAGGCTTCACTCTGCCCTATTCGTGGCTGGGCCTCCTCAACACTGTGACTCCCAAGCCAAGGACTTCCACTGTTGCTCCTTGCTGCTGCCAGCCTCTCTCTCCCTCGCTCTCAGCCTTCTGGCCTCCTCAGCTTCTCCAGCGCATGCTCTGCACTCCAGACTTTGTCCCCTCTGCTTCAAACAGTGGCTCCAGGCTTCGGGTTCTGCCCCAGCCTGCCAAGGGCATCTTACTTGGAGGGGGCGGCCCAAATGATTAACCCGATTTCCCTTCCAAGCGCCCTTTCATCCACATGGCCAAAGCAGCTGGGACCGGCATGATCGGTAGTCCCGGCTGGAATCGATGTGCTGTATGCCGTGTGGTGGCCTTCACATTTGCCTCAACAATTATCTGCGTTTGTGTCACTTTCTCATGTCTCCCCAAGATTTTATAATAAACATGTACTATCCTGGATGATTCATTACGGCCTGAAAAGAATTATTGTGAACAAAACATCCAGAAATGTGTTATTTTGTGACAAAAGACCAGATGGCCAACTTGTTTATCACCTTGGGCCCATTGTCCCGTTTCTTTATCTCGAGACCCTTTGTCATCATTCCTTGCCAATACAATGACCTTCCTCCTTGCCGACAAAGCATTTTCTCTTTAAACATGATCCATCCCCCGAAGCATCCTGGGAATGAACAAATTAATTATTTAATCAGTTCACGCTGCAGTACGAACCCACTGGGTGGTTGTAAGTCAAAACGAAGCAAAGAATGTACCACAGAATCACAATTGTTACAGCAGAAAAGGAGACCGCTCGGCCCATTGTGTCTGTGCCGACGCTCCGAGTGCCATTCCGTGACCCTGCATGTTTTGCTTTCTCGGAAAATAATCCGATTTCCTTTTGAATGCCTCAGTTGAACCTGCCTCCACCACACTCTTGGGCTGTGAACTCCAGATCCTAACCATTCGCCACGTGAACAAGTTTCTTCTCACATCACCATTGCCACTTTTGCCGATTATCTTAAATCAGTGCCCTGTGGTTCTCGATCCTTCCACCAGTGGGAAGAACTTTGGCTGCTCCACCCTGTACAGAACCCTCAAGATTTTGGACACCTTGATCAAACCTCCTGTCGACCTTTCTCTTCCCCAAGGAGAACAGGCCCCACTTCGCCAATCTATCTACTTAACTGAGATTCCTCATCCCAGGAACTATTCTCCTGAGCCTTTTCTATGCTGTCTCCATTGTCTTCATATCATTCATAAAGTGAGGCACCCAGAACTGGATGCAGTACTCCAGACCAAATCAGTGTTTTAGACATAATAATACATGAGAATCATAATCGTAATCATATCAGAAAGAACAAAATCCTAATTCTACATAAGTGTGTAACTTAGTCAGTTATTTACTGCAAACAAAGGTCTTGGACTTATTCGTGCAGAAGCACTTGTGCTTTAAGAACACATTGACTAATAGTTATCTTCTATATTCTATAGATACAGAGATATGAGAGGCATTATCGGAGCTGCAATCCGTGATATGTGGTACAATCTGGGTAAGGCTCTGGATTTTTCATTTTCTTTCCAATCTACCACCCTTTACATCTTCTGATTGCCATTATTTTCTGTCCTTGAGTTTGAAAGATATTGCAAAAGGAGGATTTGCATTTATAGAACACCTTTCATGCCATCAACAGGTCCCAAAGCATTTTATTGCCGATGAATTAATCTTGTATTGCAGCTACCAGTTTGCACACAGGAAAGTCCCACAGGCAGCAATGTAATATTGACCAGACAATGAACTTTTACTGGTGCTCGTTTGGGGATGAATATTGACCCGAATACAAAGGATCGGTCCCCTGCACCCCTTTGCAGTAGTGCCCAGGAATCGTTTATATTAACAGAGCTCTCGCTCAAACTCAATTGATACTGAAAACGCTCTCATTCATGAAATTTATTAAAATGTAAATGGACACAAGTGGTTAACCTGTTATAGAAATAAACAAACATATTTTTCCAAACCACAAAAAGTAGATATAATCCATTAATAACTTTTTAAAACTGTCAATCAAAATGTGAATATAGTCCCTGGCTGATACGGATGATTTCAACTTTTGAAATTCGGCTAAGCATTCATAGTAGGTTCAGCTATAATAAAAATCATGGGAAAACATTATGTTTGTTTTGATAAATTTAGAGGGCTGGAAAATCGCGTCCAGCGATCTGCCGGACAAACACAGTTCCTGACCAAATCAGAATGGCCTCAACTTATCATCTAATCCAAAGACAGCAGCTCTTACAGTGCAGCGCTCACTCAGTATTGCTCTACATTTCATATTCAAGACCCTGGTTTGGTACTTGATCACACAGGGTCAGATCCTGTGGAACAGGTAGGAAGGTCGAGTCGGGATTCTTCCCGACCTGCAGACCCGCCTTCTTTAAAAAAATTCCCTGGTGTCAAATTTTCATTCTGGAGAGGTGTGGGTGGGATCACCATTTGCCGCTGCCTACAAAGGCAACAGTGGAGGCAGGTGGATAGTGAGGTTGGCAAGCTATAACACCTGCCTCTTTCTACTGGGACATTGGTTGAATTTTAATGTTGAATGTCAGATTCGGCCTCCACCCACCCCTCCCTAACCACTCACCCCAAATACTCACCCATATTCCCCATGACCCTCTCCATGCATTTTCTCAATCCTCATTCCCCCTCCATGCCCTTTCATGCTCCCACGCCCCCTCTATGCCCCTTCAGGTACCCCATGCCTACTTGATGCCACCTCATATTCCCCATGCCCCTTCATATTCTAATGCTCCCTCATGCCCCCTCATATGCCACATCCCTTCTACCCTCCCACATTTCTGCTATAATCACTATTTATCCTCTATAGCCACTTACCCATCATTCACAACAGAAAGACCTCAAGAATCTTTTCTTTCAAATGGAAATGGCAAAACAAATCTTCTAACAATCTCATAGAGCTCTCACTCAAACACAATTGATACTGAAAATGCTCTCATTCATAAAACTCACTAAAATGTAAATGGACACAAGTGGTCAATAGGTTATAGAAACAAACCAACGTATTTTCCCTAACCACAAAAAATATATAATCCTTGAATAACCTTTTAAAACTGTCAATCAAAATGTGAATATAGCTCCTGGCTGATATGGGTGATTTCAACCTTTGAAATTCAGCTAAGCATTCATAATAGGTTCAGCTACAATAAGAAACCATGGGAAAACATTATGTTTGTTTTTATAAATTTAGAGTATCCAATTCATTTTTTTTCTAATTAAGGGGCAATTTAGTGTGGCCAATTCACCTACCCTGCACATATTTTTGGGTTGTGGGGAGGAGACCCACGCAGACATGGAGAGAATGTGCAAAATCCACACGGACAGTGATCCGGGGCTGGGATCGAAACCGAGTCCTCAGCACCTGAGGAGGCAGTGATAACCACTGCGCTACCATGCCGCCCTAAATCCATGGGAAACATTAACAACGGAGTCCACTGAAACTGAAAAACTAGATGATCTCTTTTATTAAACTGCACCAGATGTCCTGCCAACCAAAGCAGTCCAGGAGCAACTGTTTTTTTTCTACAATTAATCGCTACTGGAGGAGGGAGGGGCGGAGGGTGATGGGTGGTTCCCAAGGGCCTCAACAAGATTGGGATGGTAGTGGTGGGGGAGGTGATAAAGCCAGCAGGGGGCC
The DNA here is from genome assembly GCF_902713615.1 of Scyliorhinus canicula. Taxonomy (NCBI): domain Eukaryota; kingdom Metazoa; phylum Chordata; class Chondrichthyes; order Carcharhiniformes; family Scyliorhinidae; genus Scyliorhinus; species Scyliorhinus canicula. Next base: position 19,435,730 of record NC_052148.1, on the reverse strand, counting down.
TGAAAGGGGGGAGAAGATGGAGGCTTCTGATCAAAATGGTGCCCCGATCTGCGAACAGGCATTCCTGTTGGCGACATCAGCTCGACAGCAGGAAATCATTCCAAGTACGGCCTCAGCAGGGTGAAACTGTGCAAGGCCAAAAATGTGTCCATAGAAAGTCCAAAATATGCTCAAAAGCTGGCTTTAACTTTTATTCGCTGAATCCCAATGGCAAAATGTACCTCAATGTAATGATCAACTCGCTATTGTAGGCCAAGGCCCTACAATCCATCACTGCTGTAAAAAGACATATCACCTTCAAATAAGTATTGAAATTGAAAGAAGATTTGATTTCATTTCAAAGTCTGTCAAATAAAGAATTCCAAGAGTAGGTGACTAGGTTTTATTTTTTGACGCCACACTCGGACATGGTTCACCTCTATGAGAGGCCGTGGACCACATCTACTTAATGAAGGGCCTGACTGCACTAAAATTGCAGGGCGGAGTGTAAACTGCACACAATGATGCTCATAAAGGCTGGAGTACTGCATGCGGGATGACTGCCCGCACCCTTATCCTGAGTCAACTTAATAAAATCCTGGGCCATTGCTCCTGACTTTGAGGCAAGCATACAATACATGAGTCAGATTGATATCTGTTTTTCAACTTCGCCCTCACTTGTTGTTTTTAAGGATCAAATTCAGTTTGGGGTAAAGTAGGTTTGCTTGAGGAGAGTGTCATAGAAACATAGAAAATAGATGCAGCAGTAGGCCATTCGGCCCTTCGAGCCTGCACGACCATTCGATATGATCATGGCTGATCATGCAAATTCAGTATCCCACTCCCACTTTCTCTCCATAACCCTTGATCCCTCTAGCCGCAAGGGCCACGTCCAGTTACCTATTGAATATATCCAACCAACTGCCCCAACAGTTTTCAGTGGTAGGGAATTCCACAAGTTCACAACTCTCTGAGAGAAGAAGTTCTTCCTCATCTCAGTGCTGAATGGCTTACCCCTTATTCTTAGGCTGTGACCCTTAGTTCTGGACTTCCCCAACATTGGAAACATTCTTCCCACATTCTGCCCAATCCCATCAGGATTTTATATGTTTCTGTGAGATCCCCTCTCATTCTTCTAAACTCCAGTGAGTACAAGCTCAGTCGATCCAATCTTTCTTCATCTGTCAGTCCTGCCATCCCAGGAATTAGTCTGGTGAACCTTCACTGGACACCCTCAATAATAAGAATGTCCTTCCTCAAACTAGGAGATCCAAACCGCACACAACACTCAAGGTGTGGCCTCAGTAAGGCCCTGTATAACTGCAGCAAGACATCCATACTCCTATACCCAAACGCTCTCGCTATAAAGGCAGCATACCATTAGCTTTCTTCCCCGCCTGCTGTACCTGCGTGCCAACCTTCAGCGACTGTTCCACCATGACACCCAGGTCTTGTTACACTTCCCCTTTTCCTAAACTGCCACCATTCAGATAATAATCTGCCTTCCTGTTTTTGTCACCAAAGTGGGTAACCGCACATTTACCTACATTAAATATGCATTTACGAAGTATTTGCCCACTCAGCCAGCCTGTCCAAGTCACCCTGCAGCCTCTTTGCATCCTTCTCACAGCACGCACTGCCGCCCAGCTTAAGGGTGACACGGTAGCACTATTGCTTGACAGCGCCAGGGTTACAGGTTTTATTCCCGGCTTGGGTGACTGTCTGTGCGGAGTCTGCACGTTCTCCCTGTGTCTGCGTGGGTTTCCTCCAGGCGCTTTGGTCCTGAAAGATGTGCTGTTAGGTGAATTGGACATTCTGAATTCTCCCTCAGTGTGCCCAAACAGGCTGCAGAATGTGGCGACTAGGGGATTTTCACAGTAACTACATTGCAGTGTTAATCTAAGCCTACTTGTGACACTAATAAACATTTTAGGTTACAATTATATTATCTGCACATTTGGAGATATTACATGCAATTCCTTTGTCCAAATCATTCACGTATATTGAGAACAGCTGGGGTCCCAGCCCTGAACCCTATGGTACCCCATTAGTCACTTCCTGCCCCTCTGATAAGGACCCGTTTATTCCCACTCTGCCAACCAGCTCTCTACCCATGCCAATACATTACCCCCAATACCATGAGCTTTAATTTTGCTCACTAATCTCTTGTGTGGGACCTTGTCAAAAGTCTTTTGAAATTCCAGATACACAACATTGGGGCTTTTCACAGTAACTTCATTGAAGCCTACTTGTGACAATAAGTGCTTATTATTATCCACTGGTTCACTCTTGTCCACTCTACTGGTCACATTCTCAAAACATTCCAGAAGATTTGTCAAGCATGATTTCCTTTCAGTAAATCCATGCTGACTTGGACCCATCCCGTCCCCACTTTCCAAATGCTCTGTTGTTTCATCCTTAATAATTGACTCCAGCATTTTCCCCACCACCGATGTCAGGCTAAGTGGTCGATAATACCTCATTTTCTCTCTCCGTCCTTTTTTATAAAATGGGGTTACATTAACTACCCTCCAATCCATTGGAACTCTTCCAGAGTTTATAGAATACTGAAAAATGATCACCAATGTGTCCACTATTTTGAGGGCCACTTCCTTTATAGCTGGCTTCCCAAATAGCTGGCTTTTAAAGCAGACCAAGGCAGCCAGCAGCGTGGGTTCAATTCCCAGACCAGCCTCTCCGAACAGGCACCGGAATGTGGTGACGAGGGACAGGACAGTAAGTTCATTTGAAGCTTACTTGTGACAATAAGCCATTTTCATTTCATTTAGTACTCTGGGATGCAGAGCATCAGGCCCTGGGGACTTTTTGGGTTTGAATTTCAGCAATTTCCCCAATACAATTTCCTGACTAATAAGGATTTCCTTCAGTTCTTCCTTCATGCCAGATCCTCTGTCCCCTAGTATTTCTGGAAGGTTATTTGTGTCCAACTTAGTGAAAACAGACCCAAACTATTTGTTCAACGGATCTGCCATCTCCAAGTTGCTCATTATGAATTCACCTGATTCTAACTGGAAGGGACCTACATTTGTCTTCATCAGTCTTTCTTTCGTCACATATCTACAGAAGCCTTTGCAGTCAGTTTTTATGTTTTTTGCAAGTGTATTCTCGTATTCTATTTTACCCTTCCAAATTTGAAGTCCCTCAGGCTTGCTGCTTGTTCTGGCCAATTTATATGCCTCCTCTTTGGCTTGGGCACTATCCCTGATTTCCCTGACTGAGAAGATTAGTGTGAATTTCCCAACACGGGTGCCAATATGCAATATATAGGACACTACAGACAACTGGATCTCTGCTTAACTCCAGGTATAAAACCATAAAGTTGCATTCCTCCCTGTCAAGCTTCAGCGTCTTCAGGTTTGATGGTGGAAAACAAAGAACTAAAAATAGACTGTATTATTGGAAATGTTTGCCTGTTATTGTAACTGACCTCCGCAAACAGGGCAACAGAGTCTCCAGAACAGGCTTTATCATTCCGAGACTCATGAGGAAAGACATGGAAAAACATCATCCAACATTATTATTCCTGATCGCTATATGCAATTACTCCAGCTGGATGGTACACTTGTCTGAATGTCAATTTAGAATGAGCACAGACGGAGCTATGATGATCCTCAATTCCCATCTTTCCCCATAACTCTTTACTGATTAAAAATCTGTCTATCTCAGCCTTGAACATACTTAACGACCCGGCCTCAACAGCTCCCTGCAGTAAACAATCCCACAGATTCACAACCCTCTGAGAGAAGAAAATTCTTCCTCATCTCTGTCTTAAATGGGTGGCCCTTTACTCTGACATTCTGCCCTCTGGTCCTAAACTCTTCCACAAGAGGAAACATCCTCTCAGCATCTACCTTGTCAAGTCCCCTGATAATTTTATATGTCTCAATAATGTCACCTCTCATTCTTCTAAACTTCAATGAGTACAGGCCCAAATTACTCAACCTCTCCTCATAAGAAAATCCCTCCGTTCCCGGCATCAACCTAGTGAATCTTCTTTGGACTGCCTCCAATGCGAGTACATCTTTCCGTAGATAAGGGGACCTTCGGTGGCCAATTGACATCTGCACAACCATGCCATAAGACCATAAAACATAGAAGCAGAATTAGGCCACTCGGCCCATTGAGTCTGCTCCAATCATGGCTGATATTTTTCTCATCCCCATTCTCCTGTCTTCTCCCCATAACCCCTGATCCCCTTATTGATCAAGAACCTATCTATCTCTGTCTTAAAGATACTCAGTAATTTGGCCTTCACAGCCTTCTGCGGCAAACAGTTCCACAGATTCACCACCCTCTGGCTGAAGAAATTCCTCCTGACAGAAACTATTGATGGTGATTCCATCATTGGTCACTCACACACTGAATTGGCACTTGATGGCCAGTACCAGAGTGTGGATCATCTATAAAGCCTGTGGGAGAGGACAGAATTTTTTTTTATTTTTTATAAATGTTTTTTATTGAGTTTTCATATTTTATATATGACAAATTACAAATTATTAGAGAGAGAGAAAAAAAAAGAAAAGGAAAACACAAAAATTTAACATGAATATTTACAGGTAAGCATCTTCATAACAGCAATTGAAGAATGTTAAGAAAATAAAAATAAAAATTCAAAGAAACCATTACAGCGAATACAAATTTTGAGACAAATATAGGTTGAAAAAATCAGGGACGCGGGACTAATTGGTGGCTCCTTCAGCAAGCTGACACAGGTTCAATGGTGAGCCAGATGATTTTACGATGGGTGGGTAGAGTCAAATCGTTTTGTTATATTGAGTTCAAAGTGTGTTTTCAAATGTATATTTTATCTCTGAGGATTAATGATGTGGAATTAAACCTACCCTCGACGACCTGGCTCAGTTACATCACCTACTCGCCGTCCAAACTGGGTGATTTTTGCTTTCTGATCAACAGGATGCAGCTGTTGCTGACATGAAAACGTTTATTGTACCCCCTTAGTTTCCTTGTCATTGAGCAGGTGATGGTTAACATAGAACATAGAACAGTACAGCACAGAACAGGCCCTTCGGCCCTCGATGTTGTGCTGAGCAATGATCACCCTACTCAAACCCACGTATCCACCCTATACCCGAAACCCAACAACCCCCCCCAACCTTACTTTTAAGGACACTACGGGCAATTTAGCATGGCCAATCCACCTAACCAGCACATCTTTGGACTGTGGGAGGAAACCAGAGCACCCGGAGGAAACCCACGCACACACGGGGAGGACGTGCAGACTCCACACAGACAGTGACCCAGCCGGGAATCGAACATGGGACCCTGGAGCTGTGAAGCATTTATTCTAACCACCATGCTACCGTGCTACATGGTTCTTGAATACAATTGAGTGGCTTCCTCGGCCATTTCTGAGCCCACCACATTACTGGGTAAATACGTAAGCCAATTGGGTAAAGGACAGAAAAGCGCCTCCTCGCGAGAACATTAATAATAATAATCGCTTGTTGTCAAAAGTAGGCTTCAATGAAGTTACTGTGAAAAGCCCCATTAGTGAACCAGATGGATTTTTACAACAATCCAGCAGTTTCCGAGCTTTCCATTCTAGATTTATTTAATTAAGTTTATAGTCCCATGCTGCCGTGGTGGGACTTGAACTCTTGCCTCCAAATCATTAATCCAGGCCCGTAGGATTGCTAGCCTGGTAACATAACCGCTCTGCCACCATAGCCTCATGCAGTCTAATGACTGACCTAATTGAAGTTTTCAAGGTTAAGAAAGGGAATTGATTAAAAATTGATCTCTGCAAATTGTTTGCTGTGGTGCAGCTTTCAAGATTAGCACAATAGCAGTATGGAGGGAAATCAGTCAGAAGTGTTCCGAAGGCTAATGGAATTGTGGAATATGTTAGTCAGAAAGAATTTTCCAAATGGGTCCAGCGGACAAGCTGGTAATTTTTTGCAGTGAGCTGGGATTGAGAATAATGTTCACAGAGAAGGAGAGAGAGTGCTGTTTATTATTACAAAAGTGGAAGGGACATGTTGAATTTAGTTCGTTTTTCCAATTCCTAAAACAGCTGATAACCTCTCCTCTTGACTCAGATAAGACGGAGATGCTTTTTTTTGTTACAGGCAGCAGTATTTGCTATTGAGTTGCACAAGTAGGTTGGCAGTCAACACAGAAGGCAAGCATTTTTCCTCAGCCCTCAATGGAGGAGGGCCCACAGTGTGTTGGAAGGAGGCAAAACACAGACTAATAGGTAGTAATGAAATGCAGAGGTGTAAAGGAATAGAGTGACAGGGGTAAAGAGAAAAAAGGCTTAGAAAAAGAAATGGAACCTCATGTTCAGTGCTCTAAATACATCCAAGGCAATGGACCCTGACTATATCGCAGCTCATGTATTGCTCCGAAGTTAGGCAAGCTACCCTCGAGCCAAGCTGTCCCAGTACAGCTACAGCACTGACATCCACCCGATAATGCGGAAAATTACCCATCTATGTCCTGTTCACAAGCAGCAGGACAAATCCAATTCAGTCAATTACTGCCACATTTGGTCTATTCTCAATCATCAGCAAAGTGATGGAAGGTGCCATTGACAGTGCTATCAAGCAGGACTTACATGAAATAAAATAGCTCGCCATCACTCAGTTTGTGTTCTGCCAGGCTCACTCAGCTCCTGACCTCATTACAGCCTCAGTCCAAACATTGTCGAAGAGCTGAATTAAAGAGCTGAGCTGAGCTGAAAGTGACTGCCCTTGACAGCAAGGTAGGATTTGACTGAGAGTAGCATCAAAGAATTCTCGCAAGTACTGAAATCAGAGGGTAATTGCTCCACTGGCTGCACCCATACCTAGTAAGAAAGAAGATGATACTGGTTATTGGGGGCCATTGCGCATTACAATGTCCCACCAAAAGCACTGTGATAGTGACCAGATAATCAGTGGTTAGGGCACTGGGGAGAATGCCACTGGACATCTTCAAAATAGCACCATTGAAATCTTTGCCTCCACCTGATAGTGAAAGTGAGACTTCAGGTTAACATTTTCTTTTCAAATGATAAGATCATGAACAGTGCAGTATTCTCTCAATATTGCTCTTGGGACTTGACTTTCAATCATAATTATGGGCGGAGTTCAACCAAAAAATTTATTTTGGGCGAGTTTGGCGGGGTGTTTCCCGTTGGCTTTTTGGGTGAGATCTACACCTGTATTCACCTGCACTGAGGGCGCGATTTAATGGCAATGAAAGAGAATCCTGTGTCGGGTACGTTTTACCAAGGGTTGGCACCGAGAACAACCCTGCTATTAAATGGAACTCTGGTTCAGTTCTGGGCCTTGATGAGGAACGCCCTGCCGAAGCCGTACATTGCATTTCCTGCATTAATGAGTTCCGCCAGCAAGTGCAGGAAGAGATCGGGCACCATTTTTAAATGGTGTTTCTGGCTGCATTTGGGACCTTGGCCTAGATGCAATAGGACTGATCGGATTTGTCCTCAGTTACCCTCCATCATTCCACTTTTGTGTGAATACTTCATAGGACCTTGGTTCATATATCACAAATCCTAGTCACCACGACTGATTGGCATGGACCTCCTGTGAAATCCTGGATGCTAACTTATTGTCCCAACTGTAAACTTCGCAATTCTGTACCTTGCCTTTATTATCTTTCAGTTTTAAAGTTTCTCTCTAGTTTATGAGAGAGCAGAATGCATATGAGTAGGTAAATTAATATCCACTGATCTGCCAAACATGAGCTATGATGGGATAGTTTCACTTAAAGGTGTCGCTCTCAGTTGCAACATTGCAATGTGTAGACTTTGCCTTGTCTGTCTACATTTGAGATTCCATCATGGAAATCATTCATTCAGCTATGCTGTTAGACCTAGGGTAATGGGGAGCAGTAGTGTGATTGATATTCAACTTCTCTCATATTTCTTGAAATGGCTTACCGATAAATTACAGACTGTTATCTGTAATAATCTCTCTAGGCACACCAAATAAACTGAAAATATTACTTTGAGTGGGGTTACTGTATTGTGCAAATGTCGCATAATAGAGTACCTGTTAAAGTAACTGAAGTCAGTGCCACGGCTTTGAAGAAAGTCAGATGTGATTTTGAACCAAGAATGAGGGGAAACTTCATATGAATTCATTGGTGCTTAGTATTGACTTTGCATATGTTCTTGAAGTGCCTCATACTTCCAGCTGATGACTTCACGCCATTGTTCATACCTGGCCAATAGACTGTCTCCTTCGCAAGTCTTCTTGTCTGATTTATGCCATATGTGAGTGAGGAAGTTGTTGATGAATATCAGATTGCAAAGAGTCCAGTATGTTGGCCGACCTGCCTTGAAGGATGACATCCCGGGAGATGCCTAGCTTGTCGTTGGCCAAAATGCTTGCATGTGTTTGTGGACATGTTGAATTGAATCAGGCTATCCTTCAATGATGGTTTCCCACAGATTGTGTTGTGTGCAATCTTGCACCATTTCTTCTTGTTGTGGCTGGCAGTTGCATTGCACAAAATTTACCACATCAAATTGGAGAACATCTTCAATTATGATGCCAATGAAGTCAACCTGTAGAAGTAAGGATATAGGTTTTGTTTCCGCTGGGTTAGGCAATCTGCTCTGTGTATCTGATATGATCATCAAAATACTTGGCTTGTTCCGAGGCCTGGGTGTTCTGACCCCATCACGGCAGGATTCCCCATGACGGACGTGGTGAGCCGTTCAAATCCCCGTTTGCTTTGGTGGGACCAAAGGTTCCTGTCAGCAGGAGGGGCCAGACATTCCTGCCCATTATCTCACAGTTGTAACATGAGTCTTTATCAAGACATGTTGCAATTTTGGTGGTGCACTGGTCAATGGTTTTCACCAACGCATTTCCAGTGGCTAGTGGTCATCTCGACCAAAAATATTTTACCAAATAGATAGATATGTAAATACACAATTCCATACACTGAAACTATTGTATCCTGCTTGTTTTGGAGCAGGTGACAGACAGAGATTTTGAAGTAAATGCAACAAGTTTGCTTTTCTGTGGCATGCATTCTCCCAGACCTTTCTGTGAGGCATCTATCTCCACAGTAGTTGCCTCCCTGATAATCGTTAATCCTGACATGGTCATCTTATGCGGGCCTTCGTTCCCTACTGCAAGGTGACTTTTTATGGCTTGTCTGCTTCAAATACACTGAACCAAGAAACCATGGATTCTCTGTTCCTGAGTCTAAGTGTTGACGCCAACGGATAATCCGTGGACTTCCATGTCATAAAAATCATCGTGACACCTGCACCGATTCTGTTACCGGTGCCACATGGAACACCATCGAATCCCACGCAAAATGGTGCGGGAATCGCCGGGTCTGTGATGGACACTTGCAGGGCTGACAAGCTGCAGCTGCGTGTAAACAATACACCTCCCACACACACACACACTGATCGGGGCCCATTAGATGGGACAGATTGTGCTGGAGCGCGCCATACATCTATGGATCGGCTGGGGCCTGGGGGCACGCGGCACGCGGGGGGGGTGTGGTCATCTATACGACCCAGGGCACCAGGTCTAAAGAAAGCCTTTAGTGGCATGTGGAGCTGAATGGCTGCTTTGCCGACTGTGGTAATGATGTTGCCACCTGTCCATCCCGATCCCACAGCCCACCTCCTGGCCACCCCCCACTACCCTCTCCCGGCCCTGGCAGAAGTCCCCCCCGGCCAGCGGCACGGCTGCCTCCGAAGTATGGTGGTGCTGGACACTGTGCGTAGGCCCTCTCTCTCAACAACCACCAGAGGCAGAGAATTGCGGGTGGGCCCACTAATGATGTGTGAAAGGTGTTTAAATGACGTGTGCTGTGTGTCGCATTGATGCTGTTTTTGAGGAGGTGGAGCATTCAGGATTCTATGATTCCGTGAAGTAACTTCTTGACCATTGGGAGCAATAACAATAACTTGTATTCATATCATGTTTTTTAACGTGGTGAAATGTCTTCAGATGTTCCAGAGGATGATACCCAGCGATATTTGACCAAGTCAAGTAAGTAAATGTAGTAATCCACGGGAGGCAGGAGTTCCGTCACCACACCGATATTTATTTACAATAACGATATTACAGGAGCAGCTACAAACAGTGCTGCCAGCAGTCCAGTCAACTTAAGACTGCTCACAAAGCCTACACAGGTGATTATATGGGCCCCCTCAATGAGCTATCGTTGAGGGAGCTCATACTCCAATTGGCCAACCAATAAAGCCAATTGGAGTTCATTACACCCCTCCCCCCCCCAAGGTCCGAGGAATTCCTGCCAGCTGGCATTCCTCTGAGCTTCTTCCTGCTCCTCCTGTTTGGGTCTGTCACCTCTGTGTCGTCCGCCGGGTCGTTCTCTGAAGTGGGCGGGGTGTACCTTATCGGTGCCCGTCTTTTCCTTGACGACCTCCTTGGAAGTTGTTCTTCCTCCTCCTCGGGGAGAGGTGTCGCGGCGGCCTCGTCGAATGTGTCCATCTCCGACTCTGATGACTGGATGACGGGGTCTGGAGAAATTGCTCGGGGCTGGGGTGTGGGTATCCTTTCCGTCTGGGCTATCCCAGCTTGAGGCGGTCCTGCTTCGCCTGCCTCCAGGTGTGGTTCCGCTGCCCTTATTTGGTCTAGGTGTTTCTTCAGCACCTTACCTCCTATCGAAACTTCACAGGATATGGGCTCTGTTTGGGACTCTACCGTGCCTTTGACCCACGTTGGTCCATTCCAATAATTCTTGACCCAAACCGGTGCCCCCACCTGGAAATGTCTCTGCTGCCGACTATTATCATGCCCCCTGCGTTGGGCCTCCTGATGTTTCTCCACTTTACCCGTTAAATTTGGGAAAAGGAGACTCAGCCTCGTTCGCAGCCGCCTTCCCATTAAGAGTTCAGCTGGCGGTATGCCCGTTGTGGAATGCGGTGTGGTCCTGTAATCAAACAGCCAGCGGGAGAGATTTGTGTCTATTGACGCTGCCGGCTGCTTCTTGAGTCCCGCTTTAAGTGTCTGGACCGCTCTCTCTGCCAGGCCGTTGGTCGCTGGATGGTAAGGGGCCGTTTTGATGTGACGGACTCCGTTTTCCTTCAGGAATTTTCCAAAATCCCCACTTGTGAATGCCGTTCCATTGTCCGACACCAATACCTCCGGAAGTCCATGTGTTGCAAACGAGGCCCTGAGCTTTTCAATTGTTGATGTTGTGCTTGCCGTGTTTACCCAGTGGACGTCCAACCATTTGGAGTGGGCGTCCACTATCACCAAGAACATTGAGCCCATGAAAGGGCCGGCATGGTCAATATGCAGGCGGGTCCACGGTCTGCCTGGCCGTTACCACGGGTGCAATGGCGCCGCTGGTGGCACTCTTTGCCCCTGTTGGCACTCCTGGCACCGACGTACCAAGGCTGCTATGTCTGTGTCCAAACCTGGCCACCAAATGTAGCTTCGAGCTAGCATCTTCATTTTAGACACCCCTGGGTGTTCGTGATGTAACTCAGTTAAGATTGCCTGACGGCCCTGAGCTGGGACGATTACCCGGGCTCCCCATAATAGGATACCGTCTTCTACGGTTATTTGGTCCCTTCTGCTCCAGTATGTGTGCATCTGGGGCTCCACTGGTCTTTCCAGATCTCCTGTTAGCAGTAAATGCTTCATTTTGGCTAAAACTGATCTTTTTGTGTCCACAACCGAATATGTTGTGCGTCTACTGGTAGGGTGTCCAAAAAATTTAGAGTCATTACTGTCTCCTCTACTTTTGGTATTTGCGGCGGAGTGTCCAGGAGGGGAAGTCTGCTCAAAGCATCTGCATGTGCTTCTCGCGTTCCCGGTCTGTGCTCCAGAACGTATCTATATGCCGCCAGTAGCAACGCCCAGCGTTGGATTCTAGCTGATGCAATCAGGGGTATTGACTTGTCTTCTTTTAATAACCCTAATAACGGCTTATGGTCCGTCACTATGGTGAATTTCTGCCCGTACAGATACTGGTGAAATTGTTTTACTGCGAATATCACCGCCAGTCCTTCCTTCTCGATTTGGGATAATTTTCCTCTCAGCCATCGCCAAGGTCCTCGAAGCATAGGCAATTGGCCGTTCTTCCCCATTCCTTCCTCTATGGGCTAAGGCGGCTCCTACCCCGTATGGGGATGCATCACAAGTGACCACCAACTCCTTCCTTGGGTCATAATGCTCTAGGACATTTTCGGATGACAGCTGTTCCTTAATGTCCCTAAAGGCTCGGTTTTGGCGGGTGGACCATTTCCACTCTTGCCCCTTTTTTAGTAGCTGGTGGAGGGGTTCCAGGATGGACGAACTATTTTCAATAAATTTTCCATAATAGGTTACCAACCCTAGAAATGATCGTAACTCCTAGACCGTGGTGGGAGCTGGGGCTTCTTTTATTGCCCTTACTCGGTCTTCTAATGGATGTAAGCCTGAATCGTCTACTTTATATCCCAGGTACGTCACTTGTGGGGCCAGAAAAACACATTTTTCCCTTTTTAGCCGTAGGCCTGCCTTTGCGAAACGCCTGAGCACTTCCTCCACGTTCCTCAAGTGTTCCCTGTTTGTCCTACCCGTGATTAAGACATCGTCCAAATAAATCGCCACCTGCGGTAGTCCCTGCAGAATATTTTCCATCGTATGCTGGAATATAGCGCAGGCTGATGACACTCCAAAAGGTAGCCTAGTATAACGAAAAAGGCCCTTCAGGGTGTTGATCGTAGCGAACGTCTTGGAGCCCTTGTCCAGTTTTAACTGCAGGTAGGCGTGGCTCATGTCTAGTTTCATGAACAAAAGCCCACCTGCCAATTTGGCATATAGGTCGTCTATTTTCGGGATTGGGTATTTGTCTAGTAGTGCGTATTTGTTTACTGTCTGTTTGAAATCTCCACAGAGAGGTATCGAGCCGTCTGGCTTCAAAATTGGTACCACCGGCGCTGCCCATTCCGAGAATTGTACTGGTCTGATAATGCCGTCGCGCCGTAACCTTTCTATTTCGTCATCTACTTTCTTTCTTAATGCACAAGGTACCGGCCTGGCCTTACAAAATTTCGGAAGGGCTTCTGGGTCTACGTGCAAAGTTGCTTTGGCGCCTATGATTTCCCCCAAACCTTCCTGGCAGACCTCCGGGTATTTTTGGAGTACTCCTCTCAACTGCCCGCTTCCACTCTGGAAAATTTTCATCCAATCTAATTTTAGGTCTTTCAGCCAGTTCCGTCCAATTAAGCTCGGTCCGGAGCCCTCTACTATCGTCAACGGTAATCTGAGCAATTGTTTCTCATATTCCACAGGTACATGAGTCGTGCCTAGAACTTCCAGGGGTTCCCCCGTGTAGGTTTTAAGTTTTGTCGATGTTTTTGTTAGGATTAGTGGCTGGAGTCCATCTTTGATTTTTCTAAATGCTGCCACTCCCATTACTGATACGGCCGCACCCGTGTCTATTTCCATTATTGTCGGCCACCCGTTCACCCGTGGGGTAATCCTAATGGGTTCTGCTTTCTTCGTTGTAAAATTATATAATTGTTCCCCTTCGGAGGAGGATGGGGCATCTAGGTTGTGTACTTCCCTGCATCCCCACCTGCTGTTCCTCTTTTGCCACCTCCTTCTAGGGTTTCTGTCATTGTTACCCCACTCTGTCTGGTGCCAGAAACGGTCCTTCTCTGTTGGGGGAGCCTCAGCCGGTACTTCCCTCTGTCTCCAGTTAGACCTGGCAGACTTTGGGGCAGTTCTGGGGTTTTCCTTTTTCCCTCTATTCCTCAGGTTTTTCCTGAGAGCGGCTATCTGGTAGCAGGACCCGTTGTGGTAGTCCCTCTCACAGGTATCTACCTCCATTGGCGTGCCCTGTAGTTCCTGCGCCCCACTTGCTGCCTTTTCTAGGGACAGTGCGAGCTGTAACGCCTGCCTGCGGTCTAGCTCCGTTTCCGCCAACAGGCATTTCTGTATTGTGAGGTTGTTTATACCACACACTAACCGGTCCCGAAGCATTTCATTTAGCATAGGGCCGAACTCACATTTTTCCGCCAGTCTTCTCAGGCGGGTCAAGAAATTCATGACTGACTCCCTGTCTTCCCGCTTCGCTGTGTAGAATCTGTACCTACGCAAAATGAGGGGTGGTTTTGGGTCGTAGTGCTCTTTCACCAATTCCGTTACTTCTTGGAAAGTTTTCGTGTCCGGCGCATCGGGATAAGTCAGACTACGTATAATGGCGAAAGCGGAGGGTCCGCACGCCGACAGCAGGATAAGCCGTCTCCTTTCGTCCATCAGTATATCATTTGCCCAGAAGAAGTAACACATTCTCTCCACATACTGGGACCAGTCGTCAATAGCCGGGTCGAATGCCTCTAACCTCCCAAAAAACGGCATTTTTAAAATGGCAAGGCTCACCCTCCGAGTGCGGCAGCTGGTCTCCGCAAAATTCTTAGTTTACCTCGTCGCCACTGTAGTAATCCACGGGAGGCAGGAGTTCCGCCACCACACCAATATTTATTTTCAATAACGATATTACAGGAGCAGTTACAAACAGTGCTGCTAGCAGTCCAGTCAACTTAAGACTGGCTCACAAAGCCTACACAGGTGATTATATGGGCCCCCTCAATGAGCTATCATTGAGGGAGCTCAAACTCCAATTGGCCAACCAATAAAGCCAATTGGAGTTCATTACAGTAAATCAAAAGCTTGCTCCAAGAGGTCAGATTCGAGTATCACAGAGGAGGAGGGTAGGTGAGATGGAGAGGGGATGAGGTTTCGGGAGGGAATCCCGGACTTAGGGCCGTGCAAACATTTAATCGTGACACCAGCTGTGGAGCAATAAATCTCAGGAGCCACCACGAACCGGAATCAGAGAAGCAGAGAGATTTTGGAGGCTTGCCGATCTGGAAGAGGTTATAGAGAAAGAGAGAGGTAAGGCCCCACAGGGAGTTGCAAACGGGGATGAAAACCTTTCAATCGAGGCTTTGTTGGAGCAGACACAGACAGTATGTGTGCAATGAGGCCAGCTTTCCAATTTGCAGGTTAATAGCATCTTTTTCAATAGGGTGCGTGGACTCGTGCAGAATAAGGCAAGATAGGAAGTTGTTACAAAAATCCTGTCTGGCCGAGCCTGCCCTGAATAATCTCTGGCATCGCCGAGGATGTGAAACGTAGCATTTGCTCCTCTATCACTTGCCTCCAGTGTCTATAGTTGTGCGGTTCAGTAGCTTAAAAACCAGCTGGTAAATTTGATAAATCATCCTGAACACAGCAGTACAACAAAGCCATTTACTGGTCTATTCCCACTTGATACTTTAATACAATGGCACACTGCGAGGTGCTTCTTACTCTCACTCACGTAAACGGCACCATGAATGAAAGATGTTGTTAGCCAAGCACTGGCCTTGTCTCGGGGGTGTGGTTGGTCAGAGTGGGAGGTGGAGGCGGGAGGGGGGGAACTGCAGGCCTATTCTTTTTGGATACAAAATCTAAATGAGAATCAGGCAAGGTTACAAATGGACTACAGGCGCAAGTGAAGGAAGTCTTATTGTTCCGTGTCGATGCAGAAAGGAGGCTATTAGCAGAGTTAACTTGTGCTTTAAAATGAATAAACTGCATTAATTTTGCACCTCAGTGAATAAAATACAATTTGCTCCCTGAAGGGATAGTCGGTCCAGTTTCTTTTGCAATGTATCTGCAGCCAACAAAGAATGCTCAGTAGCGCAGTGGTTAGCACTGTTGCTTCGCAGCGCAATGGCCCCAGGTTCGATTCCCGGCTGGGTCACTATCTGTGCGGAGTCTGCAAGTTCTCCCCGTGTCTGTGTGGGTTTCCTCCGGATGCTCCGGGTTTCCTCCCACAAGTCCCGGAAGATGTGCTTGTTAGGTGAATTGGACATTCTGAATTCTCCCTCAATGTCCTCGAACAGGCGCCGGAATGTAGTGACTAGAGGATTTTCACAGTCACTTCATTGCAGTGTTAATGTAAGCCTACTTGTCACAATAATAGAGATTATTATTATAGAACCAATGTCTGTTATCAGTGACAGCACTGTTAAATCCAGAAGTTCAGGTTATTTTTATTGAAAAAGGGCATTTTTGTGCCCTGCTTGCTTGCCCTTCACTTGTTCATTGCATCCAACCTGCTGCAGCCTGGCAAGCTCATGGAACTGCACAGCAGGAAAACAGCTTTGATAAAAAGTCATCCAGACTCGAAACGTCAGCTCCCTTCTCTTTCCACAGATGCTGTCAAACCTGCTGAGATTGTCCAGCATGTTCTGTTTTTGTTACTGCAGAGAAGGAAACTCGGCCCAACCACTCGTGCTGGTTCTTTTGAGGAGTCACAGAATCCCTCCAGTGCAGAAGGAGGATCCTACCTAGGCCCACTCCCCGATGCTATCCCCATAACCCCACCTAACCGGCACACATTTAGTCATGAAGGGGCAATTTAGCACGGCCAAGCCACCTAACCTGCACATTTTTGGACTGTGGGAGGAGACTGGAGCACCCGGAGGGAACCCACACAGACACGGGGAGAATGTGCAGACTCCGCACAGTCACCCAAGGTAGGAATTGAACCCGGGTCCCTTGGCGCTGTGAGGCAGCCGCGCTAACCACCGTGCCTCCCTCCGTGATCCAGTTCGACCCACTTCGTCCTCTCTTTCCCCACGAATCTCATGTGTACATTCCAAGTCCTAAACACTCAGCGTGCAAAGTGCTTTTTCTGGCCCCCCTTTCTGGTTCTCTTTTACCTCACCTTAAATTCTTAGTTTGTCGGCCCTTCAATCATTGTAACCAGTTTTCCTTTATCTACTTTGAATGCTGCCAAACAGACTTCTCCACTCCTCAGCTCTCTACTTGACGTTACACTGACGAGCAAGGACTTGCATTTCTATAGCACCTTACACAACTTCAGAATGTCCCAAACTGCTTTGCATCCGCTTGAGTACATTTTCTTTTTGACACGTTGCCGCTATCATTATTTTGGAAATGTGGCAGTTAAATGTCACACAGCAGGCTCTCACACGCTGGTGCAATGGCTAGCTGATCTGTTAACAGTTTGAGGAGAGCAGGCCTGCTTAAAGATCATGATATGTGAATTCTCTGGGGCTTGCCTTCCCCCATGATCTCGCTGCTGCCCATTTTTCAACATTACAAGAGATTCTGTCCTTCAAAGCAGATGGTCGTGATCACACTGCTGGCTGTGAGAGCTTGCTGTGCACCAGTTGGCCGTCACTTTTCCTACATCGTGACAGTAGACTTCACTTCAAAAAAACAGTCATTGTTTTTTTTACATGATCCATCCAACCAGTTTATATTCCAGTAGAACCTTTCTTTCGGTGTCGTGAAGTTGCTGTTATTTTCCGCTGTACATCCTCAGAATGTTGCAAAGTGCTACAAAGCCGAACAATTCCTGAAATATGGCGAGTCCACCAATAAAATACTGATCCAGTACTCCACAGATATGAAGGACCTGTCTTACTTCTTCAAATCCTGAAGTGGGCCTTGAAATCACAGTGTTCTGACTCAGGCAAGAGTCAACCGGACACCAGGGGGCGCCATCTTCCCAAAAGGGGACAAAGTCCCCGAGCAAGCGCGTTTAGCTGCGTGTTTCCCGGCACTCGCAGTGCCGAGAAACACATGGCTATTCAACATGACTTGCTTTCAATAAGGGGCCTGACCGGGGAACGCACGGCCGAGGTCCCACATATCCCAGTTTTTTGCAATGGTGAGCTTCGCTTGCCGGAACTCCCCATTGTAGCGAGAGATTGGAAAGTCATTTTCACATGGCGCCCCGATCTCCGAGGCCCCGAAAAGAACCCCCGACCTTCTCCACCCAGCCCAAATGCATCATGGGAGGATCACCCTCCCCCCCTCAACACTCACCGGGCAACCACGGCCCGATCACGCACATGCATAAGATGCCAGCTTGGCACCTTGGCAGTGCCACCAAGGCACCTTGGCAGTGCCAGGCTGACACTGTCAGGGTGGTACTTCCAGGGTACCCAGGTGGCATCAGCAGTGCCACTGCACCACCCTGCCCAAAAGGCATGCAGCTAGGAGCCTCCGATCCTTTTGGACACTCCCATGAGTGCCATTCCATCTGGTCCCCCGAATGGCACTCACGCGAGATGCCCGAGGCGAAGGGATTAAATCCCAAAGCCTCAGCTACCTCGGGAATCTGCACATTGGAATAAGATTTACTGTGAGTATAATCCCAAACTGTTTAATCTTTCCTCATACGCCAACCCTTTCATCTCCGGAATCAATCAGGTGAACCTCCTCTCAACTGCCTCCAACGCCACCACATCCTTCCTCAAATAAGGAGATCAAAACTGGACACAATTCTCCAGATGTGATTTCACCAACAACACTTCTTTACTTTTATTCTCCAGTGCTTTTGCAAGACGCAAACATTCCATTTGCCTTTTTAATTACATGCTGTACCTGCATACCAACTTTCTTTTTTTAAATAAATTTAGAGTAGCCAATTCATCTTTTTCCCAATTAACAGGCAATTTAGCGTGGCCAAACCACCTACCCTGAAAATCTTTGGGTTGTGGGGGTGAAACCCACGCAAATACGGGGAGAATGTGCAAACTCCACACGGACAGTGACCCAGAGCCGGGATCAAACCTGGGACGACCTCGGCGCCATGAGACAGCAGTGCTGGCCACTGCGCCACACTGCGGCTCCAACTTTCTGCAATTCATGAACAAAGACACCCAGGTCCCTCTGCCCAGATGCATCTTGAATCTGCTTCCCATTTAGATAATAATAATAATCGGTCAGGAGATACAAAAGTCTGAGAACACGCACAAACAGACTCAAAACCAGCTTCTTCCCGCTGTCACCAGACTCCTAAATGACCCTCTTATGAACTGACCTGATTAATACTACACCCCTGTATGCTTCACCTGATGCCAGTGTCTATGTAGTTACCTTGTGTACCTTGTGTTGCCCTATTATGTATTTTCTTTTATTTCCTTTTCTTTTAATGCATTCAATGATCTGTTGAGCTGCTCTCAGAAAAATACTTTTCACTGTACCTCGGAACACATGACAATAAACAATTCCAAATCCAATCCATAATTTGCCTTTCTATTTTTTCGGATAACCTCACACTTATCTAAATTAATTTCCATCTGCAAAATTTTGGCCCCATCTCATTGCCGATCTATATCCGTCTGTAAAAACTGTATCTCCTCTTCACTGCCCGCTTTCCCACCTATTTTAGTATCATCCGTAAATTGTGCCGTGTTATACTCTGTCCCTTTATGTAAATTGTAAACAGTTGAGATCCGAGGATCGACCCATGTGTCACCGCGCTAGTTACAGTTCGCTAACCAGATAAGTACCTATTTATCCTGATGCTCTGCTATGGGTCAGTCAGCTAATCCTCAATCCAATCTAATACTCTACCCCCCAGAAAAATACTTTTCACTGTACTTCGGTACACGTGACAATAAACAAATCCAATCCAATCCAGTCCAATCCCTTGGGATCTCACCTTTTGGATCAGACTTTTATGCGGCACCTTGTCAAACACTTTTTGGAAGTCTAGATATACCACATCCACAGGTTTCCCATTATCCACCTTGCTAGTGGTCAAGCTGGTCAAGCATGACTTACCCCTCAGTTGCGTGGATATTGCCCTGCAAATTCCGCCCAAAGTAATTTCAAAGTTCGTGACCACCCTGTGAGGTAGTCATGCCTTCAATTGCCGAGAACTCAAGCTCATGAATTTCCTTGGTGATCCTCCCACCCTATCCATCCCCCTCCCCTGCCACCAACATTTAGGTCCGTCCTTAACAACTATTCTTTTCATCAAGCTTTTAGTCACCTGCCTTGAGGTCACCTTATATGGCTTGGTGTCACATTTACATCAGTCGTCCCCATTGGTATCGTCAATTGGTATCGTCCCCATCCATATCTTGCTCTGTTAAAGACGACATGTCGATGCAAGTTGCTGTTATTTTCGAATTGCACAACCTTTTCACTGCACCATGTCATTTTGGGGGCAGATGGATGAGCACATTAACTACGTGCCACACATATGTAAAACTGGGATGATGCTTTCACACTATTTGTTCACCATACAGGTTACGGGACACACTTTGCCTCATGCTGGGGAAGAATTTAATTTGTTTGGGGTGGGAGGGCAGCATCTCCTTGAAACACATACAAATCATAGAATTTACAGTGCAGAAGGAGGCCATTCGGCCCATCGAGTCTGCACCGGCTCTTGGAAAGAGCACCCTACCCAAGGCCAGACCTCCACCCTATTCCCATAACCCAGTAAACCCACTCAACACGAAGGGCAATTTTGGACACTAAGGGCAATTTAGCATTACCAATCAGCCTAATCTGCACAGCTTTGGACTGTGGGAGGAAACCGGAGCACCCGGAGGAAACCCACGCGCACACGGGGAGAACGTGCAGACTCCGCACAGACAGTGGCCCAAGCCGGGAATCGAACCTTGGACCCTGGAGCTGTGAAGCAATTGTGCTAACCACTATGCTACCATGCTGCCTTAAATACTGAGAATACATTGCTGCTATATAAGTACAAGTTGCCCCTGCTGCAGTGATGAGGGGAGTTCAACCCACTTATCGTTCATTCCACTCTTGTCGAACAAAATATTTGTAAACTACTTTTCATGGGTGTACCTTCAAGTGAAAACCAACGCCTGCAAAAGATATGTGACTGCTGAAGCAGAGAGAAAATTGAAGAAAGATACTGCACCTTTCGGCTGTTCTTTAAGCCGCAGTGGTAGTCTGGCGTGTACAGGGATAAGAGGACAGGTTCTCTCATTTTAAATTAGAACGCATGTATCTTGTTGAGACATTGCCATCGTGTTATTGCTACTGGACTAGAAATCGAGATGCCCAGGCTAAAGCCCCTTGGACGTGGGTTCTCGTGCATGAATCGCTGAAAGCTAGTATGCAGGTACAGCAGGTAATAAGAAAGGCAAATGGAGTTTTGACCTTTATAGCTAAAGGAATAGAGTTTAAAAGTAGGGATGTGTTGCTGCAACTGTACAAGGCATTGCTGAGACTGCACCTGAAATACTGTGTACAGCTTTGGCCACCATATTTGAGGAGGGATGTAATTGCCTTAGAGGCAGTTCCGAGGAGATTCACTAGATTGATTCCAGAAATGAGGGGCGAAATTCTCCCCCCCCCCCCCCACGACGGGTGGGAGAATAGGGGGAGGGCCTTCCCGACTTTTTTGACGCCCTCCCGCTATTCTCCCCCCCCCCGCCGAAATCCCGACAAGAATCGCTGCCGTCGTTTTTTTACGGCCGGCAGCGATTCTCAGCTGTTAGAAGGGCCGAAGTCCCAGCCCTTTACGACCTTTTTACGAACGGCAAACACACCTGGTCCTGCCGTTCGTAAAAACGTTGTGACAAACTCGCAAAAAATAACCATGGCACCGATTGGCACGGCAGTACCACGGCCGTGCCAAGGGTGCCATGGGCCCGCGATCGGTGGGCACCGATCGCGGGCAGCGGGCTCGATGCCCGCGCACTATTTGTCCTTCCGCCGCCCCGCAGTATCAATACGCGGGGCGGCTGAGGGGCAACCCGGCCCGCGCATGCGCGGGTTTCGCGCAAAAACGCGATGACGTCACCCGCGCATGCGCGGGTGGAGTCTTCCCACCTGCGCATGCGCGGCTGACGTCATATGACGCGTCAGCCGGCGCTAACTCCGGCAAGCAGGCTTAACGATTTTCGTTAAGCCCGACTTGTCGGAGCCTCCGACGTCGGGCTGCTAGCCCCGACGGGGGACCAGAATCGGTCCCCCGTCGGGAAGAGGCGCGCTGCCGTAAAACCCGCCCGGGTTTTACGGCAGTTTTACGATTTCTCCCGTTTTGGGAGAATTTCGCCCCACGGATTTGTCTTATGAAGAGAGATTGGGCAGTTTAGGCCTATTCTCTCAAGTTTAGAAGAGAGGAGAGCTAATTGAGGTATGTAAGATGATAAAAGGTATTGACAAAGTCGACGTAGAGAGGATATCGCCCCTTGTGGGGCAATCTAGAATGAGAGGTCACAGTTTTAGGATAAAGAGTAGCAAATTTAAAACAGAGGTGAGGAGAGATTACTTCTCTCAAAGGACTGTGAATTTGCAGAACTCACTACCCCAGACTGCGGTGGCTGCCAGGACATTGAGTAAATTTAAGGAGTAGGTAGAAAGGTTTTTAATTAGTAACGGGTTGAAGGCTTCTGGAGAAGAGGCAGGAAAGTGGAGTTGAGGCTGAGATGAGATCAGCCATGATCGTATTGAATGGCGGAGCGGGATCGAGGGGCTGAATCACCTACTCCTGCTCCTCATTCCTATGTTCTTAATTCCCACTATGCAACCTATATCCGTGATCATGGTGCTGTTGGGGAGTTCCAGGGTTTTGACCCAGCAACAGTAGAAGAACAGCGATATATTTGGAAATCAGGATGGTGAGCGACCTGCAGGTTGACCTGTCCTTCTTAGTGGTAAAGGTCACGGTTTGGAAGGTGCTGTTGAAGGTTTCTTGTTGAGTTCTTGCATCTTCTAGCCGGTACACTCGGCTATTACTGTCTGTCGGTGGTGGAGGGGGTGAATGTTTAAGGCAGTGGATTGGGTGCCAGTCAAGCAGGTTGCTTTGAATTGGGTGGTGTTGATCTTCTTGAATGTTTTTGGAGCTGCAGTCCAGCAAGCAAGTGGGGAGTATTCCATCACACTCCTGACCTGTGTCTTGTTGATGGTGGACAGGCCTTAGGAAGTCAGGAGGTGAGTTACTCCCTGCAGGATTCCGAACCTCTGACCTGCTCTTGAATTGGTGATGGTTGATCACCCTCCATGCCAACCACCTTCTTTTGGGGTGGTGGGAGCGGTGGAATTTGAAGGTGGTTCCACAGACGGATGTCCTTCTTGCTACTAACCCATTCCATTTATCTGGGCTGGAAGCTCAATGCCTTTCTCTGTGGAAGTTTAATTTTAGGATGCATAAAGCTATTTGAAGGGTGAGAGTGGCACCATGCAGATCACAGCAAACCTAGTCTGCCATGTCTCATGATGGCAACAACATCATAATGCATTTATCCAGCGCCTTTCATGATCTCTGGAGTTCTGTATCCAATTAAATTTTTAAAATTACAGTCACTGTTGTAATATAGGGAAAGGCAGCAGCCAATTTATGCACAGCAAGCTGCCACAAACATCCATCAAATGAGAGGGTTCAGTGATAAATGTGGGCCGAGGAATTGAAGAGATGTCCTCCATTTTTCTTTGTATCATGTCATGCCCACCTGAGAGGGCAGACTGACCCAATGGATGCACTTCTGGCAGTGCAGCAGTCCTTCAATGCTGCACTGGAGAATCATCAGAAATCATATGGGACTTGAACCTTCTGATTTAGACACAGTACCCACAGACCTTAGTTGGTACTCAGGGAAAGACCAACAAAGAGACTGCACACAATGCGGACTGGAAACTTCATGTTTAGTTCTCTTGAACAAGTTTCTGAAGGTGGACGTGTGGTTGCTGGAGCCGAACCCAAAGACAACCCGAGTATCGTTTCATAAAGTCTTCACTACCAGCCGATGATCGCAGACAGGGCGGAAAGGTGGCACAGTGGTTAGCACTGCCGCCTCATGGCATCAAGGACCCGGGTTTGTTCACGGCCCCGGGGTCACTGTCCGTGTGGAGTTTGCACATTCGCCCCGTGTCTGCGTGGGTCTCACTCCCGTAACGCAAAGATGCGCAGGTTTGGTGGATTGGCCACGCTAAATTGCCCCTTAATTGGAAAAAAATTAAATCTCAGATCGCAGAGGTGTAGTGATTGTTGCTCAGTGTACAAAGGGTTACAACCTCCCTGTGAACAAGCTTTATTCACATGAGTCTGTGTCGATGGTTCTGGTCTTTCGTTATACAGCAACTACACATTTCTTAAACGACTTGAGAAGCAAAGTTCTTAAAATACCCAAGGCACAGATTTCTAATGGAACATGAAACTGGGAATGTTGTAGAGATTTTGATTGTTTTGTTAAAATTGCAGGTTTCAATTTAGCTTAGTTTGTCACAAAAGATATGTGTTTTTTCTTTCTAAATTGAATTCTACTGTTACAAGCAGAGAAATATCACCCGTTAATAGAAACATGGCTCAGTTGCCCGTCGGGATTTTCTGGCCTGGCCGAGCGAGTTTTCACGTGGCGGATCCGGCCATCCATTTAAATCCCGGCTGACTTCGTTGGGACCAGATGATCCCGTCAGCAGGAGGGGCTGGAAAAATTCCCAACTACAGTTGCCAAACCTCCGGGAATTAAAGAGCAATCTCTCGCACACGAGCGGTGAGCGAGCCCGGGAGAGATGGAAAACGTGGCGATGACGAAAATAATTGTACGCGCTTTTTTTTTTTGCACACTTTTGTTGTTGAGAAAAGAGGTACATAGGGAGAATGTTCAGGTGATGAATCCTCCAGGAATGCACTCAGCAAGAGTTGGCAACCCGAATCTGCGCACCTTAGCTCGGCTAATACTTCGGTACAGAGGCCAAGTTGGAGATGGTGTCTTTCGGGTGGGATGTCAAACCGCTTGTAAGCCGTGAGGAAAACCGGTGGCATATTCGGGGAAGTGTAAGGGGAATCCCACACCCAACGTTCCCCTCGCAGCAAAATCAGATCGTCTGGTCGCCGATTTGCCCGTGGGATCTTGCTGTGCACACGCTGTCTTTGCCCTCTGCTGAACGCGGCCTCTCTTTCCACTCCCACCTCCCCTGCCGACATTCTTTTGTTGTGAGGTACGTTGGGATTTCTCGAGGATTTGGCAAAGGCTGTGAGGAAATGACATTCTTTTTCTCTAGATGGATGGTTTAGGGGCATGGGATGTCGAGCCAGCAGCTATAATACAGTTAGGTAGTAGACTACTTCTGTCCATTTCTGTCTGATCATGTTCCTGTGAAGTGCCCTGAGACATTTTTGTACATCAAGGCATTATACAAATGCGATTTGTTCTTACTCCTGTGCTATATATATCTATAAAATATTTACTGTTCTCCCATGCCCGTGAGTGGTTTTGTGTGTGTGTGTGTGTGTGTGTGTAATTCTCTTAAAGAGGGTCTATTGATTCTCCTGGACTGGGAGCCTGATATTCATGGTGTTCTGCAACCTGTGAGTCATCTCACATTTGAAAAGATGCTAACTCCCCTCTTTCCTCTTACCTAACGGTGACAGAAGCTGAGGCAGGCTATCCCTAATTCAATCAGAAAGAAAGAAGCCTCTGAGCCGCTCTATCTTTCCTCCTTTACAATGCCTCAGAAAACCTCTTTGACCATGCTTTTTGATCACCTGTCCTAAACTGTATCACATCGCCAGACTTTGTGTCATCTGCAAACTTAAACTCTCAATGCCCAAGTTCAGGTCATTCATAAATACCACAACTTTCTCAACCGCAGGGTGTCCCAAAGCGGCCCGCAGTGTAGTCACTGTTGGATTGTCAGCAGACCCGCTTTTCGTTTTGCACTATTTTCTACTTCCCCTATTTGGGATGGTGGTATTGTCACTGGGCTAGTAACCCCGAGACCCATGATAATGCTCTGGGTACCTGGTTTTGAATCCTGCCAGGGCAGATGGTGGAATTTGCACTAAATTTTTAAAACCTGGAATTAAAAATCTAATGACAACCATGAAACCATTGTTGATTGTTGTAAAAACCCTGGTTTTAGGGTTCACTAATGTCCTCCAGAGAAGGAAATCTGTCATCATTACCTGGCCTGGCCTACATGTGACTCCAGGCCCTCAGCAACGTGGTTGACTGGAGAACAGCCAATGTTGTCCCTTTGTTTGAGAAGGGAAGCAGGGATAATGCAGGTAATTATAGGCCGGTGAGCCTGCATCAGTGGTGGGGAAACTGTTGGAGAAGATAGCGAGGGACAGGATTTATTCAATTTGGAAGTGAATGGACTCATTAGTGACATGCAACATGGTTTTGTGCGGGGATGGTCACGCCTTACAAACTTGATAGAGATTTTTGAGGTGCCAAAATTAATTGGTGTGGATGTCATCTACATGGACTTTAGTAAGACGTTTGACAAGGTCCCTCATGGCAGACTGGTACAAAAGGTAAAATGGCATGGATTCGGGGTGTGCTTGCTAGGTGGATGAAGAACTGGCTTGGCAACAGGGGACATATGGTAGCAGTGGAGGGGAGTTTTTCAGAATGGAGATTTGTAACTAGTGGTGTCCGACAGGGATCAGTGCTGGGACCATTGTTGATTGCAATATATATAAATGATCTGGTAGAAAATATAGATGGTCCCTAATGGCAGGCTGATACAGATGACACTAAGATAGGTGAAGTTACAGATAGTGAAGGGGGCTGTCATAGAATATAGCAGAATATAGATAGATTGGAGAGTTGGGCAGAGAAATGGCAGATGGAGTTCAATCCCGAAAAATGCGAGGTGATGCATTGTGGAAGATCAAATTCAGGTGTGCATTAAACAGTAAATGGCAGAACTCTGAGACACATTGACATACAGAGGGACCTGGTCATTGAAGTCGATAGTTCCACGAAAGTGGACATGCAGGTGGATAAGAGGGTCAAGAAGGGATACAGCATGTTAGCCTTCATTGGCCGGGGCATTGAGATTAAGAATTGGCAGGTCATGTTACAGTTGTATAAAACTTTTGTTAGGCCACATTTGGACTAGTGCATGCAGTTCTGGTCACCACATTACCAGAAGGAGGTGGATTCATTTGAGAGAATGCAAAGAAGGTTTATTAGGATGTTGCCTGGTCTGGAGGGTGTTAGCCATGAGGAGAAGTTGAATAAACTTGGATTGTTTTTGTTGGAAAGATAAAGGCGGAGGGGAGATCTGATTGTCTACAAAATTCCGAGAGGCATAGACAGGGTGGATAGTCAGAAACGTTTTCATTGGGTGGAAGACTCAATTACAAGGGGGCACAAGTTCAAGGTGAGAGGGGGCAGGTTTAGGGAGGATATGCGGGGACAGTTTTTCACGCAGAGGGTGGTGGGTGCCTGGAACGCGTTACTGGTGGAGGCAGGCACGATAGCAACGTTTAAGATGTATCTTGATAGACACATGAAAGGGCGGAGAATGGAAGGATATAGATCATTTGGGCAATAAGTAGTTGTTCTAGAAAAGAAATCTGGATCAGAGCAGGCCTGGTGGGCTGAAGGGCCTGTTCCTGTGCTGTAATGTTCTCTGTTCTTGTTCTTTGACTCTTGACTGCCCTATCAACCTGAGTAGACCATTCAGCCCCTTAAAACTATTGTCCCATTCAATTAGACTGTGGATGATCTTAACTCATTGGCTCCATATCCTTTTATATTCAGTTATTCGTAAAGTTAATTCCACGTGCTAATTACTTTTTGTGTGAAGAAGGGACTTCCAAACCGCTACCACTTCCACTACCAACTAGACGGATAAGGGCAGCCGATGCATGGGAACGCCACTACCTGGAATTACCCCACCCTGACTTGGAAATAAATTGCTGTTCCTTCACAGTCGTTGGGTCAAAATCGTGGAACTCCCTCCATAACAGCGCTGTGGGTAGGTGTGCCGACACCACAGGGACTGCAGCAGTTCAGAAAACATCACCACAGCTGAACACCACCATCTCAAGGGAAACTAGGGAAGGATAATAAAAGCTGACCCAGCCAGTGAAGCCCACATCCCGCGACTAAATAAGTAAACTCTGTCACAATATACATCTATGTATATAATGGAGGGTGCGGTACATTTCAGCGCCGCCGTTTCAGCGCCGCCGTTTCAGCGCCGCCGTTTCAGCGCCAGGACTTTTCAGCGCCAGAAAAAAAAAATTCTCCAATGTTGTCATATAGTTATGACAGAATTTTTTTTTGGCACTAAGCAATTTACAAATCTGTAAGTTCATAAAATGAAATAAAACTCAAGTGTTAACAAAATGTTTTTATTGTAAAAGATCCACTTATAAAGATCCAAAAACAGTACATTAAAACAATTTACAAAGCTGTAAGTTCATAAAATCAATCATTAAAAAGAAAGTTCATTGGACATTCATTGGCTATTCATTGGAAAAAACGCATTTAGTTTGTTAAATTGTGCCCTATTGAACGAAGGTAGTCAATTTCATTCCTGCTGCCATATTCGGAAACAATTTTCAATATCCTCTCATCAGCTTTTCTATATTTAAGTAATTTTAATTGAGGTTCAATGCCAGCTAAAAGTTTCTCGAAGTGCTCGTCTCTTCACTTTTGAACATGCTTAAGGACATCAATGAACTTCCAGATAGTTGGGTGTGACATTAACAGTTCACTTTTCAATCTCCTGTTGGCCGCCTCAGCATAGTTATTTGTCCTGTCATCCCCATCTAATGTTCTTTGATACATTCGTTGTTCGTACCACTATTCTTTAAACAGAAATTTTCCTCGGTTTCTGGGGTGGGTTTATACATCATGTATTCATGAGGTAACTGAAGCTCTTGAATCGATCTTGGATTATCGGGGACCTGATTAACTTCGTCTCGTTTTCTACGAATAATTTTTCGCATTGCCTGCCTGTTTGGTAACTGTGCCATACCTGCCACGGACATTTTTTCAATGCACTTGTTGATAATCGTACTTGGAGGCTCACAAGTCTTTTCAGCCCGGTCTCTCGCATCAGTTATGACCTTTTCCACTTCGATAGCAACTGCAGATGGGGGATGAGTATGTTCGTTGATCTTTTCGATCACCTCTCTTTCTAGCGTGTGAATGCGGGCCTTGCACCTACCATCCTCATGGCATCGCCAAAACTTAACTTGCTTTTGTTTCTTGCTTTCTTTGTCGAAACGATATATAAAACCTTCATGACAGAACTTCTCTCTGCCTCACTTGCTTTTCACTGATTCAGCCATGGGTTTAAAGATATGGAACTTACCAAATTTACCAAAAGAAATTTACCAGATAACTAAGTAAGTATAAAAACTTGTTAACAAAACTCTAACATTATCTAAACAGTAATCATAATAAAACTCCAACAAAATCTAAAGACAGTTAGAACGATGAAACGACCAAATAACTAAGTGTAAAAGCTGGTATACCTGTGTCATACCTGTGACCATACTCAAGAATGATTTCTGAATGAATGAGCGCTGAAACATCCTGGCGCTGAAATATTTGGCGCTGAAACGTCCTGGCGCTGAAACGGCGGCGCTGAAACGTCGGTGCTGAAACGTCGGCGCTGAACTGTCCCATTCCCTATAATGGAGTGCAGATAGGCAGTGATTGACACACAGGATGACCATTAAGCAGACAGAACAGAGCAGCCAATCACCAGACAGGACACGACCACTATAAAGCCAGAGGGCACTAGGTTTCCCACTCTCTGGGGACCCAGCCTCTGAGACAGTCAGAGTCCATGAGCTAACCAGTGCAAACACCATGCGGTAGCTAGTAAGTCTGGTCAGGCTAGTACCAGGTCTCCAGTCAGTTCAGTATAGTGTCAACCCACAGCTGAACATGTATAATAGTTTAGACGTTAAACAAAATCGTGTTGCATCTCATCAAGTGTTGGAGGTCTGTCTCTCGCTACACTGCATCAAGTGCAATCCACATCGACCCAGCCAGCCCAACACATCAAACTCAGCTACTAAAAATAAACAAGAGAACATTAATTTGAGATGGGCAAAGAAATGCTGGGGGAAAATGGATCGTGAGTCTGTAAATAAGGAAAAAGAGAAAGGTTTACATTTATATTGCACTTTTCACAGTATCGGAATTCTCAAAATGCTTCACAGCCAATGAAGTACTTTCGGAAATGTCGTTATCATTGGCATGCAGCAAACGCAGCAACCAATTTGTGCACAGCAAGCTTCCACAAATAACAAGAGGGCAATGACCAGCTAATCTGGGGCACGATTCAGCGGACTGAAGTCAAAGTCCGTTGAATGGTGGATTAGTGGGGTGTTTCTCGGCGGCTGCAGCATCAAGAAACATTCCGCTATTCAACAACACTTTGCCCGTTTTTTTTAATCCTCTGGGAGATTCCCTCTGGCTGTCCCGATCTTCCCCAGCCCCTTTCAGACCACCCCCTTCTTTGAGATCCCTATTCACCTCCTCTACCTTAGGTAAGCCCCTGGGAACACCCCCTCCCCTCATTCCTATGCTAGCTGGCAAGGCACTCCCCCCCCCTCCCCCCAAGCCTGACCCCTGGCAGTGCCAACTGGGTACCTGGACACCCTGGCATTGTCAGGATGGCATTGCCAAGGTGCTGGGTGACACTGCCACGGGTGCCAGGTTAGCAGTGCTAAGCTGCCCGGGTGTCGGGGGAGGACCCTGCCCTGTCAGCGACCACCCAGGGGTCTCCAATGGGTTTGGAGACCCCGCCCCAGTTGTTGTTATGACTGGTCCACGTTTGTGTGGACCAGCACTGAACGTCACCCTAGAGAGGTCACCCACAGCAGTTGGTAAGTCCCAGCAACCGGGTGAACCTGAGGTCCAGATCGTGCCAGGCGGAGTGACTCAGGTGACTTGCGATCGCCCCGGGCCTGGAGCCCACTTTGGGGCTCACTCAGGTTTCAGCGGATTTGCACCGAGTGCAACGGGATTGCTGAATCGCTCCCTTGGTTATTTGTGATTCTGGCTCAAGGATAAACTTTGGCCAGGAGACAATAGCTGTTCCCACTCTTCTTTGATGAAGTGCCACAAGATCTTTTACATCCATGCCCCGGAGGTTGATGAGAGGGGCTTTGGTTTAATGAGCGAGATTTTGCCAGTCAGGACCTCCGGGTCTTGGCAATTCCCAGCTGAGTTTAACAGACCATTTGTGGATTCATCAAACTTTACTGCGAGACTGAGAAATACTGGCAAATGTCTCATTTGGAAGACAGGCCCTCCAACAGTGCAATCACCTCCTTCTCCAACAGTGCAATCACTCCCCTCCAACAGTGCAATCACCCCCCACCCCCCTCCAACAGTGCAATCACCTCCCCCTTCTCCAACAGTGCAATCACTCCCCTCCAACAGTGCAATCACCTCCCCCTTCTCCAACAGTGCAATCACCCCCCCCCCCCACCCACTCACTGGAGGGTCTGCCGTGAATTTTGTGCTAAACTCCAGAGTGGGTCTTGAACCAGGGAATTCTTGTGATTTAGAGATAATCATACCATCAGCAGCATCCCGAATGACGCTGTAAGATGGATGAGAGCTTGACCAATATTAAAGGGTTGAGCTTACGACTGCAAACTTTGCATGCACATCGGTAGCTTTCATTTCCATCATGTTTTTCAGGCAAAGGCGATATATCAGAGTGCTTGGCAGCCAACAGCTGCCAGCTGCTAACGGGCATCTAACCCAGAACCAAACGACTCAAAATCCTGAAGTAACATTTGGAGATTTTATCCTCAAGGTGATAATCCAATTCTTTCCCTTTCTCATGAACTGTTTGGCCGTGGGCAATAATGAGTGGAAAAATGAAGCATGCGCGAATCTGAAGCCGAGGGAGGACTTCAAAGAAATAAAACATTGTGACTGAAGGAGCTGGCATCAATCAGACAATAAGATGTAAATTTATGATAACACCTTTGAAACTATTTCCCCATTGGAATTGTATTAAGGAGTGAGTTAGTTGTTATCGGTGAAATTGTTTCTGAAGTTGGGGATTTGCTTTGATAGAAAATGAATATTTTTTGCACTACCCTGTCATATCTGTTAACGCTTTCACGTGTAACTTGGGGAACTAAGACTCTAACGAGATTAGGAGAAGTGTTGCCTTTGAACTCTATATTATTCAGCTCCTATTGTTCATAGAATCATAGAATTTACAATGCCGAAGGAGGGCATTCAGCCCATCAAGTCTGCACCGGCCCTGAAAAACAGCACCCCTACTTAAGCTCATGCCTCCACCCTATCCCCATAACCCAGTAACCCCACCTATTATTTTGGACACGAAGAGGCAATTTATCATGGCCAATCCACCTAACCCGCACATCTTTGGACTGTGGGAGGAAACCGGAGCATCCGGAGAAAACCCACAAAGTCACGGGGAGAATGTGCAGACTTCATACAGACAGTCCCCAAGGCCGGACTTAAACCCGGGACCCTGGAGCTGAGGCAGCAGAGCTAACCACTGTGCCACCGTGCCATTCCTCTGCTTTTAAGGCAAGCTTGTATTTTTCTGTTCCCTGTTGAATGAGGACTCCGCCGGATGATTGAATGTCAGTGCTCCTGTTCTGTTGTCAACTCATGGGTGCCCCCAATTTCTGGCCTTGCCAAGGACATCCACATCCCACACCCCAAGAATTATATTAAATAGAAACCTGCAAACGCTCGGGATTTTCACCAGTGAAAACGAAATGATTCTTGGCTCACCCTCCATTCCGAAAACAAAAGTTTTCCTTTCCAACCGACCCCTTGCTTTGTTTCACTGAAAGCTATTCCCTTTTTACACAGCCCTGCTGCGGCAGTGTTCAAAATCTGTGATCAGAATTATCATTACTGTTTTCCAAATAACATACTTGAAAAGCAAAGAGCTGTGCAGGGCTGACACAATAAATGTCATGTTTGCTTTTAGAGTCAGCTTTCTTCGATTGCTTCCAATGGGGAGTGGCAGTGGTGGGGGGAGGGGGGGGGGCCTGCGATTGAAGACAGTTTTTGTTCTACAATTTGGGCATAATTGGCCGAAAATGGGAGGTGAAATTATTTTTCTTTGGTTGGAGCACAATGGAAAACTGTTTACAATGATTTCAACAATCCATTGGATGCTATTTGTGTGACAGGCAAAGGGATTGAGACTCCTGAATGCACACAGACAAATTGTTTACTGATTGCGCGGTTTACTCGGAGACACCTAACTTTGATAAGTTCAAAGCAGGCAAATGAAGAACAAAAGAGAATTGCGCGGGTAAGTAAAATTACAGATCTTATCACATTGTTTAGTCATTTTGCTGCAGAAAGACAGCAATTATTGTGGTTCATGCTTTGAAAGAGCTAACCGGAGAGGATAGCTGAAGAGAGGATTTGTATCAAGCTTCTGTTTCTTTGATAATTTTGTTTTTTTCCATTTTAAAGTCCTTGATTTAATCCCCGTTCCCTTGTTGGCCGTCCAAAGGGACGCGTGAGGCTGGGGTTAAGGTTAGGCCCCAAAACGTACTGATATGTACCAATATGCACCAAATAGAGTCTAAGCCGTGACAGGCAAGCGGGGAGGGGGGCCCACTTTACAGTCAAAGATTGCGGACCGATGGCGTCAGTGGAACTGAGATGTGATTTTATTGACATGTTGGGGTTGGCGGAGGCCCGTACAGTGTTGAATCCGAACGGCAGACTGGGTCACACTGGGCAGAAGAGGCCAAGGCTAGCTTCGTACGCTGAGCATCACGAGAACGCGAGACTGCCACATCCCCAAACCCCAGGAAGAATCTGTCCCACCCCGCTCCACCACAGTCCTGGTCTTGCCCATCTCAGCAGATTCTGGCACTGCCAGATGCAGCTCCCAGCCCAAAGGCAAGGTCATGATGAGGGCCATTGCTTCTGGTCAGTGGCTTCCGAACTAGTTTGTCACTCCCACATTTATCCTCCAACCTAAATCAGTGAAGTAGATGATTTAATCGTGTATCTTATTATGGGACTCTCAAATTGGCTGCTGCTTTTCCGACATTAATGATGAATGAAAAATGAAAGAAAATCACTTATTGTCACAAGTAGGCTTCAAATGAAGTTACTGTGAAAAGCCCCTAGTCGCCACATTCTGGCACCTGTTCGAGGAGGCTGGTACGGGAATTGAACCATGCTGCTGGCATGCCTTGGTCTGCTTTAAAAGCCAGCAATTTAGCCCTGTGCTAAACCAGCCCCAATAATAGCCGCTTATTGTCACAAGTAGGCTGCAATGAAGTTACTGTGAAAAGCCCCTAGTCGCCACATTCCGGCGTCCGTTCGGGGAGGCTGGTACGGGAATTTAACCCGCGCTGCTGGCATGGTTCTGCATTGCAAGCCAGCTATTTAGCCCACTGTGCTGAACTAGCCCCTTGTCCATAATTGTACATAAACCCCAAATGTACATAATTGCCTGTGAATTGCTTGGTGCTTGTCATGAACAGTATATTTAATTTTTTCAAATTCATGTTCCGGGATTGGTATCGCTGGCAAGGCCAACAATTACTTTGCATCATGGGTTGCCCTTGAGAAGGTGGCAGTGAGTCTTCTTTAACCTCTGCAATCCATGTGGTGTAGTTACACCCACAGTGCTGTTAGAAAAGGAGTTTCAGAATTTTGACGCAGTGACAGTGAAGGAACAGCGGGTGATACAGGTGCAGGTTAGGCTGGTGTGTAAACCTGCAGTTGGTGGTATTCCCATGCTTCAGCTACCCTGGTTCTTCTCACTGGTAGAGATCACAGGTTTGGAAGGTGGTGCCAAAGGAGATTTGGTGAGTTGCTGCAGTGTGCCAGGTAGATGCTACACGCTGTGCATCAGTGATGGATAGAGTGAAGGTTTCAGGTTGTGAATGGGCTGTCGATAAAGCAGACTGTTTCAATCTTGATTGTTGTAGCAGCGCTCATCCAGGCATGGTGTGTATATTCCAGCACACCCCTGACATGTGCCGTGTTGATTGATAAGTTCTAGAGCCGATATTCCCTCGACTCCGTATGGGTGTGTGGCCATGCAGCAGCCTTGAATGTATCATAATGTGCCGTACACACAAAAGAAATAAAGAGAGCAATATTTGCAAAATGAGTTGAGACATATTCATAGAATCTTTACAGTCTAGAAGGAGGACATTCAGCCCATCGTGTCTGGACCAACCTTCTGAAGGAGCACCTCACCAAGGCCCATACCCTATCCTACACCCGTAACCCCACCAAACTGGGCATTAAAGGGCAATTTAGCATGGCCAATCCACCTAACTTGCATATCTTTGGAGTGTGGAAGGAAACCAGAGCACCCGAAGGAAACCCACACAGACACGGGGAGAACGTGCAAACTCCACACACTCAACCAAGGCTGGAATTGAACCCGGATCCTTGCCGCTGTGAGGCAGCAGTGCCAACCATTTGCTACAGATTTCCCAGCATCTGATTCCTCCCTAGTTCTGGAATTTATGTGGTTGGCCCAGCTAAGCTGCTGGTCAATGGCGACTCCGTTGTTGATAGGTGATTTAATGATGGTATGCCATTGAACGTCAAAGATCTTTGGTTAGTGATGAGCATTGCCTGGCACTTGTATGGCACAATTGTTACTTGCCACTTATTAGCCCAAGCCTGGATATTGTCCAGCTCTTGCTGAATAAGGACAATAACTGTTTCAATACCTGAGGAGATGCTAATTTCACTGAATACTAAACACTATCAATGAACATTCCACTTCTAGCACTATGTTTGAAGGAAGGTCATTGATGAAGCAGCAGACGTTGGTTGGGCCTGGGACACTACCCTGAGGAACTTCTGCAGTGATATCCTGGAGCTGAGATGATTGACCTCCAACCACCACAACCATCTTCCTTTGTGCCAGACATGACTCCGACCAGTGGACAGTTTTCCCTGCTAATTCCCAGAATTTTGCTGGGGCTCCTTGATGCCACATTCTGCCAAATGCTGCCTTGGTGTCAAGGGCAGTCACTCTCACCTGACCTCTGGAATTCAGCGCTTTTATTTATGTTTGGACCAAGCCTGGAAGAGGCCAGGAGTCAAATGGTTCTGGCAGAACCCAAACTGATTAATAAGCTGGTTATTGCTAAGTAAGCGCCACTTAATAGCACTGTCAAAATTTGTTTCAGTTTCCTGACCATCGAGAATAGACTGATGGGGGTGGTAATTGACCAGATTGGATTTGTCCTGTTTGTTGTGGGAAGGACATAATTGGGTAATTTTGAAAATTGTGCAGATGCCAGTACGGTAGCTGCACTGGAATAGCTAGGCTAAGTACATAGCTTTTTCTGGAGCACAAGTCTTCAAGCACAAAAAGAAGGATGTTGTCATGGGTGGCTGCCGATACTGTGTCCAGTGTATTCAACCATTTCTGGGTGTCTCGTGGAGTGAATCAAACTGATTGAAGACTGGCATCCGTGATGCTGCGGAGCTCAGGAGGAGGTAGAGATGGATCATCCACTCAGCACTTCTGGCTGAAGACGCTTGCAGACGCTTCAACCTTGTCTTTTGCACTTAGGCATGCGCAAGATCTTCCGAGCAGGAGCACAGAACGCTGGTGACAGATCCAACTCACGCCTTATCAGTTCCTCTGCATATCAAGCATTAGATAAGACAGCTAACCTTCAGCTAAACTTAGGAATAATCACTCAAAGCGCGAAGAAAAAAACGCTTCCTGTCAGTTTGATGATTACCCACAGCTGCTGGAGGTGGCTTGATGCCACGATTCCAGGTGAAAGAGCTATAAGTGAAACAAAACATGCTTTGAAGCAACCAGCTTTTCTCTGGCTGTGCAGATGGTAGAAACTAAAAGGCTGAGCAACTTGAAGAAAATTTCAGCAAGTATTACTTTTCAATGACATAAAAACGTAACAGCATCCAAATCTGGAGCGGTTTTGCGTTTGGCACGAATGTCAAAGCTGTTATGGGGACAGGGTGGGGGTGTGGGTAGGGTGCTCTTTCGGAGGGTTGGTGCAGGCTCGATGGACCTAATGGCCTCCTTCCGCACTGTAGTTATTCTATGATTCTATGCATGGATTACCGGCAGGGTGAGGGTAAATGTAGAGTCGCCAGAGTCCCAGATAACCATAGGCTGCTTTCCCCTCTGAGGGAGAGAGCTGACTGCTGGTGATTTAACCCGAGGGTCACGACACCTTAGATGAGGGCAAGGTTGAGAAGGCAGGGCCTTCATGAAAATCTCCGGGAGGTAGATCTAATATGATGGCAGACCAGGCATTATAATAATAATAATCTTTATTATTGTCACAAGTAGGCTTACATTAACACAACAATGAAGTTACTGTGAAAATCCACTAGTCGTCACACTCCGGCGCCTGTTCGGGTACACTGAGGGAGAATTCAGAATGGCCAATTCACCTAACAGCACGTCTTTCGGGATTTGTGGGAGAAAACCGGAGTACTCGGAGGACACCCACGCAGATATGGGGAAAATGTGCAGACTGTGCACAGACAGTAACCCAAGCAGGGAATCGAACCCGGGTTCCGGGTTCTGAAGGATCAGTGCTAACCACTGTGCTACCACTTCACCCACCCAGGAACCACTTCTTTGCATAGCGAAACATGAAGATCTAACTCCCTCTGAAGGTTATTGTGGCACTGGGGAGGGTGGGGGGGGGGGGGGGGGGGGGGGGCGGAATCAAATGAAATTTTATGTCAGAAGGTGGTGACGTTGTCATGTCACTGGATCAGTAATCCAGAGGACCAGTCTAATGGACTGCGGACACAGTTCAAATCTCACCCCGCCAGCTGGTGGAATCTAAATTCAATTCATAAAGTCTGGAATTGAAAACTACTAACCATGATATTATCATCAATGGTTCTAAAAACCCAACTTGTTTATGAAGGAAATCTGCCATCCTTACCTGGTCTGGCCTGCATGTGACTCCAGACCCTCAGCAATGTTGACTCTTAATTGCTCCCAAGGGCAATAAAGGCTGGGCATCAAATGCTGGCCTTGCTAGTCACCCCCACATTCCATGAACAAATAAAATAAAACTGGGATTGTTATACTTTTGCTGGGTAGGGACATCAAGGGTTGCAGATGGAATTAATGTATCGATAAACCATGATTTAATTGAATGGTGGAGAATGGGCAGCACGGTAGCACAAGTTTCTAGCACTGTGGCTTCACAGCGCCAGTATCCCAGGTTCGATTCCCCGCTGGGTCACTGTCTGTGCGGAGTCTGCACGTTCTCCCCGTGTCTGCGTGGGTTTCCTCCGGGTACTCAGGTTTCCTCCCACAGTACAAAGACGTGCAGGTTAGGTGGATTGGCCATGATAAATTGGGTAGGGTGGAAGTGAGGGCTGAAGTGGGTCGATGGAGACTCGATGGGCCGAATGGCCTCCTTCTGCACTCTATGTTCTATGTTTGAAGGGCTCATTTCCATCCATTTAAATGGAGTAGAGGAATGATTGAATGGTGAAACAGGCTTGATGAGTGATGTGTTGGGCAGGCTGGGTCGATGTGGATTGCACTTGATGCAGTGTAGCAAGAGACAGACCTGCAACACTCGGTAAGATGCAACACGATTTTATTTAACGTCTTAACTACTACACATGTTCAACTGTGAGTTGACACTATGCTGACTTGACTGGAGACCTAGTTCTAGCCTGACCAGACTTACTAGCGACCACATGGTGTTTGCACTGGCTAGCCTACGAACTCTGACTGTCTCAGTGGCTGGGTCCAGAGAGAACGGGAAACCTAGTGCCCTCTGGCTTTATAGTGGTAGTATCCTGTCTGGTGATTGGCTGCTCTGTTCTGTGTGCTTACTGGTCATCCTGTGTATCAATCACTGCCTGTCTGCACTCCATCATATACATAGATGTATATTATGACAATGAGAAGAATGACTTCTTATTCCTCTATCACAAAATGGTGGAGAGGAATGATTGAATGGTGAAACAGGCTTGATGGCTGAATTTAACATGGAGAAGATCTGCTGAGGAACCTCAGTGAAGAGACAACTGGAGTTCGGGAAAGAGTGAGGGAAGGTGGACAAAAGGACAGATAAAGGGGATTAAGAAGAGCATCCAAAATTTGGCACATGATGCAATGACAGCTCTATTATTCAGGAAGCAGAGGGCATGTGACTGGATGCACAGTCCGCCACAGGTACTGGAGGGCAAGTGACTGGATGCACAGTCTGCCACAGGTACTGGAGGGCAAGTGTCTGGATGCACAGTCTGCCACAGGTACTGAAGGGCAAGTGACTGGATGCACAGTCCGCCACAGGTACTGGAGGGCAAGTGTCTGGATGCACAGTCCGCCACAGATACTGGAGGGCAAGTGACTGGATGCACAGTCCGCCACAGGTACTGGAGGGCAAGTGTCTGGATGCACAGTCTGCCACAGGTACTGGAGGGCAAGTGTCTGGATGCACAGTCCGCCACAGGTACTGGAGGGCAAGTGTCTGGATGCACAGTCCGCCACAGGTACTGGAGGGCAAGTGTCTGGATGCACAGTCCGCCACAGGTACTGGAGGGCAAGTGACTGGAGGGCAAGTGACTGGATGCACAGTCTGCCACAGGTACTGGAGGGCAAGTGACTGGATGCACAGTCCGCCACAGGTACTGGAGGGCAAGTGACTGGATGCACAGTCCGCCACAGGTACTGGAGGGCAAGTGACTGGAGGGCAAGTGTCTGGATGCACAGTCCGCCACAGGTACTGGAGGGCAAGTGTCTGGATGCACAGTCCGCCACAGGTACTGGAGGGCAAGTGTCTGGATGAACAGTCCGCCACAGGTACTGGAGGGCAAGTGACTGGATGCACAGTCCGCCACAGGTACTGGAGGGCAAGTGACTGGATGCACAGTCCGCCACAGGTACTGGAGGGCAAGTGTCTGGATGCACAGTCCGCCACAGGTACTGGAGGGCAAGTGACTGGATGCACAGTCCGCCACATGTACTGAAGGGCAAGTGTCTGGATGCACAGTCCGCCACAGGTACTGAAGGGCAAGTGACTGGATGCACAGTCCGCCACAGGTACTGGAGGGCAAGTGTCTGGATGCACAGTCCGCCACAGGTACTGGAGGGCAAGTGACTGGATGCACAGTCCGCCACAGGTACTGGAGGGCAAGTGTCTGGATGCACAGTCCGCCACAGGTACTGAAGGGTAAGTGTCTGGATGCACAGTCCGCCACAGGTACTGAAGGGTAAGTGTCTGGATGCACAGTCCGCCACAGGTACTGGAGGGCAAGTGTCTGGATGCACAGTCCGCCACAGGTACTGGAGGGCAAGTGTCTGGATGCACAGTCCGCCACAGGTACTGGAGGGCAAGTGACTGGATGCACAGTCCGCCACAGGTACTGAAGGGCAAGTGACTGGATGCACAGTCCGCCACAGGTACTGGAGGGCAAGTGACTGGAGGGCAAGTGACTGGATGCACAGTCCGCCACAGGTACTGGAGGGCAAGTGTCTGGATGCACAGTCTGCCACAGGTACTGGAGGGCAAGGGTCTGGATGCACAGTCTGCCACAGGTACTGGAGGGCAAGTGACTGGATGCACAGTCTGCCACAGGTACTGGAGGGCAAGTGTCTGGATGCACAGTCTGCCACAGGTACTGAAGGGCAAGTGACTGGATGCACAGTCCGCCACAGGTACTGGAGGGCAAGTGTCTGGATGCACAGTCCGCCACAGATACTGGAGGGCAAGTGACTGGATGCACAGTCCGCCACAGGTACTGGAGGGCAAGTGTCTGGATGCACAGTCTGCCACAGGTACTGGAGGGCAAGTGTCTGGATGCACAGTCCGCCACAGGTACTGGAGGGCAAGTGTCTGGATGCACAGTCCGCCACAGGTACTGGAGGGCAAGTGTCTGGATGCACAGTCTGCCACAGGTACTGAAGGGCAAGTGACTGGAGGGCAAGTGACTGGATGCACAGTCTGCCACAGGTACTGGAGGGCAAGTGACTGGATGCACAGTCCGCCACAGGTACTGGAGGGCAAGTGACTGGAGGGCAAGTGACTGGATGCACAGTCTGCCACAGGTACTGGAGGGCAAGTGACTGGATGCACAGTCCGCCACAGGTACTGGAGGGCAAGTGACTGGATGCACAGTCCGCCACAGGTACTGGAGGGCAAGTGACTGGAGGGCAAGTGTCTGGATGCACAGTCCGCCACAGGTACTGGAGGGCAAGTGTCTGGATGCACAGTCTGCCACAGGTACTGGAGGGCAAGGGTCTGGATGCACAGTCTGCCACAGGTACTGGAGGGCAAGTGACTGGATGCACAGTGCGCCACAGGTACTGGAGGGCAAGTGTCTGGATGCACAGTCCGTCACAGGTACTGGAGGGCAAGTGACTGGATGCACAGTCCGCCACAGGTACTGGAGGGCAAGTGACTGGATGCACAGTCCGCCACAGGTACTGGAGGGCAAGTGTCTGGATGAACAGTCCGCCACAGGTACTGGAGGGCAAGTGACTGGATGCACAGTCCGCCACAGGTACTGGAGGGCAAGTGACTGGATGCACAGTCCGCCACAGGTACTGGAGGGCAAGTGTCTGGATGCACAGTCCGCCACAGGTACTGGAGGGCAAGTGACTGGATGCACAGTCCGCCACATGTACTGGAGGGCAAGTGTCTGGATGCACAGTCCGCCACAGGTACTGAAGGGCAAGTGACTGGATGCACAGTCCGCCACAGGTACTGGAGGGCAAGTGTCTGGATGCACAGTCCGCCACAGGTACTGAAGGGCAAGTGACTGGATGCACAGTCCGCCACAGGTACTGGAGGGCAAGTGTCTGGATGCACAGTCCGCCACAGGTACTGAAGGGTAAGTGTCTGGATGCACAGTCCGCCACAGGTACTGGAGGGCAAGTGTCTGGATGCACAGTCCGCCACAGGTACTGGAGGGCAAGTGTCTGGATGCACAGTCCGCCACAGGTACTGGAGGGCAAGTGTCTGGATGCACAGTCCGCCACAGGTACTGGAGGGCAAGTGACTGGATGCACAGTCCGCCACAGGTACTGAAGGGCAAGTGACTGGATGCACAGTCCGCCACAGGTACTGGAGGGCAAGTGACTGGAGGGCAAGTGACTGGATGCACAGTCCGCCACAGGTACTGGAGGGCAAGTGTCTGGATGCACAGTCTGCCACAGGTACTGGAGGGCAAGTGTCTGGATGCACAGTCTGCCACAGGTACTGGAGGGCAAGTGACTGGATGCACAGTCTGCCACAGGTACTGGAGGGCAAGTGTCTGGATGCACAGTCTGCCACAGGTACTGAAGGGCAAGTGACTGGATGCACAGTCCGCCACAGGTACTGGAGGGCAAGTGTCTGGATGCACAGTCCGCCACAGATACTGGAGGGCAAGTGACTGGATGCACAGTCCGCCACAGGTACTGGAGGGCAAGTGTCTGGATGCACAGTCTGCCACAGGTACTGGAGGGCAAGTGTCTGGATGCACAGTCCGCCACAGGTACTGGAGGGCAAGTGTCTGGATGCACAGTCCGCCACAGGTACTGGAGGGCAAGTGTCTGGATGCACAGTCTGCCACAGGTACTGAAGGGCAAGTGACTGGAGGGCAAGTGACTGGATGCACAGTCTGCCACAGGTACTGGAGGGCAAGTGACTGGATGCACAGTCCGCCACAGGTACTGGAGGGCAAGTGACTGGAGGGCAAGTGACTGGATGCACAGTCTGCCACAGGTACTGGAGGGCAAGTGTCTGGATGCACAGTCTGCCACAGGTACTGGAGGGCAAGTGACTGGATGCACAGTCTGCCACAGGTACTGGAGGGCAAGTGTCTGGATGCACAGTCCGCCACAGGTACTGGAGGGCAAGTGACTGGATGCACAGTCCGCCACAGGTACTGGAGGGCAAGTCTCTGGATGCACAGTCCGC
Organism: Scyliorhinus canicula; assembly: GCF_902713615.1. Lineage (NCBI taxonomy): Eukaryota > Metazoa > Chordata > Chondrichthyes > Carcharhiniformes > Scyliorhinidae > Scyliorhinus > Scyliorhinus canicula. The sequence continues at coordinate 19,393,346 of NC_052148.1, read as the reverse complement.
CACAGGTACTGGAGAGCAAGTGTCTGGATGCACAGTCTGCCACAGGTACTGGAGGGCAAGTGTCTGGATGCACAGTCCGCCACAGGTACTGGAGGGCAAGTGACTGGATGCACAGTCCGCCACAGGTACTGGAGGGCAAGTGACTGGATGCACAGTCCGCCACAGGTACTGGAGGGCAAGTGACTGGATGCACAGTCCGCCACAGGTACTGGAGGGCAAGTGACTGGATGCACAGTCTGCCACAGGTACTGGAGGGCAAGTGTCTGGATGCACAGTCCGCCACAGGTACAGGAGGGCAAGTGTCTGGATGCACAGTCCGCCACAGGTACTGGAGGGCAAGTGTCTGGATGCACAGTCCGCCACAGGTACAGGAGGGCAAGTGTCTGGATGCACAGTCCGCCACAGGTACTGGAGGGCAAGTGACTGGATGCACAGTCCGCCACAGGTACAGGAGGGCAAGTGACTGGATGCAGTCCGCCACAGGTACTGGAGGGCAAGTGACTGGATGCACAGTCCGCCACAGGTACAGGAGGGCAAGTGACTGGATGCACAGTCTGCCACAGGTACTGGAGGGCAAGTGTCTGGATGCACAGTCCGCCACAGGTACAGGAGGGTAAGTGTCTGGATGCACAGTCTGCCACAGGTACTGGAGGGCAAGTGTCTGGATGCACAGTCTGCCACAGGTACTGGAGGGTAAGTGACTGGATGCACAGTCCGCCACAGGTACTGGAGGGCAAGTGTCTGGATGCACAGTCTGCCACAGGTACTGAAGGGCAAGTGTCTGGATGCACAGTCCGCCACAGGTACTGGAGGGCAAGTGTCTGGATGCACAGTCCGCCACAGGTACAGGAGGGCAAGTGTCTGGATGCACAGTCCGCCACAGGTACTGGAGGGCAAGTGTCTGGATGCACAGTCCACCACAGGTACAGGAGGGCAAGTGACTGGATGCAGTCCGCCACAGGTACTGGAGGGCAAGTGACTGGATGCACAGTCCGCCACAGGTACAGGAGGGCAAGTGACTGGATGCAGTCCGCCACAGGTACTGGAGGGCAAGTGTCTGGATGCACAGTCCGCCACAGGTACTGGAGGGCAAGTGACTGGATGCACAGTCCGCCACAGGTACAGGAGGGTAAGTGTCTGGATGCACAGTCCGCCACAGGTACAGGAGGGTAAGTGTCTGGATGCACAGTCCGCCACAGGTACTGGAGGGCAAGTGTCTGGATGCACAGTCTGCCACAGGTACTGGAGGGCAAGTGTCTGGATGCACAGTCCGCCACAGGTACTGAAGGGCAAGTGTCTGGATGCACAGTCCGCCACAGGTACTGGAGGGCAAGTGTCTGGATGCACAGTCCGCCACAGGTACTGGAGGGCAAGTGACTGAATGCACAGTCTGCCACAGGTACTGGAGGGCAAGTGACTGGATGCACAGTCCGCCACAGGTACTGGAGGGCAAGTGACTGGATGCACAGTCCGCCACAGGTACTGGAGGGCAAGTGACTGGATGCACAGTCCGCCACAGGTACTGGAGGGCAAGTGACTGGATGCACAGTCCGCCACAGGTACTGGTGAGCAAATTAAGTACCTTGAGCAAAGAAAAGAGAGGGGTGATCCAATTGAAGTTGAAAGTATTCCATCAGATCAATAAAGAGAGACCTTTTTCTACTGATGTGGGGGGAGAGATCAGAACAATGAGACATCGGGTCACCTTTTTAGTGAGTTAGCTGACTCCAGTGGCCTTTAAAAATGGCTGACAGGCCCTGATTCTGTAGCTTCCTCCCCCATTCCCAGCAATGGCAGTTTCAAATCAGCCAGAGAAGCAAATAAAAGGTCACCCGTCTATGCTGATCGAGGTGAAAGATTTGAACTCCTTCTTTCAATGTCTGGATGTTTATTTGGAAAAGATTAAGATGTGTGAACCGAGGTAAAAGCTCTGTTATTAATACTGGGATGGCTCTGTCGGATCGATACAGTTGGAGGCTTGTAGTAGGAGATTTCTGAATGGGTGTTTTTTCAAAGTACATTTCAAGACTTGCCATTATTATATGGCTCACTGTTTTTTTTGCGTACTTTCTTGAGTGGGTGTGGAGGATGCAAAATGGGAATGGAAGGAGTGCATGGACGCAGTATTGGGGGCAGGAAGGTGGTATGGGGGTATATGGTGGTATGGGGGTCCCGGACAGGTGCCGGAATGTGGCGACTAGGGGCTTTTCACAGTAACTTCATTGAAGCCTACTCGTGACAATAAGCGATTTTCATTTTTCATTTCATTTCATATGGGGGTTGATGATATGGGGAGGCTGTACGGGGCATAGGGGGTGGGAGGGAAATGAGGGGGTGTGAAGGCTGAGCACTCAAGGATCTAATAGTTTTTAATGCAACTACAATAGTGTCCCTGAGAACCTAGCGAGCCCACATTGGCACAGGCCCACCTAATGGTCACCTCCAAACTACCTCCAGAAGCAGCAGGCACGGTTGCGTCCAAACCCCAAATTCCCGAAATGAAAATATTGTTGTCAAGAGCCCTTTTAAAGGAGACGAGTTGAGAGATTTTCCAATTCAAACTTCTCAGACGCGATCCACGGGCCGCATTGCGCCCAAAAAGCAGTGCGACACGGCCAGAAGATGAAGGGAGATTCCCCCTTCCGGGATCTACCTGGCTCGCCACACCTCGTGAGGTCTAATGCAATCCCGCGAGATGTTTCGATGTGAACCTCGCCCACAATGGAAAGCAACATGAATCACTTTCTGGCAAATCTGCATATTAGAGTGAGGCAGCTAGTCTCACTCTAATATGCATTCCCGAGATCTAACCCGCTCACCTTGGAGATGTCAGGCGAGTGCCGTTCAGTGCTTGGTGCCACAAACGGGGGCCAGATGGAACTGCACTTGTGGGGGTCTCCCAGGGGATCGGAGGCCCCAGGTGCTGGTCCTCTGGGCAGGATGGCAACCTTGCACTTATGGTGCCACCTGGGCAGCCTGGCACTGCCAGCCTGGCACCCTGGTTCTGAGCCCAGGGAAACACCTGGCTAATCACGCACACTATCTCTGTTCCCATTTGAGTAGATTGTACCCCTCATCTCAAAGGTAAAAATTCAGACTATAATCTGAGTTGACATCCATAGAATTCCTACAGCACAGAAGGAGGCCTTTTGGTCCATCAAGTTTGTACCAAACCTCTGAAAGAACACTCATTCTATCCCCATCACCCTACCTAACCTACACATCCTTGGACACTGAGGGGAAATTTTTTCATCATGGCCAATCCACCTAACCTGCACATCTTTGGACCATGGGAGGGAACCAGAGCAGCCAGAGGAAAACCCACGCAGACACGGGGAAAAAGTGCAAACTCCACATAGACAAGGCCAGAATTGAACCTGGGTCCCTGGCGCTGTGAGGCAGCAGTGCTGACCACTGTGCCTCTGTGCTGCCCTATCAGGAAGCAATTCTGCACAGAAAGGGTCGTGGAAAGCCTGCTTGGGGTCAATTGGAATTTTCAAGACTGAGATTAGCAATTTTTGTTTGTTAAGGGGATTAAGAGATACGAGAAAGATGGGTAAATGGAATTGAGGTGCAAATCAGGCATCTTCTAATTAAATGACCAAGCAGGTGTCAGGGGATGAACGGCCACTTCCTGATCCAAATGTTACGAATTGGACTGAAGATGAGTTGCTGACACCAGTGGGAAGAGTCCAGCGACGAATTAACAGACATACACAGAACCATACAGAGAAAGTAGAAGCAGGAGGAGGCCATTTGGCCCGTTAAGCCTGCTCCGCCATTCATTATGATTATGACTGATCATCAAGTTCAATACCCTGATCCCGCCGTCCTCCCAAATCCCATGATTCCTTTTGCCCCAAGAGCTATTATCTAATTCCTTCTTGAAATCACACAAAGTTTTGGCCTCGACTACTTTCTGTGGTAGTGAATTCCACAGGTTCACCACTCTCTGGGTGAAGAAATTTCTCCTCACCTCAGTCCTAAACCTCAAACTATGACTCCTTTATGAATCTACCCTGTCTAATCCTATCCCCTCTCACTATTCTAAACGCCAATGAATATTATCAAAACCGATTTAGTCTCTCCTCACATGACAATCCCCCCATCCCAGGAATCAGCCTGGCAAACCTTCACTGCCCTCCTTCCATAGCAAGAACATCAGATAAGGCCACCAAAACTGCACACAATACTCCAGGTATGGCCTCACCAAGGTCCTGCATAATTGCAGTAAAACATCCCTATTCCTATACTCAAATCCTCTCACTATGAAGGCCAACATACCATTCGCCTTCTTTACTGCCTGCTCTACCTTCGCGCTTACTTTCAGCGACTGATGCACGAGGACACCAAGTTTCTCGCTGAGTATCCACCTCTCATAATTTACACCCATTCAAATAATAATCTGCCTTCCTATTCTTGCTACTGAATTGGATAACCTTTCATTCATCCACATTACACTGCATCTGTCATGCATATGTCCACTCACTCTGTCTGCCCAAATCCCGCTGAAGCATCTCTGCATCCTCCTCACAGTTCACCCTCCCACCCAACTTTGTATCATGTGCAAATCTGGAGATACTACACTTAATTCTCGCGTCCAAATGATTAATATATAATGTGAACAGTTGGGGTCCTAGAACAGATCCCTGCGGTACCCCACAAGTCACTGCCTGCCAATCAAAAAAATACCATTTATTTCAACTTTTTGCTTCCTGTCTGCTAACCAGCTTTCTGTCCATTTCAAGACACTACCTGTAATCCCATGTGCTTTAACTTTACATAGTAATCTGCTATGTGAGACCTTGTCAAAAGCCTTCTGAAAGTCTAAATAAACCACATCCAACGTTCTCCCTGCTCAACTTTACTAGTTACATCTTCAAATAATTCCACTAGATTTGTCAAGCATTATTTGCCTTTCTTAAATTTGTGTGGACTTTGCCTGATTACACCACTGCTTTCCAAATACTGTGCTATGAAATCATTGATAATGGGCTCCTGCAACTTCCGTATTACCAACATTATGCTCACTGTTCTATAGTTCCCTGTTTTCTCTCCACCTCCCTTTTTGAATAGCAGTGTTATATTAGCCACCCCGCAATCTGTAGGAACCATTCCGGAGTCCTAAGAATTTTGGAAAATGGAACTACTATTCCTGGAGCCACTTCCTTAAATACTCTGGGATGAGGATTATCATCCCCTGGAGATTTATCTGCCTTCATTCCCAATAATATCCCCAAAAATGTTTCTCTACCAATACTAATTTCTTTCACTAAAACTTGTATTTCTCAGACCTTCTAGTATATTATTCATGTCTTCCTTTTTCTCTTTAAATACCGATCAAAACTTTTACAGTCAGTTTTTATATTCCCTGCTAGCTAACTTTCTTAATGTATTTTCCCCTTCTTAATCAATCCCTTGGTCTGCCTTTGCTGAATTTTAAATTGTTCCCAATCCTCGGGTATATTGTTTTTTCTTGCTAATTTGTATCTTTGATTCTAATACTGTCTCCACTTTCCCTTGTAAGCCATGGTTTGGCCATGGTTCCCTTTCTTATCTTGATTCAAAATGGGAATAAACAACTTTTGGAGTTCACCTATTTGTTGCTTGAATGTCTGCCATTGCCTGTCTGCTGTCTTCCTTTCAGTAATGTTTACCAGTCCATCATAGCCAGCTCATGCCTCATACCCTCATAGTTGCCTTTATTGAGGCTCATCCCTGGTCTCAGAATCTCCTCACTCTTCACCTTGATAAAGAATTCTACCATATTATGATCACTCATTCCCAAGGGTTCTCTCACACTGTTTCTCATTGCACAACTAATCCTTTCTCATTGCACAACACCCAGTCCAGAATGGTCTGTTCCCTTCATGGTCCCTCAACATCCTGGTCCAAAACACCATCCCATATTCCAGAAATTCTTCCTCTATTATACTGTGACTCCTTTGAGCCCCCCAAGTTATATGCAGATTAAAGTCACAGATATTCCTTCATCACATGCATCTTTGATTTCTTGTCTCATGATATTCCCAACATTACCACTGCAGTTTGGTGGTCTGTACCACCTACAACATAGAACATACAGTGCAGAAGGAGGCCATTCGGCCCATTGGTTCTGCACTGACCCACTTAAGCCCTCACTTCCACCCTATCCCCGTAACCCAATAGCCCCTCCTAACCTTTTAGGACACTAAGGGCAATTTAGCATGGCCGATCCACCTAACGCAGACACGGGGAAAACGTGCAGACTCCGCACAGTGATCCAACGGGAATTTGAACCTGGGACTGACGCTGTGAAGCCACAGTGCCAGCCAATTGTGCTACCGTGCTGCCCCTCTACGAATGCTTTTTGCCCCTTGATGGCCCTTGATGTTTCTTAAATCCACCCATACAGATTCCACATTATCTGTACTGGTATCTTTCCTGAATATTGTATCAGCATCTTCTTTAATCAACAAGACAACTCCACCACCTTTTCCTTTCTGACTGTCCTTCCTAAAATCTGAATATCCCTCCTTGGTCACCTTGGAGTCATGTCTCTGTAATCCCAACTATATCATGCCCCTTTACATCTATCTGCCCAACTAATTCGTCCATTCTATTTCGAATGCTCCGAGTGTTCCGGTACAAAAGCTTAAGGCTGACGTTCCGTGTCCCCGTCCCTACTTTTTTTTTATAGTGTAATTTTCTGATAATGGACCTTGATTTCGCTGCCTATCACTTTTCTCCTTCTCCTTGCTGTATTTTTCTCTTGTTCTTGTTCCTCCCTGCTCTGAATCCTTACATAGGCTCCCAGCGCCCTGCCATATTCGTTTAAACCCTCCCGAATCGTTCTGGCAAGTAACCCCCCCCCTCCCCCTCCCCTCCCCTCCCAAGGACTGTGATTGCGGAATCAAATGCACAGGGGAGCTGAGAGAGATTGGAAAGGGCAGATGCTGTAGGTTGGTGAAGTTTTTTGAAAAAGAGTAAATTGTGAATGCTGGAACTCTGAAATCAAAACAGAAAGTGTTTGGAATATAGATCAGGCCTTTCAGTTGTTCAAAGGAAAAAGACAGGTCAATATTTTCCCCGAGGAAGGTACTTCACCCACATCAGCAACCTGCCTTTTTCTCTGGTGGGTTGATTTCTCTTCCTTATTTTTTATTCAAACTGACAGTTTCTAAAAAAACCTGGAGGTGCCAAAATACCATTCGATTTTGCTGTGTCTTGACTGAGAAGAGGTTGCTTTCCCCTGGCTAGAGAGACTGGAACTAGGTTCAGTCTCTGGACATGCGGCAAAGTTTCGGCCTGACTTCACTCAAAGAGTTCTGAACCTTGAAAATTCTCTAACCCAGAAGGTTGTTGGTTCTCAGTCCTTACATACATTTCACTGATAACCCTGGAATGAAGAACTTGCATGAGGAAGGGTTGAGGACTCTGGGTCTGTACTCATTGGAGTTTAAAAGGATGAGGGGGATCTTATTGAAACTTCCAGGACACTGCGAGGCCTGGATAGAGTGGACATGAAGAGGATGTTTCCACTTGTAGGAAAAACTAGAACCAGAGGACACCATCTCAGACTAAAGGGACGATGTTTTAAACTGAGATGATGAGGGATTTCTTCAGCCAGAGGGTGGTGAATCTGTGGAACTCTTTGCCGCAGTAGCCTTTGGAGGCCAAATCATTCAGTGTCTTTAAGACAGAGATAGATAGGTTCTTGTTTAATAAGGTGATCAGGGGTTATGGGGAGAAGGCAGGGGAATGGGGATGAGAAAATATGAACCATGATTGAATGGCGGAGCAGATTCAATGGGCCAAGTAGCCTAATTCTGCTCCTATGTCTTAGAGTCTTATGGTCTTCGGGCAGGAAATCCACCATCCTTACCTGGTCTGTCTTACATGTGACTCCATGCCCACAACAATGTTACTGAGTCTTAACTGAGTCTTAACTGCCCTCTGAAATGGCTCTAGAAAGCCATTCAGTTCATGGGTAATTAGGGGTGGGCAACAAATGCTGGCCCAGCCAGCAACATCCACGTCACATGAGAGAATAAAGAAAAATAAACTTGAGACAGAATTCAATAGGTGTTTGGATACCAAGGCACTGCACTGGTCTGCACTGTTGAATTCTGCTTTGGCTGAGTGAGAATGCATTTGGAGTTCGATGGAAACAGGGAGTTTGATTGGTGAGTTACATGCAGGCAAGTAGCAATTTCAGGGTAGCTAAATTTGGTCTTTAATTGGGTAATTTAGCTATTTAGTTGGGTAATTAAAAGCTGCACTCTATTTAGTTGCATTCTCGCAAAAGTAGTCAGCTGAGTTTCACTCAAGTGTAGCTTTGGTTGGTTAATTGTTCAACTGGTTCAAACCAGTAATTTGAAACCTATAAAAGCAGAAGCTTCTAAGTGCTGCTTGTCTGCACTGTGAGTGCTGCTTTAGCTGAGTGAGAGTGCATTTGGAGTTTGGTGCAAACAGGGGGGTGCGATTCTCCGAAATGGAGACAGAGTGTTCGCACCATCATGAACGCCATCGCGTTGCATGATGGCATGAAACGGGCGCGGGGACTATCGATTCTGGCCCCCTACAGCGCTGGAGCGGTTCACGCCGCTCCAGCTGTGGTACATGTTGGTAACAATGACATAGTTAGAAAGAGGGATGAGGTCTTGCATCAGGAATTCAGGAGCTAGGCTGCAGACCAAAAAGCAGGACTTCTCGGGTTGTAATCTCTGGATTACTCCCAGTGTCGCCCGCTAGCGAGTACTGTATAGAAATAGGAGAATAGTGCAGAGGAATTTGTGGATTAAGAGTTGGTACAGGAGGGAGGGTTTTAAATTCCTGGCAGCACGGTGGCCTAGTGGTTAGCACAACCGCCTCACGGCGCTGAGGTCCCAGGTTCGATCCCGGCTCTGGGTCACTGTCCGTGTGGAGTTTGCACATTCTCCTCGTGTTTGCGTGGGTTTCGCCCCCACAACCCAAAAATGTGCAGAGTAGGTGGATTGGGTGTTTCTCTGGTTGGCAATCAGTAGCTAGTGGTGTCCCTCAGGGATCCGTGTTGGGCCCACAATTGTTCACAATTTACATAGATGATTTGGAGTTGGGGACCACGGGCAATGTGTCCAAGTTTGCAGATGACACTAAGATGAGTGGTAAAGCGAAAAGTGCAGAGGATACTGGAAGTCTGCAGAGGGATTTGGATAGGTTAAGTGAATGGGCTAGGGTCTGGCAGATGGAATACAATGTTGACAAATGTGAGGTTATCCATTTTGGTAGGAATAACAGCAAACGGGATTATTATTTAAACGATAAAATATTAAAGCATGCCACTGTGCAGAGAGACTTGGGTGTGCTAGTGCATGAGTCACAGAAGGTTGGTTTACAGGTGCAACAGGTGATTAAGAAGGCAAATGGAATTTTGTCCTTCATTGCTAGAGGGATGAAGTTTAAGACTAGGGAGGTTATGTTGCAATTGTATAAGGTGTTAGTGAGGCCACACCTGGAGTATTGTGTTCAGTTTTGGTCTCCTTACTTGAGAAAGGACGTACTGGCACTGGAGGGTGTGCAGAGGAGATTCACTAGGTTAATCCCAGAGCTGAAGGGGTTGGATTATGAGGAGAGGTTGAGTAGACTGGGACTGTACTCGTTGGAATTTAGAAGGATGAGGGGGTGATCTTATAGAAACATTTAAAATTATGAAGGTAATAGATAGGATAGATGTGGGCAGGTTGTTTCCACTGGCGGGTGAAAGCAGAACTAGGGGACATAGCCTCAAAATAAGGGGAAGTAGATTTAGGACTGAGTTTAGGAGGAACTTCTTCACGCAAAGGGTTGTGAATCTATGGAATTCCTTGCCCAGTGAAGCAGTTGAGGCTCCTTCATTACATGTTTTTAAGGTAAAGATAGATAGTTTTTTGAAGAATAAAGGGATTAAGGGTTATGGTGTTCGGGCCGGAAAGTGGAGCTGAGTCCACAAAAGATCAGCCATGATCTCATTGAATGGCGGAGCAGGCTCAAGGGGCCAGATGGCCTACTCCTGCTCCTAGTTCTTATGTTCTTATGTTCGTATGTTATTGGCCATGCTAAATTGCCCCTTAATTGGAAAAAATATTTGGTTAATCTAAATTTAAAGAAAAAAAAAGGAAAAAAAAAAAAAAGGAGAGCAAAGAGGTGATATGAGAAATCTCCAGCTGGTAAAAATAGAGAAAATCTCAAGATATTCAATAAGTATATCAATGGGAAAAGGATAACTAGAGAAAAAGTAAGGCCCATTAGGGACTAATGGGAGAATTTGTGGGTGGAGCCAGAGGACACTGTAGGGTATTAAATGAATATTTCACATCTCAAGAGAATAAGGAGGCAGATATGGAACTTGGGGATAGAGACTATGAGGTTATTGGGAAAGTTGTCCTAGGGAGGGCAAGGTATTGGAGGTATTGGTGAGCTTAAAAGTGGAGAAATTTCCAGGTCTGGATGAATTGTGTTTCAGGATGCTGTGGGAGGTGAGGGAGGAGGTTGCAAGGGCCCTGATTTTTTTCTGGCCATGGAAGAGGTGCCAGAGGACTGGAGAACCGCAAATGTGGTCCCACTATTTTCGAAAGGCTGTCGATATAAGCTGGGGACTACAGACCAGTGAGTCTCTCATCAGTGGTAGGGAAACTAATGGAGGAAACTCTGAAGGAGAGAACCTATCTCCACTTGGAGAGGCCAGGTTTGATCAGGAATAGTCAGCATGGTTTTGTCAGAGGGAGATCATGCCTAATAAATTTGATTGAATTTTCTGAGCTCCTGACTAAGTTTGTAGATGAGGGTGGTGCAGATGATGCAATTTACATGGATTTCAGCAAAGCATTTGACAAGGTCCCACATGGGAGACCTAAAAAGAAGGCAAATACACATCGGATACAGGGGAATTTGATAAGCTGGATTCAAAGCTGGCTGAGCTGTAGGAATCAGAGGGTGATGACAGACGGCTGCTTTAGTGATTGGAAGCCAGTGTCCAGTGGCGTACCACAGGGATCTGTGCCGGGTCCCCTATTTTTGGTCATTTATATAACTGACATAGATGACTATGTGGGGCGTAGGATCACTAAGTTTGTGGATGACACAAAGATTGGCCGGGTGGTTAACGGTGAGGCTGAGAGTCTTGGGTTATAGGAAGATGTAGACGGGATGGTCAAATGGGCAAAAAAGTGGCGGATGGAATTTAATGCTGAAAAGTGTGAGGTGTCACATTTTGGAAGGAGCAATTTGACATGGAAATAATGAATGGCACCGGACTGGGTAATCCTGAGAAACAAAGAGAGCTTGGCGCATTTGTAAATAGATCTCTGACGGCAGAAGGGCAGGTTAATAGGGTGGTGAAAAAGGCATATGGTATACTTGCCTTTAATAATCGTGGCATAGATTACAAAAGCAAGGAGGTCATGTTGGAGTTATATAGAACATTAGTGAGGCCACAGTTGTAGTACTGTATGCAGTTCTGGTCACCACATTATAGGAAGGATGTGATTGCACTAGAGGGTGTCCTGAGGCATTTCACCAGGATATTGCCTGGGATGGAACATTTAAGTTATGAAGAGAGATTGGACAGGCTTGGGTTATTTTCGCTGGAGCAGAGAAGACTGAGGGGTGACCTGATCGAGGTGTACAAGATTATGAGGGGCATGGACAGGGTGGATAGGGTGCAGCTGTTCCTCTTCGTTGAAGGGTCGGTTCCAAGGGGACAACAGTTCAAGGTGAGGGGGTGTGGGTTCAGGGGGGATTTGAGGAAAACCTTTTTTACCCAGAGGGTGGTGAGGATCTGAAACGAAGCTGCCTGGGAGGATGGTCAAGACACGTTGCCTCATATCCTTTAAAATGTATCTGGATGAGCACTTGGCAAGCCTTAACATTCAAGGCTATGGGCCAACCACTGGCAAATGGAATTAGGATTGGTAGATCAGGTGCCTTTCATGCGGCGGTGCAGACTCGATGGGCCGAAGGGCCTTTTCTGCACTGTATTATTCTGTGATTCTGAATCCGGCTATAGGATGGGCAATTGTCAGAATTGAATAGCAGGGCAGGCTCAGTAGGTCTTGGGGTCCATTCCTTCCCCTGTTTCCTATGTTCATTTGTCTTTGCATGAGCATCTCTATTACTTTCATCCCTGGCGTCAAACTATCCCCCCACAACTATGACAACGTGAGCGTTGTGGTGATGGGAGGATGAGTTGTCTCGCCACTCCCCTGAACCCAATTGTGCCTCCCTTGCCTTGTTTCCCTGTCCAGCGGGATAGAAAGACGATAAATTTCAAAATGAATCATTAACTGTCTCAGATGATAAAATTGTCCTTGGGATAGAGGCATTCAAAATTATGATGCAGCCATTCAAGTACTCTTGAGGTCCAGTCACTTTTGCAATGTAGGAAATGCTGTCATCAAGATGCACATATCAAGCTCCCACAGGCAACCTGTGATAAAGACCTGATAATCTGGGGCAGCATGGTGGCACAGTGGTTTGCACTGCTGCCTCACAGTGCCAGGGACCCGTGTTCAATTCCTGTACATCCCAACCAGCCACTGGCAAACCCCCTCACTTTCTGCAAAATAATGTGCAAACTTCCATGTTCACTTGGAAGGGCGGGGCATGGTTTAATACTTCATCCAATAGATGGCAGTGCAGCACTCCATCAGGAATAATAATAATAACCTTTATTATTGTCACAAGTAGGCTTACATTAACACTGCAATGATGTTACTGTGAAAATAACCGAGTCGACACACTCTGACGCTTGTTTGGGCACACAGGAGAATTCAGAATGTCCAATCCACCTCACAAGCACGTCTTTCAGGACTTATGGGAGGAAACTGGAGCACCCGGAGGGAACCCACACAGACAAGGAGAGAACGTGCAGACTTCACACAGACAGTGACCCAAGCTGGGAATCGAACCTGAGTCCCTGGTGCTATGAAGCAACAGTGCTAACCACTGTGCCACAGTGCCACCACTGTACTGGATTGCCAGCCTGGATTTTGTGTTGAAGCTTCTGGAAGGGGACATGAAGCCAAAGCCATCTGAAGTAGATTGTTACCCACTGAACTGCAGTGATGACACCATTATTTTAAAACATTAGTTGCAATAGGCGACCACATAATTCCTCACATTTGCTTCTGTTAGCTGCTTATTCAGTTAGTTAGTTGTAGTTGCACACCTGTTTGGAAGAGGAAAAAGAAATCATGTGCCTTAGAAGATTAAATTTCAGCTATATTAACAGCGCACATCTGTATAAGGTCCAGATGTTACCCAACAGTCTATTGTGAATAGTAGTAATGAAACAGGCAATGCTTCAACTGAGAACTTTACACTGCAAGTGAGATGTGTAACAAAGAGGGTGCATTATAACCGAGAGGCACTAATTAGGGCAGGGTGCTTAACGGGGCGCATGAGTGGAATGGTGAACAGCAGAGAAAGAGGCCCTTCGGCCCATCATGTCAGTTTGGACCATCAAGCATCTTCCTATTCAAGACGCATTTTCCCAGAGGAAACCGGAGCACCCGGAGGAAACCCACACAGACACGACGATAACGTACAAACCCCACACGTACATTCACCTGAGGTCAGAATCGGACCTGGGACCCTGGCACTGTGAGGCAGATGTGCTAACCACTGTGCCGTCCACCTGCGGTGTTTTTCCTGGCAGTACAGCTGCTGAGCAATACAAATGGCCATTGGAAGATCCCACCATAAGCCAAGCTGCCGGAAAACCAGAAAACCCACCATGTGGTTGGGGGGGGGGGGAGCTGGACGTTGGTGGTGGGCAGGGTGGCAAATCTCAGCCCTCGTGTTTAACATGAGTTGAGTGTGCCACAACTGAGTCACGGAGACCCTTGCGAAGAGATTGAGGTGAATCAAATCAGGGGTGGAATTCTCCGACCTGCCTCACCCGCTTTCTGGTGTGGCGCATCCCTGCCGGCAGCTGGATCCTCCATCCAACCAGTCGGTCAATGGGGTTTCCCGTTGAACTGAAAATGAAATGAAATGAAAATCGCTTATCGTCACGAGTAGGCTTCAATGAAGTTACTGTGAAAAGCCCCTAGCCGCCACATTCCGGCGCCTGTTCAGGGAGGCTGGTACGGGATTTGAACCGTGCTACTGGCCTGCCTTGGTCTGCTTTAAAAGCTGGCGATTTAGCCCAGTGTGCTAAACCAGCCCCTATTGTGGGCACCTGTCAGAAAATCTGCGGGTGGGAGTGCGCTGCTGGCGAAGCGGAGGATCCGGACGGAGAATTCACCCCTATATGTTTTGTCACCTCCTTATTCACCATGACTTTGAGTGAAGATCATCAAATGTTAGGGAGAGCACTATCTTGTTCACTCTGAAACAATATCAATTCTCCCAAATCAGCCTCCATGACATTAAAAATGTCAAGTATGAACAGGGAGAGAAAATCACATAAGACCATAAGACCTAGGAGCAGAATTAGGCCACTCGGCCCATCGAGTCTGCTCCACCTTCAATCATGGCTGATATTTTCCCATCCCCATTCTCCAGCCTTCTCCCCATAACCCCTGATCCCCTTATTAATCAAGAACCTATCTATCTTAAAGACACTCAGTGATTTGACCTCCACAGCCTTCTGCGACAAAGAGTTCAACAGATTTACCAGCCTCTGGCTGAAGAAATTACTCCTTATCTCTGTTTTAAAGGATCATCCCTTTAGTCTGTGATGGTGTCCTCTGGTTCTAGTTTTTCCTACAAGTGGAAACATTCTCTCCACGTCCACTCTATCCAGGCCTCGCAGTATCCTGTAAGTTTCAATAAGATCCCCCTTCATCCTTCTAAACTCCAACGAGTACAGGCCCAGAGTCCTTAACTGTTCCTCATACAACTAGCTCTTCATTCCAGGGATCATTCTTGTGCACCTCCTCTGGAGCCTTTCCAAGGCCAGCACATCCTTCCTTAGATACGGGGCCCAAAACTGCTCACAATACTCCAAATAGGGTCTGACCGGAGCCTTATACAGCCTCAGAAGTACATCCCTGCTCTTGTATTCCAGCCCTGTTGACATGAATGCTAACATTGCATTTACCTTCCTAACTGCTGACTGAACCTGCACGTTAATCTTATGAGAATCATGAACAAGGACTCCGAAGTCCCTTTGTGCTTCTGATTTCCTAAGCATTTCCCATTTAGAAAATAGTCAAAGCCTAAATTCCTCTTTCCAAAGTGCATAACCTCACACTTTTCCACATTGTATTTCATTTGCCACTTCATTGCCCACGCTCCTAGCTTGTGCAATTCCTTCTGCAGCCCTCTTGCTTCCTCAATAGTACCTGTCCCTCTACAGATCTCTGTATCATCTGCAAACTTAGCAACAGTGCCTTCAGTTCCTTCTTCCAGATCATTAATGTATATTGTGAAAAGTTGTGGTCCCAGCACAGACCCCTGAGGCACACCACTAGTCACCGGCTGCCATTCTGAAAAAGACCCCTTTATCCCCACTCTCTGCCTTCTGTCAGTCAGCCAATCCTCTATGCATGCCAGGATCTTACCCTTAACACCATGGGCTCGGGCAGCACGGTGGCGCAGTGGGTTAGCCCTGCTGCCTCACAGCGCCGAGGTCCCAGGTTCAATCCCAGCTCTGGGCCACTGTCCGTGTGGAGTTTGCATATTGTCCCTGTGGGTTTCACCCCCACAACCCAAAGATGTGCAGGCGTGGTGGATTGGCCTCTTAATTGGAAAAAATTAGGGAGCAGTGACCACAATATGATAGAATTTACCCTGCAGTTTGAGAGGGAGAAGCTGGAGTCAGATGTAATGGTATCACAAGTAAATAAGGGTAACTACAAAGACATGAGGGAGGAGCTGGCCAGAGTTGCTTGGAAAAGGAGACTAGCAGGAAAGACAGTGGAACAGCAATAGCTTTTTGGGGGTTATTCGGGAGGCACAGGAGAAATTCATCCCAAGGAAGAGGAAACATGCTGAGGGCAGGACAAGGCGTCCATGGTTGACGAGGGAAGTCAAGGACAGCATAAAAGCAAAAGCATACAAAATGGCAAGGGATAGTGGGAAGCCAGAGGATTGGGAATCAATTAAAAACGAGCAGACGACAAGTTTAAAGTTTACAAAAATACCACCATGGGCTCTTAACTTATTTAGCAGTCTCCTATGCGGCACCTTGTCAAAGGCCTTCTGGAAATCAAAATAAATCACGTCCACTGGTTCTTCTTTGTCTAACTTCATTGTTACCTCCTCAAAGCAATCTAACAGATTTTACAAACATGACCTCCCTTTGACAAAGCCGTGCTGACTCAGTCCTATTTTACCCTGCACTTCGCGATCTCATCTTTAGGAACAGACTCTAAAATCTTACCAATGACCGAAGTCAGGCTAACTGGCCTAGAATTTCCCGTCTTCTGCCTCCCTCCCTTCTTAAAACAGCGGTGTGCCATTAGCCACTTTCTACTCCTCTGGGACCCTTCCTGCCTCCAGTGATTCCTGAAAGATCACCACCAATGTCTCCACAATCTCCTCAGTCATCTCTTTTAGGACCCTGGAGTGTAGTCCATCTGGTCCAGGTGACTTATTCACCTTCAGACCTTTCAGTTTCCACAGAACCTTCTCCTTAGTGATGGCCACTGCACTCACCTCTGCCCCCTGGTTTTCCGGGAGCTCTGGCAGCCCACTGGTGTCTTCCAACATGAAGACTGAAGCAAAGTAACTCTTCAGTTCATCTGCCATTTCTTTGTTTCCTATTATTACTTCTCCAGCCATGTTTTCCAGTGGGCCATTGTCTATTTTTGCCTCTTTCTTACCGTTTATATATTGAAAGAAACTCTTTGTATCTCTTTTATATTACTAGCTAACTTGCACTCCTATTTCATCTTCTCTCCCCTTACTGAGGTTTTAGTTGTCCTCTGCTCGTTTTTAAATGATTCCCAATCCTCTGGCTTCCCATTAATCCTTGCCATTTTGTATGCTTTTGCTTTTATGCTGTCCTTGACTTCCCTCATCAACCATGGATGGCTTGTCCTGCCCTTAGCATGTTTCCTCCTCCTTGGGATGAATTTCTGCTGTGCCTCCCGAATAACCCCCAAAAACTCCTGTCTTTGCTGTTCCATTGTCTTCCCTGCTAGTCTCCTTTTCCAAGCATCTCTGGCCAGCTCCTCACTCATGTCATTATAGTTACCCTTATTTAATTGTAATACCGTTACATCTGACTCCAGCTTCTCCCTCTCAAACTGCAGGGTAGATTCTATCATATTCTGGTCACTGCTCCCTAAGGGTTCCTTCACCTGAAGATCCCTAATCAAGTCTGCCTCATTACACATCACCAAATCCAGAATTGCCTGATCCCTAGTGGGCTCTACCACAAGCTGCTCCAAAAAAACACCTCTTAAACATTCCACAAATTCCTTTTCTAGGGATCCACTACCAACCTGATTATCCCAGTCCACGTGCATATTGATCGGCCATGATTATTGTGGTATTGCCTTTTTTACATGCTTTCTCTATCTCCTGATTTATTTTCTGCCTCACATGGTGACTACTGCTCAGGGGCCTGTACGCAACTCCCATCAGGGTTATTTTACCTTTGCGATTCCTCAGCTCTACCCACAGAGATTCTATGCCTTCTGATTCTATATCGCTCCTTGCTATCGATTTAACTTCATTCCTTACTAATCAGCCCATCTGCCTGTCCTTTCGATAGGACACACATCCCCCAGCTCTGATCCCCTTGCAGCCACGTCTCTGTGATGCCCACAACATCGTACCGGCCAAATTCAATGTGCGCAACAAGCTCTTTTACCTTGTTCCGTTTACTGCGTGTATTAAGGTATAATACCCTTCGTCCTGCATTGACCACCTCCCTTCTCACACTTGTCACCTTTTTTGTTCTGCCTGAGGGTGATGTTCTATTATTTTTGTTCTCTATTTCCACTTCAGTTATGACACCTTCTAAGCTAACACGCTGATTCCCACCCCCCTGCCATATTAGTTTAAATTAACATCTCCAAACCTTGCACTCCATCTGAATATTTTTAAAGGGTTTTGTTCTCCCTTGATCTTTCCTATTCCTCTAATTTCTCTCCCTTTCTCCCTCTCTCTCTCTCGATATGCAAGCATGATCACTGACAAGTCTTGTCATTTGACACACAAAGGTTGAGGAGTCCTTCGCAGGTTAATTAAGGTTGAAATGAATATTCAGCATCACTGTTGGGCTGGACTGCAGTTCCAACATTCGGGCACACTTGAATCACGGACAATTAACCATACAGCCGTCTGTGCGGTAACAAAACTGGGATTTGCGAGGGTTGGATTCAGTTTTTGAGAATACCTGTCAAGCTAAGGAATGTACAGGGATCGAGCATTTCCCTGTCTCCAGCACCTAATGTCAGCATCTGTGGAGGAGTCGTTCCGTAATGCTTTCAATAATGTACCTCAAAAGAGCTTCTACACCAGCATTAGATAGCAATATTCATTTTTCACTTTATGCATGCGTAGTGTTTCTGAAATTGATGAATTATTATCAGCGGCAAGAAAATAAAATATTTATGAGCAGTCTCTTAAAGTTGACAGCCAAAGAAGAAAATACAAACTAGCCCAAAATCCCAAACACATTTAAGTTCTTAAAGGTCATTTTTAACAGCCTGATTTTAATTCACTGCAAATGAGCAAACCCTCATCGTACGCAAGGAATATTGTCCTCCCAGGACTGCAAAATGTTAACGATCTGCGCACGAGTTGAAAGGCTTGCCAGAAACAAGCTTTGGAACTGACTGGAATATGGAATCAATAAGACAGAAGTGACTGCAGACAGGCTGCACACTGTATCTCAGGCGACGCCGCCTCCCTCCCCTCGTAGCTCTAACCCCGTGAATCCCGCTCCCATACTTTTTACTTTGGGTGATGAGAAACAGTGATCGCTCCACCACTTTATTCCCTCATGAGGACGAAGGTGCACAGTCACAGGCAACATCACCTCAGCTTAGCCAGCCCGCTCATTCCGCCAGCACAACCAACCATTGCAGACACTACCCGATGCACTTGGGAGGGGCCTGGTCAGGGCCCACCAATCTGCGGGCGGGCTTGTGCCGTGGGGGGGGGGGGGGGGGGGGCACTCCTTCCTTCCGCGCCAGCCCCTGTAGGGCTCCGCCATGGCCGGCGCGGAGAAGATAACCCCCTGCACATGCGGCAGAATACGCCGGTCGGTCTGCGCATGTGCGGAACCACGCCGGCCCTTCGGCGCATGCGCTAACTCGCGCAGTCCCTTCGGCGCCAGCTGGCACGGTGCCAACCACTCCGGACTCCACCGAGCCCCCCAGAAGTGCAGAGAATTCCGCACTTTTGGGGGCTGTTGAATTCAGAGTGGTTCGCACCAGTTTTCCAGCCGGCTTCTGCACTGTAAGGGAGAATCCTGCCCTGCTTCCCCATCCAACACCACATCCCGACATTCCCTACACCACAATTTCTGTCAACCCTGAAGAATAAACCTGCATGCCCTATCTGAGGAGTCAGTACAGACTGGACAGGCTGAATGTCCTCCTTCCATGCTGTATTGTTATATAGTGTCTAATTTTCCTGGTATGATTGGAAGAACAAACTAAGCAATGCAGTCATAATTCTGAACCCGGAGCAGGACGGGCAGCACGGTGGCATTGTGGATAGCACAATTGCTTCACAACTCCAGGGTCCCAGGTTCGATTTCGGCTTGTGTCACTGTCTGTGCGGAGTCTACATGTCCTCCCCTTGTGTGCGTGGGTTTCCTCCGGGTGCTCCGGTTTCCTCCCACAGTCCAAAGATGTGCAGGTTAGGTGGATTGGCCATGATAAATTGCCCTTAGTGTCCAAAATTGCCCTTAGTGTTGGGTGGGGTTACTGGGATATGGGGATAGGGTGGAGGTGTAGGGTGCTCTTTCCAGGAGCCGGTGCATACTTCATGGGCTGAATGGCCTCCTTCTGCACTGTAAATTCTATGATTCTGGGAGTGGGCCCCTCAGGCCTGCTCTGCCATTCAGATAGCTATGCACATCATAACTAGTCAGAAGCTCAGAAGTCTTGTGGCGCGTAACTCGCCTCCTATCTCCTCAAAGCCTGCTCACCATCGACAAGGCAGGCTTTGAGGAGATGAATGCAGCTCCAACAACACTCACGAAGCTCGACACCATTCAGGATGAAACAGTCCATTTGATTGGCATCCCACCCACAAACACTCACTCCCTTCACCTACTGACACACAGTAGCAGCCGGATGTACCATCTACTTGCGGCACTGCAGCAGCTCACAAAGACTCTTTAGATAGAACCTCCCAAACAGTACCAGGGGCTGGTTTAGCACTGTGGGCTAAACAGCTGGCTTGTAATGCAGAACAAGGCCAGCAGCACGGGTTCAATTCCTGTACCGGCCTCCCCGAGCAGGTGCCGGAATGTGGTGACTAAGGGCTTTTCACAGTAACTTAATTGAAGCCTACTTGTGACAATGTGATTATTATTATCATCTCAAAGGACAAGAGCAGCAGATACCTGGGAGTGCCACCAACTCGAAGCTCCCCTCCAAGTCACTCACCACCCTGACTTGGGAATATTCGTTTCTTCACGGTCGCTGGATCAAATCCTGGAATTCTCTAACAGCACTGTAGGTGTACCTACACCACAGGGACTGCAGTGGTTCAAGAAGGCAGCTCACTGCCAACTTCTGAAGAGCAATTAGAAGTGGGCAATAAATGCTGGCCTAACCAGAGACGCCTACACTCTGCAAAATAGTTTTATTAAAATTTCAGAATACAGAAATTCAGCATCGACAATGCCAAGTGTGAAGGAGTTAAATCTATGCTTTCTGTGCACCTCTTAGTTCTAGAATTTGTGGTGATTTTAAGCAGCATTTAGTCAGTAAGGTTAAGGGACTTTGAAGTTGACCATTTGGCATCTTGGGCCTTTTGAAATTGACCTCACCATATGTGTTTAGCTGCATCTTTGTAAAGTTATGAATTATAAGATCGCTAGTGCCTGACAGCATTCGCAAGTTCAATGCAAATAAACCCCATGTAGACCAATTAGGAGTGAATTCGGAGCTCACTCCCTTAGGCCTTAGGCCTAAAAACTTAGAAATGCAGTTGTGCTTGAGGATGGCCCTGTGGTAAAGGTAGGCCTTTTAATGTTGATTATAATTTTGAAGCTTTAGTCCCACCTCTGCAAATCCTTGAAATATTTGATGACTTTTACATCGCCGTTCCCAATTTTCCAGGCTTAATCAGGTATTCACCAAACAGTGGGCCTGAGACAATTTGTCTCAATTACCAGACAGTTCAGTGGCTGTTTTCAATTAACTCTAGGTTGTTAAATCCTGTGGCTTTCACTCCAGCTATCAATGGATTTAATTTACTGTTATCCAGTAGCAAGTGAAGGTAATTTATGACCAACTGATTTTAAAGTGAGTGAGTGATTTTTGAATTGCTTTATCATTAATGGAACACATAACTGCAATACTACATAAACGATTAACAAACGGTTTGAAATATTGCAGGATGAAGGAAGTGAGTTTTGCTTTGTAGTAAGAGTGTATGCAAGGAAATATTGCATTCCATTCACTCCCTTCCCTGCGCAGTGTCAGCAGTGTCTACAAGATGCTCTGCATCAACACGCCAAGCTGCCTTTGTCAGAGCCTGACAAACTCGCAATCTCTACCACTTATATAGACAAGGGCAGCGGGTGCATAGGAGCACCACAAGCAGGATTTTCACCCCCGATGGGGGTCAGTAAAAACGTTGGTGGGAGCAAATCTTTGTGTCTTTTTGCTGGCCCACTCCTAACCCTGCACCATTTTCCAAATTATGATATGGGAATGGCAGGGCTATCCGCCTGCAAGGCCTATTATCAGAGGCTGACCCGAATTTTCCTGTTGGCCTTCATGCGCTTCAATTCATCAGGGTCGAACCAGCTGCCTCCGGGAGGCGTCCCTGGCCATGGGACTAGTTCTCCAGGCAGGCTAAGGGGCCTACCCCACCTGCCTGATCACACTTGGGGGTGTTCTCCAGCTGGATAGAGCACTTGCCTCCCCACCGCTGTCTGCGGCCACAGTTCCGCCTCCATCTCTTGACAGTGCTTTGCCCCCAATGGGGGGCCCCCTCGCATGCGGACTGGAAATCTTTGCTGCATGACCTTAATAGACCTTTATATTGGCCAGAATGGCCGCCCCTATTCTTCAAGATGGGCAGTTGTCAACCCCTCTCAATCCTCTGGAGCACAAATAGCCGGGAGATGGGACCTTGTTGGTGACTGGCACTCTGGCCTGTCCACCTCAGATCTTGCCTCTGTGACCATTTAAAAATCATTTTAGATCAATAAGCTTTCATCGGAGCAACCATTGACAACAGCACTTCTACCTCACTGCACATTGAGAGGCCTTGCTGTCAAGAAGAATTATCTTTGTACGTGAGCGTCAGATTGGCTCAGTGGCAGAACGTTTGCCAGTATGTTGAGAATGTTGTGGATACAGTGGACACTTGTTGGCCGGAGCAAACTGCAGGCTTGCAGGGCAGTGCAGCACCGACAGAAACTCTCATTGTCGGAAAGCACGGGCACGATTTAATGGAAATGAAACAGAGTGCAGTGTTGAGCGCATTTGGCCAGGTGTTTGCCAGCACCAGCAGTGCCGAGAATAGCCGGTTATTTAAACAGGACCTCTGTTTCATTTTGGGGCCTAGGCGAGGAACTCACCACTGACACCACACTCAGTCCCATTTCCTCCATGAATGAGCTCTGCTCTCCAGTGCAGGAAGAGATCCAGGTGCCATTTTTAAATGGCAGCCTGATCTTGTCCCCCCACCATGGCCTCTGGACCCCCCCCCCCCCCCTCAACGTACCTATAAGGGGCCATCATGCCCCACCTCTCCCGCAATCTCACCTCATAAGGGTAGGGCTTCCTCCAGCTTGATCCTCAGCATGGGCGAAATGCCACCCAGACATTTGGCATTGCCAGCCAGGAAGTGCCCTTGCCAGTGTGCCCAGGTGACAGCAGTGGTACCAGCATACGACCATGCCCAACCCTCTCCCTCTCTTGAACCAACACTTGCTCAGGGTCTCCAAGGCACAAGGGTTAGATCCCGCGCCTTACATAACTCTGGAAAGAGCATATTTATTTGGGTCCAGCCCATGGTGTATGGGATCCAGATTGCGACATCTCGCGAGTTCCCGTTAGGTCTTGTGAGGCATAGCGAGTCGGGTAAATCTTGCAGGCCCAGGCGCATCCTGAGCTGGCCACGAGATTTCGACTCCCGCACCTTCCCCGCACCAATTTCTCAAATTGAGATGTCAATCTGAGGCCCTGTTCACTTTCAATGTTGAGCATGAGCCAGGAACTTCTCTTTGTGTCCTGATTAACATATAACCCCATAAACTCAAAATTTCAGCCTTGTTTACTTGCAAAACACAAATTATTACACATCTAAAGCCATTAATTAGTGGCTGAAGAACTTCGGGGAGTCCTGAAGATGTGAAAGTTACAGCAAGTTCGAGAGTAGAAGACTTAAACCAGGGAAGCCATATCCCGGAATGATATTGTTCCTTGAACAGACTGTGAGATCAGCTGACAGATTTGAAGATCCTGTTTCCGTTTCTATCAAAGAGTTTGCTGCCTTTCATTAATAAGATCAAGTAACATGAAGAGCTAGTTTTCAGAAATAATGGACTGTGTGAAGTTATTCCAGCAATCACATAAGATATATGAATAGAAAATAATGATTTATTTTTATTTGGAAGTAGTTCTGCCTGAATTTAATGACTGTCAGTTTGGTCCGGTGCTTATTCCAGTCCTTGTCACAAGCACCTATTTCACAAGTCAGCGTCTTGTTCCAATTTGGCAAGTGAAGAATGGTGGTGCATGTGCCTCTTCCACTGATTTACACACACAGCTCTGAAACAGGCCATTCGGCCCAATTGGTCCATGCTGATGATGAGATGAGCCCCCTCCTACCCTACTTCAACTAATTCTTTCAGCATAAACTTCTATCCCTCTCGCCCACGTGTACTCATCCAGCTTCCCCTTAATATAATAATGCTGGTCACCTTAACCGCTTCACATTAAGAAGTTTCACCTTCTCTCTGCTCCTTGAGCAAAAAGGCTTCTCCGAAATTGGATTTACTCGTGATATATTTTATTGGTGCCCCTGGTTGTGGATGCCCTTACAAGTGGAAACATTCTCAGAACAATTTCCATTTCAAACCCCATCATGATTTCAAAGCACCCTGAGTCATCCCTTCAGGTGTTTAAACACCTCCATTTGCATTCACTTTGTCTTTCTGTCCACGACATCTTTGTCGATCTCCAGCTATCACTGGTCCTCTATCTAGCCCACTATCCCCCACTGCAGTACAAATCTGACCTTATTTCCAGTTCATTGATTGATTGATTTTTGTTTATTGTCACATGTACCGAGGTACAGTGAAAAGTATTTTTCTGTGAGCAGCTTAATAGATCATTAAGTACATGAAAAGAAAATACATAATAGGCCAACACAAGGTACACAATGTAACTACATAGACACTGGCATCGGGTGAAGCAGACAGGGATGTAGTGTTAATGAGGTCAGTCCATAAGAGGGTCATTCAGGAGTCTGGTAACAGCGGGGAAGAAGTTATTTTTGAGTCTGTTCGTTAGTGTTCTCAGACTTTTAAAATCTCCTGCCCGATGGAAGAAGTTGGAAGAGTGAGTAAGCCAGGTGGGAGGGGTCTTTGATTATGCTGCCCACTTTCCCCAGGCAGCGGGAGGAGTAGATGGAGTCAATGGATGGGAGGCAGGTTTGTGTGATGGACTGGGCGGTGTTCACGACTCTCTGAAGTTTCTTGAGGTCTTGGGCCAAGCAGTTACCATGCAGGCTATGATGCAGCCAGATAGGATGCTTTCTATGGTGCATCTGTAAAAAAGTTGGTAAGAGTCAGTGTGGACATGCCGAATTTCCTTAGTTTCCTGAGGAAGTAAAAGCGTTGTTGTGCTTTCTTGGTGGTAGCATCGACGAGGGTGGACAAGGACAGATTTTTGAAGATTTGTACCTCTGGGAATTTAAGCTGCTCACCATCTCCACCTCAGCCCCGTTGATTCTGACAGGAGTGTGTACAGTACTTTGCTTCCTAAAGTCAATGACTAGCTCTTTAGTTTTGTTGGCATTGAGGGATAGATTGTTGTCGCTGGACAACACCACTAGGTTCTCTATCTCCCTCCTGTATTCTGACTCGTCGTTATTCGAGTTCTCCCCAGCTTTGACAAAGAGTCACCCAGACTCAAAACGTTAGCTCCCTTCTCTCTCCACAGATACTGTCAGACCTGCTGAGATTGCCCGTATGTTCTGTTTTTATTTCAGATTTCAACGTTCTCAGTAATTTGCTTTTACCTTCAGGTCTTCTGTTTTCCAGGGAAAAGCACGTTCAACCGTTACTGCTAGTTGCGCGCTTTCAGTTCTTGCATCACCCCTCTTAATTTATAGTGGAAAGAGAGTTGGGTGCTGTCATTGGAGGATTGTTCCAGAGTCCTGACCTTTGACCCTCTCGCATTTGGACCTCTCTTCAGGTCAGCACAAGATCCGCTTTATCCCGGGAATGGTCGGGCCAATCCTGGAAATGACGCTTGTCCCAGAGGTGGAGCTTCGCAAGTCTACAATCCCCATCTTCTTCGACATGATGCACTGTGAGTTCCAGTACAAGGGGAACTTCAGAACGGTAAGTATCTCCTAGTTTACATTAACTGTGAAAACCGTCGACCAAAGGGGAAATGAGGAGAGTACTTTTCCTTAAGATGTAAGTTCTGGTGATACACTTTGGTAGGAAGAACATGGGGAGACAATATAAAACTAGGGGTAGAATTCTTAAGGTGTCGGAGAAGCAGTGGGACCTGGATGTATATGTGCATAGATTAATAAATGTGGCAGGGTAGAAGAAGATATGAGTTATTTAAGCATATAGTGCTCTGGGCTTTATTAATTATTAAGGGGCACAGAGTCCAAGAGTAAGAAGGTTATACTGAACTTACACAAGACACTTGAGAGACCTTAGCTGGAATATTGTGCAGAATCTTACCAAAAATTGGAAAAGTCTCAGTGCCGGCGAGAAGAATGGTATGAATGCCGCCGACCGTGTTAGTGGGATTTCTCACGGAATTCTGAGTCTCTTTGCCAAAACAAAGTGAGTGGGCATGGTATACCATCCCTCAGGCCGGAAACAGGTGGGGGCGCCATCTTACGAGTGCTTCCCGACCAGCGCTTCAGGCTAATGGACCCCAGCCCACATCACGGAGGTCTCACGAGCTCTACCCAAAACCCCACCCACCCCCGCCAACATTCATCAGGGGCAAACAACCCCCCCCACTGAAATTCATCATCTGCACGCTGCCCCCAATATCCGCTCAACCCCCTGCCCACCAGACATATACTCATCACCCCCCCCTTCCCACCCATGGAGCTCCTGCTAGGGTTCACCCCTCGCATTACCCCCGGCACAGGTTGACATTGCCAAATTAGCAATGGAATCCTGGCAGTGCCAATTTATGCCAGGGCCACTGCCTGGGCTCTTCCAGGCATACGTCAAACCCCCTTCCCCGGCCGTCGACCGGTGGATATTCGATGAAGGGGGGGTTCGCTAATGACATGCTAGTATATTAAAATGAGTTTCCCTGGCTCCCACGCTGTGGTTTGCACTAATCCACGGCGGAGGTTCAGTGTGAAAATTGAAGAGCCCAATCAAGTTTTGAGCCCGGGCCGAGAGTACGCACCTAAAATTGCCGCTCATAGACATAGAAGGAGGCCATTCTGCCCATCGAGTCTGCACCAGCCCTTGGAAAGAGCACCCTATCTAAGCCCACACCTCCACCCTATCCCCGTAACCCCACCTAATCTTATGTTTGGACACTAAGGGCAATTTATCATGGCCAATCCACCTAACCCACACACCTTTGGACTGTGGGAGGAATCCAGAGCACCCGGAGAAAACCCACGCAGACATGGGGAGAACATGCAGATTCCACACAGACAGTGATCGAAGCTGGGAATCGAACCTGGGACTCTGGATCTGTGAAGCAACTGTGCTAACCACTGTGCTGCCATGCACTGTTCGGTGTGCCACACTATCGGAAGGATATGAACGCATTGGAGGGAGTGCAGAAATGGTTCCAGTGATGAGAAACCTCAGCAGTGAGGATGGATTGGAGAGGTTGTGACTGTTCTCCTTGGAGAGAAGAAGGCTAACAGGAGATTTGGTCGAGGTTTTCAAAATCACAAGGGGTCTGGAAACAGTAGACAGGGAGAAACTGTTCCCGTTCGTAAAAGGATCAACAATAAGAGGTGACAAATTTCAAGTGATTTGCAAAAGAAGCAAATACGATGTGAGAAAATAACATTTTCACACGAGTGGTTGAGGTCTGGAATGTGCTGCTTGGAAGTGTAGTGGAGGCAGGTTCAATCGAGGCATTCAAGAGAGATTTAGATTATTACTTGGAAGAGAAACATTGTGCAGGGATACGGGGAAAGGACAGGGGAATGGCACTAAGCCATGATGCTCAATCAGAGAGTCGGTGGCAATAGCTTCCTTCTGAGCCATAACAATTCTGTGATTCTGCGATTTCACACAAAATGGTTTCCCAAAAGAACAACAGGTTGCAAAAACAGCCGGAACAGAAAGTACCGGAAAGACACAGACGAGCAGTCGGCATGTTTGTTGAGAGATTGGATGAGTTTATGATCAGGGTATGGAGATTTCCTCAGAGCGGTTAGCCTATTGTGAAAGAACCCTAGATATCAGGGCAGTGGAGGGACGAGGCCTCAGGCACTAGAAAGCACAAATGTGTCCCTTTTCTGCTGCACTTTTATATTCCTCTTCACAGTTTCCTAACATTCTCAAATGTGACATGGCCATATATCAGCACAGGCTGCGACACACAAGACATTTGGCTACTGCATCAGCAGTCGATAAATCTTATTCAGTAATAATGAACAGAAGCAGCTCTTCGCAAACACTGGTTTGGCAAAAAAAAATAAAAAATTGGTGCAAAAGAAATGCTAATCAACTCATTCGCTTCAAACCAGACTGGAAGAAAGGCCAAATCAATTGGCTCAGCACAGAATGGCTACCTTCATGAAATGTAATTGGAGAGTCTCTGCCACTTGTGCAACCACTGGGAGGATGGACGGGGGAAACTAAACGTCTCTTTTGCTCTGCTCCAAATCCTGGCATTGCTCCCTGGTTTGTACCTTTCAGCTCTGTTCTTAGTCGACTTGGCATGAATGCTGTCTCTGTTCGGTCCTGATTAGCTATCATGTTGGCAGATTTACTGAGCAGGACCACACGTTGGCTAGTAAGTGAAGAAAATGTATTCCTGGAAGAGGTTTTTGCATTACACCCAGGTGTAATGAGATCTGTTCTTCTCCGTTTGTCACTAAAATGCACTGAACGCACACAGCATGTGTTTTTTTTTATGGTAGTCATGGAGGAGTGTGGAAATGAGAGTCAAAAAAGGCTTATTCCCAACCCTTGGTTTGAGGAAGGTACATACAAGCAACAGTTCAAGTCCCAGCCAGGATTGTTCTAGTACCCTGGCTCATAACTGGGCCGGGTATCCTGTGGAGTTAAGGAGCTTGCTGATGGGCCTCTGTCTGTCAGTGGGGGAGCTGGTACTCCACGAGGCTCAGGGGGAGATTAATCGGGTCGTCCGCCTGTGTCTAGTGGAGCTTATAACATTTTGAAAACAAATTTGAAAATTTCTCTTCCCTGGTAACTCTTTGCTGTGCTTTTGGACATACTCAAATTGCTTGATTTGTCACCAATTCATAGAATCGCAGAGCTTTACAGCAAACAAGGAGGCCATTCAGCCCATGATATCCCTGCCAGACAAAAACTAAACACAGCCTAATCCCACTTTCTAACTTTTGGTCTGTCGCCCTGTGTGTTGTGACACTTCAAGAGCATTCCAAATACTTTCGAAATGTGATGAGTGTTTCTATCTCTACCACCCTTTCAGCCCTTGATTCTCATGAAATCAATGAGCCAATTTGTGACCTAATTTCCTGTTGTTTTATTATAATATTCCTTGAGCATACGTACTGTACAAGACACAAGACACCAATCATTCAAACGGGATTGGGTAAACGTGTTGTTGCTTAATTTACTGAGAGTAGATACATGAGAACAGTTATACATAGGTACAAAACCTGAAGACAGTAGAGATGTGTGTGTGCATTCTGCTCAATGCAAAAGTGAAACCACGACTGGATCACACACCATATTTCCCTGTTATTGATCTCCAGTCAATATCCCTTAAAGGCACATTACAACACTTTTAATTCTCCCTCTGATTCATGGTATTTTACTTGCCACAAGATCACAGAATGATTACAGCACAGAAAGAGGCCATTCGCCCCATCGTGTCTGCACTGGCAACTTACCCAGTGCCACCCTTCCTGGCCTTCTTCCCATAGTCCTGCACAGTCTGCCGTGTGATTTCTGGTGACAGATTAGGAAATCACAGTATTTCCAAAAATCCAGGTAAATCACATCAAATCAGTTTGTGCACTCATCAATCAAGGGCCCTCCTCGAAAATTTAATAAAGTTAGTCAGACAGGGCATTCCTTATAGAAGGCCATGCTCATGACTCTGATTATCCTGTACCTCTCCAAATGACAAGTTGGGCATTTCTTCCATTTTAAATAATGGTACAATGTTTCCAGACTTCCAATAGTTTCATAAGAACATAAGAACTAGGAGCAGGAGTAGGCCATCTGGCCCCTCGAGCCTGCTCCGCCATTCAATGAGATCATGGCCATAATTCAAAACCGTTAACTATAGGCCTAGTTTGCTTCACATCTGTCATTGGGAAAATGTTAGTGTTCATTATAAAGGATGTAATATAAGAGGTCTTGTGGTGCAGTGGGTAGCATCTCTGCCTCTGAGCCCTGAGTTCAAGCCCCACCCCAGGACTTGATAGCCAGGGAAGGTGTGTTCATTACGTGGCCAAACACACCACTAGCTGGTGGTAAAAATGGGAGACATTCCTCGTCAGCCATGTTTGTTGTGGTGTGTTGTCCCTCAAGCTTTAAGCCCCAGGCGACAGACTAGCGACCTGTAACCAGAATTACTACCTATGGAAACAAAAGTCAGTCTCAGTGCACCTGCGAGAAGAGAATTGGAATGGAATAAAGGAAGTAATAGCGGAGGATTTAGAAATACATGCTATAATCCAGCAGAGTCAGCATGGCTTCATGAAGGGGAAATCATGCTTGCCAAACGTATTAGAATTCTTTGAGGTGGCAGCAAACAGGATAGATAAAGGGGAACCAGTAGATGTATTAGACTTGGGTTTCCAAAGAGCCTTTGATTAGTTACTGTGCAAAAGGCTAGTAATAAGCTAAGAATCCATGGTTTTGGGGTAGTATTTTAGCTTGGATAGAGGATTAGCTCACTGATAGAAGGCAGAGTTGGGATAAGAGGGGCATTTTCAGGATGGCAACCTGTAACTAATGGAGTGTCACCGGGATCCTACTGGGGCCACAATTATTTATAATATATATGAATGAGAAGTGAGGTGAATGTACTATTGCCAAAATAGATGGGAAGGCAAGTGATCAGACAGAGTCCATAGAGGCCTCTAGACAGGTTAACTGAATGAGCAAAAACTTGGTAGATGGACGATAATGCAGGAAAATGTGAAGTTATGTAATTTGGGAGGAAGAATAAAGCAGCTGAATATTATATAAATGGAGAAAGACTCAGAAAGCTGCAGCACAGAGGAATTTGGTGTCTTCATGCATATATCACAAAAAACTAGCATGCAGGTTCAGTAGGTAATAGTGAAGGCAAATGGAATGTTGGCCTTATTTCAAAAATAATGGAACAGAAAATAAGGGAGTCCTGCTAAAACTGTACAAAGCATTAGTTAGACCACACTTGGTCTACTGTGAACAGTTTTGGTCCCCTTAGGTGAGGAAAAATATATTGGCATTAGAGGCAACCCAGAGAATGTTGATCCCAGGTAGGGAGGGATTTTCTTATGAGGAGAGGTTGAGTAGGTTGGGCAAGTACTCAATGGATCTCAGAAGAATGAGACCTGATTGAGACACATAGGATTCTCAGGGGGCTTGACAAGATTGATGCTGTGAGGTTGTTTTCCCCTTGTGGGAGTGACTAGGACCAGAGGGAAACATTTCAAAGGAAGGCTAATTTGAAAATGAAAATGAAAATCACTTTATTGTCACGAGTAGGCTTCAAAGAAGTTACTGTGAAAAGCCCCTAGTCACCACATTTCGGCGCCTGTCCGGGGAGGCTGGTACGGGAATCGAACCGTGCTGCTGGTCTGCTTGGTCTACTTTAAAAGCCAGCGATTTAGCTGAGTGAGCTAAACCGGAGATGAGGAGGAATTTGTGATCTCAGAAGGTAGTGAATCTGTGGAATGGTTTACTGCAGAGAGCTGTAGAGGCTGGGTCATTAAGTATGTCTGACATAGCCAGATTTATAATCAATAAGGGAATCAATGGGGATGAGGTGGGAAATTGGAATGGAGGATCATCGTATCAGATCAGTCATCATTCCATTTCATTGAATGGCGGAGCAGAATCTATGGGCCGAATGGCCTACTTCTGCTCCTATGTCTCATGGTCTTGTATGTTTAACACTCTCTGGTTGAGGAAGTTTCTCCTAAATTTCCTATGGGATTTATTAATGACTACTTCATATTTATGACTCCGAATCTTGGATTCCCTAAGGAGGAAACATTTTCTCTACTTTGGTCCTATCAAACTCCATTGTAGACCACATTCGCATAACTCTAAACATGAAGTCTAACAGCGCATTGAAAGAAAAAGCAATGTGGGTACATGAAAAAATACTGTCAAGCAAAGCCTAAAGATGTTTTATAAATGCATTACGTTCAGGGGGATAAGCAAGAAAAGAGTAGAGACATGTTTGTAAATAATAATATTTATTGTCACAAGTAGGCTTACATTCACACTGCAATGAAGTTACAGTGAAAATCCGCACACACTCCAGCGCCTGTTCGGGTACACAGAGGGAGAATTCAGAATGTCCAATTCATCTAACAGCATGGGCGCGATTCTCCGCAAATGCGGCGAGCCGTAAAGGCTGCCGTGAAACTGGCCGTGTTTCACGGCAGCCTCCACGCCCCCTCCCGGGACCCGATTCTCCCCCCCCGGGCAGGGCTAGCAGCGGGGCCCCGTGAACCACGGCATCGCGGCCTTAGCGACCGTCGCTAAGTCCGAGCGCCAAGCGTCACCGGCTGACGCGCACGATGACGTCAGCCACGCATGCGCGGGGCCGTCACCTCCCTCGGCCGCCCCGCGAACTGATCCTGTGGGGCGGCAGAGGGAGAAAGAGTGCGTCCGTTACGGTGCCCACCGATCGCGGGCCCATGCCCCCCTTGGTACGGCCGTGGTACTGCCGTGCCAATCGGGGCCCTGGATGCCCAGAACAGGCATGTTGCGGCCGTTTTTACGACGGCAGCAAGCAGGTGTGTTTGCTGCCGTAAAAACGGCCATAAGGGCCTGGGAACTCGGCCCATCGGCCTGGGGAGAATCGCTGGTCGCCGTAAAAAACGGCGAGCAGCGATTCGTGTCATGGGGCGCCGTGGGGGGGGGGGGGGGGGGGGGGGGGGGGGGGGGGAGGGGGAGAGAATAGTGGGAGGGCGTGAAAAATGTCGGGGACGCCCTCCCGCTATTCTCCGACCCGTCGTGGGCAGTGGAGAATCGCGCCCCATGTCTTTCGGGACTTGTGGGAGGAAACCGGAGCACCCGGAGGAAACCCATGCAGACACTGGGAGAAGATGCAGACTCCACACAGACAGTGACCCAAGCCGGGAATCAAACCTGGAACCCTGGAGCTGTGAAGCAACTGTGCTAACCACTGTGAAAGGAGGAAGATGTGTAAATGGATCTGAATACTTTGCACCTGTATTCAAACAAGAGGGATAAATACAGTCGTTGTAGTTAAAGAGGTGGAATGTGAAATTTTGGACGGATTGAAGAAGAAAGTACTAAGGGTTTGAGCATCTCTGAGATAATGGGTGAGATTTTCCAGCCTTTTCCTTTTCATGGAGTCTCCAGTCCCACCAAAGTCAACCCCTACTGCGGATTCCACGGCGGCGGAATGGGGAGCTGCGCAAAACAGCGTAGACTTCGGCTGAACCACAAAAGCCTGCTGGCGGCCAATGGCGAGCCATCTCTGCCATGGAGAAACTGGCTGCAGGGGTGTTGGAAAGTTTCAGCCAAAGTGCCAGACCTGGATGACATTTACCCCAGGATTGTTCAGAGAAGCAAGAAAGGAAATAACATTGTTTTCCAATTCATTCTGGCCAATTGAAATTGGAATGAGCAAACATGCTTTATACACATGCAGTGCTCCAGATGTTCCTTATCATTATTACCCTAACGTGCAACTTGAGGAGTGCAAGATTGATTAGTGTATACTTCAATACTGGATAAATTATAGCTGTGCGGTTTATCTTGCCCTATCTCACCCAATGAGATCTGTTTTAAAAGCAGCCTGCCTGATTGGCACCCCATCCACCAACTTAAATATTCCATCCCTCTGCCACCAGTGCACAGTGGCAGCCGTGTATGCCATCTACAAGAGGCACTGCAGCAACCCGCCCCCCGGTGGATGTGAGTTTATGTGTACATTATCAGAGGATGCCTATAAAGCCCCAGGTTTAGGACAGTGAGGAGATATAACATTTATTGGCACCTTCTGCAAATTTCAATCGATCAGACCCTATTATCCCAACATTTTGTTGATATTTTGGCCAAAAAAGAAAGCTGAATGAGGTATTTATGAAAAGTAATAACACATAAATAAATTAGAGATAACCTCTGAGTTGTGGGAGAATTAAATTAATATCTCCGTAGAACATAATAAAAGTTGATGCTTGGCTTATTTCATGTTTATACAATGTGACCTTGCTGTGATTACAGTTTTCCCCATAAGTCATCTCATTTGTTTGGAAGATGGCCGTTCTCTGCTCAGTGACTTCTCACAAGCTTTTCCTGATGTCTCGCCCAGCATTCCTGCCCTTATCGTTCCCTTGGGTTCAGCAGGTTGAGGGGCGATCAGACTACAAGTGGTTGACAGAAGGAAAGTTAATTGCTAATTTCCACCTATCGCCCTCCCAGATGATGAATCAGCACTCATCCATTTTGAACAGTACTTGGAGGAAGGATTGAGCTTAGCTTCAATGCCCATCAACAAAAGTGGTTCATTAGCACCACTACTGACTAAATTGGCTGAGTCCGAAAGGACAGATCTGTTGAGCTTGTTAGGTGAATTGGACATTCTGAATTCTCCCTCAGTGTGCCTGAACAGGCGCCGGAGTGTGACGACGAGGGATTTTCACAGTAACTTAATTGCAGTGTTAATGTAAGCCTACCTGTGACAATAATAATAATTATTAATGGTATATTTAATCTTCTCCAGAATGGCAGCAATGACATCATGTCTTCTCTCCATACGGATGCTTTAATTGAGATGGGAAACCACCAATTAAGCAATATTTGTCTCATAAGAACATAAGAACTAGGAGCAGGAGTAGGCCATCTGGCCCCTCGAGCCTGCTCCGCCATTCAATTAGATCATGGCTGATCTTTTGTGGACTCAGCTCCACTTTCCGGCCCGAACACCATAACCCTTAATCCCTTTAGATTTAGAAAAGTACAGCACAGAACAGGCCCTTCGGCCCTCGATGTTGTGCCTCAAAAAACTATCTATCTTTACCTTAAAAACATGTAATGAAGGAGCCTCAACTGCTTCACTGGGCAAGGAATTCCATAGATTCACAACCCTTTGGGTGAAGAAGTTCCTCCTAAACTCAGTCCTAAATCTACTTCCCCTTATTTTGAGGCTATGTCCCCTAGTTCTGCTGTCACCCGCCAGTGGAAACAACCTGCCCGCATCTATCCTATCTATTCCCTTCATAATTTTAAATGTTTCTATAAGATCCCCCCTCATCCTTCTAAATTCCAACAAGTACAGTCCCAGTCTACTCAACCTCTCCTCATAATCCAACCCCTTCAGCTCTGGGATTAACCTAGTGAATCTCCTCTGCACACCCTCCAGCGCCAGTACGTCCTTTCTGAAGTAAGGAGGCCAAAACTGAACACAATACTCCAGGTGTGGCCGCACTAACACCTTATACAATTGCAACATAACCTCCCTAGCCTTAAACTCCATCCCTCTAGCAATGAAGGACAAAATTCCATTTGCCTTCTTAATCACCTGTTGCACTTGTAAACCAACCTTCTGTGACTCATGCACTAGCACACCCAAGTCTCTCTGAACAGCGGCATGCTTTAATATTTTATCGTTTAAATAATAATCCCGTTTGCTGTTATTCCTACCAAAATGGATAACTTCACATTTGTCAACATTGTATTCCATCTGCCAGACTCTAGCCCATTCACTTAACCTATCCAAATCCCTCTGCAGACTTCCAGTATCCTCTGCACTTTTCGCTTTACCACTCATCTTAGTGTCACCTGCAAACTTGGCTATTAAAAAGACAACGGCGGGAATGTCCGTCCCATACTCCCAAATGGAATGCAGGAAATATAGTGCTATCAGTGGACAAGGTTCTAGGGCCACCCGTAAACTCTTAGACATGGTATTAAAAAAAGGAATCCCAGTATCCAGTAAGCTTAGGACAGGACCAAAACAGCTGGTATAAATGAGAAGCGATCACACTTGTTCCCCACATCTCTAAAGAATCCACTCATTTTCGCCATAGTCCAATGTGTTCTGTGTCACACTTTGAACTGACTCAAACTCAGTCTGGTGCAAGATGAAGTGGAATTCACCCTGTAGAGGGCTTCCCTCCAATCCAGCTCCCCAACTCATCTCTCCCATGAAAGAATTTTAATTAGAACAAACACAACTCATTTATTCCGCCAAAAGCAACTCATTCATACAATACAGCCCAGATATAGAGGGCGAAACCATCCATGTCCACAGGCCCAATACAACCCATCTTTATAGCCCATAGGCTTAATACATCTGAAAAGGCAAAATGTTCAATTAATCCATACGCGTACCGACAACGCAGTTCCTCTCTCTCTCAGCAGCCTCTCCACATGTCGCTCACCCCTCGATTGTCTGAAGGGAGGAGTGTAAATGGCAATTGGTGATACGGCATAAACTGTTGGCCCTCATGCTCCATTACATCTTTCACTTTTGTGCCTTTTGCCCACAATAAGACCAGCGCAGAATCTTCAGCAGCCGGATCCTAACACGACTACAGCAACATCTGCAAATGAGCCGCACCTGTAATATGAATGGGGTTGAAGTATAAAGCAGCTATTTTACAGCTCGCAGCAAATCAATGACTGTAATCGCCCTTTGCAGATAATAATCTGTGACTATGCGTCTGTGGGGATGAGTCCAAACCCTCATTATAACTGCTTTGTGCATTAGCACACCCAATATTTCTGACAAGCATTTTACTGTGTGTAGAAATTGTTCTTTTTCACTTTTTTTTGCTTCCCCCAATGCCTAATTTGAGAAGGAATATGTGACAATGGTGAAGGGTTTTAACAGAGAACTCAAATTGTTCACTCATTTTCTTGATGGTCTCCAGGCTCAGTGAATAATAAAAGGCCTTGGATGGGGCCTGTTGGCAACTCACTGCTCATATATTTCCACAGTCTCGGAAAAACGCTACGATAAGGAGCTCAAAGATAATTGGAGTTGCACTGATTCTGCTCCGACATATTGCATGAAGAACTTTGTCAGAAAAAGTTTTCACCCCGTGCCTGTGCTTTGAATTCACTTGAATGCACTAATCTGCTGTCCAAGTCGCAGAGGCAAAAGGACCTTGTAGCAGCCCAAGGCAGGATCGAGAGATAGAGCAACCTTTCCCAACCCAAAATAACATTTGGATCACAGAGATGAAAACACAGTGCAGTGGCCGGAGATGGCAGGGTATCAAAGCAGGATCACTGTCCAATTTCCGCTCCACCAGACTGCTCTCAATCATCAGAGAAATGATGGAAGGTGTCATCGACCGTGCTATCAAGCACCACTTACACAGCAATGACTTGCTCATTGTCATGTGAGAGTACCTTTAAGAACTGAGTACTTACCAGTGACGTCAGAGTGTGGGTGGAGCTGGGCTGTCTGTCAGCTTTATACTTTTGTTTTTGAGCAGGCTGCAGGGTGTGTTTTAGTTTCGTTTTCAGTGTTGGAGCTGAAGCCAGACCAAGCAGGTGTGCTGCTGTTCTCTCTGCCATGAAAAGACTGTCTCTTGATCATTTGGTAAATTCAGAATTATACATGTCCTGAGTAGTGACTTTAACCTTACGTGCTTCTGTTAAAGGTTATAGGCGCAATTCTCCGCACTCACGACGGTGCGGAGAATAGCGTGGCTCGTAAAATTTTACGGCCACGCTCGTCCGACACCCTCCCGCTATTCTCCCCCCCCCCCCCACGCCCGACTCCCGATACGAATCGCTGCCGCCGTTTTTTTACGGCCAGCAGCGATTCTCAGCTGTCCGATGGGCCGAGTTCCCAGCCCTTTACGGCTGTTTTTACGAACGGCAAACACACCTGGTCTGGCCGTTCGTAAAAACGGCCGTAAAGTCCCGATTTTTAAAACCATGGCACCGATTGGCACGGCAGTACCACGGCGGGGCCAAGGGTGCCATGGGCCCGCGATCGGTGCCCACCGATCGCGGGCAGCGGGTCCGATGCCCG
The DNA here is from genome assembly GCF_902713615.1 of Scyliorhinus canicula. NCBI lineage: Eukaryota > Metazoa > Chordata > Chondrichthyes > Carcharhiniformes > Scyliorhinidae > Scyliorhinus > Scyliorhinus canicula. Next base: position 19,355,670 of record NC_052148.1, on the reverse strand, counting down.
CGCACTCTTTGTCCCTCCGCCGCCCCGCTGTATCACTTCGCGGGGCGGCTGAGGGGCATCCCGGCCCGCGCATGTGCGGGTTTTGCGCAAATGCGCGATGACGTCATCCGCGCATGCGCTGGTTGGAGTCTTTCAATCCGCGCATGCGCGGCTGACGTCATATGACGCGTCAGCCGGCGCTAACTCTGGCAAGCGGGCTTAACGAAATTTGTTAAGCCCACGATGCCGGAGTTTACGGCGGCGGCATGCTAGCCCCGACCGGGGACCAGAATCGGTTCCCGGTCGGGGAGGGGGGGGGGCTGGCGTCAAACCCACCCGGATTTGACGCCAGCCTTACGATTTCTCCCCCTCTGGGAGAATCGCGCCCTATGTGTTTTGTAAGTCTTCTGGATGTTAAAAGGACTGCGTATGCATTACTTAATGTATTCTTTGGGGGTTGTATTTGAATTAATGGTTGCTAAGCTGTTCACTGTATGTTTTAAAAAGGTTAACTTGAGTTCATAGAAGAAACATTGTTTTGCTTTAAAAAATACTTTTCAATTTCTGCTGCACCACACCTGTAGAGTGGGCCGTGTGCTCCACATACCACAATCTAATAAAAGTTACGAGTCAGGTGAACTCCATGATATACTTTGGGGTTCTCTGAACCCTGGCCCATAACATCAATGATGCTCAGTTTGGGTTCTGTCAGGGCCATTGAGTGCCTGACCTCATTATAGCCTTGTTCCAACCATTGATTAAAGAGCTGAATTCCAGAGGTGAGATGAGAGTGACTGCCCATCATCAAGGTTCACTTTTCGTCCCACTCTCACTCCTCAGAGACTGAAACAGGTCATGCCAGCTTGCAGGAGGAATCGGAAGACATCCAGGCTTGGACTGATAGGTGGCAAAGAATATTCATGTCATTAAGTGCCAGACAGTAATCAACTTCAACAAAAAGGAGTTTAATAGGCTCTCCTTGACAGTCAGTGACATTATCGTCACTGAATCTCCTGTGATGAATGTGGGAACTTCAGATTCACTGTGGTATGGTGGCACAGTGGTTAGCACTGCTGCATCACAGCAGCAGGGGCCCGGGATCAATTTTGGCTTGACTGCCTGTGTGAAGTTTGCACGTTCTCCCCATGTCTGCATGGGTTTCCTCAATCCCATTGGCCGGGATTCTCCGAGTCTCCGCACCCCAATAGCGCCCGGCGCGGGAGCGGAGAATGGGGCGTCGGACCCGCGCGCCTGCCTGGAATTCTCCGCCGACCAGAGAATTGTCGCTAATTCCATGTGCGCGGTCGAGTTCCTGCCGACGTGGTTCACGTATGGTTCAACCCGGCGGGAGCTCAGAGTCACGGCTGCGGTGGACGTCCTCCACTTTGATGGACTCGGCTGTCAGCCACCAGTCTCTTTTTTAAAATAAATTTAGAGTACCCAATTCATTTTTTCCAATTAAGGGTCAATTTAGCGTGTCCAATCCACCTACCCTGCACATCTTTGGGTTGTGGGGGCGAAACCCATGCAAACACGGGGAGAATGTGCAAATTCCACACGGACAGTGACCCAGAGCCAGGATCGAACCTGGGACCTCGGCGCCGTGAGACAGCAGGGCTAACCCACTGCGCCACCGTGCTGCCCAGCCACCAGTCTCTTATGGAATTTCAGACTTTTTCATATTTCCACTGGTGATTGGTCAAGTATTTCAGAGTGTACTGGAGAACCTAGGCAAGCCATTTTGTTCTAGTTTCACTTTTGGGTTTTAGGCTGGAAGGCAGCTCAAAGCAGATTCTCAGCTTTCAACTTGAAGATTTAAACTGGCTCCAGGCAAGCATGGGGAAGTCCCTTATGCCGGCAGGTAATTGTCAGTCAGGTCAACCTGCGGAAGGACCTAGTCCAGCGTCACCTGCAGGAAGACAGGGTTGTTTAAAAACCTAGTGAAATCTATAGGTAAAGAATTCTAATATTACATCAGTGGTTCTGAGGATTAGAGTGGCAAAGGTCCTACAAATGCAAGTGAATCTCTGGTGGGAATTCTACCACCGCCATACTCTAACCAAAGACAACCATTAGGAAAGGCAAAGCAATCGAGGAGTTTGAATATCATAGACAACAAAAACCATAACCTCATCAGCGATGATTCTCCAATCTCTCATCCCTCTCAATCCCTGTTATATTTTAACCTTTCCTACCCCTTCACCATGTGTCTGGATGGGTTTTGGAATATTTTGGAATAGGTAGACTAGTAGACCATTATTCCATTATTTCCATAATATGTTCATCTTTTACTCTTGTTATAAATAAACAGTTTTACTTAGAAATTTGGTGCGTGGAACTCATTGGACCAGTCAAGGGTTACAATCTCAGGAAAATACACAAATTATTGGTTAATTCACTTGTGTTGGGACTCCAGGATCTGTGGGGCTTGAATTGACCGCGCACTCACCCAGGGTGTTGTAACACACTTTAAACATTCATTCTCTCCACCGCTAATGCACAGTGGCAGCAATCTGTACCATCCACAGGGATGGCACATTGGTTCGCACTGCTGCCTCACAGCAGCAGGGACCCAGGTTCGATTCTTGTCTTGGGAGACTGTTTGTTTGGAGTTTGCATGTTTTCTATGTGTCTGCGTGGGTTTCCTCCGGGTGCTCCAGTTTCCTCCCACAGGCCAACGATGTGCAGGTTAAATGGATTGGCCATGCTAAATTGTCCCTAATGTCCAAAGATGTGCAGGTTAAGTAGAACATAGAACATGGAACATAGAACATACAGTGCATAAGGAGGCCATTCGGCCCATCGAGTCTGCACCGACCTACTTAAACCCTCACTTCCACCCTATCCCCGTTACCCAATAACCCACCTAATCTTTTTGCTCACTAAGGGCAATTTATCATGGCCAATCCACCTAAGCTGCATGTCTTTGGACTGTGGGAGGAAACTGGAGCACCCGGAGGAAACCCACGCAGACACGGGGAGAACGTGCAGACTCCGCACAGACAGTGACCCAGCGGGGAATCGAACCTGGGACCCTGGCGTTGTGAAGAGACAGTGCTATCCACTTGTGCTACAGTGCTGCCCTCACAACTCCAGATTGTAGATTGGCCATGCTCAATGCGCAGGGTTACAGGGATAGGGAGGAGATGAGCCTCGATGGAGTGCTCTTTTGGAGGGTTGGTGCAAACCTGATGGGCTGAATAGCCTCCTTCTGCACTGTCGCGATTCTATGAATGCACTGCAACAACTACAAGATGCACCTTGTATCCACGAGGCCGAGCACAATGTGAATAGAATGCTTAGAGAGGTGGTCATACCACAATTTGGGAGCGTGGAGTCCGAGAGGGAATGGGTGATCACCAGGCTGTCTGAGAAGAGCCAAATTAGGCAGTGCAGGAATCCCCTGAGTTGATCTCACTTGCTGATAAGAGTTTCCATGTTACTGGTGGGGGCGATGGTTCCTCACAGGAATGCAGCAAGAGCCAGGTCCGTGGTACCACAGGTGACTGAGAAAAACAAGAAAAGAGGAAAGGCAAAAGTGAGAAGTGATCCATCAGTTAAGGGTACAATCCACTATATCTGCGGCCCTCGATGTGACCCCAGGATACGATACCCCCCCCCCCCCCCCCCCTCCCCACCCCCCCGCACCCAAGTGCCAGGAGTAAGGATGTTACAGGGTGGCTGCAGTACATTCTTTTGGGGGGAGGGCGAACAGCCAGAAATATGGTCCATGGTGGTAACAACATAGTTCGGAAGAGGGATGATGTCCTGAAAGCTGATTTTTTTAAAAAACTAATTAAAAGGCAGAACCTCAAAAGCAGTAATCTCAAGATTACTTGCAATGCCACATGCTAGTGAGCATAGGAATCAGTCGCTTGAGCGATTGAAAGCGTGGCTGGAGAAATGGTGTAGAAGGAGAGCATAAGACATTGAAACGTGTTCTGGGGCAGTGAGGGGACGTGTACAAGAAGGCAAGGATAAGGGAAATCGATTTGAATGCATGCAGCATTTTCAGCAAGGAGGGTGGTTTGAAGGTGCTAACAAGTATGATTTAATTGTCATTGCTGAGATGTGGTGACCAGATGACCAGGACTGGGAACTAAATATTCAGGTATATTCGTCACTGAAGAAGGAGAAGCAGAGGGGAAAAGGAAGTGTGGTAGCACTGTTAATGAGGGATGAGGTCAGTACATTAGTGAGAGAGGATCTTAGATTAAATGATCAAGGTGTAGAATCAGTTTGTGTGGAGCTAAGAATTAGCAAGGGGCATCAAATATTAGTGGGAGTTGTTTACAGGTCACCAAAGCGTAATAGTAATGCAGAGCACAGTACATGTAACGTGAGTAATACAGTAATAATGGGGAACTTCAACTTACATATAAACCAGGTAAACCTAATTTGCACTAATGCTGTGGAGGATGACTTCCTGGAATGTATTCAAGATGGCTTTCTGGAGCAGTACATTGAGGAACCAACTAGGGATCGGGCTATTTTAGATTTAGAATTATCTAATGAGAAAGGATTAATAAATAACCTTGTTGTAAAGGCGCAATTAGAAAATAGTGACCATAATATAGTAGTTTTACATTAAGTTTGAAAGCGATGTAGCTCATTCTGAAGCTGGGTCCTAAATCTGAACAAAGGAAATTATGAAGGTTTGGGGGGAGTTGGCTGTGGAAATACATTTAAAGATTCAATGGTAGACAGGCAATGACCTAAACAAATGTACATTCCTCCAGGACACACGCATACAACAGGAAAGCTGAATTAGCCGTGCTTAACAAAATAAGTTAAAGATTAAAGTTGCCAGAAAAAGTGGTAAGCCCGAGTATTTGGCCCTTTTAAAAAAAAGAATAAAACTAGAAACTCCCAGTACCACCGGCCACCATACAACACCAACACCCCACCCCATCCCAGAACTCACTCCTTTCTCCCCTCCAGAACTCACCCAGCAATTCCCCACAGAACCTACCATCCCCCACCAGCACTGGGCAGCATGGTAGCACAGTGGTTAGCACTGTTGCTTCACAGCTCCAGGGTCCCAGTTTCGATTCCCAGCTTGGGTCACTGTCCTGTCTGTGCAGAGTCTGCACGTTTTCCCCGTGTGTGCGTGGGTTTCCTCCGGGTGTTCCGGTTTCCTCCCACAGTCCAAAGATGTGCAGGTTAGGTGGATTGGCCGTGCTAAATTGCCCTTAGTGACCAAAAAAGGTTAGGCGAGGTTACTGTGTTACGGGGATAGGGTGGAGGTGTGGACTTAGGTAGGGTGCTCTTTCTCAGGGCCGGTGCAGACTCGATGGGCCAAATGGCCTCCTTCTGAACTGTAAATTCTATAAATTCTATGACACGGAACCTGCCCCCACGAAAACCCCGCCACCCAAACAATGCCCGGGTATTGCCCCCAAGCACTGCCCAAGCTCTCTCATCCACGTAAATGAACAATCCAACAGTGGGGAGGGCCGGGCGGTGGGGAGGGGGGGGGGGGGGGGGGGGGGGGGGGAGGTGGGGGGGGGCATCAGGCATAAATGCCTGATAATGATATTTAAACATTTTCAAATGGTGATCCCAACTTTCAAACCCATGATTTCCGTCACGTCGCTGACACAGGGAAAAATTGATCCAGGAAATCCAGCCGGAGTAAAAGCCATTCAGACACCCGAGGGATTTTCTGGTCTCCCACTGTTCCCTCTCCCGAAAAGGGAAGCAGTAAATTCCCCCCCCCCCCCCCCCCCCTTTTGCTTCCATTGTCTTTTGAGAAGGGAGTTTCAAAGACTTACAACCCTCTGGGAGAAATAGAGTTTGTCATCTGTATCTTAAATGGGTGGTCGCTTATTTTTAAACAGTGACCCCCTCGTTCTAGATTCTCCCACAGGAGGAAACACCTGTCAATACCCCTCAGGATCTTATATGTTTCAATCAAATCGGCTCTCACTCTTCCAAACTCCGGCGGATATAAGACTAATAATAATAATAATAATTACTTATTGTCACAAGTAGGCTTTAATGAAGTTACTGTGAAAGCCCCTAGTCGCCACATTCCGGCACCTGTTCCGGTAGGCTGGTACAGGAATTGAACCCGCGCTGCTGGCCTTGTTCTGAATTACAAGCCAGCTGTTTAGGCCACTGTGCTAAACCAGCCCCCTTTCCTCATAGGACAACCGGCCAATTCCAGATATTAGTTAGGTAAACCTCTGAACTACTTCCAATGCATTTACATCCTTCCTTAACCCAGGTGACCAACACTGTGCACATTACTCCAGATGTGGTCTCAGGACTGCCCTTTCCAACTGAACCACAACCTACTTACTTTTGTATTCAACTACACTGGCAAAAAATGATATCATTCTATTAGCCAGCTAAATAATTTACTGTACCTGCAGACTAGCCTTTCGTGATTCATGCTCGAGGGCACCCAGATCCCTCGAATCCCAGAGCTCTGCAATCTCTCATCTTTTTTTATCTTCCTGCCAAAATACATCATTATACTCCATTTGCCAGATCTTTACCCACTCGCTTAACCTATCTATGTCTGTTTATCGTCTCGTTATGTTCTCTTCACAGCTTACTTTCCAACCTATCTTTGTACAATCAGCAATTTGGACAGAGTCAACATGGATTTATGAACGGAAAATTGTGTTTGACAAACCTGTTGGTGTTTTTGAGGATGTTAGATAAAGGAGAACTAGTGGATGCAGTGTATTTGGATTTTCAGGAGGCTTTTGATAGGGTCTCATACAGGAGAATCGTAAACAAAATTAGAGCCCATTGGGTTGAGTGTAATATACTGCCATGGATTGAGACTTGAGGGCGAATTCTCCGCCTGCCACTGGTAGCGGTGTTCCTGATCGAGCGGGGAATCGAGCGTCCAGCACCAAAATGGATCGGCGCCTATTTCACCGATCCCCCGCTACCAGTGATTAACGGGCTCGAAACCTGATTCTGCATGGCCTCATGATGCTCCGACCCACTTGCCCGGGATGGATTGGTGGGCATGGATTGGTGCAAGTATTTTCAAGCATGACCCTGACCCAATGGACCTCGTGTTGGGTCAAGGGGGCAAGTATTTAATGTTTGTGCCCTCAATGTTCATCGGAGGGACTCCTTGTTCACACAAAGCAAATTATGACCACCCCAACCCCTATCAGACCCCCACCAGAGACCACTCACCAAATCCCCATATTACAGACTCCCATATCAAAGATCCCATGAGTGACCCCCATATCAGAATCTCTCATCAGAGACCCACCATCAGAAACCCCCATCCATGACTCCAGATCAGAGTCCACCATATCAGAGACCACACATCTGAGACCCCCATCTTAGAGACGCCCATATCAGAGACCCCTCTCCCTCCCCATCAGTCACCCTTACCTGGAATCTAAAGAGTAGGCCAGGCAGAAACAGTGAAAAAGTCACTGCTTTTTCACTTACCAACCCCTTACACCTGCTGCCTCAAAGATAAGTGTTGAAATCAGCACCTGTTACTTCATAAAAAGGCAAAACACATCAAAAGGCTTCAAACCCCCTGAGATCCTTTGATCTGCAAGGCTACAATTCACTTTCAAAGATAAATAGCTTTTAGAAGGCTATAACTGACTGGAGAATAGCTTCCAGTCAGCCAACTGTTTGGATGGTTTAATTTAATTTCTCTTCACGCTTGAATGTATTCTGCTTGAAGCTGGGTTAATGTTTTGAGTCTGCATGACTTCTTCAGAGCTCTGAAGAAGAGTCATATAGACTTGAAACATTATCTCGTGTTTCTCTCTCCACTGATGCTACCAGACCTGCTGGGTTTTTCCAACATTTTCTGATTTTATTTCAGATTTCCAGCATCTACAGTATTTTTCTTTTATTACAGCAATAAAGATACCTTTTTGCAATTCTATAGAGATTTGGTGAGACTGCGTCTGGGGTACGGTTTTGGTCTCATGATATGGGGAACAAATTATTTTCCAAAGAGGGGGTGCAAGAGAGGCTCAGCCAATTAATCCCTGGGATGGCGGGATTGTCTTCTGAGGACAGATTGAGAAAACTGTGCCTGAATTCTCTTGAATTTCAAAGGATGAAGACTGATTGCATTGAAATTTACAAAATTCTTACCAATTTTGGGTACGACAGGGTAGATGCAGATAGGATGCTTTCCCCTAGCTGGTGAATCCAGAACATGGGGACATAGTCCCAGGATTAGGGGCAGGTCATTCAAGACTGAGATCCATAAGACCATAAGACATAGGAGCAGAATTAGGCCACTCGGCCCATCGGGTCTGCGCCACCATTCAATCATGGCTGATATTTTCTCTTCCCCATTCTCCTGCCTCCTCCCCATAACCCCTGATTCTCTGAAGAAGAACTTTGGAATTCTCTACCCAAGAGGGCTGTGGAAGCTCAGTACTTGAGCATGTTCAAGACAAAAATTGATAGATTTCTGGATACTAACAACAAGGGATATGGGATAGTAGGAAAAAAGACGTAAGTGGCAAAAGATCAGCCATGACCACATCAAATGGTCGCACAGGCTTGGTGGGCAAAATGGCCTCCTCCTGCTGTCAATTATGGTGCTCCTAATGAGCCGAATGTACTTTGGCACCTCACAAACCCTCCCCCCTTCCTCTACCTCCGAGAAGGACAAGGGTAGCAGGTACATGGGAGCATCAACACCTGCAAATACCCTTCCAAGTCAGTCACCATCTTAACTATATCACCATTCCTTCTCTGCCACTGGGTACGAAATCTGGAACTCCCTCTCTCGCAGCACTGCGAGGATAGAATCAGAGAAGTTAAATCATAGAATTCACAGTGCAGAAGGAGGCCATTCAGCCCATCGAATCTGCACCGGCCCTTGGAAAGAGCACCCTACCTAAGCCCAAACCTCCACCCTATCCCCATAACCCAGTAACCCCACCCAACCTTTTTGGATACTATGGGCAATTTAGCATGGCCAAACCACCAAACCTGCACATCTTTGGACTGTGGGAGGAAATGTAGTACCCGGAGGAAACCCAAGCAGACAAGGGGAGAATGTGTAAACTCCATACAGGCAGTGACCCAAACTGGGAATCGAACCTGGGACTCTGGAGCTGTGAAGCAACTGTGCTTTTAAAAAAATAATTAAAGTACCCAATTCATTTTTTCCAATCAAGGGGCAATTTAATGTGGCCAATCCACCTACCCTGCACATCCTTTGGGTTGTGGGGGCGAAACCCATGCAAACACGGGGAGAATGTGCAAACTCCACACAGAAAGTGACCCAGAGCCGGGATCGAACCTGGGACCTCGGCGCCGTGAGGCAGCAGTGCAAACCCACTGCGCCACCGTGCTGCCCTGAAGTAACTGTGCTAACCTCAGTGTTACCGTGTTGCCGTACATTTCCTTGTAGCAATATACAATGAAGCCCAACCTGAGACTTGCTCGCAATGATATCGGACACAACGTTCAAGTCACATGGCCGATAGCGGTTCAAGATGACGGCTCCTTTTGAAGAGCAACTAGGGTTGGGCAATAACCCCTCAACTTGCCAGTAACGACCACGTCCTGTGAGAAAATAAATGAAACAATTAATTTTAAAACGTGGAAAGCACCTCATAACCAACCAAGGCTCTGCTCGGGACCCACAGATGGTGAAAGATGTGCGTATATTGATTTCCCTGAGCTGACAGTTTTTAATCACACTTGGTGAGGGGTGAAATGACATTCTTTTAAAAGCTCTGTGTTGTCCCTCAGAGTTACAAATTGTTTGCTCCTTTAGCTGAGCCGATTAGATCTAACCCTGACAAGCCCCTAACTCAGCAAATCATACCTTGTGTGTATTCAGAGGAAAACAGAGAAATCAAACGTTGCAGGAAGACTGACAAGCACTAAAGAGGCTAGTGGATTTAATTAGCAGGCCTATTAAGAGAAATTACAGCTATTGCCTCAGCTGCATCTGGATAGATCTGCACAAGTCTTCATGTCTCAGTGCCATTTAGGTGACCAATTACAGGAATAAATATCACAGGCACGTCTGAAACAGAGCATGGCTGCTAAATTTAAATGTTAATTGGCCTCTCTCATTATTGATCTACATTCGCAAATATAATGCCTGGAACGCGTGTGTTTTTACCTGCCCTCGCTATTTTGGGTTGGAAGGGGCCCCATCTATCGATTAAATCTTTTGGCGTCTGGCAGACAGATGCAGATACCTGTGGGACACCCCCTTCTGCTGTTGAAAGAAGCCATCAGCCTGTCAGGGGACAGGCTGGACGGCATGGTTCCAGCCATCTCGTAGCTGGCAGATGTGAAGTGAGCTCGTTTGAAAGCACCATGTGAATGCATGAAGAGATACTCTACAGATGTTTCCTGCCAGGTGATGTGGAACCGATGGAGTCCATTCCTCGTGGAACCTGCCCTGGGTATATGTGAGGGGGCTGGTAACAGTCTCAAAATAGAAGTTGGTAGCCTTGCTACTCTGATGCATTTCTATAGCACCTCTTTCATTCTCAGAAGTGGTTTACAGCCAATTATTTAATTTGAAATAAAGTCACTGTTATAACACAGGCAATGCGGCCGCCAGGTTGCACATAGCAAGATCCCACAAACAGCAATGCGATAACGACCAGGTACAGTGGCACAGTGGTAGGCACCGCTGCCTCACAGAGCCAGGGACCTGGGTTCGATTCGGGCCTTGGGTGACTGCCCGTGTGGAGTTTGCACTTTCTCTCTGTGTCTGCATGTGCGTGGGTTTCCTCTGGGTGCTCCAGTTTGCTCCCACGGTCCAAAGATGTATAGGTTAGGTGGGGTTGCAGGAATAGGGTGGGGACGTGGGCCTAGGCAAGGTGCTCTTTCAGAGGGTCGGTGCAGGCTCAATGGGTCGAAGGGCCTCTTTTTGCACTGTAGGAATTCTAATCCTTTAGTGACTATTGAAGGTTGAAAATTGGCCAAGGCACTGGGGGAATAGCTCCTCTCTTTTGTGTCATCCCAAAATTTGTAGAAATGAAGATTGGAGTCATTGACAACTGTGATGGGAATAATCTTGAACTTCTAAAGGTCATAGACATATTGGGGAATTGAGCAGGCAAGTGGCAGATGAAATTCAATACAGAGAAGTGTGACTCCTTTTAGCAGGAAGACTGTGGAGAGACAATATAAAATAAAAGAAGAAACATTGAAGGAGGTGCAGGAAGAGCCCCCACTGTATTTGCACATATTGAAGATGGAGGGCAGGTTGAGAGAGCAGTTAATGAAGCCTATAGTATTGTGGGTTTTATTAACAGGGGCACTGAGTACAAGAGTAAGAAAGTCATAGTGAACTTGTATAAGGTGCCAGTTAGGCCTCACTGGAATACTGCATCCAGCCCTGGGCATCATATTTGAGGAAGAATGTGAAAGCGTTGGAGAAAGTAAAGGTGAGTTTCACAAGAATGATTCCAGGGATGAAGAACTGTAGCGATGAGGATAGATTGGAGGCGTTGAGGCTGTTTCCCTTGGAAGAAAGGCTGAGAGGAGATTTGATAGATATCAAGATCCTGAAGGGTACAAACAGGACAAATAGTGAGACTGTTCCCACTCGAGAGAATCTGGAAGTAGAGGCCCAAATTTAAAATAATTGGCAAAAGGAGTTAAATTGATGTGAGGAACAAATTTTTAACCGAGAGGGTTGTTGGATTCAGGAACAATCTTCCTTACAGGGTAATGGAGGCAGGTTTGATCGAGGTAGTCAAAAGGGAATGGTTTCCTATCTGAAAAGGAAGAATGTGCAAGGTTACTGGGATAAGGCAAGGGCAAGGTAGAATGCTCTTTCAGAGACTCGATGGGCCGAATGGCCTTCTGCACTGTGTCCACCAGGGAGGGCAGACAGGTACTTGGTTTAAATTCTAATTGTTAAATTAACCAACATCACATCATCAAACATTCAGCACTCCTTCACCGGGGGGGGGGGGGGCACAGCCTGGATTTTATGCTAAAATCTTTGGAGTCGGACTTTATTATGGGCCAGGGTTTAGAAAACCTCAAAGTATATCATGGAGTTCACCTGACCCACTACTTTTAATAGAGTTTGGTTATGGGGAGCACAAGGGCCCACTTTACAGGTGTGATGCAACCGAGAACTAAAAGTATTTTTAAACAAAATCAATGTTTATTCTATGAATCCAGTTAACATTTTATAAACCCACAGTAAACATCTTACCAATTACCAACACTGATACCCCCCAAAAAAGATACAGTACTCCATAGGTAACCCTTAGTAACTTCCTTAACAACATCCATAAGCCAAATACTTTTAAACAAAGACAGTAGGTTTGCATTCCTTACAGAAACAGGTATTACTTGGAAATCATCAAGTGACCTGGAGACATTCTTTATCATGCAGAGAGAGAGACTAAGCATACATCTGCTTCATTTGAATGCAGCTCTCCAACTGAAAACAAAACTAAAAACACAGATCTAAAAACAGCTTCCAGCTCAAAACGAAAGTAAAAAGCAGAGACAGAGCTCAGCTCCACCCACACAGTGACATCACTTCAGCCACTTGAGAAGACAAACATTTCTGAAAGTGAAATTCACATGACAACTTGAACCTATGACTTTTAAATGTAGAGATGACAGAGATACTCATTAAATCATGGCTAACACTGCCGGACTAATGACAAGGTGGTGTCGGAGATGCCCCCCAATGTGTTGGCTGCTGGTTGCTGAGCAGTTGCTGACTGAGAATGTGTAATATTTAAACATTGTTGTTAATGACTTAGAATTAAACTTTTTCTTCTCTTTATATTCTGATATTTAGTTTGAGGATGAAATTATCAAAAACCTGGACCATGAAGTGGAAGGTGGTCGAGGAGATGAAGAGTACAAGCTCCTCTTTGAAAGCATGTGAGTTCATTATATGATCTTCTGTGTCTGTTTTAATCATGTTATGGATATGTAAGATGAGCAAAAGTGGAGAAGAAATTCTCCTCGGCCTATTTAAGCACGAGCATTTACTTTGACTGTCCCCCCCCCCCCCCCCCCCCCAGGTAAGAAGCCTAAGGTCAGCATGTAAGGGAAGCATGAGGGCCTCCATAGTATTATTTAAGGGAGTTGCTAATGCTTGTCACTCCCCATCTGAAGATAGTTCACCAATTTTATAATGGTGGTTGGTCTTGCTTTACCCTGTGGAGGAGGACACCATGGCCAAGAGATTGATTGGGTCTTGACAGCGATCCAGGATAGCGCTGTAAGGCTCCATTTCACGCTACAATGATCGACATATTGGGCGCAATATCTCCTGTGGAGAGTTTGTTGCAGGGGGTGCCTAGCCATATTCTCACCCAGACCCTGAGTAAGTCTGTCTTGGGAAGATGCGTAAACATCCTCCCTGCCCCACCTCCAATTGAAGGCTTTAATGGGTAATTAATGGTCTCATCCCGCCACCCAGTATTAACCCGGTGGGCGGACTGATGGCTCACCACAATGAGAGCACAACAGGCAAACCTTTAGGGTGTTTCCTGTAGGTTTCTTGGAAGGCAGTGCGCCATTTTTTCAATGGCTCTCATTGTCTAATCAAGGGACCTGACATCAGGAAGTTTGTTGGGGGGGGGGGGGGGGGGGGTAGGGGGTAGGTCTGCGAGCTGCACTCCTGTGGCTGGATTGGTTTGGATTGGATTGGATTTGTTTATTGTCACGTGTACCAAGGTACAGCGAAAAGTATTTTTCTGCGCGCAGCTCAACAGATCATTAAGTGCATGGGAAGAAAAGGGAATAAAAGAAAATACATTATTGGGCAACACAAGGTATACAATGTAACCACATAAGCACCGGTATCGGGTGCAGCATACAGGGTGTAGTGTTATTGAGGTCAGTACATAAGAGGGTCATTTAGGAGTCTGGTAGCAGCGGGGAAGAAGCTGTTTTTGAGTCTGTTCGTGCGTGTTTGTTCTCAGACTTCTGTATCTCCTGCCCGATGGAAGAAGTTGGAAGAGTGAGTAAGCCGGGTGGGAGGGGTCTTTGATTATGCTTCCCGCTTTCCCTAGGCAGCGGGAGGTGTAGATGGAGTCAATGGATGGGAGGCAGGTTTGTGTGATGGACTGGGCTGTGTTCACAGCTCTCTGAAGTTTTTTGCGGTCCTGGGCCGAGCAGTTGCCATACCAGGCTGTGATGCAGCCAGATAGGATGCTTTTTCTGGTGCATCTGTAAAAGTTGATAAGGTTTGTGGTAAACCACTGTATTGTATTGTATTGTTGTACTGTTACATGCCTGGGCTTGTCCCTACTGGGTTCGAACCACTGTAGTATATATCTGTGTATTGTGGTAAACTGCCACTGTATTATATGTAATGTGGTAAACTACTGCCTGCTGGCTCCGCCACCCTCAGGCTCGGTATAAAGGTGGCTGGTCTCTGCCGCTGCTCCAGTTCGGGATGTGAGGCCAGGAGGCTTTCCGTTTAGTTTATTAAAGACTCAGTTACGTTCACCACTCGTCATGTGTTCATTGATGGCATATCAAGGTTAATGTGGACATGCCAAATTTCCTTAGTTTCCTGAGGAAATGTAGGCGCTGTTGTGCTTTCTTGGTGGTAGTGTCGACGTGGGTGGGCCAGGACATTGTTTGGAGATGTGCACCCCTAGGAATTTGAAACTGTTAACCATCTCCACCTCGGTCCCCCCCCCCCCCCCCCCCCCCCATGATGCCCCTTCCAGATCACTCACCTGTGACTTGGATCCCAGCAACAATACTGGTCTCGGGTAGGGGTAGCACTGGAAATGACCACCATGTCCCTGGTGGCACTGCCATTCAATAGAGTTATTAGTTGATCTGAAAGAGGCATGACATCCGACCCAGGGACCCTTGATCCCGGGGAAGGGCTTTAACTGTCTAGTTAAGTCTGCAGGCTTTCACTAAATGAAGTGATAAGGGGCTCTTTCCGGCTTTCCAGCCAGCGGAAGAGACCCCACATTGCCTCCATTAAATCTTGCCCACGCATCTATCTCTTCCATTTGTGCAGCCTCAGTTATTCACTTTGTTAGTAACATGGGAACAGGAGTAGACCGAAGAGCCTCTTGCCACTGTTCCACCATTCAGGTGAAATCAATGGCTGTTCCCTTATACCCGCCTTGCCCCATATCCCCTGACACCTGTGACTAACAAAAACCTACGATTAAAATTAGTAATTGATAGGGCGGCACGGTGGCACAGCGGTTAGCATTGCTGCCTACGGCGCTGAGGACCCGTGTTCGAATCCCGGCCCTGGGTCACTGTCTGTGAGGAGTTTGCACATTCTCCCCGTGTCTGTGTGGGTTTCACCCCCACAACCCAAAGATGTGCAGTTTAGGTGGATTGGCCATGTTAAATTGCCCCTTAATTGGAAAAAATGAAATTGGATATTCTAAATTTATAAAAAAAAAATTTTTTAAATTAGTAATTGATCAAGCATCAATTACCATTTGTGGACACGATTCCAAACTTCTACCACTCTTTGGAGAAGAAGCATTTCCTAATTCCATTCCTCAAAGTTCAAGGTCTAATCATTTGATTTGACTCCTAGTCCTATAATCTGCAGTTTACATAAAACCCTAAGGCCATAAGACCGAGAAACAGAATTAGGCCATTCAGCCCATTGAGTCTGCTCCGCCGTTCAGTCATAGCTGATATGTTTCTCATCCTCATTCTTCTATCATCTCACCATAACCCCTGATCACCTCATTAATCAAGAACCTATCTATCTCCATCTTAAAGACACTCAGTGATTTGGCCTCTCCAGCCTTCTGCGGCAAAGATTTCCACAGATTCACCACCCTCTGGCTGAAATAATTCCTCCTCATCTCCATTTTAAAGCATTGTCCCATCAGTCTGAGGCTCTGCCTTTGGATTCTAGTTTCTCATACTAGTGGAAACATCCGTTCCACATTCACTCTATCTTGCCCTCTCACTACTCTTTATCAGTTACAAAATGAAAGAGTTATATCTGTTCCCGTAAATATATTTGATCAAATGACCTCTTAATCTTCCAAATTCCAGGGAATACAGACTTCATTTGCATAGTCTCTCCTCATAGTGTAACCGTTCGAGTCCAGGTATCGTTCTGGTAAATCAACATTGCATTCCCTCCAAGGACAATATAACCTTCCTGAAGTGTGGTGGTCAGAACTGCTCACATGTAGGCCTGGATTTTCATCCTCGAGGCAGATAGGGAGAGTTGGGGAAATTCCTGGCTTGACCCACCTGCCTTGGGAGAAGGTGCTTGCAAAGTCCAGAATGGATCTTCAATACTGGGGACGGGGCTTCTGCCAGCTGACTAAAGAAGAAGTACAGATGCAGCCACAGGGGTTTCAGAATACAGAGTCGGATCTTTTAAAAGTCCCGCCTTTGTCCTAATTAAAATACAAACACAAAGGCCCACCAATCACCCCCTCATACTCCTTCGCCTTCCAAGCAAGGTCCATGCCCTATCCATGCCACGTCATAAGCAGATGCACCCATTATTCTCCCTATGCTAGGCTCTACCTTTCCACACCCTATGTCCCCTCATGCCACCTATGCCAAACTCTATCTTTCCACCCACCCCATCAGGCTCTTTATGCCCCCAAGCCCCTAATAACTACTACTGTCCCTCCTGGCCCTATGCCAAGCTGTGGTACTTTCATGCCCATAAATACACTGAATATTTTCCATAAACAATGAATATCAGACTGTGTATTGTGATGTGTGAAACACGGTTTGATAAAAGATAATCCATTGGTAACTTTCTCCACTGCTGAAAAAAGTTGAGACTGTAAGCTAATAAAAATGTCAATCATCCAGGCCCTTTTAAGTTTCAATTATCACAAACCCTTGAAACTACTTGACTTGTGCAAACAAACATTGTGAAATTGACAATAGAGATCATAGTGCCTGAGTTGTCAATCAAACAATGTTTCCTTTGGGATACTGGTGTTCTGGAATTATACTAGACAATGGTGGAAAGGGGGTAGAATGAGTGGTCATGAAGGTTACTTGGGAGCATTACCTTGGCATGAGAGATATAAGGTGTCTTGGGGTTCGGTAGGAAAGCTTACCTTGTCATGAAGGTTTAAGAGGGGCTACAGAGGGTGGATGGGAGTATGAGGTGACATGGATGGGACATGGAGAGGGTGAGGTGTGAGGGGCCAGTGCCGGAGGACATTTTCGCTTTTATTATAACTGGGACAAAGTCCCACAACCCGGAGCCGACACTTGAAACACCCCACCTCCCCAGTAGACAGCCCCTGTGGCTGCATTTTTTCCAGAGGTGGGTGAGCCCTGCCAGAGATTTTCCAGACTCCCAATATCCGCTCGGTGTTTGAAAATCCAGGCGTCAGTCTGGTTCAAGGGGTAGCTCCTGATTCAGCACGTTACAGATTCATGTCACCCTCCAGATTGGAGGGCAGTGAGAGACAGGCAATAAATTCTGTCTTGCCCAGCGAGGCTCACGTCCCATAAAATGAACTTTGAAAAAAACCTTCCTGAGTCCCGGGCAATATTTATTCCGCAATCAACACCACTGAACACGGAAGATCTGGTTGTTATTATATTGCTGTTTGTGGGAGTTTGCTGTGCACGGAATGACTGTCCCATTTCCTGGGTTGGTGATGGCGCAGGGGACTAATAATCCAGAGGCCCAGAGTAATGCTCTAGGTTCGAATCCTGCGGCAGATAGTGAAATTCAGTAAAAATTAGAAGCCTACCGATGACTATGAATTGATTATCATATAAACCCACCTGCACCCATTAGGGATGGAAAGCTGCCGTCTTTGCTTCCAAATCTATTCCACAAAAATGTGCTTCACTCTTAAATGGCTGAGCTAGCCTCTCAGTTCAAAGGCAATTAGGAAATAAATGTCGGCCCAGCCAGCGACAACCACATCCCATGAACGCATTAAAAAAAGTCACTTCAAAAGTACTTCTACCTAATGCAACTGTGGGTGTCCGACATTGGGAAATAAACTGGCAAATAACAGAAAAAGGTCGACTGATATCTGCTCATAGAGTCGGCATATCCCCAGTCTGTATGAGATGGAACGCCACTGCTGTTAAGAATGTAGCCCTCTCATTGTTTCTCTCCCCATATTAATCCTATTTTGACAGACAAGTATAAATAATGATTAAAAACTTTCCACTGGAGTGAGTATTTTTAATTAGGTAGTGTTGCTGTTATAAAGAGTTTTTGCTTCTCATTTTCCCAGGAAATTAACCTTTAGTTTAATTTTCCAGCTTTGCAACAAGCATCATAATACTTGTCTTTATGTATTTTAATATCACATTGGAATTCCTTTCATAGCTGAACAGCTTGAAATAAAAATAGATTTCAACTCGGGTGGGCCACACAGTCTCTATAGCTAATCAGCCACTCAATTGTATCATAGCTCAACCGTGTCTCAGTTTCATTTACCTGCCTTAGTTCCGTTTCTCTTTATACCCTAACTTAAGACAAATTCTATACTCATTGGGATTTGAGAGGTGACCTTATTGAGACATATCGGATTCTCAGGGGGCTTGACAGGGTAGATGCTGCGAGGTTGTTTCCCCTTGTGGGGGAGTTTCGGACCAGAGGGCAGAATCTCAGAGTAAGGGGTCGCACATTTAAGACAGAGATGAGGAGGAATTTCTTCTCTCAGCGGGTAGGGGGTCTGTGGAATTCTTTACTACAGGGGCTGTAGAGGCCGGGTCGTTAAGTATGTTGAAGGTTGAGATAACCTGATTTTTAATCAGTATGGGTATAAGGTGGAAAATTGGAATTGCGGTTTGTATCAGATCTGCCATGATCTCATTGAATAGCGGAGCAGACTCGATGGGCTGAATGACCTATTTCTGCTCCTCCACCTTATGGTCTTACCCATTGACCTAAGTCGATTCCGGATTTCCGTTCCTATTTCTGTGAAAATATGTTCTCTGGTTTCACCCTTGAATGGCTTAACTCTAATTTAAGTCCTGGATTCCCCCAACAGAGGAAATGGGGTGGGGAGGAGGGGTGTGATTTTCAGCCCTCATTTGCTGTCAACGAGAATGGGAGTGTGGGAGCAAAATATGCCAAGAATTGGGAAGCACCATTCTTGCCGACGAGATTGCGTTTACTGATTTTCCAGGCGCCTCTCGGTGGCGTAACCAGAATCCCGCCACGGAAGGTCAGGAACTTAATTTAAATACATCACCAGTTCATTAGCGAGTCTTCCCACCTGGACTTCCCGCCTCTCACTGAATATTCATTGGTCACAGTCACGATTTACAACAGCTGTTTAAAAACGATAACCTGCCGATCTTGCCTCCAAAGGGGATATCGGAGAGGAACGCTCAGATCGGCATCACCCTCCAGGGTGGAAGTTGCAGATGGGGTCACCCAAGAGGATCCTGGGAACACAGATAAATGCAACTCTGGGGGAGAGGGGATTCGGTTTCTTCATCACTGGGGGGTGGGGTGGGGGGGGTGGTTGGGGGTGTGGGGGGGGGGTGTTGCTCACAGGCCTTAGCAGCCCTTCTTAGCTGTGAACCTAAAGGATTAAAGGGATCTGCCGGCTGGTTTGCAGGCAGCGCTTCCTGTGTCCCCCTTGCTGGGCTTGTGACAATATCACACTGAGGGATTGTCCTTCGAGAGTTGTAGCTGCAAAGTGGGTGGGAGCAGGTGAATCCACAGGGTCAGCACGGGGGGGGGGGGGGGGGGGGGGGGGGGGGGATGTTTGAGGTCCCTGTGTGGGTCCCCTGAGATACCAGGCTGCATGGGTAGAGTGCGGGACTCTGAAAAGGAGTGGTTGCCAACTTCCAGAGGGCTGAAGACCCTTACACGGCGGGAGGACAAGTGCAGTCAGAATGTACCCCACGCTCAGGCAGATGTCTGTCAGGCCAAGACCACTGTTTATGCAGGCCAGGCTGTCAGACAGTAGTGTACGGGTGGCTGGCTGTTCAAGTTAGAAGGCTTGTTTCAGACAGAGCCCATGAGAGCTGGGGAAATAAGCTTGCGCTCTCAAGCATGATGTTGACTGCAAATTGCAGGCTTCGCATGCATCAGGTTTGTTTTGTCTGCCACACGGGAAGGCTAATTCCTAATCAGCTCCCAGACCCTTTCCTGAGGAGACAATAGGACCAATTTAGTCAGCATTGCAATGCACGAGTGTGCCGCTGATTGGCGCCCAAGCTGCACGGATATGCAGTGGACTCCTGTCTGAGCCTATCTAAAATTTCACACTGGCCTCATGGCCTGACCCTCAACAGCCCCCCTCCCTCCTCAGGAGCTGGAGCCTCACATCCCAAGTCACCTTGCAGAAATGCCCTCTGTTCCCTTTTGCATTACATTATTCGGAGGGGTTTCCTGTATGGGCTGCCTTCCCACCATCAGGACATGCCTAGGCATGTCATGTTACCATCACGTCCCTGATGGAAGTCGCTCTACAGAGGAGTCCTCCCCCTTAACTTCAGGGACATGGGGTGGAGGGTGTTGCACGCAGTCCCATAAACGGGAGGATGCATCGGTTTACTTACTCCCAAGATGCCTGCTCTTTCTGCGGTCTTGTGGATTCCAAGGACCATATTTACATAGGTTGCTTTAGACTGCAGCGCACCCCCCCCCCCCCTCCCATTTTCAGTTGTTTCAAAACCCTTTGTTGCACTTTACTTTGCACTTCAGCCTCACGTTCCTAATCTATGGGCACCCAGTGCAGAGAAGGGTGGGGTAGAAGCAGCTCCTCTTCATGTACCTGCTCCTGGGCCTGGCTAAACTTGTCATCAACAGATCCAGGCAGCGAGTGATCGAGGGGGTAGTCCAACCTGACTGTCTGGCCCTATACCGCGGCTACATTCATGGCCGGGTGTCCCTGGAGAGGGAGCATGTGGTGTCCAGTAGCAACATCGAGGCCTTCCGTACCGTTCACCTCTTCAGCCACATTTCAGTTTAATGTTTTAAGTCTAATTTGTGACTTACTAAGATAGTTTCCCTTTAAGGGATTGTCCCTTTAATTTGCCCCTCAGTTGATTTAATTTTGTTTACTTGGTTATTTATGTTGATCAACATAGTTGGAAGACTAACCCCCAAGATTTGAACCCCACGGTTAATACTCATGTCTCCATGGCAGACAGTAACTTAGATGTGACCCACAATGCAAGGTGTTATGGTGAAGACGCTCATCAGTCACCCCATTCAGGAGATGGCGGGTAGCAGCATTTCATTCCCCCTTAAGGTTAGAATCCAGGACCATTGAATGCACTCAACTGCCCTCACTTCTCACCCTGGGCAGGGGAATTACGCCAACATGCTGAAGCTCTCAACAGTCAAAGTGCTTCTTCAGATGGGCGTGAGTGGGGCAGCGGTGGGGAAGTGGCTATTGTGTGACAGACTCATTGGAAAGGCACTCACACAGGGCGAAACGCATGGTTGGATGTCCCAGATTCTGAGAGGGCTGATGGTCAGGGCATTGCCAAGACAACTCATTGCTCATTTTGATGCTTGCTTCCTTTCTGTTGTTGATTCGAGAGAATCATACAGCCAGTCGAGCTGGCAATTCTTGCACGCAGCCAGGACCAGTGCCCTGTAGAGGATGAGGAGGCCGGGGCTATTGATCTTCTGGCAGCAGGATCACAGATGGTAGAGCCTCAGAGGAAGCATTACCTCCAGGTGACAGAGGTCCACTGCCAGCGGAGACTATGTTTGACCGTATGTGCCTGGTGATGCAAGGCCACATGGACTGGCGAACTCAGCCATTTCTGTGGCCCTGAAAGTCACTGCTGCTCTGAACGTCTATGCCAGTGGCTCGTTTCAGTGCTGCATGGGTGACCTGCGTGGCATCTCTCAGTCAGCTGCACACAAGTGCAGAAGGGAGGTCACAGATGAGCTATTTGTGAGAACCCACATGTACATCAACCAGGACCAGGCAAGCCAGGATGTCAGGACCATGGGCTTTGCCCGCATAGCAGGCATGCCCAGATGAAGGGTGTCATCGACTGTCCCCACGTGGCTCTGAGCTCCTCATGTTCTTAAACACAAAGAATACTACTCTGTCAATATCCAGATTGTCTGTGACCATACGATGCATATCATGCAGGTGTGTGACCGTTTCCCGGGAGCATCCGTGACAGACACACCTTGGGGCACTGGTAGATCCCAGCTGTTTTTGACGAGAGCACCGGCTGGGGGAACGATCTTCAGGGACAAAGGATACCCACTTGGGACGTGGCTAATGGTGCTAGTGTGGAGGCCAGAAACACCCGCTGAGACTCTCTATTACAAGGCTCATGGGTCAAGACGCGCGCTCCCCGTGCAGCTGATTGGCCTCAGCTGTGGTTCCAATGCCTGGACCGATCGGGGGAGCCCTTCAATACAGACCCAGAGGGTATCCCAGTGTTGGGCTCTGCAGCGGGGAGAGCAGCTGGAGCAGGAAAGCACGGAGGAGCTCCAAATCTCCTCAGATGATGAGGATGGTGAGGGCGGCCATGAGGGACAAACCGCGGTTATTTATAACCTAATAGCATGTCTTTCGGGACGTATTGAATAAATTAATATTGAATTCAAATTTCACCATCTGCCATGGTAGGATTCGTACGCAGGTCCCCAGAGCATGACTCTGGGTCACTGGATTACTAGTCCAGCGACAATACCATTATGCCACTGACTCCTAAGACTAACTGTAGCACAGTGCCAGGGTCCCAGGTTCGATTTGTGGGGCTTGTTTAGCACAGGGCTAAGTAGCTGGCTTTGAAAGCAGACCAAGGCAGGCCAGCAGTGCGGGTTCAATTCCCGTACCAGCCTCCCCGAACAGGCGCTGGAATGTGGCGACTAGGGGCTTTTCACAGTAACTTCATTTGAAGCCTACTTGTGAAAATAAGCGATTTTCATGTCATTTTCACTCATTTCGATTCCCGCTTGGGTCACTGTCTGTGCAGAGTCTGCACATTCTCCCCATGTCTGCGTGGGTTTCCTCCGGGTGCTCCGGTTTCCTCCCATAAGTCCCGAAGGATGTGCTTTGAGGTAATTTGGACATTCTGAATTCTCCGTCTGTGAACCCGAACAGGCGCCGGAGTGTGGGTTGCTAATCTTGCTTCCTGGACGTCTGGCCGATTGAGGTACAGGATGTCACACCTCTGCCCCACACCTTCCAGGAGTTTGGGGAGTGCTCCCCCAACTCCCCCAACTCGACTTAGAACAGATGCTGGGGAGGTGTATTAAAGTAGCCCCACTGAATACAGATATTGAGTTTTCTCGAGCGAATTAGAGATAAACTGTCATGAGTATGGCACGCATCATGTGGAGAAAAATTGTTAAAGAGGCCGAATACCAGCAGGCTTTTCCGTTGTTGGTGCCAACGGAATTCTCCCTGGTCTTCTTGTTGGTCACCCCTCAGTCTTTTGAACTCATAGAATTTACAGTGCAGAAGGAGGCCATTCGGCCCATCGTGTCTGCACCGGCTCTTGGAAAGAGCACCCTACCCAAGGTCAACACCTCCACCCTATCCCCATAACCCAGCAACCCCACCCAACTCTAAGGGCGATTTTGGACACTAAGGGCAATTTATCATGGCCAATCCACCTAACCTGCACATCTTTGGACTGTGGGAGGAAACCGGAGCACCCGGAGGAAACCCACGCACACACGGGGAGGATGTGCAGACTCCGCACAGACAGTGGCCCAAGCCGGAATCGAATCTGGGACCCTGGAGCTGTGAAGCAATTGTGCTATCCACAATGCTACCATGCTGCCCTACAAACTCAAGTTGAAACATTTCTAGATGAAACCCCAGAATCGGAAATGCAGTTTTACCTCTTAAACCCAGTCCACCCACAGCCACAATTCCATATTCGGACTCTTACTGCTCGCCCCCTGCCCCACTCCCCAATCCCCAACTTTTAAGACGCCCCGGGCGGGATTCTCCGGTCTCCGGTGCCGAAATCGCAATCGGTGATCGGCCGGAGAATCCCCATTTGCGCCGACATCGGGGGCGCCAGCGCTTTTGCGATGCTCCGACACCTCCAAAGTGTATTCTGGGAGTACGCCGCACGTCGTATCGACGTTACCTTATGCCCTCCCCCCCGATGCTCCGCCCCCGACCGGATCGAGGACCCAACGGCGTGGGCGTCTCATGCTATATTTTGTCGGGAACTCAGTGTGGCAGCTGCGGACTCAGTCCAGCGCCGCAACAGTCGGGGGAGAGCCGATCTGCGGGCAGGGGGGACTGTGGCAGGGGCTGGGGGCACTGTTGGGGGGTGGTCTGGGGGTCGCAAGCCTGGCCAAAGGGGGGGCATTATTTGGTAGGACGGGTCCATGCACGGCCAGCGCCATATTGCACTCCGCGGCCACTGCATGACGCCGCTGTGCGCATGCACGCCCATGAACCCAGCAATTCTCCGGCTGTGTAGGCAGCAAGAGCATAGTGCTCTACGCTGTCTGCCTGCTAGCCCCTCACCAAACAGAGGATTGGTGGCCGTTTTGTGCCGACTTTTCAGTTGTGAAACATTACCGTTCCCACGCCGGCATCAGGACATCGCCTGAAAATCGGAGAATCCAGCCCCTTATTTCCTCAAAATATAAAGTTTACCTATTCATATTTACACTTCCATGTATGTTCAATCAACTTCAACGACAACACTTTGTATTTATATGACATATTTGATATATCACAGTGTCCAAAGGCACTTCACAGGAGTGCTATGAAACAAAATTTGACACTGAGCCACATTAGATTTCCTCATATAGTTATTTAGTTTTTTGGAGCACCATAAAGAGAGGGAGGGCGGTAGAAACTTTAGTGAGGGAATTCCATTGCCTCAGACCCTGGCATCTTAAGGCATGGTCGCCAATGGTTGAGCAAAAGGCCAGGACTGGAATACTGAGTTCTCAGGAGATTGTTAGACTAGAGGGGAGAAGATGGAGATATGGACCGGGACAAGCTATAGAGGCATATGGAATCAAGGATGGTAATTTACAAATTTTACTCATAAAGGAGTTAGTTGCCCTCAAATCAACTCCCTGCTTTGTGAATCAGCCTCCAGCTCCGCTAGCTTGGGTATGGCAAGACACGACAAATCAATGCCTTTATGGTGTTCAGGGAGGAACGTTGTCCTGGATATTGGGAGAACTTGCTGCTCAGAAAACATCAAACTCGAGTTTACAAAGCTGGGAGCCATTTACAATTCGTGAGTGCAGACATAAAAATGACCTGAATTTTAACTTTATGAATTTGTGTTTGCAATGTGCTGCTTTTTGCATGATTCTGGTAACTGCGCTTCACTAGTTGCCAAAAATTGTAAAATGATCTCTGCAGACCTGCAGGGGAATTATATCGCACAGCATTAACTTGTGTGTATAATATGGAATAAGGAGCATTTAATGCCAGTGTTTGTGCTCCACATCAGCCTCCTCAGTTGTGTTTGGTCTTCTATACCTTGCAAAGGACTCCACCAAACACCTCAACTTGTCCATAGCAGGATCTTTATTAAATCACATGTGGTAAGATAGTGATCTGTTACAGAGCAAGTTATCATGGAGTTTCTTTGTATTCCTCTGGAACTACACCTAGCACGATTGTTCACCTCTATGTCTTACTACCATCTCCTGCAACCATCTGCTGCTGGCCGGATGTGTCTCCACTTACACGGGAGTCCCTGATCACATGACCACGGTCTTGAGACCACATGGTGTGTCTGCGCCGCCATGCACTCGTTGGATGTCGCACACCATCCATTTTTGATGTTGCTTACAGGCATATCACCACACCCCTCACCCTACTTCATTTTTCCATATCAACCAACCCTCCCGCACCCCCCCCCCCCCCCCACCCCCCTGCCAGTTCACCCACCGCCAGCCATTCACCATGCTGACTGTCACCATTCCTTCCCTGTCGCTAGGTCAAAATCATGGAATTCCTCCATAAAAGCACTGTGGCTGCACCTACACTGCATGGTTTGCAGTGGTGCAAGAAGACAGCACACCACCACTTTTTCAAGGGCAATTAGGGACGGGTAGTAGAATGCTACCCTGGCCAGTGTTGCCCACATCGCATGAATGGATAAAACAAAATGTCATTCTGTGCCTTTCTCTCTCGTACACTTCTCCAGCTTCCCCTTAAAATGCATCTACGTAGTCACTCCAACTACTTCATGTGTTGACGAACTCCCCTTCTCCTCACTCTCCGGGTAAAAAGATTTCACCTCAGTTGATGATTGGATTTATTTGTGATTATCTCACACTTATCGCCCCCATTTCCAGCACACCTCACAAATGGAAACATTTTGTCTACAGCCGAAATGTCATTTGCCAAAATTGCAACCCCTTCGGCCTTCTCATCTTCAATCCTCAACCCCTTGTTGTTGATCAAGTATATTGTTAAGTTCCAACTCACTGGAGTCTATTACAATGTGGAGCGCAATTCAATTCTCTTGTCTATGATATTGGTTTTGTTGTCTTTAACTGTACCCCCCCCCCCCCCCCCCCAACCAAATCAATGGAATACAAAGTGGAAGAATGTGTGGTCACACACTTTGGAAGGAGGAATGGAGGCATTTTCTAAATGGGAAAATGCTTAGGAAATCAGAAGTACAAAGGGACTTGGGAGTCCTTGTTCAAGATTCTCTTAAAGTTAATGGGCAGGTTCAGTCGACAGTTAGGAAGGCAAATGCAATGTTAGCATTCATGTCGAGAGGGCTAGAATACAGGAGCAGTGGTGTACTTCTGAGGCTATCTGGGCTCTGGCCAGACCCCATTTGGAGTATTGTGAGCAGTTTTGGACCTGGTATCTAAGGGAGACTGTGCTGGCCTTGGAAATGGTCCAGAGGAGGTTCACAAGATTGATCCCTGGAATGAAGAACTTGTCATATGAGGGGAGGTTGAGGACTTTGGGTCTGTACTCATTGGAGTTTAGAAGGATGAGGGGGGATCTTATTGAAACTTACAGGATACTGCGAGACCTGGATAGAGTGGACGTGGAAAGGATGTTTCCACTTGTAGGAAAAACTAGAACCAGAGGACACCATCTCAGATTAAAGGGACGATGTTTTAAACTGAGATGATGAGGGATTTCTTCAGCCAGAGGGTGGTGAATCTGTGGAACTCTTTGCCACAGAAGACAGTGGAGGCCAAATCACTGAATGTCTTTAAGACAGAGATAGATAGGTTCTCGATTAATTTTTTAAATATAAATTTAGAGGACCCAATTATTTTTTCTCCAATTAAGGGGCAATTTAGCGTGGCAATCCACCTAACCTGTACATCTTTGGGTTGTGGGGGTGAAACCCACACAGACATGGGGAGAATGTGCAAACTCCACACGGACAGTGACCCAGGGCCGGGATTCAAACCCGGGACCTCAGCGCCGCAGTTCCAGTGCTAACCACTGTGCCACATGCCACCCTGGTTCTTGATTAATAAGGGTATCAGGGGTTATGGGGAAAAGGCAGGAAAATGGGGATGAAAAAAAAATCAGCCATGATTGAATGGTGGAGCAGACTCGATGGGCCAAGTGGCCTAATTGTGCTCCTGTGTCTTGTGGTCTTATGGTCTAAATCCCTCCTGAAACACAGGGTCTAGAACTGCATGGGGAATTCTCTGGCCATTCCCACCTTCTGGTTCCGGCGACAGCGAACCCCGCTGTGGGCTCCCTGGCGACAGAGGGTGCAAACAACTGGAAAACCTGTTAACAGCGGAGGGATAAAAAGATTCCACCACTGACCAATGTCAGGCCACCTCTAGAACATAGAACATTGATGATACAGTGCAGAAGGAGGCCATTTGGCCCATCGAGTCTGCACCGACCCACTTAAGCCTTCACTTCCGCCCTACCCCGTAACCCAATAACCCCTCCGAACCGTTTTGGACACCTAAGGGTAATTTCGCATGGCCGATCCATCTAACCTGCATGTCTTTGGACTGTGGGAGGAAACTGGAGCACCCGGAGGAAACCCGCGCAGACACGGGGGTAACGTGCAGACTCTGCACAGACTCTGCCACAGCAAAACATGCCATGAAGGGGGGAGGAAAATCACACATTATGGTTCCCCACATCTGGCTTCATCAATGTTTTGTGCAAGTTTATTATCGCTTCTTGAGACACATTCTGCTTTGTTTCATTTACTTCACGCTGTCAACAAAGTGCAAATGATTTTAGCGAATTACCAACAATTACACTCAGATTCCCTCATCCGAATTGTTTTGCTTCACCCACCCCTTTCCCCAATTACCGTCAGTTGGCACTTGTTTATTTAGTGACATTTCCCTCTTACTCATCTTGTAAAATTTAAGATCTTCCTGTATTTGACTCACCAAATTCCCTATTAATTGTGACCTGGCTTCCTGGTTTGGTTTCGTGAATGAGCCTCGATCCCTTTATTTCAGTGCCCAAGTCCAAACAAGTCAGCATATATAGGCCAAGAAGACACTGATTCCCAATTTGCTGTCCTTTTCCATGACGTCACCGGTTTATGAATAGATAACCAGTTATCAAGATCAGATTGTTTCCTTGAATGCTCCCTTGCTTCAAAGACATTGATGAAAGTCTTTGACACGGTGCTCATTCATTAGACAAATTCATTAGACAAATTCATTAGCCATTTGTGTTACGGATCAGTATCACCCAACTCTAACCATTTGTGATATATAGCAGCCCGTTGTATATTCCGCCCTCCCATTTACTTCATTCACAGCCTGAAATATGGTGGCTTTTTATAATGTAGGAAGTGACAGCCAATGTGTGCACAACAAAGTCCCAGAGTGAGATAATGACCACATAATCTAATTTTTTAAATCAATATCAGTTGAGGGATGTATTCTGGCCAGAACAATGGAGAGAACTGCTCATGTCTTCTGAAAAATAGTGCCGAGGGAAATTCAATGTCCGCTTAAGAGTGCTGACCGGGTCTTGCTTTGACATCTGACCGGAAAGGACTTAGGAAATAGGAGAGGAATAGACCATTCGGCCCCTTGAGCCTGCTCCTACACTCAACTAGGTGATAAATAATCTTCTATCTCAATGCTAAGGTTTGAGGTCCGTGGGGCAAAGTTTAGAGGAGAAGTGTGAGGCAGGTTTTTCACACAGAGGGTGCTGAGTGCCTGGAACGCGTTGCCAGGGGAGAAAGCAGATACATTAACGGCGTTCAAAAGGCATCTCGACAAATACATGGAGAGGATGGGTAAAGAGGGATACGGCACAAGGAAGTGGTGAGGGTTTTGGCCAAGGGTGCTATCATGACCGGTACAGGCTTGGAGGGCCGAAGGGCTTGTGTTTGTGCTGTATTGTTCTTTAGTTCCTTGTTCAATATTGAAAGAGGAGAAGAGCAGAGCAGGAACTCTTAAATGAAATGAAATGAAAATCGCTTATTGACGCGAGTAGGCTTCAATGAAGTTACTGTGAAAGGCCCCTAGTCCGGCGCCTGTTTGGGGAGGCTGTTACGGGAATCGAACCGTGCTGCTGGCCTGCCTTGGTCTGCTTTCAAAGCCAGCGATTTAGCGCAGTGTGCTAAACAGCCCAAGTTAGGCTGAATTTGGCCAAAAAAAGTTTTGCTTAAACTTTGATGAAAGTAAATGGAACAGAATGCTTGAGGCACTAACTAGTAGGTTAGAAAGAGTTTAAAACAGGGCACGAAAGAATCAGCAGAGAAAGGAATTCTGAAGGTTGGGAGCTGGAGGGGCTGAAAGCATTGGAGTGACTTATAAACAGGTGGGATCAATCTTTCCAGCCTCAATAATGGATTGGATAAGGCACTTTCTGACTCACCGCGGGCTGAGATTATTCAGTCTCTTCAGAGTGTATACAGTCCTCCAGTCATTTTCCAGTTTTCTATCAACAGCGCAGCTCGACTTTGCATATGGGTAGCCTTTCTGCCTCTCTGGTCATTAACATTCTTGTACAGTGAGATATGAATAACTCATGCAAGAGCCAGTTACAACAGCTGATTTCCTTGCAGCAATGAGCAATGAAGGCCGACTGGGGACACGTTCGCAGTGATATTCGGCACAACATTCAAGCTTTCGGTAGACTGCAACATTTTCAAGCTTTGCCCTTCGTGATACAAGTTGGTTCAAGAAATGCTTACGAATGCAAGAAACAAAAGCTGAAGGAAGCCAGATGGACCTTTGAGCCAAGTCAATAAAATCACAGTTGAACCTCGACCTCAACTCCTATT
Organism: Scyliorhinus canicula; assembly: GCF_902713615.1. Lineage (NCBI taxonomy): Eukaryota > Metazoa > Chordata > Chondrichthyes > Carcharhiniformes > Scyliorhinidae > Scyliorhinus > Scyliorhinus canicula. Next base: position 19,325,631 of record NC_052148.1, on the reverse strand, counting down.
CCTGGAAGGGTCTATGTTTTCCGTAGAAGGGTGTTTCGTTCTCGACAGATGTTGCCAGACTTGCTGAGTTCTGTAGTGATCTGTATATGTACAAGGGGTCAATGTAGATGCAATACAACTGAGCAAGCACCAGCGGGAGCACGGGAGAGGTATAAATAGAGAGAGAGAGACAGGTAGAGGGACTTTCAGGAACGGCAGCTGGGAGCAGAACAGACAGGCAGCTCAGATGTAACACAAGTTAAACTCTGGAGAGAACAAACTCACAATAAAGCATCTGCTTCAACGTTAAGACTACGAGCTTTATTCAGAGACAAGGAACAGCACATGGTACCAGGAGACTACAGAATGCTTACTATAACACTACATAAGCTGCAGACACAGAAAGACCAAAATGGCAAGGAACCCTCCTATTGGACCTGCGACGTGAGAAGACTTTGCTAATTCGATGATATCTGTTGGAACCCCACCTCAGCTGAACACAACCAGTAATTTCAGTAATGACTGGAAAAGAATTAAACAAAAATGCTACATATATATATATATATATCACGGCTAATGATTTAGAAGCAACCTCAGAAGAAATGAAAATAGCACTGCTCATCGCAGGACATGATGCTAGAGAAATATATAATTGCTTTAAATACTTGAAAGGTGTGAAGACAGCACCAGATTAGAAGTATTACTAAAAAAATTTGAAGAGCACTGTATGGAATTTGAACAGTACTGTATGCTCAGAGAGCAAATTGCACAGAGAATGAGTGATGCAAAACTCAAACAATCACTATCAGAACAGAAAGGGTTCAGTCTAGAAAGCGCGAGTGAAAAGTCCAGATCGAAAGGAAAAAGTAACTTAAACTTCTTACAAAGAAAAAATGCTGAAATCCACTGTAAAATGGCGTTTGAGCACATTTTACAGTCTCCGGGGAACAAACGCCGAAAATCTGCGCGGGTCAGTCACTAGAGGGTATAGGTTAAAGATCCATGGGGCAAAGTTTAGAGGAGATATGCGAGGCTGATATTTTACACAGAGGGCGGTGAGTGCCTGGAACGCGTTGCCAAGGGAGGTTGTGGAAGCAGATACATTAACGGCGTGCAAAAGACATCTTGACAAACGCGTCGATGGGGTGGGGATAAGGGACATGGCTCAAGGAAGTGCTGAGGTTTTTGGCAAAGGTTGGTATCATGACCAGTACAGGCTTGGAGGGCCAAAGAGACTGTTCCTGTGCTGTATTGTCCTTTGTTCTTTGATAGCACAGATAGAGGTGATAACACCACAGTCTCAGGCTCCGCAGGCAGGAAGGGAATGGGTGACCGCCAGGCAGCGCAAGAGGACCAAGCAGGCAGTGCAGGAATGTCCTGTGGCCATTCTCCATCAAATCTGATATCCCGTTTTGGATACTGTTGAGGGGAATGGCCTCTTGCAGATAACAGCAAGAGCCAGTTTCATAGCACCACGGTTGGTTTTGCTGCACAGGGGAGGAGGAGTTGGCATTGACATGCAGCAATCAAAGGGGACTAAATGCTGAGGGGAATAGATAGACATTTCTGTGGCTGCAAAAGAGACTCCAGGATGGTGTTGCCTCCCTGGTGCTAAGATCAAGGATGTCTCAGAGCAGTTACAGGACACTCCGAAGGGGAATGATGCACAGCCAATTGCCGTGGTACACATTGGTACAAACAACATAGGCAAAAAAAAAGGTTGAGGTCCTAAAAGCAGAATATAGAGAGCTTTGAAGCGAGTTGAAAAATAGGACCTCAAAGGTCTTAGGATTACTACCAGTGCCATGTGCTAGTCAGAGGAGAAAAAACAGGATATATCGAATGAATACGTGACTAAAAGGAAGGTGTGAGGAAGAGGGTTTCAGATTCATGGGGCATTAGAGGAGGTAGAACCAGTACAAACTGGACAGGTTATACCAGGGCAGGACCAGGACTGATGTCTTTAGCTTGCTCGAGTGGTTGGGGTGGGTTTAAACAAATATGTCAGCAGGATGGGAACCTCTGTAAGGATTCAAAGCAGGGGGGATCAAGAACAGGAGAAAAAAACAGCAAGGAGGATAAGGAAAGTGATAGGCAGAGAAATCAAGGGCAGCACGGTAGCATAGTGGTTAGCATAATTGCTTCACAGCTCCAGGGTCCCAGGTTCGATTCTGGCTTGGGCCACTGTCTGTGCGGAGTCTGCACATCCTCCCCGTGTGTGCGTGGGTTTCCTCCGGGTGCTCCGGTTTCCTCCCACAGTCCAAAGATGTGCAGGTTAGGTGGATTGGCCATGATAAATTGTCCTTCGTGTCCAAAATTGCCCTTAGTGTTGGGTGGGATTACTGGGTTATGGGGATAGGGTGGAGGTGTTGACCTTGGGTAGGGTGCTCTTTCCAAGAGCCGGTGCAGACTAGATGGGCCGAATGGCCTCCTTCTGCACTGTAAATTCTATTCTATGAAAATCCAGAAAGGACACTGTAAGAAATATAGTAGGGATGGGACAAGGAACATTAAAAGGACAGGCCTCAAGGTTTTGTATCTGAAAGCGCAGAGCACTTGAAATAAAATGGATGAATTAGCTGCGCGGATAGATGGAAAGGGGTATGATAGAGTTGGGTTTAAGGAGACTAAGGCTCCAAGGTGACTAAGGATGGGAATTAAACATTGAGGGCTATTCAGTGCTTAGGAAGGATAGACAGAAAGTAAAATATGGTGGAGTTGCATTGTTGATTAAATAAGATATTGATACAATATTGAGGAAAGATATTAGAACAGAAAAATCTGGATGGGTCGAGTAAAGAAACACCAAGGTGCAAAAAGCATTTTTGGGATGCACCCCGCTTCCCTGAAGCTCCCTGCTGGAGTGGAGTCAATCTACTGGACAAGTGGGAACTGTTCAACCTCTGACATTTCCAGTCAAGAACTAAGACGACTCCAATTTCTGTCATTGAGCTGCAGTACACAGACGATGCCTGTGTGTGTGTGTGCACATTCAGCAGCCGAGCTACAAACCACCATCTCGCATTCACCGAGGTATATGAAAGAATGGGCCTCAGACTAAACATCTGGAAAACAAAGGTTCTCTACCAGCCCGCTGCCTCCACACAAAACTGCCCCTCGACCATCAAGATCCATGTTGAGTCATTGGACAATGTGGATCATTTTCCATACCTTGGAAGCCTCCTCTCGGTGCGAGCAGATATTGACGACGAAATCCAACACCGACTCCAATGGGCCAGTGCAGTCTCAGACGTCTGAGGAACAGAGTGTTCGAAACACCGAGACCTCAAATCCAGCACCGAGCTCATGGTCTACAGAGCAGCCATGGTTCCCCTCCCTCCTCTATGCATCAGAAACATGGACAATGTACAGCAGACACCTCAAATCCCTGGAGAGATATCACCAATGATACCTCCACAAAATCCTGATATCCACTGACAGGATAGGTGTACCAATGTGAGTGTCCTGTCCCAGGTCAATATCCCCAGTATCGAGACACTGGTCACGCTCGACCAGCTGCGATTGGCTGGTCACATTGCCCGCATGCCCTACAAAAGACTCCCGAAACAAGTGTTCTACTCTGAGCTCTGCAATGGCAAGTGATCATTAGGAGGACAGAGGGAAGGCAACAAGGAGACACTGAAAGCCTCCCTAAATAAATGCAACATCTTCATCGACACGTGGGATTCGCTTGCCTTAAAATGCACTTAACTTGAGAAAAAGAATCCATGAGGGCGCCGACCAGCTCAAGCATCACAGGGTGGGCACTCGGAGGCCAAGTGAAATGAAATGAAATGAAATGAAAATGAAATGAAGTGAAATGAAATGAAATGAAAAAGTGAAAAAGTGAAATGAAATGAAATGAAATGAAAAGTGTAAACAGCAGAATGAGAGCATAGAATTCCCACCCACCTACCTCTTCAAATATGCCAAAAAGAATACAGAATGCCAAACTGTAGTGATAATGTTGGGAATAACGGTAGACAGGAAATCAGAGATGCATCCGATAAAGGAATATCTGTGATTGTGGGTGAATTTAAGCTGCATGTTGATTGGGTGAGCTAAATCAGTCAAATAGAGGAGAAATTTCTGGTGTATATGAATGGTTATCTGGACCAATACGTTGAGGAACCATCAAGGGAACAGGACATCTTGTAATGGGTGTTGTACAATGAAAACGAATTAGCTAGCAACCTAGTTGTGAGAGAAGCCTTGGGGATGAGTGACCAGCTCATCATAGCCAACTCATGCCTCATGCCCCCATAGTTACCCTAACTGAGATTCGGAACCCTGGTCTCAGAATCAGCTACCTCACTGTCCGCCTTCATAAAAAATTCGAAGATGAACTGGGAAACAGTGGGCAGGCAATGGCAGGCATTGAAGGGACAAATAGGTGAACTCCAAAAGCTGTTTATTCCCATATGGCGCAAGTGGAAAGGGAACTGTAAACAAACAATGGCTTACAAGAGAAATGAGATCGCATTAGATTCAAAGAAGAGGCATACAAATTAGCAAGAAAAAGCAAAAGAACTGAGGATTTGTAACAGTTTTTAATTCCAGCAAAGGGGACCAAGGGATTGATTAAGAAGGGAAAAATAGAGTATGAAAGGAAGCTAGCTGGGAAAACCGACTGTAAAATATTCTATAGAAATGTAAAGAGTTAAGTTAAAATTGATTAAAAAATAATGTAGTACCCTTACAGTCAGAAATGGGGGAATTCATAATGGGGTACAAAGAAATGGATGAGGAACTTAATTCGTACTTTGCTTCTGTCTTCATAAAAGAAGACATTAATTATGTACCTGAGGTTCTGAGAAACACTAGCTCCACCTGTCAGATGTGGGAGATCAGGGAGCTTTCTAGTGTCCCTGACGACTATGTCTGCAAGAAGTGTGACCAGCTGCATCTCCTCACAGACCGCATAGTACGGTTGGAGCAACAGGTGGACTCATTGCAGAGCATACAGGGGGCAGAGAGTATGACAGACACTAGCTTCAGGGAGTTGGTCACAACACAGATTCAGACAGGTAAATGGGTGGCCATCTGGAGAGGCAGGAGCCTCCTGTGGCCATTCTCCTCTCAAACAGGGATACCATTTTGGATACTGTAGGGAGGGGGATAGCCTCTCGGGGGAAGATACCAGCAATAGCCAGACCTGTGGCACAATAACTGGTTCTGCTGTAGAGCAGGGGTCGGGTGATTCCAAGCGAGTGATAGTAGTAGCAGATTCAATAGTCAGGGTACAGACAGTCATTTCTGTGGCCGCCAACAGGATGGTGTGTTGCCTCCCTCTGCCAGGGTCCTGGATGTCTCTGAACGGCTACAGGGCATCCTGAAAAAGGAGGGTAAACAGGCAGGATGTGATTGTCCACATTGGTATTAATGACATAGGTACAATGGGTTGAATGGCCTCATTCTGTGCTGTGAGAGTCAATGAAGTAGGTTATCATTTGTGTTGAAATAGAAGAGGAATTAGGTACAAACGCACACTGTGTTAAGCCATGTAGTTTGGCTGTTAATCCTAGGCTACAATGTTCAAAGGCGTGCATCCCCTTTACAAAAGGAGTACAGACACCATCACAGACAGGCACTAGGTGTCCTACGTGAGCCAGTGCATTGCAAAATAGAGAATGCTGCAAACGCAGCCAGGTCAGTCATCTCTGTGGAGAGAGGAGAGAAATCACTGAGCTCTGCGATATTAAATTTCTCATCCTTAAGTTCAAATTGCTCCATGTCCCTTGTGTGTCCTCAGATTTCATTGCACCACAATTGGTGTTCAGCTGCCCAAGTGCTAAACATTGCAACGCCCTCCTGAAGCTTCTCTGCCTCCCTTCTATCCTCCTTTAAATCTGCCCCTAAAATCTATCTGTGATCAAACGTTTGGCCGTCTGCACTAATATTTCTTTCTGCACACAATTTTTGTCTGGTGATGCTCTTGTGGAGAACCTTTAACTCTGTTAAAATTACTTACTTAATGTACGCTGCTGTGCTAGAAATGTGGTGGGAATCCTGGAGATAGATGTCATTGCAGGGGCTGGTTTAGCACAGGGCTAAATCACTGGCTTTGCAAAGCAGACCAAGGCAGGCCAGCAGCACGGTTCAATTCCTGTACCAGCCTCCCCGAACAGGCACCGGAATGTGCGACTAGGGGCTTTTCACAGTAACTTAATTTGAAGCCTACTTGTGAGAATAAGCGATTTTCTTTTCGTTTTCGTTTCATTGGGTTTTTCCAGATGCTTCAGACAGAGTTACATTCAAAGTTAGATATGGCGTCAAGGACATCCCTGGCTGTAGTTTGGGTGATAATGATCATCTTTATTATTGTCACAAGTAGACTTACATTAACACTGCAATTAAGTTACTGTGAAAAATCCCCTAGTCGCCACATTCCGGCACCTGCTCGGGTACACAGAGGGAGAATTCACAATGTCCAATTCGCGTAACAGCTCGTCTTTTGGGGCTTGAGGGAGGAAACTGGAGCACCCGGAGGAAACCCACGCAGACACGGGGAGAACGTGCAGACTCCGCACAGACAGTGATCCAAGCCGGGAATCGAACCCGGGACCCTGGTGCTGTGAAGCAACAGTGCTAACTAATGTGTTGAGCTTTCACCAATGTTTTCCTGGTTTCAAAGACAATGGGCTGGATTCTCCGATTTTCAGGCTCTGTCCCCAAGCTGGCATGGAAACGGTGGCGTTTTACGACAGAAATAATGGCGTAAAACAGCCACCGATCCTCCGTTTGGCTGGGGGCTAGCATAGAGCAGCCGGCTCTAGCTGCTGATACGGTGTGGAGAATTGCCGGGTCCGTGGCCGCACATGTGTGCGCAGGCAGCCTGCAGCGGCTGCGCCGTGCAACATGGTGCCGGCCGCTCGTGGTCCTGGCCTGCGAAATAGCGACCCCCCCTTTGGCAGCTCGCGCGACCTGGACCTCTCCCCCACAGTGCCCCCGGCCCCTGGCAAAGCCATCCCCCCCCCCCACCCGCAGGTCAGTCCTCTCCCGACTGTGGCAGCGCTGGACTGAGTCCGCAGCCACCACGATGAGTTTCCTACGGATGAAACCACACACAACCGACACCATCGGGAACGCAGCCAATCGAGGCCAGAGCATCAGGTGCAACGTCCTGTGGCCGTCGATACATCGCTGGCATGCTCTCCGAATACGCCGCTTTGGAGGGGGAGGAGCTGGTTTGGTCATAAACTTTGATTCTCCGGCCGATCGCCGAACGGGATTTTGGCAGCGCCAACCGGAGAACCCCGCTCTATATATTCCAGGTGATGTTTGCTCGCCTTTTGGCTAATGAGCCGGCTAGAGCCGGCGATGCGTCCTTTTGGAGAGGCCCACTATAGTAAGTGGCTGGCGGAAGTGACCGGGGTGCAAGGACCATGGGCGTGCTGTGGTAGCCACCAGAAATGCACCAACCAGTGGCCCAGGATCAGCAAGAGGCCCAGGCCACAGGTGATTGAGAGCGGGAGAGGTTGGCGGTGAAGAAGTCGCCGGCTCGGTGAGGCAGTGGGTCGGAACAGAGGGCGGGGATGGTTCTCAGAAGGGTCCCCCTTACCTATTTTGGGTCCCTCATTCAGGCATTCAGTACCTGTCACAATGGAACCCACCACCCCCATTTCTATCAGCCTGCAAGCATATCTAACAGGCTCCCCAAATGCCAACATTTACTGCCCGCAATTAGCATCTGAATAGGAAGGGAATTCATGAGTCTCAATGGGGCAGAGGTGCAAAGGGGGCGGGGTCCCCACCGGGGTCCCCACCCTACACCCTTCGTCCTGACTGGATACACCCCCATGCTCGTCTCCAAACCTGCTTCGTGGGAGGGCATTAAAAACTACCCTCTCCTGCTTACGGACAGCAAGTTTGTGTTGCTTTCCGATGAGTCTCTTCAGTCTCGGTGAAGAACAGCAGCTGATAAAGAACACTGTCAGCTGAAATAAAACTGCAAGATGTGTAATTAATTGCAGCATCTCTGCTTCCAGCAGAGGTGAAGAATGATTGCTTCACACCTGAGCCAGCGGCTGACATGTTCAGCACATTTTTGTAGTGATGTGTGAGGAAACCCTGAAGGTTTCTCTGTGTCTGTCGCAAGGCAAGGCTGCCTTCAAACAAAAGCCTCTGCTGCATGAATGTATTTTGAGAGTACTACAGACCTCCAAATGGCGAAAGGGAGCTAGAGGAACAAATATGTCGGTGGATTTCTGAGTGCCAAGTTGGTGAATACAACTACCCTAATATCAATTGGGATATGAATAGTGTGAAGGGTTCAGAAATTCTTGAACCACATTCAAGAGAGCATTTTTACACGGCACGTGAGAAGACCAACGAGAGGGAGTGCAATTCTAGATTTATTCTTTGGAAGTGACACCAGGCAAGTCAATGAAGTAGCAGCGGGCTGCCATTCTGGAGACAGTGACCATGATGCAGTTAGATTTGTGGCCCAATCTACCTGCCTCATCACGCGTGACGCTGGATGCGACGAGGCCGTTAAATCCCACGAGAGGCCTTGTGAGATCTAATGAGGTCTTGCGAAGCATCGCAATCTGCATCCCACCAACAATGGGTGGGAGCAATGTTCAGCCCAGGTACCTCTTCCTACTTAGATCTATCCCGATCTATATCCCCAAGGCCATGTTCAACTCACTGGACAAATTAATCACAGCATTTGTATGGGGAAGGGGAAGAATGCTAGGATCCCAAAGAAGGTCTGACAGAAAACAAAGCCCAGGGTGGGCTAGCCCTCCCAAACCTACAATACTACCATTGGGCGGCGACAGCAGAAAGAGTAATGGGGTGGATTAAGTAGACAGAAGCCGAGTGGATGCACGCGGCAGAGGCCTCCTGCAGGGGGTCCTCACTCCAGGCCCTCGCCATGGCAGCACTCCCATCCCCACCCAAAAAGCACTCCAGCAGCCCAGTGGTGGTAGCTACCCTCCAGTCCTGTAACCAGTTACGGCAGCAATTCGGACTGACCGAAATGTCTGACAAAGCCCCCATCTGCAACAACTATACCAGCGCTCACTGACGCCACCTTTAAAAGGTGGAGACAGGACGGGGGGGACATTGACAGTCAGGACCTATACTCCGACGGCAGGATCGCAACAATGGACAAACTGACGGAAAGGTTCCAGCTGGTTAAGGGCAACAAACTCAGATACCTGCAGCTTATAAACTTCCTACGGAAGGCGACAAGGACGTACCCGCGACCACTCTGACAGACGCTACTGGAGGAATTACTGGACGCAAACATTCTTGGTAGAGAAAACTGTTGCAACATGTACAAACAACTGCTAGACAGGGCTGACACTACTGCGCGCAACGAGGAGGAAATGGGAGAAAGACTTGCGACTCAAAATAGGGTGGGGACTCTGGAACCAAGCATTACATAAGGTCAACTCCACCTCCACATGCGCGAGGCTCAACCTCACGCAACTAAAGGTGGTACATAGAGTCAACTTAACAAGACCCCGAATGAGTAGGTTCATCCCGGAGGTGGAGGGCAGATGCGAACGGAGGCCCGGCCCACCATGCCCAGATGTCCTGGTTTTGCCCCAAACTTGCTGGGTACTGGACAACCTTCTTTGAGGCAATATCCAAAGTGGTGGAGATGAGGGTGGAACCGTGCCCGAAAGTGGCGGTCTTCGAGTTATCAGACCAGCCAGACTGCTTCATGAGGAGGAGGGCAGACGCCCATGCCTTTGCCTTTCTGATCACATGCAATAGAATCCTGCTTGGCTGGCGGTCAACAGCACCACCCAAAGCTGCAGACTGGCTGTCCGACCTATCGGAATTTCTCCAAATGGAGAAAATTAAATTCGCCATCCGGGGGTCGGAAGATGGCTTCCTTGGAACATGGGAGCCATTCACCCAAGACCTGTTTGTGGCCAACAAACAAACAAGTAAATAATCAAGTAGCCGAGCCAGGGAAAGTAGACAAGACAGGAGAATAGAGGGAAGGAAGGGAGGGAGGACTCCGTGAGGAGTGGGGAGGAGGAGCAGTGCAAGAAGGGGTAACCAAACACAGCTGAAAAGAAAGGGGAGCTACGGAGGGGACGGGCAGGGAAGGTGGCAGGGAAGGGCGCAAAGGGCACGGCATTGAAGGAAACAGGAGAAAAGGAAGAGTAATATAGAGGGCAGCCAGAGGGGAGGAAAGAGGAGGGAACACAAACTGAAAGGAGAGGATGGGAAACAACAACGACTACAACAAACACAGCAGGGGAAAAGAGAGTGAGAAAGTACAGGCGGGTGGAACGACAGACGGCTGATGCAGAGGCAAACACACAAAAACAAAAAAGAAAATCAACCGGGAGAAGCAAGTAACATCAGGCGAAGCACCCAGGAGAGCCCCTCCCACCCGGTTCTGTTTTGCATATTCTGTATGTATTTTTTAAAAAGAGAAGGGAGGGAGAAAGTCCCCCGTTCCCCCCCCCCCCCCCCCCCCCCCCCCCCCCCCCCAACCCCACCATAGCATGTGTAATGAAACTTTCCATTTGTTGCTTCTCCGTGTGGACACTTCCCCTGTTTTTATTTTCCCACCCAATGGTCTTTTAGTTATGTCGTGTTTTTGCTATTTCTTTTTGGTTTCTCTGTGTGTACATCTGCAAATATACCCTGTATAACACCCAATAAAACATCCCTTAAAAAAAAATGGGCGGGACCAAAATTCCCATACCCTGAGCGAGCGCCATTTAGCTCTGGTCTCCACCAACATGGCCAGGCGTACCGGCACTTAGCGGAGAGGGGGGTTTCCCTGTCGATCCGGAGCCCCTGGGTGGTTGGGCTCTAGGAAGGCAGGTATCCTGGCATGCCTCAATGCCACCCAGGCACCATGACACTGCCCATCTGGTACCCTGGCAGTGCCACCTGGGGTGCCCTGCTCTTATGAGGTTGGGTGCGAGGGAGATCGAGGACCCTCTCATTGAAAACCCAAAGATGTTTTACCCGTATGATAACCTCAAAACAACAACGCAGGGATGTATGTGGTAACCTGGTGGGCAAATTATTTGAAATACTTCTGATAGACAAGATGAGCTGCCACTTAGAAAGACACAGATTGATCAGGGCAGGGCACCCCAGGTGGCACTGCCAGGGTACCAGATTGATCAGGGATAGTCTGTACGGGTTTGTTCGGGGAAAATTGCACTTTATTAACTTAATCTCATTTTTTGAGGAAGTAGCAAGGAGGATTAATGAGGGTGATGCACTGGATATTGTCCTATTTTCCAAGGTCTACTTCCCTCTGTTCCCCACCCATTCATATATCTGGTCGGCGCGTAGAAAAAGAGTGCCCCCACGGCACAGGCCCGCCTGTGGATCGGTGGGCCCCGATCGCGGACCAGGCCACTGTGGAGGCACCCCCCGGGACCCGGGAGCCCGCCCGCGTGCCAGGCCCTGCCGGTATGGGACCACGTCCAATTTACGCCGGCGGGACTGGCAAAGAATCAGCGGGACTTCGGCCCTTCGCAGGCCGGAGAATCGCTGGGCGGGGCCCGACCGGCGCATTTCCCGCTCCCGCCGAACCTCCGGTGCCAGTGAATTCGGCGGCCGGCAGGGCGGGATTCACGCCGCCCCCCGGCGATTCTCCGACCTGGCGGGTGGTCGGAGAATCCCGCCAGGAAGGCCATAATTATTCTGGAGCGAAAGCAGAGGCGATTTACAAGAACGTTGCCAGGGCTTGAAAATTGCAGCTATGAGAAAAGATTGCATAGGATGGGGTTCTTTTCCTTACAACAGAAGAGGCTGAGTGGTGGCCTAATTGAAGTGTGCAAAATTACAAGGGGCTCAAACAGGTGTAAACAGGAAAGACTTGTTCCTCCTTGCTGTGTGCGGAGTCTGCACGTTCTCCCCGTGCCTGCGTGGGTTTCCTCCGGGTGCTCCGGTTTCCTCCCACAAGTCCAAAGATGTGCAGGTTAGGTGGATTGGCCATGATAAATGGTAAATTGCCCTTAGTGTCCAAAAAATGTTAAGTGGGGGTTGCTGGGTTATGGAGATAAGGTAGGTACGTGGGCTTCAGTAAGTGCTCTTTGTCAGGGCCGGTGCAGACTCGATGGGCCGAATGGCCTCCTTCTGCACTGTAAATGCTATGATTCTATGATTCTGTTACCAGGGTCAGTTACGGGGGTACTATAGATTTAAGGTGATTGCTCGAAGGTGTAGAGGGGACATGAGGAAAAGCTTGTTCAGCCAGATAGTGGTGGGGATCTGAAATTCACCGCCTGAGTTGGTGGTTGAGGGTGAAACGCTCAACTCATTTAAAAGGCACTTGGATACTGTGCATCTGAAGTGCTGCGACCAGCAAGGATATGGACCAGGGGCTGGAAGATGAGATCGAAATGAGTGGACAGTTGATTTTTTTTCTCCTTTTTTTTTGCCGGCGCTGATATAATGGGATGAATGGCCCCTTTCTACACCGTAACCTTTCTATGGTACATAGATATGAAAACACAACTCAGAAATTACACACGGGGTATTTGATTTAAGAACCTCCAGTCTCGGTCCCATGGCCATTTCTATTGGCATTGCATTTGACTTGTGCAGGGTGGAACTCTCATCTGCGGCTATGAGGTTAAGGTCAGGCTGCTGGAGGGGCAGAAGAACTTATAAGGCCTCACTCCTGGCTTCAGATGGAGAATCTGACATATCAAAAGCAGTTGGTATGCCAATTGAGAGAGAGAAGGCACACCGACCCTTGCCGGGGTAAGCTTCAGGACCAGCAAGCTGGCTGAACCCATCCCAATAGAATATTCCTGGATCAGTCCACTTGCTCAGGAGCTGTTGGCAATCGTGCCAGGGTGGGCGCATGCTTTGGATATCCACCATAGTAACACATCGTCGCACTCCGTGAATTCTGTGTCAGAATCGAATCCCTCATTCGGACCTAAGCCTATAATCTGAGCAAATCCTTCAGTGCATTCTCGTTGCACTTGCAGAGTTGGCGAGAACAGATGTTGAACTGAGGGAATGCAGTCTTGTGAGAGAAAGCAACGGAGCCCTGCTGGCTTCAGGGAGATGTGAGAGATCCCAAGGGACTATTTTGAAGTGCAGGTGTCACGGGGTTATCCCCGATGTTCTGACCAACACCGATACCTCAGTTAGAATCACAAAAACAGATTAACCGGCCACGTTGTTGCTGCGGAAGCTTGCTGTGCACATATTGAGGGCCACAGTGCCATCATTACAACAGCGACTGCACTCCGAAAAGTACTTAATTGGCCATAAAGCAGAAGCCATGAATGGTGTTCCACCAATGCTGGCTAGTTGTTCAGGATGCTGAAATATCAATCATCTAAAGGGAAGTATTTTGAGCTGTTACAAAGCAATATGAACCCAGATAAAGCCATGATGTGGAGATGCCAGCGTTGGACTGGGGTGAGCACAGTAAGAAGTCTTACAACCCCAGGTTAAAGTCCAACAGGTTTGTTTCAAACACGTGCTTTCGGAGCACTGCTCCTTCCTCAGGAGCACCTGAGGAAGGAGCAGTGCTCCGATATCTAGCGTTTGAAACAAACCTGTTGGACTTTAACCTGTTGTTGTAAGACTTCTTACTGAACCCAGATAAAACACTGGATTGCATAAATGCAAATTTCTCCTTTTTTAAAACCGACAATAATCGGACCTGCGAATGTCCAGTGCCTAAGCTGGAAATAGGTAAACGATTTATGGGAAATATGTTTTGCAAAGACACAAGTGTTGTGTGCTTAAAAAACAGCACTGGAAAGAAATAGGAGTTGGAGTTCCCTAGTTACGTGACCATCATTGAGAAGCAATGGGCTCTGAATCGCATTCACCATCCTATGCATCCCTCAGACACATCAGTCACGGGGAGGCGAGTTATGTTCTGATTCCTCGGAAAAGCCGACAATTTATCATATATTTTGTCTTTTTTTTAATTCAGCCTATTGAAACACTGCAGAATAAATCAGCACCTGGAGAAGCAAGGTGAAACGTTTGTTGCCCTGGTAACCGGCCTGCTGGAAAGGCTGCTGGACTACAGGACTGTAATGAACGATGAGAACCAGGCCCACAGCATGAGTTGCACTGTAAATCTTTTGGTAAGTGACAGAGGTCATTGTGAAGTCGAATCAGAATCGGTACTCTTCTCATGAAAGACTTTCAAATCAGGGGGAAGAAATGATTAGCTAATGCAACAGTTACACAATGGATTACAATTTATTACCGCCTGGGGCAGCTGATCACAGGATCACAAGATAACTACAGACAAAAGTGACTAGTTGACTGTCTTTGGGATATGGTAGCAGACTGAATTAGTACATCAAACAGAATTATCTGGAGATGTGAGTTTAAATCCCAACACAGCAGCTGGAGAATTTAAATTTTGTGAATTAAATAAATCTAGTATTTTCTCTTTCTGACTCTCTCCCATTGATAGCAAAGATTAGGAATAGGCAGCAAGCAAATCCATCTCAGCTCGGGTGCCTTCACAAGTCACACCTTTGCTGATGCCCAAAAGAGGCCAACCCTTGAGAGTCAGGTTCTGCGATAAGTGCTGCATATGAAGCTGCCAAGTGTCTTGATGTTTTCGGCAGAGGCATTTGTCGCCAAGCTGCCGTAGTCACTGGTCGTTGTGGTGGCGTACAGCATCCAGAGGTGTTGCCGTTTTTCTCTGCCATCAGCTAATAATGATCTTTATTATTGTCACAAGTAGGCTTACATTAACACTGCAATGAAGTTCCTGTGAAAATCCCCGAGTCACCACACTCCGGTGCCTGTTCGGATACACTGGGGGTGAATTCAGAATGTCCGAATTACCTGCAGAATAGCCCCTCAAAGACTTTGGGCTGGATTCTCCATTTGGGAGACTAAGTCCGCACGCCGGCGTGAAAATTGTGTTTTACGCCAGGAAAACTGGTGCAAAACGGCCACCGATTCCCTGCTCCATTGGGGGCGGGGGGGATAGCAGGGAGGCAGCTTAGAGCTCGAAGCTCTAGCTGCCGATATGGCCCAGAGCATTGCCGGATCAGTGGCCGCGCATGCGCATGGCGGCAGGCCTGCAGCGGACGCGCCGTTCTTCATGGTGGACCGCAAAAATAGTTCCCCCCATTTCGGCTGCTCGCGTGGCCCACCCCACCTCCCCACAGTATCCCCAGCCCCGAATAAAGCCACCCCTGCCT
Organism: Scyliorhinus canicula; assembly: GCF_902713615.1. NCBI lineage: Eukaryota > Metazoa > Chordata > Chondrichthyes > Carcharhiniformes > Scyliorhinidae > Scyliorhinus > Scyliorhinus canicula. The sequence goes on along the minus strand of NC_052148.1, from coordinate 19,310,515 downwards.
GCAGATCGGACCTCCAACGACTGTGAAGGCGCTGGATTGAGTCCGCAGCCGCCACACTGATATCACGACAGGTGAGAACACACGTGTCACACGGCGTCGGGAAATCGGCCGGTCGAGGACGGAGCATCGCCGGGCGGGTCTGAGGCCGTGGATACAGCGTACGGCATGTTCGTGGACTACGCCGCTTTTCAGGGAGCGGAGCATCGCGAAAGCGGCACTGCCCCTGATTTTGGCGTCATCGGGGATTCTCCGCCCCGATTCCGGTGTCAGGAGTCGGAGAATCCATCCATTGGTTTATAATTGTCCAACTCATGTACATAATGTTTCGTTAGAATTCAGGACTGATTAATTTAGTTAAAGATTGCATAAACGTGTTAAAGGGGAGGGATGTGAATGTTCCTTTAAGGCAACACAGGACAGTAAGGGTCTTAGGTGACCAATTTTTATAATAATAACAATCTTTATTGTCACAAGTAGGCTTACATTAACACTGTAATGAAGTTACCATGAAAAGCCCCTAGTTGCCACAATCCGGCACCTGTTCGGGTACACAGAGGGAGAATTCAGAATGTCCAATTCACCTAACAAGCAAGTCTTTTGGGACTTGTGGGAGGAAACCGGAGCACCCGGAGGAAACCCACGCAGACACGGGGAGAACGTGCAGATTCCGCACAGACAGTGACCCAAGCCGGGAATCGAACCTGGGACCTTGGCGCTGTGAAGCAACAGTGCTAACCACTGTGCTACTGCGCTAGTGACTCCCAAGTCAGATACTCGATGTAAAGGGCCCTCACATGATGCTTGCAGGCATCCTTGAAGTAGAGCTTTGGGCATTCTGCTGGTCATCTGCCAGCGGTTAACTCACCACACAGAGAGTCCTTAGATATGTGACCACCTTCCACTCTGCAGACGTGCCCAATCCAATGAAGACACCTCTGTTTTAAGTTGGAAAACCCTGGGTGCTCTGCCTTTGAATGGACTGCCACAGTCGCGATTCTGCCCTGACAGGATATGCCGACAATGCACCACAAACAGCAAAGGTGGAAATTGGAGAGCTTCATTCTTGGTAGCTGTCAGATGTCAATTCTCAACCATAGGACAAGGTGCCAGCTTGGTACTAAGGTTCAGCTTGATGTTATCCCAGGAATGATTCCTGGGTTAGCCAAAGCTGGTAGCTGCTTTCCCCATGGGTGGATCAAGTTCTGCATCAAAGGGCCGATTGTCTGTCACTGTGGAGCTGAGGTAGCAAAATTTGCTAACTTCTTCAAACTGTTTCGTGAAATTAATTAGTATGACAATGTTGACAAAGGGACTACTGGATTGTCATAAAAACCCACCTGGCCCCTCAGTATCTTACACGTTTCAGTAAGATCACCTTTCATCCTTCTACTTCATAATCCATCTGACATTTTTTTTTGCCCAATCACTTAACTTATCTAAATCCCTTTGTAGACTTCTTATGTCCTCAACACCATTTACTTTCCTGCTCAGCTTGGTGCCATCAACAAATTTTGAAAAATTTGAGTCTTTCATTGATTGCAAATAGAAGCGACATATATTAGTACACAGGGCCGTGTTCTTTTTAGACAGAAAGAACACGTACACATATTGCGCCTGTTCCATCCAAACAAAATATGTGACAGCCATTTGCTGATTCATTTCTCATGGCAATACCTTGATGAATCTGGGTCAACCTGCCTGGTTTACATTTTAAAAATGCTTGGAAGCATCCAACTCTGTCAGTCACCATCCAACTGCTGCAATCTCCATGGCAATGTCTCTCCTAATTGCCAACTAATCAGCATTCTCTTTTCATAAATTATAAATTGTCATTTTTCCCTTATGCTGGTATTCTTGTGAAGTGCCCTAATGGGTGCAAGATGAAAATCTTCGTCATGCCTCCATAGAATCCCTAAATTGCAGAGGGAAGCCATTCAGCCCATTGAGTCTGCAGAGATGCTTCAAAAGGGCACTATACATAGGCCCGATCCCCTGCCCTATCCCTGTAACCTAGTGCATTGATCATGGCCAATTCGCCTAGCCTGCGCACATCTTTGGACTGCGGATGGAATCCGGGCCACTCGGATGAAACCCCCTCAGACAGGGGGAGAACATGTAAACTTCGCACAGACAGTTACCCAAGACCAGAATCGAATCCGGGCCCCTGGTGCTGTGAGGCGACAGTGCCAACTACTGTGCCACCGTGAGTGCTTTTTCAGCCACACTCTAGATTGTAAAGAGTTGATGTCCCAGTACTGGAGTGTGGCACTCCAACAGTAATAACCTGCCAACCTGAAAATTACCCATTTACCCTATTCTCTGCTTCCTGTTAGCTACCAATCCTTTATCCATGCTGATATGTTACTCCTCTGCATCATGAGTGACGTAACCTCTGGACCAAGATGTTTTTTCCTGGCAGCATAAAAACAATGGGCCGAAATTGCCTCCTTCTGTGCTGATTTTGTTCTGTTCTGCCATAGATTCCAATTCTTTGATATCTTGTTTATAAAACAGAGAAATGCGGGTGTTTTCTTTTCCCTGTGAACTACAAGATCTTTGACATGGAAGCTGCATTCAAGCACTCATTACCACTTGAGAAACCTATTTTGCATAAGTTACCAAATCCCTTCATTTATATCAGAAAAAATAAACAATTTAGTTTGCTGTAGGATTCCCTCTTCCAGCATGGTGGCCTGCTGAATCTTTTATTTTTTGCAAATCATTAATGAAACAATTCAGGATGGATGAATCACTCTGACATTTATTGCTTATTATCATATTTGTTCTGCTCGCCTTTCTCTGATAACAATTAAACATGATTTATTTTAAATATTGAGCTAAAGTCTGTGCTCATTAAGTTGAGAGGCACCAATGATGGGGAATGGCGAGAGAGGGAGGAGAAAGGTTAACATTTGCACATTCATGGTCATGTTAAATGCTTCCGCATTAGCGGACAACTTTGGAGAGTAAATTAACTCCAAAACAAGAACAGAAAGTTCTGGAAAGTTTTTCATAGAATTTACGGTGCCGAGGGAGGCCATTCGGCCCATCGAGTCTGCACTGGCTCTTGGAAAGAGCACCCTACACAAGGTCAACACCTCCACCCTATCCCCATAACCCAGTAACCCCACCCAACACTCAGGGCAATTTTGGACACTAAGGGCAATTTAGCACGGCCAGTCCACCTAACCTGCACATCTTTGGACTGTGGGAGGAAACTGGAGCACCCGGAGGAAACCCACGCACACACGGGGAGAACGTGCAGACTCCGCACAGACAGTGACACAAGCCGGGAATCGAACCTGGTACCCTGGAGCTGTGAAGCAATTGTGCTAACCACCATGCTACCGTGCTGCCCGACAGTTTTGATAATTTGACAATTGAATATCAGTGAGCAGATTATTGCTGAGTGAGTGCTGCTTGATAGCAAAATACCTTCCACCATCTTACTGATGAGGGCAATGGAACAGTGTTATCGTTGCGCTTTCTATCAGCACCCAGTCCCCCACTGGGGAAGCAGATGATCCTACCAGCAGAATGAATTAAGAGAGAAACAATCGAGCTGTGAAAGAGCCTCCTTGTGCAATCCCCGTTCCCCCGAGAAGCTCAGTCTGAACAACTGAGCCACCCTCTGGATTTATGGCAATTTGTTATGTTCTCCTAACCTTACACCTCCATGTTGAGGACCTGTCCGCTGCCAAGTTAAACCTCATTGGATGTCTGTTGATGATCGAGTCTCGACTGTCGGGTTGGTAAAAGACCGGATTGGATGGGTCCGTTCTTTTATCGACAGGACATAGCTGGCAATTTTTCACATTGTCGAGTGCATACCAGTATTGGAGATGTACTGAAAAAGCATGCCTGGGGATGTAGCTAGTTCTGGATAATCGGTCTTCAGGAATATGGCCAGAATGTAGGGCAGTAAGGTAGCACAGTCGCTTCACAGATCCAGGGTCATAGACATAGACACAGAACATACAGTGCAGAAGGAGGTCATTCAGCCCATCGAGTCTGCACCGACAAACTTACGCCCTCTCTTCCACCCTATCCCCCTAACCCAATAACCCCTCCTAACCGTTTTGGTCATAAAGGGCAATTTAGCATGGCCAATCCACCTAACCTGTACGTCTTTGGACTGTGGGAGGCAACCGGAGCACCCGGAGGAAACTCACGCAGACACTGGGAGAACGGACAGACAATGACCCAGCGGGGAATCGAACCCGGGACCCTGGTGCTGTGAAATCACAGTGCTACCCACTTGTGCTACCCAGCTTCCGCCCCAGGTTCGATTCCCGGCTCTGGTCACTGACTGTGCGTCGTCTGCACGTTCTCCCCATGTCTGCGTAGGTTTCCTCCGGGTGCTCCGGTTTCCTCCCACAGTCCAATGATGTGCAGGTTAGGTGGATTGGCCATGATACATTGCTTAGTGTCCAAAAACTGTGAGGTGGGGTTACTAGGTTACGGGTTTAGGGTGGAGGCGTGGGCTTAGGTGGGGGGTGCTCTTTCCAAGGGCCGGTACAGACTCGATGGGCCGAATGGCCTCCTTTTGCACTGTAAATTCTATGATTAGTCATTAGTGTCCATAACCTTTGCTGTGTTTTCACTGGATTTTCAGAAACCTGAGGAAATTAATTCCCAGGATACTTCAAGCCCAGGTATTAGAAAGGCCAGAGATTGCCGACTCAATAACGTCCTTTAATGTAAATCACAGATGAGTGCTCCTGTTGACATATACCCATTGCTCACTTGATTCATTCATCCGGCTTCTCGAATGCCTTGATTTTAAAATTTGAATCTGCATGTTCAGGCCCCTCCCCAGATTCACACCTCACTGTCACTCCAGGGACGTGAGCAATTATCGGAGATGTTAACCTCTAAGACCTTGTTTAACCAAACCTTTGGTAATCTATCCTGACTCCTGTTTCTTTGACTTGGTGTCACATATTGTCTGGTTAAGGCGCTGTGACGTTCGCCTGGAATGCATCATAACTGTGACAAAGGTGTCATGTAACTGCTGGTTGTTATTCCCCAATATTCCCTCCAGTGCTGTGTTTATCCATAAAATCATCAGGCTCCTCATTCAGATTCACTGATTCCAAGTAAATGAAGGTTTTCAATTGTCTCCTGATTAGTAACAATCTACTGTGATTTAAACAATCCACTGAGAGCTGCTGCCAACGTTCTGCTAATTTGTGCTCAATTATCCCCAGTTTTTTTTTTGCTGGTTCAAATGCGCAGCATCCGAGGACTGGGTTGAGCCTGCCAGAAACTCACTTTAGTTCAGACCCGTACAGGGAGAGGGTGATGATAGTTTTGTCCTGACAAGTCTTGAGTTGGAGCTGACGCCAGTTTGAAATGAAATCAACATTAAGTGTGTCATGTGAGAGTACCTTTAAGAAATGGTTGTTTATAAAATAGCTGTAGTGGATGTACCTTTAAGAAATGGGTGTTTATTACTGCAGTGATGTCGGAGTGTGGGTGGAGCTGGGCTGTCTGTCTGCTTTTACTTTCTCTTTGGGCTGGCAGCTACAGGGTATGTTTAGTTTTGTTTTAGTTTTGGAGACGCTGCAGTCACAGCAAGATGTGTGCGAATCTCTGCAAGCTAAAGAATGTTCATTTGGTGATTTCAAAGTGGTAACTGTTCTCAGTAGAGAATTTAAACCTGATGTCTTTCTGTGAAAAGGGTTCTTGTTTTGTCTCATGGATGTTGCAAGGAAATATTAAGAGTTACTTATAGAGTACTGTATTCTTTGGGGATTTATTGGTGTTAATAGTTGTTAAGATATTTACGGTGGATTTATAAAGTGTTAACTGGTTTCATAAATAAACATTGTTTTAATTTAAAAGTACTGTAGATTTATGTTGCATCACACCAGCAGAGTCGACAAGTGTGCTCCCCATAACCACAATCTATTAAACATTGTGGGTCAGGTGAACTCCATGATACACTTTGGGGTTCTCTAAACTCTAGCCCATAACAAGTGGTTTAAAATATGGTGGTGATTGCTTATGTGTACAATTCCCTTGGCCCTTTAAACGGTACCCCCCACCGGCGAGTTAACTTTCAAGCACGATGGCCTGATGGTGACATCTAACTGAGCACAACAAGGCCCGATGAACAGAAGATGAGACCAATTAACGGTTAATCTTCTTTTAGCTGTTGAGCGTCAGGGGGAAGTGCTGAGGGGGACCGACACTGAGGGGGACTCTCAAATAAAAGCAAAATACTGCGGATTCTGGAAATCTGAAATAAAAACAGAAAATGCTGGATAAACTCAGCAGGTCTGGCAGCGTCCGTGGAGTTCTGGAGAAAGATCATTTGGATTTGAAACGTTAAACTCTGTTTCTCTCTCCACAGAGGCAGCCAAACCCACTGAGCTTTTCCACCACTTGCTGTTTCCATTCCCCTGAGGGTGCTGTGTGCTGTCCTTTGTGTTGCTTATTTAGGATGGATTGCACAGCGTTGCACAAAGACCACAGTGTAGCTTTTACTTCCACAAAGCTATGATTTTATTTATACTACTGAACCAGTCCTTTCAGAATACAGAATTGATCAATAACGTCTGACTACACTCACCTACTGCTCATCTCACGACTGGTATAAACTATAATCTAACCTTCTCACACTAACTGCTCTTATGACCTTCACTAGCTGTCTCCTGCTTACACTCCTGCCCTAAGGTCTAGCATCAATGCTTTATATAGTAATATATGCAGCTCCCTCTGGTGGCTATTTATGCTACTACCTTCACCCTTCTCATGCTGATAGTTATGATAATACCACAGACTGTTCTGCCTTTCCACACAAGATGCCATGAGATCCTTTCTGTCCATAAGGCAGATGCGGCCATAATTCAAGTTCTAAAACTGAAAGTAGCAACACAAGTTAATAAAGTCATTAAAAAAAAAGTAGCAAACATAGCCCCGGGCTTCATCTCCGAAGGGATAGAATTGAAAACCAGAAACGTCGTTTTTATGAAGGCAAGGAGAGCCCACATCGAGTTGTAACAAATGAATCACAGGTTTATTTACAAGGTTTAAGGTACACTGCTCCCTAGTACCCTACTGGGTCTGAGACGGCCAGTCACGAACTAGCCAAACCTATACACAATGTCAATTGAGCTTCCCGCACCCATTAACGAGGAAGTCCGTATTCCGTAAAGGATACAGGGAATACAATTGTTCCCACCTTGTAAGTCCCGGATGCAGGTTATGACAGTAATGTTACACTTTCATCGAACCTTTGTTAAACTGCATTTGGGAGTGCTGTGATCTGATAGAAGCCTTCAACATCCTGAAAGAGTTTATTAGGATAGGCACAAAGAAGATGTTACTATTTGTATTTGAGACCCCAGAGCCCAGCAACATGCGATAGTCACGACTAAATCCAATAGGGAATTCAATAGCAACTTCTTCGCACAGGGAGTGGTTAGAATCTGGAACTTGCTACTGGGAATAGTTACGGTGAGTAACATGGGTGGACTGAAGAGAAAGCTGGATGAGTACATAAGGGGGAATGGAGGACATGATGATGGGGTTAGATGAAGAAGGAAGCTTGTGTGGAGCTTAAACACTGACAAGGGCCCTCAAGGTCCAAATGGCCTGTTTCTGGGCTATAAGTACTTTGTAATACTTCGTAAATAGCAGTCGTGCCAAAACTACATTTCCTCTGTGCTGACCTGAAGGACATCTTAGTAAATCCATTAGTCGCATTTTGACTTCTGACTCAATGACAAGTGATACCAACATAGCCAAGATGCATTTATATTAAAGTAATTCACCAAGTCCCTTTACATCAACAATCTAAAATCTTCCTGACTATTGAAAATTAAATCCCTCAAACCATAAATTCACTATTTTGATATTTGGAAGCATTCTGTTAGAACCGTAGAATTCCTGCAGTGCAGAAGGAGACCATTCAACCCATCGAGTCTGAAAGAGCATCCTACCTAGGCCCATTCCCCTGCCCTATCCCCATAACCCCACCTAAACTGCACATCTTTGGACTGAGGGAGGAAACCAGAGCATTCAGAGGAAACCTATACAGACAAGGGGAGAAAATGCAAGCTCCACATATTCACCCAAGGTCGGAATTAAACCCAGGTCCCTGGCGTTGTGAGGCAGCAGTGCAAACCGTTGTGCCACTGTGCCATCTTCTCTGAGTCCAGCTGGTGTGGGCACTAGTCCCATTCCACCGATTGGAGTAATAATCGGAGGTGTTGATCTCTTCCCTCTTTGGCTGATCATTTGCTCACCCAACCTAATACCTGTTCCTTTGGCTCAGTGTCATGGTTTGTCTCCTGTGAGGTGTCTTTTAACGGTTTACTGCGATAAAGGTGCTATATAAATGCAAGTTGTTATTCTTGATCCATTTTGTGTCCATCCTTACAGTTATTAGGGGTTGTGTATGTGAGGTTCCTCACTCACTGTAGATTCCAAATGCAGTCATACCATGGTTGTGTTGTAATTCACCGGCTGACCACTAGGAGCCTCACTTGTACATAAGTGAACATTGGAGTCAGGTGACCTGGAGCTGGACTGGAGAGCTGGAAGAGAGAGGTTGCTTGTACATGATCATACTGTTATTCATCTGTTCTTTTGTACATAGTTTACCCACAGTTAATGTCAACAAATCGTTTATAGCTTTAGCTACAAGTGTTCTTGTAATATGAATCAGGCCATCCGACAAGAACATTACACCAAATAAAAGAAGCCTTTCATTTATCTGTGATTAGCGACCTGAATTAAACAATTTACTTAACCTTGATTGGCAGTGCAGTCCTGCTGGCTTGCTGCAATGTCAGATATGTCATTTTTGTGGGTAATACGGTAGCATAGTGATTAGCACTAAGGCTTCACAGTGCCAGGGTCACAGGTTCAATTCCTGTCTTGGGTCACTGTCTGTGCAGAGTCTGCAAGTTCTCCCCGTGTCTGTGTGGGTTTCCTCCGGGTACTCCAGTTTCCTCTCACAAGTCCCGAAAGACGTACTGTTCGGTAATTTGGACATTCTGAATTCTCTGTCTGTGTACCCGAACATGCGCTGGAATGTGGCGACTCGGGACTTTTCACAGTAACTACATTGCAGTGTTAATGTAAGCCTACTTGTGACAATAAAGATTATTATTCTTACTGTTATTTCAGGTGAGATGATAAATTGAGGCCCACGTTTCTGCCCTCTGAGGCAGACATAAACAATTGCGTGATATTATTTTAAAGACTTTTCCCTTCAATCAGTGGCTAACAAAAGTGACCAGGTAATGTATTCCTCGATTGAAGCAATGGATAAGAGCACTGGCAGTAAGGCGGTCTGAGATATCCCGAGATTGTGAAAGTTGCCACGTAAATGCAAGTTCTTCCCCAATCAATTCTTCTTACACCGAAGCCACATAATGCACTTTGTACCAACTTAGAAGCTTCCAAGCTCTGTCAGCCCACAAGATGTTTTTTTCATCAGGTCCCTCTTAATTGTTTATTCAACAGTTCAAAGAGGCCCACAGAGAGCTCTCAGCTGAAGCACCCATTTGGCATCAAATTGATGAGACTTGTAAAATGCACTGCTGGCTCTGTGATAAATCTGGGAAGGAATTGACAAAATTAATGAGCTCCTTGTTAAAAGTCAGATAATTGGGGACCGTTCAAAGTGCTCTCGCTCGGTGAGTGCATCTGGCTGTACGCTGGCTGAATCGCCACCTCTTCATTACCCCTTCATCCTTTTGTAGTGATTTTATTCTCGTTAATGAAGACGCCAGTTCTTCATCTTTCTTTTCCAAAGCCAGACATTAACTACAAACCTTTAACTTTGATGGTCCATTCTTAGTCCTTGATCTACTGATTTTTATTGTTCTCATTGCCTCCTCTGATCTCAAATGGAGCTCCCATCATTGCTGAAGATCCGTTGATAAGAACAGAAGAACGTAAGAAATGGGAGCAGCTTCTTCAGCTTAGCTTGTACTTCAATAAGATCATGGCTGGTCTGATTGTGGCTCCTGCCGATACCCCACATATCCTCGACTCCCTTGCAGATCAAAAACCTGACGAACCCAGCCTTGAAAATATTCAATGACCCAGTCTCCACTGCTCTCTGGGGTAAACTATTCAATGATAAATTGCCCTCGGAGATAAAACTTCTTCATTGATACCATATTAATTGGGAGACCCAGGGTGGGATTCTCCGAGCCAAAATCGTGATCGGCGCAGGGCGGAGAATGGGCGTTGACTCCAAAATCCGGCGTGATGCCGCTCCCGCCATTCTCCCATCCCCGCGGTGTGGGTAGGGGGCCATTGACAGAGGCTCCCACGGCGATTCCAGGAGGACAACTGGCCGAGTTCCTGACGCCGTGATTCTAATCATGTTTTGCCTGTCGGGAACGGCCGGTGGCAATTGCGGACTCAGTCCACAGCCGCCCTGGTTGGGGGGGGGGGGGGGGGGGGGGGGGGATCCTTCACCGGGGGGTGGGTGCCTCACTGACGGCCAGGTTTGCGATCGGGCAGCACTGATCCGCGGTGGGAGGACCTACATTCCTGGTGACACTCTGCGGGCTGAGTCCGCCATGTCGCACAGGGCCAGAGCTGCAAGAAGTACACCGGGGCCCTACTAGCCCTCTGCAAATTGGAGAATCACTCAGAACTTTATTAAGGAAAGTCCTGAGTGAAACGCCGCATTTTGACGGTGGCGTGGGGGCAGAGCCCTATTATTGGAGAATCCCGCCCGGCAATATTTTGAAACTGTCCCCTTGTTCTCGATTGCCCCATGAAAGGAAATATCCTCTCAGCATCTACCTTGTCAAGCCCCCTTAAAGAAGTTCAAGTCCTCCTTCATGCCAGGCACTTCTTTATTCCCCCCTCATCAGTTCTTAGTTCTCCTCAATCTCCTATCTGGGACAACCTCGTGCAACACCGTTCAATTTTGGCACCACCTAAGTTTCTGCCTCCTGTTTAACCTTGGCACCGTCCTACAATCTGACTCTTGCCTGAATGCAGATTTGTCAATTCGGAGACTGCTAAATGGCTAGCACTGATGCTGCTTCCACATGACGGTAATTAGACTTAGATACAACTGACCGTAGTCATATCATTGGGAAGGTATCAGAGGGCATCGTCCTGATGTGTTGCCTAGTTTAATGATCCACTGAATACTGGATGTTAATGACCAAAAGGTGTGCCTTTCAAAACCTTGATAGTCCGATGTGTCATGTCTGAAACCCAAGCAAAAAAGAAAAGAATAGAAAGATTTGCGGTTATGCAGTGCATATCTCTCAGGATTTCCAAAATGCTTTATCAAGTATTTTTGAAGTATGGTCACTGTTCCAATATAAAATATCAATTCCCATATGGTAATCACCATATAATCTGACTTTTCAGATTCTGGGCAGCACGGTAGCATTGTGGATAGCACAATCGCTTCACAGCTCCAGGGTCCCAGGTTCGATTCCGGCTTGGGTCACTGTCTGTGCGGCGTCTGCACATCCTCCCCGTGTGTGCGTGGGTTTCCTCCGGGTGCTCCGGTTTCCTCCCACAGTCCAAAGATGTGCAGGTTAGGTGGATTGGCCATGATAAATTGCCCTTAGAGTCCAAAATTGCCCTTAGTGTTGGGTGGGGTTACTGGGTTATGGGGTTATGGGGATAGGGTGGAGTTGTTGACCTTGGGAAGGGTGCTCTTTCCAAGAGCCGGTGCAGACTCGATGAGCTGAATGGCCTCCTTCTGCACTGTAAATTCTATGATTCTATGATTCATGATGATAGTTGAGAGATAAATATTGATCAGTACATGGTGGAGAGCTCCACTGTATTTCATGGAATCATTGAATACCAACAGTGCCCATTCAGCCCATTGAACCTGCACCGACCCACTGAAACAACACCCTGCCCCAGCCCACTCCCCACCCTATCCCCTAAACCCTGCAGCCCCAATTAACTTTTGGACACTGAGGGGCAATTTAGTATGGCCAATCCAACTAACCTGCACATCTTTGGACTGTGGGAGGAAACCAGAGCAGCCAGAGGAAACCCACGCAGACACGGGGAAAAGGATAATCAGTCAAGGTTGGAATCGAACCTGAGTCCCTGGTGTTGTGACGCAAAACTGCGCCACCATACCTCACTTTGAAATTGCCATTTCTTTGAAATAGTCTCAGGGGATCTTTTACAACCACCTTATGGCCTTCATTGCCATCCCTCAGATAATGAAGTCCATTTCCAAATGTAGCAAGACCTGGACAATACCCAGGCTTGGGTTGAAAAGTGGCAAGTGCCAGGCAATGGCCATCTCCTAAAAAAGAAGTTCTAACCTTGGCATTCAGTGACATTACCATTGCTGAATCCCCCACAATCAACATCCTGGGATTACCATTGATCAGAAATTGAGGTAGACTAGCCATATTAATACTGCAGCTACCAGAACAGATCAGAGACTAGGAATCCTACAGTGAGTAACTCATCTCCTGATCCCCCCCCCCCCCTCTCCCCAAAGCATATCCACCATCTACAAGGCACAAGTCAGAAGTGTGATGGAATATTCTCCACTTGCCTGGATGAGTGCAACTCCAAGAACACGCAAGAAGTTCGACACCATCCAGGACAAAGCAGCCTGCTTGATTGCTACACACATTCTACAAACATTCAATCCCTCCATCACCGATGAACAGTGCCAGCCATGTGTACTATCTACAAGATGCATTGTAGTAACTTGCCAAAGATCCTCAGGCAGCACCTTCCAAACCCGCGAACACTACCATCTAGAGGGACAAGAACAGCAGATACCTGGAAACCCCACTACCTGGAGGTTTCCCTCCAAGTCAGTCGCCATCCTGACTTGGAAATATATCGCCATTCCTTCACTGTCATTGGGTCATAATCCTGGAACCCATTCCCTAACGGCACTGTGGGTGTACCTATTTCTCAGGGACTGCAGCGATTCAAGAAAGCAGCTCACCACCAACTTCTGAAGGGCTATTAGGGATGGGCAATAAACGCTGGCCATGTCAGCGAAGCGCACATCCCGTAAATGAATACAAAAAGGCGGGCCCTCAGATTAACATCTGATCCAGAAGACAGCACCTCCGAAAAGTGTGGAACTTTCTCAACGCTGCATTGGGAGTATCTGGCTGGATTATGTGCTGGAGCTGGGTGTGGACGCACCACCTTCCAACTCAGAAATGAAATCAGTACCCATTGAGCTATGGCTGACTCCGAAAACAAATTCCTTAAAATAATTTGAAATCTATTTTCTTTTTATTTGCTGTGTGTCGATAGGAAATTGCTCTCTTTCTTTATTAAGTATGGTTTTGCTGGCTCTTCGGAGTGCTTTGCACAGTCCTTCATACTCAGCAATGCTGGTTTAACTCACTGGGCTAAATTGCAGGCTTTTAAAGCAGACCAAGCAGGCCAGCAGCACGGTTCGATTCCCGTACCAGCCTCCCCCGATAGGTGCCGGAATGTGGCGACTAGGGGCTTTTCACAGTAACTTCATTGAAGCCTACTCGTGACAATAAGCCATTTTCATTTAGGGGCTGGTTTAGTTCACTGGGCTAAATCACTGGCTTTTAAAGCAGACCAAGCAGGCCAGCAGCACGGTTCGATTCCCGTAACAGCCTTCCCGGACAGGCGTTGGAATGTAGCGACTAGGGGCTTTTCACAGTAACTTAATTGAAGCCTACTCATGACAATAAGCGGTTTTCATTTCATTTTTTTCATTTCAATGCATTGAACTTTTGATAAGCTTGCTGAAGGTATAAGCTGGAAGCTGGGCAATAAATCTTGGTGTACAAGTGTGTTTTATACTTCAAAAGAAAAGCGAATCAGTGTGCATTTGAAAACTGGAGAATCAAAGGAGAGTTTGAAGCCGTCAGCTCTTCTGTTGCCTTCAGTCTCGTGTGCCCATTACCAGACATTTTATTTAATGTATCATTAGCACCAAACAAGGATGGATCTTCAGAGACCAATGTGATGCATTAAAAAGAGCCATGTAAGTTTTCAAAAGCTTTGAAAGAAATTTGTTAATTAAAGGACTAAATTTTGAAGAGCCGCATCTCCATCTAAAACATAACAAAAAGGGCGGCACGGTAGCGTAGTGGGTAGCACTGTTGCTTCACAGCTCCAGGGTCCCAGGTTCGATTCCCGGCTTGGGTCATTGTCTGTGCAGAGTCTGCACGTTCTCCCCGTGTCTGCGTGGGTTTCCGTCGGGTGCTCCGGTTTCCTCCCCCAGTCTAAAGATATGCAGGTTAAGTGGATTGGCCATGCTAAATTGTCCTCAGTGTCCAAAAAGGGTAGGTGGGGTTACGGGAATAGGGTGGAGGTGCGTGCTTGGGTAGGGTGCTCTTTCCAAGTGCCGGTGCAGACCTAATGGGCCGAATTGTCTTCCTCTGCACTGTACATTTTATGATATCAGCATTGAGGATGTGGGAGAAGAGTAAGGGCAAGGTTTTCCAGCCATTCCTGCTGAAGAACCTTACAGTCCCACCGAAGGGGACCTCCTGCAGAGGGCTCCCCGGTAGCGCAGTGGGCGAGCCATGCAAAATGGCGTAGGCTCTGGTGGGACTGGAAGATCCTGCCAGAGGTGAATGGCGAGCTGCCTCCATCACTGGAAATCACGCTGTGGAAGGGCTGGAAAATCTACCCTCAGTCTTTTCATATCTCTGCTTATATACTGGAGACAATTCAAAGAATTTTCACCAAGGTTGGTCCCTGGGATGAAGGGGTTGCCTTATGAGGGAAGGATGAATAATTTAAGCCCAGACCCATAGGAATTCAGAAGAATGCGAGGGAATCATTTTGAAACAGAGTAGATTCTGAGGGGGCTTGATGGAGTCGATGGTGAGATCATGTTTCGGAGAGGAATCTAAAACTGGGGGGCACAGCCTAAAATAAGGGGTCTCACATTTCAGACAGAGATGAGGAGGGATTTCTTCTCTCAGTTCAGCTTTGAAATTTTTCCCCCCATTGAGGAGTAGAGTCTGGTTCATTAAGTATATTCAAGGCTGAGATAGACAGATTTTTCTATCAGTAAGGGAATCAAGGGTTATGGGGCGTGCATCTAATAATAACCACAAACTGCGAGTATGTTTCTTATATTGACCAAATGACAACACAACCAGTATGTTAATTCAAAAAAACACTTTATTATTAAACACAAGACTTATCTCTATGTTCAGTGATACACACGGCTACGCATTAAACTATACCTACCTACTAAGATGACCTTTACTTAACTTCTGGATGACCGGCTCTGTGCGGATAGATAAGGCTTGGTGTGGGCACAGGCCGGTCCCAAAAGAGACCGATCCCTAGTTGCACAGTGACTCTTATCCTTCTCCTCTTTCACGCCCTTTTGGGCGGTGCTAACTCAGGATCCAATGGATCGATAGGGTCTCGATCACCCTAATCGATTCTGGCCAATTCGGGGCGGGTACCTCGATGGCTGGGCGGGTCCTAGTTAACATTATCCCAAGTACGTATGCCTTTCCAAATAAGGGGAAGAGGCACCGGTGAGTCTGCTACTGTTCTATTGTCCTGGGGAAATTGGTGATTGATCTTTGACAGGTACAAGTTTCAGTTTGGTCTGGGTTTCCCTTGCACAATGCACAGGGCTGTATACTGTCTGTGTCCCAACTTGACCACAATTCCCATTATCCTTTGCGAGCGGCCATTTTCGATAGGCACAGGGGCAGGCAGGAAAGTGCCATTAAGGCCACAGTCAGATCAGTCTTGGTGGCGGAGAAGACTTGAGGGACCAAATGTACAAACAAGGATGAGAAAAAGGAGCAGGAGTAGGCCGTGAGGCCCCTCAAGGCTGCTCCAGCATTCAAAATGACCGTTGCTTCAACTCTACTTTCCCACTTGTGGTAGTCACCACTGATGTATATATTGTATATAGAGGATGTCGGTGTAGGTGTTTTGTGGTAAGGCCCTGTACTACAGGTACGGGGGTAGTTCCCTGCCTGCTGGCTCCGCCCAGTAGGCGGAGTATAAATATGTGTGCTCCCAGTACAGCAGCCACTTCGCCAGCTGCTGTAGGAGGCCACACATCTCTGTGTAATAAAGCCTCAATTGTATCCAACTCTCGTCTTTGTGTAATTGATTGTGCATCACCGCTTCATCCCCATATACCAACATTCCCTCTGAAATCTGTCTATCCCAGCCTTAAATATATTCAGAAATGGAGAATCCATGTCCCGAGAGAATTCCAAATCTGTACGCGCCTTTTGAGTGAAGAAATGTTTCGTCCTTTCAATCTAAAATGATAGGCCGCCGAGACTGTGGGGCTGATTTAACAGAAATAAAACAGGAGCACCAAGAAATACCACACTATTAAATGGGACTCTGCTTAGGTTCCAGGCCTTGGCGAAGAACGCGGTGTGTGGGGGGGGGAGGGGGTGGGGGGGGGGGGGGGGGAGGGGGTGGGGGGGGGTGAGAGATTTTAACCTCCTGGTTTGCTGCCTGGTCCCACGGAAACCAGGCAGTTAAAACGGCTGCCCGGGCGACTCAACCGCTGACGTCCAGGAGCAGGAGGAGGCCATTCGGCCCCTTGAGCCTGCTCTGCTGTTTGATAAGATCACGGCTGACCTGAGTGTGGTCTCAACTCCTCTTTCCAATCTGCCCACAAAGCAACAGGATAACTCGCCTGACAATCTGTTTTTAAATGATCTCGGTGGAGGGATAAAGTTTGACCGGGACGCCGGAGAACAATTTCCTGCTATTTTTCGGAACTGTGGCCCTGGGATCTTTTCCATCCACCTGAGAAGGCGGATGGGGCCTCTCTCACCTGAAAAGGCAGCAGCTCAGGCAGTGTAGTACTCGATTGGAATATTAACTAAGATTTTGTGCTCGGGCCTTGTCCAGACATTTGCTTTCTTGTGGAACGGGGGTACAATCGCTGACCTGTGGCCTCTGAAATACTGAGCCACAAGGCCCCGATGTTGAATGACTGGCTTGTTTAATTGGCCACTGAGGAAAGGGGCAGCCTGGCTGACTTGTATTCGTTTTAAATGGCTCATTTTTGTTTGCTTTTCCCCTCTGCAGAATTTCTACAAAGATATCGACCGAGAGGAAATGTACATACGGTGAGTGTGCAGTGCACTGATCTACAATCTATCGAGACCTTTCGCTTTGACAAATCCTCATCGGTACGAGTGGGCTACAAACTCTTGCAGTCCTCACACCCTACTTTGAGAGTATGCGCTATGACTCCGCTCCAATCTTGCATCTTTTACAAGCACAGGATTCCCCAAAGCTTTTGGATGCTGCACGCAACGTTAGCACATATCATGTGCATAGGTGTCGCGTGTAATTACACAGAATTACATCAAATTACTTCTAATTACATAGAATTACATCCAATTATATTGATTTTACAGTGCAGAAACAGGCCATTTGGCCCATTTATCTATGCTGGTATTTATGCTCCAATCGACCTTCTTCTCAAATATTTCATCTCACTCTATTAACACCCTTCTACTCCACCCCCCCTCAAGTCCTTACCTAGCTTCTCCCTAAATGTGCAATTCATCTCAACCACACCACGTGGTAGTGAGGAACACATTCTCACCACTATTGAGGTAATAAGGTTTCTCCTACCATTCCTTCTTGAATTTATTAGAGACTGTCTTATCTTTCTGGCTCTGTGTTTTTCTTGCCCAAAATGTGGAAACTGATTGTGACATATTGAACCTTTCGCGCATTTAAGGGTCTCTATTTAGACCTCTGGACTTTGTCATTTATAAGGAAAAGAATCCCTAACCTGCTCACTCTTTGCTGATGGATACACCATCTCTGTTCTGGAGTTATCCCCATAAGTTCTGAAAGATAGAACATGGACTTCATACAGTGCAGAAGAAGGCCATTCAGCACGTTTAATATGCTCCGACCCTCTGAAAGAGACTGCCCCGCTCTATCCCCGTAACCCCATAACCCCACTTAACCTGCACATCTTTGGACACTAAAGGGCAATTTAGCATGGCCAATCCAACGAACTTGCATATCCATGGACTGTGGGAGCACCTGGAGGAAACCCACGCAGACACGGGGAGAAAGTGCAAACTCCTCACACATAGTCAACAAAGGCCGGAATTGAACCCAGGTTTCTGCCGCTGTGAGGCAGCAGTGTGCTACCCTGCTGTATAGATCACGTGGTTGTGGGGGTATAAGAGAGAGGTTTGGGCAGGATATTGGGTGGCCAGGGAAGAACTGTTTAACCATGCTGCTCTGGCTATCATAGTGTGCGAAGGATACGCTTGATGGTCTTGTTCTTTCTGAGAGTCTTGCATGCTCATATTCTCACATTTTCTCCAGTGCTTCTATATCCATTACAGGGAGCAGAATGGTGTTGTGCTGAACTAGTCATGCAGAGGCCCAGGCTAACACCCTGATGACATAGGTTCAAATCCCACCCTGACAATTGGTGTAATTTGAATTCAATTAATTGAAGAATTCAGTTCTTTTAATAAAACATCCGGCATTAAAGTAATCGTTATCAGGAATGGTGCCACAAACTATGATCGAGGCATTCAATAGGACATTGGATTATTATCTGAAAAGGAAGAATGTGGAGGATTGTGGAGAGAAGGGGGCATTCTGGAGGGGGAGGGGGAGCAACCAGTGGTTGTGGTACACACTGGTACAAATGACATAGGTAAAAAAAAAGGGATGTGATCCCAAAAGCAGAATATGGGGAGATAGAAAGTAAGTTGAAAAGTAGGATCTTAAAAGTAGTGACCTCAGGATTATTACCAGTGCCACATGCCAGTCACAGTAGAAATAAGGAAGAGGCAGTGAGACCTCAGAGGAGGCAATGAGACCTCAGAGGAGGCAATAGAAGACCCCAGAAGGAGGACACTGAAAGACCCAGAAAAGGGCAATGAAAGACACTAAATGACCAAATGAAGGACAATTGGAGAATCGCAGAATGGAAACAAAACAACACTTCATCTGAGTCAGACCCGGCCAATAGTGAAGCCAAAAGGGTTTGACTGAAGTTAAGACAAGCAGAAATGAAGGTTCCATTTGTGAAATGTGTATGTCCAGTAAGGACAAAAGAAACTAGGAGCTGTTGAATAAAAAGAAGAATCAGCAAAAACAATTAAAGCTCTAGAGAAGATATTAAAACAAGATGAGATGAATGACAGCAAACTTAGAGAATAAAGAAGTTTCAACAATTAGCAAAATGGAGTTAAGAAGAAGACATGAATGAGACAATGGAGAATAATCTGAACTCCATGGACAAAAAAAATCTAAAAAATAAGAATAAGTCCAGTGAAAAATTGAATTGGGAGAATGAGAGTTTGAAGAAGAGAAGAACTCCCCCAAATAGTTGGCCTTGGAGAACCCCCCCCCCCCCCCCCCAACTACATGGCAAGGACCCCAGGCCTGACCCTCAGAAGTGTCAACCCGGCATTTGGGCACCCTACCACTGCCAACCTGGAACCCTGGCAATGACCCTGGCACGCTGGCAAAGGCACCCAAGCCCCATTGCAGTGCCAGGCTGACAGTACCCAGGTGCAGGAGGAATGCCAGGATGCCATTCTGCCCTGTACCCGACAACCCGGGGGTCTCCAATGGCCTAGGAGACCCCTCCAGGTGCCATTATGCCTGGTCCATGTGACTGCATGCATTATTTTAAAAAATGATATTAAGTGCACAATATGACATGGTGTCATAATATGATACTTCGGTAGTGGATCAAGTTGGATCCCGGAATTATTGCCCCTGAGACAGGGCCCCTGTCGTACCAAGTGGATGTGGAGGGATGGATTGTTCATAAACACGTGGATCGTTTGAGGAGTAGAGAGACACTCCAGCAGTCAGCGTTTTCCACCAGAAAATGTTTCCGAAACTACAAGTACTGGCCAGAGACAGGATTGGACCACTTAAGGACGGGGGGGGGGTGGAATCTATGTGTTCAGCCAGAGGAAATGGACGAGGTACTAAATGAGTAATTTGCATCAGTGTTCACTAAAGAAAGGAACTTTGTGGACGATGATTCTTGGGTAGGGTGTGTGGATAGTCTGGATCATGTCAACATTGAAAAGGAGGAGGTACCTTTTAACAGAAACACTTCAGGTTTAAATTCACTACTGAGAACAGTTATAACTCTGAATTCACCAAATGATCGAGAGACAGTCTTTACATGGCAGAGAGAATAACATTCTGTGGCTGACTGCAGCTCCAGCACTGAAACAAAACAAAAAATACACAGACACACCCAAGCTTTCCTCAAAGTGAAACTAAAAGCTGACAGACAGCCGGGTTCCACACTCTGACATGACTGCAGCTCTCCAATAAACACCCATTTCTTAAAGGTACACCCAGTACAGCTAATCAATAATAAACACCCATTTCTTAAAGGTACTCTCACATGACAGTAGTATGTAAATCTTTGGAGAGAATTCTCAGTGACAGGATTTATACCCATTTGGGAACAAATGGACTCATAAGCGATAGACAGCATGGTTTTGTGAAGGGGAGGTGATGCCTCACTAACTTGATTGAGTTTTTTGAGGAGGTGACAAAGATGATTGATGAGTGGAGGGCGGTGGATGTTGTTTACATGGACTTCTGTAAAGCCTTTGACAAAGTGCCTCATAAGAACATAAGTACATGAGAACATACGAACTAGGAGCAGGAGTAGTCCATCTAGTACCTCGAGCCTGCTCCGCCATTCAATGAGATCATGGCTGATCTTTTGTGGACTCAGCTCCACTTTCCGGCCCAAACACTATAACCCTTAATCCCTTTATTCTTAAAAAAACTATCTATCTTTATCTAAAAAACATTTAATAAAGGAGCCTCAACTGCTTCACTGGGCAAGGAATTCCATACATTCACAACCCTTTGGGTGAAGACGTTCCTCCTAAGCTCAGTCCTAAATCTACTTCCCCTTATTTTGAGGCTATGTCCCCTAGTTCTATTTTCACCCACCAGTGGAAACAACCTGCCCGCATCTATCCTATCTATTCCTTTCATAATTTTATAAGTTTATAAGTTTTTATAAGATACCCCGCATCCTTCTAAATTCCAACGTGTACAGTCCCAGTCTACTCAACCTCTCCTCTTAACCCAATCCCTTCAGCTCTGAGATTAACCTAGTGAATCTCCTCTGCACACCTTCCAGTGCCAGTACGTCCTTTCTCAGGTAAGGAGACAAAAACTGAACACATTACTCCAGTGTGGCCTCTTTAACACCTTATACAATTGCAGCATAACCTCCCTAGTCTTAAACTCCATCCCTCCAGCAATGAAGGACAAAACTCCATTTGCCTTCTTAATCATCTGTTGCACCTGCAAACCAACGTTTTGCGACTCATGCACTAGCACACCCAGGTCTCTCTGCACAGCAGCATGTTTTGATATTTTATGATTTAAATAATAATCCCTTTTGCTGTTATTCCTACTAAAATGGCAAATACATCTGCCAGACCCTAGCCCATTCACGTAACCTATCCAAATCCCTCTGCAGACTTCCAGTATCCTCTGCATTTTGCTTTACCACTCATCTTAGCATTGTCTGCAAACGTGGACACATTGCACTTGGTCCCTAATTCCAAATCATCTATGTAAATTGTGAACATCTGTGGGCCCAACACTGATCCCTGAGGGACACTATTAGTTACTGATTACCAACCAGAGAAATACCCATTAATCCCCACTCTTTCCTTTCTATTAATTATCCAATCCTCTACCCATGCTACTACTTTACCCTAAATGCCATGCATCTTTATTTTATGCAGCAACCTTTTGTGTGGCACCTTGTCAAAAGCTTTCTGGAAATCCAGACATACCACACCCATTGGCGCCCTGTTATCTACCGCACTGGTAATGTCCTCAATTCCACTAAATTAGTTAGGCACGACCTGCCCTTTATGAACCCATGCTGCATCTGCCCAATGCGACAATTTCCATCCAGATGCCTTGCTATTTCTTCTTTGATGATAGATTCCAGCATCTTCCCTCCTACCGAAGTTAAGATAACTGGCCTATCATTACCCGCTTTCTGCCTACCTCTTTTTTTAAACAGTGGTGTCACTTTTGCTAATTCCCAATCCACTGGAACCACCCCAGAGTCTAGTGAATTTTGGTAAATTAACACTAGTGCATTTGCAATTTCCCGAGCCATCTCTTAGGAATATAGAGAGATCTAGGCGTGCGGGTCTACAGATCTTTGAAGGTGGCGACACATGTGGACAGGATAGTCAAGAAAGCATATGGAATGCTTGCCTTCATTGGATGGGGCATTGAGTATAAAAACTGGCAAGTCATGCTACAGTTGTATAGAATCTTGGTAAAGTCACACTTGGAATATTGCGCACAATTCTAGTTGCCACACTACCAGAAGGATGTGGAGGCTTTGCAGAAGGTGCAGAGGTTTACCAGGATGTTGCCTGGTCTGGAGGGTGTTAGCTATGTGGAGAGGCTGAATAGGCTCAGACTGTTTTCATTAGAAAGACTGAGGTTGAGGAGTGACCTGATAGAGATCTATAAGTTTAAGCGCCGTGGGGCAATGTTTAGAGGAGATGTGCGAAGCAGGTTTTTTACGCAGAGGGTGGTATGTGCCTGGAACGCGTTGCCAGGGGAGGTTGTAGAAGCATATACATTAACGGCGTTCAAAAGGCATCTTGACAAACACATGGATCGGATGGGTACAGAGGGATACGGCACAAGGAAGTGCTGAGGGTTTTGGCAAAGATTGGTATCATGACCGGTACAGGCGGAAAGGCCTGTTCCTGTGCTTTATTGTTCTTTGTTCTTTGTTGTTCTTTGAAGTTCCTGCTCGGCCTGTTATATACATAACTGATGTCTCCGTGGAAGCAAATAATGATGAACTGCCTATCTCAGGAGAGTTACCTGTTACTGCTTCCTGTTAATGTTGATCCTGCGGAAGCATCTCGGACTAGAGGATTACACCACTCTACAAGAAACAGAAAACCCCCTCAAAAACTCGGTTTATAATTGTCCAACTCCTATGCATAATGTTTCATTAGAATTCAGGACTGATTAATTTAGTTACGAAAGATTGTATGAATGTGCTAAAGGTGATTGTTCCTTTAAGGGCAACACAGGAGAGTAAGGGTCTCCTGGCTTACGGGGCCAATTGGGACTGATGGTGGGTAATCTCTGCAAGGGGTGAAGTCCCCTCTTCAACAGGAGACATCTGGAGGATTTTGATTTGATTTGATTTATTATTGTCATATGTATTAGTATACAGTGAAAAGTGTTGTTTCTTGCATGCTGTACAGACAACGCATACCGTACATAGGTATGGAAGGAGAGACTGCAGAATGTAATGTTACAGTCATAACTGGGATGTAGAGAAAAGATCAACTTAATACGGCAAAGAGTCATCGGACTCGAAACGTTAGCTCTTTTCTCTCTCCCAGATGCTGCCAGACCTGCTGAGATTTTCCAGCATTTTCTCTTTCGTTTCTGATTCCAGCATCCGCAGTGATTTGCTTTTATAACTTAATACGGGGTAGGTCCATTCAAAAGTTTAGCACAGGGCTAAATCGCTGGCTTTGAAAGCAGACCAAGCAGGCCAGCAGCACGGTTCGATTCCCGTAACAGCCTTCCCGAACAGGCGCCGGAATGTGGCGACTAGAGACTTTTCACAGTAACTTCATTGAAGCCTACTCGTGACAATAAGCGATTTTCATTTCATTTTTTTCATTTTAAGTCTGATGGCAGCAGGGAAGAAGCTGTTCCGAAGTTAGTTGGTACGTGACCTCAAACTTTTATATCCTTCTGCTGACGGATGAAGGTGGAAGAGAGTATGTCCGGGGTGTGTGGGATCCTTAATTATCCTGGCTGCCTTTCTGAGGCAGCGGGAATTATAGACAGAGTCGATGGATGGGAGGTTGGTTTGCGTGAGGGACTGGGCTCCATTCACGACCTTTTGTAGTTCCCTGCAGTCTTGGGCAGAGCAGGCTCCATACCAAGCTGTGATACAACCAGAAAGAATGCTTTCTATGGTGCGTCTGTAAAAGTTGGTGAAAGTCGTGGCTGACATACCAAATTTCCTTACTGATTCTGAGAAAGTAGAGTCGTTGGTGGGCTTTCTTAACTATATTGTCGGCATGGGGAGACCAGGGCAGGTTGTTGGTAATCCAGACGCCTAAAAACGGGAAACTCTCAACCCTTTCTACTTCGTTCCCATTGATGTAGACAGGGGCATGTTCTCCACTACGCTTCCTGAAGTCAATGACAATCTCCTTCGTTTTGTTGACATTGAGGGAGAGATTATTGTCGTCGCACCAGTTCAACAATTCTCTATCTACGTGCTACCTGCTGGACTGTTGTACAGTTCTTCGCGTGTTTCCAATGAATCATAGAATCATAGAATTCCTACAACACAGAAGGAGGCCATTCAGCGCATCAGGTCAGCACTGACCCTCTGAAAGAGCACCCCACCCAGGCTCACTCCCCCACCCTACCCCAATAACCCCTTAAAATAATCTACAAAACTTTGGACACTCGGGGACAATTTAGCATGGCTAATCCACCTAACCTGCACACCCCAGGTCAGAATTAAACCCGGGTCCCTGGCACTGTGAGGCAACAGTACTTCTTAAAAAAAAATCCAATGAAGGGGCAATTTAGCGTGGCCAGTCCACCTTACTGCAAATCTTTGGGTTGTGGGGGTGAGACCTATGCAGACACGGGGAGAATGTGCAAACTCCACATGGACAGTGACCCGGGGCCGGGATTGAACCTGGTTCCTTAGTGCCCTGAGGCAGCAGTGCTAACCTTTGCGCCACCATGCCATCCGTGAGGCAGCAGTGCTCACCACTGAGTTACTGTGCCACCCATGTGGCTGAACACAGCGGGTCTGGTGGCCTGAAGTGCATATGTTTTAATGCAAGAAGTATTACGGGTAAGATAGATGAACTTAGAGCATGGATTAGTACTTGGAACTATGATGTTGTTGCCATTACAGAGACCTGGTTGAGGGAAGGACAGGATTGGCAGCTAAACGTTCCAGGATTTAGATGTTTCAGGCAGGATAGAAGGTTATGTAAAAGGGGTGGCGGAGTTGCGCTACTGGTTAGGGAGAATATCACAGCTGTACACCTCAGAGGGCAGTGAGGCCATATGGGTAGAGATCAGGAATAAGAAGGGTGCAGTCACAATGTTGGGGGTTTACCATGCTGGTGGACAAGGATAAGAGTGGTCCAAGGGTGAATGTGCTAAATTGGGGGAAGGCTAATTATAACAATATTAGGCGGGAACTGAAGAACCTAGATTGGGGGCTGATGTTTGAGGGTAAATCAACATCTGACATGTGAGAGGCTTTCAAGTGTCAGTTGAAAGGAATTCAGGACCGGCACGTTCCTGTGAGGAAGAAGGATGAATACGGCAAATTTCAGGAACCTTGGATAACGAGAGATATTGTAGGCCTCGTCAAAGAAAAAGGAGGCATTTTTCAGGGCTAGAAGGCTGGGAACAGACGAAGCCTGTGTGGAATATAAGGAAAATGGGAAGGAACATAAGCAAGGAGTCAGGAGGGCTAGAAGAGGTCACGAAATGTCATTGGCAAATAGCCATGATGTGGAGATGCCGGCGTTGGACTGGGGTGAGCACAGTAAGAAGTCTTACAACACCAGGTTAAAGTCCAACAGGTTTGTTTCAAACACGAGCTTTCGGAGCACGGCTCCTTCTTCAGGTGAATGGAAAGGCTTGTTCCAGAAATGTCTGGAACAAGCCTTTCCATTCACCTGAAGAAGGAGCCGTGCTCCGAAAGCTCGTGTTTGAAACAAACCTGTTGGACTTTAACCTGGTGTTGTAAGACTTCTTATTGGCAAATAGGGTTAAGGAAAATCCCAAAGCTTTTTACACGTACATAAAAAGAAAGAGGGTAGCCAGGGAAAGGGTTGGCCCACTGAAGTATAGGCAAGGGAGTCTATGTGTGGAGCCAGAGGAAATGGGCGAGGTACTAAATGAATACTTTGCAACAGTATTCACCAAAGAGAAGGAATTGGTGGATGTTGAGTCTGGAGAAGGGTGTGTAGATAGCCTGGGTCACATTGAGATCCAAAAAGACGAGGTGTTGGGCGTCTTGAAAAATATTACGGTAGATAAGTCCCCAGGGACTGTTGGGACCTACCCCAGAATATTGAAGGAGGCTAGAGAGGAAACTGCTGAGGCCTTGACAAAAATCTTTGGATCCTCACTGTCTTCAGGTGATGTCCCGGAGGACTGGAGAATAGCCAATGTTGTCCCTTTGTTTAAGAAGGGCAGCAAGGATAATCCAGGGAACTACAGGGCGGTGAGCCTTATGTCAGTTGCAGGGAAATTACTGGAGCGAATTCTTCGAGACAGGATCTACTCCCATTTGGAAGCAAATGGACGTATTAGTGAGAGGCAGCATGGTTTTGTGAAGGGGAGGTCGTGTCTCACTAACTTGAGTTTTTTGAAGAGGTCACAAAGATGATTGATGCAGGTAGGGCAGTGGATGTTGTCTATATGGACTTCAGTAAGGCCTTTGACAAGGTCCCTCATGGTAGACTGGTACAAAAGGTGAAGTCACACGGGATCAGGGGTGAGCTGGCAAGGTGGATACAGAACTGGCTAGGTCATAGAAGGCAGAGAGTAGCAATGGAAGGGTGCTTTTCTAATTGACGGGCTGTGACTATTGATGTTCTGCAGGGATCAGTGCTGGGACCTTTGCTACTCGTAGTATATATAAATGATTTGGAGGAAAATGCAACTAGTCTGATTAGTAAGTTTGCAGGCGACACAAAGGTTGGTGGAATTGCGGATAGCAATGAGGACTGTCAGAGGATACAGCAGGATTTAGATTGTTTCAAGACTTAGGAGGAGAGGTGGCAGATGGAGTTTAATCCGGACAAATGTGAGGTGATGCATTTTGGAAGGTCTAATGCAGGGAATATACAGTGAATGGTAGAACCCTGAAGAGTATTGAAAGTCAGAAAGGTCTAGGTGTACAGATCCATAGGTCACTGAAAGGGGCAACACAGGTGGAGAAGGTAGTCAAGAAGGCATACGACATGCCTGTCTTCATTGGCCGGAGCATTGAGTATAAGAATTGGCACGTCATGTTGCAGCTGTATAGAACCTTAGTTAGGCCACACTTGGAGTATAGTGTTCAATTCTGGGCGCCACACTACCAGAAGGATGTGGAGGCTTTAGAGAGGGTGCAGAAGAGATTTACCAGGATGTTGCCTGGTATGGAGGGCATTAGCTATGAGGAGCGGTTGAATAAACTCGGTTTGTTCTCACTGGAACAACGGAGGTTGAGGGGCGACCTGATAGAGGTCTACAAAATTATCAGGGTCATAGACAGAGTGGATAGTCAGAGGCTTTTCCCGAGGGTAGAGGGGTCAATTACTAGGGGGCATAGGTTTAAGGTGCGAGGGGTAAGGTTTAGTGGAGATGTACGAGGCAAGTTTTTTACACAGAGGGTAGTGGGTGCCTGGAACCCGCTGCTGGAGGAGGTGGCGGAAGCAGGGATGATAGTGACATTTAAGGGGCATCTTGACAAATACATGAATTGGATGGGAATAGAGGGATACGGACCCCCGAAGTGTAGAAGATTTTAGTTTAGACGGGCAGCATGGTCGGCACGGGCTTGGGGGGCCGAAGGGCCAGTTTCTGTGCTGTACTTTTCTTTGTTCTTTGTTCTCTGTTCTGTCCTCTTTTAAGACCCTCTTAAACTCTGTCCTTTCGATCAAGCCTACGGACACCTGCCCTAGTATCTCCTGATCAGGCTCAGGGTCAGATTATATCTGATTAGACTCCTGCGAAGTACTTTGGGACATTTTACAACATTCATAGTGCTATATAAATGCAAATTGTCATTATGTTTTCCTCGACCGTGAATATTAGCAAGATAGTTGACTGCAGGAAGGAATGAGAGTTAATATGATTCCTGCTCTACATGCACACATGTGTCCTTTCCAAAAAGTGTCTTAAAAGGATGTCAGGCAAGGTTCATTGCTGATCTTTCTTCCTTGCACAAAGGACCTTGAGGTGAATAGTAGTTCCCCCATCTCTGCCCATCGATCACTCAGTACAGACTAGTGATTGAACATAGAACTTAAATACTGGAGTGCAAGAGAGAGAATATTACCAGAAGGATGTGGATGCTTTGGAGAGGGTGCAGAGGATGTTCACCAGGATGTTGCCTGGTATGGAGAATGCTAGCTATGAAGAAAGGTTGAGTAGATTAGGAATGTTTTAGTTGGAAAGACGGAGGTTGAGGGGGGACCTAACTGAGGTATACAAAATTATGAGAGGTATGGACAGGGTGGACAGCAACAAGCTTTTTCCAAGAGTGGGGGTGTCAGTTACAAGGGGTCACGATTTCAAGGTGAGAGGGGGAAAGTTTAAGGGAGATGTGCGTGGAAAGGTTTTTACGCAGAGGGTGGTGGGTGCTTGGAATGCTTTGCCAGCGGAGGTGGTAGAGGCGGGCACGATAGCATCATTTAAGAGGCATCTAGACAGGTATATGAACGGGCGGCAACAGAGGGAAGTAGACCTTGGAAAATAGGCGACAGGTTTAGATAAAGGATCTGGATCGGCGCAGGCTGGGAGGGCCGAAGGGCCTGTTCCTGTGCTGTAATTTTCTTTGTTCTTTGAACTTGTGGGCAGACTTTACCTTGATCATTGTGTCAACTTTTGTTCAAGTAGAACTAGGCTTTTTGTTTATTCTTTCGTGAGATGTGAAGATCGTTGGCATGACCTTGCCATTCCTAATTTCCCTTGAAATGAGTGCACGCTAGGCCATTTCAGATGTCAGTTAAGGGACAATCACATTGCCACGGGTCAGGAGTCACCAGTAGGCCAGACCGGGTCAGGATGGCAGATTTCCTTCCCTCAGGGGAAGCAGATGGGTTTTTTTTTAACAGCAATCAATGGTCATTTCATGTTCGCTATTACTGAGAATGACTTTGTAGTCCAGGATTTATTATTGAATTTAAATTCTACCAGCTGCCACGGTGGGATTTAAACCCTACCACCCACCCTCCCCGCCTCGCTCCCCCTTAAAAGATTAGGCTTGGATTAGGAGCCAATGGCCATTCTCGCTATCGACCCCAGCAGAGAAAATGTCTAAATTCAGAAGTGCTTCGATAGTGTGAAAAAGAATAAATCGTTTCCATTGGTTGGAGGGTCGGTGATAAAAGAACACAGGTTGGAAATAATTAGCAAAAAGTGTGAAGTGGTAAGTGTTTATGGTCTGGAACACACTGCCTTAAAGAGCGCTGGTAGCCGATCCAGAATTAACTTAATGTCGGGAATTGGACATATATTTGAAAACCTGCTGCTGGTACAATGGTTCGCACTGATGCCTCACAGCGCCATGGACCCGGGTTCAATTCTGATCTCTGTGTGGAGTTTGCACGTTCTCTCTGCGTCTGTGTGGGTTTCCTCCGGTCGCTCTGTACAAAGATGTACAGTTAAGGTGGATTAGGCATGATAAATTTCCCCTTAGGGTGCGTTTACAGGGCAGGATTTGGGCCTAGGTGGGGGTTGCCTTTTTAAGAGTCTGTGCAGACTTGATGGGCCGAATGGCCTCTTGCTGCATTGTAGGGATTCTCTGAGAGTGGGAGGGCAGGGGAGTAAGCTACCTCAACAGTGGAACGTGACGATCTGAATCCAAACTAGTCCTAACCATGTTAAAAGCTGATGTTAGGTATGTCTCTTTCTCCGGAGAATGATCAACACAATTAATGAACACTTGTTCATCTTGAGCGTACACGAGGATTACATTTAGAAAATCCTCATTTTGCATTTTCCCCTTTGTTGATCGAGTTTGAGGGGGGCGCTCCATTTCATTTCTGTGGCCAGAAAATTCCCGACTTGACAGACATGCTTCAGTTTAAAGGATTTAATTTGATCTAATTTTCGCGACAGTGAAGTGGGGGTTCAGATCGAGTCGGGCCCACCCGATCTTGGATGTCGATCTTAGGAGCTGATAGGCAGGGCGAGTGCTGAGGCAGGCTGGCTGGAAGGCCCACCTCGATTCTTTGGGATGTTGTCTGAGTTGTTTTACAAGCTATTCAGCCCCCTTATCCCTTACGCCACCTCACTCTTGGCTCTTAACTGCCCCCTGAAATGGCTGAGCCACTCAGTTCAAGGCCAATCACGGATGGGAAAGAAGTGCTGGCCCAGCCAGCATGCCCTCATCCCATGAATGAATTTTTCAAATCAATATATAAAGTAGAGGATCAGAGAGTGAGTTGAGGAGAATTTGTTCTCACCCTCAGCGTGGTGGGGGATCCAGAAACCACTCACCGATAGGGTGGTAGAGGAAGAAACCCTCATCGCATTTAAGCAACTCGTGAATATGCATCTGGAATGGAGTAACTCATAGGGCTACAGGCCCAGAGCTGGAAAAGTGGGATTAGACTAGATAATTCCTCTCCATCTGGCGCAGATATTCCAGGCCGAATGGCCTCCTTCTGACCGCTAAATGTTCTCTGGCCATTCTTTCTTTTGGGACTCTATTGGGGATTTCATGAGTGAGAAACTTAATGATGAAGGGCAGGAGGGCAGGGTTTCATAATCGGAGATGGCAACGTTGAGGAAAAAAGGAGGTAAATGCGAACAATCCATTTTTAACCTCAGTCCTTAGTTTGACTGCATCTGCTTTGAATCCATTTGCCCTGGTTTTATTGCGTCTAGGGGCTTTTCACAGTAACTTCATTGAAGCCTACTTGTGACAATAAACGATTATTATTATTATTATTATTTACGCAGGTTCCTTTTGAAAGTTTTCTATTCAATCTCCATCCATTACGCTTTCAGGCTAGCGACTTGTCCTTATGTGTCTCCTACGTGGGCGGTAAGGAATCACACCGTAAAAAGATAATAAATCCTGAAAGAACGATGGAGTAATGTATCTGTATTTTAATATGATGAGGGCACAGAAGGCTCATAGAATTGCACGCTTCTAATTCTTGTGCATAGAATTTTATAGCCCAGAAAAAGGTGTTTATGCCCCACATGAGCCTCCTTCCATCTTCCCACCATATCAGCATATCCTATACATTTCTCCCTCATGTACTTATCCAGCTTCCTCTGAAATGCATCAATGCAATTTGTCCCTGCTAATGTCTTGTCAATTACATTGTTAAGGATTGTTAATGTTATGTCAATTATATTGTTCCGGTTAAGAGAAACAAGTGATGGGTATTAATTGTCTACAATAGGTGATCCTTCTGCGACCGGTGAATTCTGTATTCCAGTATCCAAGCCCTTTATATCTACCAGAAAACAGTGGTCCTAGCACTGAACCCTGGGGCAACACCACCATCGACCAACCTCCAATCTGAAAAATAACCATTTACCATGATTCACTGTTCTCTTTCTTAAGCCACGTTTCAAATTCAAGCTATGGAATTCCTTGCCCAGTGAAGCAGTTGAGGCTCCTTCATTAAATCTTTTTAAGATAAAGATAGATAGTTTTTTGAAGAATAAAGGGATTAAGGGTTATGGTGTTAGGGCCTGAAAGTGGAGCTGAGTCCACAAAAGATCAGCCATGATCTCATTGAATGGCGGAGCAGGCTCGAGGGGCCAGATGGCCTACTTCTGCTCCTAGTTCTTCTGTTCCTATTTTCTCTTTGAAAACAGTGATCACAAGGAGACTAGGCCTGGGAGTTTAATATCCAAGGGTACACAGTATTTCAGAAGGATAGGCAAGAAGGAAAAGGAGGTGGTGTGGCTTTGTTAGTACAGGAAGAAATCAGTGCTGTAGTGAAAAATGATATAGGCACTGGACATCAAGATGTAGAATTAGCCTGGGTAGAAATAATAAATAGCAAGGGAAAGATGTCCTTGGTGGGATAATTTATAGGTCCCCAAACAGTAGTTCCACAGTGAGGCACAGTATAAACCAAGAGATACTGAGGGCATGTAAGAAAGGTATGGCAATAATCAGGGCGATTTTAATATTCATGTAGGCTGGATTGATCAAATTGGCAACGGTAGCCTCAAGGGCGAGTTCACCGAATGTATTGGAGATTGTTTCTTGGAGCATTATATTATGGAACCAACCATGGAGCAGGCTATTCTGGATTTGGTATTGTGCAATGAGGAGGGATTAATGAATGATCTCATAGTTAAGAATCCTGTAGGGAAGAGTGATCATTGCATGCCAGAATTTGAAATTTAATTTCAGGGCAATAAATTAGCGTTCTGGAGTTAGCAAAGCTAATTACATAGACATGAGGGCCGATGTGACCCTTGTGGTCTGGGGAGGAAGAATAAATGCGAAGACAGCTGATTAGCAGTGACAAAAGTTTAAAGTAATATTCAACTCCTCCCAACTAAAATATATTTCAAGAAAGGAAGATTTTAAAAGGTGTAATAAACATCTATGGCTAAGAAAGGAAGTTAATGATAATACAAAGACAAAACCTGAGGTATACCATGTTGCAAAGGCCAGTCGCAGGCTGGAAGATTGGGAAACTTTTAAAGACCAACAAAGGGTTACTAAAAGTTTTGTAAGAAGAGCAAAGGTAAATTACAAAAGAAAACTATTAAGGATAGCAAAAGTATATAAAAGGGAAGAGAGTAGCTCAGGTTAATGTTGGTCCCTTGGAGGACGAGAGTGGGGAATTAATAGTGGGACATACAGAAATGATGGAGACACTAAACCAGTATTTTGTCGTAAATAGTAACAGGTACTGCAGAGATAATAAAAAGGGAGGAACTTAGGACAATCATCATCAACAGGGAAAAGGTACTAAGAAAACTACTTGGATTGAAGAAAGACAAGTCCCCAGGGCCTGCTGGCTGACATCCTAGCATCTTAAAGGAAGTGGCAGTGGAGATAATAGATCCATTGGTTATACTATTCCTAAATTCCCTGCATGCAGGGAATTTTCCAGTGGATTGGAAACATTTTTAACATAACATCCATATTCCAAAGGAGGGATGCAGAAAGTAGGAAACTAAAGACCAGTTAGTTTAAAATTTGTCATTCGTAAATTGTTAGAATCCATTATTAAGGAACAGGATATTTGAAAAGTCAAAACCCAATCCACCAGAGTCAGCATGACTTTATGAATGGGTAAATTGTGTTTGACTAACTTGCTGGAGCTCTTCAAAGATGTAAGAAGCAAAGATAATGGGGACTCTGTAGCTGTAGTACATCTGGATTTCCAGTCGGCCATTGATAAGGTGCCACACAAAAGGTTAATACACAAGGTAAGATAACATGGTGTTAAGATGTGGAGATGCCGGCGTTGGACTGGGGTGGGTATAGTAAGAAGTCTTACAACACCAGGTTAAAGTCCAACAGGTTTGTTTTGAATCACTCGTTTTTGGAATGCAAATCCTTCTTCAGGTGAATGAAGAGGTGGGTTCCACAACCACATATATAGACAAAGTCAATGATGAAGATGATACTTTGAATACGAGTCGTCTTTACAGGTCCAGACGGAGCGACTGGAGAGAGGGATAATCAAAGGTTAAAGAGGTATGAATTGTCTCAAGCCAGGACAGTTGGTAGAATTTTGCAAGCCCAGGCCAGATGGTGGGGGATGAATGTAATGCGATATGAATCCAAGGTCCTGGTTGAGGCCATACTCATGTCTACGGAACTTGGCTATAAGTTTCTGCTCAGCGAGTCTGCGTTGTCGCGCGTTCTGAAGGCCGCCTTGGAGAACACTTACCCGAAGATCAGAGGCTGAATGCCCTTGACTTCTGAAATGTTCCCCAACTGGAAGGGAACATTCCTGCCTGGCAATTGTCGTGTGATGTCCATTCATCCGTTGTCGCAGCCTCTGCATGGTCTCGCCAATGTACCATGCCTCGGGACATCCTTTCCTGCAGCGTATGGGTAAACGACGTTGGCCGAGTCGCACGAGTATGTACCGCGTATCTGGTGGGTGGTGTGCTCATGTGTAATGGTGGTATCCATGTCAATGATCTGGCATGTCTTGCAGAGGTTGCCATGGCAAGGTTGTGTGGTATCGTGGTCGTTATTCTCCTGAAGGCTGGGTAGTTTGCTGCAAACAATGGTCTGTTTGATGTTACGCGGTTGTTTGAAGACAAGTAGTGGGGTGTGGGGATAGCCTTGGCAAGATGTTTGTTTTCATCAATGACATGTTGAAGGATGCAAAGAAGATGCTGTAGTTTCTTCGCTCCGGGGAAGTACTGGACGACGAAGGGTACTCTGTTGGTTGTGTCCTATGTTTGTCTTCTGAGGAGGTCGGTGCGGTTTTTTGCTGTGGCATGTTGGAACTGTCGATCGATGAGACGAGCGCCATATCCCATTCTTACAAGAATGTCTTTCACCGTCTGTTGATGTCTGTTACGTTCTTCCTCGTCTGAGCATTTCCTGTGTATACGGAGGGCTTGTCCATAGGGGATGGCTTCTTTAATGTTTTAGGGTGGAAGCTGGAGAAGTGGAGCATCGTGAGGTCATCTGTGGGCTTGCGGTAAAGCGAAGTGCTGAGGTGTCCGTCCATGATGGAGATGAGTGTGTCCAAGAATGCAACCGATTCTGGAGAGTAGTCCATGTTGAGTCTGATGGTGGGATGAAACTTAATAGAGCGGATGTGTCCTTGTGTGTGGCAATCTAGAATGAGAGGTCACGGGCTGGATTCTCCATCGGCAGGATCCTCCATTTTGCTGGCAGCGCACTCACGCCGTGGATTTCCCGACAGCGTGGAAGTGCCACAATGGGAAACCCCATTGGCCGGCTGCAAGGACGGAGAATCCTGCTGCCGGTGGGACGAGCGTAGGATGGCAAATCAAAGGTCATCTCGCATGGGTGACCAATCAGGCTGATAGAGTATGTGTCAAGAACCTTTTCAGGGGCTGAAAAAGGCTAATCATAAGTCAAGATGGAAGGACAATCAATAGTCTTTGGCATCAAGAAATTCCATCAGTACTTACATGGTGGACACTTTACCATCGTTTCTGACCACAGCCACTCTTGGATCTTTTCAAAGAGGACAAGGCTATCCTGCCGATCGCCTCAGCAAGAATTCAATGATGGGTGGTAATTCTGTCCACGTATGAATATTCTTTCAAGCACTGACCTGGAACACCTATAGCGAATGTGGATGCTCTTAACTGCCTACCCTCACAAGTATCACATGTACCTCAGCAGTCCCAAAGAAGCCGATCAGGAACTGGACCAATTGAGATCCACTGCCTGAGGGACGGACGTACCATCCTCACCTTGTTAAGACCACCTCCAGTTTAGTATTGCTCTAAGATACAAGTCAGGAGTGTGATGGAATACTCTCCACTTCCTGGGCGAGTGCAGCTCCAACAACACTCAAAAAGCTCAACACCATCCAGGACAAATGTGCCCTCTTGATTGGCACCCAATCCACCACCTTCAACAGCCACTTCCTCTGCCACACACTGTCAGCCATGTGTACCGTCTACAAGATGCACTGCACCAAGTCTCCTTTGACAGAACTTCCTCGACCCGCAACTTCTACTGCCTAGAAAAACAAAGGCAGCAAGCGTGCCGGATCACCACCATCCCAAGTCACACACCATCCTTCAGCGTCGCTGGGTCAAAAGAACTGAAACTGTAACGGCAATTGTGAGCGTACCTACCCCTCATGGATCATAGGGCTTCAGGAAGGTGGCTCATCACCCCACCTTCCTAAGGGGCAACTAAGGGTGGGTAGTAGCAGCCTTGTCAATGATGCTCCAAAAATAAATATTTTTTAAAAGCAGCAAAGGCAGAGAAGTAGCTCGTTCAGCTTATCATGTATTCTCAAGCTATCTGCCAGAGCAAACGTGGTCAGACTGCTTCACTCTCTGCCCTCAGCCTCAAATCTTTCTTAGCCTCGAACATGTTCCTTTCTCTTCATGCGAATAGACAGCAAAGCTTGGTCATTTGATGGTTAAGGGAATTGCATGTCACTGTCTGTAGAATGGATCTGGATTTAGCAAGGAGGAGGGTGGAAACTTCTGGCTCATATCCCTTGTGCTAAGTATTTTGTAATTTTCCAATCATTGGAGAGCATTGGCAAGCTGTACTGGCAAAAGATAACGAGACAGTGTCTGTGCCTACAGCACCAGATGGTCTTTGAAAATTTACAATTATGATTTTTTTTCAATCTACATCCAGACTCTCGTTCTTATGCCTCATGCATGAAACACTGGGGATTTACGTGGGTTACATTCCAACAATCTAATATTCTCCACCCCTCGTCTCAGCTGAAGGCAATCCACTCCATCTTATTATTTCATGCGTCGTGAACATTGCTGGCA
This sequence comes from Scyliorhinus canicula, assembly GCF_902713615.1. Lineage (NCBI taxonomy): Eukaryota > Metazoa > Chordata > Chondrichthyes > Carcharhiniformes > Scyliorhinidae > Scyliorhinus > Scyliorhinus canicula. The sequence continues at coordinate 19,274,326 of NC_052148.1, read as the reverse complement.
AGGTCAGCATTTGTTGCCCATCCCAAATTGCCCTTGAGGAATTTATTTAAAGGAAGCAAACCGAGGCAAAAGTGGGGTGAGTCAGGGTGGGGAGGGGTCCGTGGACAGCAGTAAGTCTGAACTTAGGTGGGGAGAAGGGGGGAACAGTGGCGAGGAAGGAATGGGAGAGGAGAGGAGCATGGGGAGGTATTTGAGTGCCAATGGGGCATCACCTAGGAACCATGGCGGGTGAAAGCAGAACTAGGGGGCGTAGCCTCAAAATAAGGGGAAGTAGATTTAGGACTGAGTTTAGGAGGAATTTCTTCACCCAAAGAGTTATGAATCTATGGAGTTCCTTGCCCAGTGAAGCAGTTGAAGTTCCTTCATTAAATGTTTTTAAGATAAAGATAGATAGTTTTTTGAAGAATAAAGGGATTAAGGGTTATGGTGTTCGGGCGGGAAAGTGGAGCTGAGTACACAAAAGATCAGCCATGATCTCATTGAATGGCGGAACAGGCTCGAGGGCCAGATGGCCTATTCCTGCTCCTAGTTCTTATGTTCTTATGTTCTTATGTTGACAGGGAAGGGGTGTCCAGAGGGAAACAGCAACTGGGGAAATGCATGTGTCTTAATTTGCCTCAGTCCCAAGCTCGGAAATTTCCCCTCTACACCTCTCCCTTCTCTACCTCACTTTGCTCCTTTAAGACACTTCTTAAAACCTACCTCTTTGACCAAGCATTTGGTCATCTGCCCTGCCAGCTCCTTCAGTAGCGCATTCTTATGCTTTGATATATCAGGCACGTGTGAAGCATCTTGAGATTTTTCATTATGTTAAAGGTGCTACGTCAATATAAGTTGTTGGCGTTACAACTTCTGTCCAATATATTGAAAGCACTCAATACTTTGTAAGTGTGGTCTTTTTCATTCACGGTTGTGGTTAAAGACACAGCACAGGCTGTGATCCCTCACAAGCCTACTTGGCATGGATGTCAGGTAGTGTCTACAGGACACCTTTGGTCAGAGAATGGGAGAACCAGGTAAATTCCCCCAATCCCTTTGTGAGAGCCCACAGCCGGTAAATGAATAAAAAAAAACCTCCAAGAGCAAAACCCAAAGGCCATCAGCATAAGACAGTCACCAGGAAATTCAACAGAAGGAGTTTCCTTTCTGAGAGAATGACGGGAATGTGGATATTGATAGCACAAGGAGTTGTTGAGGTGGACAAGGGGAGGCTAGAATAGCACACGGGCATAGGGAATTGAGCATTGCGCTGATCAGGCAAGGATGGGAGGAGTTTTGAGTAAACCATCAATACCAACATGGACCGTGTGGATCAAAGGGCTCTGTGCTGTACATTCTGTGTAATTCTATGCAATAACAGAAATGATTTTATACTTATGGCTCTAACAACATATACCACCACCTCAGGAAATGAATTTTCTTGCAGAGCCAAAGACCCAACTCGAGCATTGGGAAAAATGCAGGGATACTGCAGGCTGCCATTTTGTTAGATTGCAAGTGCCTTGAATGCCCCATCCAACAATTATCCATTTTTGAACTGCAGGGTTGTTAGGACCTGCGTCATGGGACATGATTCAGCTGAAGTCCACTGAATGGCCCCACGTTTGGTGTGGTGTTTCTTGGTGTCTGCAGTGCCAAGAAAGACCCCTCTATCCAATATTACTGACAATTTTTATTGGCCTCTGAGAGGAACTTCCTGTCGAGGCCACTCTTGAAGTCATTTCCTACTTGCGAATTGGGGCGTCATTTTTAAAGGCAGCCCTGATCTTTCGACCCCCGCCCCCTCAGATCACCACGGCCTCAGGACCCCCCCCTCTTCACCCAACCTTCCTCTTCCGGAGTCCACAAGCTCCCCTTCACCCCACATCTTATGGGTAAGGCCCACCCTAGGCCTGACTCTGGGTCCCTTGGCACTGCCAGCCTGGAACCCTGGCAGTGCCCCTACCAGCTTGGTAGTGTCACCCGGGCAACCCTGGCAGTTCCAGGGTGGCACTGCCAGGGTGCCCAGGTGGCAGTGCCAAGGTGCTAAGCCAAGGTACCACCCTGCCCAGTGCCCGACTACCCAGGGGCCTCAACTCCTCAGGGAGACCACCCTGTTGCCATCACAACTGGTTCACGAATTTGCGAACCAATACCAAATGGTGCCCGGTTGAGGCCTTGCTGGGCGAGGGCCTGATGACCCTAATGGCCCATTTAAATATGCGCCCCTGGATCTCGCCCATCGAGAAGAAGATCCAGATCGCGAAACGTCGGGAGATTCCATTGAATCTCGCAAGATGTTTCGAGCATCGTGAATCTCGCAAGAGATTCAATGGCCTCGTCATGACACCAAGTTGGGCACGACGAGGCCGGTGAATCGCGCCCATGGCCTCTTGATAGGGCGGGGAGGTGTTCCTGCCGCGGGTAGCAAAGACGAGGCTGGTACCCCCTCGAGTACAAAAGATGGTGGGTTCAACTTAATAGAGTTATTTTAAGGTGAGTAAAAGATAGATCGGGAAATGCAAGTTTCTTCTGGTGGGGAAGCCCTAACATTGAAATTTGGTCTCAATCTTTCAGGGGTGAGGTGAGCAAGTGAATGAGATGTCTCTGCTTCATTGCTCGTGGTGTTTTTAGCCTGCTTTACAAATGGGCAGACGTCAGAACAATGAGTATATCAGCCAATCGAAGCAGCAGCAAGTTAATTGTAAACAACCCAAGAAATAAATAATTTCTCGTTTTTTAAAATCTGTCACATTCTCGGGATTTCCCAAAGCATTTTGCAGGGAAAGAAGTGCAGCCATTGTTTCATCCTAAAGACAGCACCTCCAATAATGCCGCAGTCCCTCAGTAATATATCGGGAATGTTAGCCTGGTGTTCATGTCTCTGGAGTGGAACTTCAACAAGAAACTCGATTAACTCGACAACTCTTCAGCATTGACTGAAAGTGGCCTTTAATAAGATAACAGGCCCAGCTGAGTGAGTGAAGCCTCTTTTGTTTTATTGATCATCAACAGTCCTCGTTACTGCGAGTCAGATTGCCAAGAGCATGTTCTCACCCTCTTGTTCAGTATTTATATTACAGAATTGTTGGCAGCGTGGTTCTCATCTTTCCACAGTGGCCAGCATGCGACACAGAACTGAGGCAAACAGCTGAGTGCAGGTTTCCTTTCTGGCCAAGTTACAGCTCGGGACCTGGCTTCCTCATCGCGAGATCGTTCCTGATCACTGAGGGAGGGTCCACATAAGCCAAACAGAATCATGAGAGGATATAATGCAGAAGAAGGCCAATCAGGCCATTTTACCTGTGTCAAACTCTTCGAAAGGGACTACGGTAGCACAGTGGGTAGCACTGTGGCTTCACAGCGCCAGGGTCCCAGGTTCGATTTCCGGCTTGTGTCACTGTCCGTGCGGAGTCTGCACGTACCCCCCCTGACTGCGTGGGTTTCCTCTGGGTGCTCCGGTTTCCTCCCACAAGACCCGAAAGATGTGCTGTCAGGCAATTTGAATATGCTGAATTCTCCCTCTGTGTACCGAAAAGGCGCCGGAATGTGGCGACTAGAGGATTTTCAGAGTAACTTCATTGCAGTGTGAATGTAAGCCTACTTGTGACAATAAAGATAATTATTATTACTCGTTTGTCCCATTCCCACTGGCCACAATCCCTGCAAATTCTTCCCCTCCAGGTTTGTATTCATAGATGCTTACAGCACAGGAGATCATTCGGCTTATCGTGTCCATGTTTGTCAACAGAGATCTGACTACATGAATCCCATTTTCCAGCACTGGGTCAGTAGCCTTGGAGGTTATGGCAACTCAAATGAATATCTAAATACTGCTTAAATGTTATGAGTTTCTGACTCAGTAACTTGTTCAGGCAGTGAGTTCCAGACTCCTATCACCCTCTGGGGCCCCACGGTGGCCTGGCCCGCGATCGGGGCCCACCGATCTGCGGGCGGGCCTGTGCCGTGGTGGAACTCTTTCCCTCCGCGCCGTCCTGTGTAAAGTTCCACCCTGGCTGGCGCGGAGAAGAAACCCCCTGCACATTGCGCAGGAAACACGGCAGCGGTTCTGCACATGCGCCAGAACACGCTGGCGCTCCTGCACATGCGCCAACTCGCGCCAGGCGGCGGAGGCCCTTCGGTGCCGATTGGCATGGTGCCAACCACTCCAGCGCCGGCCTAGCCCCCGAAGGTGCGACCCGATGACGGAGTGGTTCACGCCACTATCTTGGCGCCGATACGGCCCGACCCGCCGGGTCCCGGAGAATCCCGGCCAGTGTTCCAGTCGTGGCCTAACCAGCGTTCAGGACAGTTCCAGCATGACATCTCTGCTCTTGTATTCCATGCCTGGGCTAATAAACACAAGTATCCCATATGCCTTCTTAACCACCATATCTCCCTGCCCCGCCACCTTCATGGATCTGTGGATATGCACTCTCAGGCCCCCCTGCCATTCATAATATAATATCCCTTACCCTTCAGAATGTTGCCATTTATTCTGCTTCTTCCAACCTTTCTGGCAGTACATTCCAAATCATATCAAAATTTAATGTGTAACATTAAAAAGAACAACCTCAAACCCTAATTCTAGTGTCAACTATTCAGTCCAGTAACAGCCAGTGATAATCGCTGTTCCCAAAACATCTGCAAAAAGATCCTTGACAAGCAAAAAAGCTTCAAGCCAAGGGGTGGAGTCGAGAAGAATATGTGGATGTTGGATCATGTTTGAAAACCTTAGGGCATTCAGGGAGATGAAACAAAGATTTGGTGAATGGAGTTTAGGTACAGGTCAGCCATGATCTAATTAGATTCAGGAGCTGAGTGACGTCAGGATGTCATTCTTTACACAGAGTATAGTCGAGATCTGGAGCTCTCTACCTCAAAGATGCAACTGGGGCTGGGGGTCAACAGAAATTTTCAAATCAGAGAGCGATCGATTTTTTTGTCAGGCAAGGAGACGAAGGGTCATGGAACCAAAGCAGAGAGAGATGGAGTTAAGATGGAAATCAATCAGATCAAACTGGATGGTGGGACAGGCTTAAGCTGATAAGTCAGCCATGGCTCCTTCTCCTGAGTCAGCAGGTTGTCAATTCCAGTTGCGCTCCAGGACATGAGTACTAAAATCTAGCCTGGCACTCCAATTACATTGCAATGGCATAACGTGAGTGATAGGGCACTGCCAGCTCATTTTCCAACATCCATCCCTTTTAACACAATCGCACAAAGTCGCAATCTCCTGTCACGACCATCGAAGCTGATCAGTATCCAGCCAGGCAGCTGCTGATAAAGTAATTCAATATAACATACCATCCACGGCAGTTCATTGAAGCCAGTGGGAATTTGAAACATAATCTGCTCAGTGTATAGTTGTGTTGAACGAAGACATGGGGCGCGATCTAACGAAATGAAAAAAATAGAGTCTGCTCTGGGCGGGATTGGAGGGGAAGCACCGGGAACGACCCTGCTATCTAACGGCACTTTGTTGTACAGGCCTCAGCGGGGGATGCCCTGTTGAGGCCGCACTCAGTCGCATTTCTGAGGACTGAGCACCTCCGCTCGTATGGCGTCCCGATCTATTGGCCACCCGACGCAACTCCCAGATCCCCCCAACACACCAACTCACCTGTTGGGGGGGGGTCCTTGAGACCCCGCACCCCACCTCATATGGGAAGGGCAGCCCCGGACCCGATCCCCTGTGCAGGAAAAATGCCACCTGGGCACCATGGCACTGCCAGCCTGGCACCCTGGCAGTGCCCCTGCCAACCTGGAAGTGCCACTAGTGGAGACCAATGCTGAATGACGTCCGGCTGGTGTCTCCTCGGCGAGGCCGACAGATCCCGGGAGCTGGTTAGATCTGGCGCCGGCAGTGTTAACTCTGTAAGTCTGGGTCCCGCCTGTTATGGGTGGGATCCGGATCACAACGTCTTGCAAGATCTCGTCAGGTCTCGCGAGGTGTAACGACCCTAGGGCGACCCGGAAGAGGTAACTTGGGGGATCTACTGGCCACGTCCCATCACGATTCTGGCGGGACGCAGCCAATAAATCGCAGCCTTGATCTACCTTAGCACTCACTGCCCCCCAAGTTTCCACTGCCCCCCCCCCCCCACCCCGCCCCTCACCCACCCTACCCCTCACGGCAAAAAAAACTTTCCAACCCTCACGGCTCACAGATGAAGAATGTCCGCCTCTGATGAGATGTCCAACAAATTGTCTCTTAGCGACAGCCAATCAAAGATTTGCTTTACCGTAACACCCCGATGCATCTTGCAGTTGATGAAATGGAGCCACTGTTGTCATGTGGGAAATGCGACAGCCAAGGTGCACACAGCAAAGTCCCCACAAGCTGCAATGTGATAGTCACCAGTTCAACTGTTTTCTTTAATGAAGTTGGTTGACCAATTCTGGCCAGCATATCAGAGAGAACACCCATGGGATCTTTGATAATCACCTGAGCCGATGGATGGGGCTTTATTTAAAATTCCATCCAAAAGAAAGCATTGCCAAAACCTTGCCGCTCCCTCAGTATTGCGTGGGAGCACCGACTTCAACTATTTCCTTTCATAGGGCTTGAATCGGCAAACCATCTGACCCATGGGCAAGGGCGCTGCCACAAAGCTGTAATTGATACATGTAGAACAGCAGGACTAATCTGACAGTGCCTTCTCCGAAAATAGGGGAAGACAAAAGGGTTATTGGGCCTAATTGACTTTTTTCTGTTGCTAGAAGTGCGTAAAATCCTTGGCGCCCACCCTTCCTGGAAGAGAAAGATCCCTCAGAAACAGTTAGTCGCCTTTAGTGCCAGCGCAAGACGATGCCTATCTCCTGAAGCCCTGCTCTTCATCAAACTGAACATCGCTATGGTTTTAATTTCATTAGTAACACCAATTGTGTTAAACATCTGCTAACACAAAATTGACTGATTACTCATGTTGACTGTCAGAACAAACAATTAACATGGGAAGGTCACTCTTTGATTTTGTTTGCTGACTGTGGCAGGTCGCTGGCAGAAACTTATGCATTGTCAGTGAATTAGAATTCATATTGTGCCATCTAAAGGATTTTATGATGTTAATGAGAACCCACGGGCATTTACCAAGGACATCCTACAATTACTGTCTCTCGTGTATTTGATTATATTACCGAATTGATGCTTGCGGTGACACCACTACAATATTAATGATAAACAGGAGACTCTGTCATTATAGGACACCGGCTTCTTTTGTTACTGTTCTCTGTCATCTCGTGAATAGTTAGCTTGTGATGGGATTCAGATACGCAAGGGCCGTTAACCCTTTGGTACCTCAGTGCAGTGGCTAGTCCTCGGGATGACCTGAGAGGGTCAACGTTTGCGATGAGACGCCTCATAGAGCCATAGCGTTTTACAGAAAAAGGATCTTTGGCCCATTGTGTCTGCGCCAACCATCAAGCACCTCTCTATTTAATCCCATTGGTCCATAGCCTTGTATCCTGTGGCGTTTCAGGTGCTCATCTAAATGTCTTCACAACAGGGAGCTTTGCTGAGTTGTGTAGGATTTTTAAGGTAGAGGAAGCAGCAAGATTTTCAAATACCCCTGGACAGCAGGGCAAGAGGAGGGTATATTTCAGAGCGGTGACGGACGGTTTTGGGACAGTTGTCACAAAGTGGTCTTTGGGCAAGGAATGACCCATTCTCCATATCTCCTCTCACAAAATGGCCACCTACAACAAATGAAGCTCGCTGTGCTTCTTAAAAGGGAAAGGATGTGGTGTGATGGCAGGAAGTGGTCTTGATCATTGAATAAATGTTGAGGCTTGTTAAATACTTCTTTATTCCTGAAAAGTATTGGTGATTTACATTCTATAACTATTCGAAAAACATTGTATTGCTATCGCTTAACATATCGATTATGGCTGAGTGGATAGCAACTTGTCCCCCTGTTAAAAGATCGTCGTGTTGAACCATACTCCAGGGGCTTGTGTGTAAAATGTTTAGGCTGAGTCTCCCGTTGCAGTACTAAGGCAGTACAGCAGTGTCAGAGGTGCTGTCTTTCCAATGTGATATTAAAGCAAAGTCTCCCTCTCAGGTGGATGTAAAAAATTCCTGCAGCAACATTTCGAACAGCAAGAGAATTTATCCCAAAGCACTGATCAATATTTATTTCTCAACCAGGAGGCCACGAACGCTACGAAACAAAGATTTTCTGGTCCGTGAGGCATTGCTGCTTCTGGGAGTTTGCTGTATATAAATCAGCTCTCACATTTTCTACAATACAACAGTGACTGCATTTCAAAAGTACTTCACTGGCTGTAAAATGCTGAGAGACTTTCAAGTGAAGCGCTATATAAACACAAGTCTTTCTTTCTTAGCCAGTGTAAGCATCTGATCATTTTTTTTCCCTTTTCCCCTCCTTCCCTCTCAGGTATCTGTATAAACTTCGGGATTTGCATCTCTTCTATGAGAATTTTACTGAAGCAGCCTTCACTCTGCTCCTGCATGCAAAGCTACTGAAGGTAACAACCAAAACATTTCTAGGTTCAACGTATTAACCGGTAACATCTGAGCTCTGAGGAACTATTACCCAGGGGGGTACAACAAAATGCACTGGGAGACCCCAACACCCACCCAGATGTCCCCACATAAGAATTGCACGCCAAATTGCCCGGAAGTTTAAACTTGCGTTGGACAATTGTCCTGCACTGGAAACAATCCGCAAGTGCAATTTAAACCAGGGGTTCCGGAGGGTTCTGACTGTCTTACAGGAATAGTCACACAGGGAAAAAAAAAGCCAATTCTAATTTCTGGGTAACTATTGTATTGACCTCCCCCACCCCTTCATGGGTAGTCCCCATCTCCTCTCCCCCCCCCCCCCCCCCCCCCCCCCCAGTCCCTCCCTCCCTCAACCTTCCACCCCCCCCATCCCAACTGTCCATCTGAACCCCAAACTTCCACTGGACTCCCCTTCCGCTCCACCGACCACCCATAGGATCCTCTGACTCTGCCTCAAGATCCCAAAGGTACACTCCCCACACCCCTGAGCCCCGACCATGAGTCCTGCCAACAGCCCTCCCACCCAAGAAACTTCTCCCACTCCCAGACCACTCCCCTAACTACCTTCTCCACCCTTCCACCCCCACGCTACAACCCTCACCCCCCCCCCACCCCCCCCCCCCCCCCCCACTACATCCTCAGCTGCCTGATTAGCGTGCACCACTCTCCCAGCCCCAATCCAACCTTACAAATCTACCTTTTTCCTTGAACTCAAAGTGCTGGACCTTTAAACCTGCCTGCTTGATGGCAGCTAGTTCCCTTAACAAGGGGCCATGGCTTTCTTACCTCCGACCCTTCTAACCTCGACACAAGTCCTCGGGCGCCCACTGCACTACATTGTTCCCACCTGGCCTGCATCGGAAGGTCAGACGAGGATGGATTGGCTTCATTTCCAAGTAAGTAATTAGGAGTGAGTGGCAACGTGGCTATGATTGTTACCCCATGGACGTCTCCAGCCAATGTGTTCTAGGGCTGGTAATCCAGGTTTCACCAACGCAGCAGTCCCCTCTGGGTGCCTTGGCATCACTGAAAATTTCACCAGAACTGGAATAGTTCAGTTATCCGTGTGTGAATCGGGAAATTGATGGAAGGAACTAAATTATTGAATTATCGAATAGCACAAAACAGTGCAAGACTATTTGGCCCATCAAATCTGCAGTGGCTTTGCCCCCCCCACACCCCCCCCACACACTTTTCACATAACCCGCAGTTAATGTTTCTCCTGCAAGTATTTATCCAATTCCCTTTGGAACGCTAAGGAAAATCCTAATTTCTCCAGTCTACCCGCATAACTGATGCACCATCAATTGCACGCGAGGCGAGTGATTTACCAATGTCAGGCTTCTGAGCATTTATACCTCGTTGATAGAGGCGTGGTTAACTCAGCCTCTCGGCCAATCGGTCGAGAGGCACATGACCGACCAGGGCCAATGGTAAGCCGACGTTCTGGCCCAATGGCAGACGAGTATGCAGATCATATCATCACATTCACCCCTTACGGAGAAGGAAGGCGGGGGGGGGGGGGTGTGAACGAGACCCGGGGTGGGGGGGGGGGGAAGAACTGATGATATGAGTAGCCGTCGGGAGAATAATTTTCTCTCCGTACCCTTGTCGAATTTGGGGGCTTGCCACTGGCCCAGACATAACAATATTTACAAAAGGAAGTCCATGGGACCGTAGAACTCTAGATGGATTCGATCAGTCGTTTGGTGGTCCTTGACGTCCTGGCCGAGCGCCGTAGTGGAGGAGGAGTCGTCGGATCGGCTGATGGTCCTGCTGATGTCCTGGAGTCCGGGAGCGATAGACCTCGAGTAGTCTCCGTCACCTGAGCTGGCCGTGGAGACGCCATGGATGAGGGATGGGGAAGCTGAGTGGGGTGCTGGGGTGAAAAAGGGGAGGGGGGGTCTGTGGTGGGGGGGGGCTGCACGCCGGCGGGTGCCAGGTCCCGGAGGGAGACCGTGTCCTGCCGACCGTCGGGGTACTCCACATACGCATACTGCGGGTTAGCGTGGAGTAACTGGACATGCTCCACCAACGGATCGGACTTGTGCACCCGCACATGCTTCCGGAGCAAGATGGGTCCGGGGGTGACCAGCCACGTCGGGAGAGGGGATCCAGAGGACGACTTCCTGGGGAAAACAAGAAGACGCTCATGAGGCGTCTGATTAGTTGCAGTACAGAGGAGTGAGCGGATAGAGTGCAGTGCATCGGGGAGCACCTCTTGCCATCGGGAAATAGGGAGATTTCTAGACCGGAGGGCTAGTAGTATGGTCTTCCAGATGGTACCATTCTCCCGCTCGACCTGTCCGTTACCCCGGGGGTTATAGCTGGTCGTCCTGCTAGAGGCGATGCCCCTGTCAAGCAGGAATTGACGCAGCTCGTCGCTCATAAATGAGGACCCCCGATCGCTGTGAATGTACGCGGGGTAGCCGAACAGTGAGAAGATGGAGAGTAGGGCCTTAATGACAGTCGATGTGGTCATGTCGGGACAGGGAATGGCGAAGGGGAAGCGGGAGTGTTCGTCGATAACCGCCAGGAAGTAAATGTTGCGGTTGTTAGAGGGAAGGGGCCCCTTGAAGTCAATGCTGAGACGTTCAAAGGGGCGGGATGCTTTGATCAGGTGTGCGCGCTCGGGGCGGTAGAAGTGCGGTTTGCACTCGGCGCAGATGTGGCAGTCACGGGTTACTGTCCTGACTTCCTCGATAGAGTAGGGCAGGTTGCGGGCCTTAATGAAGTGGTGTAGGCGGGTCACCCCTGGATGGCAGAGGTCTGCGTGGAGGGAGCGGAGGCGGTCTATCTGCGTGCTGGCGCAGGTACCGCGGGACAGGGCATCAGGAGGCTCATTGAGCTTCCCAGGACGATACAAGATATCATAGTTGTACGTGGACAACTCGATCCGCCACCGTAAAATCTTGTCATTTTTGATCTTGCCCCTTTGTGCATTATCAAACATGAAGGCTACTGACCGTTGGTCTGTGAGGAGGGTAAACCTCCTGCCGGCCAAATAGTGCCTCCAATGTCGCACGGCTTCGACTATGGCCTGGGCTTCCTTTTCCACAGATGGGTGGCGGAGTTCGGAAGCCTGGAGAGTTCTGGAGAAGAAGGCCACGGGTCTGCCCGCTTGGTTCAGGGTGGCCGCCAGAGCTACTTCTGAAGCATCGCTCTCGACCTGGAAGGGGAGGGCCTCGTCGATGGCACGCATCGTGGCCTTTGCGATGTCCGCTTTGATGCGGCTAAAGGCCTGGCAGGCCTCCGTCGACGGCGGGAAGGTCGTGGTTTGCATGAGGGGACGGGCCTTGTCCGCGTAGTTGGGAACCCATTGGGCGTAGTATGCGAAGAACCCTAGGCAGCGTTTGAGGGATTTGGGGGTATTTGGGAGAGGGAGTTCCATCAGGGGGCGCATGCGTTCGGGGTCGGGGCCTATCACTCCGTTACGCACTACGTAGCCGAGGATGGCTAGGCGGTCGGTGCTAAACACGCATTTATCCTTATTGTACGTGAGGTTAAGGAGTTTTGCGGTTTGGAGGAATTTCTGGAGGTTGGCGTCATGGTCCTGCTGGTCGTGGCCGCAGATGGTGACATTATCAAGGTACGGGAAGGTAGCCTGTAATCCGTACTTGTCGACCATTCGGTCCATCTCCCTTTGGAAGACCGAGACCCCATTCGTGACGCCAAACGGAACCCTAAGGAAGTGGTAGAGGCGCCCGTCAGCCTCGAACGCGGTGTACAGTCGGTCACTCGCGCGGATGGGGAGCTGGTGGTAAGCGGACTTAAGGTCCACAGTTGAGAAGACCTTGTATCTCGCGATCTCGTTTACCATGGTAGAGATACGGGGGAGAGGATACGCGTCCAGTTGCGTAAACCGATTGATGGTTTGGCTATAATCGATGACCATCCGGTTTTTCTCCCCCGTCCGGACCACCAGCACTTGGGCTCGCCAGGGACTGTTGCTGGCCTCGATGACCCCTTCCGTCAGCAACCTCTGGACCTCGGACCTGATGAAGGATCGGTCCTGGGCGCTGTACCGTCTGCTCCGTGTGGCGACGGGTTTGCAATCGGGGGTGAGGTTAGCAAACAGGGAGGGAGGGTCTACTTTGAGGGACGCGAGGCTGCAGACAGTGAGGGGGGGTATAGGGCCGCCGAATTGAAAAGTCAAGCTCTGCAGGTTGCACTGGAAGTCCAGTCCTAGGAGTGCCGGTGCGCAAAGGTCAGGGAGGACAAGGAATTTATAATTTTTAAAAACCTTCCCTTGGACCGTGAGGTCCGCGATGCAGCACCCGGTGATGTGGACGGAGTGCGAACCTGAGGCTAAACCGATTTTGCGTGTTACGGGATGGACAGGGAGCGCGCAGCGTCTTACCGTGTCAGGGTGAACGAAGCTTTCCGTGCTCCCGGAGTCCAGCAGGCAGTCCGTCTTGTGGCCGTTGAGGTGGATCAGCGTAGTCGTTTTGGCGAGTGTGCGTGGATGAGACTGGTCGAGTTGAACGGCCGCGAGCCGTGGAGAAAATCCGTCGTCGCTGTCCGATTCCATGCTGGAGGGACCTTGCGTGGCAGATGTGGAAGTCGGTGGCCAGGATCCATATGTGGGGTGAACGGCCGCGAGCCGTGGAGAAAATCCGTCGTCGCTGTCCGATTCCATGCTGGAGGGACCTTGCGTGGCAGATGTGAAAGCCGGTGGCCAGGATCCCCAGGTGAGGTCTGTTCCCCAAGATGGCGGCGCCCAGGACCCGCACGTGGGGTCGGGGCCCCAAGATGGCGGCGCCCAGGACCCGCACGTGGGGTCGGCACCCCAAGATGGCGGCGCCCAGGAAGCCCTCGTGGCCGCTGGAGGCGGAGCTAGCGTTCCCGGCGCTGTGAGCGGAGAGGCGCGCAGGCCGGCTCCAAGAGGTGAGTGACCGGCATCAGCTGCGGGGATGCACAAGCCGGCTCCAGGACGCCGGCTAGGTGCATCAGCTGTGGGGATGCGGAAGCCGGCTCCAGGACGCCGGCTAGGTGCATCAGCTGTGGGGATGCGGAAGCCGGCTCCAGGACGCCGGCTAGGTGCATCAGCTGTGGGCGGAGGTAAGGCGCGCGGGCCGGGTGCGGGGGGCCGGGGGCGGGGGGGAGCCGAGTCGCGCTGCGGGCAGGCAGGGACCGGGGGGCCCGGAGAGGCGAGCCGGTCGGGCGCCGGGGCCCGGGGGTGGGGGGAGCCGGGGTCCGGGAGCGAGGGAAGCAGGGCCGCTGCGGGCAGGCAGGGACCAGGGAGGCCCGGAGAGGCGAGCCGGTCGGGCGCCAGGGCCCGGGGGCGGGGGGAGCCGGGGTCCGGGAGCGAGGGAAGCAGGGCCGCTGCGGGCAGGCAGGGACCAGGGAGGCCCGGAGAGGCGAGCCGGTCGGGCGCCAGGGCCCGGGGGCGGGGGGGAGAAACGTGCGCGGCGGGCAGGCAGCGGCCTGGAGGGGCCGGGGAGGTGCGCATGTCGGCCGGCGGGGCGCGAGTCGGTAGCAGCTGGGGCGGCCCTGGGGGAGAGAGGGAGGCACACAGGCCGTTTGCAGAGGCCTGGGGGAGGGGGGGAGAGTGCTGTGCAGCTTCCAGAAGCGCTGCAGCCAGCGTTTTGGCCTGGCAGACCGTGGAGTAGTGGCCCTTCTTCCCGCAGCTCTTACAGAGGGCGGAGCGGGCTGGGCAGCGCGAGCGAGGGTGCTTAGCGTACCCACAAAAGTAGCAGCGGGGCCCCGCGGATTTATCGGGGCGCCCCGCGGCACAAGCCTGAGGGAGGCCGGGAGCGGTGGGTAGCTGGTGGGAAGCGTGCCAGGAGGCGGCCTGGCCAGGGTCATAGGTGCGCGCGCTTTGATCTGCGACCTCCAGGGAGGCGGAGAGAGTCAGTGTCTCCGTTAAACTGAGTTCGTCTCTTTCCAGCATCCGCTGGCGGATCACGGGGGACAGCATCCCAGCCACGTAAGCGTCTCTGACGAGTAGCTCCATGTGCTCTGTAGCGGACACCGCTTCACAGGCGCAACCTCTCCCCAGGGCACAGAGGGCCCGGGCGTATTGGTCTAGAGACTCACCGGGGACCTGCTTTCTGGTGGCCAGCAGATGTCGAGCGAATACCTTGTTGATGGGTTTGAGGAATTGTCCTTTTAGCTTCCGTATAGCTTCATCATAGTCTGTTTCGTCTTCGATTATTGAGTAAGCGGCAATACCCACGCTGGAGTGGAGGACGTGCAGCTTCTGTGCCCCGGTGGGGGGGGTGGTTGTAGATGCCAGGAACCCTTCGAGGCAAGTCAGCCAGAGCTTAAAGAGTTCTGTAGAGTTCAGAGTTTGCGGGCTGATGCGGAGGCATTCGGGCTTGATGCGGAACTCCATCTTCAAAGTTGTAGTTAATTAAATTGATGCACCATCAATTGCACGCGAGGCGAGTGATTTACCAATGTCAGGCTTCTGAGCATTTATACCTCGTTGATAGAGGCGTGGTTAACTCAGCCTCTCGGCCAATCGGTCGAGAGGCACATGACCGACCAGGGCCAATGGTAAGCCGACGTTCTGGCCCAATGGCAGACGAGTATGCAGATCATATCATCACAATAACTACGAATGTTCGTCCACAGAAGCACGAGTAAATTTCTTCTGTATCCACTCCTTCCCTTCCATCCTAAAGTGTGGCGCCCAGATTTGGGCACCATATTCCAGCTGGGGACCATTAGGCTGGATGTTTAATCGGACCATAAGAAATAGGAACAGGAATATGCCATTCGGCCCCTTCGAGCCTGCTCCATCATTCAATAGAATCATGGCTGATCCAACATTTCTCACCTCCACATTCTGGACCGTTCCCCGTAACCCTTGATCAAGAATCTATCTATCTCAGCCTTAAATATATACAAGGGACACTTCCCCCACAGCTCCCTGGGGCAAGGAGTTCCAAAGAATCACAATCCTCTGAGAGAAGAAATTCATCTCAGTCTTGAACTGACACCCCTTTATTCTGAGACTCTAAATCCTGGTCCTAGACTCTCCCACAAGGGGAAACATCCTCTCAGCATTTACTCTGTCAAACACCTTAAAAATCCGACCTGTTTCAATGAAATCACCTCTCATTATTCTAAATTCCACTGAGTAGAGTCCCAACTTGTTTAACCTTTGCTCACAAGACAATCCCTCCATACCGGAGATCACCTTAGTGAACATTCTGTGAACAGCTTCCAATGAAATCGGGGGCGGGATTCTCCCAGCCCCGCGCTGGGCCGGAGAATCCCCGCGAATGGGTCACGCCGCCTGATGCCGGCACGCAATTCTCCGCAGTGCGGCAATTGGAATCGGAGCTGTCACATCAGGGGTAGAAATACTGGCAGAGTCTAGTTGAGTCATTTGACCTGCTTCTGTGTTGTATATTCCAAGTGTTTCTCTGTTATTCAACCACTTGTATTCTCCCTCAACATGGAAGTGGATCATGGCTGGTGTATTTCAACTCTATTTATTTGCCTTTGATCCATGTCCCGCAGCAGAATGTTTAGCCCAGTTGCTTCATAGCTCCCCCTCCTCCCTCTCCCCCCTCTCTCTCTCCGCGGACCCGGTCTGCCAGGTAGTGCCCCCCGTGCCCCCCCCCCCCCTCGCCACCCCCGGAACACCCTCCACCAGTCCTCCGGGATATGACAGAGTCCCGCAAGCGCCGTTCATCCCTGGTCGTTGCCGGCTTGAACTCTGCGCAAAGAGTCGGGGGGCAGCCTGTGTGGGGGGAAGGGGGGCTCCGTCCCCGGGGGGGGGGGGGGGGGGGGGGGGGGGGCTCCGATTGGGGCCCACCGATCGGCGGGCCGGCCTCTTTCCCCCCCGGGCCTACTTTCCTGCATAGCCAGCCCCTGAACACTGACGCCATGTTGAGTCAGGGCCCGTGCGCTGAAGAAGTCGCAGGCGCAGGTTGGCACGGCGCCAATTTGGCGCCGGGAAGGGAGGCTGGAGCGGCGCAAACCGCTTCAGCGCTGTTCTGGTCCCCTGTGGGGGACAGAATCGGTCATCCCCGTGCCCGTTTCGCACTGTCATGAAATGCGACGGCATTCCATGACACACGAACTCTTCGTCACCATTTTGGAGAATCACCCCCCTCACCTTCCGATTAGGCACACTGAATTCAACAATTTCAAACTGTGAACTCTCTCCTACACCTTCACCCCACTTTTAATTCTGTGAATTTTTTTTTCATTTCTTCCATCGATCTGTTTTTCCCCCACCATTGTCTCCCCTCCTACCCACCCGACCCCACTCGGGCCATCTGTTCCCTGCTCCAAGTTGCCCTTTGACACACTGCTTACCTCAGTTCTGCCATGAACACATTCGGATCTCTTAATGTGCCACTATCCGCACCCTTCTTAGCCATGATCCCCACCATTTACATTCCCTTTGTCTTTTTTTTCACGATATCTTTGTTCACTCTTTCCCTGGCCTCCGCCTACCTCTGACCCTCTATCCACCGTACTGCTCTGCCACGCCCGCAACAACAGTATATATCTCGTCCTATTTCCAGTTCACTCCAGCTTTGATGAAGAGTTATCCAGATTTAAAACGTTAGCTTTGTTCTCCCTCCACAGACCTGCTCAGAGTTTCTGGCATTTTTTGTTTTTGTTTTAGAATCTCGCATCTACAGTAATTTGCTTATTATAAAAAAATCTATTGATTTTGGTATTAAAAAGTTTGATTGTTCCAGGATTCACATTCTTCTACTAGTCGGGATTTCCCAATTCCTACCTCCATCCTGGCACCCAAATGCGGTTCGAAACCCCCAAATACAGGAATCCCTACTCTTCAGAGGGTCAGTCCCACTATCCCTTCCACACTTTGCAAAGAATTTCTTTCTGCGATCTGAGACAGGATTCTCCATTTGGGAGATTAAGGGCTGGATTCTCCAATTTGAGTTACGTCCGGAGCATGTGTCTAGTCTTACCACCAAAATGCCGTCGACGCCCCCGCACCGATGCTCTGCCCGGTGGTGGGCTAGCAACCGTGCCACATAAAGCCTGCAGATACGGATGGAGAATTGCCGGGTCCGCGTGGCCGCGCATGTGCACGGCGGCGGCCGCGGACCCGGTCTGCCAGGTAGTGCCCCCCGTGCCCCCCCCTTGCCACCCCTGGAACACCCTGCACCAGTCCTCCCAGCTCCTGCAGAATCCCCCTCACCCCCGCGCTCACCCCCCCCCCGGACATAGTTGCAGCCGTCACGCGACGTCCCCAGAAATTGTTGGCACGCGTGACAGACGCCGTCGGGAAGTCAGCCCATCGGGGGGGGGGGGGGGGGGGCAGAGCATTTGGGGGAGGACTTCAGGTCCCACCGCGTGCAGCGTACTCAGCGATTATGCCGTTTTTGAGGGGGCGGAGCGTCCGAAAAACAGCGCCGCCCCCGATTTTGGCACAAAAGCGGATTCTCCGGCCAATCTCCGATTACGGCAATCGGAGAATCCAGCCCTAAGTGTTGGCGCTGGGACTGAATTGCATGCGATTTGTGTCCTGTTTGGGGAGCTATTCGGTCAGAGATTCAGGACATGGAATAATTCCCAGCCCAGTGGGTGTTCTGACTGCCGGGCCGGAGTTAGTGCTCAAGAGCCTGACAGCTGGAGCTGTTTTTATATGCTCCACTTACCACATACTCACTGCAGCCATGGAGATTGCTCACAACAGAAACCGAGGTGGACACACAGATCCAAGCCAGTGAGGAGCAGAGGGATATCCTCTTACCCTGGGTGGGCCGCAGATTCAAGCCTATCCACCTGACCTCCTGAACACCGTTGGGAGGTGGTGGCAGAGGCAGCCATCACTGGCAGCCTTACCAGGAGGCAACAGCTGGTGATCCAGAGGGTGGGTGTAACTAGTGAGGCCTCTGCCCTGGCAGAGATCCAAGGGAGGGTTCCAAAGCTCACAGTGCAGGTATCTTCTGGTTGGGG
This sequence comes from Scyliorhinus canicula, assembly GCF_902713615.1. Taxonomy (NCBI): domain Eukaryota; kingdom Metazoa; phylum Chordata; class Chondrichthyes; order Carcharhiniformes; family Scyliorhinidae; genus Scyliorhinus; species Scyliorhinus canicula. Next base: position 19,255,920 of record NC_052148.1, on the reverse strand, counting down.
TGAGCTCTGGTGACCCCCTGCTTCGCCTGCAATCCTTCTGAGGATTGGCAACACCTGGTGGGCCCCCGATGGATCTTGGCCATGCTCATCCCCTTGGTGATACAGCTGGGGTCTGAGAGTGTCCAGAGGGGTGGCCTGGCAGGGCGCCCAGATGACCATTTAACGGATGCAGGTAACACTTCGCAGTTTCAGCAGCCAGGGCCTGTAAGAAGCACCAAAGGAGTGCGTTTAAAAGACAGACTGCTGCAATGGCGATCAGATCAGGCTACCCTGAACCAGAGGGCAGCCTGAGACAGAGAATCCAGCCTCTGAACCAAGTTTACTTTTCACAAATCTCTGATCCGAACCTATTTTCAAGGATTGTTTATACTCAAATGTGCTATTTTAATACTAGAAATGTTCAGACTTGAACTGGTGTTCCTGTGAGTCCCGAGTCGTTTTCATTGTTGCCTGTAGATAAAGCTCTATTTTTAAAATTTCCCATTGACACACTCCCCTTCTTGTTGCCTCTTTCTACACCTCTCTCAAGTCTGTAAAACTGGCAGAATTTTCCATTCCGGATTCTGAGTCCTGTGGCCTGCAGGAACGTCGCTGTGATTCCCACTGAGCAGCGGGACAGGTGAACACGCGCAATCACCTGGTCTTTATTTATACATCAGCAGGGGTCTGGAGAGGAGAACACGAGTGAGCACGGTTGACACCCAGTTGCCTCATAATCATTAGGGTTCCCCTTTAGTTTGACCACTTGCATTGACCTTGAACCCCAGCCACCCACAAAGGCCCTCCTCCCACCTCGAGGGATCTCACTCGCTAACTCACTGCGTGGCCAAGGTCAGTTTGGAACAATTGTGGGCGCCACCTTTTAACCTCGCTTCACCACCTTCTGCCCTGACCCTGTCACCCACCAACACACCCCCATCATCCTAGACCCACACAATATCACCATTCCTCTCCCCTCCTCTGTCACCCTTGAATCTCCCCATGTTATCGTGCATCCTATCATAAAACACCCCCACAATGCAATCCCTCCCCTCAGAACCGACACCCATTACTGTCCCCATGCCCGCCCTGACCATGGCCCCTGTTTATTCCAACTGTTTATTCTGCCTGCTTAAAAATAAATGCCTGCTTTGATTCCCGCTGCTGCCGGGAGTGGTGAATGTCGCTCATTGTCTTTCCTACCCTTCTTCGAAACAATGGCCTGGTTTTTGCTGGTATTTGACCACTTAATTAGCTCATTTGGCATTCCTGCAGATGTCCAAACCCCCAACTCCACCACCACTGGCAAAATGGTATGGGGCAGCAGGAAACATCAGGTCTACTGCCCGCCAGTGGCTTTTACATCAGCCTTAACAGGTGGACAGTTGTGGTAGTCACCACTGATGTATATATTCTATATAGATGATGTTGATATAGGTGCTTTACTGTAAGGCCCCTGTACTACAGCTACGGGGGTAGATCCCTCCCTGCTGGCTCCGCCCAGTAGGCGGAGTATAAATATGTGTGCTCCCCGTATAGCAGCCATTTCGCCAGCTGCTGGAGGAGGCCACATATCTCAGTGTAATAAAGCCTCGATTACATCCTACTCTCGTCTTTGCGTAATTGATAGTGCATCAACAGTACCATGGTTAATTGTGTCATTTGCTGAAGTCTCCATGTGGATTGCGGGCAGGATTCTCCGACCCCCCACCGGGTCGGAGAATCGCCCGGGGCCGGCGTCAAAAGGGGCTGTTTAGCACAGGGCTAAATTGCTGGCTTTGAAAGCAGACCAAGCAGGCCAGCAGCACGGTTCGATTCCCGTAACAGCCTACCCGAACAGGCGCCGGAATGTGGAACTTAGGGGCTTTTCACAGTAACTTCATTTGACGCCTACTCCTGACAATAAGCGATTTTCATTTCATTTTCATTTCATTTCAATCACGCCCCCGCCGTGTCCTGAATTCTCTGCCACCCGAGATTCGGCGGGGGGGGGGGAATCTCGCTGCGCCCGTCGGCGGGCCCCCGTGGTGATTCTCCGGCCCGCGATGGGCCAAAGTTCCGCCGCTGACAAGCCTCTCCCGCCGGTGGGAATCAAAACACTTACCTGACCGGCAGGATTGGCGGCACTGGTGGGCGCCGGGGTCCTGGGTCGGAGGGCGGGGAGATCTGACAGTGGGACGTGCCCCCACGGTGTCCTGGCCCGCGATCGGGGCCCACCGATCGGCGGGCTGGCCTGTGCCGTGGGGGCACTCTTTTTCTTCCGCCTTCACCATGGTCTTCACCATGGCGGAGGCGGAAGAGACACCCTTCCCTGTACATGCGCCAGGATGACGTCAGCAGCCGCTGACGCTCCAGCGCATGCGTGGACTTACGTTGGCTGGTGAAGTCCTTTCGGCCCCGGTTGGCATGGCGCCAAAGGCCGTCCACGCCAGCTGGCGAAGTGCCAACCACTCCGCCGCAGGCCTAGCCCCTCAATGTGAGGGCTTGGCCCCTAAAGGTGCGGAGACGTCTGCACCTATGGGGCGGCCCAAGGGCGGAGTGGTTCACGCCACTCCAACACGTCGGGACCCCCCGCCCCGCCGGGTAGGGGAGAATCCCGGCCTGTGTGTCTGGCTTTAACCCACAATCTGCTGACATAGATAAGAGCGTGTTACCAACTGGGCAGCATTTCTTGAGTGTAATAATCCTCAAATTTAAAATGACCTCCCTTGTATTTAAATCTTTCCAGCGCTATAGTAACCTTTCCCCCACACCCTCCACATCATTGCAAATTCGCCCAGCCTGACAACTCTCCCAGTCCTCCCCCAATACTGGTCTCTTGAGCATTCTCCATTTACTATTGGCAGCTATAAGCACCGGAGTTCCCTGCTAAACCCCTCCAAACCTCTGCTCCTTTATGACGCTTCTTAAAATATACCTTTTTGATTAAGGTTCTGGTCACCTGGTCTAATATTTCCTTTTTGGTTTAGTGTCAGTATTTATCTGATAATGCTCGTGTGCAGCTCTTTGGGACATTTTTCTCGTTTAAAGCGGTGGTCGATGCGGTCTCCAAATTAAAAGAAGGGGGCTAAAAGTGATCTGATGAAAGACACACCTGAGAAGTAGAATGACGTCATGTATAATAACGTCCAGTTGAACCTTGGGCCAGTCAGATAGACATCAGTGGCCTCTCCTGCTCCATGTATTGCATTATTTAGCTGAGAATCCAATACACCTACGCAAAGTTGCAGAGTGTCCTCCACGGCAGCGAAGGTTCTGATTGCTGGAGGCTCACTGAATGATGCAGAGGCACACTCTGCATCTTTAAATCTGAAGTGCATTCTCTTTTATTGATTAGGAGAAAGAATCTACAAAATCTGCACGTTGTACTGGGTGCTGAATTTTGAAAAGGTGCAATAGAGCGGAGCGCCAAATAAGGAGAGGCTTTTGCTCAACTAGGCCGCAAGTCAAGGGTGATTACTAGCCCACTCTCCTTCTCCTTCAGATCAATGAATACAATCACTATGTTAATTATTCAGAATTGCTAGAACTACAGGGGCCAAGAGGTCACCTTCATGGAAATATGTTGAATTTCCATATTTACAAGATGACTTTCAGAAAGAGATTAACACTTTCAGGCCCGTAGCTGCCGCAAGCATTTGGTTTGGCTTTGTTGTTGCATTTTATGACCTCCGACCCACCCCATCCCTCTCCCCCTGAAGATGCTGACTTGTGCCGGGAGGTATCGGGTGATTAGCAAGCCCTCTGGTAATTCATTTTCAGCTTGCATGCGTCAAATCTGAACCCAGGTACTTTGCCTCAGCAAAAAAGCAACATCTTGCATTTATATAGCACCTTCCGCAACCTCAGGACATTCCAATGCACTTTACAAGGGAAGGAATTGAAGATTAGTCACTGTGGAAATGCAGCATCCAAACGGTGTAACAAGCTCCCACAAACAGTGTTAATGATCGAATAATCTCTTTTTAGGTGGCGATTGAGGGATGAATATCTGCCTGCACAGAGAAAGCTTCTATTCTCTTCTTCAGACACTAACAAGGCATCTTTTATGTACACCCCTCAGAGAGAAACTTAATTCAATATCTCTGAAGGAAGGTTAGTCAGTGCAATACCTAGTACTGCACTGGACCATCAGGCTACACATTATACTCAAGTCTCTAAAGTGGAGATTGATCCCACAGCCTTCTGATACAGCGGCAAGCCTGCTACCCACCGAGCCAGGGTTGACACTGTTGTTTGCACGTGGGGAAAAGGATCATTACAGCTCATTTCAACCTGTACTCATCCAACATCTGTGATCTCATCAACGTTTCAGCAAGATAGCAAGCAGAGTCTGGCTGATTTCTCCAGACCCCTCCGCATCATCACAGTACATGTCTTATGAGTGCCCTATCTGCCGCTCCATCAAACTAGGAACACTTCTGAATCATTCCCTGTATGTGGGCAGCTGTCTAGCCCACTGAGCTAAACCAGCCCTTGATTATTTGCCCATCCCTATTGTTGCATCCTCAAAAGATGGTGGTGAGCTGCCTTTCTGCAGTCTGGTGCAGATATCTCTGTAATGCTGCAAGGTGAGGATTTCTGAGATGTTGCCCAGTGTGAATGGCGATATCGCTTTGCTGCGAGACTTGGAGGGTTAATGAGGGATGATGGTGTTCGCATGTATTTGCTGCTTTTGTCCTATTAGGTGGTAAGTCTTGTGGGCAGTTGTCCAATAAGCCTTATTGGTGAGTTGCTGCATGCCAACTGGTACACACTGTAACTACAGTAAAATAATAATCTTTCTTAGTGTCACAAGTAGAGTTACATTAACACTGCAATGAAGTTACTGTGAAAATCCCCTAGTCACCATACTCCGGCACCTGTTTGGGTACACTGAGGGCAAATTCAGAATGTCCAATTCACCTAACAAGCACGTCTTTTGGGACTAATGGGAGGAAACCGGAGCACCCGGAGGAAACCCACGTGAACGTGCAGTCTCTGCACAGAGAGTGGCCCAAGCCAGGAATCGAACCCAGGTCCCTAGCGCTGTGAAGCAACAGTGCTAACCACTGTGCTGCCGTGCCACCCAAATAACACAGCTAGTGGATACACGGCTGATCAAGTGGATTTTTAGCTTGCATGATTCGACCATCAGAGTGTCTCGCTTTGTTTTTCTTTTATGCAGTGTGTTTGAAGGGCTCATTGGGAGATCTCATGCTAATCTCCTATTATGCTCGAGTTGATATTGGTATCATCTCATTATTCTTGTTTAGACTTTTGTGCGCAGTAAAATGAGTTACATTAGTTCTGGCAAAAATAATGGCCTCCACTTGAATATGAGTGTCGATCACCTCCAGATTATGACTAACCAAGTTAGATGCAGGGCACAGCTGCAACAACTCCATTCCGAAAATATTGTAAAGCTCAGGCCTCAAAAGAGGCCTTGTGGTAGCTCCTGAAAAGAAGATTGCCTTTCTTTCCTGTGGTCATGAGGAAAGAGAATTGAACTGCCCAACTCATTTTCTGCCTGATAGACAGCAAGGCTTTTTGTCTCAGCAATCTGGGATGGATTTGAATTCCAATTAAAGAGGTGAAGGGTGAGTGTTTAACTCACTGTACACTGTCTAATCCCACAAATATCATTTTCTTTGTTCACTGTTCATGTTACCCTTAGTTCCACTCATCCTGGAAAACCAGAGTCTGGTATTTCCCTCAAGTGATCATTGCCTAGTGACTGGGGAGGCAGTGGCGTAGTGGTATTGTCACTGGACTAGTAAACCAGAGACCCAGAATAATGCTCTGGGGACCTGGGTTCAATTCCCACCAGTTCAGACGGTGAAATTTGAATTCAATAAAAATCTGGAATTAAAAGTGTAATGATGACCAGGAAAGAATTGTCGATTGTCATAAAAACTCATCTAGTTCACTGAAGGAAATCTTCCATCCTTACCTAGTCTGGCTGACGTGTGACTTCAGACTAGTTTCGGATTGAGTTTCGGAACCACAAGGTCATGCTGCAGCTGTACATAACTCTGGTGCGGCCGCACCTGGAGTACTGCGTGCAGTTCTGGTCACCACATTATAGGAAGGATGTGGAAGCTTTGGAAAGGGTTCAGAGGAGATTTACTAGGATGTTGCCTGGTATGGAGGGAAGGTCTTACGAGGAAAGGCTCAGGGAATTGAGGTTGTTTTCGTTAGAGAGGAGAAGGCTGAGAGGTGACTTAATAGAGACATATAAGATAGTCAGAGGGTTAAATAGGGTGGACAGTGAGAGTCTTTTTCCTCGGATGGTGATGACCAACACGAGGGGACATAGCTTTAAATTGAGGGGTGATAGATATAGGACAGATGTCAGAGGCAGTTTCTTTACTCAGAGAGTAGTAGGGGTGTGGAACGCCCTGCCTGCAATAGTAGTAGACTCGCCAACTTTAAGGGCATTTAAGTGGTCACTGGATAGACATATGGATGAAAATGGAATAGTGTAGGTCAGATAGGCTTCAGATGGTTTCACAGGTCGGTGCAACATCGAGGGCCGAAGGGCCCGTACTGCGCTGTAGTGTTCTATGTTCTATGTTCTATGTAGACCCACAGCAACGTGGTTGACTCTTAACTGCCCCTCAAGGGTAATTAGGAGATGGGCAATAAATGCTGGCACAGTCTGTGATGGCCACGTCCCAGGAACAAAAAAAAAAGATCAACTGAGGCATTTGCAAAGGTTTGGAAGGAAGTGACTCTTTTGGCAAAAGCCTTGAAAAGATTGAAAGGATAGAAAAATAGAGATGGGATAATAGAGTTAACTTGTCATTAAACTTACAGGATATAGCAGATGCGTTTCAGCCTTTTGGTGGCACATTGGTGCAGTGGTTAGCACTGCTGCCTCACAGCACCAGGGAGCCGGCCTTGGGTAGGTGACTATATGAAGTTTGCACGTTCTCCCCGTGTCTGGGTGGGCTTCATAATAATAATAACAATCACTTATTGTCACAAGTAGGCTTCAATGAAGTTACTATGAAAAGCCCCAAGTCGCCACATTCCGGCGCCTGTTTGGGGAGGCTGGTACAGGAATTGAACCCGCGCTGCTGGCCTTGCTCTGCATCACAAGCCAGCTGTTTAGCCCACTGTGCTAAACCAGCCCCTGTATCTGGGTGCTCCTCTCACAACCCAAAGATGTGCAGGTTAGGTGGATTGGCCTTGCTAAATTTCACCTAAGGTTTGGAGCGGTTGCAAGGAATAGAATTGGGATGTGGGCCTGGGTATAGTAGTCTTTCGAAGGGTCGGTGCGGTCTCAATGGGCCGAATGGCTTCCTTCTGCGCTGTAGGGATTCTATGAATTCTATGATTGATGTTACGGCCATTGTAGGTAGAGGATCCTGCAGGTGTATAGTTTGAATTTATTATAAACCCCCAGATTGTCAGCGGTAAATTGAGGAGCAAATATTGCCCATTTCGTGAAGGTGTGTAGGTATAATAACAATAGGCTAATTATATTAGGTGATTTTAACTTTTCCAGTGCAGTTGATGTAGAGGGTATTACAGTTGATGTAGTTTATATGGATTTCAACAAAGCCTTTGACAAGGTCCCACATTATAAAGGAAGCAAATACACATGGGACCCAGGGTCATTTAATAAGGTGGATTCAAAATTGGATTAGTTGTAGGAGACATAAGGCGATGTCAGACGGCTGCTTTAGTGACTGGAAGCCAGTGTCCAGTGGCGTATCACAGGGATCTGTGCTGGGTCCCCTGTTATTTGTCATTTATATAAATGACTTGGATGACTATGTGGGAGGTAGGATCAGTAAGTTTGCGGATGACACAAAGATAGGCTGGGTGATTAACAGTGAGGCTGAGAGTCTTGTGTTACAGGACGATATGGACGGAATGGTCAAGATGTTGGATCAGTGGAGGACATTTGACCCAGAGGGGGGTGATGGTCTGGAATGTACTGCCTCGGAGGGTGGCAGATGCGGGTTGCCTCACATCATTTAAAAGTACCTGTATGAGCACTTGGCACGCCATAACATTCACGGCTATCGATGCCTTGTATGCTCGGAAATGGGATTAGGTAGGCAGGTCAGGTGTTTATCACATGTCGATGCAGACCCAATGGACTGAAAGGCCTCTTCTGCAGTCTGTGATTCTGAGTTTGTTCTTAGGATTTGAGTTAGTAGGATGTAAGAAGATAAGTCCCCCAAGCCGAGAGTCTGGAGCTAAGGAAGTATTTATTATCTGCTCGAGTTTCATCTTCACCAGCTGCCGATTTGGGATCAGCAGTTCCTTTTTAAACAAATATCTTTTGGCGTCTTTTAAAACCAGAGTGAGCAAATTGCGCAGTCATTATAATTATCCCCAAAACTGGGAGCTTGATAGCATTTGAAGGTAAATTTTATTGACAGGCCAGGATGAATTTACTAGTGCTTACATCTCAGGAGAATTCAACGTTCTGGTCTATCAGTATGAATTAGCCAGTTTGAATAAATATTCTGCATTATGCTGTAGCATTCATTACCATCTTGTACATGCACTCTCTCTCTCTCTCTCAAACACTCACTTTCTCCCCCTCTCTCTTTCCTTCCATTGTCTCCCTTTCACTTTCTCTTGCCCGCCATCTCTACCATTTTTTTCCTTATCTGGCTCACACTCTTTCTCTCACTCTTACTCATTTTCCTGTCTCCCACTTTCTCTTACTCTCACCTTCTCTCCTCCCTCTCTCTTTAACTCTCCCTCTTTCACTCTACCCCTTCTTCTCTTTCACTCATCCTTTCCTCCACTGTCACTTTCTTGCCCTCTTCCTTTCTCTATCGCTTTCGTTCTCTCTATCGCTCTCAATCTTTCTCCTGTTCCTTACCTTGCAATTGGCATTTAAATTTGTCAATGTGGTTAAACAGAGTTCTCTTTGCCAGTGAAATAATTTAATCAAATTGATCACAAATATGGAACACAGCAAGTAGACATTTCTCAATAATTCGCGAGTCATAGATACAAACAAATCAACCAAAGACCTCTGTATGCTTGGTGGTGAAAAATATTACAAAGCAAAATTGTTCGGAACAAAATATTATGTATCAAAAATGGGGCCGGCTGATCACAACATTCAATGTTAAATTGCATTGTAAGATTAATAACATTGTAGACCGTGGTGAATTGGCCATGATCAATGTGTGTTGTGGAGATAGTGCGGAGGAGTGGACCTGGATAGAGTGCTCTTCTGGAGGGCCAGTGCCGAATCGACGGGCCGAATGGCCTCCATCTGCACTATTGGGATTCTATGGTGTTTTCAAAATTGAATAATTTGACATTGCGCAGTTTAAAAATAATATTGTGACCTCTTCCAGTTTGAAATACCTTAAAGAAATTGTAATCAATTAAATGTAGTACCTTAAACATTGTGGCAACTTCAATATTTGAATAAATGGGCTTTTGTCATTCAGAGACCCCCCCCCCCTCCACCACCCCTCACTCTGGTGGTTTCTGCCTGTCCCCCCTACCCAATTCTTGACATTCTCTTTGCATCCCGCTCTCCCTGCCATGTGAGACAGATTTAAAGAAAACGAAAACGGAGGTACCTTTCAAACCCCTTCTTGATTGATGCAAGCTGTCTTTATTTTAATGACAGGTATCGTCTGCTCCAGAACTTCTTTCCTTTCTTTACCTTTTCTCGGCTATTCTTGCTTTTCGTTTGTCTTCCCTCGCAGATACTCAAGAGTTGAAAGAGATTTAATTGGCTCTGTCACTCTGACTGTAAACAAGCCATGCAAAATCTCAAACGTAAAGTTCTGCTTGTCACACATCTATAATGTCACTCGGAGCAGGTATGGCAAATGAAGGATCATTATTGAGAATCTGACAGAAATAACATGACTTTGGGTTTTGAAGTGCTTGGGTAGAGTGAGTGTATTTAAACTGGCGACAGTCTAATCAGATTTGCCTCACCCATTCTTGAAGTGTGGTCAATAGCATTTATTGCCTGTTCCTAGTTACCCCAGAAATCGTGGTGAAGGACTTTTTTTTGTGGCTATTTGATACAGCTGAGAGCTCAGTTACACCACCTCGGGAAGCAGTGATGAGTCAAGGGCTCAGGTTTACACTCCTGAGGCAGGTGTGCAGAGTCAGAAAATCTCCCGCTCACCAGACGTGCCTTGGGAAAAAAGTGCCCCAATAATGAGGCCATCGTTTCAGTGTGGGCGTAAGTCAGCAGGAGGTGGGTGCATGCTGTATTTGGGTTCACTGCTCCCAGTCCCAGGAACAGATCAGAGGCAGTGACAGAGGCTGCCAAGTTTTTAAAATATTCTTTCATGGGATTTGGCTTGGCAGGCTGCACACAGAGTCCTGAGGTGAGACAGGTAAAATATTTTGTCCCAGTTGTGTGGTTGAATATTAGGCCACCTAACCCTCACCTTCCATCAACTTCTCATGTTATATGAAATGAAATGAAAATCGCTTATTGTCACAAGTAGGCTTCAAATGAAATGGCGCCTGTTGGGGGAGGCTGGTATGGGAATTGAACCCACGCTGCTGGCTTGCCTTGTTCTGCTTTAAAAGCCAGCTCTTTAGACTTGTGCTAAACCAGCCCCTACCATGCCAACCAATGACCTCCACTCATCCCAATGACCCCTCATATGCCAACTTAGTGCCAACTCATGTCTCCCCACCCACCACACTTTTCCCCATAGACTCTCCATGTCAATCCACCCAATGTCCACTATGGGCAGACCTCAGAAGCTATGATGAGGTGAAATAAAAATTAATATCTGTTACGTCTGTTCAGGGATGATAGCAATGTAGTGGTAACATCACTGGATGAGTAATTTAAAAGCCCAGGCTAGTGGTCTGGTCATGGGTTTGAATCCCGGAATGGTAAGTAACAGAATTAGAATTGAATTCATAAAATCTATAATTAAAATCTTCACTTAGCAGTAATAACCATGCGATTGGTGTTTAGAGAAGAAAATCTGCTATCCTTACCTGGTCTGGCCTACAGACATACAGCAATTAAATCTAGCTGCCCTCTGAAATGATCCAACAAGCCACTCAGTTCAAAGGTAATTATGGATAGGTCACAGTTGTTGGCTTGCCAGTGGTACCCACATCCCATGGCAGAATATATTAAAACACACACTTCACTATAAAAACACACTCTCAATGAAAAAAGCCCATTAAATATATTTAAATCCTTTCAAGTTCTTAATCTCTTGTAGAAAAAAATATTGTATTCATAACCCCACAAAGACAGTTAATCCCTAAATGAGATCTTGAAGATGTCAATGGAGCTATAATTTACAGCCCCCACCCCCATACCCCTACCACTTCCAACCATGGTAATGATAGATGCTTGAAGCAGGTAAGCAGTGATAATGCTATAATGATATGTTTCATAAATTTATAAGTTCATATGTGAGCAGAATTAGGCCATTTGGCCCATCAAATCTGCTCCGCCAATCTATCTTGGCTGATATGTTCCTCATCTGCTACCTACAATATTACAGACCAAGAGCTGGATTGCGAAATTGGCCAGGGCATCTCCTCCCTCGGACACATGACCTCAGAGCAGGAGTGGGCAATTTAGCCTCCCAAGCCTAACACCCTCAATGTGATCATGACTGGTCCCATCTTCGCCTCAATTCCATCGTCCTGCCCATTCTCCATTTCAGAGCTATGTCAACTAACAGCTATTGAAACTGGAAGCACCATTTCTTTCACCACAGAGACAGAAGCATGCCATTTTTTTTATTTAAAGGGAAGGGTATTTAAATAACTTCACAATTTGACATTTCCCCAGACCTTATCTGCCTTTTACAAGAAGTTACATTTGCTCTAAAAAGTCACACATTGCAGGATAAGGACCCTGCTCCAGTGAGAATAGGATCTATTGAAAATGGGTGTGGGACCTGCGGATCTGGGTTCCTTGTGCCATTTTAGATTAGGTGTGGAGTCTCCACGACTCCACAAAACTGAGGCCATTGTGTAGGGATATTAGCCAGACCCCAGGTAAGGATAGCATGTGTCCATCCTTGTGAACCTGTTGAGCTTTTACTACAATCTGACAAACAGGGGCCTTGTAATCCAAGGGGGTGGGGGGGGGGGTGGACTAGGGGGTGAGTACACTCCCTACACACCTCCATGGTGCTGAGGGGGGTCCTTCAGGGGAGGTGGGGTTTGGAGGCCTTGGACTGGACCGGAGGAGCTCAGGGTGGAGTCTTTCCTGGGATCGGGGTTGTTTGGCACTTCTCATCTGTAGCATCGAAAACCATTAAATTATATTGTAGCATGTCAAATTTCAGTTCAACGTCTTTTCTCTGATGTGTTGGAAGCCTTTGACATCTCTCCTAACATGTCAAGTTCAGTGATTTGTCAGAAGAAGGTGAAAGTGTTCTCTCTGTAACCTTAAAACATTTAAACTCTCTGTCAGCATGTCAATATCTGTGATCTGTCAGATGAAGGTAAAAGTGTTCCCTTTAATGGAAACATTCGAAGTGCTTGCTTGCCAGTTAATTCCATTCCCATTTAACTTTTTAAAGTCTCTGGCCATGCTTAGAAGCCTAAAAGCTTTAAACTGCATTGTTTACATTCAACTTCATGGTCCAATGCCTTTTAAAAGCCTCTTGATTGACAGGTCCAGGCAAATTCTAAGGACGGATTACCGTTGTTTGTTTTAAAAGCTAGCCGAGGTTCATTAACTCTGATGTGCTTCCTCTTTTGAGTGGATGCTCTTTCCAACTGCAGTTTTTTATAAAGGGACTGTTTCTTTGCTCTGAGGAGCTTCTTAGAAAGGGCAGGTGCGGGAGTGTGCCCAATGTCACATTTCCAACTCAGGAACAAGACATGGGGAACATTTACATAGGATGGCATAGGGTACATGGCACAGGAACAGGACATTCGGCCCAACTAGTCCCTGCTAGTTTATGCTTAAAAGAGCACTCATAGCTGCAGGGATGAAACAGAGAGAGGACAAAGTTTGGAGGAGTGTGGAAGTCTGGATGAGAGAAAGGGCGGTCCTGTCAGGCAAATGCTGAGATGGCAAATTTGTGCAATCTTAACCTTTCACTTTCCCATCTCCTGCCTCTTCACACAGATTTTTTCTTTTGACATTATATTTATGCTTTTATCGAAGGAACGAGTTGAACTAATCGTTGCTTCTTGTACACGTCAGTCACAGTGAGAGCTAAGGTTTGACCTTTTCAGTTCTAATTTGCTTTTCACGCTTCACACTGTCAGCTCAACTTAGTGCACATCAGTGTACTGATGCGGGTACAGAGCAAAGGCAAGAGAGACCTCACATTGTCATTTGGTAAACAAAATGCAAAGAAGCCAAAATGCAACACAGAATGCAATGAGAACTGAGCGCTTAAGGTTGGAGTGCTACCTTAAAGGGGGCAAATGCTATCAATGTCCATGTGTGTGGGGTTGAATCATGGAATGGAAACTATGAAGCGGGAGGCCACTCAGCCCATCTTATCAATGGTGGCTCTTTGCGGAATTATCTCAGCTAGCACAACTCGGCCCTCTCCTTTTCCCTTAAACTAGCAAAGTTTTCCTTCAGCTAGGTGGAATCGGGAGGCTACATACTTCCCAACAAAAAACAAGTATCTAAATGGGATAGAGAAACAGAGAGATCTGTGCTACGTTAATCACTCAAAGCAGTAACGCAGATTAATAAGGTTATTTAACAGAAAGGAAACAACCGGGGTTCACTTCAAGATGGACAGATTCGAAAAGCACAGAAATTATGTTAAACCTGCCTGAAACCTTGATCCCAAAAGAGAAAATGTTGGAACAGAGTTCCGAACATTCACAATTCCCCGAGTAAAATACTTTGCCTCAACCCCATTTTAAATGGATGACCCACTATTTTAAACAGTGACCCTGGTTCTAGAGTCTCCCACAAGAGGAACCACCTTCTCCACATCCACCCATTCAAGACTGCTCAGGATCTTTTTCAATCAAGTTGCCTCTTACTCTTCTAAACTCCCGCGTACACAAGCCCAGCCTCTCCAGCCCTTCCTCATAAGACAACCCACCCATTCCAGGTGTTGGTTTAGTAAACCTTCTCTGAACTGCTTCCAATGTCTTTGCAACCTTCCTTAAATAAGGTGACCAATACTGTGCACAGTATTCCAAATGCGGTCTCGCTAATGCTCTGTACAACTGAAGCATAACTTCCCAACTTTTGTATTTGATTTTCCTCGCAATAGATGGTAAAAATGTGTTAACTTTTCTAAATACTCGCTGTAGCTGCATATCTGCATGAATCACCTTTTGTGATTCAAGCACCAGGACACCCAGATCCCTCTGCATGTCACAGCTCTGAAATCTCTCATCATTTGGATAATAAGATTCTTTTTTATTCTTCCAGCCAAAATGGACAATTTCACATTTCCCCACATTATACTCCCTTTGGAACTCACTTAATCTCTCTACGGGCAAAACTTTCTGTCCTTCTGGCAGCATATTTCTTACTAATGAGAGGCGGCCTGCCATTGGCTGGTGTTGGGATCTTCTGCTTTTGCCGCTGTCAATTGGATCTCCCATTAAGTCCACCCGTCGCCATGGGGAAACCCATGGCGGGGACGGGTCATTGCCAGGACCGGAAAGCACCACAGGCATGAACAGCCGCAAGATCTCACCGTATGGGCGCCATTCAGCTACTGTGTCACACCCAGAGCGGACTCAATTGCAACGGGTGAATTGCTCACAAGCCCCAAATCGGGCTCCACGCTGAGAGCCAGGCCAATCATGAATCACCCCGACTCGCTTCCACCAGTACAATCTGGATCTCGCCCTCGCTGGGCAAGATCCAAATCTGAATATTTAAAAGAGCCGAATAACTCATTTACATACCCGGATGCCAGATTCACCCAGTGCCCGGGACTCACGAACCAAACCTGGGAAACCTCGCCAGGTTGCCATTTAGTGCTGATCCATACAAACATGGACCTGGTGTAAGGGTACCTGGGACGTCTCCCAAGCCATTGGAATCCCCAGAATGGTCGTGGACAGAGCAAGATATCACCCTAGCACCTGGACACATTGGCTCTGCCCGCCAGGAACCCTGCTAGGGCCACCCTGATACTGTCATGGTGCCCAGGGGGCACTGCCAGAGTGCCAGGCTAGCAGCATCATGGTGACCAGGTGACAGGTTGGCACTGCCAGGGGTCAGGCCCAGAGGGGCCTTGCCAAACAGAGGGGGACTAAGGGGGCTTTACGGGAACCACCCCAAGATTAGGGGTTGAGGGAGGAGGTCAAAAGAGTGGGGTGGGGGGCTGAAAAGTAAGGGGAGAGATCGGGGCTGCTGAATCGTGATACTTGAATTTAATAAAAAAGTCTGGAATTAAAAAGTCTAATGTTGACCATGAAACTATTGTCGATTGTCGGAAAAACCCATCTGGTTCACTAATGCCCTTTAGGGAAGGAAATCTGCCGTCCTGACCTGGTCTGGCCTACATGTGATACCAGACCCACAGCAATGTGGTTGAGTCTTAACTGCCCCTCAAGTGCCGTTGGATAGCAGGATACTTCTCGCCACTGCAACCTCTGAGCAATAACCCTCTAAATGTGCCGTTCAGCGGACTTTAAATTGAGTCCGCTGAATCGCGTCCCACATATTTTATGTCCTCTTCACAACTTACTTTCCTACCTATCTTTGTGTATCAGCAAATTTGACAACCATCTTATCAACCCCTTCATCCAAGTCATTGATATGAATTGTAAATAGTAGAGCTCCCAGCACTGATCCCTGCGCCACACCACTCGTTATGTCTTGCCCATCTGAGTAAAACCCATTTCTGCCTGCCCTCTGCTGCCTGTTAGTCAGCCAATCTCCATGCCAATATGAAAGCAGAAAGCGCTGGAAATGGCGACTAGGTGCTTTTCACAGTAACTTCAGTGCAATGTAAGCCTACTTGTGACAATAAAGATTGTTATTATTTTTTCTTGTTCGACTTTCTTTTTGTTTCGGCTGGATAGAATTGAACAGCTTGCTCAACCTTTGCAGAGGTCAGTTAAGAGTGAACCACATTGGGCCCATGACCCTCTGACTCTAAGGCTTCAGATTATCTCGCATCGCTATGGCAACTCAGCCAGACTGTCGCTCTGTTTGTGAGTAGCTCCCTAGAAAGGGACTTGTTCAAACTGCCCTCAATTGTCAGCGAGCTGTTCAAAGGGGATAGAATTAATGAGATGAGCAAAAAAAATAAAAAAAATGATAATTTCAACTCACTTCAGAAATTTCATCAAAGTTCCTCGGAGCTCAGCTGAATACTGATAAATTGGATTACAGGTGAATTTTTTGGGGGGGAAACACAACTGAAGAACCATGCACATTAATCATCAAGATTTGAATTTAATTTCCCACAGGATATGTGGTAAAGTGAAAACTAATTTAAAAGTGTTTCTTTGAGAATTTTATTTTTGGGGGAGGTGTTATCAGATAGCTTGTGAACTGTTCAACTGTAATGAAGTAAATGCATTTGCTCTAATTGATATCTGATTTCTCCTGGCCTTGAATTGCTGCCAACTAATTTTTTCAATGGTGGAAATTCCAATGTACTTTGCAGTAGTGTCCAACTAACGACCAATCAACATCCCATTGGATTTGAATGTTTTGTGTAAGTAAGTTTCAAGGCCAAGCCCAAGTAGTGACTAGTCGCTGTGCTGGTTCTGAGGGAGGTGTCTTTTACAAGTCCAGTTTGTGCTCTGCCTGTGGGTGTGTGGGTAATGGTGGGAGAGAGAGGGTCAGCCTGGCTCACCAACACTTTTCCATGGCTTTGTCCACACCCAGGTAGCCCGAGAGAGTGGATATGTGGAATCTTCCTGCAAACAGTTGTCACATCAGCGATGGTGGGGGGGGGGGGGGGGGGGGGGGGTGTGTGTGGGGGGGGGGGGGGGGGGAGGCTGTACTAGATGCAGGGGGTAATATTGCTATTTTATTCCATGTTGTGAAGGTTGTTTGGTGTTTCTTTTTTTTAAATAAATTTAGAGTGCCTAATTCATTTATTCCAATTGAGGGGCAACTTAGCGTGGCCAATCCACTTCCCCTGCACATCTTTATAATAATCTTTATTGCCACAAGTAGGCTTACATTAACACTGCAATGAAGTTACTGTGGAAAGCCTTTTGCATTCTTTGGGCTGTGGGGGACGAATCTTTGGTCTGTGGGGGCGAAACCCACGCAAACACAGGGAGAATGTGCAACC
The DNA here is from genome assembly GCF_902713615.1 of Scyliorhinus canicula. NCBI lineage: Eukaryota > Metazoa > Chordata > Chondrichthyes > Carcharhiniformes > Scyliorhinidae > Scyliorhinus > Scyliorhinus canicula. Next base: position 19,238,767 of record NC_052148.1, on the reverse strand, counting down.
TCCACACGGGCAGTGACCCAGAGCTGGGATCGAACCTGGGACCTTGGCGTCGTGAGGCAGCAATGCTAACACCTACGCCACCGTGCTGCCCATTGTTTGGTGTTTCAGGGGGAGATCTGGATGCTTGTCTGGTTGAACATAAACCATCTATTCTTAACTCATAACAATATACATATACAAGGTACTGGCTTGGATGCTGTCTCTGTGTTGGCTCCTTCTCGACTCTTCTCTGCTTCCAGCAGTGATGGGCAATCTAGGCTGGTGAGAGGGCTGTGAGTGGCCCTGCTTCATCTCAGTGGGCTACAAGATTGAAATCGGGCATGTCCACGAATGATAACCCCATGAATAAGATTGAATACATTTAATACACACTAAGTATTTCTGATTGAATACATTCATATATTGATAGAACTGTCAATTTCAAATGGTAGAAAATAAGAAAAATTTACACTTTGGAGGCAAAGGGAGTGCACGGCTTTTACAGTCAATGTGAGCAATCATCATGCACCTCACTTCACGCACCTCACTTCACGCACCTCACTTCACTTGTCCTTGCTTTACGTGGGTCTCACTTCAGTCATACTGCCAGGAAAATCACTACATGGGTGCAAATCAGCAGAATGTGGCAACTCTGCGTCAACAAAAGAGCCCTGATGGGCAGTGTGTAGCCCTGGGGTCCCAGTTTGCCCAACACTGGCATACAGACTCCCATCATGTGATTCTCCACATCAGACTGTGGGCAAAACTGTTCTCCAGTCGCTAAATAATCCTTGCTGTGCCGCAAACCTTTGTCTGACTTGCTGTCCCTGTCTATGCTAAGCTAGACCATTGCAGTCAAGGTTGAGGTTGGGATGATTCAGGGCAATACAGTGGTGCAGTGGTTAGCAATCCTGCCTCAGGGTGTCGAGGTCTCGGGTTCAAACCCGGCCCCGGGTCACTGTCCGTGTGGAGTTTGCACATTCTCCCTGTGTCTGCGAGAGTCTCACTCCCACAACCCAGAGATGTGCAGGGTAGGTGGATTGGCCATACTAAATAGCCTCTTAATTGGAAAAGAAAATAATTGGGCACATTAAATTTTTAAAAAGAGGTAGGAATGCCTCAGTGGTCTTCAGTACTTCTGGGAGAAAGGAAGGTGAGGAAAAAGGTCAACCAGGTTTCCTACTCCTCAGTGCAGTCCCGTGAGCTCAGAAGGATTGTGGGAGGCATGCCAGCATTAGACCAGGCCACAGTCAGTTTGCTTGTGTCTAGGTTCAAACACAAGGGTTGTAAGTACACTATGTATAGTAGCTGGCCCCTTTAATGGTGTGTACAACGGAAGGGTCATATGACCCAATCGACCAATGGGAATGAGCGCAGTGATCTTGGTGCAGAGCACGGATGTTTGCAGCCAGTCACGAGAATGAAGACATTGATTATAGTTCTCTGTTTGTAGTTGGGAATTCTGAATAAACCGGTCATTGTTCTTTAGCTGATTTGTGGTTGCCCATTATTGCATTTACTGTGATGATAGGTGGACTATCATCTGTATATGATTATGAGTAAGTCATCATCATCTGCGTGTGTATTCTAAGTTATATGTTTTACTGTTGTAGTTCTAGCATCTGGCCAGCTGGTGGAGTGAGTATGCAGGCACGTGACCAGGATGCACCATGTGTTCCTTCAGAAGGTGCTTGTTAGGAGTTGATAGCAGTCACATATTAGAGTAGCTCTGTAGTATCTTAGTGTAAGTTAGTGTTAGACAACTATTTCCAACTGTATTCATCTTACACATTTTTGTTATTCATTGGCGTGGTGTTGGTAATTAATTGATAACTTACATTACACTATCGGATCAACCTATCATCTTAAATGCCTCATATCGATCACCCGGGCCTTTCTGAAACAAGTGAATACATGCCAAGCTTTTGCAATTTAATCCTTTAAAACTTGGTATAATTCTGGTAAATCCAAGATTTCTTCAACTCTAGCGCCAATATATCCTTCCTGAGTTATGGTGCCCACCGTTGAATGTAATGATCCAGATTGGTTCTGAAGCCGAGATGTGGCGAGGATGATGGGTTTAGATGCCGGGGTCTGTATAGCAGGCCTTCTTGTTCATAGATCATAGATCATAGAATTTACAGTGCCGAAGGAGGCCATTCGGCCCATCTCGTCTGCACCGGCCTTTGGAAAGAGCACCCTACCTAAGCACACACCCTATCCCCATAACCCAGCAACCCCACCCAACCTTTTTGGACAATAAGGGGCAATTTAGCATGGCCAATCCATCTAACCTGCACATCTTTGGACTGTGGGAGTAAACCGGAGCACCCGGAGGAAACCCACACAGAAATAAGCAAGATAAAAGCAACAGCAACTTCACAATTCTACATTCATTCATTCATTCTTTGTTTCTTTTTCTTTTTGAACCCAGTGGACTGATGACCAATTTGCCTCGCACATCCAGGATTTCCAGGGTTTACAGACACAGCGGCAACTAAAGGAGAACCTGTACAATAAAATAATTGAGTACTTTGACAAGGGCAAGGTAAGACCTGCCAATTTGCACCACACTCTTTCCGCCAGCTCTGGGCACCTGGTGTCCCTGGCTATGATTGTCTCCAGTCGCTGATTAAAGAAAGACAAAGAAATTTGCATTTCAACAGCACCTTTCGCAATCTCAAAAAAAACCAAAGTGCTGCACAGCCAATGAAATATTGTCCTTGTTGTAATGTAGGAAATGTGGCAGCAAATTTGTGCACGGCAAGCTGCCATAAACAGCAAAGAGATCATGACCACAAAATCCACTTTGGTGATACAGTCAGAGGGATAAATCTTGGTCGGAACGTCAGAGAGAACTCCCCTGTTTTGATTCACAGTAAACTAATGTGGGTAGATTTCCTCTCTCATGTATTTTGTAAAATGCCCTCTTTTATTTGGCTCTGAATCAGAAAAGAAGGTGCCAGCACAAAAACTCACCGTTCCCACTGCCTAAGATGCATGCCTTGGCATTAACACTGTTTATCCACCGGAAGTAACGGGGCCGGTTTAGCTCAGTTGCCTGGACAACTGGTTTGTAATGCAGAGCAAGGCCAGCAGCACAGGTTCAATTCCCCTCAGAATTAGGCTGAGGTAAGACCTGCTCTCTCACCTTTGCCTCTTGCCTTGAGCTTTGGTGATCCTCGGGTTAAATCACCACCAGTCAGCTCTCCCCATCAAAGGGGAAAGCAGCCTATGGTCACCTGGGACTATGGCGACTTTTAATGGACAATATAACCAGTATGGCAAAACATACACAAAGAAGGGGAGACATATGTTCCATAGAATCCCTACTGTGCAGAAGGAGGCCATCCGGCCCTTCAAGTCTTCACTAAACCTCTGAAAGAGCACCCTACCTCGGCCCACTCCCCTGCCCTATCCCTGTAACTCTACCTAACCTTTGGACTCTATGGGTCAATTTTTAGCATGAGCAATCCACCTAACCTGCACCTCTTTGGACTGTGGGAAGAAACCGGATCACCCGGAGGAAACCCACGCAGACACGGGGAAAATGTGCAAACTCCACACAGTCAGTCAGAGAATGTGCAAACTCCTCAGTCAGTCATCCAAGGCCAGAATTCAACCCGGGCCCCTGGCGCTGTGAGGCAGCTGTTGGGACTTTAAAAAAAATTACATGCAGTTATCAACAGTGGATGGAGGCAAGGTAAGATTTTGTCTCAAAAGAAATGGTCCGAACATGATCTTTACTCTAAGAGTTCCATATTCTAGCCATTAAAAGGCTATAATTAGGTTTGTGATATCTCCTTGGAGGCATTTGAAAAGCCATAGCTAAATATAGGTTCAAGGTGCATGAGGTTATTCAGAAGCAGGGGAATAAATTGGCTTTTTTGTGGACGTTTAAAACTAGTAAGAGGATTAACGTAATAGTGCCTCAACAAATGACACCCTACTTGAATGCAAAAAAGACAAACTTTCCCTCCTCCTCAACCTGCCTTCAGCCATTGACACAGTTAACTACACCATCCTTCAGTGCCTCTCCACTGTTGTCCAGCTGTGTGGGAATGCTCTCAGCTGATACCATTCATATCTATCTAATCGTAGCCAGGGAGTCATCCTTTAAGATCCTGGGGGTCACCATCACCAACAGTCTGTCCTGGTCCACTCACATTGATGCAACAGTCAAGAAAGCCCAACAACGACTCTACTTCCTATGGAAGCTAAAGAAATTTGGCATATCTGCATTGACTCTCACAAACTTCTACAGATGTGTGATAGAGAGCATCCTATCCGGCTGCATCACAGCCTGGCATGGCAACTGTTCGGCCCAAGATCGCAAGAAACTGCAGAGTGTGGTGAACTCAGCCCAACGCATCACACAAGCTTGCCACCCCCACATTGATTCTGTCTCCACCTCCCGCTGCCTCAGGAAGGCAGACAGCATTGTCAGAGACCCTTCTCACCCAGGCTTTGCCTTCTTCCAGACCCTTCCATCAGGCAGAAGGTACAGAAGTCTGAAGACTCGCACATCCAGACATAGGAACAGTTTCTTCCCCACAGCTACAAGACTCCTCAATGACTTCCCCTCGGACTGATCTGTTCCCTGTAAGAGCTCTGCTCACGACACCCTATGCTGCTCTTTGTTTGGACCCTTGTTCCGCACTGCAACCAATCACTGTTTGTCGATGTACCATTTGTCAATGTTCTCTGTTGATTATTCTTTTGACTACTATGTACATACTGTGTACATCCCCTCGGCCGCAGAAAAAATACTTTTCACTGTACTTCGGTACATGTGACGATAAATCAAATCAAATCAAACCTGCCATGGCTTCTCGTCCTGCTCCCGCACAGTTATCTCTGGTATCCCTCAAAAATCAACCCCTCCACAAGGGGAGGAAGCAGAACAAATCAAGCCTCAGGGCCAGGCTTTGTCCTCTTGTGTTTTGCCTATTATCATGGAATTGTAGAAGCACACAGGTCAGGAGACCATTCTGTCCATCGTGCAAGTTCTGCCTCTCTGAATGAATGATTCAGTTAGTTCCGCTCTTTTCCCAATGTCCTGTGATTTCTTTTTACCTTGTCTGTTATCTAAATACCTTTCTGGTCAATTTTATCAAGTACTCAACATTTTGAAAAAAAAATAGATGATCTGGTGATGGTAACATTGCAGTTTGCTGGAGCTTGCTACGCCCAGATTGTCTACCATGTTTCATACATTACAACAGTGACTATGCTTCAAAAACATAACTAATTCACTGTAACGTGTTTGAGATGCCATGAAGGGTGCTATATAAATGCAGGTCTTCCTTTTGTTTAAAGTTATTGTTGAAACTGCTTCCATTACACTTTTAAGCCAGTGCGCCCCTGAGCGCAACAACTTGCCGCGTAAAAAAAAAACTCCCCTCCTCTGGGACGGGATTCTCCCAGCCCTGCGCCGGGCCGGAGAATCCCCGCGAATGGGCCCCGAAGCTGGCACGCGATTCTCTGCAGTGTGGAGAATTGGTGCCGGCGTGGTTGGCGGGGCGCCGGACGCAGGCCGCTCTGTGCGGCCGGCCCGCTGATTCTCTGGCACGGATGGGCCGAGCGGTCGGAGGAAAAGAGCCGAGTCCCACCAGCGCCGTTCTAGCCTGCTCTGGGCCGGCGGGAACTCGGCATGTTAGGGTTGGGTGGTGGCCTTTTGGGGGGGAGCTTCTGAGGGTCCGACCTCGGGGGGGGGGGGGGGGGGGGGGCCTCCGATGTGGCCTGGCCCGCGATTGGGACCCACCGATCGGCGGGCCGGCCTCTGTGGCTGTGGGCCTCCTTTCCTACGCGCCAGCCCCTGTAGCCCTGCGCATGTTGCGTCGCGGCCGGCGTGTTGATTGAAGGAGGCCACTACACATGCGCGTGTTGGCGCCGGCGCCACTGTGCATGTCCTCGTTGGCACCGGCGCAACTGCGCATGCGCAGATCCCGCAGCGCACAGTTCGCGCTGGGATCTGTGGCTGGAGCGGCGCAAACCGTTCCAGCGCCATGCGGGGCCAAAATTAGATGTGGGAGCGGCCCGTTCACGCCGTCGTAAAACACGACGGCGTTTAAAAGAGCGTGGACACTCTGCCGCAGGATTGGAGAATCCCGCCCCTGGTTCTTTTACTGTTGAACTTAAATCTACATTTTCCCCTCCGATTCGCTTGGTGACTGAAACAGTTTCTCCTCCTTGACATGATCGATACCCTGCATAATTTTGAAAGCCCTCCATTAAGTTAACATTTTCTGCTCTTAAGAGAGAATAACATCTGCTTTCCTATCCTCTCCACATAGGACTGAACGTCTTCACAAAATGTAAATCGGGCCTGTCAGCCTTTTTCCTGCTTCTAAAAACACGTTTTGATTAGAGAGTCCCCATGCGCTCAGACGCAGTGCCTAGATAAATTAGATGGATCCTTTCAGAGCTGTGTGCTCCCCAGCTACCTGGTGGTCACTCGCCACATACCCTCTTCGTATTTTCTGGCACTGAATCCTCCCTATCAGATTTTGCACCCCATTGTGAACAGGCCCCTTGGCTGATGTAACCCAGCATTTGGCTGGTAGTTCTTTCTGCCTGATGATAATAACTTCAATAGGAATTAGACAGAGGAGGAAGAGAAAAGTCAGCCTTCACGCCGTGTTACAATGTCAGAGCAGCCCATTCTTAAATGTTTTATAGCCTGTTTATTCCAATTTAATAAAGCATGACAAGCGATTAAATCAAATATTTCTAAACTGTCTCAAAGACTATGTTTCCCCGATTTAGTTAATTAATTATTAGAGTGGTGTGGCTTTTCTGAAGATTGAAGATGTGTTCGTTCTTCATGGTAATTACATTGAGCTTTATTGAATTACTACATGTCAATGATTTAGTCGGTACCGAGAACATATAAAAAGGGAAACATACATTTCTATAATGGTTTTTCAAGGCCACTGACATCTCAAATGGCTTTACAGCTTTTGATGTTCACTGTTGTAATGTGCAGAAGATTAATGCAGAGAAATGTGAAATTATACATTTTGTGGGAAGATTGAGGAGAGAAGATATAAGCAAAATGATATAAAATCCAAGAATTAGCCAGGCACATGGGCGGCACGGTACCACAATGGTTAACACTGTTACTTCACAGTGCCAGGGACCTGGGTTCGATTCCTGGCTTGGGTCACTGCGCGGAGTCTGCACGCTTTCGCCATATCTGCGTGGGTTTCCTGCGGGAGCTCCCACAAGTCCAGGGAAGACGTGCTGTTAGGTAATTTGGACATTCTGAATTCTCCCTCAGTGCACCCAAACAGGCGCCAGAATGTGGCGACGAAGGGATTTTCACAGTAACTTTGCAGCTTTATTGTCAGCTTACTTGTGACAATAATAAAGATGATGATGGTGATTATTATTATTTTCCATCCAACTGAACTCCCCCCACCACTCTATTTTACAATGAAGCAGAGCTGCGTTTCTGGACAATATTTGTCACTAAAGCAGATATTAAGAGAGGTGGCCTAAAGTGCGGACAAAGAACTCGGGTTTAAGAAGCAGCTTAAAGGAAGAGAGTGGCCGGGAGGCAGAGAACTTTAGGGAGGAACTTCCAGACCTTCGGACCTGGACAGCTGAAGCCACAGCACCCAATTCTTGGGAAGTTAAATTCAGCAAGGTGCAAGAGGCGAAAATTGGAGGAGCACAGAGATCTTGGAGGGCTAGAGAAGGTTAGAGGGATAGATGTTTGAGTTTTTGATGTTTGATGCCAAGTTTGAGGCCCACAGACAAGGGGCATAGAAAATAAAGAAAATAACATCTAATTATCTGCAGCTGAATGTGGCTGAAAAAGATACTGGGGAAGCTAACTTAGGACACCTTAAGTGAAGTGTTGTCGTAATATGAAGCAGTGGGTTTAAATTGGGATGATTCATCCCAGCATGATTCATGGTGGAAACAACCAGGCTCCCATTGATAGTTGTGAAGTAGAATTCAGTCAACCTGTCAAGGACTGTCATTCTGAAGGATCAAACAGCATTTCCTTTCTTCCTGAACAAGAGAGATGCGAAAACTCTGTTGCGTTAGTTGCATTTGACACTTGATTCTATTTTAATGAAATGTTTAGAGCATCTTTCAGCAGTTATTATGGTTCAATGAAACTCAGACACTGTCATCGATACCCAGACACTGTCATCGATACCCAGACACAGTCACTCAATACCCAGACACTGTCATCGATACCCAGACACTGTCATCGATACCCAGACACTGTCATTGATACCCAAGACACTGTCAGTCAATACCCAGACACTGTCATCAATACCCAGACACTGTCATTGATAGCCAAACACTGTCACTCAATACCCAGACACTGTCATCGATACCCAGACACTGTCATCGATACCCAGACACTGTCACTCAATACCCAGACACTGTCACTCAATACCCAGACACTGTCATCGATACCCAGACACTGTCATCGATACCCAGACACTGTCATCGATACCCAGACACTGTCATCGATACCCAGACACTGTCACTCGATACCCAGACACTGTCATCGATACCCAGACACTGTCATCGATACCCAGACACTGTCATCGATACCCAGACACAGTCACTCAATACCCAGACACTGTCATCGATACCCAGACACTGTCACTCGATACCCAGACACTGTCATCGATACCCAGACACTGTCATCGATACCCAGACACTGTCATCGATACCCAGACACTGTCATCGATACCCAGACACTGTCATCGATACCCAGACACTGTCATCGATACCCAGACACTGTCACTCGATACCCAGACACTGTCATCGATACCCAGACACTGTCATCGATACCCAGACACTGTCATCGATACCCAGACACTGTCATCGATACCCAGACACTGTCATCGATACCCAGACACTGTCATCGATACCCAGACACTGTCATCGATACCCAGACACTGTCATCGATACCCAGACACTGTCATCGATACCCAGACACTGTCACTCAATACCCAGACACTGTCATCGATACCCAGACACTGTCATCGATACCCAGACACTGTCATCGATACCCAGACACTGTCATCGATACCCAGACACTGTCATCGATACCCAGACACTGTCATCGATACCCAGACACTGTCATCGATACCCAGACACTGTCATCGAATACCCAGCACTAGTCACTCGATACCCAGACACTGTCCATCGAATCCCAGACACTGCACTCGATACCCAGGCCACAGCATCGATACCCAAGACACTGTCACTCGATACCCAGACACTGTCATCGATACCCAGACACTGTCACTCAATACCCAGACACTGTCATCGATCCCAAGACACTGTCATTCAATACCCAGACACTGTCATCGATACCCAGACACTGTCATCGATACCCAGACACAGTCACTCAATACCCAGACACTGTCATCGATACCCAGACACTGTCATCGATACCCAGACACTGTCACTCAATACCCAGACACTGTCATCGATACCCAGACACTGTCATCGATACCCAGACACTGTCATCGAATACCCAGCCACCTGTCACTCGAATACCAGACACTGTCATCGAATACCCAGACACCTGTCACTCAATTACCCAGACACTGTCATCGATTACCCAGACACTGTCATCAATACCCAGACACTGTCATCGATACCCAGACACTGTCATCGATACCCAGACACTGTCATCGATACCCAGACACTGTCACTCGATACCCAGACACTGTCATCGATACCCAGACACTGTCATCGATACCCAGACACTGTCATCGATACCCAGACACTGTCATCGATACCCAGACACTGTCATCGATACCCAGACACTGTCATCGATACCCAGACACTGTCATCGATACCCAGACACAGTCACTCAATACCCAGACACTGTCATCGATACCCAGACACTGTCATCGATACCCAGACACTGTCACTCGATACCCAGACACTGTCATCGATACCCAGACACTGTCATCGATACCCAGACACTGTCATCGATACCCAGACACTGTCACTCAATACCCAGACACTGTCATCGATACCCAGACACTGTCATCGATACCCAGACACTGTCATCGATACCCAGACACTGTCATCGATACCCAGACACTGTCATCGATACCCAGACACTGTCACTCAATACCCAGACACTGTCATCGATACCCAGACACTGTCATCGATACCCAGACACTGTCATCAATACCCAGACACTGTCACTCAATACCCAGACACTGTCATCGATACCCAGACACTGTCATCGATACCCAGACACTGTCATCGATACCCAGACACTGTCATCGATACCCAGACACTGTCATCGATACCCAGACACTGTCATCGATACCCAGACACTGTCACTCGATACCCAGACACTGTCACTCGATACCCAGACACTGTCATCGATACCCAGACACTGTCATCGATACCCAGACACTGTCATCGATACCCAGACACTGTCACTCGATACCCAGACACTGTCATCGATACCCAGACACTGTCATCAATACCCAGACACTGTCATCGATACCCAGACACTGTCATCGATACCCAGACACTGTCATCGATACCCAGACACTGTCATCGATACCCAGACACTGTCACTCAATACCCAGACACTGTCATCGATACCCAGACACTGTCACTCAATACCCAGACACTGTCATCGATACCCAGACACTGTCATCGATACCCAGACACTGTCACTCAATACCCAGACACTGTCACTCAATACCCAGACACTGTCATCGATACCCAGACACTGTCATCGATACCCAGACACTGTCATCGATACCCAGACACTGTCACTCAATACCCAGACACTGTCACTCAATACCCAGACACTGTCATCGATACCCAGACACTGTCATTGATACCCAGACACTGTCATCGATACCCAGACACTGTCATCGATACCCAGACACTGTTATCGATACCCAGACGCTGTGATCGATACCCAGACACTGTCATCGATACCCAGACACAGTCACTCAATATCCAGACACTGTCATTGATAGCCAAACACAGTCACTCGATACCCAGACACAGTCACTCAATACCCAGACACAGTCACTCAGTACCCAGACACTGTCATTGATACCCAGACATAGTCACTCGATACCCAGACACTGCCATTGATACCCAGACACTGTCATCAATACCCAGACGCTGTCATCGTTACCCAGACCCTGACACTCAATACCCATACACTGTCATCGATACCCAGACACTGTCATCGATACCCAGACACTGTCATCGATACCCAGACACAGTCACTCAATACCCAGACACTGTCATCAATACCCAGACACTGTCATCGATACCCAGACGCTGTGATCGATACCCAGACACTGTCATCGATACCCAGACACTGTCATCGATACCCAGACACTGTCACTCAATACCCAGACACTGTCATCGATACCCAGACACAGTCACTCAATACCCAGACACTGTCACTCAATACCCAGACACTGTCACTCAATACCCAGACACTGTCATCAATACCCAGACACAGTCACTCAATACCCAGACACTGTCATCGTTACCCAGACACTGCCATCGATACCCAGACACTGTCATCGATACCCAGACACTGTCATCGATACCCAGACACTGTTACTCGATACCCAGACACTGTCACTCAATACCCAGACACTGTCATCGATACCCAGACACTGTCATCGATACCCAGACACTGTCACCGATACCCAGACACTGTCATCGATACCCAGACACTGTCACTCAGTACCCAGACACTGTCATCGATACCCAGACTCTGTCACTCAATACCCAGACACTGTCATCGATACCCAGACACAGTCATCGATACCCAGACACTGTCATCAATACCCAGACACTGTCATCGATACCCAGACACAGTCATCGATACCCAGACACTGTCATCAATACCCAGACACTGTCACTCAATACCCAGACACTGTCATTGATACCCAGACACTGTCATCGATACCCAGACACTGTCATCGATACCCAGACACTGTCATCGATACCCAGACACAGTCATCGATACCCAGACACTGTCATCGATACCCAGACACTGTCATTGATACCCAGACACAGTCATTCAATACCCAGACACTGTCATCGATACCCAGACACTGTCATCGATACCCAGACACTGTCATCGATACCAAGACACTGTCATCGATACCCAGACACTGTCACTCAATCCCCAGACACTGTCATCGATACCCAGACACTGTCATCGATACCCAGACACTGTCATCGATACCCAGACACTGTCATCGATACCCAGACACTGTCATTCAATACCCAGACACTGTCACTCAATACCCAGACACTGTCATCGATACCCAGACACTGTCATCGATACCCAGACACAGTCACTCAATACCCAGACACTGTCATCAATACCAAGACACTGTCATCGATACCCAGACACTGTCACTCAATACCCAGACACTGTCATCGATACCCAGACACAGTCATCGATACCCAGACACTGTCACTCGATACCCAGCCACAGTCATCGATACCCAGACACTGTCATCAATACCCAGACACTGTCATCGATACCCAGACACAGTCACTCGATACCCAGACACTGTCATCGATACCAAGACACAGTCACTCGATACCCAGACACTGTCATCGATACCCAGACACTGTCATCGATACCCAGACACTGTCACTCAATACCCAGACACTGTCATCGATACCCAGACACTGTCACGTCATACCAGACACTGTCATCGTTACCCAGACACTGTCATCGATACCCAGACACTGTCATCGATACCCAGACACTGTCGTCGATACCCAGACACTGTCATCGATACCCAGACACTGTCATCGATACCCAGACACTGTCATCGATACCAAGACACAGTCACTCGATACCCAGACACTGTCATCGAATACCCAGACCACTGTCATCGATATACCAGACACTGTCATCGATACACAGACACTGTCATCGATACCCAGATCACTGTCATCAATACCCAGACACTGTCATCAGATACCCAGACACTGTCATCGATACCCAGACACATGTCATCGCATACGCCAGACACTGTCATCATTACCACAGACACTGTCATCGATACCCAGACACTGTCATCGATACCCAGACACTGTCATCGATACCCAGACACTGTCATCGATACCAAGACACTGTCACTCAATACCCAGACACTGTCATCCAATACCCAGACACTTGTCATCGCATACCCAGACACTGTCATCGATACCCAGACACTGTCTTCCACTCCACTATACCCAGACACTGTCACTCAATACCCAGACACTGTCATCGATACCCAGACACTGTCATCGATACCCAGACACTGTCATCGATACCCAGACACTGTCATCGATACCCAGACACTGTCATCGATACCCAGACACTGTCATCGATACCCAGACACTGTCATCGATACCCAGACACTGTCACTCGATACCCAGACACTGTCATCGATACCCAGACACTGTCATCGATACCCAGACACTGTCATCGATACCCAGACACTGTCACTCAATACCCAGACACTGTCATCGATACCCAGACACTGTCATCGATACCCAGACACTGTCATCGATACCCAGACACTGTCACTCGATACCCAGACACTGTCACTCAATACCCAGACACTGTCATCGATACCCAGACACTGTCATCGATACCCAGACACTGTCACTCAATACCCAGACACTGTCATCGATACCCAGACACTGTCATCGATACCCAGACACTGTCATCAATACCCAGACACTGTCATCGATACCCAGACACTGTCATCGATACCCAGACACTGTCATCGATACCAAGACACTGTCATCGATACCCAAACACTGTCACTCAATACCCAGACACTGTCATCGATACCCAGACACATGTCATCAATACCCAGACACGTCATCAGTACCAGACACTGTCATCGATACCCAGACACTGTCATCGATACCCAGACACTGTCATCGATACCCAGACACTGTCATCGATACCCAGACACTGTCATCGATACCCAGACACAGTCACTCAATACCCAGACACTGTCACTCAATACCCAGACACTGTCATCGATACCAAGACACAGTCACTCGATACCCAGACACTGTCATCAATACCCAGACACTGTCACTCAATACCCAGACACTGTCATCGATACCCAGACACTGTCATCGATACCCAGACACTGTCATCGATACCCAGACACAGTCACTCAATACCCAGACACTGTCATCGAATACCCAGACACTGTCATCGATACCCAGACACTGTCATCAGTACCCAGACACAGTCACTCGATACCCAGACACTGTCATCAATACCCAGACACTGTCATCGTTACCCAGACACTATCATCGTTACCCAGACACTGTCATCGATACCCAGACACTGTCATTGATACCCAGACACTGTCACTCAGTACCCAGACACTGTCATCGATACCCAGACACTGTCACTCAGTACCCAGACACTGTCACTCAATACCCAGACACTGTCATCGATACCCAGACTCTGTCATCGATACCCGGACACAGTCACTCAATACCCAGACACTGTCAGCGATACCCAGACACAGTCACTCAATACACTGACACTCTCACTCAATACACAACCTTATGTTGGGTGCGCTTTCCAAGGTCTGGTGCAGACGCGATGGGCCGAATGGCCTTCTTCTGCACCGTAGTGATTCAATGTACCATCCAGCCCAGTGCCCACCCACCAGGAGTCTCCTATTGCCTAGGAAACCCCCCTCCGGTGCCATTATTCATGGTCCATGTTTGCGGAGATCAGTGCTAAATGGCGTCATGATAAGGTCTCCCTGGTGCAGGCATTTGTTCCTGAGCCTTGGGCGAATTGGCACTGACATATTTAAATGTGCCTAATGACTCACTTAAAGTTGTTAATCTGGATCTCGCCCAGCGAGGGCGAGATGCAGATCGCGACATCTTGCGAGATCTTGTTCGAACATCATAAATCTCATGAGAGGTCTCTCGCAAGATTACCACCTCGCCATGATACCCACCGAGCTTTGCACGATGAGGCCATATGATCATGCTCTAAATCACAGGGAGAAATTGACACAATAAAACCTAATGCAGAAGAGCACTTTATGCCATGGATGAATTGCTCTAACGCATTTGGAGACTTTCACAATGCTGGTCAATTTAATGGTCACTTTCATTTTAAGATTAAAGCTCCATCATTTATCATTATTAAAAATATGTTTAACTTATCATACACTGTTACATTTTGGCATGTGAAATTGTCAACAACTTTTGAGCTTACGTCTAAAAATGTTTACAACTCCATACTAGGCTTCCCTTCATGTTTCACAACTCCTTCAAGAAGCCATGAACCATGTCTCAGTTCAAAATGGGTCTGTTTTTTGATTGGAATCGTTGTTTTTGCTTTAATGCCAGCCCTGCAGAGGGCAGGATTGCTATATATGGGACAATAAAAACCCACACGACGGGAATAGGTGCAGAAATACTGAAAGTCCGAGCCTGCTGCCATTTTTAGTTCGGCTGGCTTCCATTCCTAGATGTATGGAGGCATGAAAGTCTGGCTCTATCATACGACACTGATACACCATCACTTGACACCCAGATGCAGTCACTCGATAACCATTGTTGCCCAATACCCAAACACTGATACACCCACTGTCCCTCGACACCCAGACATGGTCACTCGATTACCATGGTCACCCAATACCCAAAGACTATCATTCGACAACCTGATGGCACCACTGAACACACAGACATTATCACTCAATACCCTGGGACTGTCACTTGATACCCAGACTTTGTCATTTGATATTCATACAGTTGCTCGATACACAGACACTATCACTCAATACCCCCACAGTCCTCTGGCTCCGGCATTCAATACCACGTTATTGCCACCTTGTGCCCACGGTTCCTCAATGAAATGTCCTCCCCGTGTGCGCGTGGGTTTCCTCCGGGTGCTCCGGTTTCCTCCCACAGTCCAAAGATGTGCGGGTTAGGTGGATTGGCCAGGCTAAATTGCCCATAGTGTAAGGTTAATGGGGGGATTGTTGGGTTACGGGTATACCGGTTACGTGGGTTAAGTAGGGTGATCATTGCTCGGCACAACATCGAGGGCCGAAGGGCCTGTTCTGTGCTGTACTGTTCTATGTTCTATGAAATACTTCAGTGAAACTACCGTGCCCTTGTACCATAACGTCAAACAGAGGAGCTTGCCCAGTGCAATCCACATCCAAATCACTTCCTCCACACCTCCTCTTTTTGCAGGCTTTCGTGGTCGAGAGACACATATAATAGTGCTCCGTTCGGAGGAGCGATCACTGGTGTTTCTTGCCAGTTTAACCTGGCACAAAGCTTTTGGAGCTAAGTCATTCAGGAACAAAATCAGGAAGCATTTTTTCACCCAAGTGGCCAGTGAAAGTCTGAAACTCTCTTCCCCTGCCCTGTTTAAAAAATAAACTCACAATGCTTAGAGCCAAATGAAGTTTCAAAACGGAGATGGATAGATTGTTGTCGGGTAAGGGGAACACGGGTTATGGGTCAAAGGTAGGTATGGTTGAGAGGTGATTAGCAGTTGTTTAAAATCACGAGGGGACTAGACAGATAAGATAGTGAGAGACTTCCCATTGGCAGAAGGATCGAGAGCCAGCGGACTTTGAGTAAAGGCGACATGTGAAAATCCTCTTTATGCAGCAAGTGGTTGGGGCCTGGAATTACAGGGCCTGAGAGTGGGGTGATCATAGATCATAGAATTTACAGTGCAGAAGGAGGCCATTCGGCCCATTCAGCCTTCACCGGCTCTTGGAAACAGAACCCTACTTAAGTCCACGCCTCCACCCTATCCCCGTAACCCAGTAACCCCACCTAACTATTTTTTGGACACTAAGGGCAATTTATCATGGCCAATCCACCTAACCTGCACATCTTTGGACTGTGGGAGGAAACCGGAGCACCCGGAGGAAACCCACACAGACACGGGGAGAAAGTGCAGACTCCGCACAGACAGTGACCCAAGTGACCCAAGCCGGGAATCGAACCTGGGACCTTGGAGCTGTGAAGCAACTGTGCTAACCACTGTGCTCCCATGCTGCTGTGGGGACAGATTCAATTGTGGCTTTCAAAAGAGGCATTGGATAAGCAGCTAAAGGGGAACAATTTGCTGGGAAGTGGGGGTGGGTAGCTAAATTGCATTTGCAAATTACCAGCACGAACTCGATGGGTTGAATGGCCTCCTCCCATGCTATTGCCATCCTGTTCTTCCATGAAGTGGAGTGGAGATGTGGACCAGCCACAATTTAGTTGAATAACGATGCAGGCCCAAGGGGCTGAATGGCCTCCTCCTGTTCCTAATGTTACTGTGCTGTTCCTATTAAAGGAAGGGAAGGTGGAAATTGTCGGGCAGCACGCCTTAAAAAGAGGAAATTACATTGACATTATAAGAAGTAGCACAGATGAATCAGCTCGACATGTCACACTAATTATTTGCTGCTTGCTGTGAACAGATGTGGGAAGAAGCCATTCATCTCTGCAAGGAGCTGGCAGAACAGTACGAGATGCAGGTCTTTGATTATGAACTACTGAGTGAGACCCTGGTGAGTAAATGCGAGCTTGCATTGATTATGATAAGCTAATGATGATTGACGATGCCCATTTCCCGCTCGGAGTTTAGTCTTTAACTCTCCACGGCCTTTTGTCTAATCCAGGGGAGAATCACTGACAGGGCAGTGAGAGATGCCAAGCCTTGGAAGAAGTTGAAAGGTTAATGGCGGAAGTCATTCGGCTCCTAGACCTTTCCTCAGGAACAGCTCACTACTGCCTCACTGTCAATCGGCATGTCCTCCTTGCATCAGCCTTGGGCCTGGAGTTGTCTGATTGGGGGCAGAGGTTTACTCTGGTCACTCCAGCTGGTGCATCTTTGTTTTCTCCCAACCTGTGTCTCATTTTCTAATAGCCATCTACTTTTTCACAGCGAATGAATTCTTGCACAAATGATACTTGGTTTTTGTACACAAAAACAGAGAAATCATGTTAAACCTATATTAATAGTCAATTGGTAGTAAAGGACTTACTGAAAAAGGAGACATGCTGTCAAAGTTTTTCGCCTTCCACTCATCATGACAGCTGCAAGATTCTCGAATCTCGGAGGAAACAACAATTTAAACTGCAAACAAACAAACAAGGAACAGGAACAGGCCATTCAGCCTCTCAAGCCTGCTCCGTCATTTAATAAGGTCATGACTGACCTGATATTAATGTCAAATTTGTATCCAGCCTAACCCCTCCCCTACCAGCCCCACAATAACCCCAACAGATACAAGACTAGCCTATCCAACCTTTCGTGAATTAGTCTGCCAAACTTTCTCTGAACTGCTTCCGATGTATTTATTTTTTCCCTTAACTGAGTGACCAGTACAGTGCACTGTACTCCAAATGTGATCTGACTGGTGCCCTGTGCAACAGAAGCATAAGCTTCCTACTTAACTGTTCAATTCTTCTTGCTTATATTCTAACATTCTATTAGCTTTTCTAAATATTTGCTTGAACTGTACACTAGCATTTTTGTATCTCGTGCACCAGGACACCCAGATTCCTCTGCACCCTCTCACCATTTAGATAATATGCTTGTTTTTTATTCTTTATGCCAAAATGGACAATTTCACAATTCCCACCTTATATTCCATTTGCTGGTTATTTTCCCACTAACATAACCTATCTAGGTCTTTTTTTTTCACTCTGTTATGTCCTCTTCACAACTTACTTTCCTACCTATCTTTGTGTCATCAGCAAACTTGGTACCCGTCCCTTCAATTCCTTCATCCAAGTATTTATATGAATTGTAAACAGTTGAGGCCACAGCACTAATCCTTGTGGCACACCATTTGTTACATGTTACCAACCTGAAAAGGCACATTTACGATTACTCTCTGCTTCTTGTTAGACAGCCAATCATCTATCCATGCCAATATGTTACCTCCGAACCATGAGCTTTTATTTTCCACAATAACCTTTGATGTGGCACTTTATCAAATGCCTCCCAGAAATCTAAGTACAGTACACACACTGGTTCCCCTTTATCCATAGCACATGTCCTCAAAGAACTCCAATAAAGGTTTACCAGAAGGTTTACCAGACTGATTCTAGGGATGGCGGGACTGTCATATGAGGAGAGATTGACAAGGTTGGGATTGTTCTCGCTGGAGTTCAGAAGAATCGGGAGATCTCATAGAGATTTATAAAATTTTGATGGGACTAGACAGGGTAGATGCAGGGAATATGTTACGAATGAAGGGTGTGTCCAGAACCAGAGGTCTGAGGATTCAGGGTAAACCATTTCGGACAGAGATAAGGAGACACTTCTTCACCCAAAGAGTGGTGAGCCTGTGGAATTCATTGCCACAGGAAGTAGTTGATGCTACAACTTTGAATATATTCAAGAGATGGCTAGATATAGCACTTGGGGAGAATGGAATCAAAGACTATGGGGAGAAAGCAGGATTAGGCTATTGAGTTGGATGATCAGCCATCATCGTGATGAATGGCAGAGCAGGCTCGAATGGCCAAAAGGCCGCCTCCTGCTCCTATCTTCTATGTATCTATGTAAGTTGGTTAAACATGATTTCTCTTTTATGAAACCACATTGACTGCCTGATTACCTTGAATTTATCCAAGGGCCCTGCTGTAGCTTCTTTAATAATAACTTCTAACATTTTCCCTTCGACAAATGTAGTTTCCCACTTCCTGTCTACCTCCCATTTTGAATAATGGAGCTACATTTGCTATCTTCCAATAGAACATAGAACAGTACAGCACAGAACAGGCCCTTCGGCCCTCGATGTTGTGCCGAGCCATGATCACCCTACTCAAACCCACGTATCCACCCTATACCCGTAACCCAACAACCCAACAACCCCCCCCTTAACCTTACTTTTTAGGACACTACGGGCAATTTAGCATGGCCAATCCACCTAACCCGCACATCTTTGGACTGTGGGAGGAAACCGGAGCACCCGGAGGAAACCCACGCACACAGGGGGAGGACGTGCAGACTCCACACAGACAGTGACCCAGCCGGGAATCGAACCTGGGACCCTGGAGCTGTGAAGCATTGATGCTAACCACCATGCTACCCTGCTGCCCCTAATGGGGCAATCTAATGGGTATTTCCATGGGCCAGCAGCTCCAACAATTTAGTCAGTACCACTTCTCTGGTGATTGTAATTTTCCTGAGTTCCTCCCGTCCTTCCATTTCCTGGTGTCTAGCTGCTGCTGAGATATTACTTGTATCCTATATAATGAAGACTAATGCAAAATATTAATTCTCCAGACTCACTTTCTATAAGGCAATGTTTCCTTTGTTAACTCTTTTAAAAATATTGAGAATAACTCTTGCTATCTGTTTTTAGATTTCTGGCTAACTTCCTCTTGAACTTTAATTTTCCCTCCTTGTTAATCCTTTGAAATGAAATGAATGATAATCGCTTATTGTCACGAGTAGGCTTCAATGAAGTTACTGTGAAAAGCCCCTAGTCACCACATTCCGGCGCCTGTCCAGGGAGGCTGGTACGGGAATCGAACCGTGCTGCTGGCCTGCTTGGTCTGCTTTAAAAGCCAGCGATTTAGCCCAGTGAGCTAAACCAGTCCCTTTTAGCCATCTTTTGCTGTTGCTCGTATTCTGTCCTGTCTTCTGACCTGCCACTTGTCTTTGCACAATGATATGCTTTTTCTTTAAGTTTGATACAATCTTTAAACATTTGTGTTAACGGTGGGTGGTGGGTTCACCCTTCGGACATTTTCTTACTCATTGGAATGTATCTATTTTGTACCTTCTGAAATATCCCCTTAAATGTTTGCCACTGCATCGCTATAGACGTATCTGGCACAGTGGTTAGCATTGTTGCTTCACACAGCACCAGGGACCCCGGTTCAATTCCTGGCTTGGGTCACTGTCTATGCAGAGACTGCGCGTTCTCCCCGTGTCTGCGTGGATTTTCTCTGGATGCTCCGGTTTCCTCCCACAAGTACCGAAAGTCGTACTTGTTAGATGAATTGGGCATTCTGAATTCTCCCTCTGTGTATCTGAACAGGCGCCGGAGTGTGGCGACTAGGGGTATTTTCACAGTAACTTCATTGCAGTGTTAATGTCAGCCTACTTGTGTCACTAATAATGATTGTTATTATTATAACCTAACCTGGGGCAGCATGGTGGCAGAGTGGTGAGCACTGCTGCCTACAGCGTGGGTAGCCCGGGTTCGAATCCCGGCCCTGGTCATTGCCTGTGTAGTTTGCATATTCTCCCCGTGTCTGTGTGGGTTTTACCCCCACAGCCCAATGATGTGCAGGGTAGGTGGATTGGCCACGCTAAATAATTGGGTACTCAAAATGTATTTATTTTTTAAAATTATTATAATCTATCCTTTAACCTAATTTGCCAATTAAAACTATGAAGAGACTGGTGACCCAGGTATAGCTGATGACTTGATGGAGTTCCCGCTGAGCTAGGTGGGACGACACCACCAGAAACCAGAACTTTACTTGTTCCAGCTAGAAATGCACCTATGCCACCTTGGAACAGCCCAGTAACCAATAGCAACAAGCCGACCATTTGTAAACGTCAACAAAGTAGCGACCCATCTCCTCCATATTGGCAAGGCACCCCTGGAGAAAGAAGTGAAAAATCAAAGAAAGACTGAGTGGAGAGCCTTTCAAAGGCATTACAATTTCAGAACATGCCCTGAATGCTTCACTGCAGTGGGGTTGGACAACATGCTTGTGGAACATCGAGAGTCTTTGTAAGGAAGAGTCAAGTGTTTATTTTGCGCACACATTAACTTTACTTTTTTGTACATTTCTCAGCAAAAAGGTCATGTCCAACACTGAGTTCCTTAAGCATCTTGGCCCACGTGCCTGCTGCTGGTTGACTCAATTCCTCACAAGGGTTACCTGTGATGGAAGTCTGTCTAAACCCTGACACATGTCCAATGTCATCAGCCTTCCAAAACCAGGCAAAAGTCCAAACCGACCTTCAAGCTACCGACCAATATCACTGCTCTCCTAGTGAGGCAAGGTCTGAGGGTGTCTCACCCCACAGTGGGTAGAGCCAGAGGTGGGGAAAATCTTGAAAGCTGAACAAGCTGACTTTCGGTGATGGCGTAGAACATGCGACTATCTGCATTGAAAATGACTTTGAAAATCACCTCAAAACAGGCGCTGTCTTTTACTGCAACACATGGCACGGTCTGGCACACTGGTCTCCTTGTCAAAGTCTCGAGTCCTCCCTCCCCTTGGGTCACTGATCATCAAATTACGATTCTGTTACAGACGATTCCGGGTACACATGGGTGATGAGGCAAACCACCTTCCCCAGGAATCTGTCCTAGCCTCAACTCTTTCCAATCTCGATATCAAAAATCTGCTTCTCGGAAATTCATCAATTCTGATGATATCTGCGGTGCCTCGAACATTTTCTAAACTAGATGCATTGCTAATTAACATGGTTGCAAAGTTGTCTGACTAATATAAAATGTGGCACCTTCAGCCTAGCAGCAACAAAACAATCTCAAGTGTATTCCACCTCCACAATGCCAGTGCCAAGAGGGAACTCAACATCTCCCTGAATGGCAAGAGAGTGAATCATGAACAACATCCTATTTATCTTGGTGTTAACCTTGGCTGAATACTGACATGCAAAGGAGATCTGAGCAAGATAGAAACAAAGATCAAACACAAAATAACCTCCTCTGCAAATCTTCTGACTCTTCATGGGGTGTAGATACTCAAACCTTAAGGACCTCAGCTCTTCACATTGCCCACTCAACTGCAGTGTGCTGTGAATCAGTATGGTACAACCTATCCCGCATCAGTCTTGTAGATACCCGGCTTAACATGACAATGTGTATCTTCTCAAGTGCCCTCTGATCAACTCAAATCTCCTGGCTCCGCATCTTGAGCAATGTCCTACCCCTTCAAATAAGGAGGGAGATTGCAACAGAAAGATTCTGGAGAAGGTTTACATCAACCCAAGCCTGCCGCGATACAAGGATCTTACCAATCCACCGGTTGCTTGCCTCCCATCATTATGGGCTGTATGTCTAAGCCCACCATGCCAAGGAATAATAGCAGAGTCCCGATGGCAACAGGAATGGAACCAGCACAATACCATTAAAAACCACTTCCTCACCACAGATCCCACAACCTGCCCACCCGGCTTCAACCTGCCACGCCAACATTGGGCGCTCCTCAACTGTTTCCACATTGGCCAAGGCCTTTGTGCAGCAAATTAGCACAAATGGGGCTTTGCAGAGGACTGGGACTGCGGTTGCAGTGCACCCCAATCAATGACTCACATTACTGAAGATTGCCCTCTGACAAAATTTGGCGCTGGACTCAGAGAGCTCCATTTAGCCACTGCAGAAGTTATTGCCTGGCTTGGTGATTTCTGCACGCACTCAAAGTAATAATTTGCCACTGATTAAGATGAAGACCATCCCAACAGTGCAGCTCCCACTTTTCCCAGTACTGGTGCCAGTGCCCCATGAATGGAAACCCATGGTGTTGTTGTTGTTTGAGTCTTCCTGTCCACACTCAGTGCTCTCCCAAGCTCACCTTCCGGCAAGACACAATGGATAACTCTCTGGAGCAGCCCGATCCCTTTACTGATCAGTGCTCTTGTCCTGCCTTGTCAGCCACGACTCTTTGGGCTGCAGCCTGGTCTCTGTCTCAGAATGTTGCAGGTTCCAACTCCACTGCAGAAGTCTGAATACCAAAATCTCAGCTGACATTTCAGTACAGTCCTGAGGGAGTGCCGGACTGTAGGGGGTCTCTCGAATGAGATGTCAAATTGATGCCCTTTCTCCTTTCACAAAAGAGATCTCGGAGATCTTGTGGCAATATTTCAGATGAACAGGCAAGTTATCTCTGTCTTTTAGCCCATATTAATCCTTCAATCAACATCACAAAAAGCATATCTTCAGGATTATCTCATTATTGGTTGTGGCATCTCACTGTGCACAAATATTATGCTGTGTGCCCGACATAACAACAGTGATTCCCCTTCAGAAGTACTTCACGGTATGAACAGTGTTGGTAGTGTATGACACGATATAAATCAGGAAGTTATAGGTACACGTAACAAGGGTAATAAAATAATCATGGGGAAATTCAATCAACCAATGGATTGAGTAAACCTAATGAGCAGTAATGCTGTGGAGGACAAATTCCAGGAATGTATACAAGATGGTTTTCTAGAACAGTGTGTTGAGGAACCAATTAAAGAATGGACTATTCTAGATTTGGCAATGTTCAGTGAGAAAGGGCTAATTAATAAATCTCACAGTAAAGAGGCCTTGAGGCAAGAATGACTATAATATGATGGAATTCCGCATTAAGTTTGAAACTGATGTAGTTCAATCCAGCAGCCACAGACCCACCCCATGCTGAGTGGGTGGGTGCTGGGAGGAGAATATTGCCAACATTATAAAGATGGAAAGTTGCTTGTGGGACATAGAGAATCTTTGCAAGGAAGAGTCAAGTGTTTATTTTGCGCACACATAAACTTTACTTTTTTGTACATTTCACAGCAACGCCAAGCCAAGTTCTATGAAAAAATCATGAATGTTCTGAGGCCGAAACCTGACTACTTTGCAATTGGCTACTATGGCCAAAGTTTCCCCACCTTCATCCGGGTAAGTATATCATTCTATTTTGCAAAAGAATGTGCTCTATTTTCCTCAAGAGTGAAGGATGCGTTATAACTCATGGGTAGACCAAAGCTTTTGTCTGTGGAAACTAGCATAGAGGCAATGTCAATGGCTGAGGAAACTGGCTTGATCCTGTCGGGAACTTGGAAGAGTAAGAGGTGATGTCATTCAAACATACAAGATTCTTAAGGGGCTTTAAAGGGTAGATACTGAGAGGATGTTCCCCCTGGCTGTCAGGAACAAGGGGACGCAGTGTCAGGATAAGGGGCTGATCATTTAGGACAGACATGAGACAACTTTATCATTCGGGGGGTTGTGAGTCTTTTAAATTCTCTACCCTAGAAGGGTAGAAAGCCCCAGAAAGTCCCATTACTGAATATGTTTTAGGCTGTGATAGGTAGATTTATGGGGCGGGATTCTCCACAAACAGGCTCTGGCGCCGAGGAATGGCATGAACCACTCTGGTGTTGGGCCGCCCCAAAGGTGCGGAATCCTCTGAATGGAGGGCTGTGGTTTAGTGTGTTCTACAGGGACCAGTGCTGGGACCTTTGCTGTTTTTAGTGCATATAAATAATTTGGAGGAAAACGTAGTTGGTCTGATGGCTAAGTTTGCGGACGACACAACAGTTGGTGAAATTGCGAGGGCAATGAGGACTGTCAGAGGACACAGCAGGATATAGATCGGTTGGAGACTTGGGCAGAGAAATGGCTTGTAGAGTTTAATCCAGATAAGTATGAGGTAATGCTTTCTGGAAGGTCTAATACAAGTGGAAATTATTCAGTAAATGGCAGAACCCTTCGGAGTATTGACAGGCAGAGGGATCTGGGCATACAGGTCCACAGATCGCTTGACGTGGCAATGCAGGTGGATAAGGCAATCACGAAGGCATTCAGCATGCTTGCTTTCTTTAGTCGGGGCGTTGAGTATAAAAGTTGGAAAGTCAAGATTCATAAAAATGATTCCAGGGATGTGGAATTTCATTAAAAAGTTAGAGTGGTAAAGTCGGGACTGTGTTCTTTGGGGAAGAGAAGAATGAGAGGTGATTTGATACAGGTATTCAAAATTATGAGGGGTCTGGACAGAGTGGATAGGAAGAAACTGCCCCTATTGGTGGAAGAACCGGAGGACAGAATGTTAATGTAGTCGTCAAAAATGGAGACTTAAGAAGACATTTTTTCACGCAGCGAGTGGTTGGGATCTGGAACTCACTTCCTGAGAGTGGAGGCAGGTTCAATGAGGCATTTGACAGAGAATTGGATTATTACGTGAAAAGGAAAAGCCTACAGGGTTAAGGAGGAAAGATAGTCAGAGAGTTTTATAGCACAGCAAGAGGCCCTTTGGTCCATCATGTCCGTACTGGCCATCAAGCTCCCATCTGTTCTAATCCCATTTTTCCAACTTTAATGCGTAGCCTTGTATGCTATAGCCTTCTAAGTGAGGAATGGCATAAAGTGCATTGCTCATTCAGAGAACTGGCATCGACATGATGGGCCAAATGGCCTATTTCTGTGTTGTGTTACAGCTAGATGAGGGGGAGAGAATTGGCTCCCCTCCATTCAGCCTTCTCAGTTGGTCATAACAAAGGCTTTGAAATTAATTTTGCCCATGGATGCATTTTAAAAATCCAAATGTATGTCTTACTATCCATGCAGTGAGCAATAAGGAGTCAGTCAACGCGATTTTCTTGAGTGAAAGAAGAAGCAAATACTTTGGCCACTAAACCAAAGAAAAAATAATAAATGATGCAATGTTAGACGCACATTGTTATCAGAAGATGGAAAATTAGACTCCAAATAAAAATATGAAAATATACGGTTAACTCTGCTTATCCTTGAGGCGTAGATTGTCGAACGTTGCAGCCGTTTTATTTCAGCTGTTTTTTGCCCCCACATCACAAAAGATGTGCAAGGTAGGTGGATTGAACACACTAAATTGCCCTTTAATTAGAAAAAATGAATTGGAAATTCTAAATTTATGGAAAAAAAAATTGAGGGAAAATAATGTCAGATGGATTTGAGCAAAACCTTCACTGGAGATATCTTAATCTTCGTGAAAATTGGCAATGTTGGGAGACGCATGGTTTGAGCAAGATTGTGCAAACCTGTAGAACATATATGGAACATATGGTCAAGAAAGCCTCTGGAATGTTTTCCTTAATTGGACGTTGTATTGGATACAGAAACAGGGGTGTTTTGCCGTATAAACACTGGTTAGGCCACAGCTGGGGTTTTGTCTATAGTTCCGGTCACCCACATTACAGGAAGCACATAATTGCATTGGAGAGAATGCATAGGAGATTTACAAAGAACGTTGCCCTGGGCTTGAAGGTTGCAGCTTTGAGGAGAGATTGGATAGGATAGGGTTGTTTTCCTCAGTAGAAAGGAGGCTGAGCGGTGACCTAATTGAGGTACAAAACTGTGAGGGAACTAGTCAGGGTCTCTCCTAGCTGTGTGTGTGTGTGTGTGTGTGTGTGTGTGTGTGTGGGGGGGGGGGGGGGGGGGGGGGTCAATTACCAGAGGATGGAGATTAGAATGGAAATGAGGAAAAACCTTTTCATCCAGAGGTGGTAGGTGTCTGGAATTTACCGTCTAAGTTGGTGGTTGAGGCTGAAATGATCAACCCATTTAAAAGGTTAGCCTGAATCTGTAACCTGCAACGATACGGACCAGGTGCTGGAAAGTGGGATTAAAATAAGTTGCTAGTTTCTTTTTTCTCTTTTCTTGGCCAGCACAGACACGATGGGATGAATGGCCTTTTTCTGCACCGTAACATTTCTCTAGTTCTATGTCTATTAGACACAGGGAGAGGTGGCAATGGAGGATTTGAACATTCATTGATTTCATCAGCTGTCCAGTCAATTTGAGGATGACATCTACCCAGGGTCGTGGGTTTCTGCCATGGACCTTCATGTGACTGAACAGATTGATTCTTGGTCCACAGGTCTTTGGTCACATGGGGCAGGAGGTCTCAAGATGCAGTGGGATCCGGAGAGCAGGAGTTACTTCCTTTTCCTTCCTTCTCTGCGGCCGCACTGCCTCTTAATTAAGACATTGGGATTCAGAGCATGATGCATCTTCATGGACAAGTTCCTGATAGGGGCTGATTTAGCACACTGGGCTAAATCACTGGATTTTAAAGCAGATCAAGGCTATTGAGACCCCTTAATCGGTAAGTTGAGGCATTGTTGTGGGGTGGGCAGACAAGACCAAGAGGAGACTTGGCAGAGGCAATTAATATCATGAAGGATTTAGGCAGTGCATTTTTAAAATCTGTTCTTGGGATGTGGGTGCTGCTGGTTGGGCCAGCATTTATTGTCCATTTCTAATGGCCCTAAATTGAGTAGCTTGCTGGGCCATTTCAGGGGGCAGTTAAGAGTCAATCACCTGGGCAGCACGATGGCCTAGTGGTTAGCACAGCTGCCTCACGGCGCTGAGGTCGCTGGTTCGATCCCGGCTCTGGGTCACTGTCCGTGTGGAGTTTGCACATTCTCCCCGTGTCTGCGTGAGTTTCGCCCCCACAACCCAAAAATGTGCCAAGTAGGTATATTGGCTGCGCTAAATTGCCCCGTAATTGGAAAAAATAATTGGGTAATCTAAATTTATTTTTAAAAAGAGTCAACCACCTTGCTGTAGACCTGGATTCACTTGTAGGCCAGACCAGGTAAGGATGAAAGATTTATTTCCCTCAGGACATTAGTGAACCAGATGACTTTTTCCATTATTAAACTCTTAAGTTCCAGATTTTTAATGAATTTAAATTTCAACATCTGCCATGAATGATATTTGGTTCCTGATCCCCAGAGCATTGTCCAAACATAGAACATAGAATGCAGAAGGAGGCAATTCGGCCCATCGAGTCTGCACCGACCCACTTAAGCCCAGACTTCCACCCTATCCCCTAACCCAATAACCCCTCCTAACCTTTTTGGTCACTAAGGGCACTTTATCATGGCCAATCCACCTGACCTGCACATCTTTGGACTGTGGGAGGAATCCAGAGCACCCGGAGGAAACCCACACAGACACGGGGAGAACGTTTTTCCAATTAAGGGGCAATTTCGTGCAGACTCTGCACAGAGAGTAACCCAGTGGGGAATCGAACCTGGGACCCTGGCACTGTGAAGCCACAGTGTTAACCACTTGTGCTGCCCAAACCAGGTGTGTCCAGTTCTCAATAATACTCCGTCACTGCCTCCACTGTCACTAAAACATAGAATTTCTACAGTGCAGAACATGGCCATTCAAGCCATTGAGTCTGCACCCAACGCCTGAAGGGTTGATAACCAAAGAGGTTAAGGTGGTTGGCAAAAGAGCCAGAGGTGACATCAGAGAAAGCCCTTTCACATAGAGTGTGGTTAGGATTTGGGATGCATTGTTTGATAGGATGGCGGATAGCGACTCAGTGGTAACTTTGGAAAATAAATTGAATAAGTACTTGAAGAAATATTATTGGGATATGGAGAAGAATTTGGGTATTGGAACTAGCTGCATTGTTTTTCAAAAGAGGCAGCACTGTCTAATGGGCTGCATGGCTTTCTTCCATTATACCTATAATTATAGCTCCAATTCTATGAAATCACAAATCAGAGGGCTATCAGCTTAATTACATGAGGCAATGCCTCATCAACCTAATGATTATTTTTGTGCATTAATTTTCCGAAGTGAAGGTGCTTTATATACACAGACAGGCATTGCACACACTCATTCATTAGGAATCTCATTTAGAAACATGCAACTAATCATGTGAATAACAAGCTGGACGATAGAATGAATTGACAGAGCAAACGTCGACTTCAAGGGGCAACTTGACCCAAGCAGCTGGTGGATGTCCAAGCACATTGTTTGCCTTGGAATATGTTGCTCCCTCTGTGCTGCTGAAATGGAGGTGCAGGATCACGTTGCCTGCGGAGGGCAGAAGGTCAGAGTTGCGTAATAAAAGGCTGACTGAACATGATGGGTATTGCTAATTACCCGAGAGTTATTGGAGAATCTTTCTTTGGTTAGTGAGTGGGAAGAGTATTTCCTTTGGCAACTATGTGGGTGGCACGCGAGGAAAATTACCGTAAAAAACAGGGACTGGCTTTCAATTGCAAATTTTTTAAAATTTGAGTTCAAATTCTACCAACTGCCATGTTTCCCCAAGGTATTTGCCTTTGCCTCTAGACTAGTCCAGTGTCATTGCCGATACGTGACCAGTTTCTCCAGTAAAGGGTAGGGCAGATTTCGGCTGGTGTTGAACCTTTGGTGAAGTTACTCAATGAATCCTGCTCCTCTCATCGTACGTGGACAGAGGAGGGAGATTGAATTGGGGAGCAGAGGCTTTGTACGCCCATGCAGTAGAAATAATCATTAGATGTGCTCCTGTTGCAGTGTCTGGGCAGCACGGTAGCATTGTGGGGGCAGCACGGTAGCATTGTGGACAGCACAATTGTTTCACAGCTCCAGGGTCCCAGGTTCGATTCCGGCTTGGGTCACTGTCTGTGTGGACATGCTCCCCGTGTGTGCGTAGGTTTCCTCCGGGTGCTCCGGTTTCCTCCCACAGTCCAAAGATGTGCAGGTTAGCTGGATTAGCCATGATAAATTGCCCTTAGTGTCCAAAATTGCCCTTAGTGTTGGTTGGGGTTGCTGGGTTATGGGGATAGGGTGGAGGTGTTGACCTCGGGTAGGGTGCTCTTTCCAAGAGCCGGTGCAGACTTGATGGGCTGAATGGCCTCCTTCTGCACTGTAAATTCTATGATAAAGCACAGCAAACCTACCCTCCAATGCATCAGCTCCAGCCTACGTAAAGAATGGACTGGTTCATTGAATGGGATTTTCGCCCTGTATGCTTTCTTCTCTTCTGTTTTTGAGTATTCCATTTTGAAATAAAGATTGACAGTACCCTGACTCAGGGATAGTTTATGTTTTTCTCTCGTCTCCTTTATCGCTGGATATTGCATGTATGTGTTACAGTTTTTTATTTCCGTTTTTTACTTCTAAAGATGAGACTGTCAGTCCTGAGGAGCTTATTTGCCTTCTGCATCCAATGTCAGCACAATCACTCTCAGGTCAAGTATTGAATGGACCACATGCAGAGTAAAAATCCTCTTGTCCAGGCATCATTCCAGAACAGGTTCCGATACTGCACCAAGTATTTAAGACAATTGAAGAATTTAATAAAGTAAATAGAGTGAAAATAAATATCCTGATGGGTATAAGCCAGAAAATATGTTATGACCTGCCAATTTTTATTTTTATTCATTTATGGGATGTGGGAGGTCACTGGTTAGGCCAGCATTTATTGCCTATCCCTAGTTTCCCTTCAGAGGGCGGTGATGAATTGTCTTCTTGAACTGCTGAAGTCCTTGAGGTGTAGGTACACCCACTCTGCTGTCGGGAGAGTGTTCCAGGATATTTCCCCAGCAACAGTGAAGGAACGGCGATATATTTCCAAGTCAGGTTAGTGAGTGACTTGGAGGAGAATCTCCAGGTGGTGGGGTTCCCAGATATCTCCTGCTCTTGTCCTTGTAGATGGTAGTGGTAGTGGGTTTGGGAGGTGCTGTCTAAGGAACCTTGGTGAGTTACTGCAGTGCATCTTGTAGATGGTGCACATGGCTGCCACTGTTCGTCGGTGGTGGAAGGTTTGAATGTTTGTGGAAGGAGGAGGAATCAAGCGTGCTGCTTTGTCCTGGATGGTGTTGAGCTTCTTGAGTGTTGCTGTAGCTGCACTCATCCAGGCAAGTGGAAAGTATTCCATTACACTCCTGACATGTGTCTTATAGGTGGTGGACAGGCTTTGGGAGGTCAGGAGGTGAGTTACTCACTGTAGGATTCCTAGTCTCTGACCTGCCCTGGTAGTGACAGTATTAATGTGGCTAATCCAGTTCAGTTTCTGATCAATGGTAACCACCAGGATGTCGATTGTGGGGGATTTAGCGATGGTAATGCCATTGAATGACAAGGGGTGATGGTTCGATCCTCTCTTGTCGGAGATGGTCAGTGCCTGCCAGTTGTCTGGCACAAATGTAATTTGCCACTTGCCAGCCCAAGCCTGGATATTGTCCAGGTCTTGTTGCATTTGGACATGGACTGCTTCATATTCTGAGGAGTCATGAACAGTGCTGAACATTGTGCAGTCATCCACAAACATCCCCACTTCTGATCTTATGATGGAAGGGAGGTCAAGCAGCTGAAGATAGCTGGGCTTTGGGCAGCAGGGTAGCATGGTGGTTAGCATAAATTCTTCACAGCTCCAGGGTCCCAGGTTCGATTCCCGGCTGGGTCACTGTCTGTGTGGAGTCTGCACGTCCTCCCCCTGTGTGCGTGGGTTTCCTCCGGGTGCTCCGGTTTCCTCCCACAGTCCAAAGATGTGCGGGTTAGGTGGATTGGCCATGCTAAATTGCCCGTAGTGTCCTAATAAAAGTAAGGTTAAGGGGGGTTTGTTCGGTTACGGGTATAGGCTGGATACGTGGGTTTGAGTAGGGTGATCATGGCTCGGCACAACATTGAGGGCCGAAGGGCCTGTTCTGTGCTGTACTGTTCTATGTTCTATGTTCTATGAAACTACCCTGAGGAACTCCTGAAATGATGCCTGAAGCATCACAATCATCTTCCTTTGTGCCAAGTATGTTTCCAACCAGTGGGGACTTTTCCCCCTGATTCTCATTGACTCCAGTTTAGCTCCTTGATTCCATACTTGGTCACATGCTGCCTTGATGTCAAGGGCAGTCATTCAGAGGTATTGTCAGGTAGCAGGTCTCCACAGAGAGAGTATTGGAAATTTGGAACTCTCTCTAGAAGAATCATAAAATCCATACATTCGGCGCCTCGAGTCTGCACCGACCCTTCGAAGGATCAACCTATCTAGGCCCAATCACCCGCCCTATTCCTGTGACCCCACCCTAAGTTGCAATTTATCATGACCAATCCACCAAACCTGCAACTCTTTGGACTGTGGGAGGAAACCAGAGCACCTGAAAGAAACCCACGCAGACACGGGGAGAATGTGCAAACTCCACACGGTCACCCAAGATCAAAATTGAACCCAGGTACCTGGAACTGTGGGGCAACAATGCTAACCACTGTGCTGCCCACTCTCTCCCCATCAGTGAAAGTTGTGGATGGGGGAAACAATAGAACATTTAAAAACTGAGATTGATAGATTCTTGCTCACAGCAACAATAAGGCAAGTAAATCAGCCATATTCTAATTTATTGATGGAGCAGACAAGCTTCATGACTGAACGGTGTCCTCCTCTCCCCACGTGCCCCCATTATATTCCTATACCCCATAAAGTCCTTCCCAACCATCCTGATGAGTGTCCGGTTACAAACAGTTGTCTGCTGTGGAAGCAGATGTTCGAGAAATAGATTGAGATTGTAAGGCAGGACGATAGCACAGTGGTTAGCACTGCTGCCTACGGCACCGAGGTCCCAGGTCCGATCCTGGTCCTGGGTCATGTCCGTGTGGATTATACACATTCCCCCCGTGTCTGCTTGGGTCTCATTCCCACAACCCAAATATGTGCAGAGTAGGTGAATTGGCCACACTAAATTGCTCCTCAATTGGAAAAATGAGAATTGGGTACTCTAAATGTCTAAGAAAAAAAAGAGATTGCCTGTGACTCATTCCGCTAAGTTACTTTCAGTTGGCAGAAGAAGAGTCTTGGGACACAATTCGATGGAAAATAATCTATGTCCAGTTGTGGGTGCGTTTAGCGGGCTGTTTCTAAAGACCCCACCATTCAACGGCACTTTCGCTGTTTTTATTGGTTTTGCAGAGTTCCCCTCTGGCGAGTCTGCATTTGAGCTATTTCCTGCTGGTGAACCCGGCAAGAAAGGCTCCGAGTCACAGATCGGGGCACCGCACCATTTCTTAGCCCTCCCCTCCCTTCCATTCCCTCCCCAAAATCAGGGGAGCCCTGTGAGCAACTCCTCAACCACCCTGTACCCGGTTATGCCTCCCAGGCCCGCTCCCCGCCAGCGCCAACCTTGCACCCTACCCTGGCAGTGCCCCCTTCCTACTTGGCAGTGCCACATGGCACTACCTGGATGCTCAGATTGCAACCCCAGCGTGTCATGCTGGCAGTGCCAAGGTGCCCAGGTGCCAGGGAGCACCAGGGTGCCACCCAGGTCACTAAAGGTCTGGGAGACCCACTCCCCCCCCACCCCCGCCCACCCCACCCTGGCTGGTGAGGGCGAGATCCAGATTGCAATGTCATGCGAGATTTTGTTAAATCTCATGATGCGTTTCGAGCATTGCACATCTCACCTAATGCTTCTCGCGAGATTCAACGACCGCATCCTGACACCACGTCAGGTGCAGAGAGGCTGCTAAATTGCACCCTTTATGTTTGATTTGTCTGGATTCATACTCAAGAATTTTCAGAGTGAAATGCAATTTATTTTTGCGCTTTACCTTTCAAAGCACAAAGTACATCGACAACAGTGGTTGGTTGCAGTGCGGAACAAGGGGTCAAACAAAGCAAATACATGAGCAAGTGCAGCATAGGGCGTTGTGAATAGTGTTCTTACAGGGAACAGATCAGTCCGAGGGGGAGCCGTTGAGGAGTCTTGTAGCTGTGGGGAAGAAACTGTTCCATGTGTGGGTCTTCAGACTTCTGTACCTTCTGCCTGATGGAAGGGTCTGGAAGAAGGCAATGCCTGGGTGGGAGGGTCTCTGATAATGCTGTCTGCCTTCCTGAGGCAGCGGGAGGTGTAGACAGAATCAATGTGAGGGTGGCAAGCTTGTGTGATGCGTTGGACTGAGTTCACCACACTCTGCAGTTTCTTGCGATCTGGGACCGAGCAGTTGCCATACCAGGCTGTGATGCAGCCGGATAGGATGCTCTCTATGGCACATCTGTAGAAGTTTGTGAGAGTCGATGCAGGCATGCCAAATTTCTTTAGCTTCCGTAGGAAGTAGAGACGTTGTTGGGCTTTCTTGACTGTTGCATCAACGTGAGTGGACCAGGACAGACTGTTGGTGATGGTGACCCCCAGGGGCTTAAAGCTATCGACCATCTCCACTTTGAAGCCATTGATGCAGACGGGAGTGTGTGCCGTGCTGCGCTTCCTGAAGTCGATGATCAGTTCCTTGAACTTTCCGACATTTAGAGAGGTTGTTTTCGGTCCACCATGCAACCAAGTGATTTATCTTCCTTCTGTAGTCTGATTCGCGTTGTTTGTGATACGACCCACCACAGTCGTATCTTCCGCAAACTTATAGATTGAATTGGAATTAAATCTTGCCACACAGGCGTGTGTGTATCGGGAGTGCAGTAGAGGACTGAGCACACATCCTTATGACAACCATGTGGCTGGAGAATCCAGCCCATCATCTCTGGTCAGCCTGGTCGCCCACTGTTGAATCCTCTTACTGAGCTTCTCCACCTTAATTAATCCCATCCCACATCGGAAAACATCATCAGAACCTTTGGCTTTCACCTCACCTTCAATTATTTCCCTTAAGTCTTATCCCAATTATTTTTTAAATGTTTCTCTCTCTCTCTTGGAAACCACTTTAGAATGTTTTCTGTGTTAAAAGCATTTTGTATGCATAAATAGCCAGGTTGATACTGCATCATTAATCTGCATGGCCTGATGTACCACTGTGAACACGGTGGTGGAATATTAATTTAAAACAAATAAAGCCTTTGCCTTCCATGACAATAGAACCTGCTTTACAGCCAATGAAGTATTATTGAAGTTTTGTCACTGTTCTAATATTGGAAATTCAACTAAGTCCCTCAAACTGCAATGTGACAATGACAGGATCATCAGTTTAAAAAATATAGGAGCAGGAGTAGGCCATTCGGCCCTTCAACCGTGCTCTGCCTTCAACATGGTCATGGCTGATCTTCTATCTCAATGCCATATTCTAGCTCTCTCCCCAGAGCCCTTTGACATCATTGGAGTCTAGAAATCTATGTATGTCCTTCTTAAATGTCTTCACTGACTTGGCCTCCACAGCTTTCTGTGGTAGAGAATTCATAGGTTCAGAAAACTCTAAGTGAAGAAATGTCTCCTCATCTCAGTCTTAAATGGCCTACCTCGCATCCTGAGACTGTGATTCCCTTGTTCTCGACCCTCTAGCCAGAGGAAACAGCATCCCTGCATCCAGTCTGTCCAGTCATGTTTATATGTTTCAATTGGATCCCTTCTAAATTCCAATGAGTTCAGGCTCAGTTGACCCAATCTCACCTCATATCACAATCCTGCCATCCCAGAAATCAGTCTGGTGATTTTTTGCTGCACTCACTCTATGGCTGTAAGTGTGTCAAACATGATTTCCCTTTCAGAAATCCATATTGCCTTAGTCTAATCCGATTGCTATTTTTTAAGTGTCCTGTTATCACAGCCTTTGTAATAGACTCAGCCATTTTCCCTACTACTGAAGTTCGGATAACCGGTCTGCAATTTCTTGTTTCCTCCCTCTTTCTTTTTTTAAACAACAGGGTTCCATCTGCCACCCTCCAATCTTCCAAGACTGTTTATATTTATTTATTGTCACAAGTAGGCATACATTAACACTGCAATGTAGTTACTGTGAAAAGCCCCTCGTCGCCACATTCCGGCGCCTGTTCGGGTACGCACAGGGAGAATTCAGAATGGCAATTCGCCTGACAGCATGTCAGACATGGGGAGAACGTGCAGACTCCACACAGACAGTGACCCAAGCTGGGAATCAAACCTGGGACCCTGGCGCTGTGAAGCCACAGTGCTAACCACTGTGCTACCGTGCTGCCCAGCCAACCGACTCCAAACTCTTAGAATCATTGAACTGTGGAATTGTTATGGGACAGAAAGAGACAATTGTGCCTGCACTGGCTGAAGAAAAAAAGATAGAAAGAAAGAACTTGCATTTACATACCTTTCAGACCTTTTACCATCTTGGAAATATCAGTTTAAAACATCTGTATTACATAAGTAATAGTAGCACTGTTCATCCTCAGAGTCAAAGATGACCACAGTGTTTTTGAAGATGGCTAACCAGTCCATTTTCAGTAGGAAAAGGTATGCTGCATATTGGGCACATGGGTATTGTAGGTGTGGAAGAGAAGCTTCTGCCTCTGGAATTGTGAAGCTCACTTTCCTATTGAACAATGCCACTCTGTTCTGGTTGCTGATAAGACTGCGCCAATCTCAGCGATTCCGTGCCAAGTTCTCCCATGTCTCAGGAGTGATGTTGGAACCCTTCAGTCAGACTTTAGGGATGTCCTTGAAGGACTTGTTGTGGCCTCCATGTGAATGTTTCCCCTCAATTAGCTCACATAGAACATAGAACAGTACAGCACAGAACAGGCCCTTCGGCCCTCGATGTTGTGCCGAGCCATGATCACCCTACTCAAACCCACGTATCCACCCTATACCCGTAACCCAACAACCCCCCCTTAACCTTACTTTTATTAGGACACTACGGGCAATTTAGCATGGCCAATCCACCTAACCCGCACATCTTTGGACTGTGGGAGGAAACCGGAGCGCCCGGAGGAAACCCACGCACACAGGGGGAGGACGTGCAGACTCCACACAGACAGTGACCCAGCCGGGAATCGAACCTGGGACCCTGGAGCTGTGAAGCATTTATGCTAACCACCATGCTACCCTGCTGCCCCAATCACGAGAGGAGAGTTTTTTTTTTGGCAGGTGGTCATCAGACATTCTGGCAACCCCTCCTATTGTTACAATCTTCATAGAGTCTGTGAACTTGTAAAAATAAATTTAAACTGAAGGGATGATGTTACAGAATGTCATGTTTTAGGACCTTTACTGCAACAAGCAAATTAAAAGCACTGTTGACTAGACAGTATTTCACAGACAACTTTTACTTTGAATTACAAAAAAAATACAAAACTTCGACAGATGCACCATAGAAAGCATTCTTTCTGGTTGTATCACAGCTTGGTATGGACCTTGCTCTGCCCAAAACCGCAGGAAATTACAAAAGGTCGTAAATGTAGCCCAACCCATCACGTAAACCAGCCTCCCATCCATCGACTCTGTCTACAATTCCCACTGCTCGGAAAGGCAGCCAGCATAATTAAGGACCCCACGCACCCCAGGCATACTCTCTTCCATCTTCTTCCGTCAGGAAAAAGATACCAAAGTTTGAGGTCACGTACCAACCGACTCAGGGACAGCTTCTTCCCTACTGCCATCAGACTTTTGAATGGACCTACCTCGTATTAAGTTGATCTTTTCTCCGCACCTTGCTAGAACTGTAACATTATATTCTGCAGTCTCTCCGTCCTTCCCTATGCACGGTACGCATTGTTTGTACAGCATGCAAGAAACAATACTTTTCACTGTCTGCCAATCCATGTGACAATAATAAATCAAATCAAAATAACTTCCCGCTTTAACTTCTCCCACAACCAAAAATCTCTTGCTATGGTTATACTTCATTCTGTCGTTTTAATGTAGATATTCAGTTCTCCTGGAACCAATCTAAAGTGATTCCGATCTCTGGATAAATTACATCTGTTCCTTTCCACCCCCAGCCTTGCAGGTTTTAGTGCCAGAACTTCACATTGAAGGTTTTTCCTGGAGATTCTTCCTCTAACTCAAGCTAAGAAACTTTTCTAACCTCATTTTAAATCCTGCTGAATTTGGGCTTTTCAATCTCAGCGCTAGCTCCCACCTGCATTCCTACCTGGGGAATCGCAGAGTCTGACTGTCTTGAGCTGCTCTCTCTTTCTCTCTCTCTCGCTTTCACATCCCTTTAGGCTGAGCTGTCTGTGAAATTCAAGGATATCTTTTTGGAGAATCATGTAATGGTTTCCTCTGCGCCCTTCCGTTCTCAAAGCCCATCTCTATGACGTCATGATTAACATAGGCCTTGCAGTCAGGTAGAAATGACAATTAGCTATTTTTTAGCTCCCAACTCTATTCGATACTGGAAGTAAACTGTGAACAGTTTTGGTTCCCCTATCGCTGGGACGGTATACTAGGATTGGAGGCAGTCCAGCAACGCTTCACAAGGTTAATCCTGGGTGTGGAGGGATTTTCTTAGGAGGGCAGGGTTGGGCCTGTACCCACTGGAGTTTAGAAAGACGAGAGGCAACCTTATTGAGACATATATGATTCTCAAGGGGCTTGACAGGATGCTGAGGTGCTGTTTTCCCTTGTGGGAGAACGTAGGATCAGTCGGCATAATCTCAGAGTAAAGGGTTGGCCACTTAAAACAGAGATGAGGAGGAATTTGTTCTCTCAGAGCGTAGTGAATCTGTGGAATTTCTTTACTGCAGACAGCTGTCAAGCTGGGTCGTTAAGTTTGTTCGAGGCTGCGATAGACAGATTTTTAATCAGTGAGGGAATCAGGCAGGAAAGTGAAGTTGAGGATTATCATATCAAATCAGTCATGATCCCCAAACAGGCGCCGGAATGTGGCGACTAGGGACTTTTCACAGTAACTTCATTTGAAGCCTACTTGTGACAATAAGCAATTTTCATTTCATTTCGTGATCTCATTGAATGGTGGAG
Organism: Scyliorhinus canicula; assembly: GCF_902713615.1. Lineage (NCBI taxonomy): Eukaryota > Metazoa > Chordata > Chondrichthyes > Carcharhiniformes > Scyliorhinidae > Scyliorhinus > Scyliorhinus canicula. The sequence goes on along the minus strand of NC_052148.1, from coordinate 19,199,649 downwards.
CAGACTCAAAGGGCTGAATAGCCCACTTCTGCTCCTCCATCTTATGGTCTGATGGTCTAAATGGACAGTTCAAAGTATAACCATTTTACAGACTGACATTCTCCGTACCTTCCTGGGACTTTGGAAACCAATGGGCTGACCAGTGTAAACACAGATGCTGCTGGCCTTGTCACCAAACATGAACACCTACACATTCTTTCCAACAAAGCAACCCTTTGACCATCACACCACCCACACCTGTTGTCAGGCAGACTTTAGAACAGGTCATCCCTTCATTTTTGCCTAATATAGTCCCAAAGCATATAATCTTATAAACCTCAGAATTGTAGCATCACCTTATTTGATGCAGAGTGTGGATGTTGGTCAGCAGGGTACTAGGCACCTTGGCTGGGGTTTTCCCCAATGTTGGAAAAGGCTGGTGTCAGGCGGGAAAAGTGGCTTTGAAGCCTCCGATGGTATGGTGTAGCACTTAGAAAATAAATCTTCAAGTCATGGGTTTCAGGATTTATTTCTACCGGGACGGCCTCTGATTCCACCAACCCCACCCCCCACCCCCAGGAACTTCGCAGAGTGAGGATAGGGGGCCATTTTAAAGGCCGCACCAGCACAGAGCAAGCAAACCAGTCCACCCTGGAACCCCACCCCCCACCCCCTCCCCCAGGCACTTCCCTTGGACATAGCCCAGGCACTGCCCCTGGAACTACTCAGGCCCTGCCCCAACAATACCTGGGCATCCTATGGCGTGCCAGGGCCATACCTTGGCAGGGTTGGGTGCCCAGGCAGTGCAAGGGCTAGTCAGGAAGTGTCAGGAGTGCGCCTGGGTATGATCCTCTCTCCCCTGAGCGCTGCACTCAACTGAGCTTTCCATGGGAGTCAGCTCGCCAGGTGTACGCCTTCATGGACCAGCCGCCATGGATGGATTTTCTGATTGGGGGGAGGGGGATGATTCCAGTGGTGCGGCCTGATAATCATATGTTAGTGTACAAAAATGTTGGGTGAATTAATTATGATCAATGCTCGGGGGTTACAGGGATGGGGCAAGGGAGTGGGGCTGGGTAGGATGGCGTGAGGACTTAAGAGGGTCAGCGCAGACTTGATGGAACAAATGTCCTCCTTCTGTACTGTAAAGATTCAGTGAATTCTGAGGATATTCCCAAGGTTGAATGTCAGGAAGTGCCACTGATTGGGAGGGGGGGGGGAAGGAAGAGTCAATCATGCCACATTCATCCTTTGCACCAATGTAAAACCCAACTTTGCAGTCATAGAGTTTTACGGCATGGAAAGAGGCCCTTCAGCCCATCACGTCCCTGCCGACCTTCAGGCACCCAACTATTCTAATCCCGCTTTCCCGCACTTACATAGAACATACAGTGCAGAAGGAGGCCATTTGGCCCATTGAGTCTGCAGTGACCCACTTAAGCCCTCGCTTCCACCCTATCCCCGTAACCCAATAACCCCTCCTAACCTTTTTAGTCACTAAGGGCAATTTAGCATGGCCAATCCACCTAACCTGCACATCTTTGGACTGTGGGAGGAAACCGGAGCACCCGGAGGAAACCCACGCAGACATGGGGAGAGCGTGCAGACTCCGCACAGTCAGTGACTCAGCGGGGAATCGAACCTGGGACCCTGGCGCTGTGAAGTCACAGTGCTATCCACTTGTGCTACCGTGCTGCCCGCATGGTCCATAGCCATATTTTCTGCTCCCATCGCCGAACCCGATGGACACAGATGGGAGTGGATGTTCCTGGCTCTTGTCCTTCAATCTGATTTTATTACATAGGTGTGTAGGGACAGGCTCAATGAAATCAGACACCTCCGCTCCACTTTATCCACATTAATTCAGTATCCTTTCATAATTATCATTCAAGCAAGAAAGCCCAACAAATATTTATCGGATGGAAAAATAATAATGAAAGAATTGCACCTTTATTTGTAACTGCTTGATTTATTAAAATGGTGAAAGGAAGTTATTTAATGATGTGCTTGTTGTAATGAGACAGTTTGATTTGAATTTGTAAAACCTTTTAAATATTCGACTTTTGGGATTCATTCTGGTTTCCATAACCAATTTAATTTGTTTGCAGCCACGCAGCAACACTGAGGGCAGGAAATATCAGTATTGTGTTTATACCGGGGAGATTTGGAGAAAGAACAAAACATTGTTGAAGGGATCCAGACAATTTAAATCAGGAGAACCTGTAATTGGATTAAAGTTTCTCTCTCTGGATTTTGAAAGAAATAAGTATTGAGTCGTATCAATTCGCTACTACTTAATTCCTCAGTGCCAGGGAACTGGATGAACATCAATGCAGATACTGTCTGTAACGTAGGGTGCTGGGGGTGAGGGGTTACTGAGTGACAGTGTGAGGGAGCTGGATTAACATCAGTAGAGAGACAGTCAGTAACACAGGGTGCTGGGGGTGAGGGGTTACTGAGTGACAGTGTGAGGGAGCTGGATTAACATCAGTAGAGATACAGTCAGTAACACAGGGTGCTGGGGGAGAGGGGTTACTGAGTGACAGTGTGAGGGAGCTGGATTAACATCAATAGTGATACAGTCAGTAAGAGAGGGTGCTAGGGGAGAGGGGTTACTGAGTGACAGTGTGATGGAGCTGGATTAATATCAATAGAGATACGGTCAGTAACACAGGGTGCTGGGGAGAGGGGTTACTGAGTGACAGTGTGAGGGAGCTGGATTAACATCAATAGTGATACAGTCAGTAACAGAGGGTGCTAGGGGAGAGGGGTTACTGAGTGACAGTGTGAGGGAGCTGGATTAATATCAATAGAGATACGGTCAGTAACACAGGGTGCTGGGGTAGAGAGGTTACTGAGTGATAGTGTGAGGGAGCTGGATTAACATCAGTAGAGATACAGTCAATAACACAGGGTGCTGGGGGGAGAGGGGTTACTGAGTGACAGTGTGAGGGAGCTGGATTAACATCAGTAGAGATACAGTCAATAACACAGGGTGCTGGGGGAGAGGGGTTACTGAGTGACAGTGTGAGGGAGCTGGATTAACATCAGTAGAGATACAGTCAGTAACACAGGGTGCTGGGGGGAGAGGGGTTACTGAGTGACAGTGTGAGGGAGCTGGATTAACATCAATACAGATACAGTCAGTAACACAGTGTGCTGGGGTAGAGAGGTTACTGAGTGATAGTGTGAGTGAGCTTGATTAACATCAGTAGAGATCCATACGGTCAATAACATAGGGTGCTGGGGGGAGAGGGGTTACTGAGTGACAGTGTGAGGGAGCTGGATTAACATCAGTAGAGATACGGTCAATAACACAGTGTGCTGGGGAGAGGGGTTACTGAGTGACAGTGAGAGGGAGCTGGATTAACATCAATAGAGATACAGTCAGTAACACAGTGTGCTGGGGTAGAGGGGTTACTGAGTGACAGTGTGAGGAGCTGGATTAACATCAGTAGAGATACGGTCAGTAACACAGGGTGCTGGGGTAGAGAGGTTACTGAGTGATAGTGTGAGTGAGCTGGATTAACATCAATAGAGATACAGTCAATAACACAGGGTGCTGGGGGGAGAGGGGTTACTGAGTGACAGTGTGAGGGAGCTGGATTAACATCAATACAGATACAGTCAGTAACACAATGTGCTGGGGTAGAGAGGTTACTGAGTGATAGTGTGAGTGAGCTTGATTAACATCAGTAGAGATCCATACGGTCAATAACATAGGGTGCTGGGGGGAGAGGGGTTACTGAGTGACAGTGTGAGGGAGCTGGATTAACATCAGTAGAGATACGGTCAATAACACAGTGTGCTGGGGAGAGGGGTTACTGAGTGACAGTGAGAGGGAGCTGGATTAACATCAGTACAGATACAGTCAGTAACACAATGTGCTGGGGTAGAGAGGTTACTGAGTGATAGTGTGAATGAGCTTGATTAACATCAGTAGAGATCCATACGGTCAATAACATAGGGTGCTGGGGGGAGAGGGGTTACTGAGTGACAGTGAGAGGGAGCTGGATTAACATCAATAGAGATACAGTCAGTAACACAGTGTGCTGGGGTAGAGGGGTTACTGAGTGACAGTGTGAGGAGCTGGATTAACATCAGTAGAGATACGGTCAGTAACACAGGGTGCTGGGAGAGAGGGGTTACTGAGTGACAGTGTGAGGGTGCTGGATTAACATCAATAGAGATAGAGTCAGTAATACAAGATGCTGGGGTAGAGGGGTTACTGAGTATCAGTGTGAGGGAGCTGGATTAATATGAAATTAAAAAATGAAAATTGCTTATTGTCACGAGTATGCTTCAATGAAGTTACTGTGAAAAGCCCCTAGTCACCACATTCCGGCGCCTGTCCAGGGAGGCTGGTACGGTAATCGAAGCGTGCTGCTGGCCTGCTTGGTCTGCTTTAAAAGCCAGCGATTTAGCCGAGTGAGCTAAACCAGCCCCTCTACTGATCTTTACTGGATTAACATCAGTAGAGATCCAGTCAGTAAAACAGGCGCTGGGGGAAAGGAGTTACTGAGTGACAGTGTGAGGGAGCTGGATTAACATCAGTAGATGTATAGTCAGTAACATGGGGTGCTGGGGTAAATGGGTTATCAAGCGACAGTGTAAATTACCTTTGGGTTTTATCATGGAAGTTTTGAGATTTTTCAATGATAGTGTCCATTATATATCTGATTCTCGATGATCTTTTAAAGGAGCCTTTTGTTTAACCTCTCATCCAAAAAATGGCACCTCCTATGATACACCTCTCCCTCAGTATTGAATCATAGAATTTACAGTGCAGTAGGAAGCCATTCGGCCCATCGAGTCTGCACTGGCCTTTGGAAAGTGCACCCTACCTAAGCCTGCACCTCTACCATAACCCCACAACTCAGTAACCCCACTTAACGTTTTTGGACACTATGGGCAATTTAGCATGGCCAATCTTTGGACTGTGGGAGGAAACCGGAGCACCCGGAGGAAAGCCACGCAGACACAGGAAGAAAGTGCAGAGTCCGCACAGACAGTGACCCATGCCGGGAATCGAACCTGGGACCCTGGAGCTGTGAAGCAACTGTGCTAACCACAGTTCTACCGTGCTGCCATATTGCGCTGAGAAGGTCAGCCTAGATTTCATCGTCAAATATCAGGAGATCAAAATTATTTCCAATGTTCAAGTCCAAAACCATCGCTTTCAACGACCAATATAACCTCAACAAATATTTCCCTTTATATAGTAACATTAAGAATTGTAAAATACCCTTAAACCCTTCACAGGAACATTGTCAACAAAATATGACTCCAAGACACATAAGATATAAGGAGAAATGTTTGGTTAAAGGGGTAGATTTAGTTCTAAGTACTTCCAGCTGCACAAAGGCACAAGGCAGGTTGCCCACTGTCCCCGTTGCTGTTCCCCCGGCGACCGTACCATTGGCAATCGCCCTCAGAACGGTGAAAAACTAGAAGGGGGTCCAGAGAGGGGACAGAGAGCACAGAGTCTCAGTCTGTGTGGATGACCTGCTCCTCTACACCTCAGACCCACAAAGCAGCATGGAGGGCATCATGAAGCTCCTGAAGGAGTTTGGAGCCTTCTCGGGCTACAAACTCAACTTGAGCAAGAGTGAAATCCTTCCCAGTGAACCTGCAAGGGGGAGGGGCAGAGCTGGAGGGGAATGCCGTTTAAACAAGGCCAAAACAATTTCCGCTACTCAGGGATCCAAATTGCCAACAACTGGACACGGATCCACAAATGGAACCTGACCAGTCTGATGGAGGAAAGTAAAGAAGGGCCTGCAGAGGTGGCACACGCTCCCACTCTCCCTGGTGGGGAGGGTGCAGACAATCAAGGTGAACGTACTGCCCATGTTCTTCTTCCTGTCCAGATCCATCCCAATCTACATCTTCAAGGTCTTCTTTAACATAGTAGATAAAATGATCATGATGTTTGTGTGGGAGGGGGGAAAAAACCCCAAGGATCCCCAAAAAAGTCTTACAGAGAAAGCCTGGTCCTCCTAAATCTGCAATACTACCATTGGGGGCCACAGCGGAAAGAGTGAGAGGATGGGTAAGGGAGCTGAAAGCAGAATGGGTAAGGATGGAGGAGAGTTCCTGCACAGGGACGTCTCTCCGAGCCCTTGCCACAGAAACACTCCCACCCCTGCCAGCCAAGCACTTGCAAGCCCAATGATAATAGCCACGCTCCTGACATGGAACCGGTTACGACAACACTTCGGCCTGACCGAAATGTTCGCCTTGGCTTCCATCTGCAACAACCACAGGTTTGGGACAGCCACAGTGGACGCCACCTATAAGAGGTGGAGACAGGACAGGGGGGACATTTATACAGAGGACAGACTAGCTTCATCAGGGGATATGACGGATAGATTGCAACTGACCAAAAGGAATGAGTTCCGACACCTACAAATTGAAAACTTCCTCCGAAAGGAGACAACATCTTACGCACAGACGCCAAAACATTCAATGATAGAGGAACTTTTGGACACCGGTGACTTAGGAAGGGGGAACTGTGGGTGACTACTAGAAGAGGCACGTGCTCCTCTGGACGAGGCACGAGAAAAACGGAAGGAGGAGCTAGGAATAGAAATAGGGTGGGGACTCTGGCGTGAAGCTCTGAACAGGGCAAACTCCACCTCCGCATGCGCAAGGCTAAGCCTCATGTAGCTGAAAGTGGCGCAGAGAGTGCACCTAACCAGAACCTGAATCAGCAAGTTCTTCACAGAGGTGGAGGACAATTGTGAGCGGTGCCAGGGAGGCCCGGCCCACCACACCCACATGGTCTTGGCATGTCCCAGACTTGTCGGGTTCTGGACCGCCAATCAAAAACAACCACCTATCTATTCTAAACCCATTTTCCAGAGCCTTATATGCCTTGGCATTGCAAATACACATCTAAATACTTCTTAAATGTTATCAGGATCTCTGGCTTCACCACCCTTTCAGGCAGTGAGTTACAGACTCCCACCACCCTCCAGGTGAAAACGTTTTTCCTCACATCCCCTCTATACCTCCTGCCGCTTACCTTAAATTACTGCCCCCTGGTCATTGATCCTTCCACCAAGGGGAAACACTACTTCCTGTCTACTCTGTCTGTGCCCCTCATAATTTTATACATCTCAATCATGTACCCCCTCAGTCTCCTCTGCTCCAAGGAAAACAATCCCAGTCTATCCGGTCCCTCTTCATAGCTAAAACTCTCCTTCCCTGGTAAATCTCTGCACCCTTTCCAGTGCTATCTTGTCCATTCTCTGTGAGCCTCATCCTCAAATCATTCCATGCCTCCCCCGCTCACGCCACTGAACACGTGTTCCCATGCAATTTGTTCCTCTCATTCTGGCTTCCCGTGTTATCTCCCACCCGCACCCCCTTCCCCCAACCTACACCCTCGCTCCACAATTAATAGACCAACCTTAGGAGGGCTCAGGGTTGGCGACTGTAATTAAGGGTATTCTTGGAGGCTTGATCACATGGCTTGCACGCCCCCCCCCCCCCCCCCCCCCCCCCCCCCCCAAGGTCTCCAGCCATCAGTTGGGGAACATATCCATCTTTGTGACGCCGTGCCTCCTAACCCCAGTCGGAATGTGAAAAGACTGATCCGCGAATTGGGTGATGTTTGTCCGTCAGCTCTTGCTTTACCTCATTTTCGATATTTTTATATCTGGCAAAGCGAAATGTCCAAAGAAAATGACAAAAAAAAACAATTTTATTTATTGCCCTGATAATGCTTCTCCGGGGTCGCACAGGGCAGTGTCCAGCTGGAGATTGGTCTTCAGCTGCTGTAGACACCAGGCAAATCCTGGCGGGTTGACAACCCTTGCCCTAACCTCTCCCTAAATCCCTCAGCCTTTTTACTTCGCTATCTGTGACTTTACGATCATCTTAAAATACATATTTTCAATTAAGCCTGAGTCACTTCTCTTGTCCCATGGCTCAGCTCCTACTCAATTGCTATTGTTATGGGCAGCGTTTAGAGAACCCCAAAGTGTATCATGGAGTTCACCTGACCCACAAATTTTACTAGATTGTGGTATGGGGAGCACACGGCCCACTCTACAGGTGTGGTACAGCAGAAATGGAAAAGTATTTTTTAAAACAAAACAAAGTTTATTCTACGAACTCAAGTTATCCTTTTTGAAACATACAGTGAACATCTTAGCAACCATCAATTCAAATATAACCTCCAAAGAAAACAACACTAAGTAATGCTTACGCTGTCCTTTTAACATCCAGAGGACTTACAAAAGAAACACCTTTTAACAGAAGCACGTCAGGTTAAAGTCACTACTGAAAACATTTATAATTCTGAATTCACTGATTGAGAGATAGTTTTTTCATGGCAGAGATCAACAGTACAGCTGCTCTGTCTGGCTTCAGATCCCACACTGAAAATGAAACTAAAACACACCCTGCAGCAAACAGCCTAAAACAAAAGTAAAAAGCTGACAGACAGCTCAGCTCCACCCACTCTCTGACATCACTGCAATAGTAAACACCCATTTCTTAAAGGTACTCTCACTACAGATATTTATATACATACCCATTTATAAACACCCATATCTTAAAGATACTCTCACATTACCCTTTTTCTCTTGAAGTGTCTTGGGAAATCTTCTACATCAAAGTTTAAAAAAAAGGCTTGCATTTATCCAGTGTCTCTGGTGACCTCAGGATGACCCAGAGTGCTCCATAGCCAGTGAAGTGCTTTTGGAAGGGCAGCCATTGCTGGGAAGTAATGCAGTAACCCAAATTGCACCAAATCAGCTCCCACGAACAGCAAGGTGACAACAATCTGGTTTTCCCTGATATCGGTCGAGGGCTAAGTGTTGGCCAAGACGCCGGGAAGAATTCACCCGCGTTCCTTTGAAATCATACCACGGGATCGCTCGCATCCATTCGAGAAGGCAGGGTGGGGGCGGCCTAGGTCTTGTGCCCAAGCCTCTGGAGACCAGCTTGGATTTGCACCCTCTGGACTTGGAAGCGAGACTGCAGCCAATGGACCGTCTGACATTAAACGTGCTACATCTCCATAAGTTGGTGCTGTGAAGTGGCCCTGATGGAAACATTCATCCTTTAAAAGGTTAAGATGATAAAATTTCCTTTTTAAGGGCGTCTGATTATGAGATTGCCTTCTAGAAGTGTCCGCCTCAAGAGACTCCTTCTTCAATATTGCAAAACTGTTGGCGGTGGAATGAAAATGTGAAGTGTTCTAATGGAAAGACAGATGTTATCTCTTGTGACCTATTTCTTCCCGAAAGGTATGTAAACGCAACATCAATTCATGCTTCGAAAAGCCATGTACATAATTAAGAAACACGAAGGTTGATAATTACACCGGTATTAAGGAATTTCTCTGCACATTATCAATTTGCATAAAGAACAGGCCTGAAAAGAATTGAGGAAAGCTGAAGCAGTGGTAAAATCCATGAATAATCGCAGCTCCGGCATCATATCTCAAGAGACAACCTCTGGGTCAATGAATGCAACCAAATAAGCAGCATCAGCTTACATGTAATGGACGCACTATCCCAATGCATTTCACAATCAAATAAGCAATGGCTTTCTTCCCACACACATTTTGTTACCTCTGTTGTCCCTCAAAGATCCATTCTTTATTTCCCTCCTTTTCTGACCCGCATACTGTTATGGGCCAGGGTTTAGAGAACAGCAAAGTATATCGTGGCATTCACCTGACCCACAACTTTTTTTTGTAAACATTTTATTGAGGTATTTATGGTTTTATAACAGTAACAGAAGAAACAGTGTATAAACATAGTGCAAAAGCCGTCATCCTCCCTCACGGCTCCCACCTTTTCTAAACCCCTACTCTGCACTAAACTACCCCCACGGCGCGGCACACCACCCCCCCCCCCCCCCCCCTTCTGCTGACGGTTAATTTTCCCTGAAGAAGTCGACGAATGGCTGCCACCTCCGGACGAACCCTAACATTGACCCTCTCAAGGCGAACTTGATTTTCTCCAAGCAGAGAAAGCTAGCCATGTCCGATAGCCAGATCTCCGACTTCGGGGGCTTTGTGTCCCTCCAAGCTAGTAGTATCTGTCTCCGGGCTACCAGAGAAGCAAAGGCCAGACCGTCTGCCTCTTTCTCCTCCTGGAATTCCGGATCTTCCGACACTCCGAAAATAGTCACCACTGGACTCGGCGCCGCCCTTGTTTTCAATACTTTGGACATGACGTCCGCAAACCCCTGCTAGAATCCCCTGAGCTTCGGGCATGCCCAGAACATGTGGACATGGTTCGCTGGTCCTCCCGCACATCTTGCCCACCTGTCTTCCACCCCAAAGAACCTGCTCCTCCGGGCCATTGTCATGTGAGCCTGCTGAACAACCTGAAACTGTATCAGGCTGAGCCTGGCACATGTTGTGGACGCCTTGACTCTGCTCAACGTATCCGCCCAGAGACCATTCGCGAACCCTCCACCTAACTCCTCTTCCCATTTGTGTTTCAACTCCTCGGTCTGTGTTTCCTCTGACCCCAAAAGCTCCTTATAAATGTCTGAAACCCTCCCTTCTCCCACCCACACTCTGCAAACTACTCTATCCTATATTCCCCTTGGTGGTAGGAGCGGGAAGGTTGAGACCTGCCTGCATTTGAAGTCTCGTGCCTGCAGGTACATAAATTCACCCCCCCCCCCACCCATCACCCCCCCCACCCCCCCACCATCCATGTCCTAATCATGTCTTAACCCATGTCCTAACAGCACTGGCTGTTTAGCACTGGGCTAAATCGCTGGCTTTGAAAGCAGACCAAGCAGGCCAGCAGCACGGTTCAATTCCCGTAACAGCCTCTCCGAACAGGCGCTGGAATGTGGCGACTAGGGGCTTTTCACAGTAACTTCATTTGAAGCCTAGTCGTGACAATAAGCGATTTTCATTTTTCATCATGGCTATGTTCGCCATGTAATAATTCCGAAATATTTAGTAATTATAACTTTAGTAATAATTACTAAAGTTCGGGAGTGCCAGCCTGCTCTCCCCCTGGCTGCGCTCTAACATCCCCTTTTTAACTTGCGGGGACTTACCCGCCCATACAAAGCCCGATATCACCTTGTTGACCCATTTAAAAAAGGACCGAGGAATAAAGATGAGGAGACACTGAAACACAAACAGGAATCTCGGGGGAACCGTCATTTTCACTGTCTGTATCCTCCCAGCCAGTGACAACGGGAGCATGTCCCACCTCCGAAAATCCTCCTTCATTTGATCCACTAGTCGGGCCAGATTAAGCTTGTACAGCCGTTCCCATTCCCGCGCCACCTGGATGCCTAGGTACCAAACTCTTCCCTCTACCACTCTAAATGGCAGTTCCCCCAATTGCCTCCTGCTCCTTGCCTGGATCGCGAACATCTCGCTTTTCCCCATGTTCAATTTATAACCCGGAAACCAGCCAAAATCCCCCAGAATCCTCATAATTTCTTCCATCCCTTCCAGTGGGTCCAACACATATAAGAGTAGATCGAGACTCTGTGTTCCACCCCTCCCCGGACCAGTCCCTTCCAGCCCTTTGAGGCTCTCAAAGCAATTGCCAGCGGTTCTATGGCCAGTGCGATCAACAGCGGGGAAAGGAGGCATCCCTGCCTCATCCCCCGGTGCAGCCTAAAATAGCCCGATGTCAGCCTGTTTATCCGAACACTCGCCACGGGCGCCTGATACAGCAGCCTGACCCAGTCAATGAAGCCACGCCTAAATCCAAACCACCCCAATACCTCCCACAGATAATCCCATTCCACCCGGCCTTCTCTGCGTCCATTGCCACCACTGCCTCTACATCCCTACCCTCTGGGGGCATCATGATAACATTCAACAGCCTTCTTACATTGGCCGCCGACTGTCTCCCCTTAACAAATCCCATCTGGCCCTTCCCAATCACGTCCGGGACGCAGTCCTCATTCCTTGCGGGCAATATCTTAGCCAACAATTTGGCGTCTACATTTAGCAGGGAGATCAGTCTGTAGGACCCGCATAGCTCCGGGTCCATATCCCGCTACAGGATCAATGAGATAGTGGCCTGTAACATCGTCGGGGGCAGCTCTCCTCTCCCCCTTCCCTCATTAAATGTCAAGAACAAAGAACAAAGAAAAGTACAGCACAGGAACAGGCCCTTCAGCCCTCCAAGCCTGAGCTGACTATGCTGCCCATCTAAACTGATGTCCTCATCAGCAGTGACCCCAGCAACCCAGAGAACTTTTTGTGAAACTCCATGGGGTACCCATCCGGTCCTGGGGCTTTATCCGACTGCATGGCCTTCAGTCGATCTGCTACCTCTTCCAACCCGCTGACCCACAACTTTTAATAGATTTTGGTTATGGGGGGCACAAGGGCTCACTTTCCAGGTGTGATGCAACAGAGACCTTCAGTATGTTTAAACAAAAACAATGTTATTCTATGAATTCAGTTAACACTTTATAAACACACAGTAAACAGTTTATCAACTACCAACACTGATAATCCCCACAGATACAATACTCTATATGTAACCCTTAATAACTTTCCTAACAACATCCATCAGTCAAAAAACCCTATTTAACAAAGACAGCAGGTTTGAAATCTCTCCAGAAAGCAGGTATCACTTTTAAATTATCAAATGATCTGAACATCTTTTTAACATACAGAGAGAGAGAGAGAGAGAGACTCCAACATCCTTGTAGTCTGAATACAGCTTTCAACTGAAAACAAAACTAAAACATACAGTAGCTCCCATCTGAAAATGAAAGTAAAAGACAGAATCACATTCTAGCTCCACCCACACAATTACATCACTGCAGCTATTTGATAAATACCCATTTCTTAAAGATACACTCCCATGACAATACTGCCCTCGGCAATATTATCGGGAAAATATTTTTACATGTACATTAACGACACTCCGCTCTAACTCATTGCTCCTTCTCGTGGCACCTCCAGGGCCCTTAAACTTCCAGAAAGCTTATCCAACATCCAGAACTGGATGAGCAGACATTTCCTCCAAATAAATATTGGAAGGCTGAGGCCATTGGCTTCAGGCCCCACACAAAACTCCATTCCCTCGCCACCAACTCCATCCCCCCTCTGACAACTGTCTGAGACTTAATCAGACTGTTCAATGTCTCTGTGTTATATCTGACCTTGCAATGGACTTCTGACCACGTATCTGCATAGACACTAAGGCCACCTATTTCCACTTCTGTTACGTGGTCCACCTCCTCATCTATTCAGATTGTCTGAGGCCAGGAGGAGTGTGAAACAAGTGAGGATCAGCATAAAGCAGCCCGGGTTCACTGTGAAGCATGCTGCAGGAGTCTGAAGTCGGTTAGGATCACCATGAAGCAGATAAGGAGTGTGAGGCAGGTCAGGAGGAGTGTGAAGCAGACTGAGATCACTGTGAATCTGAATAGGATTGCTGTAAAGTGGACTGGGAAAAGTGTGAAGCAGGCGAGGATCACTGGGAAGAGAGCAGAAGGAATATGAAGCAAGCCAGAATCACTGTGGAGCAGATTCTTTGTTTCCTGACAGTACAGAAGGAGGCCATTCGGCCCAATGAGTCTGCACCGACCCTCTGAAAGAGGACCGTACCAAGGCCCACTTCCCACCCGATCCCAGTAACCCCACCTAACCTGCACATCTTTGGACACTAAGTGGCAATTTTTAGCCCGGCCAATCTTTGGACTGTGGGAGGAAATCAGAGCACCCGGAGGAAACCCACACAGACACTGGGAGAATGTGCAAACTCCACCCAGACTACCACTAAAAGGCTGGAATTGAACACGGGTCCCTGCTGCTGCGAGGCAGCAGTGCTAATCACTGTGCGACTGTGTCGCCCTATGGGAGATTGGAGGAATGTGAAGAAGGTCAGGATCACTGTGAAACAGACCCGGAGGAATGTGAAGCATCTTTTTCAGTCATAAGGCCAGAAGTGGGGATGTTCGCTGATGACTGCACAATGTTCAGCACCATTCATGACTCCTCGTGAAGAAGCATGTGTCCAAACGCATCAAGACCTGGACAACATTTAGGCTTGCCAGACAAGTGACAAGCACTATTCGTGCCACACTAGTGCCAGGCAATGACCATCTCCTACTGACCATCACCCCATGATATTCACTGGCATTACCATCGCTGGACCCCCGCAATCAACATCTTACCAGTTACCAGAAACTGAACTGGACTAGTCATATAAATAGTGTGGCTACAAAAGCAGGTCAGAGGCCAGGAATCCTGCATGGACATTCTCCAGGAGATTCCCCAGATCTGTGTCTCCAAATCGTAGGGACGTTTGTCTTGGCATCATGGCTGGGAGCTGGATGGGGTTGGCTGTGCAAGAGCTATTTAAGTGCGGCTCGACCTTGTTCGTGGGGGACTGGCGAGCGGGGTCCCGGAGAATTGGCTTGCGAGCCTTCATTTGCAGTGGGAAGCCCTTGGGGCCTCCTTAAGTGAACCAATTAACGTTGTACGCTGTATTGCAGTGACAGTATCGCCAGGCCATTCATCGGGAAGCTTGCGGCAGTTTCCGTTCACTACTTAGAAATCTTTCCAAAGAATTGCGCCTACGAGGGCAGGAATATTAAGTAGGGTCAGCATGAGATGAAAACAAATAAAGATAGGAAAGGAAAGATGTGGCAATATTGATTAAGGAGAACATTACAATGCTGGAGAAAAGAATGTCCAGGAGGAGTCAAGGACAGAATCTATTTGAATCGAGCTCAGTTCAAAACAAAGTATGAAAAAAAAATGAAATGAAATGAAAATCGCTTATTGTCACAAGTAGGCTTCAATGAAGTTACTGTGAAAAGCCCCTAGTCGCCACATTCTGGCAAGGCTGGTACAGGAATTGAACCGTGCTGCTGGCCTGCTTTAAATGCCAGCGATTTAGCTGAGTGAGCTAAACCATCCCCTGTCTATCAGGCACCAACTGGTGGGAAGATGTTAAGGAACAGAATTAGAGAAGTGGCAGAATTGTAGAGTAGTTACAATAGGCAACTTTCATTATCCAAATATAGACTTGGGTAGTGGTTGTATAAAGGGCAGAGAGAGGCAAAGGTTCATAGCGTGTGTTCAGGAAAACTTTCTTTTTATTAATTCTTTCAAGGGATGTGGGCAGCACTGACTTCAGCCCGAAGACTCCAATTGTTTTTAAAGCTGGTTTTTCAGGTCTGTAGCTGCTCAGGCCGGAGGACAACAAGAAACCCTGTTTTGCGCAAAGGGCCAGTGTCACCCACCCTCCCCCAGCCTCTGGTGTTTGACACAGTCTGCACCCCCCACCTCTCCCTGGCCCTGATTGTATCCCTGTACCCCACTGTGTGCAGGCAATCATACCTAAATATCATGTGAAGCTTTGTGACCAATGATTGTTTCCCTTTGAAAATGTTGGAATGTCATTACCAATAAGATCTTGCCCAGTCTCAGGAAGTAATTAATTATTCAACTTATATTATGAGACCTATGTCAGAACAGTTATGTTTCATCATATAAACCAATTAACATTGATTCCCTTAATGTCCTTGGGAACTAGTAATAATGTTACTGATGATGTATGGTAGTGACTTATAGCATTTTCCTTTCTAATTACACTGCACAGTGTTGCTTCACTGTGACAAAATATATATCAGCTTGTTGCTAAATAAATGGAAGCACCAAAGACTCACACACAGGTCGGCTAAAAGCGAGCAGAACAGAAAGATGGTCCCGTATGCCTTGAAGGTCACATTAGTGAATGTTTAAAATGCAAGAGCTAATCCGACACATGGGCGGCGTGGTAGCACAGTGGTTAGCACTGTTGCTTCACAGCGCCAGGGACCCGGGTTCGATTCCTGGCTTGGGTCATTGTCTGTGCGGAATCTGCATGTTCTCCCCGTGTCTGCGTTGGTTTCCTCCTGTTTCGTCACAAAAGTCCCAAGAAGATGTGTTGTTAAGTGAATTGAACATTCTGAATTATCCCTCTGTTTACCCAAACAGGCGCCGGAATGTGGTGACCAGGGGCTTTTCACAGTAACTTTATTGCAGTGTTAATGTAAGCCTACTTGTGACACTAATAAAGATTATTATTATTATTATTATTATTAATAAAAGCAAATGTTTGATATGTTATGGACAGAAGGGGAGTTAATTTAAAAAGCCCTAATTTCTCTCCTCACCACCCATCTGTCAACAGAAAGGCTTTTTTGATTTGCTATCTCCTTTATATTCAATGGCATATTTCCCAATCTTTCAATTTTGGTGTGATCCAATTTCTATTAATTACCCCACAGCAAACTCAGGATAGGATGAACTCAGAGGGTTAGTTTATTTGCACACCCTCAAAACCACAGAGGAGGGAAGCAAAGTTGCCTCCTTTGTATTCATACTGCAAAAGAGCGATAGAGAAAATAAGGATCTACAGTGCAGAGACCACAGAGGAAAGAAATATTGTTTCACATGGGTTCCAGAATCATACCCCAAGGAAGTATTCTGTGACAGAGGTTGGCAGGTTGAAAACCGATGCTGTATAATTCACCTTTCCAGTGTTGATGAGAGAGGCATGCAGAGATAGGCATGCAGTCTTGTAGTACAGAACCTCCAGCTGGTGATAGAAAAGGCAGGGGTTTGGCGATGAGAGGGATTAAGAAAAATTTCAGAGAAGCACAAGTAAGTTAGAAAAATGCGCAGAGGGGTGTCAGATGCACTTTATTGTGGATAAATATAAAGTGACCCATTTTGACAAAGAATGGGAGGATTCACGTAATGGGAAGACACTGACAGGTGAGGAAGAACAGAAAGATCTAAGGGTCCAAATATCAAATTCACTGCAAGTGAGAATTCAAGTACATGAAGCTAGCAAGAGGTCCAGCAGAATTTAACATTTGAAACAGCAGGATAAGCCAAAAGATTGAAGAAGAAAGGATGAATTAATTGATTATGCCACAGGTAATATACTGACTACTTTTTGGTGTCCGAGTGTATAAAAAGAGGAAAATGCCTTCCACAGCTACCAGATGTGTCAAAGCAGTCCACAGCTCATGTTGTGCTTTTGAAGCGTATTCACAATTGTAATTTAGAAATTCAGCAGCCATTTTGAACACAGCTGTGTTGAGGGATAAATATTATGGGGGACCCCGCTAGCCAAAAAATTAAGGCCCTCGAGTGGAATTTAAATGCACAACCTTGCAACTCAGAGACTGTAGTCACAGCTGGCACAAAGGACACGGTAATGATAAAAAGCGCAAAGTGGGATTCACCAAGATGATGCTAGGATTGGGATATTACAATTATGAGGACATTTGAGCACACAGAGTAAAGTTTTTAAACTGTAAAGCACCTTGATAGATTCATCGAACCATTACAGAAACACTCTAGTGCAGAAGGAGGCCATTTGGCCCATCGATTCTGCACCGACCCTCTGAAAGAGCGCCCTAATCAGGTTCCAGCCCTATCCCTACAACCTCATAACCTCACATAATCAGCACATCCCTGGACAACAATGGACAATTTTGCGTGGTCAATCCACCTAACCTGCACATCTTTGGAATGTGGGAGGAAACCGGAGCACCCGGAGGAATCCCAGGCAGACACGGGGAGAAAGTGCAAACTCCACACAGACAGTCACGCACGGCCAGTATGGAACCCAGGTCCCTGACGCTGTGAGGCAGCAGTGCCAACCTCTGTGCCACCATGTCGCCCCTGGCAAGATTGTACAGGGAAAGATCATTTCCCCTAATTTGGGAGCCTGCAATGAGGGATTACCTATTTAACTAGGAGCTTGAAGAAAGGCGTTAAAATAAATTGCTTAAAACAAAGATCACTGAAGCTTGGAATGTTTCGAGACAAGGAATTGCAGAAGCAGAGACTATTGCATTTTTTTGAGACAACGTTCCCAGCAGAGAAAGATACAGGGACTTGAACGAGGCAATGTGATAGTTTTAGATTCCTGTTGTGAACCATTGCCACAAACACAATGGAGCAAATAGCCTCATTCAATGGTGTAAACTTCTACGCTTCAATAATCATACACGCATAACTGTCAAGGAAGCATAAAGCATAAGAATCTGCATGAAGAGAAAATGAACACTTAGCATAACAAATCCATTCTTGCTTTAGTAGATCATCCTTTTACTCGCTATTCATTGTCTGGGTTTGGGTATCATTGACAAGTACAGAATTCATTGCCCACCCCCATAACTTTATACAATTGAGAGGCTAGCTGGGTCGCTTTGAAGTGAGGTTGGGGGTCAACCTTAATGGTGAGGCACTGGAATGCCATGTCTGCCAGCTCTGACATGGACAGCAGATCCCCTTCCCTAACAGCCAAGAGAAGTCGGGTATTTCAGATAATCTAATAGCTCTAACACCGCATTTTGATCCATGAAATAAGGGAACGAATGTTTGTGAGTCATTTCAACTCCCGAGGCCTTTATTGATGTTAACAGGACCTGTTTGCGGGAGCCCCCACCCCCATCTTTGCACAGGCAATTTTCACCAGTAAGGTGAATAAGGGATAAGGGTGCGGGTCGCAAATCTATGCCCTGAATTCCCAACCTGGACCTGCTTCATTATGGGATATCTCATACCTCACCGCAATATTCAAGGACATGAGGTTCACTCAGAGAAGCCAAATGCAGAATTGGGAACATTGTGAAAGGTTTGAAAGGTCTTACCCCTGCCCCCTCCATCCCCTGTGTTCACGTCCTTCCTGCAATCCACTTCTGGTTCTTGGTCAATAAAGGCAAATATCCCATACGCCTTTGTGACCACCTTATTGACCGGTCCTGCTTCCTGTTGTCTTCAGAGATTAGTATGACAAGCGCCCCAATACCCCTGGATTCCCCGCTACAGTTTTCAGTATCCTCCCATTTACTATGTATTCCCTTGTATAAAAGCAAAATACTGCAGATGCTGGAAATCTGAAATTACACCATAAGATGGTGGAAATATTCAGCAAAGTTATTTCCCTGTCCAAAGATGCAGCCTGATCTGTGAGGTATTTCCAGCATTTACTTCTTTGATTCCTGACGCTGAGTCGGTTTTGGGTCCAACTTGCCACTTTCCCTTGGTATCTATTATAACCCCCACGCGACCCACAGGGACGACCTGCTCCCTGTGAACCGCGTGGTATATGAGCTCCCCACTGAGAGGCAGAGGCCCATCAGCAGGTGATGCGCGATCAATAACCACAGAAACGAAGGAGTAGTCCAAATTGAAGGCTTTAATCTACAAGTTTCCCCAGCAGCTTGGGTACAGAAAGAACAATGGCTGCTGGGAAACATGGGTTCTTATACTCCGCCTCACTGGGCGGAGCTACTTTCGTCTTGACCAATGAGAAAGCAACACTTGGGCCAATGAGCAGCGAGCCTTCTCCACCAATAGCAGCTCACACTCCCTCTAGTACCTCTAATCATACTACCACAGCAGGATAGTTAACTCAGGATCTTAGAAGCCGGCCCAGTTAGGAGACGAGCTGCAGAGTGGTCCCAGCTGGGACTGGGGCTGTTCCTTGTCGATACTTTACTTTAGTAAAGTATTAACTCTCCTCTCCTCTGTGACTGTGAAAGAATCCACAAACTTTTAGTTTGCTGATCTGTCTGCCATGTGGGACCTTGCCAAAATGGTAGACTACAGCAAGCGCGGTACCCTCATCGGCCCTCCTTGTTACCTCCTCAGGAAACTCCATCAAATTAGGCAGATGTGACGTGCCTGGGAGGTTTGCTGGAAACAGCTGGAGCCTTCGCAGGGGAATTAGGTAACTCCTCGAAGCCAAAAAGTATTGCAAATACACTGGGGAAGAGCAGAGAAGTGGGAATAACCGCATTGCTCTTAGAAAGTGCCAGCACAGACCCGATGGGCTGAACGTCCTTCTGTGCTGTACTGTTCCACGACTCTATTTTTATGAGATACAAGGTGGGGAACCGGGTTGGGCAGCGAACCTGAGTTCTTAGTGTCTGGTCTCGGTGCTTTGAGGAGCGATGTGAGCGAATTTCTGTTGGTGACGGGGGAGGGGGCAAGGCGGGGAAGAGGAGTGAGGTGGAGCGGGAAAATGAGGAAATGAGAAACCTATTGTTAAAGCGAAAGCAATAACGGAAGGCAAAAAGACTGCAGTCGCTGATCAGTCTGCATGTAAATGAGCTTCCGAGACGGATTGTGAGTGTCATCGAACAAACATCTCAGGTCCTTTTAGAAATAAGGAAAATGAAGAGGTATATTTAAATTCAAATGAAACATCATGTTGTTAATGGATTTTTCAAGCACTATCTTTGAGTAATGAAATTCTTCTGATGGCATCAGTCGCCTGAATGTACAAAAACCCAAGTGTTAATCCCTAGAGTTGATTCAGGAGCCGGAAGAGAGGATGGAGCTGATCAGTGATTTTATTTTCTCTCATAATAACCTGATGGGCAAAGGGAAAGCCTGATACTTGCACGTGTAACACTGAAGGAATCAAACGATGTTCAACGACAGGCAGTCGAGAGGGATTTGCCGGCATGTTCATAAGAAACCCAGAGAAGGCAAGAATGAGAACTGACTTCGGGCCAAATAAGCTCATCCTCCAAACATCTTTTTCTCCCATTATGGTACCCAGTACTAAGTGAAACTGCATTGTCAAAGATCAATGTGACATTAATAATAATGGCTTGTTGTCACAAGTAGGCTTTAATGAAGTTACTGTGAAAAGCCCCTAGTCTCCACATTCCGACGCCTGTTTGGGGACGCTGGTACGGGAATTGAACCCGCGCTGCTGGCCTTGTCTGCATTACAAGCTAGCTGTTTAGTCCACTGTGCTGAACCAGCCCCAAATAATCGCTTATTGTCACAAGTAGGCTTCAATGAAGTTACTGTGAAAAGCCCCTAGTCGCCACATTCCGGCGTCTGTTTGGGGAGGCTGGTACGGGAATTGAATCCGCACTGCTGTCGTTGTTCTGTATTACAAGGCAGCTCTTTAGTCCACTGTGCTAAACCAGCCCATAGGCAGGATCTGGAGAGTGTTGACTGAGCGGGGCTGTTTGAGGAAAAATCAACATGTGGGAGGCTTTCAAATGTCAGTTGATTAGAATTCAGGACTGGCATGTACCTGTGAGGATGAACGATAAGGGTGGCAAGTATCGGGAACCCTGGATAATGAGGGATATTAGGAACCTTGTCAAAACGATAAAGGAAACATTTGTCAGGTCTAAAAGGCTCCGGACAGATGAAGCCCTTGAAGAATATAAAGCAACTAGGAAGGAACTTAAGATAGGAGTTAGAAAGGGTAAAGGGGAGACTTCCGGTTGCGGCTATGCGGAGCTAAGCCGCATGTTCGGCAGCTCCCGCTACAAATTGACTTTGGGGCTCTTTTCAGGGCCCCCAACAGAGCTTTTTCGACGATTCCCGGCCTGGGAAGGGGTCTGCAGTAGATCCCCAGGGTTCTATGGTCCGGACCAGGAGTGGGGTGAGCAGAAAAGCGATGGCAGCACCCCTGGAAAAGCGGGGGATGGGAAACAAAATGGCGGCCGGCGGAGGCCTCGAGGAGTTGAGGCAGTGGGCGCAGGAGCAGCAGGCGACTCTTCTGCGATGCTTCCAGGAGCTTAACGTGGAGCTGCTGGAGTCGCTGAAGGCTACCACCAGAGAACTGATGGAGACTCAGACAGCCCAGGGGGCCGCAATCCGGGAGCTGCAGCAGCAGGCCTCCAAAAGGGAGGATGAGGCCGCGGCCATCGCGGGGAAGGTGGAGATGCACGAGGCGCCCAATAAAAAGTGGCAGGAGCGGTTCGAGGAGCTGGACAACCGGTCGAGGCGGAGGAATTTACGGATCCTGGGCCTCACGGAGGGGCTGGAGGGGTCGGACCTGGCGGCCTATGTGGTCGTTATGCTGAACTCGTTGATGGGAACTGGGTCCTTCTAGGGGCCCCTGGAGTTGGAGGGGGCCCGCAGAATACTGGCTAGGAGGCCCATGCCGAATGAGCCGCCGCGGGCGGTGTTGATGCGGTTTCACCGGTTCGTTGACCGGGAGTGCATGCTCCGGTGGGCCAAGAGGGAGCAGAGCAGCAAGTGGGAGAACACGGAGGTGCGGATCTTCCAGGACTGGAGTGCGGAGGTGGCTAAGTGGAGGGCCGGGTTCAACTGGACGAAGGCGGTGCTCCATAGACGGAGTGTGAAGTTTGGCATGTTGCAGCCGGCGCGTCTGTGGGTCACCTACAGGGACCGTCACCATTATTTTGAGTCCCCGGAGGAGGCGTGGGCCTTTGTGCAGGCCGAGAAACTGGACTCAAACTGAGGGCCAAGGATGGGGGTTTTGTATGAAAATGTAACTGTGTTTAATTTTTTCTCTGGCGGGGGGGGGTTCTCTGTTTAATGCAGGATGTGTGTTGGCTTCAGGGTGGGTGGGGCGATGTCTTTATGTCTTTTTGTATGGGTCTGGTGGACGGGTTCGGGCAGGGAGGTAAACTGGGAGTGCGGGGAGCTGGTGGTGGGGACTGACAATGGGAATTGCCTTAGAGGAGGCGGGGTTGGGCTGCGGGATGATGTGGGGCGGGGTCAGGGCTGAGAAGCGCGGGCCTTTGCTGGTTGTTATTTTCCCGCGCAAGAGCGGTGGGGGGGGGGGAGGAGGTCCAGTTGATGGGCGCGAAGGAGGAGGAGTAGTCCCACATGGGGAGGGGTCGGTGGTGTGGCAGGAATCGCCGGGGTCAGCAGAAGTTAGCTGGTCCACGGAAGTGCTGCGGAGGGAGGGGCCTGGCTAGGAGGGGTCCTAGCCCGGGGGGGGGAGGGGGGGGGGGTACCGAGTTGCTGCTGAAATGGCCAGGAAGGAGCTGGAGTATGCAGGGGGTCCGGGGGGGGGGGAGTTGCCACCGTGGGGTACAGGCCGAGCGGGGGACGCTGGCCAGTGGCGGGCAGGGGATGGGTTATGGCTAGTCGGCAGGGGAGGGGGGAAGGGAGCCCTCTGATCCGGCTGATAACCTGGAATGTGAGGGGGCTGAACGGGCCGGTCAAGCGGGCCCGGGTGTTTGCGCACTTGAAGGGGCTGAAGGCGGATATGGCCATGCTCCAAGGGACACACCTGAAAGTGGCGGACCAGGTTCGACTGAGGAAGGGGTGGGTGGGCCAAGTATTTAATTCAGGGCTGGATGAGAAGAATCAGGGGGTGGCGATCCTGGTGAGAAAGAGGGTGTCGTTTGAGACGTGAAATGTGGTGGCTGACAGTGGCGGGAGGTATGTGATGGTGAGTGGTAAGCTGCAGGGGGAGCGGGTGGTGTTGGTGAATGTTTACGCCCCAAACTGGGACGATGCGGGGTTTATGTGACGCATGTTGGGCCGCATTCCGGACCTGGAGGGGGGGGCCTGATATGGGGCGGGGACTTCAACACGGTGCTGGATCCCCCATTGGACCGATCCAGGTCCCGGACGGGTAGGAGGCCGGCGGCGGCTAAGGTGTTGAGGGGGTTTATGGATCAGATGGGAGGGGTGGGTCCCTGGAGGTTTGCGAGGCCAAGGGCCAGGGAGTACTCGTTTTTCTCCCACGTGCATAAGGCCTATTCTAGGATTGATTTTTTTGTCCTGAGCAGGGGGCTGGTTTCGAGGGTGGAGGATGCTGAATACTCTGCCATTGCCATTTCGAATCATGCCCTGCACTGGGTGGATCTCGGGCTGGGGGAGGAGAGGGACCAGCGTCCGCTCTGGTGCTTGGAGGTGGGGCTGCTGGCAGACGAGGAGGTGGCCGGGAGGGTTCGGGGGTGTATTAAGAGGTACCTTGAGGCCAACGATAACGGGGAGGTCCGAGTGGGGACGGTCTGGGAGGCATTGAAGGCGGTGATTAGAGGGGAGTTGATTTCCATCCAAACCCATAGGGAGAGGGGGGAGCAGAGGGAGAGGGAGAGATTGGTAGGGGAGATGGTGAGGGTGGATAGGAGATATGCGGAGGCTCCGGAGGAGGGATTGCTGGGGGAGCGGCATAGCCTTCAGGCCAGTTTCTATCTACTGACCACCAGAAAGGCGGAAGCTCAGTGGAGGAAAGCACAGGGGGCGGTGTATGAATATGGGGAGAAGGCGAGCAGGATGCTAGCTCCGAAAGCGAGACGCGGCCAGGGAGATTGGGGGAGTGACGGATAGAGTTGGGAAGGTGGTGCGGAGGGGGGTAGACGTTAATGGGGTCTTTAGGGACTTTTATGGGGAACTGTACTGGTCTGAACCCCCGGTGGAGGGGGGTGGAATGGGGCGCTTCTTGGACAAGCTGCGATTTCCGAGGGTGGAGGAGGGGCAGGTGGAGGGACTGGGGACGCCGATTGAGCTGGAGGAGCTGGTTAAAGGGATAGGGAGCATGAAGTCGGGGAAGGCGCCGGGGCTGGATGGGTTTCCGGCTGAATTTTATAAAATGTATGCGGACCTGTTGGGCCCCCTGTTGGTCCGGACCGTTAACGAGGCAAGGGAGTGGGGGGCTTTGCCCCCAACTATGTCACGGGCACTGATTTCCTTGATCCTTAAGCGGGACAAGGACCCTCTGCAGTGTGGGTCATATAGGCCGATCTCGCTGCTAAACGTGAACGCCAAGCTGCTGGCAAAGATCTTAGCCACAAGAATAGAGGATTGTGTTCACGAGGACCAGACGGGGTTTGTTGAGGGAAGGCAGTTGAATACCAACATACGAAGGCTCCTCAATGTCATTATGATGCCGGCTGTGGAAGGGGAGGCGGAGATAGTGGTGGCATTAGATGCGGAGAAGGCCTTTGATAGGGTTGAGTGGGGGTATCTGTGGGAGGTGTTGGAGAGGTTTGGGTTTGGGGAGGGTTTGTCCGGTGGGTGAGGTTGCTTTATGAGGCCCCGATGGCGAGTGTAGCCACGAATAGGAGGAGGTCGGAGTACTTTGGGCTGTACCGGGGGACGAGACAGGGGTGTCCCCTGTCCCCCTTGCTCTTTGCGTTGGCAATTGAGCCCCTGGCCATGGCGTAGAGGGAGTCAGGGAACTGGAGGGGCCTGGTGCGGGGTCGGGAGGAGCATCGAGTGTCGCTTTATGCGGACGACCTATTGCTGTATGTGGCGGACCCGGTGGGGGGGATGCCGGAGGTGATGAGGATTCTCAGCGAATTTGGGGGCTTCTCTGGGTATAAGCTCAATCAAGGATATGGTACCGCTATCACTGGCGGGTAGGGTGCAGTCCGTCAAGGTGACGGTGCTCCCGAGGATTTTGTTCCTGTTCCAGTGCCTTCCAATCCTTATTCCGAAGGCCTTTTTTAGGAGAGTTAACAGGAGTATTACGGGATTTGTGTGGGCACATGGGACTCCGAGGGTGAGAAGGGTTCCTTGGAACGGGGCAGGGATGGGGGGGCTGGCGCTGCCCAACCTCTGTCGGTACTATTGGGCTGCCAACGCAGCGATGGTGCGTAAGTGGGTAATGGACGGGGAAGGGGTAGCATGGAAGAGGATGGAGATGGCGTCCTGTGTGGGCACGTGCCTGGAGGTGCTGGTAACGGCGCCGTTGCCGCTCCCTCCTATGAGGTATACCACGAGCCCGGTGGTGGCGGCTCCCCTCAAAATTTGGGGGTAATGGAGACGGCATAGGGGAAAGGTGGGGGGCTCGATGGAGTCCCCGATACGGGGGAACCACCGGTTTGTTCTAGGGAGCATCAATGGCGGATTTCTGGGCTGGCACAGGGTAGGTATTAGGAGGTTGAGGGACCTGTTTGTGGATGGGAGGTTCGCGAGCCTGGGGGAGTTAGAGGGGAAGTTTGGGCTCCCCCGGGGAACATGTTTAGGTACATGCAGGTTAGGGCGTTTGCCAGGCGGCAGGTGGAGGGGTTCCCCTTGCTGCCCCCACGTGGGGTACGGGACAGGGTGCTCTCGGGAGTGTGGGTTGGAGGAGGGAGGATTTCGGACATATACCGCGTAATGCAGGAGGTAGATAGGCCTTGGTGGAGGAGCTCAAGGGTAAATGGGAAGAGGAGCTGGGTGAGGAGATTGAGGAGGGGACGTGGGCGGATGCCCTGGAAAGGGTGAATTCCTCCTCTTCCTGTGCAAGGCTCAGCCTCATACAGTTCAAGGTGCTGCATAGGGCCCACATGACTGGGACAAGGATGAGTAGGTTTTTTGGGGGCGAGGACAGTTGTGCTAGGTGCTCGGGGATCCCAACGAATCACGCCCATATGTTTTGGGCATGCCCAGCGCTGGGGGAATTTTGGAAGGGGGTAGCAAGGACGGTGTCGAGGGTGGTGGGATCCAGGGTCAAGCCAGGCTGGGGACTCGCAATTTTTGGGGTTGCAGTGGAGCCGGGAGTGCAGGAGGCGAAAGAGGCCGGTGGTCTGGCCTTTACGTCCCTAGTAGCCCGGCGGAGGTTCTTGCTTCAATGGAAGGATGCGAGGTCCCCAAGCGCGGAGGCCTGGATCAATGATATGGCGGGGTTCATCAAATTGGAGAAGGTGAAATTTGCCCTGAGGGGATCAGTACAGGGGTTCTTTAGGCGGTGGCAGCCTTTCCTGGACTTCCTGGCGGAACGGTAGGGAAATAGGCCGGCAGCAGCAGCAGCTCGGGGGGAGGGGTGGGGTGGGGGATTGGGTTTGGTGGGAGGGAGAAGAGTGTACATGGGTTTGTGGGATGTGGCGGGTGTTATCTCTTTCCTTTCTGTTGTTTGCCTTTTTTTTTCTTTTTTTTTCAATTTAGTAGTTGCTTTTGTAGGGGGGTGGGTGTTGTTCTTGGGTCTTTACAATGGTTATTCTGTTAATATTGTTTTGTTTATATTGGATTGGATTGGATTGGATTGGATTTGTTTATTGTCACGTGTACCGAGGTACAGTGAAAAGTATTTTTCTGCAAGCCGCTCAACAGATCATTCAGTACATGGGAAGAAAAGGGAATTAAACAGAATTCAAGAAAATACATGAGAATACATAACAGGGCAACACAATATATACAATGTACTACATAAGCATTGGCATCAGATGAAGCAGACATGGGTGTAGTGTTAATGAGGTCAGTCCATAAGAGGGTCATTTAGGAGTCTGGTGACAGTGGAGAAGAAGCTGTTTTTGAGTCTGTTCGTCCGTGTTCTCAGACTTCTGAATCTCCTGCCCGATGGAAGAAGTTGGAAAAGTGAGTAAGCCGGGTGGGAGGGATCCTTGATTATGCTGCCTGCTTTCCCCCGGCAGCGGGAGGTGTAGATGGAATCAATGGATGGGAGGCAGGTTTGTGTGATGGACTGGGCGGTATTCACGACTCTCTGAAGTTCCTTGCGGTCCTGGGCCGAGCAGTTGCCATACCAGGCTGTGATGCAGCCCGATAGGATGCTCTCTATAGTGCATCTGTAAAAGTTGGTAAGGGTTAATGTGGACATGCCAAATTTCCTTAGTTTCCTGAGGAAGTAAAGGCGCTGTTGTGCTTTCTTGGTGATAGCGTCGACATGAGTGGACCAGGATAGATTTTTGGTGACGTGCACCCCTAGGAATTTGAAACTGCTCACCATCTCTACCTCGGCTCCGTTGATGCTGACAGGGGTGTGTACAGTACTTTGCTTCCTGAAGTCGATGACCAGCTCTTTAGTTTTGCTGGCATTAAGGGAGAGATTGTTGTCGCTGCACCACTCCACTAGGTTCTCTATCTCCCTCCTGTATTCGGACTCGTCGTTATTCGAGATCCGGCCCACTATGGTCGTGTCGTCAGCAAACTTGTAGATGGAGTTGGAACCAAGTTTTGCCATGCAGTCGTGTGTGTACAGGGAGTAGAGTAGGGGGCTAAGTACGCAGCCTTGCGGGGCACCGGTATTGAGGACTATTGTGGAGGAGGTGTTGGTGTTCATTCTTACTGACTGTGGTCTGTTGGTCAGAAAGTCAAGGATCCAGTTGCAGAGTGGAGAGCCAAGTCCTAGGTTTTGGAGCTTTGATATGAGCTTGGCTGGGATTATGGTGTTGAAGGTGGAGCTCTAGTCAATAAATAGGAGTCTGATGTAGGAGTCCTTGTTTTCGAGATGCTCTAGGGATGAGTGTAGGGCCAGGGAAATGGCGTCTGATGTGGACCGGTTGCGACTGTATGCGAATTGAAGTGGGTCAAGGCGTTCCGGGAGTATTTTGTGAAAACCTTAATAAAAATTATTTTTAAAAAAAATAAATGTCATTGGCAAACAGGATTAAGGAAAGTCCTAAGGTGTTTTATAGATATGTAAAGAGCAAGAGGGTAACCAGAGAAAGGGTTGGTCCATTCAAGGATATTGGAGAGAATCAATGTATGGAACCAGAGGAAGTGGGAGAGATACTAAATGAATACTTTGCCTCAGTTTTCACCCAAGAGAATGACTCGGTGGATGAGGAGTCTTGGGTAGAGTGTGAAGATATTCTGAGTCATGTTGATATTAATAAAGAGGAGGTGTTGTGCATCTGAAAAAGCATCAAAGTAGATAAGTCCCCAAGGCCTGATGGGATCTACCCCAGAATACTGAGTAGCTAATGGTGCTCCATTGTTTAAGAAGGGCAGCAGGAAAATTCCAGGAAATTATAGGCCGGTGAGCCTTCCGTCAAAAGTCGGGAAATTATTGGAAAAGATTCTTAGAGATAGGATTTATTCACATTTGGAAACAAATGGACTTATTAGTGATGGACAGCATGGTTTTGTGAAGGGGAGGTCGTGCCTCACTAATTTGATCGAGTTTTTTGAGGAAGTGACAAAGTTGATAGATGAAGGAAAGGCAGTAGATGTTGTACACGTGGACTTCACTAAAGCCTTTGACAAGGTACCTCATGAGAGACTGGTACAAAAGATGAAGTCACATGGGATCAGAGGAGAGCTGGAAAGTTGGATACAGAACTGGCTTGGACACAGAAGACAGAGGGTAGCAGTAGAAGGCTGCTTTTCTGAATGGAAAGCTGTGACGAGCATTGTTCCACAGGGATCAGTTCTGGGGCCTTTGTTGTTTGCGGTGTATATAAATGATTTGGAAGAAAATGTAGCTGCTCTGATTAGTAAGTTCGCAGACGACACAAAAATTGGTGGAGTTGCGGATTATGAAGAGGATTGTCAGAGGATGCATCAGCATATAAACTGGGTGGAGTCTTGGGCGGAGAAATAGCAGATGGAATTTAATCCGGACAAGTGTGAGGTAATACACTTTGGAAGGTCCAATGCATGTAGGAATTACACAGTAAATTGTAGAACTCTTGCGAGTACTGACAGGCAGAGAGATCATGTCCACCGATCACTGAAAGTGGCAATGCATGTGGATAAGGTGGTCAAGAAGGCATACGGCATGCTGGCCTTCATCGGTCGGGGCATTGAATATAAAAATTGGCAAGTCATGTTGCAGCTGTGCAGGACCTTAGTTAGGCCTCATTTGGAATATTATGTACAATTCTGGTCACCACACTACCAGAAGGAAGTGGATGCTTTGGAGATGGTACAGAAGTAGTTTACTAGGATGTTGCCTGGTATTTAGAACAGTACAGTACAGAACAGGTCCTTCGGCCCTCGATGTTGTGCCAAGCAATGATCACCCTACTCAAACTCACGTATCCACCCTATACCCGTAACCCAACAACTCCCCCTTAACCTTACTTTTTAGGACACTACGGGCAATTTAGCATGGCCAATCCACCTAACCCGCACATCTTTGGACTGTGGGAGGAAACCGGAGCACCCGGAGGAAACCCACGCACACACGGGGAGGACGTGCAGACTCCACACAGACAGTGACCCAGCCGGGAATCGAACCTGGGACCCTGGAGCTGTGAAGCATTGATGCTAACCACTATGCTACAGTGCTCCCATTAGCTATGAGGAGAGGTTAGATAAACTCAGTCTGTTCTCACTGAGAGGTGACCTGATAGAGGTCTACAAGATTATGAGTGGCATGGACAGAGTGGATAGTCGGACGCCCTTTCCTCGGACAGGAGAGTCAAGTACTAGGGGACACAGGTTTAAAGTGCGTGGGGAAAAGTTTAGAACTGATGTGCGAGGCAAGTCTTTTAACCAGGGGCCGGTTTAGCTCACTGGGCTAAATCGCTGACTTTTAAAGCAGGCCAGCAGCACAGTTCGATTCCCGTACCAGCCTCCCCGGACAGGTGCCAGAATGTGGCGACTAGGGGCTTTTCACAGTACCTTCATTGAAGCCAACTCGTGACAATAAGCAATTTTCATTTCATTTCAAAAAGTACTTCATAGGCTGTAAAGTGCTTTGAGTGTCTAAGGGTCCTGATGAGCTCGATATAAACGCAAGTCATTCTTTGCTTAAAATTATGCTGGAATTTAGGTAGGATAGTAATGGGGAAAAAAATTTCCACTCGTGTATGTCCAGAATGATTTAAGGTAATATATAATGGGGGGGGGGGCATAAGCCCAGGGAGTCACCATGCTCAGTGGTGGGGGTGGCACCTCCATCGGCAAGCTTCTTACAACATCAGGCGTCCCCCACTCATCCCCCCATACCCACAATGTCTGCCCCCTGTGGTTGCTCCTGCCCAACTGGCCTGTCCATCAGTACATACCCCCTGCCCCTGTTGCTCCTCTGTCCATGCTCACAGGCCTCACTCCCTTCCCCGCCCGAGCTCCCCCACACTGAGCTGGCCACGGATTCTGGGCATTGACTCTGGTGGAATCCACAGTGCAGCGACGACAGAGCTGCCGGCCAACCTGATTGTCCAGCAGCTCTCTGAGGCAGGACTTCCTCCCGAGGGAAGGCCAGGAAGTACTGGTTCTCCAGCCGATCGACGCTCCGTGGAGGCGCTCCCAGCTGACCATTCGCTTGGCAGGGTGGGAAATCCCGCTGTCTGGCGAGGTAAAGTGCTGAACATTTTCTTGACACAGAAATTGGTGAAAATATGGAATATGCTGCTGCGTGAAACGTCAATGCATTGAAAGAGTGGCTTCGTGCACAGGTGTGGGAAATGGTCACAACAGGTGTGCAGATGCAAGACTGGAAGAGACAATGAGTGAGAGGGGGTTGAGTGGAGCTTAAATACCAGTTTATAGCATTTTGGCTGAATGGCCTGTTATTTAAATGCGGTTTCTATGTAACTCCTTGTAAAAAGGATACTAATTAGGTCTGGAGGGTAAACACCAACACAGATACTGACTCTACATATTAATCTTGTGGTTCTTCTCAGAAGAGTTTGAAAGCTCCCTTGTGCCTCGTTAGTTGAAGCTCAGGAGGGCGTCACAGGGACAGTGTATAACCTACAAGATACACTTCTTTGAGGGATCTTGGGGTGTTTTACTCCATGAATAGTGCTAAATGCGCATTGTTGATCTTGTTTGAACATCCCACCTAACCACACACCGCTCTGCTGTTCTCGTCCTTTCAGAATAAGGTCTTCATTTACCGCGGGAAGGAATACGAACGGAGGGAGGATTTTGAACAGATGCTCCTCACGCAGTTCCCGAATATGGAGTTGATGAAAACAACGTCGTCCCCTGGAGACGAGATCAAGAACTCTGCCGGACAATGTATCCTTTGCGCCTGAGGGCCTCGGATGAGTAGATGTACACCGAGGGCCAAAGGTTGGAGAGAAGGTGGGGTGGATGAGTGGGGCTTGTGGGAATGTGTGATAACGTGTCAATAAATCAACTCTTCCAACTTTAAATGATTGCCGTCCTTGGACTCCCAAATAACTTTCTGTCTCCTTCTCGGCTTCTCACCACTTGGAAAATGATGCAATCTTCCCTGGATCCAAAATGGATGACCACGTGCTTGCCCACGATGAACTCAATCTGTCATCGTTTTTGCCCCCTCGCTTAATCTGTGTTTATCCCTCTTAACCTATCTGTCCCTCCTAATCTGGAGACTTGGATATAATAAGTGGGCAGCACGGTAGCACAGTGGGTGGCACTGTGGCTTCACAGCGCCAGGGTCCCAGGTTCGATTCACGGCTTGGGTCACTGTCTGTGTGGAGTCTGCACATTCTCCCCGTGTCTGCGTGGGTTTCCTCCGGGTGCTCCGGTTTCCTCCCACAAGTCCTGGAAGACGTGCTGTTAGATAATTTGGACACTCTGAATTCTCCACCCGAACAGGCGCCAGAATGAGGCGACTAGGGGCTTTTCACAGTAACTTCATTGCAGTGTTAATGTAAACCTCCTTGTGACAATAAAGATTATTTAAAAAATTATTCTTTATTATTGTCACAGGTAGGCTTACATTAACACTGCAATGAAGTTACTGTGAAAAGCCCCTCGTCGCCACATTCCAGCGCCTGTTCGGGTACAGAGGGAGAATTCAGAATGTCCAATTCACCTAACAGCACGTCTTTCAGGACTTGTGGGAGGAAACCGGAGCACCCGGAGGAAACCCACACAGACACGGGGAGAACGTGCAGACTCCGCACAGACAGTGACCCAAGCCGGGAAACATCCAAGTCATTTATTAAAATTGTGCAAGGTTGGGGCACAAGAGTAGATCCCTGAGGAATACTGCTTGTCACATTGTGCCCTTTGTCCCCACTCTCTGTCATCTCCTTTTCAACTAATTTTTCAACCTGAGTCAAACGATTAGATCCATTCCTGTGCCAGGAATCACATATATTCTGGGTGTCCACGTAGAATGATACAGGGGCCAAGGAGGCTCTTCTGCCCATCGTGTCACTGCTGGCCTTTTTGTAGAGCTATCCAGTGAGTCTTACTCCTCTGCTCGCTCCACATAGTGCTATGGTTCACTTTTCCCTTCAAGTATAAGTCCTTTTTGACAGTTCCTGTCTGATCTGCCTCCCACCAGTGCATTCCAGATCACAAAAAGGCGTGAAAAAAGGTTTCCTCGTGTCACGTCCGGGTCTTTTGCCAATCGCCTTAAATCTGTGTCTTCTGTTTATCGACCCCACTGCCACTGGCTGCAGTTTCTCCTCAGTTGCTGCCTGATATGGAGAACAACCAGAGAATCTCCACAACGAAGGAGCTGTTGGCTTTCTCCCATTCCCATCAGTGTAGCCATGACAATACTGCCCTCTTGTGTTCTCTTCCTTTACTGCACCCCCCATCACACAGGCGTTCAGTGCTTCACGGTGCAGCCAATCCTGGCTGAGCAGCAGCAGTTTCGCAATAAGAATGTCCCGGAACAGATCGTGGGGTAAGTTACCTCGTCATTGCAGTCGGCTCGTTATTAAGTGCAACATATGAAAATTATTATTTGGAGATGCAGGCATTGGACTGGGGTGAGCACAATAAGAGGCCTCACAACACCAGATTAAAGTCCAACAGGTTTGATTTGAATCACTAGCTTTCGGAGCACAGCTCCTTCCTCAGGTGAATGAAGAGATGGGTTCCAGAAACATACAAATAGACAAAGTCAAAGATGCAATATGATACTTGTAATGCAAGTCTTTGCAGGTAATTAAGTCTACAAGTCCAGGTGGAGCAACTAGAGAGATGGATAATCACAGGTTAAAGAGGTGTGAATTGTCTCAAGCCAGGACAGTTGATAGGAATTTGCAAGCCCAGGCCAGATGGTGGGAGATGAATGTAATGCAACATGAATCCCAGGTCCCGGTTGAGGCCGCACTCATGTATGCGGAACTTGGCTATAGGTTTCAGCTCAGCGATTCTGCGTTGTCACGCATCCTGAAGGCCGCCTTGGAGAACGCTTACCTGAAGATCAGAGGCTGAATGCCCTTGACAGCTGAATTGTTCCCCGACTGGAAGGGATTGTCGCGCGATGTCCGTTCATCCGTTGTCGCAGCGTCTGCATGGTCTCGCCAGTGTACCACGCTTCGGGACATCCTTTCCTGCAGCGTATGAGGTAGACAATGTTGGCCGAGTCGCATGAGTATGTACCATGTATCTGATGGGTGGTGTTCTCACGTGTAATGCTGGTACCCATGTCGATGATCTGGCACGTCTTGCAGAGATTGCCCTGGCAGGGTTGTGTGGTGTTGTGGTCGCTGTTCTGAAGGCTGGGTAGTTAGCTGCAAACAATGGTTTGTTTGAAGTTGCGCGGTTGTTTGAAGGCAAGAAGAGGGGGTGTGGGGATGACCTTGGCAAGATGTTCATTTTCATCGATGACACGTTGAAGGCTGCGAAGAAGATGTTGTAGTTTCTCCGCTCCGGGGAAATACTGGACGATGAAGGCTACTCTGTCGGTTGTGTCCCGTGTTTGTCTTCTGAGGAGATCGGCGCGGTGTTTTGCTGTGACGCGTTGGAACTGTCAATCGATGAGTCGAGCGCCATATCCTGTTCATACGAGGGCATCTTTCAGACATCTGTAGATGTCTGTTATGCTCCTCCTCATCTGAGCAGATCCTGTATATACGGAGGGCTTGCCCATAGGGGATGGGCTTCTTCAATGCGTTTCAGATGGAAGCTGGGGAAGTGGAGCATCGTGAGGTTATCCATGAGCTTGCGGTAAAGCAAAGTGCTGATGTGACCGTCCTTGATGGAGATGAATGTGTCGAAGAATGCAACCGATTTTGGAGAGTAGTCCATGGTGAGTCTGACAGTGGGATGGAACTTATTGATGTCATCGTGTAGTCGTTTCAGTGATTCTTCGCCATGGGTCCAAAGGAAAAAAATGTCATCGATGTATCTGGTGTATAACGTCGGTCGAAGGTCCTGGTCGGTGAGAAGGTCTTGTTCAAACTTGTGCATGAAGATGTTGGCATATTGAGGTGCGAATTTGATCCCAATGGCTGTTCCATGTGTCTGGATGAAGAACTATTGTCGGGTGGGGCCGTTTTAACTCAGTTGGCTGAACAGCTGATTGGTGATGTGGAGAGAGGTTAACAGCACGGGTTGATATCCCGTACCGGCTGAGGCTGTTCATGAAGGCCCCGCCTTCTAAACCGTGCCCCTTGTCTGAGGTGAGGTGACCCTCAGGTTAAATCACGACCAGCCAGCTCTCCCCCCTCAAAGGGGAAAGCAGCCAATGGTCATCTGGAACGATGTCGACTTTACTGCATAATAATAGTGATAGCCTTTGACCTTTCTGGGTGTAGGTTTCCATCAATCTCATTGGTTTGCACATGTCTGAGGCACATGATTACTCTGCATATGTGGGTAGGACTGCTACGATCGGTCACACAGAAACATTTACAATGGCGTTTTGAGAGAGACCTGCCCTCACCCAGTAGTATCCCAGGGAAAATTGGCAATTTATAATTGAGGGGGGGGGGGGGGGGGGGGGGGGGGGGCAGGTGGGTAATATTTAAAGTGAAAACTCCAAATCCTTGTGATTTATTTTTCTTTATTCTTTCATGAGATGTGGGCATTGCTGGCAGAGGCCAGAGCCTGTTGACCATTTCTAATTGCCCTCGAAATGAGTGGTTTGCAAGGTCACTACAAAAGGCTGAAGACATTACGACGGGTCTGGAGCCACATGCAAGACAGAGAGATTTCCTTCCCGTCAAATTGGACTGGAAATATTGGCGGAATTTTCCGGCCTCCCAGTCGTGTGTTGCCCAGTGGTGGGAGGCGGCGCACGGTCCGCTGATGGTGAGGTTCTCTGCACTCGCTGCTGTCAAGGGGAATTCTCATTGAAACCACCCTTCGCCACCAGGAAACCTGTGGGCTGGGGTAGGCTCTCGGTGGGACCCGGGAATCCCACCGCCAGCGAACAACCGGAGAATTGCGGCCATTAGCTCGCTTTGCGGATACTGCCGCACCTGCTGAGATTTTCCAGCATTTTGTTTTCAGACATTCTTCCTTAATGGCCGTTAGCCAACTAGATGGGTTTTTATCACAGTTAACAATAGTTTGATGCTTACCTTCACTGAGACTATCTTTCAATTCCAGATTTTTTAATTTAATTTAAATTTCAACAGCTGTTGTGCTGGGATTTCAAATCATTTTTTAAAATTTATTTTACGGGATGTGGACGTCGCTGGCTCGGCCAGCATTTATTGCCCATTCCTAATTGCCCTTCAGAAGGTGGTGGTGAGCTTCCTTCTTGAACCGCTGCAGTCTCTGTGGCGTAGGTACAACCCGCTCTGTTGTTCGAGAGGGATTGACCCAGCGAGAGTTAAGGAACGGCGATGCATTTCCAAGTCAGGAAATTTGGATTTGGAGGGAACTTCTAGGTGGTGGGGTTCCCATGTTTCTGCTGCCCTTGTCCTTCTAGATGGTAGTGCTCATGAGTTTAGAAGGTGCCACTACAGTAGGTTGCCACCTCATTTTTTGGTATGCCTGGTGTTGCTCCTGGCATAACCCCCTGCACTGTTCATTAAGGTTGCACATTGTGGTTGAGTACAATTCTGCTGCTGCTGATGGCCCACAGCACCTCATGGATCCCAATCTTGAGTTGCTAGATCAGTTCAAAGCCTAACCCATTTAGCACGGTTGTAGTGCCACAAAATACAATGTAAAGAAGGGAGTTTGTCTCCACAAGGACTGTGCGGTGGTCACTTCTACCGATACTATCATGGACAGATGCATCTGTGGCGCGCAGATTGGTGAGGATGTATGTTTTTCCCTCTTGTTGGTTCCCTCACCACCTGCTGCAGTCCCAGTCCAGCAGCTATGTCCTTTAGGACCCGGCCAGCTCGGTCTGTGGTGGTACTACTGTGGAGCCACTCTTGGTGATGGGCATTGAAGTCCCCCACCCTCAGTCCTCCCCCCAAATGGTGTTCAACATGGAGGAGTACTGATTCATCAGCTGATGGGGGAAAATTCATGGTAATCAGCAGGCGGTTTCCTTGCCCATGTTTGACCTGATTCACGGGGTCCGGAGCCGATGTTGAGGACTCTCAGGGCAACTCCCTCCTGACTGTATCCCACTGGGCCACCACCTCTGTTGAGTCTCTCCTGCCGGTGAGATAGGACATACTCAGGAATGATGCTGGTGGTTCAGGGATATTATGTTCCCAGAGCATTAGCCTGGACCTCTGAATTACAGGTCCAGCGACATTACCACCACACCACTATCAATCCCATGGGACATAGGAGTCAGAATATGCTCCTATCTGGAGAACCAGCATAGTTGAAGTTCAAGAGGAAGATGGCACTCCAGCGCAATGACTTTAGTGAAATGAATCCAATGTTAATGGTTTCTATGCTTCTCTGGAAGCACCTCCACATTCATCCCTTTCTCCTTCAGCACACTGGGGTAAAAGAGAAGGCAAATCCTGCCTGTTGTAATGTTATCTTCTGCTGTGCTTCACCATTCTCTTTTCCAATATTCAATCAGAATTGATGTCACCCTACGTTGGTGAGGCCGCACCTGTATTGTCTTCAGTTTTGGTCACCTTGCTTTAGGAAAGATGTTATTAAACTGGAGAGAGTGCAGAAGAGATTTACAAGGATGTTGCCAGGACTCAAGGGACTGAGTTCTAGGCAGAGATTGAACAGGCTTGGACTTTTGTCTTTGGAGCGTAGGAGACTGAGGGGTGATCTTATAGAGGTGTATAAGACCATGAGAGGCATGGATCGGGTGAATGCACTCAGTCTTTTTCCCAGGGTTGAGGAGTTGAGAACTAGAGGCCATAAGATGGGAAAGAATAAATGGGAACCTCAGGAGCAACTTTTTTACAGAGAGGGTGGTTTGTATGTGGAATGAGCTGCCGGAGGAAGTGGTTGACGCAGGGACATAGACAACATTTAAAAGGCATTTGATCAGAGACATGGATAGGAAAGGTTTAGAGGGATATGGGCCAAATGCAGGGAAATGGGGTTAGCTTGGATTGAGTTTTTGCTTGGCAAGGACCAGTTTGGGCCGTAGGACCTGTCTCTGTGACATAGATTCTATTATTCTATCAAGTGAGCTGGCCCTGTAATCTCTCATGCATTGAGTCCAAGCTGCTGTGCACATTATAGTTTGTCGCTATGAATAGCAACGGTAGACGTTTCCATTTTCTTTCCATCACATGAGGGCAGCACGGTAGCATTGTGGATAGCACAATGGCTTCACAGCTCCAGGGTCCCAGGTTCAATTCCGGCTTGGGTCACTGTCTGTGCGGAGTCTGCACATCCTCCCCGTGTGTGCGTGGGTTTCCTCCGGGTGCTCTGGTTTCCTCCCACAGTCCAAAGATGTGCAGGTTAGGTGGATTGGCCATGATAAATTGTCCTTAGTGTCCAAAATTGCCCTTAGTGTTGGGTGGGGTTGCTGGGTTATGGGGATAGGGTGGAGGTGTTGACCTTGGGTGGGGTGCTCTTTCCAAGAGCCGGTGCAGACTCGGTGGGCCGAGTGGCCTCCTTCTGCACTGTAAATTCTATGAAACTATGAAATGAAAATGACAGCCATGTCATCACATGGTCGACCAGGAATCTCTTCCCACTCCTACCGCCTGCAATTGGGAACGTGAGAAGTATTTGCAGCTTGATCCTCAATCTGTTTGGCCGTACTATGAACCCGTCTTCCTTGGCCATCAAGTCCTGGGGTGGGATTTGAACCCAGAGCTTCTGACTCAGAGGCAGGGCTGCTGCGCGCTGCATCACAGGATCGTGGGCAGTGAGGAAGCACAACTCAGCTTCGGGGTGGGATCTTCAGGAGCATCCTCGACATTCCTCTAACGACTTTTTTTGTCCCTTTCCACCCATCAGCTTCTTCAAGGCTAATAATGTTCTGAAGTTCAGCTACTCCAGACCAATCAGAAGAGGACCAAAGGATCCTGAGAATGAATTTGCTGTAAGTGCTTCTTTATCCATTATCTCTGAATCAGAACCTGCTGTAATCCATTACAGCCACTGATTATTTGCATTGCACTTAATCTGATGGAAGCTTTCTCAGCTGCCTCTGTCTAGCTATTGTCTATCCTTCAGTCAATTCAAGGAAACACTTGCATTTATATAGCTCATTTCCTGATCTCCGATTATCTCAAAGTGCTTTATTGCCGCCAAAGTCCTTTTGAAGTGTAGTCCACCGCTGTCATGCAAGGTACCCGGCATCCAATGTGTGCAGAGCACGATCCCACAACAATCAATGTGATAATGATCAGTGCTGCTGATTAAAGGATAAATGTTGGCCGTGAGAAGGAGCTCCTTTATCCTTCTACAAAATGACTGATGTTCGCCTGAGACGGCACACTGGGCTTTGGCTTAACTCACTCAGAAATTCACTGGAAACACCAGCCTGAAATATGCACTCAAATGTCTGGAGTGACTGTGGTCATTATCCCAGTCTATCTGGCCCAGAACCCTAATGTATTATGCATCAGTCAGTAAGTAAGTAAGTCCTTGCGCAGTGGTTAGCATTGCTGCCTCACAGCGCTGAGGTCCCAGGTGTGATCCCGGCTCTGGGTCACTGACCATGTGGAGTTTGCACGTTCTCTCTGTGTTTGCATGGGTTTCGCCCCCACAACCCAAAGATGTGCACGGTAGGTAGATTGGCCATGCTAAATTGGCCACGATAGGGGCTGGTTTAGCACAGGGCTAAATAGCTGGCTTTTAAAGCAGACCACGGCGGGCCAGCAGCGCGGGTTCAATTACTGTACCAGCCTCCCCGAACAGGCGCCGGAATGTGGCGACTAGGGGCTTTTCACAGTAACTTCATTGAAGCCTACTTGTGACAATAAGCGATTTTCATTTCATTTCATTTCATTTTTTCAATTGTCCCTTAATTGGAAAAAATGAATTGGGTACTCTGAATTTATAATTAAAAAATAAGTAAGTCCTTAACCTTTTTGGCAGTTTGATATCTGACACTTCATCAGAAGAAAGAAATGGGATGTGACTGTTTTTTAAGCCAAGTCTTTATTGACAGTTGTGGGATCTTACTGTGCTCAAGTTGACCGGCGTATTTCTTGCATTGAAACAGGGAACTTTTTAAATTTGTTGATACCAATGCAGCACTTGATGCCCAACTCTCATTGTCCTTGAGAAGGTGCTGGTTTTTTTAAGTAATCTTCGCACCCACACTGCTTTTTTTATCCTTTGGTAAATAGCGAGGGGGAAGTGGTGGAATGACCCCCCTCCCCCGCCAACCCCAACTCCCACCGCACCCACCCTCCCAACCCCCACCCCTCCCACCCCACCCAACCCACCCTCCCCCCCCCACCCCCCCCCCCCCCCCCACCCTCCCCCCCACCCCACCCCACCCCACCCACCCTCCCACCCCACCCCACCCACCCTCCCTCACCCCCCCCCCCCCCCCCCGCGCTGATTTTCAGCCCGTTAAAACACATAGAACACTCCTTCCATGGCCAACAAGTCCTGGCGTTGGACTCGAACCTTGGAGGTGCTGGTCCAGCAATAGCGATGCTACCACGGAACCACAAGGCCTCCTAAGATGGTGGTGAGCGGCCATCTTGAATCGCTGCCATTCACCAGGTATGGAAATACCCACAGCGCTGTTCGGGGGAATTTTGACCCAACGAAAACAAAAGGGCAGTGTTATATTTCCAATTAAGGATGGTATGTGTGACTTGGGGGGGAACGCGCAGGAGGTGGTGTTTCCATGTGCCCACTTGTCCTCTGTCTTAGGTAGTTGCGGTCAAGGGTCAGAAAGATGCGGTTGAAGGAGCCTTGGCGAGTTGCTGCGGTACATCCTGTAACGAGTTCATAATTCCCTCGAGTTTAGAATAATAAGAGGTTATTCGAGGGAAACATCTAAAACTCTGAGAGGAATCGACAGGCCAAATGCTAGGAACGTGTTTCCCTGCTAGGGAAGTCAAGGACTAGAAATCACCTCAGAACGAGGGGTCAGCCATTTGGTCTGAGAGGAAGAGAAATACTTCCACTCGGGGAGGTGTGAATCTTTTGGAATTATCCATCCCAGAAAACTCTGGATGCTCAGTCACTGAGTATATTCGAGGCAGAGATTTTTGGATACGAAGGGAATCAAGGGACTTGGGAACCGGATGGAAAGTGGAATTGAAGTCGAAGATGTTAAGGAGTGGAGGGGGATTAATTTAAAACAGCTCTGATTCCTCCTCTCACGACTGTCTGTAAACAGAAAGGTATTTTTGATGTCCCTCTTTAAAAGAGGCCATGTATTTTCCCCAACCAATCAGCTTTGGACTGATCCAATCCTCTATAAATAACCCCCACAGCAAACTCAAGATAGGGTAAAATTAGAGGGTTGGTTTATTTTACACACACAAAAAATGCGGGAAAGGGGTTCACAGTGTATCCCCTCCTCTTTTGCAGTTGTACAATAAAAGTGGGACAAGGGAAAGAAAGAGTTACTGGGTAAGGACCACAACCACGTGAGAATAATAAGCCCAGAGTCCAGAATCAAATGGTGTATTCCTTCAGAGAGTTTAGCCGTCTATGACTGATGTGGGGTAATCCACTTTTGCAGTACCACTGACTTCCACAAAGGGAGAAGCACGCAGAGATGAATTAGTCGCACAGCACCTGGGACAGAAGTTCAGACATCCCAGCCGAAAACAGTGTAGATAAGGGCCAGGCAATCTAACCCTTGTCAGA
Source organism: Scyliorhinus canicula (assembly GCF_902713615.1). Classification (NCBI taxonomy): domain Eukaryota; kingdom Metazoa; phylum Chordata; class Chondrichthyes; order Carcharhiniformes; family Scyliorhinidae; genus Scyliorhinus; species Scyliorhinus canicula. Next base: position 19,158,485 of record NC_052148.1, on the reverse strand, counting down.
GCTCCGCTTCTGCTGGTGTCTTTGATGGGAGACAAAGCCTGGAGTCCTGGTTTTCTTCTGAGGTGAAACAGCGACTTAAAACGGAATCCAAAAGCTGCCTAATTAAAGCAACTCGAGCAGCCTGTCTCGGCCGTGCGGCAGGCTGGTCTTGGGTCGAGCTATTCAGCTCGTGAGGCTCCTTGTTAAAAACCCATCATGGTTTGAGCAGGCAACTGTAGAACCATGAGTACGACGTTGGAGATGAGGCGTTCCAATGGATCTGCCTATGTCCAGGGCTGGCTGGTGCCAATGTCCTGTCTGCTGATCCGTTGTGTTGGCTTGGCTGGACTGTTTATACAGTGAAAGGAATGTTACATTCCAGAGGTTTGATGTGTTTGCCTTTAGCAATTTGTAAACCGCTTATAAAACTTCCAAAACCTCCATCATGTGGTCAGCTGCGGCCATTTAATCAGCCCAGCTATTTGTCCATTTAAAAAATAATAATTTGATGAAGTGGCCAGAGTAGACAAAATGGCGGAGCAGACTTGATGGGCCGAATGGCCTAATTCTGCCCCTATATCCTATAAACATGCATATATATTCCTTCAAATGTAATCCTACTGAATGGCGGAGCAGGTTTGAGATGCAGAATAACCTTCTGCTCGTCCTATTTCATGTATTCTCATGTTTGCATACTTTGGCTGGGGAGAATGCTGGGAGGTGGAGTTGAAATGCCCATCAGCCATGATTGAATGGCGGAGTGGACTCGATGGGCCGAATGGCCTTACTTCCACTCCTATGTCTTATGGTCTTATGGTCTTATGGTCTGTTGTCTTTAGTGCGCACCCTCCATATCTATGTTGTTTGTTTTTTTTTCAATGCTGCAGCAACAGATCTCATTAAGAGGACAGAGCCCACGCCTGCTGTTCCGCTGATCAAACACTTTGATTCTGTGATGTACATCAGTTTCCACTGAAATCTTTCACACCGGGAATGTTCTCTGAATCACGTCCTCCCTCACGAAAATGCGCTTCTGCTAATGATTTTCAATCGGTGCTGTTTACAGAACCCCAGGAACATCATTTCTGGCACCTGCTGAAGTGCCGTCAATTAGTTTGAGAGTCGGGGGTCCCGAATGTTAACTCTTTCACTGCCGCTTAGGCCAACCTTTCTTCCCATTGTCCCCCTCCGTGAAATTCTGTTGTCGCTCCAGCGGGAATGGAATGGATCTGCTCCCTGGGATCAGAGGCAATAGAAGAACGGGAGGATAGAAACAAAAGTGAAAAACGGCAAAGAGTAAATGCAAATAAACTTGTGGCTTTTTTTGTTCCTTTGTGGGATGCGGGCATCATTGCCAAGGACCAGCATTTATTGCTCATCCCTAATTGTCCTTGAGCTGAGTGGTTTGCCGGGCCATTTTTTTTTTCGTTTGCACTGAGTGCTGAATTTGTGTGCATTTGAGTGCTATAGTGAGAGTAGAATCATAGAATCATAGAATTTAAGGTGCAGAAGGAGGCCACTTGGCCCATCGAGTCTGCACCGGTTCTTGGAAAGAGCACTCTACCCAAGGTTAACACCTCCACCCTATCCCCATAACCCAGTAACCCCACCCAACACTAAGGGCAATTTTGGACACAAAGGGCAATTTATCATGGCCAATCCACCTAACCTGCACATATTTGGATTGTGGGAGAAAACCGGAGCACCCGGAGGAAACCCACGCACACACGGGGAGGATGTGCAGACTCCGCACAGACAGTGACCCAAGCCGGAATCAAACCTGGGACCCTGGAGCTGTGAAGCCATTGTGCTATCCACAATGCTACCATGCTGCCGAAGGAATTGGTGGATATTGAAATGAAAATCGCTTATTGCCACGAGTAGGCTTCAATTAAGTTACTGTGAAAAGCCCCTAGTCGCCACATTCCGTCACCTGTCCGGGGAGGCTAGTACGGGAATCGAACCGTGCTGCTGGCCTGCTTGGTATGCTTTAAAAGCCAGTGATTTAGCCCAGTGAGCTAAACCAGCCCCTGGATAGTAGTGGGGGCATGGAATGCACTATGGAAATAGTTGAGCCAGAAACATTAGGGACCTTCAAGCAGCTATTATGTAGATACATTGATTACGGTAGAATGATTAATTTGTTCTTAATCTAGGACAAAGGTTCGGCACAACATCGTGGGCCGAAGGGCCTGTTCTGTGCTGTATTTTTCTGTGTTTCTATGTTCTATTTCATAGGGCAGTTAAGAGTCAACCACATTGCTGTAGGTTTGGAGTCACATGTCAGCCAGACCGGCTAAGGGTGGCAGATTTCTTTTCTTGAAGGGTATCACTGAGTGTGACAATCGCTGAGTAATTTAACTTTCAATTGCAGATTTATTAATGGAATGGAATTCCACCAGCGACCATGTTGGAATTTGAACCCATGTTCCCAGAGCATTAACCCTTGGATTACCAGTTCAGTGACATTGCCACTACACTACCACCTTCCCCTTTACTTTTGTAAACATAGAAACATAGAAAATAGGAGTAGCAGGAGGCCACTGAGCCTGCTCCATCATTCATAGAATCATAGTAAAGTTACAGCACAAAGGAGGCCATTCAGCCCATCTTCTCAATGCCAGCCTGAGGACACCCAGGTGTCCTTTCTAATCCCACCTTCCTGCACCCAATCTAAAGCCCTGTTGCTGAGAGCACTTCAGGCACAGATCCCTTCTACACCTTCTGCCACTTATTTTGAATCTATGTCCCCTGGTTCTGGAATTTTCCATCAAGGGAAACAATTTTATCCTGTCCACCCTATCTCTTACCCTCATAATTTTGTACACCTCAATTAAGTCACTCCTCAACCTTCTCTGTTACAAAGAAAATAACCCCAACATATCCAATCTCTCCTCGCAACCACACTTTTCTTGCCCTGGCAACATTCTTGTAAACCTCCTCTGCACACTCTCCATAATTCATTATGATCAAGGATGATCATCCAACTCAATAGCCTGATCCCGCCTTCCCCTCATACCCTTTGATCTCCTTCTCCCCAAGTGCCATATCTAACTGCTTCTTGAAAACATATGTATCAGGCTCAACTCTTTCCTGTGGTAATGAATTCCACAGGCCGACCACTCTCTAGGTGGAGAAATTTCTCCTCATCTCGGTCCTAAATGGTCTGCCTCGTATCCTCAGACTGTGACCTCTGGTTCTGACACCCCCACCATTGGGAACATCCTTCCTGCATCTACCCTGTCTCGTCCTGTTAGAATTTTATAGGTTTCTATGAGATCCCCCCTCATTCGCCTGAACTCCAGCGAATATAATTCTAACTGACTCAGTCTCTCCCATACTCCCATCCTGCCATCCCAGGAATCAGTCTGGTAAACCTTTGCTGCACTCCCTCTGTAGCTAGAACAGATAAGGAGACCAAAACTGCACACAATACTCCAGGCGTGGCCTCACCAAGGCCCTGTATAATTGCAGCAAGATATCCCTGCTCCTGCACTCGAATCCTCTCGCAATGAAAGCCAGCGTACCATTTGCCTTCTTCACCGCCTGTTGCACCTGCCTGTGCTGACCTACAGTGACTGGTGTACGAGGACACCCAGGTCTCATTGCATATTCCCGTCTCGTGATTTAAGGTCGGTCAGATAATAGTCTGCCTTTTGGTTTTTGCAGCAAAATGGATAACCTCGCATTTATCCAAATTATACTGTATCCACCATTCATTTCCCCACTCACTCCACTTGTCCAAATCACACTGAAGGATCTCTGCATCCTCCTCACAGCTCACCCTCCAACCCAGCTTTGTGTCATAAATAATAGGTAAAGTAGATGACTTTCTGTTTCGGCCGTGGTAACATTATGAGGCACCAGAAAAAGACAATGGCTTGATGTATATTCAGCTTCTACTTTCAAGTATCAATTTTTGCAGAGTATTATGTGTAGAAATATTAGTATTTGCAATAATCTGAACTTTGCGCAAGGAGAATAATTGCTCCTGCAAGTTTTTAAAAATTCATTTACAGATGTGGGCGTCGCTGGCTTTGGCCAGCATTTAGGGTAATAATGACCAGTTTTGAGAATTACAACATGTGCAAGGAAATCCGGTCATAGAATCATATCACGGAAGTGGAGACCAATGAGCCCATCATGCTTATGCCAGCTCATTGATGGACTGTCCAATTCGCCCCACTAGATTATCCCCTCGCTTCCAACAACTTGGGGATTTTTGAAAGCCAATCTTGACAGTAACAAGCCATGAGTTCCACTATTTATCATCTGCCCTCCCACCAGTTCACCCACCTGGGCACTATGAGCTTTATCCCTTTGCTGAAGCTGGTTGGTGAAGTGCCCTTTCTGCCGTTTAAGTTAGTTCCGAGACAGTCACCAGAGGAGACAGATTTAAGATAAATGGAGAAAGATGTCAAAGCTGAGATGAGAAAATATTTTATTTCAGGAGTGTCCTCCCTAAAAGGATACCAGAAGCAGATCCAATAATAGACCACAAGGTATAGGAGCAGTATTAGGCCATTTGGCCCATCGAGCCTGCTCTATCATTTGATCTTGGCTGATTCTTAATACCCATTCTCCTGCCTTCTCCCAATAACCCGTTTCTTTATTAATCAAGAATCAAGAACACCTTATTTGTGCTTGAGTTGCTGTTACCTACAGAGCTACAAACTAAGAGGTGGATGGTGAAATCAGACAGAACAGTTATTTCTTAGAACAACCCTTTGGGAGAAGTAGTTTCTCCTGAAATCTGTTTTAAATTTGCTGCCCCTTATCCTGTGACTATGACCTCTCATTCTCGAATGCCCCACAAAAGGAAGCATCCGATTCACATCTACTTTATACCTTTTATCAGCTTATATACTTCAATTTGATTTCCCCCTCATTCTTCTAAACTCGAGAGAGGCCTAAACTGCTCTATCTCTCTTCATACAAAGGGGAGACAGTAGCCTAGTGGTATTGTCACTGAACCAGTAATAACTAGTAATTTCAAGGGGCTGGTTTAGCTCACTGAGCTAAATCGCTGGCTTTAACAGCAGACCAAGCAGGCCAGCAGCACAGTTCGATTCCCGTACCAGCCTCCCCGGACAGGCACCGGAATGTGGCGACTAGGGGCTTTTCACAGTAACTTCATTGAAGCCTACTCGTGACAATAAGCAATTTTCATTTCATTTCATCCAGAGATCCAGAATAATGCTCTGGGGATCCGGGTTCCAATCCCACCACGGCAGATGTTGAAATTTGAATTCAATCAAAATATGGAATTAATGATGAGCATGAAACCATTGCCAATTGTCGTAAAAACCCATCTGGTTCACTCATGTCCCTTGGGGAAGGAAATCTGCCACCCTTACCTGGTCTCGCCTACATGTGACTCCAGACCCACAGCAATGTGATTGACTCTTGATTGCTCCCCCCACTGAAATGGCCATTGCAAACCACTCAGTTCAAGGGGCAATTAGGGATGGGCAACAAATTCTGACCCAGCCAGCGACCCCCCACATCCCAAGAACGAATGAAAAAAAGCCCTCAGTTCTGTAATCAATCTGGTGAACCTTCCTCTGAACATGCCTCCAATTCCACGGCATCTTTCCACAAATAGAGGGACCAAAACTGTGCACAATGACCGTTGAAAGATAAATCGGATAAATAGTTGAAAAGGCACATGATCGAATTTAGAGTCATGGAAATCAAGAAATTCCCTTATTAATCAAGACCACCAGATTTGAGGTGCTGTGACCCACAGGGCTCGAGACCAAGAGGTGGATGGTGAAATCAGACAGAATAGTTCTTTCTTAGAACCTCAGCACTGGGAGCAGGAGTAGGCAATTTAACCTCTCGGGTCTGCTCCATCATTCAATACGGCGGAGGCCATTCGGCCCATCGAGTCTGCACCAACCCTCTGCAAGAGCACCCTACCTAGGCCCACTCCCTTGCCCTAATCCCACCTAACCTGCACATCTATGGACACCATGGGGCAATTTAGCATAGCCACTCCTCCTAACCTGCACAATCTTGGACTGTGGGAGAAACCCGGAGTACCCATGGAGAAAGTGCAGACTCCGCACAGACAGTCACCCGAGGCCGGAATTGACCTGGGTCCGTTGCGCTGAGAGACAGCAGTGCTAACCACTGTGCCACATCAGTTGACAGAGAAAGCTCAATCTTGACAGAACTATGGCAACACTAGCACCACAAGCATCCTGAGAATTCAGATCAATCCACTGTAGCAGCAGTGCCCAGGATAGTAGCTGGGGGACACTTACAGTCACTGAAGTACCTTTTCAACATGACCGGTAAGAACACTGGAAGTTCTTGGCTGAGCATCAGAGAGCTGGCAGGACAGTTCTGCACCCTAGTCAAGGCCTCTTTCTATTGGAGTTCAATCGCCAGCTGCTTCAATATGTAGAAACCCTCCATGGCCCACACTATTTACAGGCAGATCAAAGTCCTCAGTTGGTAATGGGCTCTCACTCTCTCCTGATGTTGAGACATTAATATCAGCTGCGGAGATGGTTGGAAGCACTGAAAGATTATTCTAGAATGTGCCTCTCACTCCAAGACAGCTGACAGAGGTATGATCAAAGGAAAAGCTCTCTCACACACAGATGTCTAAACCTCGGCTGGTTTAGATCAGCTGGTTTTTGATGCAGAGCGAGGCCAGTTCCCGAACCGGTTCAGGTTAATGATAAAGGCCCCGCCTTCTCAGCCCGTGCCTGAGGTGTGATGATCCTCAAAGGGGAAAGCAGCCTCTGCTCAGTATGGACCACGGTTAATCTGTCTAACGCTGCTCAACTGCCTGACTCTAACTCTGGAATTTTGGAGCTTAAGGACTACAATCAGCTTATAATCATAATTTTTATTGTCACAAATAGGCTTACATTAACACTGCAATGAATTTACTGTGAAAATCCCCTAGTCGCCACACTCGGGCGCCTGTTCGCGTACCCTGAGGAGAATTCAGAATGTTCAATTCACCTAACAAGCTCATCTTTTGGGACTTGTGGGAGGAAACCGGAGCACCCGGAGGAAACCCACGCAGACACGGGGAGAATGTGCAGACTCCACACAGACATTGACCAAAGCCGGGAATCGAACCTGGGACCCTGGAGCTGTGAAGCAACAATGCGAACCACCGTGCTACCATACCGCCCACTGAGGGCACAGCCAGCGCTGGTGGACACAAATTGAGGAGTGCAGTCGCTGAGGGCATGAGCTAGGATGTAGAGCTGGCAGTCTGGCTGGGAGATTAGATCCATGTGGTTTACCATACCAACAAACCCTCTCTGCGTCCTACAGCGACACAGTGAGATTCGACAAAAGCAGATGCTTCCTGCCCCTGTAACAGGACACGTGCTCCACCCTGTGGCTCACTCTTGTTGCTGCAGTTTAGAACCTCACAATTTTCTTTCTGCCATGATTGGCCTTCGTCGAAGATTAACTTGTTGTTACGAAATACTTTACGTGACCTCGGGCCATCTCAGAGTTTATTCAACAGCCAATGAGGTACTTTTTGAAGAGTGGTTACTGCTGTAATGAACAAAGAAAATTACAGCACAGGAACAGGCCCTTCGGCCCTCCCAGCCTGCGCCGATCCAGATCATTTATCTAAACCTGTTGACTATTTTCCAAGGTCTACTTCTCTCTGTTCCCCACCCGTTCATATATCTGTCCAGAAGCATCTTAAATGATGCTATCGTGCCCGCCTCTACCACCTCCGCTGGCAAAGCATTCCAAGCACCCACCACCCTCTGCGTAAAAAACTTTCCACGCACATCTCCCTTAAACTTTCCCCCTCTCACCTTGAAATCGTGACCCCTTGTAATTGACACCCCCACTCTTGGAAAAAGCTTGTTGCTATCCACCCTGTCCATACCTCTCATAATTTTGTAGACCTCAATCAGGTCTCCCCTCAACCTCCGTCTTTCCAATGAAAACAATCCTAATCTACTAAAACTGTCTTCATAGCTAGCACCCTCCATACCAGGCAACATCCTGGTGAACCTCCTCTGCACCCTCTCTAAAGCATCCACATCCTTCTGGTAATGTGGCGACCAGAACTGCACGCAGTCCGATACAACTGTAACATGACCTGCCAACTCTTGTACTCAATACCCCGTCCAATGAAGGCAAGCATGCTGCATGCCTTCTTGACCACTCTATCGACCTGCGTTGCCACCTTCAGGGTACAATGGACCTGAACTCCCAGATCTCTCTGTACATCAATTTGCCCCAGGACTCTTCCATTGACCATATAGTCCGCTCTTGAATTAGATCTTCCAAAATGCATCACTTCGCATTTGCCTGGATTGAACTCCATCTGCCATTTCTCTGCCCAACTCTCCAATCTATCTATATTTTGCTGTATTCTCTGACAGTCCGCCTCGCTATCTGCAACTCCACCAATCTTAGTATCATCTGCAAACTTGCTCATCGGACCACTTATACCTTCGTCCAGATCATTTATATATATCACAAACAACAGTGGTCCGAGCACGGATCCCTGTGGAACACCACGAGTCACCTTTCTCCATTTTGAGACACTCCCTTCCACCACTACTCTCTGTCTCCTGTTGCCCAGCCAGTTCTTATCCATCTAGCTAGTACACCATGAACCCCATACGACTTCACTTTTTCCATTAACCTGCCATGGGAAACTTTATCAATGCTTTACTGAAGTCCATGTATATGACATCTACAGCCCTTCCCTCATCAATAACTTTGTCACTTCCTCAAAGAATTCTATTAGGTTTATAAGACACGACCTTCCCTGCACAAAACCATGCTGCCTATCACTGATAAGTCTATTTTCTTCCAGATGTGAATAGATTCCATCCCTCAGTATCTACCACTGGCAGTTTGCCTTCCACTGACGTCAAGCTCACAGGTCTATAAATCCCTGGATTATCCTTGCTACCCTTCTTATGACAACATGGCAAAATGGCATCCAATTTGTGCACAGCAAGCTCCCACAACAATGTGTAATGACGGCAATTGTGGGATAAATATCAGCCAGGACAATGGCAGGGGAGGAAAGTGCCCCCATTCCCCTGTCATTGGCTTAAAGTCGCATTGGCACAGCCCTGGTTGAAAAGAATGGGACAGTCAATGTAGATTACGTGAAGCAGTGGGTGAGTGATGGAGTGAGGCAGAAGGTTCAAATAGTTTTTTTAAAAAAGAGGGCGGCACGGTGGCGCCATGTTCAGCACTGCTGCCTCATGGCGCTGAGGACCCGGGTTCGATCCTGGCCCCGGGTCACTGCCCGCGAGGGGTTTGAACATTCTCCCCATGTCTGTGTGGGTCTCAACCCCACAATCCAAAAAGATGTGCAGGTTAGGGATTGGACACTAAATTGCCCTTAATTCAAAAAAAAATTAATTGGGTACTTTAAATTTAAAAAATAATAAGAAAGAATCATTCAACAGTTACAACACAAAAGGAGGATAGTCAGCCCTATGAGTATGCTGCTCCCTGCATTAGCAACCCAGCTATTCCAAATCTCCTGCTCTGTCCCCACGAGTCTGAAATTTACTTATCCAATTCCCAGTTGAAAGCCACGATTCAATCTGCCTCCACCACACTCTTAGGCAGTGTGTAATAATCCACAGGAGGCAGGAGTCCCGTCACCACACCAATATTTATTGCCAATAACTAGATACAAGAGCAGCTCCAAATAGTGCTGCTAGCATTCCAGTCAACTTACGACTGCTCACAAAGCCTACACAGGTGCTTATATGGGCCCCCTCAATGAGCTATCATTGAGGGAGCTCATACTGCAATTGGCCAACCAATAATGCTAATTGGAGTTCATTACACCCCTCCCCGCCAAGGTCCGAGGAATTCCTGCCAGCTGGCATTCCTCTGAGCTTCTTCCTGCTCCTCATGCCTGGGTCTGTCACCTCTGTGTCGTCCAGCGGGTCGTTCTCCAATGTGGGCAGGTGTACCTTATAGGTGCCCGTCTTTTTCTTGACGACCTCCTTGGAAGTTGTTCTTCCTCCTCCTCGGGGAGAGGTATCGCGGCGGCCTCGTCGAACGTGTCCATCTCCGACTCTGACGACTGGATTGATGGGGTCTGGCGAAATGCTCGGGGCTGGGGTGTGGGTATCTTTTCCGTCTGGGCTATCCTAGCTTGAGGCGGTCCTGCTTCGCCTGCCTCCAGGTGTGGTTCCGCTGCCCTTATTTGGTCTAGGTGTTCTTCAGCACCTTACCTCCTATTGAAACTTCATAGGATATGGGCCCCTGTTTGGGACCCCTACCGTGCCTTTGACCCACGTTGGTCCAATCCCATAATTCTTGACCCACACCGGTGCCCCCAACCTGGAAATGTCTCTGCTTCCGACTATTATCATGCCCCTGCGTTTGGGCCACCTGTTGTTTCTCCACTTTCCCCGTTAATTTGGGGAAAAGGAGACTCAGCCTCGTTCGCATCCGCCTTCCCATTAAGAGTTCAGCTGGCGGTATGGTCCTGTAATCAAACAGCCAGTGGAGAGCTTTGTGTCCATTGACACTGCCGGCTGCTTCTTGAGTCCCGCTTTAAGTGTCTGGACCGCTCTCTCTGCCAAGCCGTTGGTCGCTGGATGGTAAGGGACCGTCTTGATGTGACGGACTCCGTTTTCTTTTCTGAATTTTCCAAATTCCCCACTTGTGAATGCCCTTCCGTTGTCCGACACCAATACCTCCGGCAGTCCATGTGTTGCAACGAGGCCCCTGAGCGTTTCGATTGTCGATGCTGTACTTGCCACATTTACCCAGTGGACGTCCAACCATTTGGAGTGGGCATCCACTATCACAAAAACATTGAGCCCATGAAAGGGCCGGCGTGGGTCAATATGCAGGCGGGTCCACGGTCTGCCTGACCATTCCCACGGGTGCAATAGCGCAGCTGGTGGCACTCTTTGCTCCTGTTGGCACTCCTGGCACCCATGTACCAAGGCTGCTATGTCTTTGTCGGAAGGACAGAGTGGATGGTAAGGGAGGTGGTGTTGCTCTGTTATTTAAGGATGACATCCGGGCACTAGTAAGGGATGACATCGGTGCTATGGAGGATAAGGTTGAATCCATTTGGGTGGAAATCAGGAATAGTAAGGCGAAAAAGTCACTGATAGGAGTAGTCTATCGGCCACCAAATAGTAACGAGATGGTGGGGCAGGCAATAAACAAAGAAATAACTGATGCATGTAGAAATGGTACAGCAGTTATCATGGGGGATTTTAATCTACATGTCGATTGGTTTAACCAGGTCGGTCAAGGCAACCGTGAGGAGGAGTTTATAGAATGTATCCGCGATAGTTTCCTAGAACAGTATGTAATGGAACCTACGAGGGAAACAAGCGGTCCTAGATCTTGTCCTGTGTAATGAGACAGGATTGATTCATGATCTCATAGTTAGGGATCCTCTCGGAAGGAGCGATCACAATATGGTGGAATTTAAAATACAGATGGAGGGTGAGAAAGTAAATCAACTACTAGTGTTTTGTGTTTAAACAAAGGAGATTACAAGGGGATGAGAGAAGAACTAGCTAAGGTAGACTGGGAGCTAAGACTTTATGGTGGAACAGTTGAGGAACAGTGGAGAACCTTCCAAGCGATTTTTCACAGTGCTCAGCAAAGGTTTATACCAACAAAAAGGAAGGACGGAAGAAAGAGGGAAAATCGACCGTGGATATCTAAGGAAATAAGGGAGAGTATCAAATTGAAGGAAAAAGCATATAAAGTGGCAAAGATTGCTGGGAGATTAGAGGACTGGGAAATCTTTAGGGGGCAACAGAAAGCTACTAAAAAAGCTATAAAGAAGAGTAAGATAGAGTATGGAGTAAACTTGCTCAGAATATAAAAACAGACAGTAAAAGTTTTTACAAATATATAAGTACAAAAAGAGTGGCTAAGGTAAATATTAGTCCTTAGAGGATGAGAAGGGAGTTTTAATAATGGGAAATGAGGGAAATGGCTGAGGAACTGAACAGGTTTTTTGGGTCGGTCCTTCACAGTGGAAGACACAAATAACATGCCAGTGACTGATAGAAATGAGGCTATGACAGGTGAGGACCTTGAGACGATTGTTATCACTAAGGAGGGAGTGATGGGCAAGCTAATGGGGCTAAAGGTAGACAAGTCTCTGGCCCTGATGAATGCATCCCAGAGTGCTAAAAGAGATGGCTAGGGAAATTGCAGATGCACTAGTGATAATTACCGAAATTCACTAGACTCTGGGGTGGTCCCGGTGGATTGGAAATTAGCAAACGTGACGCCACTGTTTAAAAAGGAGGTAGGCAGAAAGCAGGAAATATAAGGCCAGTGAGTTTAACTTCGGTAATAGGGAAGATGCTGGAATCCTATCATCAAGGAAGAAATTGCGAGGCATCTGGATAGAAATTGTCCCATTGGGCAGACGCAGCATGGGTTCGTAAAAGGCAGGTCGTGCCTAACTAATTTAGTGGAATTTTTTGAGGACATTACCAGTGCAGTAGATAACGGGGAGCCGATGGATGTGGTATATCTGGATTTCCAGAAAGCCTTTGACAAGGTGCCACACAAAAGGTTGCTGCATAAGATAAAGATGCATGGCATTAAGGGTAAAGTAGTAGCATGGATAGAGGATGGTTAATTAATAGAAAGCAAAGAGTTGGGATAAATGGGTGTTTCTCTGGTTGGCAATCAGTAGCTAGTGGTGTCCCTCAGGGATCCGTGTTGGGCCCACAATTGTTCACAATTTACATTGATGATTTGGAGTTGGGGACCAAGGGCAATGTGTCCAGTTTGCAGATGACACTAAGATGAGTGGTAAGCGAAAAGTGCAGAGGATACTGGAAGTCTGCAGAGGGATTTGGATAGGTTAAGTGAATGGGCTCGGGTCTGGCAGATGGAATACAATGTTGACAAATGTGAGGTTATCCATTTTGGTAGGATATACAGCAAACGGGATTATTATTTAAACGATAAAATATTAAAGCATGCCGCTGTTCAGAGAGACTTGGGTGTGCTAGTGCATGAGTCACAGAAGGTTGGTTTACAAGTGCAACAGGTGATTAAGAAGGCAAATGGAATTTTTGTCCTTCATTGCTAGAGGGATGTAGTTTAAGACTAGGGAGGTTATGTTGCAATTGTATAAGGTGTAGTGCGGCCACACCTGGAGTATTGTGTTCAGTTTTGGTCTCCTACTTGAGAAAGGAGTACTGGCGCTGGAGGGTGTGCAGAGGAGATTCACTAGGTTAATCCCAGAGCTGAAGGGGTTGGATTATGAGGAGAGGTTGAGTAGACTGGGACTGTACTCGTTGGAATTTAGAAGGATGAGGGGGGATCTTATAGAAACATTGTAAAATTATGAAGGGAATAGATAGGATAGATGCGGGCAGGTTGTTTCCACTGGCGGGTGACAGCAGAACTAGGGGGCATAGCCTCAAAATAAGGGGAAGTAGATTTAGAACTGAGTTTAGGAGGAACTTCTTCACCCAAAGGGTTGTGAATCTATGGAATTCCTTGCCCAGTGAAGCAGTTGAGGCTCCTTCATTACATGTTTGTTAAGGTAAAGATAGATAGTTTTTTGAAGAATAAAGGGATTAAGGGTTATGGTGTTTCGGGCCGTTAAGTGGAGCTGAGTCCACAAAAGATCAGCCATGATCTCCTTGAATGGCGGAGCAGACTCGAGGGGCCAGATGGCCTAATCCTGCCTCCTAGTTCTTATGTTCTTATGTTCTTATGTTCTAAACCTGGCCACCAAACGTAGCTTCTGAGCTAGAATCTTCACTTTGGTACACCCGGGTGTCCGTGATGTAAACTCGGTTAAGATGCCCGACGGCCTGAGCGGGACGATTACCCGGGTTCCCCATAATAGGATACCATCTTCAAACGGTTTTCTTTGGTCCCTTCTTCTCCAGTATGGTGCATCTGGGGCTCCACCTGGTCTTTCCAGTCCCCTGTTAGCAGAAAATGCTCATCTTGGCTAAAACTGGGTCTTTTTGCATCCACAACCGATATGTTGTGCGTCCACTGGTAGGGTGTCCAAAACATTTAGAGTCATTACTGTCTCCTTTATTTTTGGTATTAGCGGCGGGGTGTCCGGGAGGGGAAGTCTGCTCAAAGCATCTGCATTTTCTAATCGCGTTACCAGTCTGTGCTCCAGAACGTATCTATACGCCGCCAGTAGCAACGCCCAGCGTTCGATTCTAGCTGATGCGATCGGGGGTATTGACTTGTCTTCTTTTAATAACCCTAATAACGGCTTATGGTCCGTCACTATGGTGAATTTCCGCCCGTACAGATACTGGTGAAATTTGTTTACTGCGAATATCACCGCCAGTCCTTCCTTCTCGATTTGGGATAATTTTCCTCTCAGCCATCGCCAAGGTCCTCGAAGCATAGGCTATTGGTCGTTCTGCCCCATTCCTTCCTTTATGGGCTGAGACGGCTCCTACCCAATAAGGGGATGCGTCACAAGTGACCACCAACTCCTTCCTTGGGTCATAATGCTCTAGGACATTTTCGGATGACAGCTGTTCCTTAATGTCCCTAAATGCTCGGTTTTGGCGGGTGGACCATTTCCATTCTTGCCCTTTTTTAGTAGCTGGTGGAGGGGTTCTAGGGTGGACGCCCTATTTTCAATAAATTTGCCATAATAGGTTACCAACCCTAGAAATGATTGTAGCTCCTGGACCGTGGTGGGAGCTGGGGCTTCTTTTATTGCCCTTACTCTGTCTTCCAATGGGTGTAAGCCCGACCCGTCTACTTTATATCCCAGGTACGTCTGCATCACAAACCAGCTGTCTAGCCTACTGAGCTAAACCAGCCCTTTTTTTTTCGCGATTTTGTTGGCTGAAGTGCCAAATGGATTAATAGGTCAAGGCTGATTGAATCATGTAATGATGCTCTTCTCTTGCAAACAGTCAATGTGGATTGAAAGGACAACATTCACTACAGCCTACAAGATGCCTGGAATTCTCCGCTGGTTCGAAGTTGTGCAAACATCACTGGTGAGTACTTAGCTATATGAACAAAACTTTGTCTTTGGCGAAGTGCCTTTGGTGCAGTAAACCCCCTCAAAGGACTTCACTAACCAACAGAATCCGACACTAAACCATACAAGTAATATTTTTGCCTTTATGGTTTTTATGGATTTAATGATGCCGCTCAAACATAAATAGTTTTTCGGATGCAATGAAAAACATAATAAATTAAGATATTTAAGTTATTAATTTCCTTCTGTTTTTCAACCCAGGTTGCTGATCACTTTTGGATCAATGTATGCATTTGATGCCTTTGAGCGCACTCGGTGCCTTCTAGTGCATTTGATGCCTCTGAACTTAGTTTAATGCCTCAAAGTGTCTTTGATGCCTTCGAGTATTTAATTTTGATGCTTTCGATCACCTTTCACCGCTGCTGACTACCTGAAAAACCTTATTGTGGATTGGAGCATTCAATGTCAAATGATCGCTGATCATTTTTGAGTGCACTGAGCTCACTCAGACACAAACCTGATTTCAAAATTTTCCGGTGTGAATAGTCAAAGCAGGTGACCAAAAGTTTGGTTAAAGAGGTGGGTTTTGCAAAGCATTTTGCCGAGGGCGAGGAGAGGACATTGAGTAACAGGGAGGTTGAGAGTGGGAATTACAGAGCTTAGTGTCCCAGGCAGCCTAAGGAAAAACTACCATTGGTGCAGTGAGTAAAATCAGAGATGCATAAGATGCCGGAAGTGGAGGAGTGCTGAGATTTAGGAGGGTTTGTAGGGCTGAAAGAAATTACAGAGGTAGGGGGCAGGATTCTCCCAACGGGAGTCTAAGTGCTGCTGCCGGAGTAAAAACCAGAATGTTTTACTCCTGCGTCGGCGCCCGTTCCCAAACCCCGATTCAACACCCTCCGTGGGGCTAGCAGGGGTGTCGCGCAATTTATGGGGCTGGGGCCTCGGTGTGGCGTCAGAGACCCGGCGTCGCATAAAAGACGCGGTGTCTTGAGTCCCGCACATGCGGTGCCAACTAGCGCATGCGCGGTAACCTCGCGGAGCTCTCCGGCCCCTCACCAACATGGCGCCGGTCACACAAGGAAGTAGGCCCGGGGGGGTAGAGAGGCCAGTCCGCCGATCGGTGAGCCGCGACCGTGGGCCAGATCCCATCGGAAGCCCCCCCCGGGAATGGAGCCCGCCCCCCCCCCCCCCCCCCCCCCCCACAGGCCGCCCCCCAAGCCTTCGCGACGAGTACCCGCCAGCAGCGACCAGGTGTGGACGGCGCCAGCGGGACTAGGCTGTTTACGCGCGGCCGCTCGGCCCATCCGGGCCGGAGAATTGCCGCTCGCCGAGCGGCCCGGTGCGATTCGCGCACCGCTAGTTTCAGGGGGGGTTGGAGAATCGCATGCGGGGGTCGAGGCGGCGTGGCGCGATTCGCGCAGTGCCGCGGCGGTTCTCCCAGCCGGCGGGGTTGGGGGGGGGGGGGGGGGGGGGGTGGGGGGGGAGAGGGGGGAGAATCCTGCCCGGGGGGGAGGAGAGCAAGGGTGACAATTTAAAAATGGAGACATTCAGGAACCAGGAGCCATTCCACATCAGTATTCTCAAGAGTGATGGGGAAATAGAGCTTGGTGCAGGCAAGACAACTTGAATTCAGATATCGGCTTTAATAAAACAAAGCAAAGTGCTTCGCAGTGCATTAGTCTGTTTTCGATGTGTACACTCCGTTATAATGGAGATAGACATGGAAGCCAATTTGTGCACAGCAAAATGCAACAAAGCTATTGTCACCCCTTCATTTACCACACAAAGCATTGCTTTACAGAAATGGGATAGGATTGCTCTGCAGAGAGACAGCTGCCATGACTCTATACAGCCAGCTGTTCCCAGGATTGCATTCTCACAGCTGTTGAACCAGAATATACGCCAGACTTTAAAGGGTTAATTAAGAGGGCAAGGCTTGTACTCCGACAAGTGTAGAATACGGCCTATATTGTTATCTTCCTGTTGCAGACCTATATCAGCCCATTGGAGAACGCCATTGAAACAATGCAATCCAGCAACGATAAGATACTAACCATGATCAATCAACACCACAGTGACCCCAATCTTTCCATCAACCCTCTCTCAATGCTGCTGAATGGAACCGTCGACCCTGCAGTAATGGGTGGATTTGCCAAATATGAAACGGTGAGTTTGTCGACAACGTTTCTAAAGGTTCTTTGGTGGGATGTGGGAGCCACTGGTCAGTCCAGCTTGTTTGTTTCCCATCCCTAATTGCCATTGATCTGAGTGACTTCCCAGGACAGGGGGCAGGAATCTGGAGAGAAATGTCAGTTCTGATGAAAGGTCATCGAACTGAAATTTGTAGCTCTGTTTCTCTCTGCAGGTGCTGCCTGCGTGACCTGCAGAATGCTCCCAACATGTATGTCTTTGAACTACAGACGTAAAGATAGAGCAGACACAAAGATAGTCTCCTTAGAGCAGACAAAGTTAAGGAGCAATACTGAGATGGTCAAAATTACGAGGTGGTAGTTGGGGCAGTGGGGGGGGGGGGGGGGGGCGGAGGTGGGGAGGGCAACGGGCAGTGCGGGTTGGTGGGGGGGGGGGGCCGCAGGTGTTTGGTGGAATAAATAAGGGAGACCTGTTCCCATTGGCGGGATGATTGGTCACTAGAGGAAACAGATTTCAAATAATTGTCACAAAAACCAAATGGAAGGTGAGGTGAACCTTTTACACACAGCACGTTGTTCAGTTCTGGAGTGTGCTGCCTGGAAGGGTGATGACAGCAGATTCAGTCGCAAATTTCCGAAGGGAATTGGATACACACCGAAACAGGAAAAATTAGCAGGGCTACAGGGAAAGAACAGGGAGTAACAAGACTTTTTGGAAGGCTCTTTCAAAGGCCCAGCAAAAGCATGATGGGTTGAATGAATGAAAATCACTTATTGTCACTAGTAGGCTTCAATTAAGTTTCTGTGAAAAGCCCCTAGTCACCACATTCCGGCACCTGTTCGGGAAGGCTGGTACGGGAATTGAACCCGCGCTGCTGGCCTGCCTGGGTCTGCTTTAAAAGCCAGCGATTTAGCCCAGTGTGCTAAACCAGCCCTCTGCTGGCTTTTAGTGGTGTCAGTAGCTGATATTGCCCAGATACCTATGGTGATTTGCATTGTGGGGGAGAAATGGGGGTGAAAAACAAAATGGGCAAAATGGTGAGGAATTTTCAACACTAGGCCCAAATCATTGCGAGAGCTGTATCACCTATTTTTTTTCTCTGGAGATCTGTTGGGAAGTCCCATTGTATTTCCGACCATAATGTGATGGAGTTCATCTTAGGAATGGGGGGTGTTGGGTGGTAGGGGAATTAAAGACCACTTCACCAAGCAACCTTGAGACCTGAGCCATTTTGACCATTGTGGGTAAAATGGTCGATGAGTATTACTGCCAGCTGGGAGGGATTAATACATTTTCAAATTGATATTTTTGAACTTCTCCTTCAATCTTTTAGGCATTCTTTACTGAAAAATATATGAGTGAACATCCAGAAGACATGGACAATATAACGAAACTAAAGGATCTGATCGCGTGGCAGGTAAGCATTCTGACTTGAGAGTGTTTAACTGTATGTGAAGGGAAATTGGTTCGGGTATAAATATGTCAAAGGGATTTCCCTCGGAAAGTAACGTTGTCCATCTTTGTTCCCGCCTCAGCTCATTTGCTGCTGATTCCCTCATCCATGTCTTTGTAACCTTACCATACAGCTTTGACTATTCCAGTGCACTCTTAATAGGCCTCCTGCTTTGCACCCTCTGAAACCAGAAGCTCACCCAAACCTCTGCTGCCCATTTCCTAACTTGCACCAAATCCGGTTTAGCCATCAGCCCTGTGTTCACTGACCCACAATGGCAGCTGGGCTGGCAATCCCACCAACAACAAACATTTACATCGCACCTTTCGTGTAGTAAAGGGGTCTCCAAGCATATCACACGAGTGTCATCAAATGATATCTAACCACGAGCCGCATGAGGAGGTCTCAGAAAGGATGGCCAAAAGCTTCTCTCCAAGGAGTGAGAGGGCTGGAACACAGGAACATATGAATTAGGAGCAGGGTTAGCCCACTCGGCCCCTCAAGCCTGCTCTACCATTCAATAGGATCGTGACTAAACTGATTGTAACCTCAGCTCCACATTCCTGCCTGCTCCCCGATAACGTTTCATCCTCTTGTTAATGAAGAATCTATCTAATTCTGCTTTTAAAATATTCAAAGACTCTGCTCCAATGTATTTAGTGGGAGATACACTAAACTCCAAACTCAAAACTCCAAAAGAGTTTTAAGGAGAGAATTCCAAAGGTTAGGAACCAGGCAGCCAAATGGAAGAGTGACTAAAATCGGGAATGCGCAGGAGACCGAAATGGGGGAGGGTAGAGATCTTAGAGCTGGGCTGGAGGAGGATTCAGAGATAGGGCCGCAACCGAGGTCACTGACGGGATTTTACAACAATGAGAGTTACAAAACTGAGCTTTGCAGCTCTGTGCGCAATTTACTTCAATTATCTTTGGCAATTCCTGCATAATTTTAAAAACGCCGCTTAGGTCCCATCCTTGTGCTTCTCTTTTCCCAAAGAATAGACCTCATCCCTCAACATTTCCTCAGAACCTGGATTGTGGATATCTAGAATCACCCTGTCCCCTCTAAAGACTCTTGTAATGACTAGGTGCCAAGATATGTACAGAACACTGTACATGGGACCTGGCCAACAGCACATACCAGAGAAACCTCTTTAAACTTGCTTATTATTTATCTGTCAATTAAACTTGGTGAAGATATTTCAAACTGAACTTTTAACTTTCCTAACCTTCACAGCTTGAGGGCCAGAATATAAAGGGGACAAAGTTTTGTGCCAGCGACACAGAGTCCTGATTAGACATATCTGGAGTACTGGTTACAGATCTGGGCACCGCATTTCATATTGGCTTTGGAAAGAGTGGAGCACAGATTTACCAGAATGCTCCCAGGGTTCCAAGCCTTAGAGTATGAGGGGATATTACGACTGGGATTCGCGGGTTTCCCGACGGCGTGGGATGGATTCCCATTGACACAACGGGAGCAGAAAATCCCGTCCCCAACGAACCGCACGCTAAATTCTCCACCCTCGCCAACAGCGGAGCGAGACGGACTCGGAACTGAGGATCCCGGCCTACACATAGCAGGGTGGTATTCTCTGGACTGCAGAAAGTTAAGAGGTGATTTGAATTGGCGTTTTGGAATTGATCGGGCAGACGGAAAAAATATTCCCCACATGTATTTGTGTCCAGGGCAACAAGCAGAGCCTGCATTTATATAGCACCCTGGACATCCCAAGGCACTTTATTTGGTTTGTCATCAAATGAAATGTATCTCTGAGCCACATAAAAGACTGAATTTTATGGCCCCTCCCAGCGATCGGATTTTCCTGTCCTCCTGAGGGCAACCCCAACCCCTATAGCAGGTTTCTAGGCAGTGTGGTTGGCGGACAACTCAAAATGCTGTTGAAGTAGGCGTGGTTGTGGGGGAGGTGGGGGGGGGACGGTGGCAGAAACTGGAAGATCCCATTGCTGGCCAATGGCCAGCCACCCCTGGCTCACCTTCGGAAAACATACCATGGGAGGAGTGGGAAGGGTGCGGAAAATGCCGCCACGAATAAATCAACGCAGATCGCCAAAGCTGGGTTAATGAGGTAGGTTTTGAGGAATGCCTTGAAGGAAGGACATTTTTTTGACATCTTTGTGGGTGCCACTGGGTGGGCCAACATTTACTGCCCATCCCTGAGGGCATTTTTAAGCATCAGCCACGTTGCTGTGGGTCTGAAGTCATATGTAGGCCGTGGAGGCATTGGTGAACCAGATAGGCTTTTAGCACATCGGTTTGATGGTCATCAGTACACTTTTAATTCCAGGTTTTTATTGAATTTTATTCAAATTTCACAATCTGCCGTGGCAGTATTCGAACCCAGGTTGCCAGGGCGTTACCCTGGGTCTCTGGATTATTAAGCAATACCTCAATTTTAAAATCCTAACTTTGAATTGCCTCCCTGTCTCAGTAATCTATTCCCGTAGCCTCACAATCATCCGAGATACTTGCGGTCTTCCAGTTCAGGTCTCTTGCACGTTCCTCATGTTAGCTGCCCCACCATTGGTGGCTATGCCTTCAGCTTCCAAGGTTCGAAGCAGTGATCTTTTTCACATATCTCTCTTTATCAGATTTGGGGAGGTGGTGGCCTAGTGGTACTGTCACTGGACTAGTAAACCTCTTGCCGAACACACACACACGCACGCATAGTCTCCCCCCTCACACACACACTAGCCTTATGTCCTCTTCACAACTTACTTCCCTACTTACCTTTATGTCATCAGCAAATTTGTCAACCATCCCATCAGTCCCTTCATCCAAATTATTTATAAATATTGTAAAGAGTTGAGGCCCCAGTACTGACCCCTGTGGCACACTCCTCGTTTGAACCTCCATCCAGAAAGTGGCCCATTTATGCCTACCCCCTGTTTCCTGTTCACCAGACAATCTTCTATCCATTCCAATATGTTACCTCCGACACCATGAGCTTTTACCTTCTGCAGACTGAATCAGCCATGATCTAATTGAATGGCAAAACAGACTTGAGGGAGTGAATATCCTAATATCCCTGTGTCTGCGTTTCCTCCCACAGTCCAAAGACATGCAGGTTAGGTGGATTGGCCATGCTAAATTGCCCTTAGTGACCAAAACAAAGGTGCGGATGGGGTTATTGGGTTGCGGGGATAGGGTGGAAGTGAGGGTTTAAGTGGGTCAGTGCAGACTCGATGGGCCGAACGGCCTCCTTCTGCACTATATGTTCTATGTTCATCCAATCTCTCCTCGTAGCGACACTTTTCTAGCCCCGGCAACATTCCAGTAAACCTCTGCTATGCAACAATATCCCATCAACGTTTGAGACAACATAATTTCTCTGCTTTTCAATGTTCCCTTCCCTGTAAAATAAACGGCCAAAACAAAAATTGTGACTCTCCTTTCTTTCTCTCCCTCAAAGATCCCACTGCTGGACGAGGGGATCAGGGTTCATGGAAGAAGGTCACGGAAGCTCTCAAACCTTTTCATGATCGGATGGAGGAGTGTTTCGCCAACTGAAAGCCAAAGTGGAGAATCAGTACGGAGTTCGAGACCTGGTGAGTGAATCTTACAGGAGCCGTTCACACTGCGATGGGGGATCATGGTTGTGGGGGGGGGGGGGGGGGGGGGGGGGTGTTCCGAGTTCAAACTGGTTCAAAAGTTAAAGTTTGGACTAACGTTAAGAGGTCCTTCAGGAAGTAATGAGAAGTGGCTTTTGGCTCAAATCCTGGGTTAAGGAACAGTTGGATCGTGTGCTGGGAATAACTATGATGGTTGTCCTGAAGGTATTTCAAGTGAATAGAAAAATGTGATGAGGTGAAAAGTACGTTGCTAATTTTCTGAGAACCATTTTATACTGGGAGTTAAAATTCCCTCCCCTAACTAGAGCAAGTCCTATCCCTAATGTCAGCAGGTTATCATCCAGGATGACATAATTGTATAAAATTACTTAGAAATTGTGCAGAAGAAAATAAACTACTCAATGCAATAGGTCCATGCTAGTCCATTCGATTCTTCTCCCAACCTTCATCTCACCCCATCAACATTTCCTTCCATTCCTTTCTCCCTCATCTTATCTAGATCCTCTGAAATGGTATTTGCATCAAGCGTTTTTCCCGTTGCAGTAAGTTCCACTTTCTCACCACTCTAACAAAGCTTCTTCTGAATATCCTACTGGATTATTAATCTACATCTTATATTTAGAAGCTTCTGTTTGGGACACAGCGGGTGAGATCTTCCGGCTGTTCACGCTAGCGGGATCTTGCGGTTCCGCCAAGGGTGCCCCCCGCAATGGGTTCCCAGCGGCGTGGGGCGGATTCAATGGGAAGTTCCATTGACAGCGACGGGACCAGAAGATCCCGCCGCCGGCCAATGGGGGCCGCCTCCCCCCACCGATTAACACGCCGTGAGGAGGCCAGAGAATCTCGCCAACCAAGTGGAGATGTTATCTCAACAGACACCTTATTGAACCTTTCATGATTTTGAAGATCTCCATTCGGCCATCTCTCAGCCTTCTCTTTACTGGAGAAAAGAATCCAGTCTGTTCATCCTTTCCTGATGGTGATACTCTTTCGGCAGTGTGATTGTTAGAATCAGGTGAGAAGGAATAAGCTGGCTCCCCTCTTTCAGAACACGCACACACACACACACACACGCATAGTCTGCCCCTCATACACGTACGCACGTACATATGTACGCACACACGTACACATAGTCTCGCCCCTCACACACACTGTCTCCCCCTCACACACACACACACACACACACATACAACTCCCCCAAACACACATAGAGTCTCCCCTCACGCGCATGCACATACACAGTCTCCCCCTCTCATACACCCACAAACGCAGTCTGCCCCACGCACAAATGCACACACAGTCTCTCCCCTCTCACAGTCTCCCCTTGCACATGCACAGTCCCTCCCTTACACACACAAGCACACACACACACACGCAGTCTCCTCCCACACACACACACACGCAGTCTCCTCCCACACACACACACATGCATAGTCTTCCCACCCTTACACACAAATGCATTCACACGCACAGGTGCAGTCTTCCCCTTTACTTACACACACTTCAAAAAAAATACAAATCAGTCTTTGGCTTGTCCATGAGGTGTAGAAGTTGGTATTTTCCGGCTGTTCAGTTAGGTGATCTCGGTGGAGCTGTGACCTTGACAGATTTGCAGCTCATTGACGATACTTGATCATTTGTCCCAGAGGAAATGATGACCTGGTTTTCTCCACAGGGTTAACTGCAGACGCTGTCTTATTTCTTTCTGCTTGCTGATTGCTTGTTAACTTGCCTCCAGCAAGGGAGGAAGTGAGAGAGATAAATCCTTCTTTCTTCTGTCACTGTCACTCAGCCTGTTTTTAACCCATTTCCTCAGTGTATTCTTGGGAGGCATGTCTTTCATCCACTGTCTGCTTTCCTTCATCTCAGAACCTTTTCTACACATTCTGAGATATAAATCACAGGAGATGGGTCCTTGGGTTCCTGATGAGACGTAGAGGAGACAATCTATTGTCTCTACAAACACAAGAGATTGAAGCCCAGCCTTTTGCATGTTCTATACTTTTCTTTCAAGTCTCGCTGTTTGAAGAGGGCTTTGACATCTCTCAGGGTGGTAGATGTTTTAAGGACAGATCTGCCAGTATAATCCACATAGGAATTTTCCAGAAAGTGGTCACTTAACAGGGTCGGCATATTTACACATATTTCTTTAAAAAACACAGCTCTTCCTTAAAAAGTTCAATATGCCCATAGATAGTTGGGAAAGCTGTAATGCTCTTTCCTGACAGTATCATCCTAGACATGTTTTGTTGCAACCCGCTCCAGTGTCTGTACACCTTGTATATTGATAACAGATTTACTTGCTTGTGGCTTCTTTGAGTGAGATTCTCAATTTAACCCTTGAGAGTGAGGTCCTGTATATTCCGATCAAATAAACACTCTTGGATGTGGCATTATTTTCCAGTCATTTTTAGAAGAAAGACGAGGAGGAGGAGGAGGAGGAGGGGGAGGAGGTGGCGGGGGAAGTCGTCCTCGCTCCATGGTCCGGTCTTTTCGGCCTCTGTCGGTGATCTCCTCGAGTTCCTTGAGTTCCACGAGCTCTGACAAAGAAACATCCAGAGTTTCTGTGGACAGGTACGTGAAGAAGGAATTGTTATTTATTCACCACTTTTCCCACCTTCGCCACAAACCAAAGTGTTCCGTGGACAAAGAGGTACTTTTGGAGGGTAGTCTTCAGCTGCGTTGATGTGGTGCTCTATGGCTTGGGCCCCCCTTAGTGATGGATAATAACGAGCAGCAAGTGGCGCGCTCAATCAGAAGCTAAACCCGTAAACATACACACATATATCACCATCCCTTGTCATTGCGGCAAAATACGGGAACTCAATGGTATCACCATCACTGAATTCCTTACCACCAACATCATCATTTACTAGAAACTGACTGGTTGAGCCATATAAATATTGTTGCTATAAGAGCAGGTCAGAGGCCGGGAATCCTGCGACAGCATGGTAGCACAGTGGCTAGCTCCGTTGCGTCACAGCGCCAGGGTCCCGGGTTCCATTCCTGCTTGAGTCACTGTCTACGCGGCGTCTGCATTCTCCCCGAGTCTGCGTAGGTTTCCTCAGAGCGCTCCACTTTCCTCCCACAAGTCCCGAAAGACGTGCTTGTTAGGTGAATTGGACATTCTGAATTCTCCCTCAGTGTACCCGAACAGGTGCCAGAGTGTGGCGACTAGGGGGTTTTCACAGTAACCTCATTGCGGCGTTAATGTCAGCCGACTTGTGACAATAATAAAGATTATTATGATTATATGACTCACCTCCTGACTGGCCAAAGCCTCTCCACCGTCTACAAGGCACAATCAGGAGTGTGATGGAATACTCTCCATTTGCCCGGATGAGCGCAGCTCCAACAACACGCAGGAAGCTCAACACCATCCAGGACAAAGCAGCCCCACAAGATCGACAGCCTAGCCATCACTCCCTCCACCACCGTGGCAGAAGTGTGTACCATCTGCAATATACACTGCAGCCACTCGCCAAAGCTCCTCTGTCAACACGTTCCGAACCCGTGACCTCTACCGCCTAGAAGGACAAGGGTAACACATACATAGGAACATCACCACCTGCAAGTTTCCCTCCAAGCCACTCACTGTCCTGGCTGGGAAATATATCGCCGTTCCTTCTCAGTCACTGAGTCAAAATCCTGCAACTCCCTCCCTATAACAGCACTGTGGGTTTACTCACACCACACAGCCTGCAGTGATTCAAGAAGGCAGATCACTACCACCTTCGAAGGGCAATTAGAGAGGGCCTATAAACGCTGCCCTGGCCAATGACGTCCACCACCCTTGAAAGCGGAAAAACAACCATTCCTAAAAAATAGATTATCCTAAATCCGTGTGCTAACTGGCTGCCACATTTCCTTTTATTTTTATTCGTTCAGGGAATGTGGGTGTTGCCGGGCCAGCATTTATTGCCCATCTCTAATTACCCTTGAACTGTGTGGTTTGCTGGACCACTTCAGAGAGCATTTCAGAGTCTGGAGTCACATGCAGGCCAGACCAGGTAAAGGTGGCTGATTTCCTACCAACAAGATGGTTATTTGCAACAATCAACAATGGTTTCATGGTCATCAATTTCACCATCAGCCGTGGTGGGATTCGAAGCCAGGTCCCCAGAGCAGTACACTGGCTCTCTGGATTAATAGTCCAGTGACAATACTACAGTGAGTACTTCAGTGACATCAGAGAAGCATGTTATTGGTTGTGCAGCACTTTGACATAGCCAGAGATTACTAGAGGTGATACCTAAATGCAATGTTTTGTTGTTGGTGATAGTGCGGAGCCACCATTGCCAAAGAAACAAATCTCCCGCTCCCAGGAGAAACCTCTGGACAGTGGGATGAAAGAGCTTGAGGAGAAGAAGCTCACCAGGAGGGACAACAGGATCAGCGGGCTGTTTGCCTCCAAAAAATCATCTGTGTCCGCTCCCCCGCCTCCTCCTGATGTCGATGAGGTGAGAGAACACATTTTACCTTCCCATGCGGCAATCGGTTCCCTCTCTTCCCTATTTGTCATAAAGTTGTTTGAGGAAATTTTCTTTTTCCTGTTAATGAACAAAGGGTAAGTTCTTGAACTTTACATCTTCCCCAACGTTGGATATGTTTCCTCCTTCTCCATCCATCCCCTCCGATATCTAATTTAGAATCCAATGCCCCTATTTCCATCAGTCACACTCAGAACATACCCTGAGCCCCCCCCCCCCCCCCCCCCCCCCCCCCCCCCCACCCCCCCCCCCCCGTCACACCCGAGGCCAAGACTCGCCCTCGGACGAGATATTCCCGCTGGGGTTCAAGGTTCAATGACCTCGGACCTCTTCAGGCCTCCTCTGCGACCCGCCCTCCCACCAAATCCCAGCCCTGCCCAGAGTCCCAAACGTACTGCCGCGCCCTGGATGGGTGCAATCTGGGTTGAGATTGTTGGGTGGCTCTGCCCGACCTGTGCCACGCAACTCCCCACTGCCCCTCTGCCAACTCTCACAATCATCTCAACATAGGTAGATTGAACGTGACACACACAGGAAGGGAAGTCCGAAGAGAGATTGTGTGTTCTTCCCGAACTGGTGCTTCACAAGCTGCAGAACAGCCATTCACAGCAGGACGGCACAAGAAAATGAACCCAGATCATACCACGAAGAGATTTTAAGTGTACAGGCATGTGTACAAGGTACCATCCTTATCAGGTTATTACAACTCACATGAGGACCTGAAATATTTAAAAAGAAATTCAAACTTCCAGATAATAACTCCAAGAATGACACATCAAGGTTTCACATTTTAAAACATTTACAGTAATAAATGACCACAAACACTACTGACTAAACACTAACTTAAACTTTAATTAAACTTGCAACAATAGAATGGAATACCCCTCTTTTTATTCTTAGCCCAGCTAGAAAAACACACTTCACAGGTATACTTTACACCAGGCTAGTCCCACCTTTTCATGTGAAGGTCCACTTTTCAATTTGTGTCTCAGTCATGGGGCTGATGGGCACTTTTCAGGAAAACAAAGTTTGGTACAGCAGTAAATATGCATGTTTTTTAAAATTGCTGAGGCATGAAAAGAAGCAAGTTGTTGGGTGAAAGCAATAAATTGATCATTTTTTAAAAAAAGAATAATAAATAAAAGTGAGTGTGAGAATGTGTGCTGGTTAGGGGCTGGTTTAGCTCACTGGGCTAAATCACTGGCTTTTAAAGCAGACCAAGCAGGCCAGCAGCACGGTTCAATTCCCGTACCAGCCTCCCTGGACAGGCGCTGGAATGTGGCGACTAGGGGCTTTTCACAGTCACTTCATTGAAGCCTACTCGTGACAATAAGCGATTTTCATTTCATTTCATTTTCATCCGGCTCACTCCCAGAGCCAGGGTGCTCACTCACTCATTCTCACCCACTCTTACAATCGGTACGTGTGTTTGTTGGTGTGTGTGTTGGTGTGTGGGGGTGTGGGGGGGGGGGGGGGGGGCACAGGGTGAAGGTGAATGAGAACTATGTGACAGAGAGTGAGCCAGGCACACACATATACGCACAAATTGCCTGAACCCAGTCTGACCCCCATACTCCGAGCTCTGGAGACAGAGAACAGACATTCCACTGCTTCCTGCTCATCCAATCAGTGGTAAATGCAGGGACAAACCAGCTTGTGACTGGACGAGCAAAAAGCAGCATTTTTCAAATCTGAGTCTATTCAGTGGACTTTATTGTATGTCCACCGATGTTTGGTGGCACACATTCAAAGGAATGCGGGCCACAATCCGGCCATTTGGACAAGGGTGCTTTATACTGTGCTTTACATAGAAATACAGTTTCCCAGAATCAATATAAAGTGATTAGCTCTTGAGGGTTTCTCCTGATAACTTGGATTATTAGAACCATTTTTCACACTGAGGTTTTCTTTGTCTGGAGAATCATCCCCCTAGCCCAAGCTAGGCAACTCTTCCAGTCTCTTTTAACTCCCCACAAATCAATTCGATTGTGTGTTTCCACCTTCAGACCTGCATGTTGAATCATAGTGATTTTTTTTGCCCTTTCTTTGCAGTGTGTGGGTGTATCTTTACAATGTGCATATGTCTATGTGTGTGCCTGGGTATGTGTGTGTAAGTCAGCACAGGGTTGTACAAGATGGAAGGAAAAGAGTGGGCTGTGCTAAATGGTTATTTCTCAGACTGCAGGATGGTGGACAATGGTGTTCCTCCAGGGTCAGGGCTTCTTTTTGTGCCATATATAAATGACTTAAATATTGGAATACGGAGTAAAATTTCAAAATTTACCAATGATACCAACTTTGGAGACTGGTAAACTGTGAGAATGATATGAATCGCCTGCAACAGGACAATTAGGCAGGGTGTGGGTGGGCGAGTTGGTGGCAGCCAGGACACAGACTGAATTTTACAAGCCTCCCATCCTGCCTTCAAACACACCAGTGAGGTAATGTAAGATCCAGCTTCTGACTCTACGACTGCCTGAGGGAGAATATCTGAAACTGAAAAAGCCGTGGATCTTTACAATGAAGCTCAGTTGAGTTGATTACTTCTCATGATGATATTTTGATCATGTCAATTCCTATCTGTTTCTAGGAGCCTTCTCGGTTGTCACAAGTGGTGAGTGACACACGAATGGTGGAAAGTCTTCCCCATCCAGAGCAGGTGGCCAAAGAAAGAAGTCCAAGTTTATCAGGTGGGGGCTGGTATTTGCATCATAGCAGCTTTATGTGCTGTTCCTTCTTCTCTTTCCTCACCTCCCAGCTCTTCTGTTCCTCAGTCTGAGAGACATGTGGCAACCTCTCATACCTAACTCTCAGCACAGACGAGCATACGAAATAGGAGCAGGCGTAGGCCATTTGGCCCCTTGAGGCCTGAGCCTACTCCCCCACTCAATGTCTGATATGCTGTGTTTCAAATTCCATATTCCCATCTAGCCCTCCCACCGCCCGATAACCTTTGATTCCCTTGCCAAGAAAGAATCTATCAAACTCCCCCCCCCCCCCCCAAACGCAAAGAATATTCAATGACCCTTCCTCTAGCCTTAGGGGCTGGTTTTGCACAGCGGGCTAAACAGCTGCCTTGTAATGTAGAACAAGGCCAGCAGCACGGGTTCAATTCCTGTACCGGCCTCCCCGAACAGGTGCCGGAATGTGGCAACTAGGGGCTTTTCAGAGTAACTTCATTGAAGGCAACTTGTGACAATAAGTGGTTATTATATGGGCTGATTTAGCACAGTGGGCTAAATAGCTGGCTTTTTTTTAAAAAAGCAGACCCAGGCAGGCCAGCAGCGCGCGTTCAATTCCCGTACCCGCCTCCCCGAACAGGCGCCGGAATGTGGCGACTAAGGGCTTTTCACAGTAGCCATTTGAAGCCTACTTGTGACAATAAACAGTTTTCATTTCATTTCATTTCTACCACCTTCTGAGGC
This sequence comes from Scyliorhinus canicula, assembly GCF_902713615.1. NCBI lineage: Eukaryota > Metazoa > Chordata > Chondrichthyes > Carcharhiniformes > Scyliorhinidae > Scyliorhinus > Scyliorhinus canicula. The sequence continues at coordinate 19,128,438 of NC_052148.1, read as the reverse complement.
AGAGTTCCAACGTGTCGCAAACCTCTGAGAGAAAAAATTCTCCCAATCTCTATCCTAAAAAGGGCGACTCCAAATTCTAAAACAGTGCCACCTAGTTCTGGCTCACCCACTCCTTTCCTCAACCACCTTGTCAAGAACGCTCAGGATCTTATATACTTTAATCAAGACATCCCACACTCTTCTAAACTCCAGCTGAAACAAGCCCAGTCTGTACAACCCTTCCTCTCATGACAACCCGTTCACTCCAGGTACCAATCTAGTAAACTTTCTCTGAACCACGTCCAATACATTTACTTACTTCCTTAAATAAGGAGACCAAAAGAGCACACGGTATTCCAGATGTGGTCTCTGTGAAACTGAAGCATAACATTCTTACTTTTATGCTCAGTTCCTGTCGTAATAAAGGATCACATTCCATTAGCCTTCTTAATCACTTTTTAAAAAAAATTTAGAGTACCCAATTTGTTTTTTTCCAATTATTGGGGAAATTTAGTGTGGCCAATCCACGCTAGATTTATCATGGACAATCTAACGCACATCTAAAGAAGTGGGAGCAAAACCCACGCAAACACAGGGAGAAAGTTCAAACTCCACACGGACAGTGACCCAGAGCTGGGATCGAACCTGGGACCTCGACGCCGTGAGGCAGCAGGGCTGATCCACTGCGCCACCGTGCAGCCAGCCTTCTTAATTACTTGCTGTACCTGCATACTAACGTTATGTGACTCATGCACGATGAGCATCCTGGATCCCTCTATGCCTCGGGATTCTGCAGTCATTTTCCGTTTCAGTAATACTCTGCTTTTTCATCCTTCCTGCAAAAATGAACAACTTCACATTTTCCAACATTATACTCCATCTTTTTTTTGATTTGATTTATTATTGTCACATGTATTAGTATACAGTGAAAAGTATTGTTTCTTGCATGCTGTACAAACAATGCATACCGTGCATAGGGAAGGAAGGAGAGACTGCAGAATATAATGTTACAGTGATAGCAAGGTGTAGAGAAAAGACCAACTTAATACGAGGTAGGTCCATTCAAAAGTCTGATGGCCGCAGGGAAGAAGCTGTTCTTGAGTCGGTTGGTATGTGATCTCAAACTTTGGTATCTTTTCCCTGACGGAAGAAGGTGGAAGAGAGTATGTCCGAGGTGCGTGGGGTCCGTAATTATGCTGGCTGCCTTTCTGAGGCAGCGAGAATTATAAATAGAGTCAATGGATGGGAGGCTAGTTTGCGTGATGGACTGGACTACAGTCACAACTTTTTGTAGTTTCCTGCAGTCTTGGGCAGAGCAGGCTCCATACTAAGCTGTGATACAACCAGAAATAGTGCTGTCTATGGTGCATCTGTAGAAGTTGGGAGAGTCATAGCTGACATGCCAAATTTCCTTAGTCTTTGAGAAAGTAGAGTCGTTGGTGGGCTTTCATAACTATAGTGTCAGCATGGCGGGACCAGGACAGGCTGTTGGTGATCTGTACACCTAAAAACCTGAAGTTCTCGACCCTTTCTACTTCGTTCCCATTGATCTGGACAGGGGCATGTTCTCCATTACGCTTCTTGAAGTCGATGACAATCTCCTTCGTTTTGTTGACATTGAGGGAGAGATTCTTATCGTCGCACAATTCACCAGATTCTCTATCTCATTCCTGTACTCTGCCACATTTTTACACTCTGATTCAACATAACCACATCCTCATGCACCGTCTTCTTCACAACGTATTTTCCTAACTATCTTTGTGTCATCTGCAAATTTAGCTACCATTTAGCTCTCTTTTTCGAAGTCATTGATAGAAGTAGAAAATATTTGAGGCCCCTGCACAAACCCCGGCAGGGCTCCAAATGTCACATTCTGCCAATCAAAAAAGACCTATTTATGCATACTCTCAGGACGGGATATATTCCACCCTGCCCTCTGTTAGATTCTCTATCTTCCGTCTACACTCTTACTCATCGTTGTTTTGAGATCTGACCCACTACGTTCATGTCATCAGCAAACTTATCGATGGAATTGGAGCCAAATTGTGCCACACAGTCGTGTGTGTACAAGGCGTATAGGAGGCTAAGTACGCAGCCTTGCGGCTTCCCGGCATTGTGGACTATTACGGAGGAGGTGTTGTTGTTCATTCTTACTGATTGTGGTCTATGGGTCAGGAAGCCAAGGATCTAGTTGCAGAGGGAGGAGCCAAGTCCTAAGTTTTGGAACTTTAAATGAAAATGAAATGAAAATCGCTTATTGTCACGAGTAGGCTTCAATGAAGTTACTGTGAAAAGCCCCTAGTCGCCACATTCCGGTGCCTGTCCGGGGAGGCTGGTACTGGAATCGAACCGTGCTGCTGGCCTGCTTGGTCTGCTTTAAAAGCCAGCGATTTAGCTGAGTGAGCTAAACCAGCCCCTTGTGAGCTAAACCAGCCCCTAATATGAGTTTGGCTGGGATTATGGTGTTGAATGCGGAGCCATAGTCAGTGAATACAGACTTCTGAGTATTTCCAGCATTTTCTATTTTTATTTTTTATTTCTTCCTCCTGATTAAACTTTTAGTTCTTCTGTTGTTTATATTCTGATCAATCATCTGACATGCCTCTCATCTTTTTCTTTTTCCTTAAGTTTGATGTTTTCTCTAACTTCTTTAGTTAACCACCATTAGAATTTTTCTTTATCATAGGAATATACTTATTCTGAGTATTCAGATATATCCCCATAAATGTCTGCCACTGCTTCTCTACTGTCCTGTCCCCTAGTCCAACATCCTAGTTCATTTCAGATAGCTCAGCTTTCATGCCCACATAGTTGCCTCTATTTCAGTTTAAAACACTAGTCTTAGGTCCACTCTTCTCCCTTTCATACTGGATGTAAAATTCAATTATATTGGGGTCACTGCTACCTCGAGTGCCTTCATCTGAGGGTATTAATTAATCCTGACACATTACACAATGCTAAATCTAATATAACATTCCACATTCCAAAAACATTCACTCGCTTCACCACCGTTGAACAGTGGCAGCCGTGTGCACCATCTACAAGATGCACTGCAGTAAATCACCAATGTTCCTTCGGCAGCACATTCCAAACCCACGGCCACTACCATCTAGAAGGACAAGAGCAGCAAATACCTGGGAACCCCACCACCTGGAGGCTCCCCTCCAAGTCAGTCACCACCCTGACTTGGAAATATCGCCGTTCCTTCACTGTCGTTGGGGCAACATCATTGAATTCCCTGCCTAACAGCACAGTGGATGTACCTACACCTCAAGGACTGCAGCGGTTCAAGAAGGCAGCTCACCACCCCCTTCTGAAAGGGCTACTAGTGATCGGCAATAAATGCTGGCCTAACCAGCAACGCCCACATCCCGTAAATGAATTTATTTTAAAAACCTGCTTTGACGGTTCGAAGAAACTTTCTTGAAAGTATTCTATAAACTCCTGATCCAGGCTGTAACTGTCAATCTGTTTTTATCAGTTTATGTGTATTAAAATTGCCCGTGATTATTGCTGTCCCTTTATTACAAGCATCCAATATTTCTTCTTGAATACTTTGTCCTATGTTATGGTTACTGTTGGGGGGCCTGGAGACCACTTTGACTTCTTTCTCTGACTATCCCACATCGCCACCTAAACCAATTCCACATTCTGAACCCCCGACCCATGGTGAGCTCTAATAATTGCACCAATGCCACCCTTGATTAACAGCGCTACCCCTCCACCTTTACCTGACTTCCTATTCTTCTTGAATGTCATTTGTCCCTCAATATTCAGCACCCAAATTTTGTCACCCTGCAGCCAAGTCTCCATGATGGCTGTCAGATCGTGATTATTTACTTCAACATGCGCTGTTAATTTATTTACTTTCTTATGAATGCTGTGTGCATTCACAAAACCTTTTTCGGCTGTTGCACCATTCACTTCCCCTTCCCAAGTGTTTCTCAGTGGACCAGCTCAAGGAAAGGAGGTCCTCTGGTCTTTTAATCAGAAGATACTAAACCTGCAACCTTCCCTTTACAGAATTCAGCTTTTCCTGAAATGATTGGTTTGCTCCAAGTTCGTCTTCGACGACGGCCAATCACGGCAGAAAGGAAATTGTGAGGTTCTAAACTGCAGGAACAGGAGTGATCCACAAGGTGGAGCACGTGTCCTGTTACAGTGGGCTGGAAGCATCTGCTTTTGATTAATCTCACTGTGTTGCTGTGGGACGCAGATCACATGGATCTAATCTCCCAGCCAGACAGCCAGCTCTGCATCCCAGCTCATGTCTTTGGCCACTGCACTACTCCACAGTACTGGCTGTGCCTTCAGTGGGCAGCACAGTGGTTAGCACTGTTGCTTCACAGAGCCAGTGTCCCAGGTTCGATTTCCGGCTTCTCCCTGTGTCTGCATGGGTTTCCTCCCGGTGCTCCGGTTTCCTCCCACAAGTCCCGAAAGACATGCTGTTGGGTGAATTGGACATTCTGAATTCTCCTTCTGTGTACCCGAACAGGCGCCGGAGTGTGGCAACTAGGGGCTTTTCACTGTAACTTCATTGCAGTGTTAATATAAGCCTACTTGTGACACTAATAAAGATGATTATTATTATCTCACCTGAAAGAAGGCACTTCCTAATTTTCTGTGTCTAAGTCACCGAAACACGGCTTGAACCCACAACCTTGTGGACTCAGAGGTGAGAGCACTGACCAACAAAGCCACGGCAGGAACTGGCTCGAGCCACTGCTGAGACAGATCACACAAAGGGCAGTGGTCTCGGCCTTTGTGATCTGCACATTACCCACAACCCAGCTCAGAATCAACAATTCGATTGCGCTCCCTCGGTTCAGTGTCTATTGAAGAGAGCTTTCCGGAGAATAATACATCTAACGGGGCAGGGAGAGGCAATGCCTATGTCTGTGTTGCAAAACCCCACAAAGTTGTTAAGGGATATGGGTAAAGGCTAGTATAAGAATACAGTTGCAGACCAGCTAGGTTCTTGTTGAATAGGGGGAAAGATTTGAGGGGTTAAATGGCCTACTCCAATTCCTATATTCCACTTATTCCACCCCCAGCCACCAATTATTTTCAAATATTTATCCTTTTAGACAATAGTTGATATGTACGGGCCTGTTTAGCACAGGGCTAAATCGCTGGCTTTGAAAACAGACCAAGGCAGGCCAGCAGCACAGTTCGATTCCTGTACTAGCCTCCCCGAACAGGCACCGGAATGTGGCGACTAGGGGCTTTTCACAGTAACTTCATTTGAAGCCTACTTGTGACAATAAGCGATTTTCATTTTTTTTTTCATCTCAGTAGCCACATATGGTGAAGCAACCCGTGTTCCAATAGGCCCTCTATTCAGGAACCTTCTTTTTATCTTCCGCTTTGGCTTTTCCCAGGGGTCAAGGGGAATAATTCCCAGGGGGTCAAGGGGAATAATAAGACACCGGTGGCAACACTATTCCGATGCTACTCTTCATTTCTAACTCATGGCTCTCTGTATGGCCAACAGGTCAGACCTTTTCTGCAATCAATGGGTTTAGTGGACGGATAAAGAGTGCCAGGCCTCCCCCATTGCCCAGGAAAATCAACCCTTCACTCCTGGAGAGTTTCAGTCAGGATCAGGGAGATCCTCTGTTGAGCCCTCCTGTCCACCAGGGGTCAGCGATGGAGCAGTTCCAAAATAAGGTGGGTCAAAACTACGTTATTGAAAAAAAACCACTGCGCCACTTTTTTATCATGAATGTCGTGGTCTAACGGACTTCCGTTGGCGTAATGTAAGGGGATGATGGGTACGAGGTGGCTCCCATTAGAGTACTGGACCTTTTGCCCCTTTTCTCCATACCGCAGATTGTTTACTTCCAAAAACCCACATAGTTATTGTAATAAATATCTGCAATGCCCAATAAAGTTAGGGAACAGAAGCCGAGAGCAGAAACTCGCAGCCTGAGGCCTCTCGGAGGTCATCGGCAAGGAAAATGACAGAGTCAGTTTCTAGTGCTCCGTCTACTCCACTAACAGCCGAGCACCCTGGCGAAAGGACTTGAGAAGCACCAACGTGTCTTGTCGGCAGACCCTCAGCAAATCAATTGAAGAGGCCTTGTCCCCCCATTCGAGCGACTCTGGGGAAAAATAATCAGAGTGGAAGCCCAGGGAGCCACAATCAAAGATATGGAAGTGGCCCTGACAGACCACAGCGATCGGAATGCCTCACCGAATTCAGAGCTGTATTCGGTGATCAAAGCGAATAAATAGGTGAGGACCAAGATGAATGAGCTAGAAAATAGGTCCAGGAGGTAAAATATTTGATTTGTGGAGTACTTTTCAGACATGTTCGGTAAGATGGTGGGTCAGGTTGGATTCACATCACTCCCTGCATTGGATCGAGCCCATCGCACACTCCGGCTGAGGCCTTATCCTGAATATCCACCACGTGTGGTGACAGAGAGCTGGGGCTGAACCCGCTATCTAACAGCAGTCTGTTGTGTTTTCGGGCCCCAATGGGCAATGCCCTGATCCTGCCGACAAGTGGAGTTCCTCGGTGCAGAAGAAATGGGGGCACCGGTTTTAAATGGGGCCCCGATCCCTCAATGTCCCGATGTGACCCCCGGACCACCACAACTCACCAATAAGTGGGCCCTCGAGGGGTGGAGAGGGGACCCCACTCTGTGAGTCTGGGAAGTGACCTACGCTCACTCGGTTAGATCAGTTAAGGCTGGGTGAGGACTCAGAGCTCAATTAAACAGGAAGACCTGGAAGCTGAGCTGGGATAAGCATGAGCGCTGCCATTGTGTCCTAGAGGTATAGGGCACTGAACTGCAATCCACAAAGCTAGGGCAATTGTGGGCCAGAATTCTCTGGTTGTCGTGATTCAATTTTCCCACCGGCAGCACAGCCCGGCCAGCCTTGGCATGGGGCGGTTATAATGGGAAATCCCGTTGACGATTGGAGGGAAGATAGACTTCCCCCACCAGCGAACGGTGCATGGCTGAGAAACACACGGCTGGCAGACCGAAGAATCCCACCTGTAACGCTTGTCCGCTTTAAGGGCCGATCTGCCGAGGAGAGGGGTCACGTGGCCCGGGTAACCAATCAGAGACCATGGTGGGGGGGATCACCCTAGCAAGTGCAGGTTTCTGTATCAGTTCGATCCTGGAGGCCTCGAGCCTCTTCATTGTCCTTATATGTTAGTAAACTGGTGAGCGGGAAATATTCAAATCCCACCATGTTAGATGGTAAATGGACCTGTGGCAGGAATGGATGAGCTGAAAACAAGACTCACAGATCAACTAAATCATTGAACAGTGCAAGGCCAAGACACACAAGGAGATACTAAGACAGGTGGCAAGAGGCCTGGTCAAATAAACTGGTTTTCAGCCATGTTGTCAGTGGACTAGTAATCCAGAAACCCAGTGTGGTACTCTGGGGACCTGGGTTCAAATCCCACCACGGTTCATGGTGAAATGTGAAACCAATAAAAATATGGAATTAAATGATGACCCTGAAATCATTGATGTAAAAACCCACCTGGTTCATTAATATCTTTTCAGAAAGGAATGCTGGGGTGGGATTCTCCACCACCCCAGACCCTCAGAGGGGTGTTGTTTGCTGGTGGTGGATGGGCAATAAATGCTGGCCCAACCAGTGACACCCACAACCCATTTGTAAAAAAGGAGGGTGAGGTGGATGGATAGACTTCGGGAGGGAATTTCAGAGGCGTACGATTTTCATCAGTGGTGGAAAAGGTGCCGTGGCTGAGACAGAAAGGGGGCTCTCCTCCGCATCATGGTATATAACTTGCCCCCAATGATGCTTGTTCAGAACCTGTCTCACCTTTCGCCATTTATGATGAAATCTCATCCGTCTGAAATGTTGGATTGAATGTTCCACTTTGGGGCGAGAAACAGGAGCAGATGTTCTTTCCCAACCTTGAAGCTGACCCCTCACCCACCCACACACAACTCCGGAGCGGGGACGAACAGACACTCGATTGGATTTTGACCAGGGGCACCCTTTTAATTGGCATGGAGGTGACATGGCACCTCAGCATTAAGATGCTCTCTCTGCAAGCTTTCGATAGAAAATGCAGCCACATCACCACTGTGTTTGGTGACAGGGTGAGAGAAAGTTCCCATGCAAGGTGGCATTAGTCTGCATCCCCACCCAAATAGACAGGAAGGAGATGTGGGTGGGGGGGGGGGGGGGGAGGGGGGGATACCTATCCTGTAGGACCAGAGGCTTGCCTGGAACAGATTTCAGATTTCCGGCACAGGCAGCACTTTGCCTCCATGATCCGTCTCGCTTGCTGCCACCGTGACTCCCTCACCTCAGCGACTCTGATTCACCTTTTTCTTCTGTGTTTCCTTCCGAACAGGCTGCCTGCCCGCCGACACCAGACGACAGCAAGCCCCTCAAGTCCCCGGCGCCCCCTCCGCCACCAAAGAACAAGCGAATGGCACCTCACTCGCAGAGCTGACCGCACACTTTCCCAAGACAGAAGAAGCTTTGCCAACCTCAATGCGACGCTCAGGGTTCCACGGCCAGCCTGGTAGAATGTGATGTCACACTACCAAGCAACAGGACCAGTGCGCAAACTCCCTCCGCCTCCACATTTTGTTGTCCTGTATTAAAAATGATCTTCGCACAGCGCTCAGAATTATTTTAACAAATATACCTCTTCTTTTGTTTAAGTGCGACTCAATCGTTCTTTATTTTTGCACTGTAGTGATGCAGACACTGTATATTAAGTGGCTGTAAGCCACACAATCTACTTTGACTCGGTACTGTTCTGTGAGCCATAGAACTCCAAGCCAGTCAGCTCATTTTTCACTGTATAAAGAAATAACTTGTATATTTATGGTGCCTCCACCTTTCCCCAACAAGAGAGTCCAACCATTTCCCCATTGGCATCGCCGTATCCAACATCCTCAGCATCCTGGGGCATCGGCACTGACCAGATACTCAACTGGGCCTGCCACCTAAATACCATGCCTGCAGAAGAAGTCAAAGGCTGGGAGTTCTGTGGTGACTTGCCAGTCCCCTCACTTCCTGGGACCCACCTCCGAGGCATAGGTGTGTTGGAATACCCCAGTGTAAATCATTGGTTGCGGACCACTCAGTCTGTGAAAGGTGCGATATGAATGCAAGTCCCTTCATTCTTCACTGCTCCCTGCCTGCCTAGTTTGAAACCCATCTGCTTCACCCATGTCTCTGAGAGAAGGAAATCTGTCATCCTTATCCATCTGGTGTATATGTGACTCCAGACCCACAGCAATGTGGTTGACTCTTAACTGCCCTTTGAAACGGCCCAACAAGACCCTGAGTTCAAGGGCAGTTAGGGATGGGTAACAAATGCTGGCCTTTCCAGCGACACCCACATCCCGTGTAAGAATAAATGTGAAGGAAGTTGACATCATCCGGGACAAAGCAGTCCATTTGATTGACACCTCATCCACCAACTTAAACACTCCCTCCCTCCCACCCCCCGTCGATGCATAGTAACAGCCATGTGCACCATTTACAAGCTGCACCGCAGCAACTACCCAAGGCTCCTTCGACTGCACCTTCCAAACCTGTGACCTGTACCATCCATCAGGACAAGGGCAGCCGATACATGGGAACACCACCGCCTGGAGGTTTCCCTCCAAACCGCACACCTATCCTGGCTTGGAAATATCTCGCTGTCCCTTCACTGCCGCTGGGCCAAAATCCTGGAACTCTTGACGTGATGTAACATGGGAAATGTGGCAACCAATTTTCACACAGCAAGCTGCCAGAAACCTCCCACCTTCTAATGGACAATCAGGATGAGCAATTGGTTCTGGCTTCGTCGGCAATATTTACATCCTACGCATGAATAAAAAAAAGTAATGGTAATGACCAGGCCATCTGTCTTTTTCGTGATCGGAAGCATTAATTGGTGGCAAACACACAGTGTCAGACAGTCGCTATGGAAATGGACAGGACTAACTGGATTGATGACTGGGGAGGCAGGGACTGCATCAATCATCTACCTGAAGCAGGGACAGTATTTGACTTCTTGGGCGGGATTCTCCTGTACCCGGCGGGGCGGGGGTCCCGGTCGGACAGAGTGGCATGAACCACTCCGGCATCGGGCCACCCCAAAGGTGCGGAATCCTCCGCACCTTTAGGGGCTAGGCCCGCCCCGGAGTGGTTGGCGTCCCGTCAGCCGGCGTGGAAGGCCTTTGGCGCCGCGTCAGCCAGGGCCGAAGGGACTCCACCGGCCAGCGCGGGTCTGTGCATGTGCGGGAACGTCAGCGGCTGCTGACGTCATCCCCTTGCATGCGCAGAGGGGGTTCACCTACGTGTCGGCCATCGCGGAGGCTGACACGGCCGGCGCATAAGAAAAGAGTTACCCCACAGCACAGGCCCTCTCACGTATAGGTGGGCCCCGACCGCTAGGCTACCATGGGACACCCCCCGGGGCCAGTTCGCCCTGTGCCCACCCCCCAGGACCCCGGAGCCTGCCCGCGCCGCCAGGTCCTGCCGGTAAGGTACCTAGTCCAATTTACGCCGACGGGACCTGCATTGAACAATCGGGACTTCAGCCCATTGCGGGTTGGAGAATCGCCGGGGGGGGGGGGGGGGGGGGGGGCGCTGCGAGCGGCCGCCGACTGGCACGGCGCGATTCCCGCCCCTGCCAGTTCGGCAGCTGAATTCGGCGGCTGAAAGGGGCTGGATTCACGCAGCCACCCCCCCGGCTGTCATAATATCCACTCATGTATATAATGAGATGCAGACAGGCAGAGATTGACACACTGGATGACCAATGAACACACAACACAGAACAACCAATCACCAGACAGGACACCACTACTATAAACAGGGCATTAAGACTCTCTCTCTCTCAGGACCCAGCTACTGAGACGTCAGAGTGCACAAGCTAGTGAGCACTATCACCATGTGGTAGCTAGTAAGTCTGGTCAAGCCAGTAAGAGGTCATCAGTTAGATTGGTAGAATGTCAACCCACAGCTGAACATGCACACCAGTCTACTAGTTAACTAAAACAGTGTTGGATCATCTCCTGTGTCAGACGTCTGTTTCTAGCTTCACTGCATCCAGTTGCAGTCAACGTCGAACCAACCTGCCGAACACATCATGGTACCAGAGTACGATAAATCCTAACAAACCTACCTCGAGTGAATCTGCAACGACCAGCAAGCAGCCATCCAGCGAAATGGAAAACATCCAGCCTCCTCCTCAGCTCCGCATCTCCGGCAACCCCGCCACCAATTGGAAAATCTTCAAGCAAAAGTTCCTCCTGTATATCAAGGCCTCTGACCTCGAGGCAGCATCGGATGCCAGGAAGATCGCGCTATTCCTGTCGACTTCGGGGGATCACGCCATCCATATCTACAACTCGCTTATGTTTGCCGATGGTGAAGACAAGACGAAGTTCAAGACAGTTCGCTAAAATTCGACAGCCAGGGCGACATTGAGGCGAATTAGAGTTTTGAACGGTACATCTTCCAACAGAGGCTTCAGTGTAAGGATGAACTTTTTCAGTCCTTCCTGACCCATCTCCGCATCGTAGCGTAGTCATGTAACTATGACTTGACGGCTGATTCCATGATCCGGGATCAGATCGTTTTCGGGGACCACTCCAACCCCTGCGGCAGCAGCTCCTCAAAATCAAACAGTAAACCCTCTCCGTCGTTATTGAGACGTGCGTAGTCCATGAGCATGCCAAGAATCGTCACTCCCACATCAGGGCGGCAGAAACTGCAAAACTGGCCTCCCACGAGGCATAACGGGTGCAGGCCATTGCAAAAATGCAAGGCCTGAGTATCGAGGAGAGTTGCCATTTCGTGCCCTTTTCCCGGGTCCCTACGCATGCGCGCCACGACCGGGTTGACGACAAGGCCGAAAACCCTTATGCGCAGGTGCGTACATCGGCCGACCGCACTGCGCATGCGCGATGGCACACGGAACGCGCTGACTTCAGCGTCATGACGTGTCCGAATTGGGCTCCGCCCATTTAAAGCGACAATGTCCAGCCAAAGGACAGCGATGTCTACAGTGTGGGAAGCCTGGCCGTTACGCGGGTTTCTGCAGGTCCGCTCCACCGATCATCAGCCAGCGATCCCAGCTGGGGTGCAGAAGTGTCTGCTCAGTACAACAAGGCATGCAGGATTCGGATCCCAACAGCCCAACAGACCACGATGCTGACTGCCTCGAGTCTCCATATTGGGTGGGCATCATAACCACACGCGAGCTGGTCTCCACCGCCTCCACTGCAAACCGCCTTTCGATCCTCAGTGTGGATCCTGATGACGAGTGGTGTGCTGTCCTCACAGTCAACCAGGCTCGCATCCGATTTAAACTGGACACCGGCGCATCTGCGAACCTCATATCACAGTCAGATCTCAACAGCATCCGTGCCCAATCAAGCATTTTTCCACCAGCCTGCCAGCTCCTTGACTACAATGGCAATGCCATAGCTGCCAGGGGATCGGGTCAGCTGGGGGTATCTCACAAGGCAATCAAGGCAACCTTACGATTCAAGATCGTCCGGCCTGACAGGGCGTCCCTGCTTGGTGCTCGCGCCTGCAAGCTCCTGAATCTGGTCCAGCGAGTCCACACCATGTCCTTGACACCGGCGACTGCCTCGCCCGATGTGAATATCCAGGCCGAGATAGACGACATTCTCATGCAATACCACAACATGTTCGATGGAATGGACACTCTCCCATATTGCTACAAGATATTGCTCAAGCCGAACGCCACCCCAGTGATCCATGCACCACGCCCGGTGCCGGCTCCTCTCAAGGATCGTCTGAAAAAGTAGCTGCAAGACCTCCAAGACCAGGGCATCATCTCTAAGGTCCCGGAACCAACAGACTGGGTCAGCTCCATGGTCTGCATAAAAAACCCACTGGTGAACTCCGCATTTGCATTGATCCCAAAGACCTGAACCTCGGGCCGGTTAGCTCAGTTGGTTAGAGCATGGTGCTAATAACACCAATGTCGCGGGTTCGATCCCCATACGGACCACTAGCTTTAGGGGAAGCACGGTAGCATTGTGGATAGCACAATGGCTTCACAGCTCCAGGGTCCCAGGTTCGATTCCGGCTTGGGTCACTCTCTGTACGGAGTCTGCACATCCTCTCCGTGTGTGCGTGGGTTTCCTCCGGGTGCTCCGGTTTCTTCCCACAGTCCAAAGATGTGCAGGTTAGGTGGATTGGCCATGATAAATTGCCCTTAGTGTCCAAAATTGCCCTTAGTGTTGGGTGGGGTTACTGGGTTATTGGGATAGGGGTAGGTGTTGACCTTGGGTAGGGTGCTCTTTCCAAGAGCCGGTGCAGACTTGATGGGCCGAATGGCCTCCTTCTCACTGTAAATTCTATGATAAGAACATCATGTGAGAGCACTACCCAATCCCAAAGCGTGAAGAGTTAACCAGTGAGATGGCTTATGCCAAATTCTTCACCAAGCTGGACGCCTCCCGTGGCTTCTGGCAAATACAGCTGGATGCGTCCAGTCGGAAGCTGTGCACATTTAACACTCCGTTCGGCTGCTATTGCTGCAACCGCATGCCTTTCAGTATCATATCAGCTTTCAAAGTATTTCGTTGCATTATGGAGCAAATGTTGAAGGCATCGAGGGGGTGCGAGTCTATGTGGACGAAGTGATGATCTGGTCCACGATGCCCGAGGATCACATTGCTCGACTCAAACAGGTCTTCCAGCGGATTAATGAAAATGGCCTCCAGCTCAACAGGGCCAAATGCTCATTCGGTCGATCCGCTATCAAGTTTCTGGGTGACCACATTTCACAGCAGGGTGTGCAACCTGACGCCGACAAGGTGCTGGCGATCAACGCCATGAAGACCCCAGAGGACAAGAAGGTGATCCTTCGCTTCCTCGGGATGGTAAATGTTCTCGGGAAATTCATTCCCAATATGGCAGCCCGCACCACGGCCCTCCGGCATCTCGTAAAGAAGTCAACAGTGTTCCAGTGGCTGCCCACACATGAAAAGGAGTGGCTCGAGCTGAAGGTGAAGCTCACCACAGCCCCAGTACCGGCATTCTTTGACCCAACCAAGGACACCAAGATATCTACTGATGCAATCCAGGACGGCATTGGGGCAGTGCTCCTCCAGCGAGACGACTCCTCGTCCTGGGCTCCAATGGCATATGCCTCCAGAGCCATGACGCCGACCGAGCAATGGTATGCCCAGATCGAAAAGGAGTGCTTGGGTCTCCTCACGGGAATAGTCAAGTTTCATGATTATGTATACGGCCTGCCAAAGTTCATGGTGGAAACAGACCACAGGCCTTTTGTCCACATAATCCAGAAGGATTTAAATGGCATGAAACCTCGGCTACAGTGAATTCTTCTTCGTCTCCGCTGATATGACTTCGAACTCGTCGACACACCGGTTAAGGAGCTGATCATCGCGGATACCCTATTACGCTCCATCACCATGCCGTGTGAACAGGGCGACTTTATCTGCCACATAGAGGCACAGGTGCAGTTGTGTGCCAGCAACCTCCCAGCCACTGATGAACGGGTGGTCCAAATAAGCGAAGAAACTGCCAAAGATCCTCTACTGCAGCACGTGATGCAACACCTCACCCATGGCTGGCAAAAGGGGCAATGTCCCCAGTTCTTTAACATTAAGGACGAGTTATCGGTTGTTGAGGGAATCCTTCTTAAACTGGATAGGATCGTCATTCCTCAAAGCATGCGAGCTATGGTGCTCGGACAGATCCATGAGGGTCACCTTGGGGTCGTAAAATGTCGGCGCAGAGCTTGGGAGGCAGTTTATTGGCCGGGCATCAACCAGGACATTGCTGACACGGTCCTCAACTGCACAACCTGCCAGAAATTTCAACTGGCTCAGCCCAAGGAAACACTGCAACAGCACGAGATTGTGATCTTTACCGTGGTCTAAAGTGGGGGTAGACCTCTTTCACGCCAATGGGCGTGACTACGTGCTCTTGGTCGACAACTTCTCCAGTTAACTGGAAGTGGTGAAATTGTCGGACCTCACGTCCAAGTCAGTCATCAAAGCCGCAAAGAGACGTTTGCCAGGCACGGGATACCACTCACGGTAATGAGTGACAACGGTCCATGTTTCTACAGCCAGGAATGGTCCGATTTTGCACGATCCTACAACTTCAGACACATCACCTCCAGCCCCCATTACCCGCAATCAAACCGGAAGGCCGAGAAAGGGGTCCATATTGTCAAGCGGTTGCTGTGCAAGGCTGCAGACTCAGCCTCTGCTTTCAACTTGGCGCTGTTGGCATACAGGGCAATCCCTCTGTCGACTGGTTTGTCTCCAGCGCAGCTGCTCATGAACCGCCACCTGAGGCCGACTGTTCCAGCCATCCATATTCCAGACCGTGACCACCTCACAGTGCTGCAAAAGGTGCATCGGTCCAGGGACCAGCAGAAGATCACGTATGATGCTCATGCCACGGATCTGCCTGAGCTGGCTCCAGCAGATGTTGTTCGCGTCCAGATGCCTGATGGAGGTTGGTCAGCCCCAGCTGTTGTTGTCAGGAAGGCCGCCCCAAGGTCTTTCATTGTTCAAATGGCTGACGGCTGCATTCTCCGACGCAAAAGGAGGGCGCTGCGAAGAGTTCCCCGCCCACCACCTGACCGCACCGGTTATCATGCTTCCCCCGGACGTCTCCTGCCACGAGGCCATCGATCTGCCAGAGATACCACCTGTCCACGAGACCACTGCAATGGCAGCAATCCCGCCTGCCCACGTGCCGGCGTCTCCTGCTCCATCTCTGCGGCGATCGACAAGAATTTGTCTCCCGCCTCAAAGACTAAATCGATAGACTTAACTCTTATAAATTTTATTCAGTTTGCTCTGTATCTGCATGATAGACACCTTCCCATGTACATATGTTCAATAACTCACCCCTTGTACATAGTCAGGCATGTATATACCTCCACATTCCAAAATGTATTTTAAAAAAGGGGAGATGTCATAATATCCACTCATGTATATAATGAGATGCAGACAGGCAGTGATTGACACACAGGACGACTAATGAACACACAACACTCAACAGCAAATCACCAGATAGGACACCACCACTATAAACAGGGCATTAAGACTCCCGCTCTCTCAGGACCCAGCCACTGAGACAGTCAGAGTGCACAAGCTAGTGAGCACTATCACCATGCGGCATAGTAAGTCTGGTCAAGCCAGTAAGAGGTCATCAGTAGGATTGGTAGAGTGTCAGCCCACAGCTGAACATGTACAGCAGTCCACTAGTTAAATAAAACAGTAGAACATAGAACACTACAGCGCAGTACATTGCTAGTGTTGGATCATCTCCTGTGTCAGACGTCTGTTTCTAGCTTCACTGCATCCAGTTGCAGTCAACATCGAACCAACCTGCCTAACACATCACCGGCGATTCTCTGACCCGGCGGGGGGGTCGGAGAATCCCCCCCCCCATTGTTTCAGTGGATTGGAAGATCGCACCAACAGCAACAACCGGAAGATTTTGGACGGCATCTCCACATCATGGCTCCAAAAGCTAGTGATTTGAAACAAAGCTGTTGGACTTTAACCTGGCATTGTAAGACTTAGAACATAGAGCATACAGTGCAGAAGGAGGCCATTCAGCCCACCTAGTCTGCCCGGAGCCACTTAAGCCCTCACTTGCACCCTATCCCCATAACCCAATAACCCCTCCTAACCTTTTTGGTCACTAAGGGCAATTTATCATGGCCAATCCACCTAACCTGCACGTCTTTGGACTGTGGGAGGAAACCGGAGCACCCAAAGGAAACCCACGCAGACACGGGGAGCACGTGCAGACTCCACACAGACAGTGACCCAGCCGGGAATCGAACCTGAGACCCTGGCGCTGTGAAGCCACAGTGCTAGCCACTTGTGCTCCCGTGCTGCCCACCCAGTCCAACACCGGCATCTCCACATCATGGCTCCTTTCAATAGGGTGCAAAGACAGGCCTTTAACCTGGGTGGTGGGAAAAACTCTTAGAAACAATAATTCGGGACAAAATGCGAGGGAAATTCAGCATGAATTTGGTAATGGTGTTTAACATGCTGAGAATTTCTGATGATGGCAAAGCTGTTGGCGTGGTGTACATGAACTTCCAAAGGCGTTTGCTAAAAGCGGCACACAGCAGACTTGTGGGCCAAGTTCAAGCAGATACAGTAAAAGGGTGCAAATGGAGTATGGGTGGCACGGTAGCACAGTGGTTAGCACTGTTGCTTCACAGCGCCAGGTTCTATTCCCGGCTTGGGTCACTGTCTGTGCGGAGTCTGCAATTTCTCCCCGTGTCTGCGTAGGTTTCCTCTGGGTGCTCCGGTTCCCTCCCAAAAGTCCCGAAAGACATGGGGCTGGAATTGACTGGTGAACCCCCTCTGAATTGCCTCCAATGCCACCACATCCTTCCTCGAGTAAGGAGACCAAATCGGGACACAATACTCCAGATGCGGTCTCGACAACAACCTATACAATTGCAACAGCATTTCCCCACTTTTAGACTTCAGTCCTTTTGCA
Source organism: Scyliorhinus canicula (assembly GCF_902713615.1). Taxonomy (NCBI): domain Eukaryota; kingdom Metazoa; phylum Chordata; class Chondrichthyes; order Carcharhiniformes; family Scyliorhinidae; genus Scyliorhinus; species Scyliorhinus canicula. The sequence continues at coordinate 19,110,954 of NC_052148.1, read as the reverse complement.
ATAAACACTAACATTCCGGGGGCGATCCTCCGATATGGCGACCAAGTGTTTCACGAAGGCACGAACAGGGCCCAGGCATGACCTATTGTGGTCCCCGCAGGGGGCCAGCAAGGTGCTGGAGCGGTTCATGCCGCTCCAGCCGCCATGCACGGCGCCAAATGGGCAGCACGCCAACCCGCGCATGCACAGTTGGACCAGCTCAATCCTGCGCATGCGCAGTTGGGCTGAGCCATCCTGCGCATGCGCGGGGAACTTCGACCGCGCGTTGGCCCCGACCCAACATGGGGTCGGTGTTCAGGGGCCGGCCGTGACGGAATGTAGGCCCAGAGGGGGAGAGGCCGGCCCGCCGATCGGTGGACCCCGATTGCGGGCCACACCCCTTCGCAGCCCCCCCCCCCTCCCACGCCCCCCCCCCCCCCCCCCCCCTGAGCGTTCCCGCAGAGTTCCCGCCAGCAACGACCAGGGGTGAACAGCGCCAGCAGGATTCTGTCATGTCAGAGCAGCTGCTCGGCCCATCCGGGCCCTGCCGACTCCAACGGCCCGCAGCCAGCGCCGCGCCAAACGCGCTGCCGCAAATGGCGCCAATTCTCCGCACCTCGGAGAATCGCGCGCCGGCGTCGGGGCGTCGTGGCTCAGTTGCTCCGATTCTCCGGCCTGGCACATGGCTCGGAGAATCGCCACCTCCATTTGCCTTTTTAATTACATGCCCTACCTGCATACCGACATTCTGCAATTCATTAACAAAGATCCCTCTGCCCAGACACATTTTGCCGGGACATTCGGAAGATTTTACTCTCCTCTATTTCAGATGGTGTCACAGGGCCTTTTTACATTTTCCCGGACCATGGAAACTGGCAGACGTGGCTTGGTTTTATTGCATCATCGACGAGGGGCTATGACATCCGAGGTGTTCAAATGCTAGATTCATTGAATTATGAACAAACAGAATTGGCGTTCAGGGAAGGAACCGTCAAGCCTGACCCTACGGATTCCCCCGGATCAGAAATTCAACAGCTCCCTAGAGTCACAGGAGCAGACTGTACATGAGGAGGCCATTTGACCCATCATGCCTCTGCCAACCCTTTTGAAAATCTATCCGATTAGTTCGAATTCCTTGTTCTTCACTTTCCCTCCACACACAGCCCTGCATTCATATTCTCGTTCAATGTATTCCTCTTTCCAATGTTACTACCGTACCTGTCTCCACCAGCCTTTCAGGATGCACATTCCAGGCCGCATTTTTGCATTGACAGGTGTATCTCCTCATCTCTGTTCCCATTCTTTTGTCAATGAACTTAAATATTTATTGACTGGCTACTGGCCCTCCAACCGGTGAGAATCAAATTTCCTCGATATTTTTTAGTTTTTCCAATTAAGGGGCAATTTAGCGTGGCCAATCCACCTACTCTACACATCTCAGATTGTGGGGGTGAGACCCACACAGACATGGGGAGAATATGTGAACTCCACACGGACGTTCCTCGTTATTTTCAACACCTCCATGAGCTACGCAGCACGGGAAATCTAAGTGTTGGGCCTGGGAGAGATAAAAGTGGTGGTGCAGAAGGAGGAGGCTGCCAGCAGAGGGCAGCAGTGTGGTTCAAAAGAACTCAAACTCCCCTGAAGATGAGAGTAAACATGTGTCCGCCGGGGTTTCTTCAGCTAGGAGTGACACTCCTGTCAATACTTCGTTGGGTTACAACCCCAGCTAACGTGGCTGCCGGACATCTTCCACCAAAGCCCACGCCAACTGATTAAAGAGTCCTTCCAAAGAAATTCCCAACTAAATGGGGAAATCTTTCGCCCCCCCCCCACCCCACCGCTGCCGCGTGTTTCGTTCGCTGGTGGCGAGATTCTCTGCTCCTGCCGCCTGTCTGTGGATTTTCAATGGAAGCCACTCCGTGCCACTGGGAACGGCCGGGCAATTCTGGCCAGAGTGTCCGAAACAGCAGTAGACTGTCAGATCAACTGCATTTCATAGAATTTACAGTGCAGAAGGAGGCCATTCGGCCCATCGAGTCTGCACAGGCTCATGGAAAGACGCCCTACCCAAGCCCACACCCCCACCCTATCCACATAACCCAGTAACCCCACCCAACACTAAGGGCAATTTTGGACCCTAAGGGCGATTTAGCATGGCCAATCCACCTAACCTGCACATCTTTGGACTGTGGGAGGAAACCGGAGCACCCGGAGGAAACCCACGCAGACACGGGGAGAACGTGCAGACTCTGCACAGACAGTGACCCAAGCCAGGAATCGAACCTGGAACCCTGGAGTTGTGAAGCAATATTGCTAACCACTATGCTACCGTGCTGCCCTTTCAACACCACATCTCGTCATAGAACTCAATCTGTTCTCACTGCGATGGCGTCCGGTGTGTCTTTGAAACAACTACGCTGTCAGCTCTCTTCTACTGGGCTCAGTTGGCGGCACAGCTGGTTTGTGATGCAATGTCAAGTGGCCCCCTGCTATTCAACGGCACTTTGCCATTTCTTACAGCCTGTGGAACTTCTCCCTGCCAAAGCCACACTCAGATAGCCACCGAGAAATACCATGCCAAGCGCTCCCAAAAGCGAACGTTAACTTCAGTCCGCTGAATCGTGCCCATTAACTCTGTCTCTCTCTCTCTCTCTCTCTCCACAGCTCCTGCCAGGCCTGCTGAGTATTTCCACAACTTTCTTTTTTAATAATAATGACAATCTTTATTATTGTCACAAGTAGGCTTACATTAACACTGCAATAATGTTTCTGTGAAAATCCCCTAGTCACCGCACTCTGGCGCCTGTTCGGGTACACAGAGGGAGAATTCAGAATGTCCAATTCACCTAACAAGCACGTCGTTTGGTACTTGAGGAAGGAAACTGGAGCACCCGGAGGAAATACACTGATGCTCGATCAATGACTCCAGAAGCAAGATTGGATGACAATTGAAGGCTTTATTGGGCTAGATGTTTCCCACAGCAGCGCAGGTACAGAATGCAGCAGCTGGGGAGACACAGACTCTTATACTCCGCCTTACTGGGCGGAACAAGCTGGCAGGCTTCACCAATGATATTGCTGTCTCAGGTACCTCCCACACCAATGATCTTACAGCCTCAGCCTGGCTACCGTAATACCCCTAATACCGACTACCACATTCACCCCCAGAAAGAGTCCAGCGAGGGTGGCGGTCTTGCGTTATACAGTGGTAGAGATTATGGTGGTACCCGTCGGAGGTACAGTGTTTTGCCTTGTTACATGTCACAACTATTTACAGTATTTATTTACATGCACATATCAAAATGAAGCAATTAGTCGATGGGGGCCCTGGTCGTCCTCTGTGAACGTCGCAGTTTCGGCGGTGATGCAGGTGCCGGCTCGGGCATCCGTGACTCCGGGAGCGTGACTTCGGTTTCTTCGGTAGCTTCAACACCCCTGGGTGGGACCAGTGGGAGAACTGATCCACCTGGGAAGGGGGCGGCCATGGGGTGCGCCGGCGGGAGGGAGGGTGGGGGGTGGGGATCCAGCGAGTGCCAGGTCCCGTAGAGAGACCGTATCCTGTCGGCCGTCGGGGTACGCCACGTAGGACGTACTGAGGATTAGCGTGAAGGAGCTGGACCCGTACGTGTTTGCGGAGCAGGATGGGTCCAGGAACTGCCAGCCAGGTTGGGAGCAAGGTCCCGGAGTGTCATAATATACACCAGTATATCATGGTGCAGACACACACTGATGGACACACACAGGGACCAATCAACATGTACAAACACTGCAGCCAATCACCAGTTAGAATACACACACTATAAAGGCAGAGGGCATCACGGTTCCCGCTCATTCTGGGTGCTGCCTCTGAGTGTAACAAGAACTCATCCAGCCCAGCACAGACTCACACCACGTGCTGAGAGAATCAACTGGTTCGGACAAGGCTTAGGTCTCTAGTTTAAGTTAGCATCATTTAGACCCACAGTCATCGTGTGTTAGTTAGTTAGTTAGAAATAGTTAATAAAATTGAGTTGAACCTTCATCAGTGTTGGAAGTGTCTGTTCAGCTCTCAAGTCTACACTAGCCAACACTACACGGAGGAGGACTTCCTAGGGAAGACAAGGAGACGTTCATGAGGTGTTTTGTTTGTCGTGGTCACAGCAGTGAATGGATGGAGTGGAGTGCATCGGCGAGGACCTCCTGCCAGCAGGAGACTGGGGGATTTCTGGACCGCAGGGCCAGTAGGACGGCCTTCCAGACCGTTCTGTTCTCCCTCTCTACCTGCCCGTTTCCCCAGGGGTTATAACAGGTCGTCCTGCTCGAGGCAATTCCTGCTGAGCAGGAATTGATGCAGTTCGTCGCTCATGAAGGAGGACCCCCTATCGCTGTGTATGTAGGCGGGGAATCCGAACAGTGTAAAGATACTGTGGAGGGCTTTAATGACGGTGGCTGCGGTCATGTCGGGGCAGGGGATGGCAAATGGGAACCGGGAGTACTCGTCAATCACGTTCAGGAAGTACGTGTTGGGGTCGGTGGATGGGAGTGGCCCTTTGAAGTCCAAACTGAGGCGTTCAAAGGGACGGGAAGCCTTTACCAGGTGCGCTTTCTCTGGCCTGTAGAAGTGCAGCTTGCACTCCGCGCAGATTTGGCAGTTCCTGGTGGCGGTCCTGACCTCCTCGATGGAGTAGGGCAGGTTGCGGGTCTTGATAAAATGGAAGAATCGAGTGACCCCCGGGTGGCAGAGGTCCTCATGGAGGGCCCGGAGTCAGTGTGAGTTGTGCGTTGGCACATGTGCCGCGGGATAGGGCATCAGGAGGCTCGTTTAGCTTCCCGGGACAATACAAGATCTCATAGTTGGAGGTGGAGAGCTCGATCCTCCACTGTAAGATCTTATCATTCTTTACCTTGCCCCGTTGTGCATTATCGAGCATGAAAGCAACTGAACATTGGTCAGTGAGGAGCGTGAATCTCCTTCCCGCCAGGTGATGCCTCCAGTGCCGCACAGCTTCTACTATGGCCTGGGCCTCCTTTTCAACGGAGGAATGACGGATTTCTGAAGCGTGGAGGGTGCGTGAGAAGAAGGCCACGGGTCTGCCCATTTGGTTGAGGGTGGCCACCGGGCGCGTCGCTCTCGACTTGGAATGGAAGGGATTTGTCGATTGCATGCATCGTGGCCTTTGCGATGTCTGCCTTTATGCGGCTGAAGGCCTGGCGGGCCTCTGCGACAGGGGAAAAACCGTGGATTGGATTAGTGGGCGGACCTTGTTCGCATAATTGGGGACCCACTGGGCGTAATATGAAAAAAATCCCAGGCAGCATTTCAGGGCCTTGGAGCAGTGGGGGAGGGGAAACTCCATGAGGGGGCACATGCATCCGGGATCTGGGTCTGTGACTACATCATGCACTACGTAGCCGAGGATGGCTAAACGGTCGGTGCTGAACACGCATTTGTCCTTGTAGGTGAGATTAAGGATTTTTGCAGTATGGAGGAATTTATGGAGGTTGGTGTCGTGGTCCTGCTGGTCGTGGCCGCAGATGGTGACATTGTCGAAGTACGGAAACATAGCCCGCAGTCCGCACCAGTGAACCATTCGGTCCATCTCCCGTTAAAAGACCGAGACTCCATTTGTGACAGCGAAGGGAACCCTCAGGAAGTGGTAGAGCCGCCCATCTGCTTCGAATGCAATGTATTTGCGGTCGCCCGGGCGGATGGGGAGCTGGTGGTAGGCAGATTTGAGGTCCATCATGGAAAAGACCTTGTATTGTGCAATCTGATTGACCAAATCAGATATGCGGGGGAGAGGGTATGCGTCCAGCTGCGTATACCTGTTGATGGTCTGACTATAATCGATGACCATCCTGTGCTTCTCTCCGGTCTTTACAGCCACTACTTGAGCTCTCCAGGGGCTGTTGCTAGCCTTGATAATACCTTCTTTCAGTAACCGCTGGACATCCAACCTAATGAAGGTCCGGTCCTGGGCACTGCACCGTCTGCTCCTGGTGGTGACGGGTTTGCAATCCGGGGTGAGGTCCGCGAAAAGGGAAGGCGGGTCGACACTGAGGGTCGCCAGGCTGCAGACAGTGAGGGGGGGTTATAGGGCCGCCGAATTTAAAGGTTAAGCTCTGGAGGTTGCATTGGAAGTCTAACTCTAGGAACGTGGCAGCGCAGAGGTGAGGAAGGACATAGAGTCAGAAATTTTTTAATTCCCTTTCCTGGACCGTGAGGTTAGCTACGCAGAACCGCTTGATCTCTACAGAGTGAGACTCGGAGGCCAGGGAGATTCTTTGGTTAACTGGGTGTATGGGAAGAGAACAGTGCCTTACTGTGTTGGGATGTATGAAGCTCTCTGTGCTCCCGGAGTTGATCAGGCAGGATGTTTTGCGCCCGTTGATGAGCACGGTCATCGTTGCGGTCAAGAGCGTTCGGGGCCGGGACTGGTCCAGGGTCACTGAGACGAGTCATAGTAAAAGTTAAAGATTTTCCTCGGGCGGTGTGTGGTCATCCAAATCGGGGTCCTGAGACTCTAGCCAAGATGGCGGCGCACACGGGTCGCACATGGCTCAGGGTGTGCAAGATGGCGCCACCCACGCGTCGCAAGTGGTCCCTGTGGAACAAGATGGTGGCGCCCGGGGCCCGCACGTGGCTCGGGAAAAAGAAGATGGCGGCGCCCGCTGCCCGCACATGGCCCATGGAAGGAGTTGTGGTGGCGGCCCCTGTTCGCCCCCGGAGACGGCGGCGACCGCCTAGGCCTGGCATACCACCACAAAGTGGCCCTTTTTGCCGTACCCTTTGCAGGTGGAGGAGCGGGCCGGGCAGTGCTGCCGGGGGTGCTTGGCTTGCCCGCAAAAATAACAGCGATGCCCCCTGGGGTTGCCTGGTAGCTCCGTGGCACCAGCTTATGGGGGATGCATCGGGGTCGGCCGCGGGCGGGTTCCACGCTGCCCAAGGGGCTGCCGCACGGTCGGGGACGTATCCGCGGGCATTTCAGGAGGTCACATCCAGGGAGCTAGCAAGGCCTTGAGGCCTAGTGTCTCTTTCTCCAGCAGCCGCTGGTGGATTTGGGAGGACAGCATACCTGCAACGAATGCGTCCCGGATTAAACGTTCTGTGTGGTCGCTGGCTGAAACTTGCGGACAGTCACAGTTCCTACCTAGTACCAGAAGTACACAGTAGAATTCCTCCAGCAATTCCCGGGGATTTGTCGCCTCGTCGCTAGCAGATGTCGGGCATAAACCTGGTTTACTGGGCGAATATAATGTCCTTTCGACAGGGCCATTGCGGCCTCGAAATCGTCCGCATCCTCGATGAGGGTGTAGATCTCTGGGCTCACCCTCGAGTGAAGAACTTGCAGTTTCTGCTCCTCCGTGGGTGTAGTTGTGGCCGTCCTGAGGTACCCGTTGAAGCACGGCAGCCAGTGTTTGAAAGTTGCCGCTGAGTTTGCCGCATGGGGGCTGAGTTGCAGTCACTCCGGCTTGATTCGGAGCTCCATTCTTTAAAATCTAGTCCAATAAATTGATGCTCGATCAATAACTCCAGAAGCGAGATTGGATGACAATTAAAGGCTTTATTGGACTAGATGTTTCCCCCAGCAGCGCACGGACAGAGTGTAGCAGCTGGGGAAACACAGACTCTTATACTCCGCCTTACTGGGCGGAACCAGCAGGCAGGCTTCACCAATGATCTTGCTGTCTCAGGTACCTCCCACACCAATGATCTTACAGCCTCAACCTGGGTACCGTAATACCCCTAATACCGACTACCACACACACACAGACACGGAGAACGTGCAGACTCCGCACAGACAGTGACCCAAGACGGGAATCGAACCCAGAACCATGCTGCTGTGAAACAACTGTGATAACCACTATGCTACCGTTTATTTCATGTCTCCAGTATCCGCAGTATTTTGCTTTTATTTAAAACAACCTGCTTGCTCTTGTACTCTATGTTCCTATTAATAAAGCCTCACATTCTGTATACTGCAACAATCATGTTATCAACCTCTTGCCAACATTGATGAATTATCCACATGTGCACCCAGATTCCTCTGAATGACCAAAATCAGAAGATATAGGAGCAGAAGAAAGCCACTCGGTCATCAATTAATCCATTGCTAATCTGATGTGATAACCCTCAACTCTACTTTCGCACTTTATCCGTATAACCTTGATTCCCTTTCTGATTAAAAATGAATGAGTAGAACAAAATCCTTCCTAAAGTGAAATGAAATGAAATGAAAATCGCTTATTGTCACGAGTAGGCTTCAATGAAGTTACTGTGAAAAGCCCCTAGTCGCCACATTCCGGCACCTGGGTGCGGCCATAGCTGAATACAAAACTCCATCTGGAGTCTGACCAATGTTCTGGGCAACTGAACTATCATTTCTTTGCTTTTTATCTCCAATCCCCTTAAGGTAAAAGCAAATTCTCTGTTAGCATATTTATTATTTTTTCTCGCTTCTTACTGGCTCTTTGCTCCTTCCTAATTCCGAGTTTCTCACGATGAAGTATTCTGATTTGTCGTTCCTGGGTCCAAAGTCGATGACTTCACACTTGCCCACACCATCTGCCACAGTTTTGCCGACTTGAGTATTCTAGCCGTGCCTCTCCGCAATTTCCTGCTCCCATCTGGATTACATACCGTGCCTCTTAACCCATGACATCAGCAAACTTGGATGCTGAACTCCCTACTCCCTCAAGCCTGTTCTTGATGAAGTGGCTCAGCCCATTGTGAGACGTGGGAGGGCCTACAGACTGAGTAACGCTTGCCACACTGCCGCCATACCTTCTGCTGTCAGCAGTGATAATGTGGCACTGCATTCAAATTCCCATTGCTGGATCGAATGTTACAAATGATCGTTCGTACAAAGAGCTTCAACTGGCAGGTGTGCAGATCAGAAAGCCACAGGCATTCCCCACAGCAATCTAAGCGAGTGAGACCATAGTATTTCCCCTCTGAAACCGAGTAGCATCTGCTCCATTCAGCTAATCTCTCGCCTTGGTATTTGGACTTGTCCCAAAGACAACGATTGGGGCCAATCGCCTACACTGTTCCTTGCTGCCACAGAGACAGTGGCGAGCTCCTGAGAATATCAGAGAAATTTGAGTCAACTAACAACTTGCATTTATTTACAACTTTGGATGTCGTAAACCACACAAGGTACCTCACACCAGTGCTCTGGAACCAAACTTGCCATCGAGCCACAGATGGAGATACCAGAACAGGCCGCCAAAGGTTCAGTCAAAGAGGTAGGCTTGAAGCAGCAATGCAAAGGAAAGAGAGGGGGGAGGGGGGGGGGGGGGGGGGGGAGGTGGGGGGGGGAGCGGGGGGGGGGGGGGGGGGGGTGGAGATGTGGAGACGTTTAAGAAGAGAATTCCAGAGTTTAAGGCCTTGGCAACTGGCACATTCCCCAATAGTGGGGTGATAAAAACTGAGAATGTGCATTAAGCCACCCTAAGGATGGATATGTTAAAAATGTTTGTGGGTCTGGTTCACCGAGCACAGGGGTGAAGGATGGACGGTGCATGGGGCACAGGACTGGGTGTGAGTCAGGATATGGACAGCAGAGCTTTGGATGGTCTCAAGTTTAAGGAAGATGCAGGATGGTAAGTCAGACAACAGTCCGTTGGAATAGGTACGTCGAGAGAGAACAAAGGCAGGGCTGAGAATCTCAGCAACAGCTGAAAAGATGACATTCACACACGGCTCCTCACTCTCCATGAACTGAATTCAAAGTTGATCCGCCCGAATGGCGTGCCAACAGTTTTTGTTCAGGTAAATCCATGACTCCTTCACCATAGGTGGCGACTTGCGTTGGAACATTACTGTTCGCCATCACTGTTCACTATTTTTGTACCTCACCACAGGGGCCAATTTTTTATTTTTCCCCAAAAATAAATGTTATAAGATTGAGTAGAGGAATCTTCTTTGTTCAAGTGGGGTGAGCTGTCACGAAGTGACATCACCATGTTATCAATGGGTCAAGTGTTATCATGAGTGAGTGGTCGAACTCTGCCCTGAGACAGAAGGCCATAGAGTCCAAATGCTCATCCAGCACTTAATCCGACAATCTAAGATTGATAAAGATGGAGAAACACTGAGGATTTATGTCTGGTTGGTGTTCAATGAAGTTATTCATACACTCCCACGTTGCAGAACTCACCTGACTTTGAAACCAATGCAGGGCAGATTTGGATTTTTCTTTATTGTCATGTGTACCGAGGTACAGTGAAAGGTAGGGTAGCACACATGGCTAGCACTGTGGCTTCACGGTGCCAGGGTTCCAGGTTCGATTCCCTGCTGGGTCACTGTCTGTGCGGAATCTGCAGGTTCTCCCCGTGTCTGCGTGGGTTTCCTCCGGGTGCTCCGGTTTCCTCCCACAGTCCAAAGACGTGCAGGTTAGGTGAATTATCCATGCTAAATTGCCCTTAGTGACCAAAAAGGTTAGGAGGGGTTATTGGGTTATGGGGATAGGGTGGAAGTGAGGGCTTAAGTGGGTTTGTGCAGACTCGATGGGCCGAATGGCCTCCTTCTGCACTGTATGTTCTAAGTATTTAAGTATTTTTCTGCGAGCAGCTCAACACAAGGTCCACAATGTAACTACATAGACACCGGCATCGGGTGAAGCATACAGGGGTGTAGTGTTAATCAGGTCAGTCCATAAGAGGGTCATTTAGGAGTCCGGTAACAGCGGGGAGGAAGCTGTTTTTGAGTCTGTTTGTACATGTTCTCAGACTTCTGCATCTCCTGCCTGATGGAAGAAGTTGGAAGAGTGAATAAGTCGGGTGGGAGGGGGTCTTTGATTATGCTGCCCACTTTCCCCAGGCAGCGGGAGGTGTAGATAGAGTCAAATGATGGGAGGCAGGTTCGTGTGATGGACTGGGCTGTGTTCACGACTTTCTGAAGTTTTGTATGGTCTTGGGCCGAGCAGTTGCCATACCAGGCTGTGATGCAGCCAGATAGGATGCTTTCTATGGGGCATCTGTAAAAGTTGGTAAGATTAGATTCTTTATTACTGCATGTGCAAGGGTGGTCTGCTCCATTTGGTTCATGGCCAGGTTGTCAAGGCAACAAGTTACTCCTTCTGGGTCAACATTTCAGTGCAGTATTGAGGGAAGTGCTATTTTGTCTGAGATGCCTTTTCGCTTAAGGGGTTGAACCGAGGCCTTCTCAAGTAGATAGTCAGATCCCATCGAACAAACTGAAGAAGTTTGTAACCTCAGGTGAATCACGGGTCTGACAATATTCATTTGACAGGGTGGCTGATGGTGTTGGATGCTGCTATTGGGAGACATTTTGTGATACTGGACTATGATATAAATTACAGGTGGCTCTGTAACTACATTTATGCCCCTATATTACTTTTGAATAGTTCTGCTGAGACAAAAGGTACTGATTGGCTTAGATGCTCGTTTGGAAGAGGCAATTTATAGAAATAGTGTATAAACAATGCTTGTTAATATCAGAAAGGACACAAAATGGCTGTGAGTTATTTTAGCAATACTAAAGACACAGAATGGCTGAATTAGCCACATTCTGAACAATAAGTTACAAACTGTGTAAACTACCTCATGAGAACCAGGCGTGGGTATGTATAGGGAGTATTTTAACAGCCGCTGATAACAGCTTCACAGAACAAGGAATGCAATGTATCCTTAATAAGCTCAAGGTCCCCAGCTGCAGACAGGACATATCCTTATGTTAGTCTTGAGTGACTTTTGCATGAAGTTAGGGGCGCGTAAGACAACACCCACTTTAACCATATATGTGATAACTGGGATGCCAAGAAAATTGATTGACTGCATGTAATGGATTGTGACGCGAATATAGTTGATTGATTGTTTGTAAATGAGAATACAACTAATTCCGCCCTTGGAATCTGTATATTAACCCCATGTGAACCTTAGCTCAAGTGAGAAAGAGGATTGCGAGACTGCGTAGCCTCCAAATCTTTCTCCCAAATCTGAAATAATAAGCTGCTTCTTTACTTACTCAAACAGGCCTACGGGTGAATATTTTCACCTCTATCACTGCGATGGGATTAATGACCAGAAAGGACATTTCTCATCCTTACCTTTCTGACGTTTGCACCCAGCCGGTTTTGAGTCAGTCGGTTTTTAAGGTTGCTAACCATCCAGACTCCATAATCTGGGTGCACCTTCATCGCACTGACTGCAGTGGTTCAAGAAGGCAGCTCACCACCACCTTCTCGAGGGCAATTAGGGATGGGTAATAAATGCTGCCCTCGCCAGTGATGCCCACATCCCGTAAATGAGATTAGGATAGGTTCTTGATGGCTGGCACACACACGATGGGCCAAAAGGCCTCTTTCTGTGCTGTGTGGCTCTAGGATTCTAAATTAATTAAACAAAAATGATACCAGAAATTAAAGGTTGATCTCCTGGACATTGCGACAACGGAAAAGAAAATGAGGGGAGTTGAACAAAATTGTGTTTTTGTGTCTCTTCAATTTCTTCCAACACTTTATTTAATTGATATAAATGTTGGGGATGGGGACAATAGACTGGCTGTTTAACAGACAGGTATCATCCAATGAGGTAGCACAGTTTAGAAACAGAGAAAATAGAAGCAGGAGAAGGCCATTCGGCCCTTCGAGTCTGCTCCGCATTCATTATGATCATGGCTGATCAAGTTCAATTTGCTGATTCCAACTTCCCCCACCATATCTCTCGATCCCTTAAGCCCCAAGAGCTATATCTATATCCTTCTTGAAATTACACAACGTGTTGGCCTCCACTACTTTGTGTGGTAGTGAATTCCACAGATTCACCACTTTCTGGGTGAAGAAATTTATCCTCACCTCAGTCCTAAAAGGTTTACCCCTTATCCTCAAACTATGATCTCTCCCACGCGGACATGGGGAGAATGTGCAAACTCCACACTAACAGTGACCCAGGGCCGGGATTCAAACCCAGGTCCTCAGTGCTGCAGTTCCAGTGCTAACCACTGCGCCACATGCCGCCCTAGTATGCTGGCTCTTTGAAAGAAAGGGGCAGCATGGTAGCACACGTGGCTATCACTGTGGCTTCACAGCGCCAGGGTCCCAGGTTCGATTCCCCGCTTGGTCACTATCGGTGCAGAGTGTGCACGTTCTTACCGTTGTATTATTCCTTGTGTCTGAGTAAAGCTCCTTACAGTTGAAGTAGATGCTTTATTTGTATGAGTTTGTTCTCTCTCCAGCACTTATACTATGTTACATCTGAGCTGCTTGTCTGTATCCTGCTGACCAGCTGCTGTTCCTGTGAAAAGTGTCCTGACTTCCTGTTTGTCTATATACACACACATGTGTGGTGCTCCCTCTAGTGGTTACTTAGTTGTAGTGTATTTACATTAACCCTTTGTGTATATACAGTGATGCATATCACTACGCCCGTGTCTGTGTGGGTTTCCTCCGGGTGATCCGGTTTCCTCCCACAGACCAAAGACGTGCAGGTTAGGTAGATTGGCCATGATAAATTGCCCTTAGCATCCAAAAAGGTTAGGAGGGGATATTGGGTTGTAGGGATAGGATGGAAGTGAGGGCTTATGTGGGTCGGTGCAGACTCGATGGGCCGAATGGCATCCTTCTGCACTGTATATTCTATGTATCTATGTAACTATCCAATTAGTCCCATTCCTCTGTTCTTGCCCCTTAGGCATGCAGATTCTTCTATTTTAAGTATGCAATAACCCTCACAGAACAGCCTGATTGATCTCCCCATGGGACTCATGGACTACAAGCATCCCTGCTAGTGGACGAAGGCCCATTAGCTGGAACTCAGAAAGGTCGTCTCACAAAAGCCAGCCCGCACTGGGAGTGGTGTAAGAAGTTGGCACCTTGGGACTGGATTTACCATCTCGGGCCTCCTGAGTTTTTATAGTGGCGTCAAGGAAAACAGCAGCTGTGATCCTGGGCATCCTAACCAGACCAGAATTCCCCAGCACAAGAACAAGGTCACCAAGACTTTAAAAATGCCGCTTTTTGGGAGGCTTGAGGCCTTTGATGCAGGCATGGAAGACAGGGCCCGAAAGGTACCAAATGGAGGCGAGATTTCTTCCCGATGAATGGCATTGTTGGATATGATTGACAAAAGGTAATACTCCTGACTGCCTGTGGGGCGTTGACATTCAGCGTAATCAGGAGCCTCACCTACCTGGTGGCCCTGAACCTGAGAACATTTAGTGAAATCGTGGAAGGTGCTGCATATCATTACGACCCTACGCCATCTGTAATAATTCAGAGATGTTGCTTCAATACGGCCAGCCGAACCCCTGTGGAATCCGGTGCTATGTCTTTTCGTCCGACGTCATTTCGTCCAACGATACTTCGTCCACGTCTTTTGGTCCAACGTCTTTTTGTCCGCACGTCTTTTGGTCCTACGTCTTTTTGTCCGATGATTTTTTTCATCAAAGACTTTTTGTGACTTGTTACGTTTTTTTTTCCGATTATTTTTTTTGTCAAAGACTTTTTGTAACTTGACTTTTTGTAAATAGAAATCTTCTCTAATGCACATAGCAAGGTATAATATGTAATAAAGAATTTTTATTACCGGTCTCTTTCCTTTAACGAGCCTCGTTAAAGGATAGTTATTATCGTTCTCTTTCTTAATTCGCCCATCCCGAAATAGCAAAGTTCATTGTGTCAACGAAGAGCAAAAGGAAGGTAGCTGATGAAAGTAACTACATCTACGATTTTCATTCAAGCAGTCCAAACCTAGGAAAAGAATACTGGTGATGTTAGAAAAGAAGGCTGTGTTCAGTGCGGATTCACATGGTAACGGAAAACAATGAGCCGAAAATTATTTATTTTTCTAATGAGCACCTTCATCCAGCTGATGTTGATTCGTTAAATGCTAGAAAAGCAGTTGCAGAAATAAAGCATGAAGCAGTGGAAAACATAGCAGCAAGTTCGCGTAGCATTCTAGCGGCCAAGTTTACGCAGCTATCAGAAAATACCTACTCTCAACTCCCTAGGTTGCCCGTCGTCTCAAGGACTATTCAAAGGTGCCGACAAAAAAATTCTGGATTTCCCGCTAATCCAGCAGCTAGACACAGTTTTGAAATACCTGACAAATATTGTAAACTTGACAATGGCGAACAGTTTCTGAGATACGATTCGGGCGCCGGGGATCAACAGCGCTTACTAGCATTCGCAGCAGAAAGTGCTCTTCAGGATTTAGCATCATATCGTCATTGGGCATGTGATGGAACATTCAAGATTGTGCCACAACAGTGGTTTCAACTGTTCTGCATTCATGTACAAGTTAAAGGTAGCAGTTTTCCACGGGTCTTTGCATTACTGCCGAATAAAAGAAAGCAGACATACAAATTATTTTTTGACCAATTGAAAATTATGCAACCTAATGCAGATCCGAATGATATCATGGCAGATTTCGAAGTTGCAGTTCACAAGGCAATTAATTCATCATTCCTTAATTCATCTGTCGTGGCATGTTTGTTTCATTTGAGCCAATCTGCGTTTCGAAAAATTACAGATTTAGGCCTCAAAGAAAAATACAATACAGACTCTGAATTCTGTCTTAAAATTCGATGTTTTTCAGCATTAGCTTTCCTCCCCGTTGAAGATGTCGAAGAGGCTTATGAAGATTTGATAGACGATGAAGAAATACCTGCTGAATTCATCGTTTACTTCGACTTGACTTACATAGGCATTGTGAGAGGACGTGGTGCTAGACGAAGGAGAGAAACACCTACATTCCCGACAGCTGTATCGAATGTTAATCAGCGTGTTCTACAAGATCTACACGAGAACAAATAATGCTGCTGAGGGGTTTCATTCTGCGATAATGCGTTCGGCGGGTGGAGCTCATTTGAATATCTGGAGGTTAATCAAAGCTCTGAAGGAAGAGGAAGGGTTCATAATAGGCAAAAAGGCTCAAATTCTTCGGGGAGATCAGTCGACTTCATGTACGCAATATAAGAAAATAACTGAACGCCTCAAAAGATTGGTCGTTGAATATGATTCTACAACAAAAATTGATTTCTTGAGGAATGTTGCATACAATTTACATCAATTTTAAATAATTTAAAGAATTTTTAAATACATTTTCCAACTGTATTTTCTAAGTGATGTGATATCTTTCGGGAATTTTAAGTAATTAATAAACTTTTAGATTTTATTGCATTTTATCAATTAAATGGTTTTCTACGGAGTTTATTTGTAATTGGATAATTGGACAAAAAGACGTTGGACCAAAAGACGTGCGGACAAAAAGACGTTGGACCAAAAGACGTGGACGAAGTGTCGTTGGACGAAGTGACGTCGGACGAAAAGACGCGACACGGGGGAATCCGTTACAATAATAATAATCTTTATTGTTGTCACAAGTAGGCTTACATTAACACTGCAATGAAGTTGCTGTGAAAATCCCCTAGTCGCCACACTCCGGCACCTGTTCGGGTACACTGAAGGAGAATTCAGAATGTCCAATTCACTTAACAGCACATCTTTCGGGACTTGTGGGAGGAAGCCGGAGCACCCGGAGGAAACTCATGCAGACAAAGGGTGAACGTGCAGACTCGGCACAGACAGTAACCCAAGCCGAGAATTGAACATGGGACCCTGGCGCCAGTGCTAACCACTGTGCTACCATGCCGCCCTTATGGAAGTTCTAATGAGCCTTCGCAAGTTGTGACTTTGCGTTGTGATTTTGGCCCATTCTTCCCTGAGATGTTGACAGATCACTTAGCGTGTAGCATAAACAATATGGTGACCCAAAGGAAACTGATAGCTTTGGATCTAAAAGGGGCCATAGAGCTGTCATCCTCCCGCGAGCATGCAGAAAAGAGGTTTCAGGAACTCCAGGGCTGCATGGACTACAATGTGCACAGCACTGGCCGGCCCCCATTTCCCCCAAGGGTAAGACTTAGGTCACGCAGTCACCACCAAAACAGCACCTAAGACAGACCTGCTGGCCAAGGGCTGGCACAACCCAATGGGACATCTCCCCAGAGGACAGTGAGGAGTACCCAGCCTGGGCCTCGGCTCCTCCCTCTGCGACTGGATCCTGAACTTCCTGACCCACAGGTCACAATCAGTAAAGATAGGCAACAACATTTCCTCCATGATCATCCTCAACACTGGTGCCCCACAGGGCTGTGTCCTCAGCCCCCTACTATACTCCTTATACACCTATGACTGTGTGTCCAAATTCCCCTCCAACTCTATTTTCAAACTTGCTGATGACACCACCGTAGTGGGTTGGATCTCAACCAATGACGAGACAGAGTACAGGAATAAGATAGAGAATCTCGTGAACTGGTGCGACAACAATAATCTCTCCCTCAATGTCAACAAAATGAAGGAGATTGTCATCAACTTCAGGAAGTGTAGAGGAGAACATGCCTCTGTCTACATTTTTTTTAAATTTAGAGTACCCAATTCATTTTTTCCAATTAAGGGACAATTTAGTGTGGCCAATCCACCTACCCTGCACATCTTTTGGGTTGTGGGGGCGAAACCCACGCAAACACGGGGAGAATGTGCAAACTTCACACAGACAGTGACCCAAAGCCGGGATCGAACCTGGGACCTTGGCGCCGTGAGGCAGCAGAGCTAACCCACTGTGCCATGATGCTGCCCTCCCCCGTCTACATTAATAGGAATTAAGTAGAAAGGTTTGAGAGCTCCACGTTTTTAGGTGTCCAGATCACCAACAACCTGTCCTGGTCCCCCCATGCTGACACTATAGTTAAGAAAGCCCACCAACGACTCTACTTTCTCAGAAAGCTAAGGAAATTTGTCATGTCAGCTACGACCCTCACCAACCTTTACAGATGCACCATAGAAAGCATTCTGTCTGGCTGTATCACAGCTTGGTATGGTTCCTGCTCTGCCCAAGACTGCAGGGAACTACAAAAGGTTGTGAATGTAGCCCAGTCCATCACACAAACCAGCCTCCCATCCATTGACTCTGTCTACAATTCCTGCTGCCTCAGAAAGACAGCCAGCATAATTAAGGACCCCACGCACCCCGGACATACTCTCTTCCACCTTCTTCCGTCAGGTAAAAGATACAAAGGTTTGAGGTCACGCACCAACCAACTCAAGACCAGTTTCTTCCCTGCTGCCATCAGACTTTTGAATGGACCTACCTCGTATTAAGTTGCTCTTTTCTCTACATCCTAGCTATAACCCTTCTGCACTGTAAATTCTATGATCATAATTGTAACATTATATTCTGAAGTCTCTCCTTCCTTCCCTATGCACAGAATGCGTTGTCTACATAGTATACAAGAAACAATACTTTTCACTGTCTACTAATATATGCAACAAGAATAAATCAAATCAAATTAAAAACAGTGCTGCACTTGCAGTTATGGGAACCATGACGGTCAAAGCCACCAGAATGTCCAGCAAACACATCGTCCTGGCTAGATGACACAAGCGCCCCGAGCCAGGACTTTGCACAGTGCCCCGCCCGAGGAAGACAACTTCAGGCAGTTAAACTGCATCAGGGCCGCCAAAGTAGCCCCACCAAGAATAACGCTCCAAGTTAACGTCGCCCCTTGTCAGGGAAACCGATACAGGGGCTGCTGTTTCAATTATTGGACAACAGACATTCCATAAGCTCTGTCTGGGGAGCCAGCACCTGGGCTTGAAGGATACAAAGGCCCAGCTGGCAACATACACCAGACAACCATTGATCGCCATGGGGATCACGGTGACCGCGGTTACCCACGGACAGCAGTCGGTCCGGCTACCTCTGTAGTGGTTCAAGAACCCGGGCCCAGCCTCCTGGGCCATGATTGGTTGCAAAGACTCTGTGAGGCTGGCAACAACTCGTCCGAATTGGTCCTGGCGGTTTGTATGAGGGTACCTGGACGTTTTCCAGGCAGCTTTAATGCCAGGGATACAGTCTATGTTTGAAATTTCGGGAAGGCACCCACTGGATTTCTGGGGCCATATTGGGGAAAATGGGGCCAATTTTCTGCACAGTCAAGAATGAAGAACGCACTGTGCAAAACACATGGACCACCGCAAAGGCAAGGAGCCGCCCCCCTCTCCCCCCAGAGAGAACTACACAGATGAATCGGTGCCTCGCCAGCAACTCACCCCCCCAATCCCAATCTTTGAACGAAGGTGCAAACTATGGGCTGGTTTAGCATGGGCTGGTTTAGCTCAGCGGGCTAGATAGCTGGTTTGTAATGCAGAACAAGGCCAGCAGTGCGGGTTCCATTCCTGTACCAGCCTCCCCGAACAGCCGCCAGAATGAGGCGATTAGGGACTTTTCACAGTAACGTCATACTTATGACAATAAATGATTATTATTAAATTTAGGTGTGTTGTATTCTCTATTCTGCTTTACCTGGATGGCTCGGATGCGTAGTGTTAAATAAATAACCCAAAGCTATGTTAACAAACAAACTATAAATTTATTACACGACTAACTAAGATTCGTTCACGTTACCAAAGTAGAAGGTTATTATATAAAACTATGTTATCTCTAACTTACAGAACTCTCAAGTATACAACTGCTCTCTATGCCTGACCCTCTTCCAGCTCTCTCCTAACTCTCAACTCCCAGAATCCCGAAAGTCACATGATATATATATATATATACGACTGTTCTGTGGTTCCATCTAGTGGTATGAATCATTCTCATTAATTTGTTATCTCTTTACATCCCAGTCAATATACATATCATGACAAGGTGCACTTCCCACCTGGGCTAGCAGGATGTGGACGACTTAGGATTTGATATGGATACAGAATCCTCAGCACTAACAGAGAACATTACAGTCAGAGACAGACTTCTAACACGGTTCCCTCGGCATTCAGCGCAAAAAGGCGCTCCCCGACACCATATATGTACCTGGCCCAGTCCCACAGCTGCATCAAGCACAGCCATGGTTAAAACAGTGAAGGAGACACTGGGCGGAATTCTCCGCACTCACGACGGGGCGGAGAATAGCAGGCGGCGTAAAATTTTACGGCCACGCTGGTCCGACGCCCTCCCGCTATTCTCCCCCCCCCCACGGCCGCCTCCCGACACGAATCGCTGCCCGCCGTTTTTTTACGGCGAGCAGCGATTGTCAGCTGGCCGATGGGCCGATTTCCAAGGCCTTTACGACCGTTTTTATGAACGTCAAACCACCTGGTCTGACCGTTCGTAAAAACGGCCGTAAAGTCCCGATCTGGGGAACCATGGCACCGATTCGCACGGCAGTACCACGGCCGTGCCAAGGGTGCCATGGGCCCGCGATCGGTGCCCACCAATCGCGGGCAGCGGGTACTTACCCCGCGCACTCTTTATCCTTCCGCCGCCCCGCTGTATCCATTCGCGGGGCGGCTGAGGGGCATACCGGCCCGCGCATGCGCGGGTTTCACGCAAATGCGTGATGACGTCATCCGCGCATACGCGGGTTGGAGTCGTCCAATCCGCGCATGCGCGGCTGACGTCATCTGACGCGTCAGCTGTCGCTAACTCTGGCTAGCGGGCTTAACGAAATTCGTTAAGCCCGCGATGCCGGAGTTCACGGCCGCGGGATGCTAGCCCCGCCTGGGGACCAGAATCGGTTCCCGGTTGGGGGGGGCGGAGGCTGGCCTCAAACCCGCCCGTTTTTGACGCCAGCCTCACGATTTCTCCCGGGTGCGGAGAATCACGCCCACAGTATTCAAGCAGCTACAGGGGACCTTCAGACTTTGGCGGGGAGGAAGGGATACAACAATCCTCACGAGACACACGGGGACACACCGATTGATCTCCCTGTGGGACTTGTAGAATATAACTCCCCGTGCTAGTGGGCGGAGGCTCGTAAAGATCGCCACATAAAAGCCAGCCCGGAGAAGAGTAGTGCCAATTGCGACCTTGGAACTGTAAGCCGAATTAGGACTTCCCTTTTGTCATTGAATTCAACTTATTTTGAATTTACCCTCGAGGGGCCCCCTGAGCTTTTATGAAGTCCAAAGATTGGGGAGGTGGTGGCACAGTGCTATTGTCACTGGACCAGTAATCCAGAGACCCGGGTAATGCTCTGGGGACCCAGGTTTCACCGGTGTGAAATTTTAATTCAATCAGAAAAAATTAGAAACAAAAAGTCTGATGAGTTGATTGTCATAAAAAGCAATCTGGTTCACTAATGCCCATCCTTAACTGGTCTGGCCTACATGTCATAGAATCCCTACAGTGCAGAAGGAGGCCATTCGGCCCATCGAGTCTGCATAGACCCTCTGAAAGGGCACGCTACTGAGACTCATGCTCCTGATCTACCCCCATAATCCAATAACCCCACCTAACCTCTTGGACACTAAGGGGCAATTTAGCATGGCCAATCCACCTCACCTGCACATCTGGAATGTGAGAGGAAAGCGCAGTACTCGGAGGAAGCCCACTCAGACACGGGGAGAAAGTGCAAACTCCACACAGTCACCCGAGGTCAGAATTGAACCCGGGTCCCTGACGCTGTGAGGGTGTGCTTTCGGTGGGTCGGTGCAGACTCAATGGTTAAATGGCCTCCTTCTGCACTGTAGGGATTCTATGATATTGCCAGAGTCGAACTCCTCATATTGATGGCAATGGTCTTCTCTGCTCCTCTATGTTTCTATATTCCTATTTAACCCCTGCTTCAAAATGTGCTGTACAACACCATTTTACTGGCTCAAGGTACCATAACGTCTAGCACCGAGCAAAATATCTCCGGGAACAGGGTTGCATAACGAGGATGGACGTGTCAGAAAGCTGGGTGGGAGGCTGAGCTGTGAGGAGGATGCAGGGATCCTTCAGTGTGATTTGGACAAGTTGAGTGAGTGGGCAGATGAATGGCAGATGCAGTTTAATGCGGATAAATGTGAGATTATCCACTTTGGTAGCAAAAACAGTAAGACAGGTTACTATCTGAATGGCCATAAATTAAGGAAGGGGAATATGCAAAGAGACCTGGGGGTCCTCATTCTCCAGTCACTGAAGGTAAGCATGCAGGTACAGCAGGTGGTAAAGAAGGCAAATGGTATGTTACCAATGGTAATAATAATAATCTTTATTGTCACAAGTAGGTATACATTAACACTGCAATGAAGTTACTGTGAAATGCCCCGAGTCACCACATTCCGGCGCCTGTTCGGGAACACTGAGGGAGAATTCAGAATATCCAAATTACTAACAGCACGTCTTTCGGGACTTGTGGGAGGAAACCGGAGCAACCGGAGGAAACCCACCCAGACACAGGGAGAACGTGCAGACTCCGCACAGACAGTGAGCCAGCCGGGAATTGAACCTGGGACCCTGCCACTGTGAAGCAACAGTGCGAACCACTGTGTTACCTTGCTGCCCTTTGAGAAGATTGAGTACAGGAGCAGGGATGCCTTGCTGCAATTGTACAGGGCTTTGGTGAGATGACACCAGTTTTGGTCTCCTTGGTGTTCTTGCTATAGAGGGGTGTGCAGAGAAGGTTTACCCTCCTGATTCCTGGGATGGCAGGACTGACGTATGAGGAAAGATTGAGTCGGTTAGGATTATATTTGCTGGAATTCAGAAGAATGAGGGGGTGACCTTATAGAAACCCCAAAATGTCTAACAAGATTAGACACGGTAGATGCAGGAAGGATGTTCCCAATGGTGGGGGTCACAGCCTGAGGAAATGCGGTAAACCTTTAGGACTAAGCTGAGAAGAAATTTCTTCCCCCAGAGAATAGTGAGCCTGTGGAATATGCTACCACAGGAGCAGTTGAGGGCAAAACATTGTTTGTTTTCAGGAAGCAGTTATCGATAGCTGCTGGGGCTAAAGGGAGCAAAGAATATGGGGTAAAACTGAGAACAGATTACTGAGGTGGATGATCAGCCATGATCATATTGAATGGTGGAGCAGGCTCGAAGGGCCGAATGGCCTCCTCCTGTTCCTATTTTATATGTTTGTGTGTGTCAGCTGACCAATGGTGGGAGCAATGGGGGTGGGCGCATCGGGATGAGAGGTCATGTGATAAAACCATCACGAATCCATGCAACCAGAGTTGGCGCCTCAAAGGGTCTTAGATCTTATTGAGGGTAAGTAACCTCAGACAGAGAGAATCGACTCAGCTGAAGGACTCAGAACCAAGCTAGTTATGCCTCCCAATCACAGAGCTACTGACAAGATAAATAACTTCTTTATGATGGCTCTAAATATATCATTTTATCCCGTTCTCTGCGTCAACATCTCACCACAGATGAACATAATAAATACCTCAGTTGTCTGCCAAGAGCTGTCTATGGCTGTCTAAGTCTCCCCATAAACTGAGAATGTAAATAGCTACTTTGTGTCGTCAATTGGAACTCACTGGCCTCAGCATCTCTGTGCTGATGGCCACATGTGACCAGCCAGACGGCCCACAAAGCCCCTTTATCATTTCAACTCCAGAGCCATGATTGGAGAGATTACAATCTCCCACCTCCACAATCTCTCAGCTTCTCCGAATCGGGCAACTTCATTTATTCCTTCATGGGTTTGGGGTGTTGCTAAGGCCAGCATTTGCCGCTCACTGTGGGTGTACCTACACCACAAGGACTGCAGCGGTTCAAGAAGGCAGCTCACCACCAACTTCTCTGGGGCAATTAGGAACAGGTACAAATTAGGGTAAGGGTTAGCAAAGCCAGCAAAGACCACATCCCTCAAATTAGTTTTTTTTAAATCCTTATTTTCCCTTGAGCTGAGTGGCTCATTGGGTCATTTCAGAGGGCACTTAAGAGTCAACCATATTGCTGTGGGTCTGGAGTCACATGTAGGCCAGACCGGGTAAGGACGGCAGATTTCCTTCCCTAAAGACCATTAGTCAACCAGATGGGTTGTTACAAAAACTGATGTCAGTTGTCAGGGCAGCACGGTAGCATGGTGGTTAGCATAAATGCTTCACAGCTCCAGGGTCCCAGGTTCGATTCTCTGAAACAGGGTCTAAGTGTTGAGCCAGCGTAAACACCGGAGCGTTTCACGCCGGCGTCAACGGGCCCCTTGGCCCAGCAACTCACTCACCTGAAGAGGGCCAGCTGGGTACCGGAGCGCTCCACGCAGCTCCGGCTGCCGATATGGGTCGTAGAACATAGAACATAGAAAAATACAGCACAGAACAGGCCCTTCGGCCCACAATGTTGTGCCGTACTTTTGTCCTAGATTAAGAACAAATTAATCCACACCCCATCATTCGACCGTAATCCATCTATCCAATAGCCACTTGAAGGTCCCTAATGTTTCCGACTCAACTACTTCCATATGGCATTCCATGCCCCCACTACTCTCTGGGTAAAGAACCTACCTCTGACATCCACCCTCTGTCTTCCACCATTCACCTTAAATTTATGTCACCTTGTAATGGTTTGTTCTACTCGGAGAAAAAGTCTCTGACTGTCTACTCTATCTATTCCCCTGATCATCTTATAAACCTCTATCGTCACCCCTCATCCTTCTCCATTCTAATGAGAAAAGGCCGAGCACCCTCAACCTTTCCTCATAAGACCTATTCTCCATTCCAGGCAACATCCTGATAAAATTCCTTTCCACGTTTTCCAAAGCTTCCACATCCTTCTTGAAATGAGGTGACCAGAACTGCACACAGTACTCCAAATGAAAATGTGGCCTTACCAAGGTTTTGTACAGCTGCATCATCACCTCATGGCTCTTAAATTCAATCCCTCTGCTAATGAACGCTAGCACACCATAGGCCTTCTTCACAGCTCTATCCAGTTGAGTGGCAACTTTCAAAGATCTATGAACATAGACCCCAAGATCTCTCTGCTCCTCCACATTGCCAAGAACCCTACCATTAACCCTGTATTCCGCATTCATATTTGCCCTTCCAAAATGGACAACCTCACACTTTTCAGGGTTAAACTCCATCTGCCGCTTCTCAGCCCAGCTCTGTATCCTATCTATGTCTCTTTGCAGCCGACAACAGTCCTCCTCACTATCCACAACTCCACCAATCTTCGTACCGTCTGCAAATTTACTGACCCACACTTTAACTCCCTCATCCAAGTCATTAATGAAAATCACAAACAGCAGAGGACCCAGAACTGATCCCTGCGGTACGCCATCCACCACCATCCCTATCCCTCACAAATCCGTGCTGACTATCCCTAATCAAGCCGTGTCTTTCCAGATGTTCAGAAATCCTATCCCTCAGTACCCTTTCCATTACTTTGCCTGCCACTGAAGTAAGACTAACTGGCCTGTAATTCCCAGGGTTATCCCTATTCCCTTTTTTGAACAGGGGCACGACATTCGCCACTCTCCAATCCCTTGGTACCACCACTGTTGACAGTGAGGATGAAAAGATCATTCCCAATGGCTCTGCAATTTCATCTCTTGCTTCCCATAGAATCCTTGGATATATCCCATCAGGCCCGGGGGACTTGTCTATCTTCAAGTTTTTCAAAATGCCCAACACATCTTCCTTCCTTACAAGTATCTCCTCGAGCTTACCAGTCTGTTTCACACTGTCCTCTCCAACAATATGGCCCCTCTCATCCGTAAATACTGAAGAAAAGTACTCGCTCAAGACCTCTCCTATCTCTTCTGACTCAATACGCAATCTCCCGCTACTGTCCTTGATCGGACCCACCCTCGCTTTAGTCATTCTCATATTTCTCACATATGTGAAAGGCCTTGGGGTTTTCCTTGATTCTACCCGACAAAGATTTTTCATGCCCTCTCTTAGCTCTCCTAATCCCTTTCTTCAGTTCCCTCTTGCCTATCTTGTATCCCTCAAGCGCCCTGTCTGAACTTTGTTTCCTCAGCATTACATAACTCTCCTTCTTCCTCTTAACAAGACATTTAACCTCTCTTGTCAACCATGGTTCCCTCACTCGACCATCTCTTCCCTGCCTGACAGGGACATATATATCAAGGACACGTATTATCTGTTCCTTGAAAATGTTCCACATTTCAATTGTGTCCTTCCCTGACAGCCTATGTTCCCAACTTATGCACTTAAGTTCTTGTCTGACAGCATCGTATTTACCCTTCCCCCAATTGTAAACCTTGCCCTGTTGCACGTACCTATCCCTCTCCATTACTAAAGTGAAAGTCACAGAATTGTGGTCACTATTTCCAAAATGCTACACCAGTAACAAATCTATCACTTGCCCTGGTTCATTACCAAGTACCAAATCCAATATGGCCTCCCCTCTGGTCGGACAATCTACATACTGTGTTAGAAAAGCTTCCTGGACACACTGCACAAACACTACCCCATCCAAACTATTTGATCTGAAGAGATTCCACTCAATATTTGGGAAGTTGAAGTCACCCATGACTACTACCCTGTGACTTCTGCACCTTTCCAAATTCTGTTTCCCAGTCTGTTCCTCCACATCTCTGCTGTTATTGGGGGGCCTATAGAAAACTCCCAACAAGGTGACTGCTCCTTTCCTATTTCTGACTTCAACCCATACTACCTCAGTATGCAGATCCTCCTTGAACTGCCTTTCTGCAGCTGTTATACTATCTCTAATTAATAGTGCAACCCCCCCCACCTCTTTTACTACCCTCCCTAATCTTATTGAAATATCCATAACCAGGAACCTCCAACAACCATTTCTGCCCCTCTTCTATCCAAGTTTCCATGATGGCCACCACATCGTCGTCCCTGCACGTCCGGATGTGGGTCTGCCCATGCGCGGCTGATCCAAACAATATAGTCACCCCCAGATCGTGCGCGCTCACCGATCGGTGGCCCACGATCGGAACCCTGGCCATCCTGGAGGCCCCCCTCCCCCCCCCCCCGATGACGGATTCCCCCCACCCCCCACCAGGGGTCGCGGCAGCCGCCATTCTGAGCATCCGCTGGGTGGAACCATGTCCGAATCACGCCGGCGGGAACTTGGCCAGCTGCCGGCGGAGAATTGCCGCGGGGGCTTCTTTCAAGGGCCCCCGACCGGCGCCACGTCAATCTTGCCCGCATGACTGGCAGCGATTCTTCGGCCTGTTGAGAATCGCGGGAAGGCGTCCGACCCGATCGGGGATCTGACGCACCATTCTGCGCCCCTGCGCCGAGCGCGATTTCGGCTCAGAGAATCCCGGCCATGACCTCTACGTTGCCGCCTCCGCCTATAACTGCCCTCTGCCTTCTTTCGTCCCACCATTGGTGGCCACGCAGTCCCTCCCAAAGTCCCTCCACCCTTTACATACAAGCAAAATGCTGCAGATGCCGGAAGTCGAAAACAAAAGACAGAAAATGCTGGGTAAACCCAACAAGTCTGACAGCATCTGTGGAGACAGAAACAGAGTTACCCTTGAGTCCAATATGTTGCTTCTTCAGAGCCTGTACCATTTAGCTTCCCTCTCGTCCTGTATCATCTCCCAGGAAAAATCTCGGAACAAGCTTTTAATCAATCCTTTAATTTCTGCCTTCTAGGCACAGCCTCCGTCCCACGTCTCTCTCCCCCCCCCCCCCCCCCCCCCCCCCCCCCAGTCTCTGTGAATCGCCGCAGGGTAGCTTCCCACATTAAAGGGACGATAGAAATGCTGCAAGTGGCTGTTTTTGTGCCAGGTTTTTTTTGCCTCCGGTGAAGAGTACAATTTGGTTTCCTCTCCTTCCTCAATAATGGAGAAACCTGCTTAATAAAATAACAATAAACTAGCAGACATAGCGTACAAGACATCAAAGTCTTGCAGAGCAGTGGTCCAGTGTGCCATGGTTTCTGAAGCTTCTGTGCACTTTCTTTTCTCAGACTGGATCAGTGAGCCAGATGTGTGGCAATTTGTGGCACAGCTGACGGCTACTTTCAAAGTGCAGAAGATTTAGTACATCCTTGGAAAAAAACAGTCAGTCCCCTCCCCTGCTAGGCTGTCTCTGAGAAACCCCTGTATGCGAATTAAACAGTCTGCTGAACCTCCGGTGGCTCTGAACTCTGACAATTTTTCAATTTGCAGACATAGAACATAGAACAGTACAGCACAGAACAGGCCCTTCGGCCCTCGATGTTGTGCCGAGCAATGATCACCCTACTCAAACCCACGTTTCCACCCTATACCCGTAACCCAACAACCCCCCCCCCCCCTTAACCTTACTTTTTAGGACACTACGGGCAATTTAGCATGGCCAATCCACCTAACCCGCACATCTTTGGACTGTGGGAGGAAACCGGAGCTCCCGGAGGAAACCCACGCACACACGGGGAGGACGTGCAGACTCCGCAGACAGTGACCCAGCCGGGAATCGAACCTGGGACCCTGGAGCTGTGAAGCATTTATGCTAACCACCATGCTACCGTGGAGAAATGAAAATGTGCCTTTCTATAGCGCCTTCCGTGGTCTCAGACTATCTCAAAGTGATCTACAGCCAATGGAGTGTTCGACTGGGCAAGTCCATCATTCAGTAGGATCATGGCAAATTTTCTTCACCGACTCCTCTTTCCTGCCTAATCCCCATATGCCTTTATTCCCATGAACATAAACATCTGGCGACCTCAGTCAAGAACTTTATCAATGAATGAGCATCCATAGCCCTTCATGGTAGAGAATCGCAATGATAGGCAACTCTGACTGAAGCCAGTTTTCCTGAAATGGCTGATCCCTTAGAATCCCTGTGGCTCAGAAGGAGCCCATTCCATTCCTCCTCCAGGATAGTCCTCAATGCTGGGGCCCCGCATGGCTGCGTACTTAGCCCCCTACTCTACTCCCTATACACACAAGACTGCGTGGCAAAATTTGGCACCAATTCCATCTTCAGGTTTGCTGATGACACGACCATAGTGGGTCAGATCTCAAAACAATGATGAGTCAGAATACAGGAGGCAGATAGAGAACCGAGTGGAGTGGTGCAGCGACAACAATCTCTCCCTCAATGTCAGCAAAACTAAAGAGCTGGTCATTGACTTCAGGAAGTGAAGTCTCATACACACCCCTGTCAGCATCAATGGTGCCGAGGTGGAGATGGTTGACAGCTTCAAATTCCTAGGTGTGCACATCACCAACAATGAGTCCTGGTCCACCCACGTTGAGGCTACAACCAAGAAAACACAACAGCGCCTATACTTCCTCAGGAAACTAAGGGAATTCGGCATGTCCATGTTGAAATTTGGAACTTCCACATTGATTCTTACCAATTTTTACAGATGGACCATAGAAAGCATCCTATCTGGCTGCATCAAAGCCTGCTATGGCAACTGCTCGGCCCAGGACCGTAAGAAACTTCAGAGAGTCGTGAACACAGCCCAGCGTAACCTACTCCCATCCATTGACTCTGTCTACACCACTCCGCTGCCTTGGGAAAGCAGACAACATTTTTTATTTTTTATTTTTTTTTATTTTTTTTAAATTTAGATTCCCCAATTATTTTTTCCAATTAAGGGGCAATTTAGCATGGCCAATCCACCTACTCTGCACATTTTTGGGTTGTGGGGGCGAAACCCACGCAGACACGGGGAGAACGTGCAAACTCCACACGGACAGTGACCCAGAGCCGGGATCGAACCTGGGACCTCAGCGCCGTGAGGCGGTTGTGCTAACCACTAGGCCACCGTGCTGCCCAGGGAAAGCAGACAACATAATCCCTCCCACCGTGTTATTATCTCTCCAACTTCTTCCATCAGGCAGGAGATACAAAAGTCTGAGAACACGCAAGAACAGATTCAAAAGCAGCTTCTTCCCCGCTGTTACCAGACTCCTGAATGACTCTCTTATTGACTGAACTGATCTCTTCACATTTCTTCTCCACTGAGTAGTACTACACTCCATATGCTCACCCGTTGCCTGTGTCTATGTGTTTTCATTGTGTATTGATGTATGTCTTATGTTTTTTTTCATGTATGGAATGATCTGACTGGACTGTATGCAGAACAATACTTTTCACTGTAGCTCGGTACATGCGACAATAAAACAAATCCAATCCAATCCAATTGGCTCATTGAGCCTGCACTGATCCTCTGAAAGAGCACCCCACCTTGACCCACTGCCAGACCCTACCCCTGTAACCCCACCTAACCTGCACATCTTTGGACTTTGGCAGGAAACCAGAGCACCTGGAAGAAACCCACACAGACACGAGGAGAACGTGCAAACTCCACAGTCACCCAAGGCCGGAATTGAACCCGGGTCGCTGGCACTATGAGACAGCAGTGCTAACCACTGTGCCATCGTGCCGCCTTATTCTGAGATTCTGCACGCTGTGGTGTTGTTCACCCTGGGGTAACACGGATTGCACACGGTGCAATTACCTGATCAAGTGTACACCAAACGAAGGCGTTGGTTCAATATGAGATTTATTGAACTCTAGTCACAAAACACACAGCTGCCTGTGGGTTGACTCTCTACTACCCTAAGTAACTAAAGCTAACTATCTAGACCAGGCTAGCTCTGATCCACATGTAGGAGGTGTTGAATGATTTGTACACCCTGACTATCACTATAGCTGTCACCAGTGGAAAGAGGCAGAGCGCTGATGCCTCGTGTGTTTTATAGGTGGAAGCCCCCCTCTGGTGTCCCGTCTTGTGATTGGTCGCGTTCTGCTCTGTATATTGATTGGCTCACATGGGTGTCTGTCACTGCCTGCTTTTACCTCATGATGTACATGGGTGCATATTATGACACACGTTAGCTCAAGACTCCCCAGTCAGGCCATTAAACAGACAGCAACTGACGGCTAGTGAGTGATTTTAGAAACAGAACATGTTTAAACATGCACAAAAACAACTAACTTTGTTTGAGAATATAAATATTTTACGCTGTTGAAATTAGTGGGCCTAGTCATAATTGTGCAGGATAAATTAATGTGGAGCTGTACTTAGAGCAGCCTACAGATTATTTACAATGAGCTGCAAATGATTGTTTTATTTGCTAAAATTGTATTTAACACAGGGTTAATTTGACTTGCAATCTATTAGCTTGCATGTTCTCCTTAAATAAAGGACTAATTGACTGGGAAATTATTTTACCGCACTGGTTTTGCGAATGATTGGAAAGTCTTGCATTGAGTTTCAAAGTGGCAATCACTGGCTCACTTCCTGATCCCCAACCAATAGGGTGATATATAGAAACACACCCACACGCACAGATGTATGCACACACATGCACAAGAGATTAATGATAAAATATTGTGGATACTGTAAATCGGAAATAAAAACAGAAACTGCGGCAAAAACGAGAACCGGAGTTAACGTTTCGAGTCCAGTATGACTCTTCACCGGTGCCGAAGAACTAAGGTGGGTGCAAAATATCCAATGGTGCTATTGCATGGAGGAGCAGAGATCTCCTTGGTGTTCTAACCAAAACAGACAAGTTGCAAAAAAAAGGTTTTGGATTGGGGGAGAGCGGATTTTAGTAAAACAAGACAGGAACTGTCCAAGGTAGACAGGAAGAGGTATTTGTGGGCAAATCTACAGAAAAGCAGTGGGGGGTATTCAAAAAGGAAATGGGGAGGGTCCAGGCCCAAAATGTTCCCTCTCGGATGATAGGAAGGAATAACAAGCCCAGGGAACCATGGATGTCATTAGTTTTCATGTGTCGGTGTGGACTCGATGGGCCGAAGGGCTTCTTCTGCACTTTATTCTCTGTGATTCTATGAAAACGTTTCCCTCACCCTTCGGCAGGTTTTTGAACGTCAGTCTGGGAATAAAGAGACAATCAACATGGTCATTTTTCCCTCTAAGGACGAACAAGATCCCTCAATTAACATCACTCAAGTCATATTATCTGGTTGTTATCGCATTACTGTTTGTTACTGCTGTGCAAAAATTGGCTGCCATGTTTCCTACCTTACGACAGGGACGACACTTCAAAAGTATTTTGTTGGCCATGAAATGCATTGGGACATGATGAGGTTGTGAAAGACACCGTGTAAATGCAGGACCTTTCCTTATTTAATAATTGGAGTGTTACAAGGTGAAAGAAGGTGCGTAAGGAACGGGAACAGGCAGCAGAGAAAGGTCAGCAATTGTGCATGGCAATGACTGCGGAAAACAAGGCTCTCCAATACCTTGGATCAGTACAGAGCCAGTTGCAAATCTGTGCCATCTGAGGGAGGGGAGGAAGTGGTCGGCGCTTGAAGCAAACGGGTGATTTGGAGGAGTGGGGGGGGGGGGGGGGGAATCAATTCAAAACTAATCTACAGAAACAAACATTTCACTGAGCAAAAGTTCAATCTATGGATCAGAGAGACAGTTGAAGCTATTAATATTAATTTGTTCAACCGCAAATTGTGGCCTTCAGCAAAAAGCTTTTTGGAACCAGTATTTAAACAGGTCTGAGCTAAGTACAGCGTGCTTGCGAGACAATCATCAAAGGAGCTTTCTTCTGCTACCTCCCAATGTTCTTTTGATCTGCGACCACAAATTTCAGGAAATATGCGAGCATTTTCCCAAATTGAAGGAGTCGCTTCTTTGAATGTGCGTGGAGCCAGCACTGTGAATGGAACACTGTCCACTGTGGCTGTCACAAGAGCCAGCGTCGCACAATCACAGGACAGTCGTAGCACGGATTGGACGCAGAGCAGACTTTAGTGGGATTTTCCCCAACAATCCCAAACAACGGGATTCATTCACCTCCTTTCATCCCGAACTGTTCCTGATTATCTCAATCCTGCCCCCTGCCCCACTCTTTTTTCCCCAAACCCCACCTGTGAGAACAACTTTCACCAGCTTCAGCAGGTCCAAGGCCTGTGTGCCCTGCCGAAGATGTTTGGGGTTGCTATGCTAAACCCTGCCGTGGATGATTGTCCCTTCCAGCCACTAAATATACTTAAAGGCTGGCGGGCCTTTACCATTTCCCACCTCATTCACTCAGATAATTCCTGCTGAGTGCCTCTTAAGTGCATCCCATTCTCAAACCAGTCTTCATTTCTCATCACTAATGAGAGTAACAAAGAACCAAGTACAATACAGCACAGGAACAGGCCCTTCGGCCCTCCAAGCCTGCACTGACTAAGGTACCTGCCCAAACTAAAACCGTATTCACTTACGGGTCTGTATCCTTCCATTCCCACCTTATTCATATATTTGTCTCGATGTCCCTTAAATGACACTATCGTACCTGCTCCCACCACCTCCCCAGGCAGCGCGTCCCATATATTTACCACCCTGTGTAAAGAACTTGCCTCGCACATCTGTTGTAAACATTTCCTCATGCACTTTAAACCAATGCCCCCTAGCACTTGACTCTCCTACCTTAGGAAAGAGCATCTGACGATCTGCTCTGTCCATGCCACTCATAAACTTGTACACCTCTATCTGGTCGCCTCTCAACCTCCGTCGTTCCAGTGAGAACAGATCGTGTTTAGCTAACCTCTTCTCATAGCTAATGCCCTGCATACCAGGCAACATCCTAGTAAACCGCTTCTGTACCCTCTCCAAAGCATCCACATCCTTCTGGTAGTGTGGCGACCAGAATTGTACATAATATTCCAAATGAGGCCTAACTAAGGTCCTGGACAGCTGCAACATGACTTGCCAATTTTTATATTCAATGTCCCGTCCGATGAAGGCCAGCCTGCCGTATGCCTTCTTGACCACCTTATCCACATGCATTGCCACTTTCAGTGATCGGTGGACATGATCTCTCTGCCTGTCTGTACTCGCAAGAGTTCTACAATTCATTGTGTAATTCCTACATGCTTTGGACCTTCCATTACTTCACACTGTGCATTACCTCACACTTGTCCGGATTAAACTCATCTGCCATTTTTCCACCCAAGACTCCAACCAGTTGATCTGATCCAACCAGGAAATCAGTAGCTAGTGGTTGGCAATCAGTAGCTAGTGGTGCCCCTCAGGGATCCGTGTTGGGCCCACAATTGTTCACAATTTACATAGATGATTTGGAGTTGGGGACCAAGGGCAATGTGTCCAAGTTTGCAGATGACACTAAGATGAGTGGTAAAGCGAAAAGTGCAGAGGATACTGGAAGTCTGCAGAGGGATTTGGATAGGTTAAGTGAATGGGCTCGGGTCTGGCAGATGGAATACAATGTTGACAAATGTGAGGTTATCCATTTTGGTAGGAATAACAGCAAACGGGATTATTATTTAAACAATAAAATATTAAAGCATGCCGCTGTTCAGAGAGACTTGGGTGTGCTAGAGCATGAGTCACAGAAGGTTGGTTTACAAGTGCAACAGGTGATTAAGAAGGCAAATGGAATTTTGTCCTTCATTGCTAGAGGGATGGAGTTTAAGTCTAGGGAGGTTATGTTGCAATTGTATAAGGTGTTAGTGCGGCCACACCTGGAGTATTGTGTTCAGTTTTGGTCTCCTTACTTGAGAAAGGACCTACTGGCGCTGGAGGGTGTGCAGAGGAGATTCACTAGGTTAATCCCAGAGCTGAAGGGATTGGATTATGAGGAGAGGTTGAGTAGACTGGGACTGTACTCGTTGGAATTTAGAAGGATGAGGGGGATCTTATAGAAACATTTAAAATTATGAAGGGAATAGATAAGATAGATGCGGGCAGGTTGTTTCCACTGGCGGGTGACAGCAGAACTAGGGGACACAGCCTCAAAATAAGGGGAAGTAGATTTAGGACTGAGTTTAGGAGGAACTTCTTCACCCAAAGGGTTGTGAATCTATGGAATTCCTTGCCCAGTGAAACAGTTGAGGCTCCTTCATTACATGTTTTTAAGGTAAAGATAGATAGTTTTTTGAAGAATAAAGGGATTAAGGGTTATGGTGTTCGGGCCGGAAAGTGGAGCTGAGTCCACAAAAGATCAGCCATGATCTAATTGAATGGCGGAGCAGGCTCGAGGGGCCAGATGGCCTACTCCTGCTCCTAGTTCTTATGTTCTTATGTTCTTATGAGGGGAGGAGAGGAGAGCAGCCAGATCTAGGTCCACGGCACCACGGGGGGGGGGCTCATCTGTACAGTAGGGTTACATGGCAGATGGAAGAGTGATAGTGATTGGGGATTCTCTAGTGAACGGAGCTGATGGATGGCTTTACAACCACAGGTATGACTACATCTACACATTTCCTTCACCATCTCTGATTGGTCCCACCTTTTCCTTAACCAATCTTTTAGCATTAATATATTGGCAAAACATTTTTGGGTTGTCTTTTAACTTTACTTGCTAATCCTTTTACATGCCCTCTTTTTGATTTCCTTATTTCCTTTTTTACTTCATCCCTGCACTTCCTATACTCGTCTGGGCTATCTGCAGTGCTTAGTTCCTTGTGCCTATTGTGCGTTTTCCTTTTCTGTTTGATCTTTCTCTGTTTTTCTCTTGACAACTGGGAGGGTGTAGGTTTGTCAGTACCACTCCTATTTTTGGAGGGGACATATCTACTTTCTACATTTAGGATCTCGCCTCCCACTGGTTTTCCACTGACTTATCCTCTGGCAGTGCTGTCCAGTCCACCTCAGCGAAGTCCCTTCTCATTTCCAAAAATTTCCCTTCCTCCAGTCCAAAGGTTTTACTCCTGCTTTAACTCTGTCCTTTTCCATGGAATTGTGATCACTGTCTCCAATATGGTTGCCACTGTCACTTCACCCACTTGCACTTCTTCGTTCCCCAAGACAAGGTCTAGAATTGCATCTCCTCTCGTTGGGTTTGTCACTAATTGGTTGAAAGGAAATTCCTGGACACAGTAGGCAGGATTCTCATGTGTGGGGTCCAAGTCCCCACGCTGGTGGGAAAACTGGCGCGAACCACTCCGGCGTCAACAGCCCCGGAAAGGGCTGAATTCTCCGCACTTCCGGGGGCTAGGTGGATGCCGGAGAGGTTGGCGCCGCGCCAGCTGGCGCCGAAGGGACTGCGTGAGTTAGTGCATGCGTCGAAGGGCCGGCATGATCTCACACATGCACAGAACCGCTGCCGTGGTTCTGCGCATGCGCAGACCGGCCGGCGTATTCTGGCACATGCACAGGGGGTTGTCTTCTCTGAGCCGGACATGGCGGAGCCCTACAGGGGCCGGCGCGGAAGGAATGAGTGTCCCCATGGCACAGGCCCGCCCACAGGTTAGTGGGCCCCGATCGCATGTCAGGCCACCGTGGGGGCCCCTAACGGGGCTGGATCCCCCGTGCCCCCCATCCCGATGACCGCACCAGTCGACTTACCTGCTAGATCCCGCTGTGTGGGACCATGTCTAATCCATGCCGGCTGGACTGGCCAGAAGCGGACGGCCGCTCAACACATTGGGGCCCGGAGAATTGTCGGGGGGGCGGGGGGGGGGGGCTGCCAAAGGCCCCTGACCGGCGTGGCATTTAGTATTATTTTTCTCACAATTGGAGTGGATTCTTTAACCATTAGTGCTACTCCAATAACCCTAACCCTAACCCCTGCCCGAAAACCGGCGCCAGAGAATACGGCAGCCGGCGTCGGGGCGGGATTCGCGCCGCCCCCCCGGGGATTCTACAACCCGGCAGGGGATCGGAGAATCTCGCTGACTGTGTTAATCTTTCTCGCTCAGTTCCCCGTACGTTGTTTGAATCCCAGTTGATATTGGGATAAATTCTCCTACCGTTATTGCCCTTTTGGTCTTACAGGCAGAAATTTCTCTACAAATTTAATCTTCTATCTCCCTTTCACTATTTGGGAGTCTGTAGTATTCTTCCAGTAGTGTGACTGCCCCCTTTTTCATTTGAGATAGCGATAGATAGTTTTTTGAAGAATGAAGGAATAAAGGGTTATGGTGTTCGGGCAGGTATGTGGAGCTGTCCACAAACAATCATTGAATGGCGGAGTAGCTCGAAGAGCCTACTCCTGCTCCTAGATCTTATGTTCTTATTTCTAAGCTCAACCCACAAAGCCTTGTTTGTTGACCCGTTTATTATTATTCTCACAACTCGAATTGATTCTTTAACCATTAGTGCTACTCCCCGCCTTTTTTATTTCCCACTCTATCATGTCTGAAGACTCTCTAACCAGGGATACTGAGCTGCCGATTATGCCCCTCCTTTAGCCAGGTTTCCGTTATAGCAACAGCATCCTGCTGCCACGTGTCTACCCTTAACTCATCTACCTTGTTAGTCGTACTCCGTGCATTGAAGTATAAACAGTTTAACCCCAACATTTTCTCTTGCTGGACACTGTTTAAACTTTTCTTCTGCTGTAATTCTGTCACTACGGCTTCCACATCACTAGGTAATATTCGATATCCATTTTCCTGATTGAATTTGACCGATCTGATCCTTTTCCTGGGATCCCATCCCCTTGCTACTCTAGTTTAAATACTCCCCAACGGAACTAGTGAATGCCCCCGCAAGGACATTGCATCCTATGTAAGTCCGCATTATCCTATCGCACACTGTCCCATTAACCCCGCATCTGCACACACAAGCCTGCATTGACTTGGGGCAGCATGGTACCACAGTGGTTAGCACAGTTGCATCATAGCTCCCAGGGTCCCAGGTTCAATTCCCAGCTTGGGTCACATCTGTGCAGAGACTGCACGTTCTCCCTGCGTCTGTGCGGGTTTCCTCCGGCTGCTCCAGTTTCCTCCCACAGTCCAAAGATGTGCAGGTTAGGTGGATTGGCCATGCCAAACTGCCCTTAGTGTTCAAAAAGGGTAGGCAGGGTTACTGGGATAGGGTGGAGGCGTGGGCCTTATTGGGGTGCTCTTTCCAAGGGCCGATGCAGACTCGATGGGCCAAATAGTCCCCTTTTGCACTGTAAATTCTGATTCTGTGACTCCCAACTCTCACCCTGGATTTCATACCCTCCCTGGCTAACTCCCTCCCGAGTTCCGCGATCTCCTCTTGAGCCATCTGTGCTCCTCAGCATCCGCTATTTTAATCACCCCACCCTCAGCTATGCCATCAGCTCTCTGAATTCAAAGCTCTAGAATTTCTTCCCATACCTCTCCCCTACACTTTCCTCATTTAAGACACTTCTCAAAATGCATCCCAATAGTTTATGGTGACTTGTTGTAAAATCTCTTTTGAGATTCAATGATAAAAGTTTAACTGATGTCAAAGCTTTTATGATGCCCTTTGTTGCTGTGTTCCAAAACATTTATCCGGCAGCATTGCTGGAAAGGTTATCCATGTCCAATTCAGGATAGCGTGTGATGTGCTGACTGCACATGACAAGTTATATGAGGAGGACAATTGCCTCAACTCCCTCAGGATGCTCAGAATGAAATCAGCCGGATTTTCCACTCCTTGCTGCTATTCAGTTATCCTTTGCACTAATTCCCCCCCGCCCCACCCCACCCCCACCCCCACCCCACGCCACCACACCTCCCCCTTATTGTTAAATAATATTGTTCAGTCTCGTGTCGGCATTGACCAAGAATTCAGGAGAGCCACTAAGGGCACGATTCTCCAGCTGCGTTGGGCTCTCGCTTGAGCATGCTGGGGAATGCTGGAAGAGGTTTCCAGCGAGCCTCCCGACTGGCTCCACGCCTCTCACGATTCTCCAGAGTCCCGTGAGACGTCGGAGTCAGAACCCCGCCTCAAATGGGCCACATTGAATGACGCTCACGGCCATAGGTCGTAAACCTATTTACGACCTATCTGTGCGGGATTCACTGGCCTCCTTGGATTCGTAGGCCTTCCCAGGGAGGCTCTAGCTGGGTGCTGATCAATGCTGGTCCACACAAACATGGACCAGGCACAAAGGCACCCGGGGTGGGGGGTCTCCCAGGGCATCGGAGACCACTGGCTGGTCAGGATAAGTGCAGTGTGGCCCCCAGCCCACCTCCTGGATCGTAGGCACCTTGACACTGCCCAGCTGCTATGTTGGCACTCCCACCTTGGCACAGCCAAGGTGCCTGGATGGCACTGTCAAGCCAGCAGGAAAATTGCCTGGGTGCCTGTGCCAGGGTGGCACTGCCCAAGGGCCAGGAGACAAGGGTGGCCCAGGGTTCCCATAGCGGGGTGTCCTCACTTGGGGGAGGGGGGGGGGTTCAAGTGTGTGGAGGGTGATATTGCCCATGGGTGGGGGTTGAGGGAGAACCCACAAGCTTACATAAAGATTGGGGCACCCTTCCAAAATAGCGGCCCGATCTCGGAGTTCAGCTCGCCAGCGCTGAAAGAAATTCGAAGTGTGGGCTAAACAGGTGAGAAACTCTCCAGGGACCAAACAAGCGACTAAATGGGCAGGGTTGTCAGGCTGCGTTCCCCTGGCGACCAAAGAATCCCGCCCGAGGTCAATGGATTTTTCCATGGTCGGCGTCCCACCCATGGCGTTCCTGCGGTTGGCGGGGTGGGAGAATCCAGCCCAGTATCATTGAATAGCCGGGGAATCACCAGCAGAGCTTGCGGGGATACTCCCTGAAAAACCTGCCACAAATTAACTTCAAAATATTGTGGGAGAATCGCGCCCTAACTCCTGCCAACACAAGATGGCCAGTCTGTGCTTGCACAGAATGTCAATTATGTCCTTCCGCTGTGCCTAGTCTGTCAGCACACTTCCCTTTGCATACAGGAAAAGCTCTTATATCTGTACGGACACAATGCCTGCAAAGAATATGGTTGGAAGTTTAGGTTCAGCCTGAAGAACAGTAAAGTTAATTATGGATAGGTGGCCTTCCAAATGCCATTATTGAGCCAGCCTGTCATGATATGCAAACATGCAACCAATGAATACTCAGAATAGGACACAACCAATGGGCAGTCAGGACACTGAGAGGTGGCATCACCACAAGGGGGCATGACATAAACACTATAAAAGGGATGAGGCACTCACACCCTGCCTCTTTCCACTGACAGACATCTAGAGAGTTAGACAGGGTTGATCAGCAGCATCACACCCCAGCACGTGGCTTAGAGAAAGCTGGTACAGTTAGACTGAGTTACTACAGTTAGATTAGCAGAGAGTCGAACTCATTTGAGAACCGGTCAGCCTAAGTTGAAGGTGAATCTGCAAAGGAGACCCGAGGAGTTTGAGTGAAGGCAATCATCCAGCAGAGGGCAGCAGAGCAGAGCTACTGATCAGCTGTTCTGGGGAAATTTGCATACGTGCAGTGCGGTCAGCCTAAGTTGAAGGTGGTTTGTGGAGAGGCTGTTGGCAAGTGACAGTTAAACCCGAAACACTTCGTGAGTGTTTCCCACCCTACCTCCTCCTCTAACCAACCCCCCCACCCCACGGTGGTTGGGAAGCGGGAGCAGGGGCCTGTCGTGAAGGTGAGTGAGTGCCTTTAAATTTGCTTACCTTTCAGCGGGAGCAGGGTTTGAGGTAATATCAGGTAAGCTCTTCCTTTCTTTTTCTTTTTCTTGTGTTTTTTTTTTTAAATCTAGAGGTGATGTCAGGGAAGGCAGTACAATGCTCCTCCTGCAGAATGTTTGAGGTGAGGGACGCCGTCAGTGTCCCTGCTGATTTCATCTGTGGGAAGTGCACCCAACTCCAGCTCCTCAAAAACCGTGTTAGGGACCTGGAGCTTGAGCTGGATGAACTTCGGATCATTCGGGAGGCAGAGGGGGTCATAGATAGGAGCTTCAGGGAAATAGTTACACCAAAGACTGGAGATAGATGGGTAACTGTAAGAGGGACTGGGAAGAAGCAGTCAGTGCAGGGACCCCCTGCGGTCGTTCCCCTGAGTAACAAGTATACCGTTTTGGATACTTGTGGGGGGGACGACTTACCAGGGGTAAGCCATGGGGTACGGGCCTCTGGCACGGAGTCTGTCCCTGTTGCTCAGAAGGGAAGGGGGGAAAGGAGTAGAACATTAGTAATTGGGGACTCAATAGTCAGGGGCACAGATAGGAGATTTTGTGGGAGCGAGAGAGACTCACGTTTGGTATGTTGCCTCCCAGGTGCAAGGGTACGTGATGTCTCGGATCGTGTTTTCCGGGTCCTTAAGGGGGAGGGGGAGCAGCCCCAAGTCGTAGTCCACATTGGCACTAACGACATAGGTAGGAAAGGGGACAAGGATGTCAGGCAGGCCTTTAGGGAGCTAGGATGGAAGCTCAGAGCGAGAACAAACAGAGTTGTTATCTCTGGGTTGTTGCCCGTGCCACGTGATAGTGAGATGAGGAATAGGGAGAGAGAGCAATTAAACACGTGGCTACAGGGATGGTGCAGGCGGGAGGGATTCAGATTTCTGGATAACTGGGGCTCTTTCTGGGGAAGGTGGGACCTCTATAGACAGGATGGTCTACATCTGAACCTGAGGGGCACCAATATCCTGGGGGGGAGATTTGTTAGTGCTCTTTGGGGGGGTTTAAACTAATTCAGCAGGGGCATGGGAACCTGGATTGTAGTTTTGGGGTACGGGAGATTGAGAGTATAGAGGTCAGGAGCACAGATTTGACTTCGCAGGAGGGTGCCAGTGTTCAGGTAGGTGGTTTGAAGTGTGTCTACTTCAATGCCAGGAGTATACGAAATAAGGTAGGGGAACTGGCAGCATGGGTTGGTACCTGGGACTTCGATGTTGTGGCCATTTCAGAGACATGGATAGAGCAGGGACAGGAATGGTTGTTGCAGGTTC
Organism: Scyliorhinus canicula; assembly: GCF_902713615.1. Classification (NCBI taxonomy): domain Eukaryota; kingdom Metazoa; phylum Chordata; class Chondrichthyes; order Carcharhiniformes; family Scyliorhinidae; genus Scyliorhinus; species Scyliorhinus canicula. The sequence continues at coordinate 19,069,708 of NC_052148.1, read as the reverse complement.
CGGGGTTTAGGTGTTTTAGTAAGCTCAGAGAAGGGGGCAAAAGAGGGGGAGGTGTGGCGCTGCTAGTCAAGGACAGTATTACGGTGGCGGAAAGGATGCTAGATGGGGACTCTTCTTCCGAGGTAGTATGGGCTGAGGTTAGAAATAGGAAAGGAGAGGTCACCCTGTTGGGAGTTTTCTATAGGCCACCTAATAGTTCTAGGGATGTAGAGGAAAGGATGGCGAAGATGATTCTGGAAAAGAGCGAAAGTAACAGGGTAGTTGTTATGGGAGACTTTAACTTTCCAAATATTGACTGGAAAAGATATAGTTCGAGTACATTAGATGGGTCATTCTTTGTACAATGTGTGCAGGAGGGTTTCCTGACACAATATGTTGACAGGCCAACAAGAGGCGAGGCCACATTGGATTTGGTTTTGGGTAATGAACCAGGCCAGGTGTTAGATCTGGAGGTAGGTGAGCACTTTGGAAACAGTGACCACAATTCGGTGACCTTTACGTTAGTGATGGAAAGGGATAAGTATACCCCGCAGGGCAAGAGTTATAGCTGGGGGAAGGGCAATTATGATGCCATTAGACGTGACTTAGGATGTGTTGGTTGGAGAAGTAGGCTGCAAGGGTTGGGCACACTGGATATGTGGAGCTTGTTCAAGGAACAGCTATTGCATGTTCTTGATAAGTACGTACCAGTCAGGCAGGGAGGAAGGGGTCGAGCGAGGGAACCGTGGTTTACCAAAGAAGTGGAATCTCTTGTTAAGAGGAAGAAGGAGGCCTATGTGAAGATGAGGCGTGAAGTTTCAGTTGGGGCGCTTGATAGTTACAAGGAAGCGAGGAAGGATCTAAAGAGAGAGCTGAGACGAGCAAGGAGGGGACATGAGAAGTCTTTGGCAGGTAGGATCAAGGAAAACCCAAAAGCTTTCTATAGGTATGTCAGGAATAAAAGAATGACTAGGGTAAGAGTAGGGCCAGTCAAGGACAGTGGTGGGAAGTTGTGTGTGGAGGCTGAGGAGATAAGCGAGATACTAAATGAATACTTTTCGTCAGTATTCACTCAGGAAAAAGATAATATTGTGGAGGAGAATGCTGAGACCCAGGCTATTAGAATAGATGGCATTGAGGTGCGTAGGGAAGAAGTGTTGGCAATTCTGGACAAGGTGAAAATAGATAAGTCCCCGGGGCCGGATGGGATTTATCCTAGGATTCTCTGGGAAGCCAGGGAAGAGATTGCTGAGCCTTTGGCTTTGATTTTTAGGTCATCGTTGGCTACAGGAATAGTGCCAGAGGACTGGAGGATAGCAAATGTGGTCCCTTTGTTCAAGAAGGGGAGTAGAGATAACCCCGGTAACTATAGGCCGGTGAGCCTAACGTCTGTGGTGGGTAAAGTCTTGGAGAGGATTATAAAAGATACGATTTATAATCACCTAGATAGGAATAATATGATTAGGGACAGTCAGCATGGTTTTGTGAAGGGTAGGTCATGCCTCACAAACCTTATCGAGTTCTTTGAGAAGGTGACTGAACAGGTTGACGAGGGTAGAGCAGTTGATGTGGTGTATATGGATTTCAGTAAAGCGTTTGATAAGGTTCCCCACGGTCGGCTATTGCAGAAAATACGGAGGCTGGGGATTGAGGGTGATTTAGAGATGTGGATCCGAAATTGGCTAGTTGAAAGAAGACAGAGAGTGGTAGTTGATGGGAAATGTTCAGAATGGAGTTCAGTTACGAGTGGCGTACCACAAGGATCTGTTCTGGGGCCGTTGCTGTTTGTCATTTTTATAAATGACCTAGAGGAGGGCGCGGAAGGATGGGTGAGTAAATTTGCTGATGACACTAAAGTCGGTGGAGTTGTAGACAGTGCGGAAGGATGTTGCAGGTTACAGAGGGACATAGATAAGCTGCAGAGCTGGGCTGAGAGGTGGCAAATGGAGTTTAATATGGAGAAGTGTGAGGTGATTCACTTTGGAAAGAATAACAGAAATGCGGAATATTTGGCTAATGGTAAAATTCTTGGTAGTGTGGATGAGCAGAGGGATCTCGGTGTCCATGTACATAGAACCCTGAAAGTTGCCACCCAGGTTGATAGGGTTGTGAAGAAGGCCTATGGTGTGTTGGCCTTTATTGGTAGAGGGATTGAGTTCCGGAGCCATGAGGTCATGTTGCAGTTGTACAAAACTCTAGTACGGCCGCATTTGGAGTATTGCGTACAGTTCTGGTCGCCTCATTATAGGAAGGACGTGGAAGCTTTGGAACGGGTGCAGAGGAGATTTACCAGGATGTTGCCTGGTATGGAGGGAAAATCTTATGAGGAAAGGCTGATGGACTTGAGGTTGTTTTCGTTAGAGAGAAGAAGGTTAAGAGGTGACTTAATAGAGGCATACAAAATGATCAGAGGGTTAGATAGGGTGGACAGCGAGAGACTTCTCCCGCGGATGGAGGTGGCTAGCACGAGGGGACATAGCCTTAAATTGAGGGGTAATAGATATAGGACAGAGGTCAGAGGTGGGTTTTTTACGCAAAGAGTGGTGAGGCCATGGAATGCCCTACCTGCAACAGTAGTGAACTCGCCAACATTGGGGGCATTTAAAAGTTTATTGGATAAGCATATGGATGATAAGGGCATAGTGTAGGTTAGATGGCCTTTAGATTTTTTTCCATGTCGGTGCAACATCGAGGGCCGAAGGGCCTGTACTGCGCTGTATCGTTCTATGTTCTATGTTCTATGTTCTAACTGTGTTAATAGTTCAATAAACATGTTGAACTCATTTCAGAGTCTGGAGCATCCTTTAGTTAAGACTGCATCAAGTAGCAGCCTGTGTTATCCGAAGCAGCAGGACACAACACAGTAATAATAGTGTACTGGCATTCTCATGTGCATCTCATGTATCAAATTGTCGAGTCTGTCAGAGAGGATAGCCAATCTCCCACGGTTAAAACCTATGCCTGAGGATTCCCTGCTTGCACAGAGATCGCATGACATCACAAGAACCCAAATCAAACGATAATGACAGAGGGCTTTGAAGATTATTCAGCTGATCAAGAGCCATTAAAATATTGTGTGTGAAACACCCCTCATTTCATGACTGGTCTTCAAGCCTGCTATTAAATGTTGTGCTTAAATTACACTGCCATGAAATTATATGCCTAGTTTAAAGAAAAGGGAATGGCTCCGACTGCGGACTGCAGCCGTGATTAGTTGAGCATTATGTCTTGTGGTGCAGCGGGCAGCACCTTGCCTCTGAACCGGAAGCTGCTGGTTCGTGTCCCACCCCAGGACATGATGGCCAAGGAAGGAGCGTTCATAACGCGGTCAAACAGGCTGAGTGTGTCAACCTGTAAATCCTTCCAAATACGCCAGCGGCTGGCGGTAAGAGCAGGAGAGACTCCTGGTCAGCCATGGTTAATGTGAGTGGCACTCCTCAAGCTTAAAAACCCCTGGTGACAGACTAGCGACCTGTTCCAAGGCATTATTGCTATGGAAACAGACAAGAGTCTGTATGCCACTAGATGCGGTCCTGGCCACTGCCGACACCATCGCTCATTATAACACAACGGAGCAACCAAATCAACTGCACCTGCCTGGTGTTGGCAGAAAATGCAGCTGTGGAAAAATGCAAAAACGAATCAGCATTCCCTTGAGAATTCAGTAAATCGGTGAGCAGGGAGTGACTCCAACCAGGAAAACCACAAACAACTCTGAAGTAATTCAATGGGCAAAATGAATGATAATCAACAGAAGGACTTCATTGCTTAGTTTTAATTCCTTTATTTTTTACATACGTAGGTGTGGGTTTGGGGTGGGGGGTTTAGAAGCTAAAGCGTATTTACAGATCATTTCATTGTAAAACTTAATTCCAGTCATTAACAATTACCCTTCTGTTAACACATTGCAACAGGAAGTGCCTCATCCAGTGAGGTTTCTGGTAGGTGATCGGATTGGTAGCCTGTTGGGAGTGTAGATAATGTAGATCCCACTTTTCTGCTCAAACACCTTTGTCCCCTGATTAGCGCTTGGATTTTACCCAGTCCGGTCACTATTGTGCATGCTGATAAAGAAAGCACTTCCTGATTTTATTCCTAATTCACGTGACTTCAGGTTTTTTCGTTAAGAGAGATAAGACCACAATATGCAGAAGTAGGCGATTCGGCCCATCGAGTCTGTTCCGCCATTCAACGAGATCATGACTAATCGGATAATCCTCAACTCCACTTTCCCGCCTTACTCATAAAACGTAAGGGGCGGGATTCTCCCAGCCCTGGGCGGGGCCAGAGAATCCCCGTGACCGGGCCATGCCGCCCCGACGGCAGCAGAGCGGAGAATCGGTACCATAAGCGCTGGCGTGGTTGGCGCGGCGCCAGTCACGGGCCGCTCTACATTGCCGGCCTGCCGATTCTTGGGCTAGGATGGGCTGAGCGGCCGTCGTGGAAACGCTGAGCCCCGCCGGCGGCGTCCACTTCTGCTCTCAGCCGCCGGGAACTCAGCGAGGGTCAGGTGACGACCTGTGGGGGGGGGGGGGGGGGGCACCAATGCAGCCTGGCCCTTGATCGGGGCCCACCTATTGGCAGGCCGGCCTCTCTGGCTGCGGGACTCATTTCCTACATGCCGCTCCTGTAGTCCTGCGCCATGTTGCGTCGGGACCTGCGCATTGAAGGCAGCCAATGCGCATGCGCGCGTTGGTGCCAACGCCACTGCGCATGGGAGGATTCCTCGGCGCCCAGTTTGCGCCAGGATCGGCAGCTGGAGCGGCGTGAACTGATCCAGCGCCGTGCTGGCCTCCTGTAGGGGCCAGAATTATTCCTGGGAGCAGCCCGTTCACGCCATTGTGTTTACGACGATGTGGACACTCTGCCGCGGGATGGGAGAATCCCGCCCAGGATGAGGGAAACCTTCATCACACTTCATAGGCTGCGAATGTGACTGAAAACTTGCTGTCGCAGAGCTGCGCTGTTTGGTAAAGAGTGATGGAGATATTTGGACCTTCCTTGTGGCTTTCAAAGGTGGAAAGTTGGGTGCCAATGACCCGGTAATTAGGGAAGGGAGCAACAGCATTGCAGAAGGCAGAAATCACAAAAGTGGGAGCATCGGACAAAGTGACGTACGGTCAAACTAGCAAAAAAGTAAATTTGAGAAAATACCTCAAGCAAAGTGTTGAACGACTCAAAGACTAAGACGCCTGGATGAAGCAATGGAGGTGAAAATCACGGTGGCATTTTAAACAGCTGTTGAGATTACCGTAGAAGTATCCTGAATAGATTAACTTAAAATGAGCAAATAGACATTCCTCTTCCATAATTATCTGATGATCTTCCAAACTGGGATGGCCAGTCAGACGCCAAATTCATTCATTATGTTATTATAATAATGATATAATTATACTTTATTAGCTGCTTTTGGTTTGAGCTCGCCATCCAGTCAATGACTGTCATTATTATTGGGTATTGTTGCAGGACATGGAGTTAGACAAACGTGGAAGTTTGATGACTGGTCCACACTGGGTTTGGCGATCTTTGCCAGGATATTCACTGGCGGTCCTTCTGGAGCCTGCTGGTTTAGAGAAAATGCTACACAGCTATCGCCTATTGAGGCAGAGTGAAATTTGCCTAGAGGGGGGTGAAGTAACTTTCTAATTCTGACTCAGTGGGGAGCAGCAACACTCTTGCCTCTTGGCTCAGAAGGTGGTGAGTTCAAGTACCGCTCGGGAGATTTGAGCATGAAATCTAGGCCGACACTCCAGCCAGTGCAGTACTCGGAATACTGCACTGTAAGAGCAATGTCCAATGGGACATTAAACCAAGGACATGCCTGCCCTCTTTGGAGAGGGTAAAAGATCTTGTGGCAGTTTTTCAAAGAGCAGTGAGTCTGGCATCTGGTTAATAGTCATCCCTTAACCAAAATTCACTAAAAAGCAGATCCTGGTCATCATCTGAAATAACGTTTTCATGGAATCCCTACAGTGTGGAAGGAGGCCATTTGGCTCGGTGAGTCCACACTGGGTTATGGGGACTGGGTGGAGGTGTGGACTTGGGTGGGGCGCTCTTTCCAAGGGCCGGTGCAGACTCGATGGGTTAAATGGCCTCCTGCTGCACTGTAAATTCTATGATTCTATGACACCAACCCTCTGATGAAAGATCACCATACCTAGGCCCACACCTTCGCTCTATCGACACTAAGGGGCAATTTAGCATGGCAAATCCACCTAACCTGCACATCTTTGGAATACGGGAAGAAACCGGAGCATCCAGGGGAAACCCTCGCAAACATGGGAAGAACACAGTCACCCAAGGCCGGAATTGAACCTGGCGCTGTGAGGCAGCAGTGCTAACCACTGTGCTGCTCGAGTTTTGAGTTGAATATGGCTCTACAGAAAATGATAACACATTGTGCCTTGATAGTGGGAAAGTGCACTAGCCAATGCAGGAATTGAACCTGGACCTGAGCATTACTAGCATCATGCTCGAACCACCTGATCTAACCAGTGGACACAAAACCGTATTGGATTTGAAACGTCAACTCGGTTTCTCTCTCCACAGATGTTGCCAGACCTGCTGAGTTTTCCCAGGGCTTTCTGTTTTTATTGCAGAATTCTAGCTGCAGTATTTTGCATCTATTCTGACGATTACCTCATTGCTGCTTGTGGGGATATTGCTATGTGCAAATTGTCCTTCTACATTAGCACAATGACTACACTTCAAAAAAATAACTGTGTAAAAGTGCTTTGAGTTGTCCTAAGGCTTGTGCAAGATGCTAAATAAATAAATGCATTATGGTTTCTTTTTTAGGTCAGCTCACAGTTAACTTTGCCACCTGGTTTAGCTCACTGGGCTAAATCGCTGGGTTTTAAAGCAGACCAAGCAGGCCAGCAGCACTGTTCGATTCCCGTACCAGCCTCCCCGGACAGGCGCCGGAATGTGGCGACTAGGGGCTTTTCACAGTAACTTAATTGAAGCCTACTCGTGACAATAAGCAATTTTCATTTCATTTCATTTCATAGCAGTGGCTAGGACTTTAGTTCCTTTGTTGTCGAATGATAGAGAGACTGTGGATCTCTGAGCAGGTCAGATCAGATAGTCACATGGTCCACATTGGTGAGACTGTCAACTGCTCAAATTCAGAGGCTGGAATTTCCTTCTGTGGAAGCCAGAGTCACTTGAGCCCCAAGTCAAATGCACAGAGTAATACGGTGGTTAGCACTGTTGCTTCACAGCTCCAGGGTCCCAGGTTCGATTCCTGGCTTGGGTCACTGTCTGTGTGGAGTCTGCACGTTCTCCCCGTGTCTGCGTGGGTTTCCTCTGGGTCCTCCGGTTTCCTCCCACATGTCAGGAAAGACGTGCTTGTTAGGTAATTTGGACATTCTGAATTCTCCCTCTGTGTACCCAAACAGGTGCCGGAATGTGGCGACTTGCGGCTTTTCCCAGTAACTTCATTGCAGTTTTAATGTAAGCCTACTTGTGACAACAAAGATTATTAATATAATATTTTCCTAACCTATCCAATCACCTGTGTTACTGCCCCCCACAACTAAGCTGGACCTTGAACAGAGCAAAGAAAGGAAGCAAAGGACCGTATCCAATCTGAGGTGCAACGACACAAAGTCACAGATTCTAGATGAGAATCACCCAGGGTTTGTCTTTATGGGCTGTGCAGGTTTGCACCAAGGAGGCACGTGGGGGTTGTATGGTTAAAATCACGGTCAGGGCTTGCAACTCAGAGTTCATTCACCAAATAGTAGGTTAGCACATCTGCCTCACAGGGACCTGGGTTCACTTCCAACTTTAGCCGACTGTCTGTGTGGAGTTTGCACTTTCTCCCCGTGTCTGTGTGGGTTTCGTCCGGGTGCTCCGGTTTCCTCCTACAGTGCAAAGATATGCAGGTTGGCTGGATTGGCCATGCTAAAAACTGCCCCTCAAGGTTAAGGTAGGGTTAAGAGGATAGGGTGGGTAGTGGGCCTGGGTAGGATGCACTTTCAGAGCGTTAGTACAGAGACGATGAGCCAAATGGCCTCCTTCTGCACTGTAGAGATTCTATGATGATTCTAGTCTTAAAAAGAATGTAGATATTTCCCCCTTATGAGCAGCTCGACAGACTGTATCTGGGCATCAATTTTCAATTTGCCATCCAGGTATAAAAGCATGGTTGAGGATTGGCTGCCGGTTATTTACAGCCAATCCTTAAGGTTAGTTTTAGGGCAGGGAGGCGCACTGAAAAATGTAACCCCCCTCGGTCAATGGTCTCCTGGAGCATTGTATCCCCCATCCCCATCATTCTTGCAAACATTTATACGAAAACGCTCTTTTATCTGGCTCAGATTGAATTCTATGATCATATTCCCTGGCTTTCTTGAACTTTAAAAAAAAAGCATAATTAATCAGTTTCCTGGCCCCCACAACTAACGTTTTGGAGTGACGAACGATAGTGAAAGTGAAGCCATTGTCATGATGGAAGTGGAGATATCTCACCAAGGGGCAGCAGGGTAGCATGGTGGTTAGCATAAATGCTTCACAGCTCCAGGGTCCCAGGTTCGATTCCCGGCTGGGTCACTGTCTGTGTGGAGTCTGCACGTCCTCCCCCTGTGTGCGTGGGTTTCCTCCGGGTGCTCCGGTTTCCTCCCACAGTCCAAAGATGTGTGGGTTAGGTGGATTGGCCATGCTAAATTGCCTGTAGTGTCCTAATAAAAGTAAGGTTAAGGGGGGGGTTGTTGGGTTACGGGTATAGGGTGGATACGTGGGTTTGAGTAGGGTGATCATGGCTCGGCACAACATTGAGGGCCGAAGGGCCTGTTCTGTGCTGTAATGTTCTATGTTCTATGATATTTTCAGTCCTTGGAGCATTTAATACTCTGGGTTTAGGAAAATGTGCTTCCTGGGACTTCGAGAGGGATATGCTGAGGAGCCTGTGGTCAGCAGGCCACTGGGAGCTCCACGTCCGTGGTGCGTGCTGAATCGATGAGTTTTGACTACAAGGAGATGCTGCAGGAGAATGGAAGCATCGCTGGAGTGTAAGGTCAATAACCCCTGCTGACAAAGCTAACTTATATACAGTGAGGATAGTTACAGGCGGAAGGACAAAGCAGATGTTTCAACAGGGAGACAGAGGAACAGGGAGCAAGGTAACGGTAAAAACACAAAGTCTCTGCAGCTTTTAAACGGGCTTCAGATGCCCTCCCACATGAGTGAAGAATGAAGAAATCGGGTGTCCATCTCTGCAGTTCATCAGCTTTAAGCAGTTTTTTCCCCTGGTAGGATATTTACAAGGTACTTGCAGGTGATGCAGCCAGCTTTTTCCCAATGTATATTCTAAAGTGAGAAATAGAGAAATACAGATCAGATTCAAATAGTGTTTGATGACGTGGGGGAAGGGGGGGGGGGGGGGAGAACAGGAGACGCGTAGTTTATGACAAACAAATGACGACAACGTTCAATTCATCCCTTCCCACCCCCCACCCCTCACTCCCGCACCCAAGAAGATAGAATTTTTTAACATCTCACTCGACAGTGCAGCAGGCAGACAGCACCGCGTTGGAGTGCCAGGCCAGATTAAAGATCGAGCTCCCTGAAGTGACGGTTCAATTCCCGTACCAGCCTCCCCGAACAGTCGCCGGAATGTGGCGACTAGGGGCTTTTCACAGTAACTTCATTTAAAGCCTACTTGTGACAATAAGCGATTTTCATTTTTCATATGGTGTGTGCCAGTGATACGTGTAGTATGGTGCGTTAAACTGCTATAATCTGATAATTAAGGTAATCCCTGGAATGAAGGTTTTTATTTTAATTGAGGAATAGCAGAGCAGGTTGGGCCTGGGTTTCATAGAATCCCTGCAGTGCAGAATGAGGATATTCGGCCCATCAGGTCTGCACTGACCCTCTGAAAGAGCATCCGACCTAGGCCCAAACCTTCGCCCTATCGTAAACCCATCTGACCTGCACATCTTTGGACACTAAGGGGCAATTAATCATTGCCAATCAACCAAACCTGCACATCTTTGGACTGTGGGAGGAAACAAGAGCAATCGGAAGAAACCCACGGAGGTACGGGGTGAGCGTACAAACTCCACAGACAGTGACCCAAGGCCGGAATTGAACCCGGTTCCCTGGCGCTGTGAGATTGTAGTGCTAACCACTCAGCCACCGATCATTGCAGCTCAGAAGATTGAGGGGTGATTTTTTTTAAATTGAAAGTACCCAATTCATTTTTTTTCCCAATTTAGGGGCAATTTAGCGTGGCCAATCCACCTACACTGTACATCTCTGGGTTATGGGGGCGTGGCCCACCCGGACACGGGGAGAATGTGCAAACTCCACACGGACAGTGACCTGGGGCCGGGATCGAACCCGAGTCCTCGGCGCCGTGAGGCAACAGTGCTAACCACTGAGCCACCATGCCACCCTCGGATGAGAGGTGAGCTTATTGAACCCTATACATTTCAGAGAGGGAATGACAGGGTGGATGCCGAGACGGCGTTTTCTCTCCGAGATAAGGGTTTTAAAGATAAGGGTCTCCCCATTTATTATGGAAACGATGACCCTCAAAGGGTCATTAGTGTGTGGAGTTCTCTTTCCCGGGAAGCAACGTAGGCTGGGGGATTGAATATATTCAAGGCTGCTCTGGATAGATTTTTGATTGACAAGGTAATTAAGAGCTACGGAAGGACAGGACAGTGGAGTTAATGTCATAATCAAAGCAGAAGCAGGCTCGATGGGCCAAATAGTTGACTCCTGCATCTTATCTTCTTACAACTAATGATCATTTATTTCTCATTGCTCTTTGCGGGATCTTGCTTGGTACAATTTGGCTGCCATATTTCCTACATTGCAATAGATCAGAAGTGCTTCCTCCATGACAAAGCGCTGTGGGACACCCTGATCTCATTAAGCGTGCTATACAAATGCAAATCCATCCCAGAGCACGCCTGACCAGTTAGAGATGCAGAGATTAAATCGTATCTTTGCAATTTAACCACGCTCAACAGAAAATCCTGGATATCATCAAAATCCTAGAATCACACAGCAGAAATAGTTAAAAGATTTAACCAGTGTTCAAATCCACAAAAGGTATTGGTAGATTAAATAAGGAAAAACTGCTTTCAGCTGAAAGGGGAGTTTATAACCAGATGACATCGATAAAGGGAAGAGAACTAGAGATATTATGAGGAGATCATTTTTGGAGATTTGTTGCAAAATGGTATGCACTGCATGAAAGCAGATTCAATAGTAACTTTCAAAAGGAAATTGGATAATACATAATTGCAAATGATGGAGAAAGGGCAGGAGAACAAGATTATTTTGATCACTCCTTCAAAGAGCTGGTCGCCACATTGTAGGAAGGATGTGATTGCACTGGAGGGATTGCAGAGGATGGGATGGAACATTTAAGTTATGAAGAGAGGTTGGATAGGCTTGGGTTACGTTTACTGGAGCAGAGAAGACTGAGGGGGCGACCTGATCGAGGTGTACAAGATTATGAGGGACATGGAGAGGTTGGATAGGGAGCTGCTGTTCCCCTCAGTTCAAGGATCAGTCACGAGGGGACACAAGTTCAAGGTGAGGGGCAAGAGGCTCAGGGGGGGGGGGATGTAAGCAAAAACTTTTTTTACCCAGAGGGTGGTGACAGTCTGGAATGCACTGTCTGGGAGGGTGGTAGAGGCAGGTTACCTCACGTCCTTTAAAAAGTACCTGGATGAGCACTTGGCCCATCTTAACATTCAAGGCTATGGGCCAAGTGCTGGTAAATGTGATTAGGTAGTAGTGCAGACCCGATGTGCCGAAGGGCCTCTGCTGCACTGCATTGTTTTGTGATTCTGTGACCAGGACTAAGCACACTGATCTCCTTCTTTGTATCATTCTGTCAGAGGATACAGCAGGATTTAGATCGTTTGGAGACTTGGGCGGAGAGATGACAGATGGAGTTTAATCCGGACAAATGTGAGGTAATGTATTTTGGACCTTCTATATTACTAGACCTTCTAATGCAGGGAGGGAATATACAGTGAATGGTAGAACCCTCCAGAGTATTGAAAGTCAGAGAGATCTAGGTGTACAGGTCCACAGGTCACTGAAAGGGGCAACACAGGTGGAGAATGTAGTCAAGAAGGCATACCGCATGCTTGCCTTCATTGGCCGGGGAATTGAGTACAAGAATTGGCAAGTCATGTTGCAGCTGTATAGAACCTTAGTTAGGCCACATTTGGAATATAGTGTTCAATTCCGGTCGCCACACTACCAGAAGGATGTGGAGGCTTTAGAGAGGGTGCAGGAGAGATTTACCAGGATGTTGCCTGGTATGGAGGGCATTAGCTATGGGGAGAGGTTGAATAAACTTGGCTTGTTCTCACTGGAACGACGGAGGTTGAGGGGCGACCTGATAGAGGTCTACAAAATTATGAGGAGCATAGACGGAGTGGATAGGCAGAGGCTTTTTCCCAGGGTAGAGTGGTCAATTACTCGGGGGCATAGGTTTAAGATGCGAGGGGCAAGGTTTAGAGGAGATGTACGAGGCAAGTTTTTTTACACAGAGGGTAGTGAGTGCCTGGAACTTGCTGCTGGAGGAGGTGGGATGATAGTGACATTTCAGGGGCATCTTGACAAATACATGAATAGGATGGGAATAGAGGGATACGGACCCATGAAGTGTAGAAGATTTTAGTTTAGATGGGCAGCATGGTCGGCACAGGCTTGGAGGGCTGAAGGGCCTGTTCCTGTGCTGTACTTTTCTATGTTCTTTGTTCTATTCGCTGGCTCAATGTCCACCTCTCGTAATGTCTTAGTGCAGTAGGCTGTGGCAATGGATTTTAAAAAAGGAGATGCAACTAGAGAGAGAGAGGAGAGCAAGAGAAAAAGATAAAACAGGAAAGGTACAAGTGAAGAGAAGAGGGACTACACTGTCAAAGAATAGGAAAGGAAACCAAACTGGAAAGAGGTTGTTCGACTTAATCTAACTCAGTCATGAGGTAATGTTTGCTTTAGTTGTTCATGTGATGCGACCATTACTGGCAAGATGTTGTCAGCATTTACTGCCACTCCCCATTGCCCTATTACCAGCAATACCCACGTTCTATGAACAAATGTTTAAAAATCATCTCATGACACTAAGCCATGTGTAGATGATTCAACAGCTCATTATAAGACAGGAGTAAGGAAGCATTCAGATAGATGCAACAGAAAATGTAAAGTATTAACTTAATTCTATTAAATAGAGCAAATTATAATATCCTCATCATGTCCTCAGCATCTCCAAAGAAGTGACTGCTTATTGAAGCAAAGCTAATTCGACAGCTAATTTAGGCAAATCTCCGCTAAAACAAGTTTTATTGATGATGGGTCAGTCTGTGTTTTGGAGTTTGACAGCAGGGGGAATATTAGTTGAGAGATCAGAGGATCAGTACAATGGGGATTTCAGCTTTCACTTGAGCATACAAATAGAGGCCTTGATTTAACATCACATCTGGTACAAGCCATTTATAATTGTCGCATTTTTAAGATAAAGAAAAGCCCATCGCCGATGAGAGATTGAAACCCAATTCCTTCCTCCTCATGTTTTTCCTCAGCACCACTCTTCAGAGCCACCCTCATATTTCTGAAACCCCACTTGTACTGTCTGCTTCGAGAACCTCCTCTGGTAGCTTATTCAACAACATTAGTGTCTATTATCCAGCGACAACATTCATCTCAAGTCTTAACTTACTACTGAATCGATTGCACAGTGGACAAGTTAATACATTGCAATTTTGTAAAAAATACCTTCATCATCTTGGGCAGTGCGATGGCAAGTCATCGCAGCTTCAGGGACCCGGGTTCAATTGCAGCCTCAGGTAACTGCCTGTGTGGAGTTAGCACTTTCTCCCTGTGTCTGCATGGGTTTCTTCCGGGTGCTCCGGTTTCTTCCCACAGTCCAAAGATACGCAGGTTAGGTGGATTGGCCATGCTAAATTTTGCTTTAGTGTCCAAAGGGTTAGGTCAGTTTACTGGGTTACGGGGGATAGGGTGGAGGTGTGGGCTTAAGTAGGGTGCTCTTTCAAGGGCCGGTGTCGACTGAATGGGCCAAATGGCCTCCTTCTGCACTGTAAATTCTGTGATCTTGGAAGTACCCATCAGAGCACCTCCAAGTCCCTATTCTGAAGAAAACTCAGAATTTAGATGGTCAAGTATATTCTGTGTCAACTTAGCCTCACTCTAATATGCAGATTCCCGAGATACCTGTGGCTTTGGGATTCAATCCCTTCGCCTCAGAGACCTCGGGCGAGCACCGTTCAGCATTAGAACATAGAACATTACAGCGCAGTAGGGGCCCTTCGGCCCTCGATGTTGCGCCGACCCGTGAAACCATCTGAAGCCTATCTGACCTACACTATTCCATTTTCATCCATATGTCTATCCAGTGACCACTTAAATGCCCTTAAATTTGGCGAGTCTACTACTGTTGCAGGCAGGGCGTTCCACACCCCTACTACTCTCTGAGTAAAGAAACTGCCTCTGACATCTGTCCTATATCTATCACCCCTCAATTTAAAGCTATGTCCCCTCGTGTTGGTCATCACCATCCGAGGAAAAAGACTCTCACTGTCCACCCTATCTAACCCTCTGACTATCTTATATGTCTCTATTAAGTCACCTCTCAGCCTTCTCCTCTCTAAAGAAAACAACCTCAAGTCCCTGAGCCTTTCCTCGTAAAACCTTCCCTCCATACCAGGCAACATCCTAGTAAATCTCCTCTGAACCCTTTCCAAAGCTTCCACATCCTTCCTGTAATGTGGTGACCAGAACTGCACGCAGTACTCCAGGTGCGGCCGCACCAGAGTTTTGTACAGCTGCAGCATGACCTCGTGGCTCCGAAACTCAATCCCCCTGCTTATAAAGGCTAGCACACCATATGCCTTCTTAACAGCCCTATTAACCTGGGTGGCAACTTTCAGGGATTTATGTACCTGAATGCCGAGGTCCCTCTGTTCATCTACACTACCAAGAATCTTGCCATTAGCCCAGTACTCTGCATTCCTGTTACTCCTTCCAAAGTGAACCACCTCACACTTTTCCGCATTGAACTCCATCTGCCACCTCTCAGCCCAGCTCTGCAGCTTATCTATGTCCCTCTGTAACCTATAACATCCTTCAGCACTATCCACAACTCCACCGACCTTCGTGTCATCTGCAAATTTACTAACCCTTCCTTCTACACCCTCTTCCAGGTCATTGATAAAAATGACAAACAGCAGTGGCCCCAAAACAGATCCTTGCGGTACACCACTAGTAACTGAACTCCAGGATGAACATTTGCCATCAACCACCACCCTCTGTCTTCTTTCAGCTAGCCAATTACTGATCCAAACCGCTAAATCACCTTCGACCAGACAGAACGGCACTCGTGGGAGTCTCCCAGAGGATTGGAGGTCCCCAGCTGTATGCCCTTTGGGCAAAATGGTGCCTTGGCACTGCTGGTGCCACCTGGGTACCCAAGCAATGCCAGCCTGGCAGTGCCAAGGTGCCTGGATGACACTGGCTTGGGCATTGCCAGGGTGCCATGTTCACACTGCCAATGTGCCACACTGGCATTTTTGTGTGCGTGCGATCGGGCCGGGGTTGCCCGGCGTAGGTGTCGGGGAGGGGGCGGGGGTGAATGAGGGAGCCTGGGACCCTCCAATATTAAGTTGGGGCCGGGGGGAGGATCGGGGATTGTTTCGGGAGCCTCGGAGATCTCTCACCATAAAGGGGATTTCCGGCGAGCGGAAACTGTACAAAACAGGACCATGTGTGGCCTTAGCCGCGCGTTCTCCATTCAGACCCCTTATTCAACACAAATCGCATTGAATAGCCATGTGTTTCTCTGTGCTGTGACTGCCAAGTAACATGGGGCTAAGCGCACTCGCTAGCAAATTTTGTTCCCTTTTAGGAGAATCGCACCCGTGTGACAGGTAGTTGGGACTAATAATAGTGGTTCTGTTTTTGGCGGCAATTTAATTGAATGATTACAGGGAAGCATTCTGTGAAACTACCATGACAACTGGTGTGCAAGGTATTAATCATAGACATACCCAACTCATAGCGGGAACAGGTAAGTCACCATGACGACAATGTGCAACACAAATCAAGGACTTACCCAATTCCCAGCATGAACAGGTGAGTTATCAGGAGAGAGGGAATGAGGAACACGACAAACTCGGAACTGAAGATTCCTCCTTTCTTCATCACGCCCGTCTTCCGTACACTCAGACTTGAACAATATTTTGGATGTTTGAAGATAAATTCCCTGGCAAAAGAAAAATCATTTCTCACTTCCATCCAGTCAAAGTTACATTGATTCACATGTGTTGAGATTTTGGATAAAGTGCTCAGTAGATTCGTCCTGCGTTAGGTGACTTCAGCCAAAGTCACAGTGAAGATTTCTTTCACTGTCTCTAGGCTTGAGAAAGGATGACAGGATGTTCAGGACTCTCGGCCATAATTGTTGTCCTGTGTCTTCCCTGACCATAAGACATAGGAGCAGAATTAGGCCACTTGGCCCATTGAGTTTGCTCCGTCATTCAATCATGGCTGATATTTTCGCATCCCCATTCTCCTGCCTTCTCCCCATAACCCCTGATCCCCCTACTAATCAAGAACCTATCTATCTCTGTCTTAAAGACACTCAGTGAATTGGCCTCCACAGCCTTCTGCGGCAAAGAGTTCCACAGATTCACCACCCTCTGGCTGAAGAAATTCCTCCTCATCTCTGTTTTAAAGGATCGACCCTTTAATCTGAGATGGTGTCCTCTGGTTCTAGTTTTTCCGACAAGTGGAAAAATCCTCTCCATGTCCACTCTATCCGGGCCTTGCAGCATCCTGTACGTTTCAATAAGATCCCCTCTCATCCTTCTGAACTCCAACGAGTACAGACCCAGAATCCTCAAACGTTCCTCATACGTCAAGTTCTTCATTCCAGGGTTCAATCTTGTGAACCTACTCTGGACTCTTTCCAAGGCCAGCACATCCTTCCTTAGTTATGAGGCCCAAAACTGCTCACAATACTCCAAATAGGCTCTGACCGGAGCCTTCTACAGCCTCAGAAGTACCTCCCTGGTCTTGTATTCTACCCCTCTTGACATGAATGCTAACATTGCATTTGCCTTCTTAACTGTCGACTGAACCTGCACATTAACCTTAAGAGAATCGTGAACAAGGACTCCCAAGTCCCTTTGTGCTTCTGCTTTCCGAAGTATTTCCCCATTTAGAAAATAGTCTATGCCTAGATTCCTCCTTCCAAAGTGCATAACCTCACGCTTTTCCACATTGTATTTCATTTGCCACTTCATTACCCATTTCATTGACCAGATGCAAATAGATGTCGAGCGAGGACACTGATGGATACTTATCGTGTTAGTCATACAGTCTCGGCCCAAATGGGAATGAGCTTTTGGTGTCCAAAAGGCCGACTCCACTTGCTACGTCAGAGTGATAACATGGCTGCTGAGAACTGTTTCCACTGGCTGGGGAATCGAGAACAATCTCAGAATAAGAGGTAGGCCATTTCGGACTAAGCTGAGGAGAACTTAATTTGGAATTCATTACCCCAGAGAGTTGTAGATGCTCAATTGTTAAGTAGATTGAAGACAGACAGCGATAGATTTCAAGATACTAAGGGGACAAAGGTGCAGAGTGATAACACGGGAAGGTGATGTTGAGATAGAAGATCTGGCTGGCAAGGCGGGGCAAGCTCAAAGGGCCAAATGGTTTACTGCAGCATCTATTTCTTATGTCACTAACCATCAGACCAGAGTCACAAAATGACGAGGCCAAGGATCTTGGCTTTCCTGACCTTCCCTGAAGGACATTTGCAAACCAGTTGAGTTCATAGGACAACTTCATGCTCATTTCTGTTCCGAAGCTGGCCAACAGGTCACCAAGCTTATTGAATTCAGGCTCACAAATTGTTACGGTGGGATCTGACTTCAGGGCCTTCAGGTTGTACCACAGCCACAAGGTTACCATGTCTAATGAACATAAATAAGAGTACAGAATTGCAACTCACTTTGGGGGCACATTTTCTGGTCGACTGGACCAATACCAGATCCACTCCGCATTATTCCTTAGTAATTTCTCAATCTCTCCGCTCCTCTCCTGGTTCTCTTCATCAGACTGTGGGAACAAGGGATTAAAAGGATTAATCATCCCAGGAAGCACCCAACCCCACACCAAAGCATTCCCAATTAAAATACGATCACATGAGTAAGACCCTGGAGATCTCCCAAATGGGAGGTATCCATTCCCACGGTAAGTGCCAGAAAAAAAAGACGTAAACAGCTACTCAGGAATAATTAGGAAAAAAAAATGCAGATCTCACATATTTCGAGATGATTTTGGCAGCCAAATTTGTCCACCTTCAGAGGAAGGACATGGAAAAAGAATGGGAGCAAATGTAAGGAACGAGGAATGCAAAGAGGGAAGAAGTAAAGGAATAACAGAAGCAAAACCTGAGGCGATATAAAGTAAATAAAAACAAAATGAAGGAAAATGTTTCCATCAGACCACAGCCCTACTGGTAATACTCGAAAGCTAGGTTGAGAATACTTGACAGTGGTTGCCACTTCGATCTAGTACACTCCAAAAATAACCTTTCACAATTTCCCAGCCAAGTTCTCGAAACTCCCCGCATGAAGGTGGCAACGCAGGTGGATAGAGTGGTCAAGAAGGCATACAGCATGCTTGCCTTCATCGGACTGGGTATTGAGTACAAGAGTCGGCAGGTCATGTTACAGTTGTATAGGACTTTGGTTAGGCCACATTTGGAATACTGCGTGCAGTTCTGGTCGCCACATTACCAGAAGGATGTGGATGCCTTGGAGAGGGTGCAGAGGAGGTTCACCAGGATGTTACCTGGTATGGAGGGTGCTAGCTATGAAGGTAAGGTTGAGTAGATTAGGATTGTTTTCATTGGAAAGACGGAGGTTGAGGGGGGACTTGATTGAGGTCTACAAAATTATGAGAGGTATGGACATGGTGGATAGCAACAAGCTTTTTCCAAGAGTGGGGGTGTCAATTACAAGGGGATCACGATTTCAAGGTGAGAGGGGGAAAGTTTAAGGGAGATGTGCGTGGAAAGTTTTTTACACAGAGGGTGGTGGGTGTCTGGAACGCTTTGCCAGCGGAGGTGGTAGAGGCGGGCACGATAGCATCATTTAAGATATATCTGTCCAGATACATGAACGGGCGGGGAACAGAAGGAAGTAGATGCTTGGAAAATAGCCGACAGGTTTAGATAAAGGATCTGGATCGGCGCAGGCTGGGAGGGCCGAAGGGCCTGTTCCTGTGCTGTAATTCTTTTTGTTGATTCGATTTCAGCTTGGCTCATAGAATCAGAATTCAGTTAACAAACCTGGACACAGGCTAGCAAGTGTTAAACCTTGGGGAGGATCTCCTCCACCATTCATGTTGTATTGAAATGCATTCATTGTCCACTGGTTGAGCACCCCTGACTTTCCCATTCGGACCAAGACTGCTGTTTCCCAATCTCTGACCAGTACTGACCTTCCTCCGGGAGAAATGGAGTCCAGAAGTGGGAGCACCGGCAGGATACAGAAACGTTACTAATTTAGTGGTACTCTAATATGACGGGGGCGCCAGTCAAAGAAGGTCCCACATCCCTCCCCCCGTCAAGTCCGTACCTACCTGAGTACTGTTGCTATCTGCAATGCTTCCAGTTTCAAACTCAACAGGAACGTGAGGCATCTGGGGGCTCATCAGTAAGGGAGGGCTGTAAAACAGGATAAACAACACTCTGTAACAAGGGACTGATTCGGGGTTCCCCTGCTGCAGGGTTCACACATCTTCCAACCAGCCAGGCTCAGAACAACACATGCCGTTGTCATGGCCAACCCTTCTATCCTCACCAGGTGGTATGTTTGGGACACACAACCGTCTTCTCATCCTTAACCCCTGATAACCAGGCAAAATGATCTTTCTAGTCTTCAAATTACAGGATAAAAGAGTTAGATGATGTGAGTATTATCATGGACTAGTTTTAAAAAATTATTTCATGGGAACACAGGCAAGGCCAGCATTTGTTGCCCATCCCTAATTGCCCTTGATCCAAGTGGTGTGCTTGGCCATTTCAGAGGGCAACCACATTGCTGTGGATCTAGAGTCACATGTCGAACAGACCCAGTGAAGATGGCAGATTTCCTTCTCTCAAGTCCACGAGTGACGTCAGGTTGCAATAACCAATGACAGCTCCAATACCGAGACTAGCTTTCAATTCTAAATTATTTTTTTTAAATTTAGAGTACCCAATTCATTTTTTCCAGTTAAGGGGCAATTTAGCGTGGCCAATCCACCTGCCCTGCACATCTTTGGGTTGTGGGGGCGAAACCCACGCTAACATGGGGAGAATGTGCAAACTCCACACGGACAGTGACCCAAAGCCAGGATCGAACTTGGGACCTCGGCGCCGTGGGGCAGCAATGCTAACCACTGTGCCACCATGCTGCCCCTCAATTCCAAATTCTTATTAAATTAATTGAATTTAAATTCCACCAGCTGCCGAGGTAGGATTTGAACCCATATCCCCAGGGTATTAGCTCAAGCCTCTGGATTACTAATCGAATGAGATTACCACTATGCCACCATCTATGTGCAAGACTAAAAGGTGAACTAATTATGTTTAAGATGACTGCAGGGGTAGACGGAGAGAAACAATTTTTTCTAGAGTGAGAGGGCATGACTTTAAATTACAGCTACACAGTCAGGTGTATTTCAGACTGGGTCACCCAACTATCAATATCACTCCAGGTGAAGAAGAGGCAAGGGTAAGGTATGACCGGGTCTTCAAGATTAAAAAAGGGGATAGACACAGATGTTTCCACCAGCCGAAAAACCAGACGTGGTGACTGTAAATGCCAGACGGTCATTAATAAATCCATTGGGGATTTCAGGGGAAAGGTCTTTACCAAGAGGAGAAAATGTGGAACTTGCTACCACAGCCAATGGTCAAGACGTATACAGATTTAGGTCAGGGGAAACTAGATAAAGACATGAAGAAAAAGGGAATAGAAGGACATGCTGATAGAGCTGGAAGAAGAGGGGTGGGCATAAGATCATGTAGAGAATAAAGATCAGTGCAGGCAAGTTGGGTTGAATAATCTGATTCTGACCTATAAATTCGGTGTGCAGTGTTAATGAAGCAACCAGTTTCACCTTATCTGAAGCCATGCAGGAGTTTCTGGATGTTAAGTTAATTCAAACTCTCAGTAAACCTAGTTTCTCCCACAAGGTTTCTCCCTTAAGAGCTTCATACTGACAAAAGCTGCCTTGCAATAAATCAAAAGTCACGCAGCACAGCAGGAGGCAGTTGTGTCTTCCCTGGCTCTTTGAAAAAGCTATTCAGTTAGTTTCACTTTTCTTGCTCCTCCGCCATCATTATTATTTTCAAGTATAGTCCACTGTTAAAGCTAAGATGGTGCAGGTGGTGGGTGCGGGGGAAGGAGCAGGTGATTGAAAATGAGAGAAAACTTTGAGGTCAGGATTGCAGCCATCTCTGGACAATCCCCAACAAGGTGAGGTTATATTTTATAGAATCCGTAGAATCAGTGCAGAAGGAGGCCATTTGGCCCAGCGTGTCTGCACCTACCCTCCGAAAGAGCAACCCATCCATGCCTCCTCCTCCACACTATCCCGTAACCCCACCTAACCTGCACATCTTTGGACTGTGGGAGGAAACCGGAGCACCCGGAGGAAACTCGCGCAGACACTGGGAGAACATGCAGACTCCACCCAGACAGGCATCCCAAGGCCAGAATTGAACTCGGGTATCTGGCGCTGGGAGGCAATAGTACTGACCACTGTGCCACCATCTTCCTTTAAGAACTCCAGACTCCGTGGTCACTGCCCCTTTAATAGGCAGCAGCCATGCAGAATTCAATCACTCGCCAATTTGATGAAATCAGCAACTGTGAGGTTTTGGCTCTGTGGGAAGGCAGAATGTCATGACATAATTCCCCTTTTCACAAAAGGGTGGAGAGGTAAGCCACGGGACAAGCCAGGGCTTGGTCTGAATAGGGAGCACACTGTCAAACCGTGTAGCAATCATTTGGGCTGCTTTTGTTGGGACTTTGCCAGTGTTTATCGAGCCATGAATCCTCCGCATTTTCTTCTTCATTCACCCATTCAGAATGGGTTCCGACATTTGAGAAGAGCCGACACAGGTAGTTTTCAGCTTCTCCCTCCCACCCCTGCCACCCCCCTCCGCGGACTTTTCTACTCCACTTACTGCTCCTCAGGAAGCATTTATCAGGAGTTAAATCAAGACATGTGGCATAAACATGGCTTTTATTCTTTTGAGGGTAGAAGATTAAAGGTTGATGTAATCAAGGTATTTTTAAAATGATAAAAGATTTCAATGAGGTAGGTAATGAGAAACTGTTGACTGGTGGACCGAGTCCAAAATAAAGGCTTAAAGTTAGAGCTGGGCCAAACTCTGGAGTGAAATCAGGAAACACTTATTCAGAAAATGGGAATGGTAATGTGGAACTATCCCCAACAAAAGGCTGTGGGGCACTGGGAGACAAGTGGCTCGTGCAAGCTTGAAATCAATTGCTTTTTTGATAAGTACAGCTATCAAGGGACATAGGTCGAAGCAAGTTATGAAGAGAGATTTTTATCTTGTAAATCAATGGGTTGATTTAACGGAGGTTAACAACCGATTAATAAGGGGATCAGGGGTTATGAAGAGAAGGCAGGAGAATGGGGATGAGGAAAATTTGGATTGGATTGGATTGGATTTGTTTATTGTCACGTGTACCGAGGTACAGTGAAAAGTATTTTTCTGCGAGAAGCTCAACAGATCATTAAGTACATGGGAAGAAAAGGGAATAAAAGAAAATACATAATAGGGCAACACAAGATATACGATGTAACTACATAAGCATTGGCATCGGATGAAGCACAGGGTGTAGTGTTGATGAGGTCAGTCCATAAGAGGGTCATTTAGGAGTCTGGTGACAGTGGGAAGAAGCTGTTTTTGAGTCTGTTCGTGCGTGTTCTCAGACTTCTGTATCTCCTGGAAGAAGTTGGAAGAGTGAGTAAGCTGGTTGGGAGGGATCTTTGATTATGCTGCCCGCTTTCCCCAGGCAGAGGGAGGTGTAGATGGAGCCAATGGATGGGAGGCAGGTTTGTGTGATGGACTGGGCGGTGTTCACGACTCTGTAGTTTCTTGTGGTCCTGGGCCGAGCAGTTGCCATACCAGGCTGTGATGCAGCCCGATAGGATGCTTTCTATGGTGCATCTGTAAAAGTTGGTAAGGGTTAATGTGGACATGCCAAATTTCCTTAGTTTCCTGAGGAAGTACAGGCGCTGTTGTGCTTTCTTGGCGGTCAACGTGGGTGGACCAGGAAAGATTTTTGAAGATGTGCACCCAATTATCCAATTAAGGGACAATTTAGTGTGGCCAATCCACCTAGCCTGCACATCTTTGGGTTGTGGGGGCGAAACCCACGCAGACATGGGGAGAACGTGCAAACTCCACATGGACAGTGACCCAGGGCCAGGATTCGAGCCCAGGTTCTCAGTGACGCAGTCCCAGTGCTAACCACTGCGCCGCATGTCACCCGAAGGTAATATAATCTTAAATCGACGAGAAGTTAGGAAGTACACCTTCACATGAAGGATGTTAATAGTGTGGAACTTTCTCTGACACCGGAGGTCGATACATTTTTGGTAGCCTAGGAATAAAGATATTGAGGACTTCCGGTTGCGGCTATGCGGAGCTAAGCCGCATGTTCGGCAGCTCCCGCTATTTAAGGACTTTTGGGCCGATTTGAGGGCCCCAAACGGCGCTGTTTCGACGAATCCCGGTGGGGGAAGGTGTCTAGAGGAGCATTCCCCATAATTTATGGTGCTCACCCGGAGTGGGGCAAAGGAAAAAGCTGCAGCAGCTCCCTAAGAAAAGCGGGGGAAGAAAGACAAAATGGCGGCCGGCGGAACACCCGTGGACTGGTGGAAGTGGGCGCAGGAGCAGCAGGCCTCTCTTCTGTGCTGTTTTGCGGAGCTGAAGGCTGAGCTGCTGGACTCCCTGAATGCGACTACCAACAAGCTGCTTGGAACCCAGGCGGCCCAGGAGGCGTCCATTCGGGAGTTGCAGCAGCAGGCCGCTGAGAGGGAGGAGGCCGTGGTCCTCGTGGGGAAAGTGGAGCTGCACGAGGCACTTCACAAAAAGTGGCAAGACCGCTTGGAGGAGCTGGACGTTCGCATGAGGCGAAAGAATTTGAGGATCCTGGGCCTGGCGGAGGGGCTGGAGGGGTCGGACCTCCCGGCGTATGTGACCACAATGTTGAGCTCGTTGATGGGAGCGGTGTCCTTCCATTTGCCCCTGGAGCTTGAGGGAGCTCACAGAGTGCTGGCCAGGAGGCCTAAGGCAAATGAGCCCCCGAGGGCGGTGCTGGTGCGGTTCCATCGATTTAGTGACCGGGAGTGTGTGCTGCGCTGGGCCAAGAAAGAGAGGAGCAGCAAGTGGGAGAATTCGGTAGTGCGAATCTACCAGGACTGGAGTGCGGAGGTGGCAAAGCGGTGGGCCGGGTTCAACCGGACGAAGGCGGTTCTGCATGCCAAGCAGGTCAGATTTGGAATGCTGCAGCCTGCGTGCCTGTGGGTGACATACTAGGACCGGCAACACTACTTCGAGCCCCTGGAGGAGGCTTGGGTCTTTGTACAGGCGGAGAAGCTGGACTCGAACTAGGGCCTGGGGACACACTATTGCCGTTGCTGTATTCGCTGTTGCTGTTCTTTAACTTTGACATGTGTGTTTTTTATGCTGGTTTTCTTATTGCTCTGTTTCCGGGTGGGCCTGTTTGTTGGGTATGGGTGTGGGGTATGTGGGGAATGTTGGGGGTTTGTATTTTATATGTTCTCTTCTGTACGGGGCTGGGGGTTGGGGTGAAACTGGATTTTGGGGAGCTGCGTCAGAAGGGTGGGGTGTGGCAGTGTGAAAGCGCGGGCTTTCCTCTGGTTTCCCGCGCTGCGGGGCAGGGGGGGCGGAGCTGGCGGTGGGGGCGTGGCCTCTACTGGTTTTCTTTCCCGCGCTGAAGCGGTGCCAAGGAGGTGTGGCAAGAGGGGGCTGACCCCATGCCGGGAGGGGATGGGTTTTGGCGGGAGCTGCCGGGGTCAGCTGAAGTCAGCTGACTCACGGAAGTACCATGGAGGGTGCATCGCGGCTGGGAGGGGTCCTAGCCTTGGGGGGGGGTCGGGGGGGGGGATACCGGGTTGCTGCTGGAATGGCCAGGAAGGAGCTGGTGTGGGTCGGGGTGGTAGAGGAGAGGCGTTATCGCCATGGGGAACGGGTCAGGCGGGGCGAGCTGGCCTGGGGCGAGCAGTCGATAAGCTATGGCTAGCCGGCAGGGGAGGGGGGCGGGTTGCCCTCTGATCTGGCTGATTACCTGGAACGTGAGGGGACTGAATGGGCCGGTTAAGAGAACTAGGGTATTTTCTCATCTGAAGGGGTTGAAGGCGGACGTGGCTATGCTCCAGGAGATCCACTTGAAGGTGCAGGTTCGTCTAAGGATGGGGTGGGTGGGGCAGGTTTTTCACTCAGGATTGGATGCGAAGAACCGGGGGGGTGGCGATTCTGGTGGGGAAGAGGGTGGCGTTCGACGCGGCTAAGGTGGTGTCGGACAAGGAGGGCAGATATATTATGGTGAAGGGTAGGCTGCAGGGAGAGAAGATAGTGCTGGTTAATGTGTATGCCCCGAATTGGGATGATGCTGGCTTCATGAGGCGCTTGTTGGGCTGCATTCCGGACCTGGAGGCAGGGGGCCTGATCATGGGGGGAGACTTTAACACAGTGCTGGATCCACCAGTGGACCAGTCCAGTTCAAGGACGGGTAGGAGGCTGCCGGCGGCCAAAGTGCTGAGGGGATTCATGGACCAGATGGGAGGGGTGGATCCCTGGAGGTTTGGGAGGCCGAGAGCGCGAGAGTATTCCTTTTTCTCTCATGTCCATAGGGTTTATTCACGAATAGATGTTTTCGTCCTGAGCAGGGGATTGATCTTGAGGGTGCAGGATGCCGAGTATTTGGCCATAGCGATTTCAGACCATGCTCCGCACTGGGTTGATCTGGAGATGGGGGAGGCGCGGGACCAGCGCCCGCTCTGGCGCCTGGATGTGGGGATGCTGGCTGATGAGGTGTGTAGGAGGGTCCGGAGAAGTATTGAGGGGTATATTGATACCAACGACACCGGGGAGGTCCGGGTGGGGATGGTCTGGGAGGCTCTGAAAGCAGTGATCCGGGGGGAGCTGATCTCCATCCGGGCCCACAGGGAAAGGAGGGAGAGGAAGGAGAGTGAGAGACTGGTGGGGGAGCTCCTGGATGTGGACAGGAGATACGCGGAGGCACCGGAGGAGGGGTTGCTGGGGGAACGGCGTAGTTTGCAGGCCAAATTTGACTTGTTGACCACCAGAAAGGCGGAGACACAGTGGAGGAGGGCGCAGGGCGCGGTATATGAGTATGGGGAGAAGGCGAGCAGGATGTTGCCACATCAGCTCCGTAGGCGAGATGCTGCTAGGGAAATTGGTGGAGTGACGGATGGGGGTGGGAATGTAGTGCAGAAGGGGACAGAAGTAAACGGGGTCTTTAGGGACTTCTACGAGGAACTGTACCGGTCCGAACCTCCGATGGGGAGAGGGGGGATGGAGAGCTTCATGAACAGGCTATGTTTCCCAAGGGTTCAGGAGGAGCTGGTAGAGGGGCTGGGGGCGCCGATAGAGTTGGAGGAGCTAGTCAGGGGGATTGGACAAATGCAGTCAGGTAAGGCCCCGGGGCCGGACGGGTTCCCGGTGGAATTTTATAAGAAGTATGCGGATCTGGTGGGCCCCCTGTTGGTGCGAGCCTTCAATGAGGTATGGGAGGGGGGGGCTTTGCCCCCGACGATGTCTCGGGCACTGATCTCTCTGATCCTAAAGCGGGATAAGGACCCCTTGCAGTGTGGATCATACAGGCCTATCTCGCTCCTCAATGTTGACGCCAAGTTGCTGGCGAAGATCCTGGCCACCAGGATAGAGGATTGTGTGCCTGGGGTGATACACAAAGATCAGACAGGATTTGTCAAGGGACGGCAGCTCAACATGAATGTGCGGAGACTGCTAAATGTTATCATGATGCCGGCAGTGGAGGGGGAGGCGGAGATAGTGGTGGCGCTGGATGCGGAGAAAGCGTTTGATAGAGTTGAGTGGGGGTACCTGTGGGAGGTGCTGGAGCGGTTCGGATTTGGGGAGGGATTCATCAAATGGGTGAGGCTGCTCTACGTGGCTCCGATGGCGAGTGTAGTTACAAATGGAAGGAGATCGGAGTACTTTAGGCTCTACCGTGGGACCAGGCAGGGGTGCCCCCTGTCCCCCTTGCTCTTTGCACTGGCGATTGAACCTCTGGCTATGGTGTTGAGGGAGTCAGGGAGATGGAGGGGCCTGGTGCGGGGTGGGGAGGAACATCGGGTATCGCTGTATGCGGACGACCTGCTGTTGTATGTGGCGGACCCAGAAGGGGGAATGCCGGGGGTGATGGAGCTGTTGGCGGAATTTGGGGGCTTCTCGGGCTATAAGTTAAATGTAGGCAAGAGCGAGGTATTTGTAGTACACCCGGGAGATCAGGAGGAGGGAATTGGGAAGCTCCCGTTTAAGAGGGCAGTGAAGAGTTTCAGATATCTGGGGGTGCAGGTGGCCAGGAGTTGGGGGACTCTCCATAAGCTTAATTTTACCAGGCTGGTGGAGCAGATGGAGGAGGAATTTAAAAGGTGGGACATGGTGCCGCTATCGTTGGCGGGTAGAGTGCAGTCCGTCAAAATGACGGTTCTCCCGAGGTTCTTGTTCCTCTTCCAGTGCTTGCCCATCTTTATCCCTAGGGCCTTTTTTAGAAAGGTGACCAGCAGCATCATGAGCTTTGTTTGGGTGCATGGGACCCCGAGGGTGAAGAGGGTCTTCTTGGAGCGGGGTAGAGATGGGGGGGGCTGGCGTTACCCAATCTCTCGGGGTACTACTGGGCAGCCAATGTGTCGATGGTGCGCAAGTGGGTGATGGAGGGGGAGGGGCAGCATGGAAGCGAATGGAGAGGGCGTCCTGTGGAGATACAAGCAGATTTTGGAAAGGTGCAGAAGTCACAGGGTAGTAGTCATGGGTGACTTCAACTTCCCAAACATTGAGTGGAAACTCTTTAGATCAAATAGTTTGGATGGGGTAGTGTTTGTGCAGTGTGTCCAGGAAGCTTTTCTAACACAGTATGTAGATTGTCCGACCAGAGGGGAGGCCATATTGGATTTAGTACTTGGTAATGAACCAGGGCAGGCGATAGATTTGTTAGTGGGGGAGCATTTTGGAGATAGTGACCACAATTCTGTGACTTTCACTTTAGTTATGGAGAGGGATAGGTGCGTGCAACAGGGCAAGGTTTATAATTGGGGGAAGGGTAAATACAATGCTGTCAGACAAGAATTGAAGTGTAGAAGTTGGGAACATAGGCTGTCAGAGAAGGACACAAGTGAAATGTGGAACTTGTTCAAGGAATAGGTACTGCGTGTCTTTAATATGTATGTCCCTGTCAGGCAGGGAAGAGATGGTCAAGTGAGGGAACCATGGTTGACAAGAGAGGTTGAATGTCTTGTTAAGAGGAAGAAGGAGACTTATGTAAGGCTGAAGAAACAAGGTTCAGACAGGGCGCTGGAGGGATACAAGATAGCCAGGAGGGAACTGAAGAAAGGGATTAGGAGAGCTAAGAGAGGGCATGAAAAATCTTTGGCAGGTAGGATCAAGGAAAACCCCAAGGCCTTTTACACATATGTGAGAAATATGAGAATGACTAGAGCGAGGGTAGGTCCGATCAAGGACAGTAGCGGGAGATTGTGTATTGAGTCTGAAGAAATAGGAGAGGTCTTGAACAAGTATTTTTCTTAAGTATTTACAAATGAGAGGGGCCATATTGTTGGAGAGGACAGTGTGAAACAGACTGATAAACTCGAGGAGATACTTATCAGGAAGGAAGATGTGTTGCGCGTTTTGAAAAACTTGAGGATAGACAAGTCCCCCGGGCCTGACGGGATATATCCAAGGATTCTATGGGAAGCAAGAAATGAAATTGCAGAGCCGTTGGCAATGATCTTTTCATCCTCGCTGTCAACAGGGGTGGTACCAGAGGATTGGAGAGTGGCGAATGTCGTGCCCCTGTTCAAAAAAGGGAATAGGGATAACCCTGGGAATTACAGGCCAGTTAGTCTTACTTCGGTGGTAGGCAAAGTAATGGAAAGGGTACTGAGGGATAGGATTTCTGAGCATCTGGAAAGGAACTGCTTGATTAGGGATAGTCAGCACAGATTTGTGAGGGGTAGGTCTTGCCTGACAAGTCTTATTGACTTCTTTGAGGAGGTGACCAAGCATGTGGATGAAGGTAAAGCAGTGGATGTGGTGTACACGGATTTTAGTAAGGCATTTGATAAGGTTCCCCATTGTAGGCTTGTGCAGAAAGTAAGGAGGCATGGGATAGTGGGGAATTTGGCCAGTTGGATAACAAACTGGCTAACCGATAGAAGACAGAGAGTGGTGGTGGATGGCAAATATTCAGCTTGGAGCCCAGTTATCAGTGGTGTACCGCAGGGATCAGTTCTGGGTCCTCTGCTGTTTGTGATTTTCATTAACGACTTGGATGAGGGAGTTGAAGGGTGGGTCAGTAAATTTGCAGATGATACGAAGATTGGTGGAGTTGTGTATAGTGAGGAGGGCTGTTGCCGGCTTCAAAGAGACATAGATAGAATGCAGAGCTGGGCTGAGAAGTGGCAGATGGAGTTTAACCCTGACAAGTGTGAGGTTGTCCATTTTGGAAGGACAAATATGAATGCGGAATACAGGGTTAACGGTAGGGTTCTTGGCAATGTGGAGGAGCAAAGAGATCTTGGGGTCTATGTTCATAGATCTTTGAAAGTTGCCACTCAAGTGGATAGAGCTGTGAAGAAGGCCTATGGTGTGCTCGCGTTCATTAGCAGAGGGATTGAATTTAAGAGCCGTGAGGTGATGATGCAGCTGTACAAAACCTTGGTCAGGCCACATTTGGAGTACTGTGTGCAGTTCTGGTCGCCTCATTTTAGGAAGGATGTGGAAGCTTTGGAAAAGGTGCAAAGGAGATTTACCAGGATGTTGCCTGGAATGGAGAGTAGGTCATATGAGGAACGGTTGAGGGTGCTAGGCCTTTTCTCATTAGAACGGAGAAGGATGAGGGGCGACTTGATAGAGGTTTATAAGATGATTAGGGGAATAGATAGAGTAGACAGTCAGAGACTTTTTCCCCGGGTGGAACACACCATTACAAGAGGACATAAATTTAAGATAAATGGTGGAAGATATAGAGGGGATGTCAGAGGTAGATTCTTTACCCAGAGAGTAGTGGGGGCATGGAATGCACTGCCTGTGGAAGTAGTTGAGTCGGAAACGTTAGGGACCTTCAAGCGGCTATTGGATAGTTACATGGATTAGGGTAGAATAATGGAGTGTAGGTTAACTTCTTAAGGGCAGCATGGTAGCATTGTGGATAGCACAATTGCTTCACAGCTCCAGGGTCCCAAGTTCGATTTCGACTTGGGTCATTGTCTGTGTGGAGTCTGCACATCCTCCCCGTCACTGCGTGGGTTTCCTCCGGGTACTCCGGTTTCCTCCCACAGTCCAAAGATGTGCAGGTTGGGTGGATTGGCCATGAAAAATTGTCCTAAATTCTTTGATTAACCTAGGACAAAAGTTTGGTGCAACATCGTGGGCCGAAGGGCGTGTTCTGTGCTGTATTTCTCTATACAAGCCTGGGGGCCCTGGTAACGGCGCCGTGGCCGCTCCCTCCCACAAGGTATACCACGAGTCCGGCGGTGGCGGCTACCCTCAAGATTTGGGGGCAGTGGAGGCGACATAGGGGAGAAGTGGGGGGCTCGATGGAGGCTCCATTAAGGGGGAACCATAGGTTCGTCCCGGGGAACATTGATGGGGGATTTCAGGGTTGGCACAGAGCGGGCATCAGACAGCTGAGGGACCTGTTTATTGATGGGAGGTTTGCGGGCCTGGGGGAGTTGGAGAAGAAATTTGGGCTCCCCCCGGGAAACATGTTCAGGTATCTGCAGGTAAAGGCATTTGCTAGGCGGCAGGTGGAGAGATTCCCTTCGCTTCCTGCGAAGGGGGTGAGTGACAGGGTGCTTTCGGGGGTCTGGGTCGGAGAGGGGAAGATATCTGATATCTACAAGGTTATGCAGGAGGTGGAGGAGGCGTCAGTAGAGGAGCTGAAAACTAAGTGGGAGGGGGAACTGGGGAAACAGATCGAAGACGGGACATGGGCTGATGCCCTGGAGAAGGTTAATTCTTCCTCCTCGTGTGCGCAGCTTAGCCTCATCCAATTCAAGGTGCTACACCGGGCCCACATGACCGGGATGAGGATGAGTAGGTTCTTTGGGGGTGAAGACAGGTGTGTCAGGTGATCGGGGAGTCCAGCGAACCATGGCCATATGTTCTGGGTATGCCCGGCACTGGAGGAGTTCTGGAAGGGGGTGGCGAGGACGGTGTCGAGGGTGGTAGGATCCAGGGTCAAGCCAGGCTGGGGACTCGCGGTTTTTGGGGTTGGGGTGGAGCCGGGAGTTCAGGAGGCGAAAGAGGCTGGTGTTCTGGCCTTTGCGTCCCTAGTAGCCCGGCGAAGGATTTTGCTACAATGGAAGGATGCGAGGCCCCCAAGCGTGGAGACCTGGATCAATGACATGGCGGGTTTTATTAAGCTAGAGACGGTCAAATTCGCCCTAAGAGGATCGGTACAAGGGTTCTTTAGGCGGTGGCAACCTTTCCTCGACTTTCTGGCTCAACGATAGGGTACTGGGACAGTAGCAGCAGCAACCCGGGGGGGAGGGGGGGAAGGGGGAGGGAAAAGGTGGGGGGGGGACGATGACTATGTTTGTTTATTTAATTTAAATTTATTTTTAAGTTCTCTTGTTGGGGTTGGGGGGGGTGGGGGGGGGGGGGATATGATACATGTATTGATACGGTCTGGGGGGTGTTTCAGTTGTTATGGGTTATTTTGTTGCATTCTATTGTTTGTTGTTATATTTTATATTTTCTGTAAAAAATTCCAATAAAAATTATTTTTTTTTAAAAATTAATAAAGATATTGGAGTCAGGTGCGTATACAAGCTAAGATACATCCATCTTTTACCATCCATCTTTCCCATCAACATCAGACTTTATAAATCATGATTTCTTATCAGTTGTCCAAGAAATTCCAACCGTCCCCTCTCGGCAGGGTTCTCCTGGTCTCAGATTTTACGAGCATTGGGAGTGTGACTTCTCCAACATATTGTCATTGTTCACCTAAACAACCACAACTCTGCAAACTCAATTCTTTTCTTCTTTCCTTCATTTCAGTGCTCACACCCTCGTGTCAAAATCAATGCGATGTGGCAAACCAGGATGCTCACCTTTGTTTTCATGACGAGGCTGATTTTTTAGTTCATCGGACTCTTTTTGTTTTATCATTTTTAAAAAATGCATCTTTGGTCATTCCAATCTTTCGACTCGTTTCGTGGTCACGCTTTCCGTCCTATAGTAATATATTTCCAAGGCTGAGGGGTCGGTTAGCTCAGTTGACTGCACGGCTGGCCTGTGATGCGGGGCTTCACCAACAACACGGGTTCAATTCCCGTACCGGCTGAGGTTAGCATGAAGGCCCGCCTTCTCAACCTTGACCCTCGCCTGAGGTGTGGCGACCCTCAGGTTAAATCACCATCAGTTAGCTCTCTCTGTCAAAGGGGAAAGCAGCCTATCGCCGTCAGAGACTATAGCGACTTTCATTCATTTCCTCGGTAACAACATTTGTCCACCTGTTTGGCCTTGTCGTTCTTCACTGCGATCTCACATTCTGGTCTGACCTTTTTGGACACTATCAAACATTTTTTTTCTTACAATTTATGCTCAGTTCTATCTACCCAAACACTACTCTAACTAAACCCTTTTGCAATGTTTCTTTTGCGATTGATAGAATTTTATTAACCAAATATATTAAGCAAAGGAACAAATATGGATATATGAAATTAGGCCACAAATCATCCATGATCACACCGAATGGTGGAACAGTCTTGGGGGTTTGGGAAATGTAGCCTCCTCCTGTTCCACTATAAAGTTTTATATTAACTTGCAATGATTTTGGACCCAGACCTTTCGGAGAAACACGACAATGCACAGTTAGCGCTGAAACAATGCCACTCACGAGCCGAGCGGGTCAGGGAACACAATGGAAAGCATGGCCAAGATCACCTGTCGCAGTGGGAGCTGCCTCGTGAACTGTTCTTTCCTGATTCGTGCTGTGCGTCCAGAAGGATTTTCTCCATGTCTCCGTTGTGGATGGAGCACGAGGAGGGCACGTGCTCCAGCGCCCGTGGGCTGCTGTGTTGACTGTAATCCAGCTCCACCCATGAACCTGACAGAAAGAAAAGGGGACATAATGAAAGGAGCCACCTCAGAACAAAAAAACCGCCAATGAATCCACCAGCGTAAAACATGTGACAGACTGTCTTGGAACGGTCACAGGACTGGGGGTGGTGGGGTTGCAATTGACTCAGATACAGCCCTCGAAACTAGTCCTCTCCAAATTCCCATCCCTTCTCCTCTTCCCCCTAACATCTGAATTTCATCCCATTGGAATGTGGAATTTTTGGACTGGGATGTTGGAATGATTAAAAAGGTTTAGGCTTCATGCACTGAGATGTATGTTTCAGTGGTGACGACAAAAGCACATTATTGGCTGTAAAGTGCTACAAGGTCAATAAAGGTTAAATCATTGTGAAAATGTGAGGGACCTGGACTAAGAGGTACAGAGAACAGCTCGGGTGTTAGATTGCTGGGGAAGGGATATCATTTCAACTCCCTCACACTGTCACTCAGTAACCCCTCTCCCCCAGCACCCTGTTACTGGCCGCTTCTCTACTGATGTGAATCCAGCTCCCTCAGACACACGCAAGTTACATTGCGCTACACAAGTGCCATCATTCCTTGACATTCACTGGCATTATCATCGTTGAATCCCCCAGTCAACATCCTGGGGGTTAACATTGATCAGAAACTGAACTGGACTAGCCACATTAGTATTGTGGCTACCATGGAAGGTCAAAGGCTACGAATCCTATCACGAGCAATTCACCTCGTGACCCCTCCCCCCCCCTTCCCCCGCCTCCCAACTCGCCACCCACCCAAAGCCTGTCCACCATCTACAAGGAACAAGTCAGGAATGTAATGGAATACTCTCCACTTGCCTGGATGAGTGTGATGTGTTAGGCAGGCAGGGTCGACGTGGACTGCACTTGATGCAGTGTTGCGAAAGACAGACCTCCAACGCTTGATAAGATGCAACACGATTTTATTTAACGTCTTAACTACTATACATGTTCATCAACTGTGGGTTGACACTATGCTGACTTGACTGGAGACCTGATACTAGCCTGACCAGACTTACTAGCTACCGCATGGTGTTTGCACTGGTTAGCTCACGAACTCTGACTGTCTCAGTGGCTGGGTCCAGAGTGAGCGGGAAACCTAGTGTCCTCTGGCTTTATAGTGGTAGTGTCCTGTCTGGTGATTGGCTGCACTGTTCTGTGTGCTTACTGGTCATCCTGTGTGTCAATCACTGGCTGTCTGCACTCCATTATGTACATAGATGTATATTATGACAGAGTGCAGCTCCAACAATACTCAAGAAGCTCGATACTATCCAGGACAAAGCAGCCCGATTGATTGCTCCCTCTTCCACAAACATTCAAACCCTCCACCAGTGACAAACAGTGGCAGCAGTGTGTCCCATCTATAAGATCCACTGCAGTAACTCACCAAGGTTCCTCAGACAGTACCTTCCAAACCCATGACCACTGCCATCTAGAAGGACAAGAACAGCAGACGCCTGGGAATCCCATCGCCTGGAAGTTCCGCTCCAAGTCACTCACCACCCGACTTGAAAATATATCGCCATCCCTTCACTGTCGCTGGGGCAACATCCTGGAATTCCCTCCCTAACAGCACAGTGGGTGTACCTACATGTCAAGAACTGTAGTGGTTCAAGAAGGCAGCTCACCATCATCTTCTGAAGAGCAACTGGGGATGGGCAATAAATGCTGGCCGATCCAGCGACGCCCACATCCCGTAAATTCATTTTTTTAAAACACTCACCCAGTAACCCCTCTCCCTCAGCACCCTGTGTTGCTGAATGTATCTCTACTGATGTTAATCCAGCTCCCTCACACTATCACTCAGTAACCCCTCTCCCTCAGCACCCTGTGTTGCTGACTGTATCTCTACTGATGTTAATCCAGCTCCCTCACACTGTCACTCAGTAACCCCTCTCCCCCAGCAGCACCCTGTGTTGCTGACTGTATCTCTACTGATGATAATCCAGCTCCCTCACACTGTCACTCAGTAACCCCTCTCCCCAGCACCCTGTGTTACTGACTGTATCTCTACTGATGATAATCCAGCTCCCTCACACTGTCACTCAGTAACCCCTCTCCCCAGCACCCTGTGTTACTGACTGTATCTGTACTGATGTTAATCCAGCTCCCTCACACTGTCACTCAGTAACCCTTCTCCCCCAGCACGCTGTGTTACTGACTGTATCTCGACCGATGTTAATCCAGCTCCCTCATACTGACACTCAGTAACTTTTCCTGCGTTAGCTTCCTGAATTTCATTGAAGCTGCTTCATCTCAAGTTCTCTGTTGCACATCCGGCAAAGTTATGTCATCAGCTCCGGGGACACTCCTGTCGTTCTAGGGGTTCATCGAGCTCCTTTATATTGGTTCGATAACATCTCCCAACCAGCTCATAACAAAAACCAGCATTGATACAGAGCCTTGAACAGAACAATATATTCCAAGGGGCCTCAAAGGAGGGTTATCAAACAAAATTCAACAGCCAGTCACATAAGGAGGACATGGATAATAGCTCTGGCCAAGAGGCAGCTTTTAAGTAGCATCTGAAAGGGAAGAGATGTGAAGAGGTTTCGGGTGGAAATTCCTGGGCTTAGGGCCAACGTCACTAAAGGCTCAGGTACCACTTGTGGAAGAAAGAAAATCAAGGGTGGACAAAGATCGAGGAGGAACACAGAGATCTCAGAGGGTGTAACCCCCAGCAGTTTCCCCACAGCGGAGGTGGATCACCACCGTTTACCGGCAGCACCGACCGGTATGGCCAAAGTCTACGCCATTTTGCATAAGAGGGTTAAGATGATTAATTTAGATGAGGAAAGTTAGGAGGAGGATTAAGTGAAGTACAAACATCTGCCTGAACTGTTGGGGCTGCTTGACCGGTTTCTGAGCCAGTATATCCTATGTAATCCAAGTGGGGAGGGGGACTGGACAAGATCGTGGAGTAAACACAAGGAACCTGCATCTTCACATCCGTGTTTGGAGAAGGGAAAATATTCTTTTCGAATCATTGAGACGGAAGAACCAGGAGGAATATTAAGAGGGTGCTACGAGCTGGTAATTAAGGGAGGTAGTTCAGGGCCCTTCACGGTGTTTGAAAACATATGCGGACTGTCCCTTTTTATAAAAGAGAATGCAGATTCACAAACAACCCACAATGATTTGTTTCCTCACATACAATTGAACTGCAACATAGAAGATTATAATTCCCAGAGAGAATTGTCTCAATGCCAGGTATTATGGCCAGGGTTTAGAGAACCCCAAAGTGTATCATGGAGTTCACCTGACCCACAACTTTTCATAGACTGCGGTATGGGGAGCACACGTCCCACTCTACAGGTGTGGTAGAGCAGAAATGGAAAAGTATTTTTTAAAAACAAAACAATATTTATTCTATGAACTCAAGTTAACCTTTTTAAAACGTACAGTGAACATCTTAGCAACCATCAATTCAAATACAACCCCCAAAGAATACAACACTAAGTAATGCTTACGCTGTCCTTTTCACATCCAGAAGACTTAGAAATAAATATAACCTTTAACAGAAGCACATCAGGTTAAAGTCACTACTGAAAACATTTATAATTCTGAATTCACCAAATGATCAAGAGATAGTCTTTTCATGGCAGAGAGATCAACAGTACACCTGCTCTGTCTGACTTCAGCTCCAACTGAAAACGAAACTAAAACACACTCTGCAGCAAACAGCCTAAAACGAAAGTAAAAAGCTGACAGACAGCCCAGCTCCACCCACACTCTAACATTCACTGCAGTAATATGAGCAGCCAAACATTTCTTAAAGCAACATTCTCATGACACAGGGCACAGAACCACACATTGACAGAAAGAAGGCTGAAGGTATGCAGACTATGTGTAGGCTCATGCTGGCTATCACCCAGGGGTGATAGCCAAAATGCGCCTACACATAGTCTGCACACCTTCAGAGCACTAATATTGCCACCGACGGCAGCCCTTGGGTCTCATCACCGCAGACAATCACTCCTCCACTCTAATTCATAACCAATTAGAGCAAAATCTTTTGCAAGAGGGACTATCTTGGCCCATTTGCAATTGATTTCCTGCCCTCTGGAATTCCCTGTTGCTGTTCCCTCCACCTTTCCCCCTGTTTTCCAAAATTCTCCTTTCCCGTATATCTTTGCTGGAAGTATGAGTTACTGGTCTAACATAAGTAGAAATGGTCTTGCTGATGTTCAACTACATGCCTCCCTGCTAATGCGTCATTTTGTTGTCACATGTCAAATTTTTCCACCTCTTTTCCTGACTTGTGTCTTCTTATCAAAGGAACCACAAAATTATACAGCCGGTGACACACTACACTGGAGACAGATGTTTTGTGGGAATATACTTAAAGAACGGCTAGCTTAAAAATAAATTGCCAGTCCTGGCACGGTTAGGACTTTCTGACTGCTGAGGGTTCAAGGCCCACTTCAGAAAGTAGGGCAACACGGTAGCACAGTGGGTAGCTTAGGGTTGGCTTCACAGCTCCAGGGTCTCAGGTTCGATTCCCGGCTTGGGTCACTGCCTGTGTGGAGTCTGCACGCTCTCCCCGTTCCTGCGTGGGTTTCCTCCCACAGGTCCCGAAAGATGTGCTGTTAGGTAGTTTGGACATTCTGAATTCTCCCTCAGTGTACCGGAACAGGCGCCGGAATGTGGTGACTAGGGGCTTTTCACAGTGCCTTATTAATAATAATCACTTATTGTCACAAGTACGCTTCAATGAAGTTACTGTCAAAAAGCCCCATTGCAGTGTTAATGTAAGCCTACTTGTGACAATAAAGATTATTATAAAGATTATAATATAGGAGTGTGTAATCCGGTTGATACTTCAGTGTCATACTGAGGGAATGCTGCACCAGTGGAGTTATTATCCTTCAAATGAGACACTGACCATCATGCCTTCTCAGGTGGATACAAATGAAAAAGAGCCTAAGGCAGTATTTCATTGCTATCCCTCAAAGAACACTCTTACTTCATCATTGTGACGCGGCAGTGGCGTAGTGGCATTATCGTTGGACTGATAATCCAGAGACCCTGGCTAATGCTCTGCACACCCTTCTTCGAATCCCACCACAGCAGGTGGTACAGTAAGAACTTGATTGCAAAAAATAAATCTGGTAGAGTAGGAGGGAAAATATGGCGGGTAGTACCGGTGGGAGGGGAGCGGGCTTGTGCAATATGTTACGCTGGAAGTATTGAAAGTACGTGGATGTTTGCACATTTTTGCCTTTTTTGCTTTCTTTCTGATGATGTCTGTAACTGTTTATAAAGCCAAAAAGTACCTCAATAAAATCGTTTATTAAAAAAATAAAAATAAATCTGGAAATGAAAATCGAATTGCTAAGCAGTTATAGAAAGCTGCCATCCTTCCCTGGTCTGGCCTACATGTGACTTCAGACGCACGGCACTGGATCCAGCGCAATTAGGAATGGGCAGTAAGTGCTGGTCGAGGTCAGCGATACACACGTCCCGTAAATGAATAAGAGAAACTGTCTGGATCCTGCAACTCCCCAGCATCCTGCGGCTAGGCAGCTCACCACCACCTTCCCAAGGGTAACTCGGGAAGGGCAATAAAAATCACTCTTGCTATATCCTGGGGATGAAGAAATAATCACTGATTACTTCATGGCTGTGCCACAGTGCTCCCTCCAACAGCGATCACTTCAAATGAGATTTATTGGCTTTGGATTTGGGACGTCTGGAGGTTACGAGAAGTATTTTAGTATCGCAAGACCTTTATAGTAGCTGTGACAGAACCACCAGAAATCATGGGCCGACCCGACGACTAATTCTGGCCCCTACAGGGGGCCGGCGCGTAGGAAAGGAGGCCCCCAGCCAGAGGGGCCAGCCCGCCGATCGGTGGGCCCCGATCGTGGGCCAGGCCACATCGGAGGCCCCCCCTCAGGGTCAGACCCCCCCTTCTCCCACCCACTCTCCCCCCCCACCCCCCCAACCACCCCCACAGGCCGCTCCCCGCCCGCCCTCACACGCCAAGTTCCTGCCGGCTGAGAGCAGGTGTGGACGGCGGCGGTGGGACTCGGTATTTTCACAATGGCCGCTCGGCCCATCCCGGACCGAGAATCAGCGGACCGGCTGTGTAGAGTGGCCCCCAACCGGTGCCGTGCTAACCATGCCGCCGGCAAATCGCGTGCCGGCGTCGGGGCGACGTGGTGCGATTTGCGGCGGTCGTGGGGATTCTCCGGCCCGGCCTGGGCTGAGAGAATCCCGTCCCGTTCGCGTTCACGCAAAACACAATGGATTTCATGTTTCCGGCAATGCTACCTTTAAATTTTATCGCTGTACCCAAGGCTGTTGATACACGGCACCTTAAAATTATTTTGCCGACGGCTTTGCGCGCACCATTTCTTAAAGGTGACAACTTGTGGGCGGACTGCACGGATACATCCACCGATGCAGTGCGGAGGTTAGAGAGAATGTTGGGCTCCTCACCCTCAGCTGCAGAGTCCTGGATACAGTGAGTGTTTGGGGCGGTTACAGTTCCCCAGAATTTGAGGATCTCGCTCAGGGTAAATTAGCACTGACTTGAGTATGAATACAGTGCTGCTTTTGTGAAAGAATTTAGCAATCCCAGCAGGTCCAATTGGAAAACATAGTGGGGGGGGGGCATAATGCCAATTACCAACGCCATTTGTGAAATTGAGCCTAAAAAGTAAACAGGGATCTGCTTCAAGAGAGTTAGATCGGCTCAGTGACCACTTTCTGCAATTTTGGGCACAGCGAGCAACGCCAGATACTGTCTTGTTAAGGCTGGCTCCATCACGTGAACCACCTAGCAACATTAAGAATTGGACCTCACCGTTTACTCAGCCAAGGGTCAGTTAGACCTTCGTTAGAAGATTAAAATAAAAAGCAACCCAAAACACATTCAGAAAAAACCTCCCTGCCATTCTTTGACAATTCAATTGTTTTGTAGCTTTAGGAGTGTTCAATGCATTGAAACGTGACAAAACAATCACCCTGATTTTAACTGCGTGCTTGACTTTTAACGCCATCTGGGACTACTCGTATACAGGAAGCCTCCTGGCAGCCGGATAGAAGAGATGCTCACGGCACTATTTTTGAAGAAAAGCAATAATTCTGGAAAATGAAAAGTACAATATAAATGCAAGATTTTTTTTTGTTTCTTTTTTGTACTCCGTGTGATAATGACCAGATGCTCTGGCTTTCAGTGCTGTTCGAAGAATAAAATATTGGTCAGGACACCTGGAAAACTCCCTCGCTCTTCTACAAAATGGAACTCTTTGCGAGGGCAGACAGGGCCTCAGATTCACACCGCATCAGAAAGACGAACCGCCGGCAGTGCAGCACTCCCTCAGTATCTAACTGAACCTTCAAACTGAAGAGTAGCCACAGAGACACAGCCAACACCTAAATGAGGATCTAAATTAATAATATATATAATTTTTATTAGTGTCTGATGGAACCAACAATTCTACGGACACGTGCTTGTACGTTTAGAATAGCGGTTTTAATATACTTACAACAGAGCCAGCCTGTTAGCCGTTGAACTTTCGGTGAACTGGTTGGCTGACTCTGTGGCACGGATCTTTATACAGCAGCTCCAGAGGGAGGAGTTCTGGGTGGAGCCAAGGGGGGAGCCCAGTACAAACTCTCGAGTACTCCCAGAGCTACTCCCCTGGTGGTCAGGTAGTGCAACTGCACTTACAATATTGACACATGTATCTACTTGGAACAGGAGTGACATTGGTAACTATAATGCCGTGTGAATCTCATTCACCACAGTGTCAGAAGTAGGCTTACAATAACACTGCAATGGTTACTGTGAAAAGCCTACAGTCGCCACACTCCGGCGCCTGTTTGGGTACACAGAGGGAGAATTCAGAATGTCCAATTCACCAACTTGTGGGAGGAAACCGGCACGCCCGGAGGAAACATTCACAAACATAGGGAGAACGTGCAGACTACGCACAGACAGTGACCCAAGTCGGGAATCAAACCCGGGTCCCTGCTGCTGTGAAGAAACAGTGATAACCACTGTGCTACCGTACAGCCCATAAGATCCTGTCTGGTCAGGTGAACGTTAAAGATCTTGCAGAAGTGTATTGGAACAGAGTAGTAAAGTCCTGCCAATGCTTTTGGCAAAGGTTCCATCAAATCAAATTAACTCGGATATCATCACATTGCTATTTATGGGACCTGGTGCTAAAAGATAAAGCACGGACACCAAGAAAATTCATTGTCAGTGGAAACAATTTGAGGAATTCTCTGAGGGTTATGTGTCTTGCTTTGACTATACTTTATCCAGTTGTGCAGTACGATGGGATTGAGGGAAGAATGGTGGATTTCAGTCTGCATTCCATGATGGTAATACAGGGTATCACTACCAGATTACCACAATCACTGAGGTACTGATCCCTAATGTTTCCGATTCATCTTCGGAGAAAATGTTAAAAGTGGAGGTCCCACCTGTCATAATATACACAGTATATCATGGTGCAGACACACACAGGGACCAATCAACATGCACAGATACCGCAGCCAGTCGCCAGTTAGAATACACACACTATAAAGGCAGAGGGCACCACGGTTCCCGCTCATTCTGGGTGCTGCCTCTCAGTGTAACAAGAACTTATTCAGCCCAGCACAGACTCACAACACGTGCTGAGAGAATCAACTGGCTCGGACAAGGCTTAGGTCTCTAGTTTAAGTTAGCATCATTTAGACCCACAGTCATCGTGTGTTAGTTAGTTAGATATAGTTAATAAAATTGAGTTGAACCTTCATCTGTTGGAAGTGTCTGTTCATCTCTCAAGTCTACACTAGCCAACACTTCACCACCTGCACAGCGAGTGGCTATTAAAACATGCAGATTCTCACCTTTAACACCTGAGCAGTAATCTGTCACTCGTCTTTTACTGAACCTACCTTCTTTAACAGCATCGATTTTCTGACCCCCTTCGAATCACAGAATTGTTACGAGGACAGGAGAAGACCATTTTGGCCTGTCATGTTTGCGTTGTCCATGAGCAATTTACCTGGTGTCTCTCCATCAGCTTCTGCCCGTAACCCTGCATGTTCTTTTTTCAGATAATAATCTAATCCCTTCTTGAATGACTCGGTTGAACCTGCCTTCACCACACTCTCACGCAGCGCATTCCAGATCCTAACCACTTGCTGCGTGAAAATGGTTCTCCACGTGTCACCATTGAAATGTTACAGCTCAGAAAAAGAGGCCATTCAGTCCATCGTATCTGCGTCGACCAGGAAAAAAAAAACTATCCGCTCATTTTAATCCCACTTTCCAGTGGTCTGCGGCCTTGAAGGTCGCAGCACTTCAGATGCAGGCTCAGATACCTTTTAAATTAATTTGAGGACTTCAGCCTCAACCAACAACTCGGGCCATGAATTCCAGACTCCCACCACACTCTGGGTGAAAACGTTTTCCCTCAGCTCGGGAAACAGGTCTTTCCTGACTACCGTCTAGGCCCCACAGAATTTTGTGCACCTCATTTAGGTTACGCCTCAGCCTTCTCTTTTTCGAAGGAAAGCAACCCTAGCTTAACCAGTCTCTGCCCATCGCTGCAACGTTCAAACCCTGTCACCACTGCTTCCTTTGCCAGCTGCTTTCAAATCTGCGTCACCTCGTTCTCTATTTTCCCCAATCTGTCGAAATAATCAATTGAAACAAAGTGATCTCATGAAGGATGACCATAATTGGGAGTGGATGGATTTTCCTCCGCATCAGCTTTCCATTCAGAATTCCCCATTCCCCTTTCTTTTCCAGAAGGGGGAGGCTCGCAGCCCATAATGCTCCACCCTATCTGCGAGCAGGACTACTCTTGATTTTATTCGTTGAGAGTGAAATTAAAGCAGAAGGCGCTGGAAATACCAAACAGGCCGGGCAGCATCTGTGGAGGGAGAATCCGTTATTGGGCTAGAATTTCGATAGCCCTGTTTCCTAGGTGTGGGTGAGCACAATTCACAAATTGCTCGTGCTTGTTCAGGTCATGGTGGCCCACGCGTGTGAAGTGGGTGTATCCTCCTCGCCTACATGGCTATATCCTTCCAAGTAACTCCCATGCTGCTCTCTTCTCAATGACGCTGCCTGCAGCTGCCGCACTCGGACTGCATTGTTTGGAGACCAGGCAGTGCTGTCGGATTTTCCTTCTTAAAAGGCAGGTTGCCACTCCTCAAGGGAAGCTGCACTGAGGAAAATTTCTACGATGAAAATCAACAGTAAATTTAACTCCCGGGCAGAAAGTGGATTCCCGAGCGACTGATGTGATGCTGGAGGTATTAGTGGTGGAGGTCCCTCCTGAGGAGGCCCTTGAGGTGCACCTTCAGAAGGGAGTAGCAGCAAAGGACCAGGGAGGTCAGTTTCTGGATTTTGGCCGCGAGAACATGGCAGCACGACTACAAGAGGTTTAATGACCTCACATGGATGATCAAGGTCAGTGAATGCATCTTGACATAAAAGATCATAAAAACCCATCTGGTTGACTAATGTCCTATTAGGGGAGGAAATTCGCCATCTTTATCTGGTTTGGCCTACATGTGACTCCAGACCCACAGCACTCTTTACTGCTCCCTTTCGAAATGACCAAGCAAGCCACTCAGTTCAAGGGCAATTTGGGATGGCCAACAAATTTTGGTCCAGCCAGAAACAGCCCACATCCCATGAAAGAATAAAGAAAACCAGAACGCCAGCCTTGCACGTTGATCAATACACCCCACCTAGCACACCCCACGGCACTGAGGGCTACTTCGAAGGTCCAGATACTCCATCTTGCACTCACACACCTATCAATGCTGTCAGACTCTTTCACACCACTTGCTGCCCCACTTACATCCAGTTATTCATCCCTGGGAAGTAAGTCACCCACCGATCATTGTGGCAGTACACAACCACTGATTTTCTGTCCTCTCCCTTGCAGGACAAGGTAGCGCACAATGATAGGAGCAGGGCAAAGCCAACAGGGACATGGACACTTGCATTTCCTGAGCCCTATGGAGGAGATGTGTCTGAGGATCATGGAGCAGACTGTGGTGGGGGCCTTGATATCTGCCGGGTCGGAGAATTGCTGCAACCGCACCACGACGCCCCGATGCCGGCGCGTTATTCGCTGAGGGGCGGCGAATCTGCACCATTTGCGCCGGCGCGTCACCGGCTGGGGGCCGCTGGAATCGGCGGGGCTGCCAATTCTCCGGCTCGGATGGGCCGAGCGGCCGCGCGGATACGGCAAAGTCCCGTCAGCGCCGTTCACCCCTGGTCGCTGAGTGCGGGAACTCTGCGTGAACGGTCGGGGGGGGGGGGGCACTTGTGTGTGGTGGGGGGTGGGGGC
Source organism: Scyliorhinus canicula (assembly GCF_902713615.1). Taxonomy (NCBI): domain Eukaryota; kingdom Metazoa; phylum Chordata; class Chondrichthyes; order Carcharhiniformes; family Scyliorhinidae; genus Scyliorhinus; species Scyliorhinus canicula. The sequence goes on along the minus strand of NC_052148.1, from coordinate 19,024,955 downwards.
TCCGTCCCCGGGGGGGGCCTCCAATGGGGTCTGGCCCTCGATCGGGGCCCAGCCCTCGATCGGGGCCCACCGATCGGCGGGCCGGCCTCTCCTTCCGCCGGGCCTACTTTCCTGCGTGGCCGGCCCCTGAACACCGACGCATGTTGAGTCGGGGCTGGCGCGCTAAAGAAGTCCCCCGCGCATGTGCAGGTTGGCACGGCCCAACTACGCATGTGCGGGTTGGCGCGGCGCCCATTTGGTGCTGGGATAGGAGGCTGGCGCGGCGTGAACCGCTCCAGCACCATGCTGGCCCCCTGTGGGGGCCTGAATCGGTCGTCCCCGTGCCTATTTCGCGCTGTCGTGAAACGCGATGGCTTTTCACGACAGGGCTCCCAGGTGTCTGGGTGTCACTGACAATATGGAGTGTGATGGTATGTTCCTGCTTTTGTGAGCCGCCTTCTCCTGTGTCACTGGCAATGCTGCTGAGCACACTAGTCGGCTCCAGTTGACTCCCACTCAAGGGTGCGTTGGGGGGCCTGGATCAGTCATCTTTCAAACACAATGGATAGAACGGAGTCTTTACTTGCGGCAGGCTTTGAGACTACGAGGGGCCCAGGTATCTCCCTTTCAAGCAGCTTCTTAAGTTAGATTATTTCAATAGTTTGGAGTTGGAAGATCTGCGAACCTGGAAAAATTGATTTCCTTATATTATCCAGAACTGTTACCAAAGTTCAACACTCCCCTTAGCCAGGAAAACAGCTGCAATTGCCCTGCTAGCCCATACTCTATCCAGTCTTGCATAAGGAGGGCACCCAGGGTTCCTGGACGTTGAGTTAATACAATGGCTGTCTTTGTTGTGCAAGGGTGCTGAGCATTACAGAACTAAGGTGGGTAAGTCGGAAAGTGAGATCACCTTGACTACATATCACACGATAAACTGGCTTGGGTGCTGAGCGGGAGAGAGTGCTCATGACCCTGCCCTTAGGCCCGTTACAACGAGACAGGCTGGCAGGGGCTGGTTTAGCTCACTTGGCTAAATCGCTGGCTTTTAAAGCAGATGAAGCAGGCCAGCAGCACGGTTCGATTCCCGTACCAGCCTCCCCGGACAGGCGCCGGAATGTGGCGACTAGGGGCTTTTCACAGTAACTTCATTGAAGCCTACTCGTGACAATAAACGATTTTCATTTTTCATTTTCATTTTCATTTCAGTGAAGGGAGAGAAGGCAACAGCTTTCATTCACGGAGCACCTCATGCCACGTTGGGGATAGGGCAGGAAAGTGTATTTGGGATAGAAGATCGGTGTTGCCCTATTGGAAGTTAGTACGGGCTCAAGGGGTCGAAGTGCTGTGCTTCTCAATACTTCAGTCAGACTGTTGACTCCACGATGACAGTGCTCCAACTGAAGACACAGTTGGTGTTAAATGTTAAATAAGGCCCAGTCTGACTAGTCAGGTGGATGTTAAAGATTTTGTATAAGTCTTTTGGAGAGGAACAGAAGAGTCCTGTCTGTTCTTTTGGCAATGATTCTATCAAATTGGATTAGCTGAGCTGTCATCTCACTGTTATTTATGGGACCTGTGCTACAACAGTAAAAGCACATCAAAGGGATTCATTACCAGTGACTCAATGTAAACCATTTTGGAGGGATAAGGTGACATTATAAAGTTCAATGTTCTTTCAGATCACACTGGGAGCACAAAAGCTGCGAGTTTCTTGGCCAGAATATGAACAGAGCGAAGGGGGTGTTTTCAGTCCAATTGCTCAACAGCACCAATCTCTTTATGTGTCCCTATCAGCATCACCCTTCTTAGCCTTAATCAACACCATTTACACTCCTTTTGTCTTTCTGTACATGGTGTTGTCAATCTCCACCTATCACTTGCCCTCCATCCAGCCCCACTGCTCCACGTCCCCCCTGCTTTATGCATGTCCCCCATGACCTTCGTGTGACTGAAGGGGACGTTTCTCGATCAACAGACCTTTGTCACATGGGGTAGGATGTCCCATGAGGCAGTGGGATCCGGAGAACAGGATTTCCTTCTCTGTTGCCGCCCTGCCTCATCATTAAGATGTTTGGACTCTGAGCGTGATGCAGATTGATGGACAAGTGGCCGCCATTTTGAATGACTGCTGGCCAGCTCCTCCCGCTCATTAATGTCGATCCTGCCTCGCTTCAAGGAGAGTTTCAGAGCGTGGCCCATTCTTTGTCCTCCCCTGGAACGTTGAAGATTTGAGTGCACAGGTCGTTGGGGGAAGAGAGGTTTTTCGGTCAACTGGGCACAAGCGCCCAGTCCATCGAAGTTGACTGTGCTGGAGTTTTGTCAAAATGCTTGTGGAGCTAGCTCCAATAACACCAACATAATATAATCTTTATTGTCACAAGTAGGCTTACATTAACACTGCAATGAAGTTACTGTGAAAAGCCCCTAATCGCCACTCTCCGGCACCTCCTCGGGTACACAGAGGGAGAATTCAGAATGTCCAATTCACCTTACAGCACGTCTTTCGGGACATAGAACATAGAACAGTACAGCACAGAACAGGCCCTTCAGCCCTCAATGTTGTGCCGAGCCATGATCACCCTACTCAAACCCACGTATCCACCCTATACCCGTAACCCAACAACCCCCCCTAACCTTACTTTTATTAGGACACTACGGGCAATTTAGCATGGCCAATCCACCTAACCCGCACATCTTTGGACTGTGGGAGGAAACCGGAGCACCGGGAGGAAACCCACGCACACAGGGGGAGGACGTGCAGACTCCACACAGACAGTGACCCAGCGGGGAATCGAACCTGGGACCCTGGCGGTGTGAAGCAACAGTGGTAACCACTGTGCCAACTGTGCCCAAGCATGCCAGCATTTGCTCAACAGTCCTCCCATTGAATCCAGAGGCAGAGGCATTGCTAATAGTGCTCTAATGTGGCACTGATACACAGTCCAAGCCTCCCAGCAGTACAGAGAGTGTGGTGACATAGCTGCTTTGTTAGAATGGAGGGACTGTCAAAGACCCGATTGAGTAAAACCAGCCATATCTTCAAAATGTGTCCAGTTCTGGTGAAAGGTCACCAGCCTGAAGCACTGAACTGTTTGTCTCTCTCCGCTGACGCTGCCTGTCCTGCTGAGTTTCTCACATTTCCCATTTCCTTTCCAGACTCCCCGGCACGCACAATGTTTTCCTAATTCTTGTTTAAATCTGTTTTCCTTCCAGGGGCTAAAAGGGGAATCTACAAAACGTTTGTTCACACTCGTCGACTATGGAAGAGAGTTGTTTAACTGCCTGTGGAAAAACGGTTTGGAACTAGTACAGACCTGCTGCTACCACCAGACGTTAGGAAGTAATTAAGAAATAAACACTTAGCGCCCAGTCTTTCATTCCAGTTTAACTGCTTTGCCTTTCGTAAACCCATTCGGATGCACGTCACATTATTTATTTATTTTTATAAATTTAGAGTACCCAATTCATCTTTTCCAATTCAGGGGCAATTTAGCGTGGCCAATCCACCGACCCTGCACATCTTTGGGTTGTGGGGGTGAAACGGGGAGAATGTTGCAAACTCCACACGGACAGTGACCCAGAGCCGGGATTGAATTTGAGACCTCAGCGCCGTGAGACTACAGGGCTAACCCACTGCGCCACCGTGCTGCCTGCACGTCACATTATTGAGCACGACGCATACTCTCCTCCCAAACCGAACAAGTTAGCTTTCAGGACCATCAGGAATTCCCACCTGCCGCTACCGATTGGTTTGTAATAATGAAGCAAATTTTTGGAATTATGGAGCAGATGTGTCAGCATTTACCAACCGGAAACCCTGTGTCACATACATTTTTTTTTAAAATGTGCATAATATCCCATTTTTCACAACCGCCGGACATCTCAAAGGGCCTGACAGCCAATAAAGTACTTCTGAAGTGTCGTCACTGTTGTAATGTAGGAAACCTGGCAGCCGACTGGCACACAGCAAGATCCCATAAACAGCACAATGGGCTGATGACCAGATGATCTGTTTTTGGTGATGTTGATCGAGAGACAAACATTGGCCACAACACCAGGGATAACTCCACTGCTCTTCTTCAAAATAATACCATGGGCTCTATCAGATTTCAACCTCCAGGGTAGATGGCGCATCAGTTTAATATCTCGTTCACATGAAGATTTTTGTAAGATTGGATTTTGTATGAAGATTTTGGGAAGATTTAACCAGAAGATTTCCAAGTGTCATTCCCGGTGAGTTCAGCCGGGTGTTTCTCGCTGGATATTTGGGCGAGATCCACACCGGTATTCACCCAGACTTATGGATGTTTTTTGGAGGGCCTTTGGGAGTTCCTCCCCGCTCCAGCCCATCCTGGAAATTTAATGTCTCCCCAAAAGTGAGGACACCCTGCTTTGGGGTCACTGAAGGAACCCTCCACCCCTTTTCAGGCTGCCCCACCCCCTTTTCGGGCACACACTCCTTTCGGCCCCCCACATTCAGGACTCCCACCCTTCAACTCTCCCGTAACCACTATGAGGCCCTTTCATATCTAGCCTTCATCCTCCCATTCTTCATACCCACCCCAATCACCCTTTCGTGGGCATGGCCCCCTCATGCTCCGACCCTTGGCAGTGCCAGCTTGGCACCTAGCCACCCAGGCAGTGCCACAGTGACCAGGTGCATGCATATTTAAATGCTGATATGGATCTCGTCCGGCGTGGGTGTGACCCAGGCCTCGATGTCTCGCGAGATTCAATGGCCTCGTCGCAGCCTGTATCTTCACGTGAAGATTTTGGTAAGATTGGATCTTCACGCAGTACAACCTCCATGTAAAATCATTTAAAGTGGAGAGGCTGTTATGCCGTTGTTACCACATTGCTCCAGCTCATCGGGAGACTATCCCACTCTTACCAACTGCCACAGGTGCACTGGAAGGATTTATAAACACACCTTCCTTGGTCAGAATGTCCTGGAGTGGAACATGAACCAGCAACTCCTGCCTCCGAGGCAGGGACACTACCCACTGCATCACAGGAACTCACGGATGAATTTAAAGGGAGGTTCAATAGATGTGTTGGGAAGAAAAGTACAGAAGGATATATTGATGAGGTGAGATTAAGTAGAGTGGAGGAGGAACAGGAGAAGTGTAAACACCAACATTTACATGAAGATAAAAGCACTCAATGGTGTCCATCAAATCCTAATCATTTAATTAAGCCCAAGATCAACCTATACCTAACCTTCAGATTCTGCTCCACCTGCTTCAACCCCTGTACTCAGCAGCATAAAACCGATCACATTGGGACCTCTCTTCAGTTCTGAAGAAGTCATACAGAAGTCAAAACATTGGGCGGGATTTCAGGTCAGTGTCTGTGACCGCCCCCCCCCCCCCCCCCCCACCCCCCGCACCCCGCATGTGTTTTGCGGCATTTGCCCATTTTTCACCCCCACTGCCCCAAGGAACGCTGCGATGGAGGGGATGGTGGGGATGGGGGTCAAACCCCGACAGAAGCCCCTGGAAACTTTTGGCCGTGAATTCCGTTTCTCTCTCCACAGGTGCCACCGGGGCTGCTCTCTTTATCCGACATTTCCTGTATTTATTTCAGATCACCAGCATCCGAGGTATTTGGCTTGTCCTAACATAGACCAGTTGGGATGAATAACTGCTTTCTGTGCTGTTAGTCCTACTTAATTATCGGTAATTCTCAGGAACCGCAGGCTCAATCTTAATGGGGGTATTCAAAATGATGATGGGTTTAGATGGAGTAAACAGGGAGAAACTGTTTCTATTGGCAGGCGGGTCAGTAACCAGAGAACAGAGATTTAACCGAACTGGCAAAAGAGGAGAAATGGATTTAATAAAGTGAGTTATTGTGATCCAGAATGCGCTGCCTGAAAGGTTGGTGGAAGCATATTCAATCGATGTTTCAAAAGAAACTGGGGGAATACTTGAATAAGATAATGTGCAGGGTTATGAGGAAAGATGAGAGGGAAATGAGAACAATTGGGTAGCTCTTTCACAGACCACCACATTATCCTTCTGACTCCACAGTGCCATTAAACTATCAACGGCCCATTAAATCTGTACGAGAGACTTTCGAAACTTACTCCACACCGCCATCTTGGCGCCCAAGTCTCCATTTACGTTCGACAAAGCAAGTGTCACAAATAACGGGCTGGATTCTCCGCTGGCGGGATTCTCCGTTACGCCGGCACCCATGACGGGGATTTCCTGACGGCGTGGGGCTTCCCACAATGGGAAATTCCATTGGCCAGCTGACAGGGCGAAGAATCCCGCCCAATGTGTTTTTTTTTATTATCAGAACGCATGTGTCACAGGCGGAGGCCAGCATTTGTTCCACACGCCCTGTGCCATCAGAAATTTGGCTTTCTTGAACCGCTACAGGTAGAAGGTTTAATATAGGCGAGTGCCTTACTTAATTAGTCACTTCAAAGGGCATTTAAGAGTCAACCAGCTTGGACTTAGAGTCTCATTTAGAGCCAAATCAGTTCAGGACATTAGGGAGAACTCCCCTGCTGCTCAAAGTGGTGCCACAGGACTTTTTTGTACCCACTTCAGACAGCAGAGAGGATCTCACTTTCACGTGTCATCTGAAAGGTGGTGAACAAAATCTAACAGCCGCGCCCTGCACGACCCGGGGTGTGACACGGCCGGTATACCCGGCTCTCTACGCCTTGCGAGATCGAGCGGGATCTTGTGAGATGTTGTGCTCTGCACCCAGCAAACAATGGGCAGGACCCACCTCTCTTTCAAACTCAATTCACCACCATCCCGCGCCACCCATCAACATTTCCCATCACCACAGACTTATCCAATATCACTATTCCTCTCCCTTCTGTCATCCTTCAACATCCCTGCAACTAACCTGGACCCAATCACGATTCACTGCAACGTGCCTCTCCTTCCCTCAGAGCGGACGCCTGTTACCATCCCGATGCCGACTCTAACATTGATCCCTCTTGTTATCGAAGCCACCTGTCTAGTCCGCCACCATGACCCACTCACCCACCTCATGAGACCATCACCCTGGGCCTGACATCTCTACCGCATCCCACTACCCCTTCTGGATTGTGACTGCTCCCTCCTATCACCAGTGCCCCGAGTTCTCCCCAGGACCGCAGCGTCGTCTCGGTTATGGGAGCGGCGTTTTCAGAGCCCCAAACTGTATGAAGGAGTTCAACCAACCTCCCCCTTTAATGTATTGTTGCTCTTGAAGCACACGGTTTGTTCTCCAGGTGTGGTATTACAATTATGGACACGTGGGTTTTTAAACACAAAACAATGTTTATTCCATGAATTCAACTTAACCTTTTAAATAAACATTGGATCACTCAAAACCCCTTACTTCAAAGATAACCCCGAAAATAATACAACACTAAATAATCCTTCAGTTGTTCCTTTAAACATCCAAGAGACTTCACACCTTTAAACAGAAACACACCAGGTTAAAAACATCACGATTAGGAGTTTAAATCACCCAAATGATTCAGCGATAGTCTTTCATGGCAGAGATCACAGCAGATCCAGCTCACTGCAAACACAGACACACCCAAACTCTTTACCTCCATGCAGCTCTCAGCAAACCAGCCAGGCACTTTTCAGCTGCTCTCTCAAACTGAAACTAAAAGCAGAAGTGAGCTCAGCTCCCCCCACTCTCTGACATCACTTCAGTAATATGAGCTGCCTCGTTTCTTAAAGGTACATTGCTTAAACATCCATTTCTTAAAGGTACTCTCACATGACAACACCACCGACCTCTCCCTCTAAGTCATTCCCTCCCCCCACAGCCTGCCTCCCAGGTCAAGCCTTCACCCCACCATACCACCCCCTTCCTTCCAGCCTTCACCTGCCTCCCATGTCCACTGACAGCACAGCTTTTGCCACGGATACTCGATATGAGCTAAGTTATGGGTGGTGCCCAGAAAGACAAAAGCACAGCCTACTGACCTCAAGAGGGTGGAAGAAGTAAAAGTCGGCTGGTGCGCTCCACAGTCAGAAAGAGCGAATGCTCTCATTTCCAAGCTTGATTTAAAGGGAGAGCTTTCATTCCAGCGAGGTGGCCTCCTCATCAGCTGGACTCAGACGCTGATGCACGAAAATGAATTTCCGATTGAGAATCGCGGCCCGTCTCGAAAGCCGGAAGAACAAAATTCCAGCAGTTCATCTCGTCGTCGGGAAACAGATTTCTTGTCTCCCGCCAAATTAGGTACCCCCGACCGCCATGATTCCTTGGCGTCGCGAGAGAATTCCGCCCAACATCACAAAAAGCAGATTATCCAGTGATGATCACACTGCTGTTCGCAGGAGCTTGCTGTGCACAAACTGGCTGCAGCATTTCCTACATTAAAAAGCAATTACACTTCAAAAATGTACTTCGTTGGCTGCAAATCGCTTGGGGAGGGGGGGGGAAACGGGACATCGTGTGCTCATAAAATCCAAGACTTTCAAATGGGACGTGCCACCTCTCCAAACAAGTAAACACATGCAACAACAAGCCCAAGCTTGTAAACATCCCATTTCCTGATGTTTCCAAAGAGAAACCGCCAGTTTCTGAATCTTCACTCGCTGCCACAGAAGGTGGTAAGCTATGAATAAGCTGCCTTCTTTCCCTGAAAACCAAACTAGTAATTTGTTTCCCCCCGCCCCCCGCCCCAATTGCTGCTCAATGCCATGAAGCCAAGTGGGGCCTAAAGTCAGGCTTCCAACCAATTCCAGCTCCCAATTGGGGAGGCGGTGGCGCAGTGCTATTGTCGCTGGACTTGTAATCTAGAGACCCAGGGTAATGCTCCGGGGGGGGGGGGGGGGGGGGGGGGGGGGGGGGGGGGGCGTAGGTTCGAATCCCACCATGGCAGATGGTCGAATGTAACCTCAATAGGGAGTCTGGAACTGGTTCACTAATGTCCTTTAGGGGAAGGAAGCCTGCCACCCTCACCTGGTCTGGCCGACATGTGACTCCGCATAAATGTGGTTGACTCTTACATACCCTCTGAAATGGCCTACAAAGCCACTTAGTTGTACTCAATCTCTACGTTTCGTCTCTTCTCCTCCCATAACACCACCGACTGAAGCAGGAGAAAGGTAACATTTTTTTGACACAACGATTCGTTAGGAGTTGTAAGGACGGAGAAAGCAGATCAAATTGTCGCTTTTAACAGGGAGTTAGATAAATACTTCACGGTGACGAAATGACAGGGTTATAGGGGAAAAGGAAGGGAATGGGATTTATTATACAGCTTTTTCAAATAACCTCCATCTGCGCTGTGAGATTCTGTTCCCGACATCTGGGAAACAAAGCATGGTGATGTCGGGCGGAATTCCCGAAACCATCACACCGTATCGCTATTTTATGCTTGTGTTCCAAATGTCAGCCACCTGCTCACCAATCCAGGCAATTAAGTCGGTAACGGACTGAAATTTTAAGAGGATGAGGCTAAGGATGAAACGAGGAGCATGGATATGGCAGTGCATGTATATTCCTGCGGTGGTGGCACAGTGGTTAGCACTGTTGCTTCACAGCACCAGGGACCCAGGTTTGCTCCCCTGCTCGGTCACTGTCTGTGTGGAGTCTGCACGTTCTCCCCGTGTCTGTGTGGGATTCCTCCGGGTGCTCCGGTTTCCTTCCACAAATCCCAAAAGGCGTGCTTGTTAGGTGAATTGGACATTCAGAATTCTCCCTCTGTGTACCTGAGGCGATTTTCACAGTAACTTCACTGCAGTGTTAATGTAAGCCTATTTGGGACAATAATATTTTCTCTGTGGCCCATGAGAAGATCGTGGTGCGCTTGATGAGTAATGCAACGGCCCAGGGTAATACTGGGTTCAAATCCCACCATGGCAGCTGGTGGAATTTAAATTTGATTAATAAAATATGGAATTGAAAGGCTAGTCTCAGTAATGGTGGCCATGAATCTACCATTGATTGTCATAAATACCCACCTCGTTCACTAATGCGCTTTAGGAAATCTGCCATCCTGACATGATCTTTTTTTGTTTAATAGTCTTTATTGTCACAAGTACGCTTACATTATCACTGCAATGAATTACTTTGAAAAGCCCCGAGTCGCCGCATTCCGGCGCATGTTCAGCTACGAGGGAGAATTTAGAATGTTCAAATTACCTAACAGCCCATCTTTCTGGACCTGTGGGAGGAAACACAGGGAGAACGTGCAGACTTCCCACAGATAGTGACCCAAGCCGGGGAATCGAACCTGGGACCCTGGCGCTGTGAAGCCATAGTGCTAACCACTATGCTACTGTGCTGCCCTGATCTGGCCTGCATGGGACTAGAGTTCCACAGCAATGTGGTTGACTCTTAAATGCCCTCTGAAATGGCCTAGAAAACCAGTCAGTTCAAGGCCAATTAGGGATGGGCAACAAATGACATACATATTGTGGTGGTATAACTAGGAGGTTTACGGTACCTATCTGCTATTGGTGCAGAGCAATTGCCCATTGGCTCAGGTCGGTCATGTGCCTCTGCTGATTGGTTGAGGCTAGTCATGTGACTGCTCACCCATTGGCCGAGAGGCAAGTAGTCCCGCCTACGAGGCGGGGTACAAGAACCCGTAGGACCAGGGGCAGCACGGTAGCATGGTGGTTAGCATAAATGCTTCACAGCTCCAGGGTCCCAGGTTCAGTTCCTGGCTGGGTCACTGTCGGTGCGGAGTCTGCACGTCCTCCCCGTGTGTGCGTGGGTTTCCTCTGGGTGCTCCGGTTTCCTCCCACAGTCCAAAGATGTGCGGGTTAGGTGGATTGGCCATGCTAAATTGCCCGTAGTGTCTTAAAAAAAAAAGTAAGGTTAAGGGGGTGTTGTTGGGTTACGGGTATAGGGTGGATACATGGGTTTAAGTAGGGTGATCATTGCTCGGCACAACATCGAGGGCCGAAGGGCCTGTTCTGTGCTGTACAGTTCTATTCTATAAACCCGGCAGTCGGCCTTTCTCTGTAAGTCGACTGCCGGGCACACAACTAGTTGATTAAAGCCTGATATATGGAACTTCTTTACGACTTGAGTCCAATTGATGGTACATCACATATCACACGGAAGAATAAAAATTATTGCTCATAACTTATGTAGGTAAGGAGGCTTCTATCCATAAAGAGGCATTTACGACTGGTCACAGCGCAAACCCCTTTCCACAACCTTCACTGCACCCTTCCAAACTCCCCATCCACAGCTGACTTCATTCAGGAGCCTGCCCTGGGCCCGCATTCCCCCAGCACTGCTGGCCCTTGCAAAGATCGTGTTCCACACCAGGCTGGTTAATTTGACAGCCGGCAGGCGATTGCTTTCGGCTGCCAGTGGCGAGCAGGGAGCAAGAGTTTACATCCATTTTCGGGCCCACCCGGTTGCACGCGCACACCGAGGGAACAACTCGGGCCTGTGATTCGCCATTGCTGGAAACTTGCAGTGCCTCAATGTCCTGGCCTATAGAACAATAGCCACTGCCCTCAAGGTAACTCACTGAGCATGAAGCCACTTGAGGCCTTTCTGCCAGATGTGATTGAACACAATACAAGTCTGTTTATTGTATTTATTTTCAGTGAATGCCGTAGGTGTCAATGGAGGAGAAACCAACTGGTATTTGTGACATTGTGTGATTCCAGAGGCAGCCAGAATTCTCACATCGCTGTTGTTAAGGTTATTTATACTGTTGGGCGAATAGCCAATTGCACCAATGATGTCATTCACACAGACACACAAACACACACTATTTCAAAAAACACATTTCAAAAATAGCCATAAAACTACTGACACATCGCCAAAGAACTGATAAATTCACACAGACATCGCAGAAAAAATGCCCCAAGATGCTTCACAGGAGCTTGGTCAAAGGGAACACTGATGCCACAAAAGGAGGCCATTTGGCCCATCAGGTCAGCTCCAGCTAAAAAAAAACATATAATAATAATAATCTTTATTGTGACAAGCAGGCTTGCATTAACACTGCTATGAAGTTACTGTGAAAAGCCCCTAACACACCGGCACCTGTTTGGGTACACAGAGGGAGAATTCAGAATGTCCAATTCACCGAACAAGGATGTCTTTCGGGACTTGTGGGAGGAAACCGGAGTGCCCGGAGGAAACCCACGCAGACACGGGGAGAACGGATCTACCCGGCCCAATCCAATTCCCGTCAAATATGGAAAGTCAAGCATATATCAAAGCAGCTTTTCAGAAAATAAAAATGAGAATTTCTGCCTCCACTGCTCTTCAGCTCCAGAACACCAATATCCTCTGGGTGATAAAGTTATCTATTCAACAGTGAGAGAGGTGGGGATGTGGAAAAGTGTCGCCGGCGAGCCTGAGGGGCAGTATATTGGCCTGGCATCAATCAGGACATCGCCAACATTGTCCCCAATTGCCCAACATGCCAACGGTTCCAGCCGGCTCAGCCGAAAGAGACTTTCCAGCCACATGAACTGGTGTCGTCCACATGGACCAAGGTTGGCATTGATCTCTTTCACGCAATAGGCCGGGACTACATCCTCCTCGTGGACTATTTTTCAAACTACCCCGAGGTGGTCAGACTGAATGACCTCACATCAGCAGCAGTCATCAGGGCGTGCAAAGAGACCTTTGCCCGTCATGGCATTCCACTTACGGTCATGACTGATAATGGCCCGTGCTTCTTCAGTCAGGAGTGGACGGATTTTGCCCGGCTGTACAATTTCACGCACGTCACTTCAAGCCCCCACTACCCCCAGTCAAATGGGAAAGCTGAAAAGGGGGTGCACATTGTCAAATGACTGTTGTGTAGAGCGGCTGATTCGGGTTCAGATTTTAACCTGGCACTGCTAGCCTACAGGGCGACTCCTTTGTCCACTGGCCTGTCCCCAGCACAGCTGCTTATGAACCGCACACTACGGATGACGGTGCTGGCTATCCACATCCCGGACCTTGACAATTTTCCGGTCCTGCAAAGAATGCAACTATCTCAGGCCCAATGCAAGTCGGTGTATGACGCCCAAGCCACAGATCTCCCTGCTCTCGTCCCTGCTGACCGAGTTCGAGTTCAGCTACCTGACGGTGGCTGGTCTGCCACAGCTGTGGTGGTCAAGCAAGTGGCCCACGACCGAGGGACGGTGAGGCCGAGGACCGAACTGCGCAGGTGCGGCTTCGAGGTCGGTGGCTTCAACATACAGCTGAAACTTCTGCTTAAAAATCTTCCAGTTGGCACCGAGGTTGCCGGCGATTCGGAGCGGCGGGGGAGGGCGGACGCTGTCCATGTTACCGGATGGCTGATCGCTGGTCAAAGGCAGATTACCTCAAGGTAGGTCTGTCAAACTCTTAACATGACTCACTGCTACCATGATGTGTTGGGTAAGCTGGGTCTGCGAGGACTGCGTTTACTGCAGCAGTGAGAGAGACAGGCTTCCAACACTTGAAGAAATGCAACTCTATTTTATTGAACTCTTAACTATTAAAACATACTTTAACTGTGGGTTGACACTATGCTGAGTTGACTGGAGACCTGAGGCTAACCTGACCAGACTATCTTACTACCACATGTTGGATGTTCCAGTTGTTGCTCACAGGCTCTGACTGTCTCAGAGGCTGCATCCCAAGAGAGCAGGAAAACTAGTGCCCTCTGGCTTTATAGTGGCCGTGTCCTGTCTGGTGATTGGCTGCAGTGTTCGGTGTGTTCATTGGTCATCCTGTGTGTCAATCAATGTCTGTCTGTGCACCATCATATACTTGTGTGTATATTATGACACTCTAGAGGTCTCATTTTTAGACTTTCATGTTATTGGATTACTCAGTTAGCTCTCTGCTTTGCTTTCCTCGTACCAAACCTACTCTTCAACCAGGTTGAATCAAAAGGCCTGACTCACAGTCTGAAAAGTTGTTGCAATCACCATGTCTCCTGCCAATGAAAGATGGCGGTCTGCACGTGCGCAGAAATCTACCCAAATTAGTCTGCTGCACCCATATTTCCAGTATCAGTCTGCCCATGTGCGGACCTCTGAGCAATTAGGGGCAATTAGGGGCTGCACAGCACAGTGAGGCCAGAAGGATTGTGCATTCGTGAATTTCAAGATGCGGCGGTTCCTGATGAATGTACTAGTAGGGAGCGCATAGGGACTGTTGGGCAGAATATATGGGGTTCCCATCCACAGCCCAATCCCTTCCCTCATCTCCGTGGGCAGGCCCTCTCGGGTAATCCCTTCAATGATTCTGCAATGGGACCATTGTGATCAAGCGCATGCCCACGAGTGTTTTCCCCCAGACTGAATGGGTGGCAGACAGATTCAACAGTGAAATTCCCGAGCATTCCTTGTTCCACAGGCAACTCTGCAATTATTCTGTGCAAAGCTGCACTTTTCAAGGGAACTGGTTGTATGAATTGTGGTTACAAGCCGCTGTGAATCATTCCAGCATGCTGGGATCCATGACGGAGAGAGTGCAGCATCCTGCCTTCAATCTGTGCCTTTCCTTTATGTGTGTTATAATTTAAACAAGCCATGATGGACGGGTACAAATTAGTCCAGTTTCACATTTCTTTCTGAATGTTTATTAAAACAACACACAGCCACACAGATGATTTCAGCGGGGCCTTCTTGGTCGTTGTGCTTCAACGAAAGCCTCCGTTTCCTCCACCGTCTCGAGTGATCTTTGGAGCTGTGCGTTGGGTACACAACGGCCAAACACTCTTATACAGCGCCAACTTCACCCTGTTAAAGACCGCACGCCTCTTTGCCAACTCTGCCGCAACATCCGGTGCCAACTCAATGGGCCGAATGGCCCCCTTCTGCACTGTAAATTCTATTAGTCTATCTTGCTATATTCAAATACTGCTGCCTTCCCACTGTTTGATTTTCTTTGGCTCATTTCAAGACCCTCTCTGCTCATCCGATATCTGTGAACGCACACCATCACCGCTTGTGGTGACCCATTCACCCGTGGCCTCACCCGGAGTGATCAGTGCGCCCTGTCCAGATCGGTGGTGGGTGGGGGGGGAAAAGAGATTCTGATCCTCTTCCCCCATCAACTTTGTCAACATCGCAGCAAAGTACTCAGTCGGCCTCGGGTCCTCCACCCCCTCCGGCAACCCCACGATCCTGAGGTTCTGCCTCCTCGACTTTAGCCCTCGGGTCCTTGCCCCTGTCCTGCAGCACCAACAGCTCCAGCTTCCAGTAAGGCTATATGTGTCACGACAAGATCTCCTCCACCCCCTTCAGCACCTCACCGTGCTCCCACATGGTCTTCGAGGTATTTCCCAGTGCCTCCTTAATTGGGCCCAACGCATCCTCCACAGTCCACCGGAGGGGCTCCATCGTCTTCCTCCCTTGCCTCTCAAAATGCCTGCCAAATTGTCTCTCCAACTCGGCTGCCATTACCTCAGTCAGCTTATTGACGGTAACAGGTGCTGCCCCACCCAACGGGCTTGCCTTCGCCATCTTTGTTCCCAATGGGCTCCACACCTTCCCCAGCTCCTCCGAAGCTCTACCGCTCGTAACCTTCTTTTCAGTGTTCTTTTTTGCAGTCTTTGATATCTTCTTCTAAAGAACTATTAAATGGGTCAGGTCTGTCCACGAATTACCCCCGAGAACTGCGTTAAAAGGACTAAAACCCGAGGACTCTGGCAGGAGCTACCTTGCGTGCAACCTCCTTCTATGTGCCGCCACCAGAAGTCTCCGCCATCTTGGTCTTGGCCGCTGCCTACTTGGACGCTCTGAATAGTGTTACAGAGCAACCCGCTCGGAACATATGTTGGTAGGAAGCGTAGCCTGTTCTAATCCCACCACGGCAGATGGTGACATTTTAATTCAGTATAAATCTGGATGATGACCACAAAACCATTGCCGATTGTCGTAAAAAACCATGAGGTTCACTAATGTCCTTTGGGAAGGAAATCTGCCGTCCTTACCTGGTCTGGCCTACATGTGACTCCAGATCCACAGCAATGTAGTCGGCTCTTAAATGCCTTTGAAATGGCCGAGTGAGCTAGTCAATTGAAGGGCAATTAGGGATAGGCAATAATTCTAGCCCAGTCATCATTGTGGCCTTCAACCTTAATGACCTTGCCTCACAGACACTTCCCCCAACACCTGGAGGTAACTATAAGCCATCTTAACACGAACCCAACCTGAAAATGGTTGAGATCCCAAATGAACGAGTGGCTCTCAGCATGCATGTGTACCTAGCACCGAATTTATTCACAAAATGACAGAGGATTTACACAAAGGATGCTCCTCCCACCTCATCAAAAAGCCTTCTATTGCTTTCTCCCTCATCTAGCCCCTCCTCCCTCAGCTACTCCCTCATGGGTGGTACGGTGGCACAGTGGTTATCAGTGCTGCCTAACAGTGCCAGGGACCCGGTTTGAATTTCGGCCTCGGGTGACTGTGTGGAGTTTGGACATTCTCCCCATCTCTGCATGGGTTTCGTCCGGGTGCTCCGGTTTCCTCCCACATTTTCACTTCAGGCTAGGCCATCTTAAATTGCCCCTCAAGTGTCCAAAGGTTAGGTGGTGTAGCAGGGATTATGTGGAGGAGTGGGCCTGAGTGGAGTGCTCTTTCAGAGGGTCAGTGCAGACTCGATGGGCCTAATGGCCTCCTTCTGCACTGTAGGCATTCTATGATTCTACTTCCCCTTAAATGCATCGATCCGATTTACCTCAACTACGTGAGGTTCATATTCTAACCACTGTCGAGATAAAGAAGCTCCTCCTGGAAACCCTTCCCGATTTATTAGTCACTCTCTTATATTTATGACCCCGAATTTTGGTCTCCCCACAAAATAAAAACATTTTCTCTAGTCCCTATCACACGCTTGTACAATCATAAAGGTCTCTGTCAGTTATAACCCTAACCTTCCCCCTGCCCCACCCTCCTCCTATCTCCAACAAAGCTCAATTGAACACTGAGCTGCTGTTCTCTTAGATAACAGCCTGTTGAACCTGCAGGAATAGGTCAACAGCAAACAACAGACTATGAGCGGGGTGAGTTATGTAGACAGTGATAAAAAGTGATAGCCGCAAAGTCATAACACTGCAGGGTTGGAGCAACCTCAGTAAGAGCAATCACTGAGGAAATATATGAGGGGAGCTTAAACTTTACAATCTGCAGACAAGGCGGTAAAAAGGAGGATCTCACCACAGGTAAATACAATTAAATCTACCCGCTGAGGCAACCTCATGTTATCACTCCAAAGGGGAAATTAGTGCAAGAGTATTTATAGAAGATGTTGACTGGAAAAGTTCAGTAGAAACTATGACGTTATCTTACAGCACAGAAGGAGGTAATTCGGCCCATTGCACCTGCACTAGCTCTTTTAAACAGGGCTATTCAATTAGTTACAAGAGAAGGTCCACTCGACAAGATATATGGGATGGGGCTTATTGCGGGAAGGATAAGCAGCTTGGGTCTTATATCCATCGGCATTTCGGAGAAAGGTGATTTTATTGAAACGTACAAGATCCTGAGGTGATTTGATAGGATAGATGCCAGGAGGCTGCTTCCCCTTGTGGGTAAGACTAGAAACAGGGGGCACAGCTTAAAAATAAAAGAGGTCTCCATTTACGACAGAGATGAGAGGAAAGTGTTTTCTCTCAGCGGGTTGTGAGTCTCTGGAACTCTTTTCCCCCAGAGAGTGGCAAAGGTTGGGTCACAGAATATTTTTAAGGCTGAACTAGATAGATTCTGAACTAACAAGGGAGTCAACGCTTATTGTGGGTGGGTGGAATTGAAGTCACAATCAGATCAGCTATGATCTTAATTAATGGCCGAGAAGACTTGAGTGGTCTACTCCTGCATCAAAATCATATGTATGGCCTGCTCCGTCTGCTCTTTACCCACAGCCCTGCAAACTTTCCTTCCACAAGTATAGATGCAATTCTGCCTATGGACAGTGACATCTGTATTAAGACAGCACCTCAACATGCATTCCTTGTCACACTTCCTCATCACACTCAAACCGCAACAATCCTTTGCAATTTACAGAGAGAGAGAGAGGGAGACACCGTAATTGGCACTGGGAGCAAAGCATTTGTGATTACAGGCTGACTTTATTAAACACAAGGCTCTGACCTGCAACTTAAAGAACAATTAAACTCTCATATCACCCACGGTTTACTTAACAGCTATTGGACTCATTTTAAAGGGAACAGAACGTCATCTCGCCTTGCATGATACAAAGGTGTCAATAATCTTCAGACCTTTCGCGAGCAGTTCGATAGGATATCTGCTAATATGTACAGAACATCGTGCAATACTGTACAGCCATAATATTTCAGCTGCCAAGGTTTTGCCACTAATATAATCTTCATATCACCACATCACAAATAAATTATAAGAAATGGGAGCTCAAAGAGACCATTCAGCCCATTGGGCCTGTTCTGCCATTGTATTTTGATCTGACTGTGGCATCTTCCTGCCTCCCTACACCCATTGCCAATGCCCCAAACCTTCAACTCCCTTGTCAATTAAAACCCTTCAAACTCTTGACTTGAATATATTCGGCCCATGGTGAATGAGCAACTCACCTAGCGCTGAATGCTTCCACTGAACCGGACTCCACCACACACTCACTCCCTATCAAGCCCCTCAGAATCTCAAATAGGGGCTGTTTAGCACAGGGCTAAATCGCTGGCTTTGAAAGCAGACCAAGCAGGCCAGCAGCACCGTTCGATTCCCGTAACAGCCTCCCGAACAGGCACCGGAATGTGGCGACTAGGGGCTTTTCACAGTAACTTAATTGAAGCCTACTCATTACAATAAGCGATTTTCACTTTTTCATCTTAAGTGTGTTAGTAAGATCACTCTCACTTCTCGAAACTTTTATGACTGTGGCTCCAACCTGTTTAACCTGAACTCATAGGGCATCTACTCTGGGAATAGGCACGTATATATTTTATTATTGGATGTGCAGGGCTGGCAATATCCCTCAGTCAAAACCAGGCTAAGAAGTCACCGTATGCTTGCTTGTTGAACATTGCTATTGCCAAATTACAACATTTCCTACACTGTCTGAACTTCCAAAGTATTATATTTCTCCAAGATAGGGTGGCACGGTGGTTAGCATTACTGCCTCACAGTGCCAGGGACCCGGGTTCAATTCCGACCTTAAGTGGCTGTCTGTGTGGAGTTTGCATTCTCTCCCTGTGTCTGCGTGGGTTTCCTCCCGGTGCTCCGGTTTCCTCCCACAGTCCAAAGATGTGCAGGTTAGGTGGGGTGGCCATGCTAAATTGCCTCTCAGTGACCATTGGTTAGGGTGGATTGCGGGGATAAGGCAGGGAGGTGAGATTGCAGGAACAGGGCGCAGGGGGTGGGCCTGGGTAGGGTGCTCTTTCGGAGGGTCGGTGCAGACGTGATGGCCTGAACGGCCTCCTTCTACACTGTTGGGATTCTGTGATTCGATGAGATTGTGAAAGGCTGCAAGAATGTTAGCTCTTCGGGGCGACACAGTGGTTAGAACTGCTGCCTCACGTCACCAAGGACCCGAGTTCGATCCCGGCCCGGGGTCACCGTCCGTGTGGAGTTCGCACATACTCTCCGTGTCTGCCTGGGTGGGCCTCACCCCCCACAACCCCCAAAAATGTGCAGGGTAAGGTGGATTGGCCACGCTAAATTGCCCCCTAATTGGAATTTAAAAAAAATAAAGAATGTCAGTTGTTTTCCTCAAAGCAACACTGTTGCTTTAAGTTACCCAGGCCCCTCCCCCCGCCTGGTCTGTGTCAGCCTTCTGCCCATTCATAAAGACAGCAATTGGCAAACTTGAATAAAACAGCAAGTGAAGCAAAACAGCGACCCAGTGAGCTCACTGTCACATTCAGTTTATCATGGGGAAAAATACATGAATAAATCCAAGTGCATCTGAACCAACTGATTATATATATATATATACACACACACACACACATATATATACACACACATATATAAACACGTGTATCACCAAAAAAATCAAACATATTTGTCAATAACAACCTCCATCCCAGCTGTTTATTTTGATACCTTGAATCATAGAATTTACAGTGCAGATATTAACTGCAAAAATATTTTAAATGAGGCACAAATAAATACTGCTTCTTGACACCGCCCCCCCCCCCCCCCCCCCAGCAATAAATAAAAGTCTGCTCGTGAAAATTATTAGAAGCAGTTATCAGAAAAAACACTGACAATATTAAACACAACAGCACATCACTGTGGATAATTCTCTTGCATACTCACCATGCAAACTTTCTTCTGCTGAATTGGGAACTGACATTTTAAGGTCTTTGTCAAAAAATGTATTCTGCCTCCTATTCTCTGATGCAGCGTCTACTCCTTGGAATGGATCAATCAGAAATGGAAACTGGTGCTGTTATCTAAAAATAAAAGTCCTCCCTTTTTTTCCCTTGCTTCAGTCTCTCCTTTCTCTCAGCTGCTGCTTGCAGCTCTCTCTCTCTCTCTGCCTTTCCGTCTACGCTTTGCTGAAGCATTTACAGTGGGGGGAGAAAACAGAACGTGCAAAGATGCACGTCAATCCCTGCACTGCCCAGCTCCACTGATCATGTGAGCCTTGGGAATCACCGACTTGTAAACAAAAGGCTCAGGGAACGTCTCTCAAAAGCTCAGCGTCTCCAAACAAAAGAGCCTCCAGTCTGCACAACAGCTTCAACATGGAAATCACCTCAGTCACCACTGGTCCAAGGAAGGGTGCAGGGAAATGAGAGATTTTTTTGCTTCTTCTTTTCTTTTCACTGCCAGCCTCAGCCCAAACCATGAAAGGAATTTAGAAAATTTGAGAAGTGACCCTCAGCTGAAAAATTCTTAAGGGGCTCAACAGGGTGGATGGTGCTGAGCAAATATGTTTCGCCCCGCGCTGCTGGGAATCTGGGCAGGATTGCACGGCTTTGGAGGGGGTCAGTTGAGCACCGTATCGTGGCAGTCACCCATCGTAGATTGAGCGGATTAGTGAGAGGGCACCCCTTGCCCAATTAAGGATGGCGGGTGAGCTCTCGAAGCGAGAAGCAGGGTGCAAGCCTGCTGCAGGCCAGGGAGCAGGGAGACCACCTGTCAGCACTTCACACAATCACAGAATTGTTATGGTGCAGAAGTAGGCCATTGGGCCTGTCATGTCTGCTCTGGCCCACCAAACGGGCTTCATGACAAAGGGCTCGATTCTACCAAAAGGGAACACAGTCCCCCAGCGAGCGCATTCAAACGCGTGTTTCCCGGCGCATGCAGTGCCGAGAAACACATGGCGATTCAACACGACTCGAATAATAGCGGCCAGATCTCCGAGGCCCCCAAAATGATCCCCAACCTCCCCTCCCAGCCCGAACCCACTATAGGAGGATCCCCGTCCTCCCCCAACATTCCCCCAACACCCGTGCCAGGCAACCCCAGCCAAATTGTGCACATGCAAAAACTGCCAGCTTGGCACCTTGGCAGCACCAACCATTGCAGCTGGCAGTGGCAGACTGGGACCCAGGTGGCACGGCTGGTACCATGGTGCCCAGCTATCACCTGCATCACCACCCTGCCCAAAGGGCATACAGCTGGGGGCGCCGATCCCTGAGAGATTCCCATGAGTGACATTCCATCTGGTCCCCATTTGTGGAGGTCACTGTTGAATGATGCTCGCCCGAGGTCTCTCAGGCGAAGGGGTTGAATCCCAAAGCCGCAGGTACCTCGGTAATCTGCACATTAGCGTGAGGTTAACTGCCTCGCTCTAATGTACAGATTTGCCACAAAGTGATCCTGCCCATTGTCAGCACAGCGTGGCCATTGGATCACGCCTTTAGTGCCATTCTCCTGCCTTTAACCCGTATCCCTGTACATTGTTTCTATTCAAATAATCATCTAATGCTCCCTTGAATGCCTCAATTGAACCTGCCTCCACCACACTTCCAGGCAGAGCATTCCAGACCTGATCCACCCACTGTCTGAAAAAATTTCTTCTCACATCGGGCGGAATTCTCCGCAAGGCCCAACGCTGTCGTGAAACCTGGAGAGGTTCACGACGGCGTCGGAAGCCTCTCCCGGCCCCCTATTCTCCCCTACCCGGGGGGGGATAGGCGGGCCGTACCGGGAAACTCGGCGGCCGGGCCTTGTCCCTGGCTTCAAGGCCCAGCGTGCCAAGAATGACGCCGCAGCAGAGCCTAATGATGTCAGCCGCGCATGCGTGGGTTGGACAGCTCAAACCCGCGCATGCGCGGTTGTCGTCTTTCCCCTCAGCCGCCCCGCAAGACCTGGCGGCTTGATCTTGCACGGCGGCAGAGGGGAAAGAGTGCGTCTCCTTGAGACGCCGGCCCGACGATCGGTGGGCACCGATCGCAGGGCCAGTCCCCTCCCGAGCACGGTCGTGGTGCTCGATCCCCGATCTGCCCCCCCCTAGGCCCCACACTTACCTGGCGTGCCATGTTCACGATGGCAGCGACCAGGTGTGGTTGCCGCCGTCGTGAACAGGTCGGGAACGGCAGGCCGCTCGGCCCATCCGGGTCGGAGAATCGCGGGCCGCCGTGAAAAACAGCGGCGTGTCGGAAAACTGGACACGCCAGTTTGGGGGGTGGGTGGGAGAATAGCGGGAGGTGCGGGAGTGGACTTCACGCTATTCTCCCACCCATCGTGGTTGCGGAGAATCGCGGCCATCATATTTGCTTCTGTCACATATCACTTTAAATCTGTGCCCTCTCGTTCTTGATCCTGTTATGAGCAGGGACAGTTTCTCCCTATCTACTCTTTCTAGCCCCCTCATGATTTTGAACATCTCTATCAAATCTCATCTCAACCGTCTCTCCAAGGAGAACAGTCCCAAACTCTCCAATCTATCCTCATAACTGAAGTTTCTCATCCCTGGAACCATTCCTGTAAACCTTTTCCGCACTCTCCCCAATGCGTTCACACCCTTTCTGTAGTTTGGCGTCCAGAACTCGAAGGCTGAGCCTAACTCGAGTCCTGTATAAATTCAGCATAACCTCCTTTCTCTTGTACTCTGTGCCCCTATTAATAAATCACAGAATACTAAATGCTTTATTAACTGTCCCCTCCACCTGTCCTGCCACCTTCAATGATCTATGCACATGAAAATGAAATGAAAATCGCTTTATTGTCACGAGTAGGCTTCAATGAAGTTACTGTGAAAAGCCCCTAGTTGCCACATTCCGGCGCCTGTCCGGGGAGGCTGGTACGGGAATATACATATTCCGATGGCATATACATGGCAGCGAATATACATATACACCCAGGTCTCTCTGACTCGTATCCCCTTTAGAATTTCACCCTTTAGTTTATATTTGGAAAAAAATTGTGCTGTACTGGCCGACAAACATTGTGGAGAGAAACCCCTGCTGCCCCAGTTATGACCGACTACGTGTTGTGTGGGGTAGGGGGGTGGGGTGTTGGGGGAGCTTAAAGCCCTCCTGGAACACTGACAGTCATAGAACATAGAATATACAGTGTAGAAGGAGGCCATTCAGCCCATCGACCCACTTAAGGCCTCACTTCCACCCTATCCCTGTAACCCAATAACCCCTCCTAGCCTTTTTTGGTCACGAAGGGCAATTTATCATGGCCAATCCACCTAACCTGCACGTCTTTGGACTGTGGGAGGAAACCGGAGCACCCGGAGGAAACCCACGCAGTCACGGGGAGAGCGTGCAGACTCCGCACAGACAGTGACCCAGCGGGGAATCGAATCTGGGACCCTGGCGCTGTGAAGCAACAGTGCTAGCCACCTGTGTTACTGTGCTGCCCATACCACTGCCGTGTTCCGGATGCCATGGGGTCCCTCAGGCTAACTGGGAAATTCCAGTGGCCCCTGGCCTTGCTTGGTTTTTTCTCAGCATAAGGCTGCCCACCATTGCAGGCAGGTAGCTGTTCCATCCGTGATCCAGCATTCTTCAAAATTGCTTGGCAGGTGGGTGACAGTGAGGTGTCCTCCGCTCCCCCCCCCCCCCCCACCCCCGCTCCCCCCTCCCCCCTTCCCCGCCTGGATTATTAGTCCAATGACATTACCACTACACCACCATCTGCAGCTGCTAAGGGGGCTAAAGTTTTTGGGGCTAGTGTGAGAAGGTGGAGTTGAAGTAGAAGATCAACCAGGGCCTTGTTGAAAGGCAGAGTGGTCTCTAAGAGTCAAATGGCCCTAGCCCTGCTCCTATTGGAGGGAAAATCTTATGAGGAAAGGCTGATGGACTTGAGGTTGTTTTCGTTAGAGAGAAGAAGGTTAAGAGGTGACTTAATAGAGGCATACAAAATGATCAGAGGGTTAGATAGGGTGGACAGTGAGAGCCTTCTCCCGCGGATGGAGGTGGTTAGCACGAGGGGACATAGCTTTAAATTGAGGGGTAATAGATATAGGACAGACGTCAGAGGTAGGTTTTTTACGCAAAGAGTGGTGAGGCCATGGAATGCCCTACCTGCAACAGTAGTGAACTCGCCAACATTGAGGGCATTTAAAAGTTTATTGGATAAGCATATGGATGATAATGGCATAGTGTAGGTTAGATGGCGTTTAGTTTTTGACTTCCCATGTCGGTGCAACATCGTGGGCCGAAGGGCCTGTACTGCACTGTATCGTTCTATGTTCTATGTTCTATGTTCTATTTCTCATGCTCTTATTATCTTAGGAGCTAGAACACAGGGAGACCATGTATAGTTTGTCAGATCAACTCCCACGCAGCATAAACAACCAAGAGCAGAGGTGCCTGGCTTCCACCTCCTTCCAAGGCAGTGGACAAGACTCAACTGGAGCTGCACTGTGTATGGGCAATTCATCCACCTGGTCCATAAATGGGGCAAATCAAGAGCAATTTTGGCCATAGGTCCCAGACTATGGAACACATGACATCAAGCTGCCCACTAAGATAAGATATGCATCAGTGGCCATTTCCCCCCTCAGCATCTGAGGA
Organism: Scyliorhinus canicula; assembly: GCF_902713615.1. Lineage (NCBI taxonomy): Eukaryota > Metazoa > Chordata > Chondrichthyes > Carcharhiniformes > Scyliorhinidae > Scyliorhinus > Scyliorhinus canicula. Next base: position 19,000,129 of record NC_052148.1, on the reverse strand, counting down.
CGCCATTGAATGGATAGTTGAACTTGACCTCTGTTATGGGCCAGGGTTTAGAGAACCCCAAAGTGTATCATGGAGTTCATCTGACCCACAACTTTTAATAGATTGTAGTTATGGGGAGCACCCGAGCCTACCTTACAGGTGTGATGCAACAGAGAACTAAAGTACTTTTAAATTAAAACAATGTTTATTTATGAAACCAGTTAACACTTTATAAAAACTCACAGTAAACATCTTAACACCTACAACACCAATCGTCCCCACATATACAATATACTATAAGTAACCTTTAATCTTCCCTTGCAACATCCACAAGACAAAAGACCCTTTTTAAACACAGAGATCAGGTTTAAATTCTCTTCTGAGAACAGTTATCACTTTGAAATCACCCAAATGATCTGGAGACAGTCTTTAGATTGCAAAGAGATCCTTATACATCTGCTTGCTTTTCCTGCAGCTATCCAGCTCTCAGACCAAAACTAAAAACACTGTAGCTGCCTGCTCAAAAACAAAAGTGAAAGACAGACAGACCAGCTCCGCCCACCCTCTGACATCACTGCAGCTATTTGATAAATACCCATTTCTTAAAGGTACATCCACTACAGCTATTTAATAAACACCCAGTTTCTTAAAAGGTTCTCTCACATGACACCTCCCATTGTAGAACTTTGCAATCAGGTGAATGCAGTGCTTTGCAATCGGTTTGGCTGGGTCAATCCGTCATCCAAGCATGGCAGTTTATCTCAATCCACTTCTAACCTGTACTTTCCACGAGGGCTCATTATCCAATCATGAGCATATTCAGGACAGAATTTACAAAATTATTTTTCGTAAAAAATTTCAACGAGTTTCTTCCTTTCTCTCCTGACATCTTTTTAAAAAGTTTTTTCCAATTAATGGGCAATTTAGCACGGCCAATCCACCTACGTTGCATATCTTTGGATTGTGAAGTGAGGCCCACGCAGACACGAGTAAAATGTGCAAACTCCACATGGACAGTGACCCAGGGCCAGGATGGAACCTGGGTCCTTGTCACCATGAGGCAGCAGTGCTAACCACTGCACCATCGTGCTGCCCCTCTCCTGAGATTTTACGCTTATGAGAACAGTTTTGTCCCTTTCTGCCACCCTGTACTATTCTCCGAATGTACATGGAGACGATGAGTGGATGGGCACTCAAACATGAAGTCCAGCCCAGCGGAGCTGATGCCGCTCTCAGTTGGCATCGAATCATTTTGGCAAGAATAGGAACTGTCGCTAGATATTACCAACATACGTGCTCCCAGCCTAACAAAACAGAAAGCCAACTGGCCCCAAACTGTGATCAGCTAACTCAGCATAGAACAGTATTTAAACTGATTTGCATGACTAAGTACTTGATCAGGCAAGAAGCTTGAATCATCAATTTAAAGAGACAGTTACGTTCCAGCAGGATCTAAACAACACCCATCCCCACACAAAATTTAGCCATCATCCCTTCAGCATATCAGTGCAGCAATGTGGAACGTCTTTATTCCAAAGTGAATGGTGAGAGGCTTCTGCTAAAGTTTAACACATAATAACAGAGTTATTGTTTGTGGTAGACACAACTGTCCCATTGCTCTCACGGTTTCCAACCACAGTAAACTTCGGCTTATGCACAACTATACTGCCCTGCAAGCCTTGTCATGTAGGTTAAGTTGTAACACCTATCTCTCTCTCTCCACAAAGTTTAACTCATAATTAAGGGGCAATTTAGGGGCAATTTAGCGTGGCCAATCCACCTTAAGGGGTCTACAGTCACATGTAGGTCAAACCAGGTAAGGATGGTGGATTTACTTCTCTAAAGGACATGAATGAACCAGATAGGTTTTTAACAACAGTCAGCATTGATTTCATGGTCATCATTAGTTGTGGGCAGCACGGTAGCACAAATAGATAGCACTGTGGTTTTACAGCTCCAAGTTCCAGGTTCAATTCCCCGCTGGGTCACTGTCCGTGCGGAGCCCGCATGTTCTCCCTGTGACTGTATGGGTTTCCTCTGGGTCCTCCGGTTTCCTCCCACAGTCCAAAGATGTGCAGGTTAGGTGGATTGGCAATGCTAAATTGCCCTTAATGTCCAAAAGGTTTTGGAGGGGTTATTGGGTTACGGGATAGGGTGGCAATGAGGGCTTAAGTGGGCCAGTGCAGCCTCGATGGCCTCCTTCTGTTTTATATGTTCATAGCAAACCCCACTTGCCCATCATCCCTATGCTTGCTCTTTTCTTTATTGTTTCATGGGATATGGGGGTCACTGGCTCCATCCATAATTACCCTTGATAGAGTCAACCACGTAGTTGTGGGTCTACAGTCACGTGTAGGTCAGACCAGGTAAGGATGGTGGATTTCCTTCCCTAAAGGACGTTAATGAAGCAGATGGGTTTTTAACAACAGTCAGCAATCATGTTCATCAGACTTTTTGAAATAAACTTTTGGTACCCAATTCTTTTTTTCCAATTCAGGGGCAATTTAGCCTGGCCAATTCATCTACCCTGCACATCTTTTTGGGTTATGGAGGTGAGAGCTACGCAGACACGGGGAGAATGTATCATTAGACTTTTTAGTGGGGGAAGATGGTAGCATAGTGACAATGTCATTGGACTAGTAATCCTGAGGCCCAGATTAATTCTCTGAGGGGACATGGGTTCAAATCCCAACAGGGCAGCTAGTGGAATTCAAATGAAATTAATAAATCTTTTGGCGGGGGTGGCAGCACGGTGGCACAGTGGTTAGCTCTGCTGCCTCATGGCACCGAGGACCCAGGTTTGATCCCACCCTCGGGTCACAGTCCATGTGGAGTTTGCACATTCTCCCCGTGTCTGCGTGGGTCTTACCCCCACAACCCAGAGGTGTGCAGGGTATGTGGATTGACCACGGAAAATTGCCCCTTCATTGGAAAAATATCATTAGATCTTTAATTCCAGATGTTTTATTGAATTTAAATTCCACCATCAGCTATGATAGGATTTGAACCCACATCCTCAGAGAATCATCCTGGGTCTCTAGATTGTTAATCCAGTGACAACACCATTGCATGACTGCCGCCAGCTCACCTACACTGGCTGGTTGGAGAATGCCTCAAATTTAAAATTCTAATCCCTGTTCTCTATAGCATTTCTATTCTCTGCCGCTGTAATCCTAAAACCCTCCAAGATCTCTGTATTCTTCCAATTCCTAGTGCACTCTTGATTTCCTTTGTGTTACCATTGGCGGCCAAACCTTCAACTGTCTACTGTCCAAGCTTTGGAAACCACTCTCTATATCTCTCAGCCTTTCTATCCTCTCTCAAGATGCTGCTTAATGCCTAGCTCTTTGGCCAACCTTTTGCTGAACTGTTCGAATATCGACTCGCCATCAGGTTTGTCTAATCACTCTCTTGTGAAGTGCCTTGAGATGTTTTACTGTGTTAGAAGCACAATATAAATACCGGGCAGCACGGTAGCATAGTGGTTAGCATAATTGCTTCACAGCTCCAGAGTCCCAGGTTCGTTTCCCCACTGGGTCACCAACTGTGCGGAGTCTGCACGTTCTCCCCGTGTCTGCGTGAGTTTCCTCCGGGTGCTCCGGTTTCCTCCCACAGTCCAAAGATGTGCAGGTTAGGTGGATTGGCCGTGATAAATTGCCCTTAGTGTCCAAAATAGCCCTTAGTGTTGGGTGGGGTTACTGGGTTACGGGGATAGGGTGGAGATGTGGTCTTGGGTCGGGTGCTCTTTCCAAGAGCTGGCGTAGACTCGATGGGCCGAATGGCCTCCTTCTGCACTGTAAATTCTTTTCTTTATAAATTTAGACTACCCAATTCACTTTTTCCAATTAAGGGGCAATTTAGCGTGGCCAATTCACCTACCCTGCACATCTTTGGGTTGTGGGGGCGAAACCCACGCAAACACGGGGAGAATGTGCAAACTCCACATGGACAGTGACCCAGAGCCGGGATTGAACCACCATGCTGCCCCTGCACTGTAAATTCTATGAAACTATGAATACAAGGTGCCATTGTTATTTACCAAATTTATCTAACATATTCAAAATATCATACCAACATCCTAAATTTCACACACAAGTTATGGTATTATAGAAGCTCCATTACATTTTGGATTAGTGATCCAGAGAATGGGTTTCAATCCAACTCGAATTTGAATTGAGTTGTAGAAATCTTGAATGAATAAAAAGCTGGTCACCCATGGAAGTGATTTTGGAGTTGTCAGATTAACATAAAATCCTGCAGAAGGGTCATTTGGACTTGAAATGTCAACTCTGTTTTTCTCAGGGCAGCACGGTGGCACAGTGGTTATCCCTACAGCCTCACAGCGCCGAGGACCCAGGTTCGATCCCGGCTCTGGGTCACTGTCCGTGTGGAGTTTGCAGATTCTCCCTGTGTTTGCGTGGGTTCCGCCCCCACAACCTGTCATAATATACACCGGTATATCATGGTGCAGACACATACTGATGGAGATACACTGGGACCAATCAACATGCACAAACACCGCAGCCAATCACCAGTTAGAATACACACACTATAAAGGCAGAGGGCACCATGGTTCCCGCTCATTCTGGATGCTGCCTTTCTGTAGGGCAAGAGCTCATCAAGTCTAGCACAGACTCAAACCACTGCTGAGAGATTCAACTGGTTAGGACAGGCTTAGGTCTCTAGTTTAAACTAGCATTGTTTAACGCACAGTTCTCGTATGTCGATTAGTTAATTGTTAGGTAATAAAATAGAGTTGAACCTTCCTCAGTGTTGGTGGTATATGTTCACATCGCAAGCCTACACTATCCAACACTTCACAACCCAAAGATGTGCAGGATAGGTGGATTGGCCACGCTAAATTGGCCATTAATTGGTAAAAATGAATTGGGTACTCTAAATTTTTATTTAAAAAAGAAAATAAAAGCTCTGTTTCTCTCCACAGATGCTGCCAGGCCGACTGAGTTTATCCAGCGTTTTCTGTTTTTATTGCACCCGCAGCACTTTGGTTCACTCACATCCTTCAGGGAAGGAAATCCGTCGATCTTACCCAGTCTGGGGTTCTAGGTGACTCCAGTCTCACTCCCAATGTGGTTGACTCCAAACTGCCTTCTGAATTGGCCCAGCAAGTCACTCCGTTGCATCAACGGAGCCGAGGTGGATATGGTTGGCAGCTTCAAATTCCTCGATGGGCACATCAGCAACAATCTGTCCTGATCCACCCACATCGACGCTATGACAAAGAAAGCACAACAGCACCTATACTTCCTCAGGAAACTAAGGAAATTCAGCATGTCCACATTGACTCTTACCAATTTGTACAGATGCACCATAGAAAACATTCTATCTGGCTGCATCACAGCCTGGTATGGCAACTGCTCGCCCCAAGATTGTAGAAACTATAGAGTCGTGAACACAGCCTAGTCCATCACATAAAACCGCCTCCTATCCATTGACTCTGTTTACACCTCCCGCTGCCTTGGGAAAGCGGGAAGCATAATCAAAGACCTCTCCCACCCAGGTATTCTCTCTTCCAACCTCTTCCATCGGGCAGGAGATACAAAAGTCTGTGAACACGCACTAACAGATTCAAAAACAGCTTCTTCCCTGCTGTTACCAGACTCCTGAATGACCTTCTTATGGACTGAACTGATCTCTCCACGCATATTCTCTACTGAGCAGTACTACACTCCATGTGCTTCACCCGATGTCTGTGTCTATGTATTTACATTGTGTATTTATTGTATGTCCTATGTTTTTTCATGTTTGGAACAATCTGTCTGGACTTTACACAAAACAAGACTTTTCACTTACCTTGGTATATGTGACAATAAGTCAAATCCAATCAATTTAAACCGCTGTCCAGCATCTACAGCAATTCAAGAAGATATCTCGCCATCACTTCCTCATGGTAATTAGGGATGGCGATAAATGCCAGCCAAGCCCAAGTCCAAAGAAGGAACCACGGTTATATTAAAAATGGTCTGTAAAAACTCTATAGAGGATGCTCTCGACGTTATCATTGATTCATAGCAAAGTTACAGGACAGAAAGAGGCCATTCAGCCCCTCATGTCCATGCAAGGCTGAGGACACTAAGGTGCCCTTTCTAATCCCACCTTCCTGCACCCAATCCATAGCCCTGTAGCTAAAAGCACTTAAGGAGAAGGTCCAGGTATTTCTTAAAAGAGTTTAGGGTCTCTGCCTCCACCACTAACGCATGCAGTGAATTTCAGAAAGACACCCATCACCTTTTGTGTAAAAAAGTTCTTCCTCATGTCCCCTCTACACCTTCTGCCGCATATCTTGAATCTATGGGCCCTGGTTCTAGAATTCTCCACCAAGGAAAACAATTTTATTCTGTTCACTATCACTTCCCCTCAAAACTTGTCCACATCAATTAAGTCACTCCTCAGCCTTCTTTGTTCCAAGGAAATTAACCTCAACCTACCTAAGCGCTCGTCGTGGCTGCATTTTTCCAGCCCTGGCAACATTCTTGTAAACCTCTTCTGCACTCCCTCCAGAGCAATAACGTCCTTCTTGTAATGTGGTGACCAGAACTGCACACAATGCTCCAGTTGTGACCTCACCAGTGTACTATACAATTCCAACTTTATATCCTTACTTTTATATTCTGTACCTTTGCCAATGAAGGAGAGCATTCCATATATCTTCTTTACAATCTTGTCTAATTGAACTGCTGTCTTTTGGGAGCTGTGGACTTGTACCCCAAGATCTCACTTCATCTATCCCTCTGAGTATATTCCCATTTATTGTGTACTCCCTATAACTGTTTGACCTCCCTGAATGCAGGACCTAACACTTCCCTGTGTTAAATTCCGTCTGTCGCTTTATTGCCCACTCCATCGATCCATCTGTATCATTCTGGAGATTGTAGCTATCCTCCACACTGTCCACCACTCGGCCAATCTTTGTGCCGTCTGCAAATTTCCCAATCACGGTCCCCACGTTCACGTCCAAACCGTTAATATATAATTAGTTGCAAACGCAAAGCCGACTTTAGAAGTGTGGTTCAGTTGCAAAACTGAAGTCCACGCATTGAGAGAACCTAAGAACGTGAGGGGAAATCAAATTAGGCATTTTCTTCCATTGTGTAATGGAGTTGTGAGCAGAGTTGGGGAGACTGCATAGCGTTTGGGTTCAAGTGACAATTCAAAGGGTTTCTGAAGGATGAGTGTCAAAGAGATATGATGAACCATACAATTTACAGTGCAGAAGGAGGCCATTCGGCCCATCGAGTCTGCACCGGTCCTTAAAAATAGCACCCTACTCAAGCACATGTATCTACCGTATCCCCGTAACCCTGTAACCCTCACTTAACCTTTTTTGGACACTAAGGGCAATTTAGCATGGCCGATCCACCTAACCCGCACATCTTTGGACTGTGGGAGGAAACCGGAGCACCCGGAGGAAACCCACGCAGACACGGGGAGAACGTCCAGACTCCACACAGACAGTGACCCAGCCGGGAATCGAACCTGAGACCCTGGAGCTGTGAAAAAACTGTGCTAGCCACTATGCCACCAAGAGAAAGGTTGTGATTTGAGATTTAGTAAAAAGAAGCGGGATTGTTGGTGCCCAAAGTCAATCCAGTTCCTTAAAGTTCTCATGTATCTATTGAAGATTGACCTTTTTCATCAATTCAAAGGTGTTTTTGAGGGTGGTACGGTGGCGTACTGCTGCCTCACGGCGCCGAAGACACAGCTTCGATCCTGGCCCCAGGTCAGTGTCCGTGTGGAGTTTGCATATTCTCCCCGTGTCTGCGTAGGTCTCACCCCCACAAAGGGCAGGGGGATTGGCCACGCTAACCTGCTCTTTAATTGGAAAAAATTTAATTGGGTACTCTGAATTTATTTGAAAATATTTCACGGTGATTTGAGGAGCTCACTATTGGATTATTTCAGCAGAATGATGGAGTGCCATTGCGCAGTGCAGCCTGACCCACCTTCTCACTAGAAACCCTACAGTACATGAAGAATTCTGTGCTTGGAGTCTTTATCCTTACTTGACTGAACTCTAATTTAAACAAAAGACATACAATATTTTAATTTGTGCATGTCTAGCACACAATAATTTAAGATGGGAATAGACACTCACACATATGGATAGTCGATTACACACTTTAACTCAAAACCACTTCGGCTGCAGTGGTTCAAGAACATCTTGAGAGTAATTAGGGATGGACAACAAACACCCACATCCCGTGAAAGAATTAAAAAAGAAAAAACCTGAGGCAACATAATCAATAAAGGTAGCAAGGAGCCCCAACAAGACTAAAGTTAATGGTGGGCCCAAGTAAAACACTTCACAGGAGGAGGTCGCACCCAACACAAATAAAGATGGTTCTAGCATTGGAGAACAGTCACTGCAGGCTCCCATTGCACTCAGTGTCTCTCAGTGTCCTCAGTCCAATCATCTGCCATCCGATCATTGATCTCCCCTCATTGGAGCTGCTCACTAACAATTCGCTGTTCAACTCCATTCACCACTCAACTGATGGTGGAGCAACAAAATGCAGCTCACGGCAGAATATGGGAGTCATCCAGGCTTGGAATGAGCAGCAGCAAGCAACATTCATTTAATGCATGCACCACGTAATGGCCAGACTGGGCAAGAGAAAGCCAGTCATCTCCTACTTGACCACAAATGGCAGCATCACCATTGCTAAGTCAGCCCACCATTAGCATTCTGACTATTGCTGAAAAAACTGAACTGGACCAGCCAAGTCTACATCATGGTTACAATGGCCGAGAAGAGGTTGGACACTCAGCGACATGTGATTTACTTTCTAAAAGTGGCAATTCTCCCGTTCATGTGATCATGCCTGACCTGTAATTCAACTCCATTCGATCCAGGCCGCCCAACGGACTTACCGAATAAATTTCAATTCATCTTCGTCTTCGAACCTCCAATTAGAACCCCAACACCCTCAACCCACATGGCATTTGCAACACTTGAGGAGCAACACTCCACTGCCCTTTGTGTGATGAGATGCTTCCTGCTTTACCTTCAAATTGGTCGAGCTCTAATTTTAATGTGATTCCTTCTTCAACTGGATTCGACCATCCCTCAAAACTTGATGGAGTTTCCAGCCAACTTCATGCAAACTGTCAGAATAATTCCACCCTTTTAGCCCCAGTGCCATGTGCCAAATCTACTCTTTGCCCAGTCCGAGGCCAATGTATCCTTCCTGATGCATGGTGCCCAAAATGAACGCTGTCATTTTGATGGGGGCCTGAATATTATGAAATGAAATGAAAATCGCTTATTGTCACGAGTAGGCTTCAATGAAGTTACTGTGAAAAGCCCCTAGTCGCCACATTCCGGCGCCTGTCCGGGGAGGCTGGTACGGGAATCGAACCGTGCTGCTGGCCTGCCTTGGTCTGCTTTAAAAGCCAGCGATTTAGCCCAGTGAGCTAAACCAGCCCCGCCCACCATCCGCCCACCATAGATTTGAGGTGTAATTGCATGGACGGGATTCCCTCTGGTGGTGATTTTACAGTGAGGTGGGCAGGGCATCCATTTCTGGGAGAGTTCACCCTTGTCCCAATTAAATCATTTCAAATTGATTTAAAACCCTGGATTTCAGGGGGGAAGGGGTGGTGCAGTGGGTGCACCCCCTTCAGAAGCCTCCTTCTGACTGAGGCCCCCCCTCCACTCAAGGACTTCACACCTCCAGACTGTGGTAAACTGGTCTGCGGCTGGAATTCTAGGCCCGGTATAAAATTGGGCACTGTAAATTAAAATTGGGCATTTTAAAATCAAATCAGCCAGCTCCAGGACTGGCCTGATTGGAATTTGAACTTGGCCAACTTTGAATACACAGAACACAGGCAGACTGCCAGGACCTGTCTGGACCATCCTGTCAACCACCCATCAGGAAATAATTGGTCCTAGTCATCTGGATTGATCGATTTGGGTTCCCAGATGACAATCTTTCTGGCACCGAGATCACCTTACTTGGCATAAATTTACGTGTGGACAATGCACCTATTAATGGACCACTGAGTTTGGGTTCCTGGTGTCCTGCAGAGCTGCATTAGGCAACACCATTGGGTAATCGGGTATTGTGACCCGCACCCCGAGACCTCATTGGCTGAGGGCCAGAGAACATTCTGGCAAGGCGAGATGAGGGGTATAAAGATCGAGAGCCAGGATTCTTCCCAGCAAAGACTAGCAGAGGCAGAAGAGAAGATTGGACGACCATCCAGAGACGGAAGGAAGCAACGTGCAAGACCCACCTTCGCAGACGAAGGCCCTGAGAAATCGAGACTCAAAGAATCAGACCTACAGCTCGACTGAATCCATCGGCTCGGATCATACTAAGAATCTATGATTATTTAGTATTTTGGGGGGATAATTTAAGAAGGGTAACTCTTTTTACTATTTAATAAATTAATTTGGTTGTATGTGTCCTTTGTTCATCTCACAAAGAAAGACCCCTGGGTAAAACGTTTGAATAATAAACTCATTGAAGTGTCTGAGGTTTTACAGACAACAGGACCTCCCTCCCATCCCCATCCTATCCACCAAGACTGTAAATCACCTCTTGCCAGCCCTCCAGGGGTTCCCTGGGACTCTCCCCGACCTGGGATCCCTGCCACTTACCTGTCCTGCATGTCCCACCACTTAGTCCGAGGCCTCTCTTCCAGCCCCAGCAGTGCTGTACCTGAATGGGCTGCAGAACTGCTGGCCAATCTTCAAGGTGGGGTTTCCATCCAAGCGAGGGCGGAAATCACACCTGCTGCCAATCAGCGCTAATTAGAGTGCAAATTGGCAGCTGGTCTGTCATCCCCACCGACTCTCTGAATGGCAGGGATTGCCTTCCTAAACATTCAGTCTGTGGTCTCTCTAAAACAATACATTCAGCCACCTTGAGGGCAAGTTCTCATCAGTCCTTTTGATGACATTCTGCACCTGAGCACGATATGTTGGTGATTAGAACCCTTAAGATCCTGTTTCTCTCCACAGTTTCTAGACTCTCACTACTTTATTTTTCTTGGATCCAAAGCAGAGGAATCCTCAGAATCTTTCTATTTTTAATTGACATAAACTTTAATAATAAACCCAAGAGTCTGATAGAATACTCACACCACTTGGCTGTTTGATTGGAGCCACAACAACATTCAGCACAGAGCAGTTAGCCTGATTGGCCCCTCTGTCACTGGTATCACCTGAAAGGGTAGTGGAAACAGATTCAGGAATAACAATCAAACGGAAACTGGAATATACTGGAAGGGAAAAATTTACAGGCCTATGGGGAAAGAGTGAAGAAGCAGCTTTAATTAGACAACTCCTTCAAAGAGACTTGATGGGCTGAATGGCCTCCTTCTGCATGGTTCCATGATTAAGTCACTTGGTAGTTAAGAACTTGAGTATTTCGGGAAAAGAGACATGATGTCGAAGCTTTACATTTTGCACTCATCAGAACAGATGCAAGAATGCCAAATTTCAAAGGGAGCAGTAATTTATACTGCATGAGGAAAGGGTACTGATTTGTTGGCAAGTCAGCTCTGACTCTGCGAGTTCTCGCCAGAAAAAGAATGCAGCAAGGGCTATTGTTTAATTCAAAAAAGACACAATACCAGAAAAATGGAAAGATAAAGAGGTTTACAGAGGGAATTCTAGAGTTTAGAGCGAAGGCAGCTGAACGTATGCACCGATAGTGGGTTGATTAAAGTAGGGGGTACGCCACAATTGGAGGCATGCAGATTTCTGAAAGTGACAGAGTTAGGGAGGGGAAGGCCAGGTTTAGCTCAGTTGGCTAGACAGCTGGTTTGTAATGCAGAACAAGGCCAGCAACGCAGGTTCAATTCCCGGACTGGTTACCCAAACAGAGGCCGGAATGTGGCGACTAGGGGCTTTTCACAGTAACCATACCTGTGACAATAAAATATTATTATTAGTATAGGTGAAGATTTGAAAATAAGGATAAACATTTTAAAAATGGAAGTTTTTCTAAACTGGGGGCCAATGTTGGGCAGGTGACAGAGATTTAGATAAACTCAAGTTTATGGGAGACCAGCCAGGACAGCTTTGGAATCATCCAGAACAAAGAACAAAGAAAAGTACAGCACAGGAATAGGCCCTTCGGCCCTCCAAGCCATGCTGCCCGACTAAAACCTTCTCCACTTCCTGGGTCCGTATCCCTCTATTCCCATCCTATTCATGTATTTGTCAAGATGCCCCTTAAATGTCACTATCGTGACATTCCACCACTTCCACCACCTCCTCCGGCAGCGAGTTCCAGGCACCCACTACCAAAAGATATTGGGGTAAAGGTAACAAGAAGATGTTTAAGGATTTCTGCAGCAGACCAGATGAGGCAGGTGGAAGTGGGTGATAGTATGTAGGTTGTTATGAATATGGGCCAGAACCCCAATTTTGCATTTGATAAAAATGTTACTACATCACGGGAATGATAACACTGATCAGCAGGCAACTTTTATATTAAAACAAACTTTAATTTGAACACAAAATTAAGCACATTAGCTTTACAATTAATGGTTGCAACATCTTATTTTGTGCTCTCTGCATTCCAATTAAGCAAACCCACATATTTCAAATGCCAGTTGTGTATAAAGTTAATAACCAGGTTTTACTTGCTTATCTCCATGCAGAGTCCTTGGAAACAGACACCATTTAGGACCAAACTGAAAACACTTCTGCTCAGCTTTGAATCCAGTATGCCTTTTCAGACATACCTGGCCCCTCTCATTAACTATTTTGTTACAATCAAAGCACACAGCATTCTTTTACCTCCTGTTACAGGATGTGCTTTGACATGTTCAGCCAGTATCAAACACGATGCCTCACTTTTGATCACAGCTCCATTCTCGTAAACCTCTTCCGCACTCTTTCTAATGCATCCACATGAAATGAAATGAAAAAATGAAAATCGCTTATTGTCACGAGTAGGCTTCAATGAAGTTACTGTGAAAAGCCCCTAGTGGCTACGTTCCGGCGCCTGTTCGGGGAGGCTGGTACGGGAATTGAACCGTCCTGCTGGCCTGCCTTGGTCTGCTTTCAAAGCCAGCGATTTAGCCCTGTGCTAAACAGCCCCTTGCTAAACAGCCCACATCCTTGCTGAAGTGCAGCACCCAGCAGTACTTCACCCTACGACCAGAGTTTTATACAAGTTCAACATAACCTCCTTGTTCTTGCACTATATGCCAGTTTTAGTGAAACCTAAGAGACTGCAATTTTAATAATTCCTCTCTCAACCTGACCTGCCATCTTTAATAATTAATGACGCAAACACCATTCGCTGTATGAAGACGATGGTGAACACGATCGTGGTGGTCAAGCTGCCAAGATCCTCGGGAAAAACCAGCTCGGAGTCGCCGGTCTGTGCTGCGTGTGTCTGACGGGGATACACGGCTTACCTCCCGACAGGGAGTGCTGCCCTATGTACCCTATGTACTCTATGTCGGGAATCAGGTATTGGGTTCAACTACCAAACACGGCGCTACCGGCTGCGCCGTCCACGCGGAAGAGGTACGACACATGCATGGGAGCTATGTGCGACCCTTTAGTTCTTCCTTTCGTCGCCAGAGAAAGTGTGGCAGAATCGCAATCGTCCCTTGTGTACACCAGCGGCACTTTAACGTTTAATTAGAATTACATGCGAATCATCCAAAATAAAGAGAACTGAATGGTGCAGACTTACAGTTCCGCCATCAACAATGGCAGACCACTGACAAACCTTTGTACACAGCGTGGCTTTCAACCCTCCAAAGGAACCCAGAGTCTTTGTTGCCAGACAAATCCAACAAAAATATCGAGAACAGCAACAGTAACTCTTCGATACCTTCATCGACCTGACCATCACATTAGACGCCATAAATCACAAGGCTCTGTGGTTTGTGCTCCAAAAGATATGGATGCCCAAGAAACTTCATAAAAATCCTGAAATTGCTTCACAATGAACATAGAACATAGAACAGTACAGCACAGGCCCTTCGGCCCTCGATGTTGTGCCGAGCAATGATCACCCTACTCAAACTCACGTATCCACCCTATACACGTAACCCAACAACTCCCCCTTAACCTACTTTTTAGGACACTACGGGCAATTTAGCATGGCCAATCCACCTAACCCGCACATCTTTGGACTGTGGGAGGAAACCGGAGCACCCGGAGGAAACCCACGCACACACGGGGAGGACGTGCAGACTCCGCACAGACAGTGACCCAGCCGGGAACCGAACCTGGGACCCTGGAGCTGTGAAGCATTGATGCTAACCACTATGCTACCATGCTGCCCAAAATGAGATTACTTTTCTTTATTCTTTCATGGTGCATAGGTCTCACCGGCAAGGCCAACAGTTGTTGCCCATCCTAAAATACCTTTGAACACAGTTGGCTTGCTCGGCCTTACAGAGGTCAGTTAAGAGTCAACCGCATTGTTGTGCGTCTGGAGCTGCATGGCAGCCAGACTGAATCAGGCTGCCAGATTTCCTTCCCTAAAGGGCACACAGGGAACCAGATGGGTTTTTAACTACCATCAGATGACAGTTTTATGGCCACCATTACTCGCAGACTCTTTCAATTCCAGATTTTGTTAGCTGAATTTAAATTCCACCGGCTGCCATGGTGAGATTTGCACCCACGTCCCCAGACCACTATCCTGCGTCTCTGTATTACCAGCTCAGGGTCATTACCGCTACCCCCTCCAGTGACCACAACTGAACCGTAGAACTTTTACGGCACAGAAAAAGGTCTCTTTAACTCATCATGTCTGCTCCGGCTGATGAACGAGCTATCCAATATGAAATGATAATGGCAGCAAACCTTCTTGGCAAAAGAAGCAAAAGTGATATGATGAAAGCGTCTTCATACAACAGAATTCTTCAGTGGCAGAAGTCTTCCGGCAGTGAAACCCACCATCAATTGGCAATGCAGCAGGTAGAGACAGCCTGGGCAAACAAGAGGCTCTCCATCATAGTCACAACTTTCTTGCCCAACTCCAAAGCCTTATCAAAGAATCATAGAATCCCGATAGTGCAGAAGGAGGCCATGCGGTCCATTGAGTCTGCACAGATCCTTTGAAAGAGCACTTAAGCATGTCAACTCACCCGGCCATCCTGACCGATCCCCGTAACCCCATACCCTAACCTGCACATCCCTGGACACTAAGGGGCAATTTAGCATGTCCAACCCATCTAACCGGCACATCTTTGGACTGTGGGAGGAAACTGGAGCACTCGGAGGATACATGTGCAGACACGGGGAGAACCTACAAACGCCGCACCGACAATCACTCAAGATTGAAGCCAGAATTGAACCCAGGTCACTGGCACTGTGAGGCAGCTGTGCTAACCACGGTGCCACCGTGCTGCCCATTATCCTTCCAGAGTAATTTTTGGTGGGTCTAAAAGTGACACCTTGTGCCCATTCATGAGCATATGCGATATACAAAAATATGTAGAGGGACAGGTTGTGTTGAGGAAGTCGGGAGGCTGCAGAAGAACTTTGATGGGCTAGGAGTGTGGGCAAAGAAGGGGCAGATCACAGACAGAATCACAGAATACTGCAGTGCAGAAGAGGCCCTTCAGCCTATTGAGACTGTACAGACACATGAAAGGCCCTGGCCTGCCCACCTAAGCCCACTTGTCAACACTTGGCCCATTGCCTTGAATGTTACGGAATGCCAAGTACTCATCCAGGTAGTTTCTAAAGGATGTGAGGAATCGTACCTCTACCACCCTCCCAGGCAGTGAATTCTAGACCGTCACCACTCTCTGGGTAAAAAGGTTTCCCCTCAAATTCCCCCAAACCTTCCACCCCTGACCTTGAAATTGTGTGCCCTCGTAGCTGATCCTTCAACTAAGGGGAACAGCTGCTCCCTATCCACCCTGTCCATGCCCCTCATAATTTTGTGCACCTCAATCAGGTCACCCCTCAGTCTTCTCTGCTGCAGTGAAAACAACCCAAGCCTAGCCAGCCTCTCTTTATAAGTTAAATGTTCCATCCCATGCAACATCCTGGTGAAACGCCTCTGCACCCCCTCCAGTGCAATCAAATCCTTCCTATAATGTGGAGACCAGAGCTGCACACTGTACTACAACTGTGGCCTCACCAATGTTCTATATAACTCCAACATGACCTCCCTGCTTTTGTAATCTATGCCGCAATTGATAAACGCGAGTGTCCCATATGCCTTTTTCACCACCCTATTAACCTGCAATTCTGCCTTCAGAGATCTATGGACAGACACGCCAATGTCCCTTTGTTCTTCGGAACTTCCCAGTGCCAGACCCATCATACTATACTTCCTTGTTATATTACTCCTTCCAAAATGTATCACCTCAAACCTTTCAGGGTTAAATTCCATCTACCACTTATCCTTTCATTGGACCATCCATCTATATCTTTCAGTAACCCAAGAATCTCAACCTCACTGTTAACCTGACCTATCTTTGTGTATTCCGCAAACTTACTGATCCTACCTCCCACATAGTCATCTATGTCATTTATATAAGTGACAAACAATAGGGGCCCCAACACGGATCCCTGTGGTATGCCACTGGCCACTGGCTTCCAGACACTGGTCACTGGCTCCCAGCCATCTATTATGACCCTCTGTCACCTACAGCTAATCCAATTTTGAATCCATTTCATCAAGTTACCCTGTATCCCATGTGCATTTGCCTTCTTTATAAGTCTCCCATGTGGAACCTTGTCAAAGGCTTTGCTGAAATCCATGTAAACCCTCATCTACACACTTGGTTACATGCTCAAAAAATGCAATCAAATTTGTTAGGCATGACCTCTCTCTGACAAAGCGATGCTGACTATTCCTGATCAAACCTTTCCTCTCCAAGTGGAGATAGATTCTTTCCTTCAGAATCTTCTCCAGTAGTTTCCTAACCACTGAAATGACACTCACAGGTCTGTAGTTCCCTGGCTTGTCTCTCCAACCTTTCTGAAACAGTGGGACCACATTAGCTGTTCTCCAGTCCTCTGACACCTGTCCTGTGGCCAGGGAGGAGTTAAAATTTGGGTCAGAGCCTGGCAATCTCCTGCCTTGACTCCCACAGCACCCTGGGACACAATTCATCTAGACCTGGAGATTTGTCCACTTTTAAGCCCGCCAGTAACTCCAATACCTTGTCACTCCCTATGACCATTTGCTCAAGGACCTCACAATCATTCTCCCTGAGTTCCATAACTACCTCCTCATTCTCATGGTGAAGACAGATGTGAAATGTTTGTTCAACACGGTACAGTGTGCTCTGGCTCCACCCACAGATTTGCCCTTTGCTCCCTAATGGACCCTACCCTTTCCCTGGATATCCTCTTCCCAATTACATACTTAGAGAATATCTTGGGATTTACCTTACTTTTACCACATTAAGAAGTCTTACAACACTAGGTTAAAGTCCAACAGGTTTGTTTCAAACACGAGCTTTCGGAGCACTGTTCCTTCCTCAGGTGAATCAGAAGGAGCAGTGCTCCGAAAGGTAGTGTTTGAAACAAACCTGTTGGACTTTAACCTGGTGTTGTAAGACTTCTTACTGTGCTCACCCCAGTCCAAAACCGGCATCTCCACATCATGGTTACTTTTACCAGCCAGAGCTTTCTCATATCCCCTCTTTGCCTCCCTAATTGCTTTTTTAAACACCCTCCTGCACTTTCTGTACTCCACTAATGCCTCTACAGACTTAATAATAATCATCTTTATTGCCACAAGTAGGCTTACATTAACACTGCAATGAAGTTACTGTGAAAAGCCCCCAGTCGCCATACTCCGGCGCCTGTTCAGGTACAGAGAGGGAAAATTCAGAATGTCCAATTTACCTCACAGCACATCTTTTGGGACTTATGGGAGGAAACCGGAGCACCCGGAGGAAACACACGCAGACACAGGGAGAACGCGCAGACTCCGCGCACACAGTAACCCAAGCCGGGAATCGAACCTTGGACTCTGGTGCTGCGAAGCCACAGTGCTAACCACTGCACTACCGTGCAGCCTGACTTGCTCTCCTTATACTTGTTAAAAGCCTCTCTTTTCCTTATCATATCCTCAATGTCTCCACTAATCCATGGTTCTCTGGGTATGTTACATCTTCCTATTAACCCTAGAGGGAACGTTTTGGGCCTGTACCCTCCCCTTTCCTTCTCTGAACGCCCCTCTCACTGCTCTTCTGTAGGCTTCCTCAGAAGTAACTCTTTCCAGTCTACCTTGGCCTTATTTTGTTAAAATCTACTCGGCCCCAATCCAAAACCTCTTTTTGCAACTGGTCTATTTCTTTGTCCATAACAAATTTTAATTAAACCATGTTGTGGTCACTATTATTGAAATGCTCCCCCACCAACACATCAACCACCTGAATTAGGTCCAGCACGGCCCCATCCCTTGTAGATCCTCTACATATTGAGCGAAAACGTTCTCCTGGATACATTTTAAGAACACCATGCCATCTAAGCCCTTAACATGATGGTGATCACAATTAATTTTGGGAAAGTTGAAATCACCTAATATAATTACCCTCATATTATTTTTACACCCCTCCTACAAATTGTGCATATTTTTGCTCCTCAGCAGTGGTTAGCACAGTTGCTTCACAGCTCCAGGGTCCCAGGTTTGATTCCCGGCTTGGGTCACTGTCTGTGCGGAGTCTGTACGTTCTCCCCGTGTTTGCGTGGATTTCCTCCGGGTGCTCCGGTTTCCTCCCACAATCCAAAGATGTGCAGGTTAGGTGGATTGGCCATGCTAAATTGCCCTTAGTGTCCAAAGCAATTGGGTGCGGTTACTGGGTTACAGGGATGGGTGGAGGTGCTCTATTCAAGGGCTGGTGCAGACGTGAAGGGCCAAATGGTCTCCTTCTGCACTCTAAATTCTATGATTTCCCGCTAATTATCTGGGGGTCCATAATAAACACCTAGCAATGTAGCTGCCCCTTTTTTATTCCTTAGCTCGAACCACAAAGCTTCATTTGGTGCCCCTCCAAGATATCATCTCTCCTTACCACAGTTACTGCCTTCTTAACTAATAATGCAATCCAACCTTGTTTTACTACCTTGAAACTTACTACATGTGTATTCCCTCTGACCTAATTGCTTTTCTATGTTTTCTGCAATCAGTCTGCATCCCCTCGCCTGTCAAACTAGTTTAACCTGTTCCCAACAACACTAGCAAACCCGCCAGCAAGGATATTAGACCTGTTCTGGTTTAGATGTAGACCGTCCCATTTGTAAAGGTCCCACCTTCCTCAAAAATGGTCCCAATGGTCCATTAGATGGAACACAATGTAGAAAAGTGTGAGGTTATGCACTTTGGTCAGAAGAATAGAGGTGTAGACTATTTTCTAAATGGGGAAATGCTGAGGAAATCGAAGAAGAAAGAACAAAGAAAAGTACAGCACAGGAACAGGCCCTTCGGCCCTCCAAGCCTGCGCCGAGCATGCTGCCCGTCTAAACTAAAATCTTCAACACTTCCAGGGTCCGTATCCCTCCATTCCCATCGTATTCATGTATTTGTCAAAATGCCCCTTAAACGTCACTATCGTCCCTGCTTCCACCACCTCCTCCGGCAGCGGGTTCCAGGCACCCACTACCCTCTGTGTAAAAAACTTGCCTCGTACATAGAACATAGAACATAGAACAGTACAGCACAGAACAGGCCCTTCGGCCCTCGATGTTGTGCCGAGCAATGATCACCCTACTTAAACCCACGTAACCCGTATACCCGTAACCCAACAATCCCCCCATTAACCTTACACTACGGGCAATTTAGCATGGCCAATCCACCTAACCCGCACATCTTTGGACTGTGGGAGGAAACCGGAGAACCCGGAGGAAACCCACGCTCACACAGGGAGGACGTGCAGACTCCACACAGACAGTGACCCAGCCAGGAATCGAACCTGGGACCCTGGAGCTGTGAAGCATTGATGCTAACCACCATGCTACCGTGAGGCCCTGAACCATCTCCTCTGAACCTTGCCCCTCGCACCATAAACCTGTGCCCCCTACTAATTGACCCCCCATCTGAAGCACAAAAGTCCTTAGGAGTCCTAGTTCAGGATTCTCTTAAGTTTAACGTACAGGTTCAGCCAGCAGTTAGGGAGACAAATGCAATGTGAGCATTCATGTCGAGAGGGCTAGAATACAAGAGCAGGGATTCACTGTTGAGACTGTATAAGGCTCAGGTCAGACCTCGGTTGGAACATGTGAGCAGTTTTGGGCACTGTATCTAAGGAAGGATGTGCTGGCCTTGGAAAGGGTCCAGAGGAGGTTCACAAGAATGATCCCCAGAATGAAGGACTTATCATATGAGGAGCGGTTGAGAACTCCTGAGTCTGTATTAGATGGAGTTTAGAAGGACGAGGGGGTTCTCATTAAAACTTACAGAATACTGCGAGGCCTGGATAGAGTGAATGTGGAGAGGATGTTTCCAGTAGTAGGAGAAACTAGAACCACAGGGCACAGGCTCAGACTGGAGAGATGAAACAGAGATGAGGAGGAATTCCTTCAGACAGAGGGTGGTGAATCTGTGGAACTCTTTACCGCAGAAGGCTGTGGAGGCGAAGTCACTGTCTTTAAGACTGATAGATAGGTTCTTGATTAATAAGGGGATCAGGGGTTATGGGGAGAAGGCAGGAGAATGGGGACATATCATCCATGATTGAATGGCGGAACGGACTCGATGGGCCGAATGGCCGAATGATGCTCCTATATCTTATGGTCTTATGATCTGAGAGGAAACCCAACACATATATTGACCAGTGAAGTTAGGAATGTTGTAGACAGTAGTAAAAACCCATTCGCGAATTCCTCAACTCACATATCGAGGAAAGGTAACTTGTTGGTCTGCTCCATTTCAAAGATGAATTTGAGCACAGGATGGAGCAGATTAAGGTGTTTAAGAAAACTCTTACATGCAACTGAGATTTCAAATACGGTACATGTGTCAAAAATAGGCAAGGGGTGGGGGGGGGGGGGGGGGTTATGGATCATTCCATCGAAAACATGGTTCTCATTAAAACCAACAAAAATGTTGGTGCGAGCTGGGCCTCGAGGAGATTCCGTGGTAACACCATCTATTGGGCATACAGGGTGTCATTAAAGCTGAACTCAACTGCGCGAATGCTAAGTTCAATGAATACAGATTCAAAAATGGTGGCACGTCTAGATTGCACATAATTTTGCAACACGGTGCAAATGTTTGTCTCTTCCTTGAGCGGCACATTAGTGAATAATCTAGCAATGCTGAACAAGCATATAGACATGGCATCACTATCGAGAGGTAGGTACTGTGTGGGTTTCCATAAGGGCAAATCATGTTATCCTTGCTTGTGAAAAATTTGCTGCTCTATAATCATTGGGCCACACAATTTGTGATAAAATGACAGCTTTAGATGGTTCCGCGAGAAACTCACCTCCTGAGCCCCCAAAGCCTGTCCACCATCTACAAGGCACAAGTCAGGAGTGTAATGGACTACGCTCCACTTGCATGGATGAATGCAGCTCCAACAACACTCAACAATCTTGACACCATCCAGGCCAAAGCAGCCGTCCACCACCGATGAATAGTGGCAGCCATGTGCACCATCTACAAGATGCATTGCAGTAACTCACCAAGGTTCCTCAGACAGCACCTTCCAAACCCACGACCACTACCATCTAGGACAAGAGCAGCAGATACCTGGGAACCCCATCACCTGGAGGTTCCCCTCCTAGTCACTCGCAACCCTGACTTGGAAATATATCGACGTTCGTTCGCGGTCGCTGGGGCAACATCCTGGAACTCCCTCCCTAACAGCACAGTGGTTGTACCTACAACTGAAGGACTGCAGTAGTTCAAGAATGTAACTCAGCACCACCTTCTGAAGAGCATCTAGGGATGGGTGATAAATTCTGGCCTAACTAGTGATGCCCACATCCAGTAAATGAATTAAAGAAATTATGCCAGTCTCTGATGCGGGTCCGTGCATGCGATGGGTGCCGCTTTAATCAATGGCTATACAATCACCCAGGAATTCAGGTAGTCTCAATCTATTTTCTGACATTTACAACAATCACAACAAAAATTAAAGCTTTCAGGACAGGAGCTCTTTATGAGCTACAGACTAGATATATCCTCAGAGATGTAAAGAAGATGTGGTAAATCGTTACGTTCCTGAGATGGGTAGACACATTCAAATGAGACATTTTCTTTTAAAAATCATCCAACAAACTGTGTTGGAGGATTAACGTGTGCATCAATGTTCTTCAGGGCAGGAAGTATGTCATCCTTTCCTAGTCTGACCTCAACTGGAAGACGCCCCCCCCCCCCCCCCCCCCCCCCCCCCCGCCCCCCTACGGCCATAACGTGTTGTCAGTAGACGAGACAATTGGTATTGGGACATCCTCCCATCAGTGGGAAGAAGTCCCGTCCTTGTGACCTGCCAACCAGTATGATTGGCCAGCAGCTCTAGTAATCCCAGCCAACCTAGGACGGCAAGCAGGCCCAGGGGGAAGGCAGCTTGGTGCAGCTAAGTTGGGAGCCTTGAGCAGGCAGGGATTAGGCATCCCAGAAAGAGGGTTTGGGGGTTGTGGGGGGGTCGTGGTTTGGGAAGTTGTGTGTTGGAGGTCAGGTGCAGTAGAACAAAATGGGGGAGCAACATCAGTGAGGGTACCCCCAATACACAGAGGACACCCATCCTGACACAGGTGCCACCACTCCCCTTCCCTCCTTGACAAAGCTTTCTTTAAAATTGTCTGCCCATTCTCGTCTGCCTGCCTATGTCAACCATTTTATGCAGGGCCAATGTATTATTCGGGTTAATTGACTTGTTACTGAATCAATTGACTTTTAATTACTTATTTGAAAATGGCAGAGATGCTGCTGACTTTGACACCCAAACACTTATTGACTTATGAGGGACAACTTGGGGGTGGGCAGGAAGGCGGTGGGTTTGGCACCCTTAGTATTTTACCTGCCAAAAACATGCCAGCTAGGGGCTATAAAATCCAGTTCTCTGTGACTACAGTCCCAAAGCAACTCTTCACTCCACTCTGAAGTGACCCAGCAAATCTTTCAGTAGCATCACCACCTTCTCAACACAACTAGGCAAGAAATGCTAACCTTGCCAATGATGCTGAGTATTCTGAGTATTATTTAAAAAACTACAGAGTAACCTTGAAAGTAGTGGCTTATTAAGGCAGCCAACACACATTTAGTCCACATTTTGGGACTTTGCAGAGTATATTTTCAATGGATATTGTGTATGTTGAGTTTCAGATAACATAGAAAGAGATGCGAGGAGCAGGAGTAGGCCATTTGGCCCATTGAGCCTGCGCCACCATTCAATATGATCATTGCCAATCCTCAATCTCAATGCCATATTCCTGCTTTCTTCCCATACCCCTTGATGCCATTAAAATCTAAAAATATATCTATTTCCTTCTTGAATACAATCAGCGACTTGTCCTCCACAACCTTCAGTTGTTGAGAATTCCACAGGTTCACTATGCTTTGAATGAAGAAATATTTCCTCATCTCAGTCCTAAATAGTCAAAAGGCCTTCGAATAGGCGCGTTATCTTATGAGGAAAGGTTGGCCTGGCTAGGCTTCCATCTGCCGAAGTTTATAAGAGTAGGAAGGAACTTGATTGAAACATCTAAGATCCTGAGGGGTCTTGACAAGATGGTTGCGGAAAAGATGTTTCACGTTGCGGAAGAATCTAGAACTAGAAGTCACTGTTTAAAAATAAGGGATCGTCCATTTAAGACATAGATTTTAAAAAAAATTTAGAGTATCCAATTCTTTTTTTCCAATTAAGGGGCAATTTAACATGGCCAGTCCATCTACCCTGCACGTCTTTGGGTTATGTGGGTTAGACCTACGTAAACACGGGGAGAATGTGCAAACTCCACACGGATAGTGACCTGGAGCCAGGATTGAACCCCGGTCCTCGGAGCCGTGAGACAGCAGCGCTAACCACTGTGCCACCTTGCTGCACCATTGAAGACATCGATGAGGAGAATTGTTTTCTCTTAGATGGTCGTGAGTTTCTGGAACTCCCTTCCTCAAATGGAGGTGGATTCCGAGTCTTTGAATATTTGAATATTATATTGAGCTGATAGATTCTTGATTTACAAGGGGGTGAAAGGTTATCAGGGCTAGGCAGGAACATGAGGTTGTAGTTACAATCAAATCAACCATGATCTTATTGAATGGCGGAGCAGGCTGGAGGGGTTGAGTGGCTCTCAGTTCATATGCTCGTCTAAGGTGCTGCGCAAGAAACCAATTGATAAAAGTAAAGCATGGTATTCAGTGGAATGGGCAACACGGATTGAAAGTTGATTGAAGGATAGATGCAAAGATTAGTGCTTTAGTTAAGAACAGAAATTAGAAGCACCGGCACTCTATAATATTGGACCACAGCAAGGAACGTTGGGACATAGGAACCAGCCATTCAAAATCTTGATCTCATTCAATTAGATCACGTAGATATGTAACTCAACTCTGCGCCCTTATCCCCTAATGCTATTCCCGAGCCAAACTCTGAGTTTTGAAGTTGTCAATTGACCCGGAGTCTCGGAAACTTTTTGGGGGGAGGGAGATCCAGATTTCCGTAACCGTTTATTTGACGTGCTTCCTGAAATTGCCCTTTTCTAGCTCTAATGCTAGGCATAAGCTGCCTTGTCTGGACTCCCCGACTTAAGAAAACATGTTTCTCTCAATCTAACCTATTCAATCCTTTAGCAGTAATGATATCAGTTTTCAAAATGACGAAGGTATCTAATAAGGCACATTATTTTAAAAAAAATTTAATTTCAGTTGATTTTTTTTCATATAAATTTCAAGATCACCACTAGGGGATTAAAGGTCTGGAGGGTATATTTTATGCGGAAGGTTGCTGTTTTCACAAGAATGTCTGACCGGAACAGTGGCTGAAAAAGGACCATAATTGTTTTTTTAAAGGGATAAATATTTGGAAAAAGAAAATATTAACAAGGATATGGGAAAAAAGCTGGAGAATGCAATCAAGTGGACAGGTCTTTCAGATGTCATTCCAAGGGCATGAACCAATTAAGCTCTTCCTGTGCTTGAAACAAAAAGTGCTGGAAAAATGCAGCAGGTCAGAATGGTTTGCTTTTATTAACCTCTTCCTTTGCTGCAATGTTCTGATATTCCATAATTACAGGGTGATGTCAATGGGATTTTACTCTTCATCAGTTAAAGACCTCAAATCATGGGATCAGACAGCACGGAGAGAAGCCATTCAACCCTTCCATCCTGTACTTGCCCATCAAAAAGATCTTTAAGAATCAATTTGTTCCATTTCCCCAGCTCCTCCCCCTCGTAACGCTGCATATCTTTTGCTTTCTCAAGTATATGCCCAATTCTTTTTTGGAAGTTATGCCGTCACCCTTTCGGGCTTCAAATTCCAGGTCAGGACAACGCCCAGTTAAAATAGAAACCTCCTCATCTCCTCAACCTGGCTCTTTGGACAAAGCACTCACCCGCCTGCCAGTGCGCACAGTTCCTTCCTGTCTGCTCTTAATCAGATAGAAATTACCTCTATTCCCAGCAACAAAGGTCACTCACTGGAACGGCGTGAAATTCTGCGGCTAAATTTGTCTTCTTGGCTCGTGTTCATTATGTATTTAAGAGCGGCCATCAGGGAAGAATGGACAACATCAGCACTGACCTATGTGTTAAGCGGCCTCACCCTGTGATCCAAAGGCTCTAAACGTTGCACATCCCTCATTGAGGGGCTGAGCTATTTACAGCTGACTGACCCAGTCTCAGAAGCATCCCTGACAACAGGGAATCCAGAGATGAGTTAGCTCCACAGTCCAGCACTCAATCGGCGCAGCCCTTATAATCCACCTTGGAAAGTTGTCAGCATTAGCCGATATAGGACATTGTCTCATTGACTCAATTTCTGAGCATGGGGCCAGAACAGAGCAGAGAAACCCATGCCATACAGAAGGAGCATGCCCTTATGCACGTTCTCTAAACGGTGAGAAAATTCATAAAGCCAAAGTACAAAGGGACCTGGGAGTGCTAGTCGAGGATTCCCTAAAGGTAAACATGCAGGTTGAATCTGTGATTAAGAAAGCGAATGCAATGTTGTCATTTATCTCAAGAGGGTTGGAATATAAAAGCAGCGATGTGCTACTGAGCCTTTATAAGGCTCTGGTTAGGCCCCATTTGGAGTACTGTGTCCAGTTTTGGGCCCCACATCTCAGGAAGGACATACTGGCACTGGAGCGTGTCCAGCGGAGGTTCACACGGATGATCCCTGGAATGGCGGGTCTAACATATGATGAACGGCTGAGGATCCTGGGATTGTATTCTTTGGAGTTTAGAAGGTTAAGGGGAGATCTAATAGAAACTTACAAGATAATACATGGCTTAGAAAGGGTGGACGCAAAGAAACTGTTTCCGTTAGGCGAGGAGACGAGGACCCGTGGGCACAGCCTTAGAATTAGAGGGGGTAAATTCAGAACAGAAATGCAGAGACATTTCTTCAGCCACAGAGTGGTGGGCCTGTGGAATTCATTGCCGCGGAGTGCAGTGGAGGCCGGGACGCTAAATGGCTTCAAGGCAGAGATAGATAAATTCTTGATGTCGCGAGGAATTAAGGGCTACGGGGAGAATGCTGGTAGGTGGAGTTGAAATGCCCATCAGCCATGATTGAATGGCGGAGTGGACTCGATGGGCCGAATGGCCTTACCTCCACTCCTATGTCTTATGGTCTTATGGTCTTATGGTCTTATATAGGGCCTTGCATGATCTGAGCATGTCTCAAAGGCAGTTTGCAGCCAATTAAGCACTTTTGAAGTGTGTAGTCACTGTTGCGTGGTAGCCAATATGCACATAGCAAGGCCCAACAAACAGTAATGTGATAATGAGGAATACATTGAGGAACTGAGGAGTAAATATTGCCCAGGATACATGGGAGCACTGACATTGAACGCCATTTTATTGGATCATGGACTTCCACCTCAATACCATTTAACCAGCTTTGATCCATAATATCTCTCGCTATCCTTTATCCAAGTAAAATATATCGATTTGAGATTGGGAATGTTTAATGCCGCACAGCATTTACTGCTTTGTAGCAGCAATTTTTGGATGGCACTATCATTTGTGCAATAAACAAGCTCTTATCATTTCCCTCTGGTATAGCCTCACTCGAATTTCAAAATGACATTCCTTCAATTTTGATTTCCCCCCCACAAGAGGAGATGGTTTCTCCGTGTTTACCCAATTGAGACCTTTTTAACCTTTTAAACACCCTGACCAGAATGCCTTCGACATTCAATCTCGCATACTTAGGAGAATACTAGCCTTGCCTTTGCAGTTTGGCCTCATTATTTATTTATTTTTAAAAAAAATTTAGAGTACCCAATTATTTTTTTCCAATTAAGGGGCAACTTAGCATGGCCAATCCACCTATCCTGCACATCTTTGGGATGTGGGGGTGAAACCCACGCAGACACGGGGAGAATGTGCAAACTCCACACGGACAGTGACCCAGAGCCGGGATAGAACCCGGGTCCTCAGCGCCGTGAGGCAGCAATGCTAACCACTGTGCCACCGTGCTGCCCTTGGCCTCATTATTTAACCCAGTAGCTCCTGGTGGATCAGTGCTGCATCCACAGCACAATCACCTCTGAGGTGTTATGCCCAGAACTAATTGAAGGCGAAACCTGATTCGCAGACCACAGCCAAGTTTACACCTTGCAAATCCTCACCCCTTCCCAACAACAACACCCCTCCCTCCAACCAACCCCCTATAACCGCCCACTTCCTTCATCCAAAGAGGAGCAAGTTTTTTTCATTCATTCATGCGGGTATCGCTGGTTGGGCCAGCATTTCTTGTCGATCTGCGGTAACATGTGGGCCAGGCCAGACAAGGTAAGGATGACAGGTTTCCTTCCCCAAAGGACATTAGTGAACCCGATGCGTTTTTACCACAATCGTTTTATGGTCATCCTTGACTTTTAATTCCAGGTTTTTATTGAATTCAAATTTCACCATCTGCCGTGGTGGGATTCGTACTCAAGTATCACCCTGGGTCTCTGGATTACTAGTCCAATGACTATACCACTGTGCCATCGCCTCACCGAGTGCTTGGATTCTCCGATTGCCGACGCCAAAAATGTGATCGGCCGGAGAGTCCATTTTTACGGCGGAATCAGAACTCGAGGGGTATGCCGCACACGGACTGGCAGGCCTCAGGACGGCCGGGGGGAGGGGGGGGGGCGGGAGGGGAGGGGGCGTGGGTACAGTTTTTGGCACACTGGGTCCGCACCCGGCCGGCGCCATGTTGTACGGCATGACCGCTGCAGGTCGCTGCCGTGCGCATGGGTGGCCATGGACCCCGCCATTCTGCGTCAGTTTAGGCAGGTAAAGCCTTCACATGACGCGGCTGCTAACCCCCCCCCCCCCCACACACACTGGGTGGAGAACCGGTGCAGGGGGCTCCGCCGACATTTTGGTCGTAAGACCAGACGGATCCTGCAAACGTAGCCGCAGAATCGGAGAATCCAGCCCAATGTCTCTGGACTGAAGCTACTGCTTCAGGCTCCGCCGACATTTTGGTCGTAAGACCAGACGGATCCTGCAGACATAGCCGCAGAATCGGAGAATCCAGCCCAATGTCTCTGGACTGAAGCTAATGCTTCAGGCTCATGGATTCAAATCCGACCATGGTAGCTGGTGGACTTTAAATTCAATTACTGAATAAAGGAAATCTGGAGTTGAAAAGCCGGCCTCAGTAACGGTGGCTATCAGCGATTGTCGTTAAAAAAACCATCTGATTCGCTAGTGAGGATACCTGGTCGGACCCACGGTGCATACCGAACTTCTCTTTGAACTGCCCTCTGAAACGGTCCAGCAAACCACTCAGTATGAGGGCAATTAGGGACAGCTACAAAAACTGGCCTGGCAGCGATGCCCACATCCTGTGAAATAGTAAAAGTAATCGGAAGGACCAGATCAAATAAATACATGAAAACTTTGCTGCAGTGAATTCTTTATAAATATGAGAAAAGCTCCACAGGTTTGAAAAGTGCCTTTCAGGGGTCAGGGGGTTAATTAAAGATTATTTGTTTAAAAAAAAGGAT
Organism: Scyliorhinus canicula; assembly: GCF_902713615.1. NCBI lineage: Eukaryota > Metazoa > Chordata > Chondrichthyes > Carcharhiniformes > Scyliorhinidae > Scyliorhinus > Scyliorhinus canicula. Next base: position 18,971,055 of record NC_052148.1, on the reverse strand, counting down.
GTATTACGATGCTAAAGGGAAAATATAAATGCGAGGAGCTGCTGCTGTGTTTAACAGTAGAATCTCTAAGAGCAAGGAAATTCTAAATGTGCCCGATAATAACTGAGTGTTGTTCAGTGCGTCCCGGTATGTGGCGGCAGGGTGGGGGAAGGGTGGCGGCAGGGTGGTTGAGGGGTGGTGACATGGCGGGGGAAGGGTGGCGACATGGTGGGGGAGGGGGTAGCGACTGTGGTTTGAGAAGTGGCCAGACTCCTCTCAATGGAACACTATTGCAGGCTGAGCGCGCGCCTACATGACAGGCTGCACGGCTGAGGCCTGCACAGAATGACCTCATTCTCCTCACTGCTCTCCTTAGTGTCCTACATAAATTGGATTATACAGCCAGAGAAAGAGAGGAAAAAAACCTTCTTAACCATTTCAGCACCACAGTGATGGGTGTACACTGGGGCAAGAAAGACAGACAGAAAGAAAGAAAGAAAGAGAGAAAGAAAGAAAAAAGAAAGAGAGGGGAAAGAAAGAAGGAAGAAAGGAAGAAAGAAAGAAGGAAGAAAGGAAGAAAGAAAGAAAGGAGCGAGAGAGAGGAAAGAAGGATTAATTTATTTTAGAATGTCTCAAAGTGCTTTACAGCCAATTAAATAGGTGTACTCACTGCTCTAACCTAAGAAGCAATTTCCACACACAGTAATGAGATCAGTTTTGGTAGAGGAATAAATATTGGCCCGAGCACCAGCAAAAGATTCCCCCTTCTTCATACACATCATGAGCTCCATGAGATAGCCCAGGAAGACGTGCGCAAGGAGGTCCAAAGATGAGTGGAGCTGATGTCTTACCAGTAGAGGAGTGAGGTAGTGATACAGATCTTGCTTCCATTACGTGCTCTCAGCTGTAGTTGTATGTATGAACTTGTCAAGTCAGATACAAATCTCTCAACTTCTCCATTAGCTCTTGGTCGATGGGATGTGACCTTGCGATGAATTTAACCCAGTTAGTTTGCAAATTCACTGAACTCATCGCTCCCCCTCGCCCCATTTAAGTCCCTCATTACATTTTACAAAGTGAGCTACATACAAATGCAACTCACAAGCCAAAGAGACATAAGGGAAAAGAGTTCATCACAGAGTCAGTCTGCCCGTGGCCTTTGCGTCCTCACGATCCTCCTTAGTCCCCCAGGTGGCTCGCTCCGCTCTGGAAGTGCCCCCCTCCGAAGCGCCGCCGGCACTAATCGGACCCATCTGTTCTGGAATGGGGGTTTCCATCCTTTGGCTCCTCACGTGGTCAAAGTGCTTCCGCACAGTCCTGCCATTGACATTTACGACATGCGATATGGGTCCAAATTGGTACACGATTCGACAGGCTAACCAGAGTGGGTCGGAGGCGAAATTTCAAACTCAAACCAGGTCACCCACCTGAAATGATCTGTCACCCTTTTGTGAAGTATGTTGATTTTTCTGAGGCCTGACGTGCCTCCACCCTTCCCACCAAATTTGGAAATATCAAGTCCCAACGGGCTCTGAGGCGATGGCCCATAAGCAATTCAGCCGACGTGATCCCCGTGGTGGATAGGGGGGGGCTGTTGCAGGACAATAAGAGGTTGGCCAGCTAATAGTGCCAGTCTGTTCACTGCCTCGTAGCATTTTACAAGTGTAAAGCACTTTTCAGCAACCCCTTGGGGGCAGAGTGATGAGGGGCCAGCCTGTCAAGCCCAATTCAGTTTGTCTGAATGAAGTGTTGGAAGCACCGTCAGTAAAAGAGGTGCCATTATAGGATACAATCGATTCTGGGAGGCCGTGTATGGTGAATATCCGGCATAGGACATCCAAAGTAGCCGCCAAAGTCGTAACTCCCATCTCTTGTATAGATATCCTTTTGGAATGAGTGTTTCCCAGGACTAGGAACATCTGCCCAAGAAAGGGCCTGATGTGCACTCTGGTCCATGGGCAATTCAGCCACTCCCAGGGGTGGAGATTGCCGAAGGAGGTAAAGATTGCTGAGTCTTACAGAGGATGCATTGCCGTTCTCCTTCCTCAATAGCCACCAGATATCGCCGCGGGCCAGCATCCTCATTTTTGTTCGGCCCTGATGGGCGCTGTGTAATTGTTGTAAGAGGGGTTCCCTCAATGCGAGTGGAATCAGGACTCGAGTGCCCCAAAATATTATTCCATCCTCGCAGGTGAGTTCGTCCCTATGGGTTAAATAAGGCCTCAACTGTTCAGACTTCTCATGGTGCAACCGGTTTGTATTATCCATTTCACCTTGGGAAATATCAAGTCTTGTTGGGTCCAGTTTCATATGTGTCCGAATGACACCAACAAGGTGTCCACGAAGTTGTGTGCCAAGATGATTTCTTGGGGCAATGGCGATGGTGCCAAGTTCTTAGAGAAGGCATCTACATTGAAGATTTGGGTGACAGGCCTGTGTTGGAAGGTATAGTTGTCAGCTGCTGGCAGCAAGGCCTACTGCTCCACCCAGGCAGAGGCAATTGGGGTATTGGCGTGTCCTCTCTCAAAAGACGCAATAGTGGCTAATGGTCAGTTATTATTCCGAATTGTCGTCCGTAAATGTATTGGCGTAACTTTTTAACACCATAGATGACAGCTAGTCCCTTCTTTTCAATTTGGCACAATTTTGCTGTGCTTCTGAGAGAGTTCTTGACGTAAAAGCAATTGGCCATTCTGATCTATCCTCCATCTTATGGGATAGAACTGCCCCATCCCGCACGGCGATGTTTCACATGTGAGAACTATTGACTTCCTCGGGTCAAAATGAACAAAAAGGTTCGAAGTTTGCAGAGCTTGTTTTACCGAGCAGAAAGCGTTTTTTTCTGATAGATAAAAGGTAAGGGACATTGGACCACTAGAAAATGAGGTTGGGGAAGTAGTAATAGAAAACAAAAAAATGGAAGAGGAACTGAATCTATCTTCATGATGGAGACACCATTGGGATACCAGAACTCCAAGAGAGTCAGGAGGCAGAGGTGAGTGAAGTGGCCATCACTAAGGAGAAGGTTCTGGGGAAACTGAAACATCTGAAGCTGGATAAATCATCCGGACCAGATGGACTACACCCCAGGGTTCTGAAAGAGATATCTGAGGAGATTGTGGTGATCTTTCAGAAATCACTGGAGGTAGGGAGGATTGGAAAATGGTGAATGTAACACTCCTGTTTAAGAAGAGAGGGAGGCAGAAGACAGTAAATTATAGCCTGATTTCGGTTGTTGGTAAGATTTTAGAGTCTATTATTAAGGATGAGATTGGGGAATACATGGTAAAATAGGATTGAGTCAGCACAGATTCATCAAGGGGAGGTCATGTCTGAAAAATATGTTAGAATTCTTTGAGTAGGTAACAAGGAAGTTAGACAAAGGAGAACCAGTGGATGTGATCTATTTAGATTTCCAGAAGACCTTTGACAAGGCGCCGTACAGAAGGCTGCTAAATAAAATGAGGGCCCATGGTGTTAGGGGCAAGGTTAGCCTGATTGGAATGGATTGAGTATTGGCTGACTGGGAGAAGGCAGAAAGTGGTGATAAATACATTAATGATCTGGAAGAAGGAACTGAGGTCATTGTTGCTAAGTTTGTAGATAATACAAAGATCTGTAGAGTGACAGGTTGTATTGAGGAAGCAGGGAGGCTGCAGAAGGACCTGGACAGGCTAGGAGAGTGGGCAAAGAAGTTGCAGACGGAATACAATGTGCAGAAGTGTGAGGTTATGCACTTTGGATGGAAGAATAGAGGCACAGACTATTTTCTAAATAGGAAAAGGCTTTGGAAATCAGAAGCACAAAGGGACTTATGAGTCCTAGTTCAGGATTCTCTTAAGGTTAACATGCAGGTTCAGTCAGCATAGGAAGGCAAATGCAATGTTAGCATTCATGTCAAGAGGGCTAGAATACAAGAGCAGGGATGTACTGTTGAGACTGTGTAAGGCTCTGGTCAGATTCCACTTGAAGTTTTGTGGGCAGTTTTGGGCCCCGTATCTAAGGAAAGATGTGCTGGAGAGGGTCCAGATGAGGTTCACAAGAATGATCCCCGGAATTATGGACTTGCCATATGAGGAGCGGTTGAGGACTTTGGGTCTGTACTCATTGGAGTTGAGGAGGATGAGGAGGGATCTTATTGAAACTTACAAGATACTGAAAGGTCTAGATAGAGTGAATGTGGAGAGAATGTTTCTTGTAGGAAAAACTAGAACCCGAGTGAACAGCCTCACACTGAAGGAACGATCCTTTGAAACAGAGATAATGAGGAATTCCTTCAGCCAGAGGTTGGTGAATCTGTGGAACTCTGATGCAGAAAGCTGTGGTGGCCAAATCACTGAGTGTCTTTAAAACAGAAATAGATAGGTTCTTGATTAATAAGGGGATCAGGGGTTATGGTGTTATGGGAGAGGTGTTTTCAGAACCCCAAAATGTATCATGGAGTTCAACCAACCCCCAGTTTAATGGATTGTCGCTTTTGAAGCACACGGCTTGTTCCCCAGGTGTAGTATTACAATTATGGACGCGTGGTTTTTAAAACAAAACAATGTTTATTCCATGAACTCAAATTAACCTTTTAAATAAACATTGGATCTCTTAACACCCCTTACTTCCAAGATAACCCCGAAAATAATACAACACTACCGAATCCTGCAAACTGTTCCTTTACACATCCAAAAGACTTAACAAACCTTCAAAAACAGACATGAGGTTACATTCAATATATTTATAGTCTTTGGATTTGCAGACATCAACAGACCAGCTCGGTGTTTCTTCCTGCAGCTCTCAGCAAAACACACAGACACTCCCAGCTGCTCTCTCAAACTGAAACTAAAACTCCCAAAAAGCAGAAGTGAGCTCAGCTCCGCCCCCTGTGACATCACTTCAGTAATATGATCAGCCTCATTTCTTAAAGGTACATTTCTTAAACATCCAATTCTTAAAGGCACTCTCACATGACAATGGGGAGAAGGCAGGAGAATGGGGATGAGAAATAAATCAGCCATGATTGAATGGTTGAATGGCAGAGCAGACTCGCTGGTCCGAGTGGCTTATTTCTTCTCCTGCAATAATAATAATCTTTATTATTGTCACAAGTAGGCTACATTCACACTGCAATAGCACAGTGGTTAGCACTGTTGCTTCACAGCGCCAGGGACCCAGATTCGATTCCCAGCTTGGGTCACTGTCTGTGCGGAGTCTGCACAGTCTCCCCGTATCTGCTTGGGTTTCCTCCGGGTGCTCCGGTTTCTTCCCATAAGTCCTGAAAGACGTACTTGTTAGGTGTATTGAACATTCTTAATTCTTCCTCTCTGTATGTCTCATGGTCTTATTAATACAACAAGAATTGGTGGATTCAGTTTTAGGAATGGACCATCGATATTCCACTGCCCTCACTCCTTGAGTTCTCTGCAGACAGGCTAAAGCAATTGACTCCTTTCCACAAATAAAGCTGAGCATATCTGACAACGGTCAAAGGGGACTTTTTATGAACGCGGGGACATAGCGGGCAGCCTTCTGCCCCACAAGCTCTGGCCTCAGTCTGCCTCTCGGTTTATCTCCCACATCTATATCTCCTCCCATAATCCTACGACTGACCCCCTCGGATTTTTATTTGACCTTTGCTTCCTTTTACTGTGACCTTTGTAGCTCGGAACGCCAGTCGGATATCATTGACGTACATAGTGACTTGTCCCAACACTGACATTTGCGGAACACCACTAGTCACCAGCTGCCATCCTGTAATCCGAGGGGTCAGTCGGATAGCATGGCAATGGCTGACTTTCTAAACAATTTGGACATTCTATCTATGGAAGCGAACATGAGCAGAGACTTGAACGATCCTTTGCGTCCAGATGAGATAACAAACTGTATTAAGTTAACGTAAAGTGGCAAGGCCCCAGGCGCTGATGGTTTCCCTATTGACTTTAATTAAAGGTTCTCTACTCAACGTGTTCCCTTATGTTTAATGACGCATTGAGTGCGATTTATCCACCACTTTGTGCCCGGCAGGGATTGGGGTGCGCCAGGTGAATAGCGGGAAAGGCCAAAATCAAGATTTGCGCCGGGCGTGAACCAGTTCGACATTCAATCACCCCATCTGTTTCCGATAGCGAGTTCCAGATCTCACCCCAAGGTGGAGAGAATATCATTAACCCTCATTTGCATTCAATTCAATCAAGGTGGGTGGTGGGAACCCATCAGTGGGGGTTTGGCTTGGTCAGGGGTCTGAAGCATTCTAGGCCGGGGGTCGCCACTGGGCCGAGAGGGTTAGGAGCTTTGCGTCTGTGAGGCCTTCAAGTCTATCTTTTAGTATTGTGGAGACAGAGACAACCACAGCTTCAGCCTGCCTGTCCTACCAAACTCTTCCAGGAGAGAGCCCTGCTGTGGCTTCCATCCTGAAGTCAATTTGAAAATGAAATGAAAATCGTTTATTGTCACGAGTAGGCTTCAATGAAGTTACTGTGAAAAGCCCCTAGTCGCCACATTCTGGCGCCTGTCCGGGGAGGCTGGTACGGGAATCGAACCGTGCTGCTGGCCTGCTTGGTTTGCTTTAAAAGCCAGCAATTTAGCCCAGTGAGTGAGCTAAACCACCCCCTTTGACTATGAGCAGCCCCCAGCTTCGCAGCAAAAGGATATTTCAAATGAGGAATCAGCCTTATTAGTTGTGACAGCACTTCACACCCCTCAACTCTCAAGTGCCTCCTCGAGGGCACACAGGCCATGTCTCGGAAGATGATTAGTGCGTAACATGTCAGAAAACCTTGATGCCTGAACAGTGTGCCAGACTTCTAGGAGCATAGAGGCAGCTGCCGACAATTAAATATTAAAGAGCAGGGCTTCAGCATTTGGTCTTCTTGTAGCCAGAGGGGGAGTGTGTGGATCAGGGGCGGGCACCTGAGCAAGACCTCCCTAATGTTCCCGGCAGAGGTCTGAGGTCTAAAGGCCCCTGATGTGGTCGGGGGTGAGTGTGCACAGCAAGGTTTTCCACCACAACTGGCTCGCTGGGTGGCACACTGAGAGAAGGTAGGACACGCAAGAGTGAGGGAATCCCGGGATGGAAACAATAACTGAATATCGGTCACTCCTCCAATTCCTTCCAGATCTATTATTATGCCTGCGCCGATCCTGCCTTGGCTGCCCTCCCGTTGCTGGTGGCAGTGGTGGGCAGACACCGGGGAAGGCAGCAGCGATGACACAGGCTGGAGGCGACACGTCATGTGCAAGGGATTGCCGCCCACCCTGAAGACCCGGTCGCCCATCAGCTCAGGAGGGAGACAGAAGGGCAGGCCAGAGATGGCGCAAGTTGTACAGGCCTGGTTGGTCATTCAGTGCGCTCACAGACACCGTGTGCCGCAGAAGAACTCTTCTCATGGACTTGCCGCCCTGTGGAGGAGGAGTACACCCACTCCCGGTGGCTGTGGTGGTCACAGCAGGCCTCAACCTTCATACCAGGGGGGTCATTCCAGGGCACGGGCGGGAACCTATGCGGCATTTCACAACCTACAACTACGTGTATCGGGGAGGTGACAGATGCTCTGAATGCCCGGTCATCAGAATATATCAACTTCAAACTGGCCCAGGCCCACCAAGATGTGGGGGCTGCAGGATTTGCTGGCATCCCTGGGAAGCCCCAGGTCCAAAGGGTGATCGATCGATAGCATGCATGTCATTCTGTGTGCACTGATGACAACATGATAGCACAGTTGTTAGCACAATTGATTCACAGCTTCAGGGTCCCAAGTTCGATTCCCGGCTTGGGTCACTGTTTCTGCGGAGTCTGCATGTTTTCCCGGTGTCTGCGTGGGTTTCCTCCGGGTACTCCGGTTTCCTCCCACAGTCCAAAGATATGCAGGATTAGGTGGATTGGCTATGCTAAATTGCCCTTCGTGTCCAAAATGATTTGGTGGGGTTACGGGGATAGGGTGGAGGTGAGGGCTGAGGTAGGGCTCTTTCCAAAGGCCGGTGCAGACTTGATGGGCTGAATGGCGTCCTTCTGCACTGTAAATTTAATGTAAATCAGGGAAAGCCCCATACGAATAGGAAGGGGTTCCACTCACTAAATGTTCCACTACTTCTATATCATGCACTTGTGTGCCTGCTACCCAGGAAGCGTGCATGACAGCTACATCCTGGGTGGTCGGACATCCCGGTGTCTTTGTGGAGCATCCTAGGAGATGGGTTGTCTCGTGGGGAACAGTGGATACCCGCTGTTGTCATGGCTGATGATGCCAATGCGGAGGCCTGAGACCAAGGCGGATGCCTGATATAATGAGGCCCATGTGGCCACCCATGCTGTCGTCGAGCGTGCATCGGACAGGTGGAGCTGTGGATCCGACGCCTGATCCGCTGTGGTGGTGCCTTGGAGTACACCCCCAGAGGGTCTCCTGCTTTGTGATGGTCTGCTGTGCCCTCCACAACCTGGCACAGCAGGAGACGACATGTTGGAGGAGGCGAGGAAGGACATGAGGCCTTGTCTGAGGAGGAGGAGGCGGGCCAGGAAGGGCTGAAAGACAAGCTTGAGGAGGAGCCGGAGTGCGGAGCGCAGGTGGTGGCAAAGGTCCGACATGCTAGAAGGACTAGGGTGGCCTTCATCGCCTCCAGAGTCTCATAGGACGAGGCTGCGTCTGTCTGCCAACCACTCCCCCAATTCCCCCTCCCCCATTTTTCTCACCCCAATCCCCCATTCCCTGCTCCCCCCCACCCATCACAATGCCCCCTTCCCAATCATTCTGTTCCACCCTTCAGAGGTCTGTGTTGCATTACTCCAGGATGATGGGCCTGTGTTGGTACTGTCAGCTGGTCACTATATCAGGCAGGAGAGCGATGATCACTCGCTGTGAGGTTAGCTCTGGTGCTCCTTGGTTTCTGCGAAAGTCTGACTCCTGTCTTTCTGCTGACAGCACGCTCACACCCATCCTCTGAATGGGGTCTGCATCAGGGGCTTTTGTTCTGAGGCCACTGTGACCCGGGCGCTGGGGTTGGGAGGAGAGGAGGGCAACAGGGGGCGGGGGTGTGGGCCGGACCGCTGTGAAGATTAATGTGACAGAGGCTTCACATGCATCAGATGAACATTTCACTGTGACAGATTTCCATCGTCCTGGCGTGTCCCCAGGATGCACATCAGAAGTGGAGGCAGCCTGCTGCTTTCCACATCTTACAGCCTTTGATTCCCTTGGCTGACGTTCTCTGGAGGCAGAGTTGCAAAGGGGGCATGGTTGCTGTGGTGAATGTACACCACCCCCGCCGGACTTGATTTTTTTGTAGGGGGTGAATGTAACTCCGTAATTCACACTGTATTGTATATACATGAGACCATGCATTTGTAAGCGCAGTTGCGTTGCCCGACCACTAGGGGGAGTAGCGCTGGGCTCCACCCTTGGCTCCGCCCACGACTCCCCCCCCTGGACTGCTGTATAAATACCAATGCTCAGAGCCAGTCGTTCAGTTCATCGAGAGTTCAACGTGGAACAGGCTGGCTCTGTTGTAAGTAGATTAAAACCACTGTTCATATCTTATGTCTAGTGAATTGATGATTCCATCAGTTGCATTGTTAGTGAGGAATGAAGTTAAATCGATAGCAAGGAGTGATGTAGGATCAGAAGGCGCAGAATCTCTGTGGAGAGGAATCGCAAAAGTAAAAAGACCCTGTTGGGAGTTATGTACAGGCCCCCTAGCAGTAGTCAGGATGTGGAGCAGAAAATAAATCAGGAGATAGAAAAGGAATGTAAAAAAGGCAATAGCACAATAGTCATGGGGGACTTCAATATGCAGGTGGGCTGGGAAAATCAGGTTGGTGGTGGATCCCAAGAAAAGGAATTTGTGGAATGTCTAAGAGATGTTTTTTTTGAAGCAGCTTTTGACGGAGCCGACTAGAGGACACGGAATTCTGGATTTGGTGATGTGTAATGAGGCAGACTTGATGAGGGAACTTAAGGTGAAGGATCCCTTAGGGAGCAGCGATAGAATTGAGAGACTTTATCCTGCAGTTTGAGAGGGAGAAGCTGGAATCAGATGTAACGGTATTATAATTAAATAAGGGTAACTAGAAAGAGATGAGGTTGGAGCTGGCCAGAGTTGATTGGAAAAGGAGCCGAGCAGGGAAGACAGTGGAACAGCAATGGCAGTTTTAGGGGGTTATTCGGGAGACACAACAGCAATTCATCCCAAGTAGGAGGAAACATGCTAAGGGCAGGACAAGGCATCCAGAAGGCCTTTGGCAAGGTGCTGTATAGGAGACTGTTAAATAAGTTAAGATTGAATGGCCACCCGGCCTCATCGAGTAGATCCCTGCCAGGCGCCATTCAGTACTAGTCCCCACAAACCAGGACCAGTTGGAACGGTGCCTGGGGGTTGTAGAACATAGAACATAGAACACTACAGCGCAGTACGGGCCCTTCGGCCCTCGATGTTGCGCCGACCTGTGAAACCATCTGAAGCCTATCTGACCTACACTATTCCATTTTCATCCATATGTCTATCCAGTGACCACTTAAATGCCCTTAAAGTTGGCGAGTCTACTACTGTTGCAGGCAGGGCGTTCCACACCCCTACTACTCTCTGAGTAAAGAAACTGCCTCTGACATCTGTCCGATATCTATCACCCCTCAATTTAAAGCTATGTCCCCTCGTGTTGGTCATCACCATCCGAGGAAAAATACTCTCACTGTCCACCCTATCTAACCCTCTGACTATCTTATATGTCTCTATTAAGTCACCTCTCAGCCTTCTCCTCTCTAACGAAAACAACCTCAATTCTCTGAGCCTTTCCTCGAAAGACCTTCCCTCCATACCAGGCAACATCCTAGTAAATCTCCTCTGAACCCTTTCCAAAGCTTCCACATCCTTCCTATAATGTGGTGTCCAGAACTGCACGCAGTACTCCAGGTGCGGCCGCACCAGAGTTATGTACAGCTGCAGCATGACCTTGTGGCTCCGAAACTCAATCCCCCTGCTTATAAAGGCTAGCACACCATATGCCTTCTTAACAGCCCTATTAACCTGGGTGGCAACTTTCAGGGATTTATGTACCTGGATGCCGAGATCTCTCTGTTCATCTACACTACCAAGAATCTTGCCATTAGCCCAGTACTCTGCATTCCTGTTACTCCTTCCAAAGTGAACCACCTCACACTTTTCCGCATTAAACTCCATCTGCCACCTCTCAGCCCAGCTCTGCAGCTTATCTATGTCCCTCTGTATCCTATAACATCCTTCAGCACTATCCACAACTCCACCGACCTTCGTGTCATCTGCAAATTTACTAACCCATCCTTCTACACCCTCTTCCAGGTCATTGATAAAAATGACAAACAGCAGTGGCCCCAAAACAGATCCTTGCGGTACACCACTAGTAACTGAACTCCAGGATGAACATTTGCCATCAACCACCACCCTCTGTCTTCTTTCAGCTAGCCAATTACTGATCCAAACCGCTAAATCACCTTCAATTCCATATTTCCTTATTTTCTGCAATAGCCTACTGTGGGGAACCTTATCAAACGCCTTACTGAAATCCATATACACCACATCAACAGCTTTACCCTGATCCACCTGTTTGGTCACCTTCTCAAAAAACTCAATAAGGTTTGTGAGACATGACCTACCCTTCACAAAACCGTGTTGACTATCGCTAAGCAACTTGTTCTTTTCAAGATGATTATAAACCCTATCTCTTATAACCTTTTCCAACATTTTACCCACAACCGAAGTAAGGCTCACAGGTCTATAATTACCAGGGTTGTCTCTACTCCCCTTCTTGAACAAGGGGACAACATTTGCTATCCTCCAGTCTTCCGGCACTATTCCTGTCGACAAAGACGACATAAAGATCAAGGCCAAAGGCTCTGCAATCTCCTCCCTGGCTTCCCAGAGAATCCTAGGATAAATCCCATCTGGCCCAGGGGACTTATCTATTTTGACATTTTCTAAAATTGCTAACACCTCCTCCTTTTGAACCTCAATTCCATCTAGCCTGGTCGACTGAACCTGAGTGTTCTCCTCGACAACATTGTCTTTCTCCAGTGTAAACACTGACGAAAAATATCCATTTAATGCTTCCCCTATCTCCTCTGATTCCACACACAACTTTCCACTACTATCCTTGATTGGCCCTAATCTTACTCTAGTCATTCTTTTGTTCCTGATATACCTATAGAAAGCCTTAGGGTTTTCCTTGATCCTATCCGCCAACGACTTTTCGTGTCCTCTCCTCGCTCTTCTTAACTCTCCCTTTAGGTCCTTCCTGGCTAACTTGTAACTCTCAAGTGCCCTAACTGAGCCTTCATGTCTCATCCTAACATAAGCCTTCTTCTTCCTCTTGACAAGTGCTTCAACTTCCTTAGTAAACCACGGTTCCCTTGCTCGACAACTTCCTCCCTGCCTGACAGGTACATACTTATCAAGGACACGCAGTAGCTGTTCCTTGAAAAAGCTCCACATTTCGATTGTACCCATCCCCTGCAGTTTCCTTCCCCATCCTATACATCCTAAATCTTGCCGATTAGCATCATAATTGCCTTTCCCCCAGCTATAATTCTTGCCTTGCGGTATATACCTATCCCTGCCCATTGCTAAAGTAAACATAACCGAGTTGTGATCACTATCACCAAAGTGTTCACCTACATCTAAATCTAAAACCTGGCCGGGTTCATTACCCTGTACCAAAGTGTTTAGCTCTGCTGCCTTACGGAGCCGAGGATCTGGATTCAATTATGGCCCCGGGTCACTGTCCGTGTGGACTTTGCACATTCTCCCTGTGTCTGCGTGGGTCTCACCCCCACAACCCAAAGATGTGCAGGGTAGGTTTATTGGCCACGCTAAATTGCCCCTCAATTGTGAAACAAAAATAATTGGGTACTCTAAATTAATTTAAAAAAAGATTGCGCCCAATGTCTTTCTGGTGTTCCAGCTTTCATTTTGGTAATTCCTCCTTCTAGTCTCCCAGGTGATCGGAATCCCCTGGGTAGTCGGCCTCCGGGCAGGGTGGCACCCTGGCTCTGTTAGTGTCACTCAGGCACCTTGGCACTGCAAGCTTCGCATCTTGGCAATGCCACCTGGGAACTCTGGCAATGCCATCTGGGTGTCAGCCTGGCACTGCCAGAGTGCCCAGGTGGCACTGTCAGGGGCACTGCCAGGGTGCCAAGCTGGCAGTGCCAAGGTGCCAAGCTGACATTGTGCACATGAGGTGCCCTTCCCACATGTGTTGGGATGCGAGTGGCCCGAGGACCCCCTGACTGGGGTGTTGGGGCATTGGCAGGGTCCAGGGGTTGCATCGGGGAGTCGTGAGATTGGGGAACCATTTTAAAATGGCATCCTGATAGCGGTGTCGGTAGATATGGGGTCATTCCCAGCGCTACTAGCACCAGGAATGACTCCACTAATCCTGCCCAGGGCATCACTCTGTTTTATTTTAGTTAGATTATGCCCAATGAGAGGAGCGGCCTGTGGTTCAGTGGTTAGCTCTGCTGCCTTACGGAGCCGAGGATCTGGATTCAATTATGGCCCCGGGTCACTGTCCGTGTGGACTTTGCACATTCTCCCTGTGTCTGCGTGGGTCTCACCCCCACAACCCAAAGATGTGCAGGGTAGGTTTATTGGCCACGCTAAATTGCTCCTCAATTGTGAAACAAAAATAATTGGGTACTCTAAATTAATTTTAAAAAAGATTGCGCCCAATCCAGCTTTCATTTTGGTAATTCCTCCTTCTAGGCTTGAGATGGTTTTCTCTGACAAGGTTGTCTACTTTCTCTGTAGATTCAAGATTATTTCAAGTTTATCGTAATGATGTACCAGGCATTCACCTGTTTTAGTACACTAAAGCACTTGTTTACTTCAGCAGCAAGAGAGAGAGAGAGAGAGTTCCTTATCCTGTCAAGGTCTAATCACTTCTGCCGAGCTCTCTCAGAAGCATCACGCAGGAAGCAATCACTGGCCCTTGTCTGGCAAAACTTTGTCCCTGCCCAACCCAGAGGTTGCCAGCCAGCCAATCAAACTGACTTCTTCCAAAGCTGGTTGTTAAGATTCACTCGGTGTCGATGAGTCTGGTTTCTCCTCTCCGAAGTACCAAACCTGGGACACACTGTCCTGATTAGCAGGCTGTTCCAGCTTAAATCCTCTGCTTAAAGGCACATTCTGATTATGGGTCCACAGACCAAAAATAATAAAATTAAAGCAACGGGAGCAAAGGAAATAACAGGAAAGAATTTTACATCAGTCGGTATTTTGGTGTTACCGCTTTTACCAATGAACTATTAAACATGTACGTGGCAGACAACACAAAAATAAGTGGGACAGTAAGTTGCAATGAGGAAATAAGAACCTTACAAATGGATTTAGATAGTTGAGGAGAGTGGGCCAAATAGTGGCAGATGGAATTTAACGTGGCCAAGTGTGAGATCATGCATTTTGCTCGGCAAAATAAGAAGGCAAATTATTATCTAAATGAAGAGAGGTATCTGGGCATCCTCGTTCATGAGCCACAGGAAACGAGCATGAAGGTACGGCAAATAATAAGGAAAGCAAATGGAATGTTGACATTTATAGTATTGTTGAAACTACGAGGCATTGGTGAGACTGCACCTGGATTATTGTGCACAATTTTGGTCCGCTTATTTGAGGAAAGATGTAGTGGCATTGGAGGCAGTTCAGAGAAGGTTCATTAGATTGATTCCAGAGATGAGGAGTTTATCATATGAGAGATTGAACAGTTTAGGCCTATACTCTCTAGAGAAAACAAGGATGAGGGGAGATCAAATTGAGGTGTACAAGATGATAAAAGGTAAGGATAAAGTAGACGTGAAGCTGATGCTTCCTCTTGTGGGGCATTCTAGAACGAGTGATCATAATCTTAGAATAAGAGGTAGCAAAGTTAAAACAGATTTGAGGAGAAGCTACTTCTCCCGAAGGGTTGTGAATCTGTGAAACTCGCTACCCCAGAATGCGGTGAATGCAGGGATAGTTAGTAAATTTAAGGAGGAGTTGGACAGATTTTTAATTGTTAATGGGTTGAAGGGTTATGGAGAACAGCCAGGATGAGATCAGCCATCAGCAGAGCAGACTCGATGGACCAAATGGCCTAATTCTGCTCCGATGTCTTATGAAATTATGAATTTATAATAATGACTTGGCTATGCCGCTCCTCTATTCTTTTAAAACATTGTGATACAATCCATCTGGAGGATGGGTTTTATCCCCTTTGATTTAATTAGTTTATTTAATTTAATTGCAGTTATTGGCATCCTTCCATCTCCAAGAGAGACTGGACATGCAGGAAACAATGCATTCAGGTAGTGAGGAGGCTTTTCACATGGGGCACCATTCCATTTGGAGATTTGGGAGGCAGGTTTCGCGACACATGAAGCTGCCATGTGACAGTGTGGATTGTTGTTTGCAGTGTTGGCGCTGTTGCCAAGTACCTTAACCACTGGTCATGGTGGTGGGCTCCATTTTCTTGTCATCGGCTGCTGACTCCCAAGTGAGATACTCAATATTTCAGGCCCCCATGTTCTCAAGCATTTTGAAGCGGGGTTTTTGGGCGTCCCATAGGACGTCCGGCTACCTGCCCCGCCCCCCTCTCCCAGATGGAATGTCCTTGGGTATGTGGCCCTCCTTCATCCTGGGGAACTATCTGATTCACTGAAACCGGTTTCTGTTTAATTAATTCCAACAAGTTTAAGAGCTCTGCCTTCGAGTACTGCACAGTGGGAACTTTGTCCAGTCAATGCCAATGCACAGTCGTTCTGACCTCATTTTCTAATGTCATGCCCACCTTATCTGCCTTCCTGGTAAATGCTGAAGCAATTATATAAATGAAATGAAAATCACTTATTGTCACAAGTAGGTTTCAAATGAAGTTACTGTGAAAAGCCCCTAGTTGCCACATTCCGGCACCTGTTCAGGGAGGCTGGTATGGGAATTGAACCGTGTTGCTGGCCTGCCTTGGTCTGCTTTAAAAGCCAGCTCTTTAGCCCTGTGCTAAACCAGCCCCTTAATTATATAAATTAATTCTTAAATATTTCTGTAATTTCTCTATCGCCAACTGAGGTTTCATCCCGTCCAATCCTCAATGATCCCTTTCCCATTTGGCAAGTGGGTCTAGCTTAGTGATAGAAACTGGGCGTCATGGACTAGCTGGGCCGAAGGGCCTGTTTCCATGCTGTAAACATCTATGACCCTATGACTCTATGATCCTGATTTTCCTTTTCTTATTTTTCACTGGAATATTTAATTGATTTGTTTTATGTTCCTTTTTATGTTCCTTGAAAATGTAATTTCATGCTCCCTCCGTGCCTTGTAAATTGTTTGTTTTTACTTTCTGTTCGAGTTCCTTCAGACCATGCTCTGTCATTATCTTCTGTTATCCATGGACTTAATGCAATTCTTTTTCCAGCCGGCCGACTTTCGCAACCCACGCCGGCCGACTTTCGTGACGCACCTTTATTGCTTGCTATTTAATGCGACAGGGGAGCCTGATTGGTTCTCACTTGTTTCGTCATTCAATGTTACATTTCTGCCGAGGACTTCAGCTGATTTATTTAGGTGTTCGATTCACCTTATGAAAAAAATCAAAAGGTTTGTCCTTGAACTCGCCATGCTTTGTATTCAAATGTCTTTGAACTTCTGAGGGTTTTGAACTTTCGTTTGCCAGTTCCCTGCATACATCACACATGGGCTTTACATCCTGATTTGCATTGGCACAATTAATAAAGCCATACCTCAAGAAATCATCTTTATTCTGCTTTGTTCCTGATTTCAGTTTCTTCTTAATGGGCTGTTCACCAGAGGCCCTGGAGCTCCAGATACAGTTCACTCCAGCACTGCTTTGTCCGGCTGTGGACTCTCCTGCGAAGCTCTCTCCAGCTGATTCAGTTGTGAGATACTGGCCAGCTTGTGTCTCCGGCCCTCTCTTCCTTTATTACAAAATGAACCATCTTCAGTTCTTCACACAGTCCTGTTGCTTGTTTAATGAATCTTTTCTCTGTGATTTCGCACCCAGAGCACATGGCGGGCAGGGTGCAGGGCGTGTGACCTGCTGTCTGCTGCAGCTTCTGGCGGGAAGACTCCATCATCTGGTCCTGGCTTAGCGCACTGACATCACGGGGTGTAGGTCCGACCTTGGGCTTTGGGCCTGTGCACTTCCAGATCCGACTACGGGGCACGCATTTGAAATGTGGGTATACGTGGAATATACAGTACAGAAGGAGGCCATTCGGCCCATCGAGTCTGCACCGACCCACTTAAACCCTCACTTCCACCCGATCCCCGTGACCCAATAACTCCGCCTCACCTTTTTGGTCACTAAGGGCAATTTAGCATGGCCAATCCACCTAACCTGCATGTCTTTGGACTGTGTGAGGAAACCGGAGCACCCGGAGAAAACCCACGCAGACACAGGGAGAAGGCGCAGACTCCGCACAGACAGTGACCCAGCGGGGAATCGAACCTGGGATCCTGCCGCTGTGAAGCCACAGAGCTATCCACTTGTGCTACCATGCTACCGTATGGCGGAGGATGTTCAGAATCAGCTGGATGGACAGAGAGACAATGAGTGGCTTAGATCAAGAGTAGAAGTTCAGGAACGGTCGCTAAGTACAGTGAGAGAGAGAAAGATGGCCAAGTCCGGACTTTGTAAATGTGACCCAACAGCTGTGTTGTGGCAACAATTGAAGGAAAAATTGAGGGTACGGAGAGTAGAGGATGAAAAGAAATCAGACGGGGTGGCTAACATTGAGATGCGGTCTGAGGGAGGTTTGAAGAAATTCGGAGAAGGAAGGAACTGTCACCATTGGCTCCACCAAGGCTGTGGTGACAACGGACAAACGGACAAACCAAATTATATAAAAGCATATTACTGCGGATGCTGGAATCTGAAACAAAAACTGAAAATACTGGACAACCTCAGCGGGTCCGACAGCATTTGTGTAGAGAGAAGGGAGCTAATGTTTTGAGTCTGGATGACTCTTTGTCAAAGCTGGAGACAGGGTCAGGTGTATACTGTTGTGGGGGGGGGGGGGGGGGGGGGGGGGGGGGGCGGGGGGAGGAGGTTGCTGGGGAGGTGGGATTGGATCGGGGGCCCAGATAGGTGGAGATTGACAAGGGTGTCGTGGACAGAAAGAGAAGAGGAATGTATATAGGACATAGGAATTAGGAGCAGAAGTGGGCAGGTCAGCCCTTAGAGCCTGCTCTGCCATTCAATCAGATCATAGCTGATCTAATCCTGGTCTCAAATCCACCTCCATACCAGTTCCCCATATCCCTTTAACCTGTTTTTTTTAATCAGAAATATATTTCTATCCCTCTTGAAACCTGAATCTTGATTCAGATTCCACTGCACTATGGGGCTGTGAGTTCCACAAATTCACCATCCTCTGTGAGAAGTGGTTCCTCCTCATCTCAGTTTTAAATCTATCGTCTCTCAACCTGTATCTGTCACCTCTTGTTCTCGATTGCCCCACAAGGAGTAATGTTTGGTACACGTTTACTTTATCAATCCCTTTTAGTATCTTATATACCTCGATCAGATCCTCTCTCATCCTTCTAAACTCCAGTGAGTATAAACCCAAACTGTTTAATCTCTCCTCATATGCCAACCCTTTCATCCCCGGGATCAATCTGGTGAACCTCCTTTGAACTGCCTCCAATGCCACCACATCCTACCTCAAATAAGGAGACCAAAACTGGACACAATACTCCAGATGTGGTCTCACCAGCACCCTATATAATTGCAACAACATTTCTCCACTTTTATACTCCAGTCCTTTTGCAACAAACACTAACCTTCCAATTGCCTTTTTAATTACATGCTGTGCCTGCATATTGACTTTCTGTGGCTCATGAGCAAAGACACCTAGATCCTTCTGCCCAGATGCATTTTTAATCTGCTTTCCATTTAAATAATAATTTGCTTGACTATTTTTCAGCCAAATTGTATAAACTCAGACTTATCTGCCTTAAACTCCATCTGCCAAATGTTGGCCCAATCTCCTGGACTATCTATACCGTTTGTAAAATCAGATTCTCTGTTGGCTGATGCCAAAATCGCGAAATGCAATTGAGTGGAAAATAGGTTCCGACGCTAAAATCGCGGCAGGCACCCATTTGACGCCAAATGGAAAATCTGCGTCACCTCGACAGCAGCCATCCGTGCATCCCGGAACGCACGTACAGTAAACACGTTTACATATCCTTAGCGGGCCTGACCCGGTATTCTCCGATTTGCCTCCTCTGATGGGCCGAGTTCCCAATGGCGCGGTTCACATGTGCTTTTAGAAATTGTGAAACCGGCGTAATGGCTGATGGGGGAGAGATAGAGGAGGTAGGACACAGAGAAGAGCAACTCTGGGCTGCCGGGCCAGACATTGGCCGGGCTGGCTGGGTTGGGGCGGGGCCCTAAAAGAGCCTGGGTGGGGTGACAGGGAATGGGCCAAGTGGCCAGGGTGACCCCCCCATGGGACCGGGCCAGTGTCTGATTCCAGACCGCATTACATACCTGCCGCACTGTGGCTGGGTGCCCTGGGTTGGCAGTAACAGTGTGTCTGGTCCATGGGTTGCAGGATTATGACAAACCGCTCTGCGATGAGCTCTGGCGCTCCGCATCATCTGACAATGTCTGACTCTTGCCCACTGTAGCACTTCCCACCATCCACCTGGGTGAGCTGGCCATTCCATCACACGGTCCCATCGAATCCCTAGGTGCAGTGGTGGGTTGGTCAGCCGGGGGGGTGGGGGGGGGGGGGGGGGGGGGAGGAGGAGGGGGGGGGGGGGAGAGCCTAAGCCACCCACAATGCCTGACCATTACACCCCCTCCGCCGTGGCCAGGCCAGACCAGACCAGCCGACCACTCACACCCATCTGTCAGAGCACCGGTACAGCTTGTAAAAGTGTGAACAGGTGTTTAATGTGAACATATATATACAGATTTGTACCCTAGTCCCAGGCTACTCCATGGGACAGGGGTGAAGGGGGGCGTCCTGAGAGGGGACCCCTTGAAACCGGATAGCTAGAATAACACTAGAATAGCTTTACAAAAGTACATTTATTGACAATTGAGACTAATCATAGAAAGTATACCCAGCAATCATTATTAACCATTAAACATGTATTTTTAGGACATAACAGTAACAAGCATTCAAACTCTTGCTAAAAGCAGTGGCCATAATGCATGATAGGATTTAAGCTAGTTAATTTGCCCATGTTTTTAAGACAAACAGGATTAGCCATAAATAGTGTGGTCAGTAATAACACAGTCAGCTCAGTAAACAGATCTCACCAGTGGCCCAAATACCCTGGGCGGGATTCTTCCGAAATCGGCGGGGCGGGCAACTCCAGCGGGACGGAGTGACATGATCTAGTCCGACGTCGGGCTGCCCCAAAGGTGCGGAATCTTCCACACCAGGGGCTAGGCCTGCCCCGGAGTGGTTTGCGCCCCGCCGGCCGGCGGGAAAGGGGCTTGGCGCCACGCCAACCGGCGGCGAAGGGCCTCTGCCAGCCGGCACGAGTGGGCACATGCGCGGGAGTGCCAGCGTGTGCTGGAGCCATCCCCGCGCATGCGCAGAGGGCTTCGTTTCCACCCGCGGATCGGTGGCCCCGGTTGCGGGCCAGGAAACCGTGGGGGCACCTCCTGGGCCAGATCCCCCCGTGCCCCCCCAAAAACCCCGGAGGCCGCCCGCGCCGCCAAGTCCCACCTGTAAGGACCTACTCCAATTTACGCCACCTGACAAAAGACGGGCGGGACTTCGGCCCATCACGAGCCGAAGGATTCGGGCAGCCCCGGGGCCCATTGAGTCATGCTGGACCCCCCCATTCTCCGAGGCGGGAGGAGCAACTCATGCTGGACCGATTTTTGGGGTCCGTAGAATTTGGAGGATGGTAGGGGTGGGGTTCACGCTGACCCCCAGCGATTCTCCCACCCGGCAGGAGTTTGGAGAATCCCGCCCCAAGTCTCAGACAATCCATGATGTAAAGAGCAACTAACTTCAACATCCTGCCCCTCGATGAACAATGAGGTGGGCAGGAACTGGCTGTGATAAGTAACATGGGAATAGCAATAAAATTAAACATAACGGATAAAGTGTCCTGGTTAACCACAGGTGGCAGGATGGGGTTAAATCATGAGCTGATCACAGTCATCATGTTGCTTAAAGTAAATGTCATTGGTCAATATAAAATTCACAGTTCCAAGGATTGGATCAAGTCAAACTGGGTTGGGTCATTGATTTTTTGAAAATTGTATTCTGGCATCTGCACCAGTGTCAAGCTGAGTGGTTTTAGCATTTATCCAAATCCGTCTCCCTCATACGTTGACCAAGCTTGGAAAAATAAAACCGTCATAACCAGAGATGATGTGTCTGCAGTCTGTGTGTTTAGCTGAGCTGTATCTAACGAGGAACCCCACGTAAAAGCTAGCTAAATACTCAGTCCTTGGAAACACTCCTACAGGGGGTGCGAGGGGAGCTATCCCCTGAGGTTCTCCCACCACCTGGCATTGCCAGTCCTGGAGGCCCGCTCTGGTCATGCCCAGGGTCAGCACGTTCGCCGCCATGGCGCACAGGGAGTGGACCATCTCCATCTGGGAATGCGCAACATCACTCATTGACTGTGCCACCACTTTCTGCATTTGTGTGTCATCAGCCAGTGACTGCGCCATCTCCCCTTGTGTCTGTGCCACCTCGGCCAGCACCTGGGCATTGCTGGCGATGTTCCCAGCCATGGCCTGCTGTGACTGGGCCACGCTCAGCATCGTCACTGCGATGTCCAGGTGGCTCTGTGAGGCGGCAACCCTATCCTGGGCCTTGGCCAGCGCCTGCACAGAATGCCCCAGGCCTTGGACATGCTGATTCATAGCCAAAACTGTCGCCCTAATTCCTCCACTGTGGACGCCACCCGTGCGATGTTGGTCTGGGTAGCACGCATTGTCGGCACCACCTCCTGCTGTTGCACATGGTTGGACTCCTCCAACTGCGCCTGCAGGTGCTGGATGCTCGCCGACAACCCCTCATGTAGTCCCTGGCTCTGTGACTGCATCACACGATTGACGGGACTGTCCGTTCCAGACACACAAAACTCATCCGGACGGCAGCTAGTCCCTGGGGTCATCCTCCTCGCCTCCACGGTTTTCAGGAGGGTCTCAAGCTTTGTGTCAGTGAAACGTGGGGCCGCGCGTTCATTTCATTCAATCTGAATTTGAATTTCTAGCTTGCTGTGATCACTCCATCCAAGAGGACCCTTAACAACAAGAGTATTTATCAACCCTTCTTCATTACTTAGTACTAAATCTAAAATAGCCTGCTCCCTGGTTGGCTCCATAACATATTGCTCCAAGAAACAATCCATCATATACTCTATGAAATCTCCCTTGAGGCTCCCTTGCTAATTTGATTAATCCAATCAATATGCATTTTAGAGTCACCCATAATCATTGTTGTGCCCTTCTCACAAACCCTGGTTATTTCTTGGTTCATACTATGTCCCATTTTGGAAGTATTGCTCGAGGGTCTGTAAATTATTCCTACCAAGAAGATTTTTCCCTTGTTTTTTATTTCCACCCAGATCGATTCAACATTTTGGCCCTTAGTGTCAACATCATTTCTTAATACAGCCTTGATATCATCTTTAACCAATAAAGCAACTCCACCTCCTGTCTATCCTTTTGGAATACTGAGTACCCTTGGACATTCATCTCCCAGTCCTGGTCCTCCATGTTTCAGTGATCCCCACCAAATCATACCCATTTGTCTTTATTTGTGCCATCAGCTCATTGACCTTATTCCGAATACTGTGTGCATTT
Organism: Scyliorhinus canicula; assembly: GCF_902713615.1. Classification (NCBI taxonomy): domain Eukaryota; kingdom Metazoa; phylum Chordata; class Chondrichthyes; order Carcharhiniformes; family Scyliorhinidae; genus Scyliorhinus; species Scyliorhinus canicula. Next base: position 18,948,290 of record NC_052148.1, on the reverse strand, counting down.
AGGTCCAAGGTTTTTAAATATGTCCGACTGATTTGCCTTTCCCTTGCAGGATTGTCTTGTGCATTACACTTTCCACACATTCTGACTTCCTTCACTAATCTCTAATAACACAGCTCATCCACAACTTTCACTCCCCACTCAACTTACATTTTAATTTTTTGAGTTTTCTTACCCCTCCGTAGTCATTACACTGGCCCTGCCTGTTCATTCTATTAACCTCTTCCTTCTCCTCAAATGCTGATCTGCTGCTCTGGTTCCCAGCAACCATTACACCCTTTGGAGTTTTGCCCTTCCTTCGTAAATGGGGGTGATTAAGGCTAAGAAGTATGCCTATGGTGGCACATAAAGAGATTAGAATGTGCGAATGGCAGAACAAAGATAAGCTGTGTGTCAAAAGGCAACTGGGACCAGGGAACAGATGGTCCAAATGGGGTGGGGGGAGGAGGGACAATGGTGAGGGAAAAACAGATCAATGCAAGAAATGAAAATAAATTGATAGAAATAAAAATAGGGTGAAGGTGGAAACTAGATTATATTATGGTCATTATTGCCTAACTGTTCCCCTCTTTTTACTTCCTGACCACTTCTGGTTCATCCACAATTACTAGATCCAGAAGCATAGTAAATCCTCCTTTGGTTTGGTTTCTTGCATAATGGGTTAGAAAGGAATCTTATACAGACTGTAGGAACACCAAACCCTTATCCCATTGACAAATCCCTCATGACAAATTAATTTTGGTGTAGCTGAAATCCCCCATGATTGTTATTCAATGTTTCTTTTTACGAACATCACTAATTTTTCTGCATATTTCTTCCTCTGCCTCCCTTCCGCCATTAGTTGGTCTATAGGCGGCCCCTCTTAGCCAGACTCAGACCAGCGCAGCTCGATATTTACTGCAGTGAACAGAATGCTCTGACTCCTCAACCCATCTTACAACATAAAGCAAAAGTACTCGCTAAAGTTGAAAGCAGCAGGAATTAGATTTACACAAGGTTCACTCTTTGTACTTGGAAAAGATTACACTGTGTTTAAATATATGCCCGCCCACTGAGAGATCACGTAACCTGTTGTCAGGGTAATGTGCCAACTATCCAATTGACATGGGGCAGGATTCTCCGACCCCCCCCCGCTGGGGATTTGGCGGGGACGGAAATCGTGCTGTGCCGGTCAGCAGCCGCGCGCAGCGCCCCACCCCCCCCCCCCCCATCCCCCGGCGATTCTCCCACCCGTGATGGGCCAAAGTCCCGCTCGTTCTATGCAGGTCCCGCCGGTGTAAATTGGACTAGGTCCTTACCGATGGGACCTGGCAGCGCGGGCGGGCTCCGGGTCCTGGGGGGGTCATGGGTGATCTGGCCCCGGGGGCTGCCCCTACTGTGGCCTGGCCCGCGATTGGGGCCCACCGAACCGTGGGCGGGCCTGTGCAGTAGGGGTACTCTATTCCTGCGCGCCGGCCATGTAAGCCTCCGCGATGGCCGGCACGAAGGTGAACACCCCCCTGCGCATGCGCGGGGATAACGTCAGCAGCCGCTGATGCTCTCGCGCATGCGTGGACACGCGCCGGCCGGCAGAGTCCCTTTGGCCCTGGCTGGCGTGGTGTCAAAGGCCTTCCACACCGGCCGGCGGGGCGCCAACCACTCCGGCGCCGGCCTAGCCCCTGAAGGTGCGGAGGATTCCGCGCCTTTGGGGCGGCCCGATGCTGGAGTGGTTCATGCCACTCCGTCCCGCCGGGACCCCCCGCCCCGTCGGGTACAGGAGAATCCTGCCCATGCTCCTGTTAAATTCTGCCTTAGACCCAGTCAGCTGGCTGCCTTTAACCAATGTTGTCTTTTAATTACCTTTGTGTAAAGTGTGTAACCACTGCCACTCAGTGGTGAATTTCCAGTTACTGCAACTCCTTCCACAGACTACAACCTAGCCCATCCATCTCACAGCCCAGGTACACACCATCCTAAAGGTCCCACCTATTCATTTCATTCCACAGCACACACACAACCTATTGTAGCACTATACAACACTTTTAATCTTCTACAAAAGAAAAACGTGCATTGATGACGTTGATGACCTCATTGATGACCTCACGGTAGCATGGTGGTTAGCATCAATGCTTCACAGCTCCAGGGTCCCAGGTTCGATTCCCGGCTGGGTCACTGTCTGTGCGGAGTCTGCACGTCCTCCCCGTGTGTGCGTGGGTTTCCTCCGGGTGCTCCGGTTTCCTCCCACAGTCCAAAGATGTGCAGGTTAGGTGGATTGGCCATGCTAAATTGCCCGTAGTGTAAGGTTAATGGGGGGATTGTTGGGTTACGGATATACGGGTTACGTGGGTTTGAGTAGGGTGATCATTGCTCGGCACAACATCGAGGGCCGAAGGGCCTGTTCTGTGCTGTACTGTTCTATGTTCTATGACCTGAGGACATTTCAGATGGTTTACAGCCAAGTAAGAAAATTTGAAGTATGATGCAGTCAATTTGTACAACGAGCTTCCAGAATAAGCAACAAGTTAATGGTCAGACAATCTGGGCGGGATTTTCAAACCCCCCGCTGGGTTGGAGAATCCCCGAGGGGAAGCGTGCATCCCGCCCTGACGCCGGCTGCCGTATTCTCCGGCCCCGTTTTTTGGGAAGGGCAGGATCGCTACCACGCCGGTCAGGGCCGGTCAGCGGCCCCTTTGGTGATTCTCTGGGCCCCGATGGGCTGAGTGACCGTCCATGTTTGGCCCAGTCCCGCCGGCGAGGGTTACGTGTGGTCCCACACGGCGGGACTAGCAGGTAAGTCGGCGGGGGCGGTCCTCGGGGCGGCGCGGGGGGGATCCGACCCCAGGGGGCCCCCACGGTGGCCTGGCTCGCGACCGGGGCCCACCGAACCGCGGACGGGCTTGTTCCGTGGGGGCACTTCTTCCTTCCACGCCGGGCCCTCTGGGGCTCTACCATATTGCCCGGGGGCCGGCGCAGACAAGAGAACCCCACGCGCATGTGCGAGAATACGCCGGCCAGTCCGTGCGCGGAATCATGCCGGCGGTTCCGTGCATGCACAAACTCGCGGCGGCCCTTCAATGTCAGCTGGAGCGGAACCAACCCCACCGCCATCCAGCTAGCCCCCTAGACTGGTGGGAATTCCTCACGTTGGGGGGCCGTTGACGCCGGAGTCGTTGGCGCCGGTTTTCCCGCCGGCGTGGGGACTGAGTCCCCGGAAAGGAGCATCCCGGCCTCTGTCTTTTATTTAATATTTATTCAATTCTTAAAGTTACAATGCCAATAAGCAGAGTGGGCAAAACCATTATTCCATCTCATTGCTTGCTCCAAACACCAATTCGAATACAAATTGAATCCGATTCACGTTCTCCACAAGAGAGACATGCGGGATCCAAGCTGAAAAGAAAAGACATTGCATCTCATCTTAGACTTGATAGGACGCTGGACCTCAGCAAATTAGCAGGTTGGTTGAGGGATAAATATTGACCAGGATATTGAGGAGAACTCGATAGGGTGGAACCCTGGATGTGTTTGCATGGGGAATTGCTACACTCCTGCCATTATATGGGATCTTTATGCTGCTGTGGCCAGAGGTGGGTTTACAGTTTGTGGGGTCCTGCGTTCACCTCCAGTTTTGGCCCTCCACACCCACCCCTCCCCTGCCACAATCTCACATCCCTCTCGCCACACCCACCCTTGTCCTACAGAACGCAAAGACAGAAGCCACAGAAATACACAAATTGATCACTGATTTTAACTTGTAAAAACACAAGGGCAGCACAATGGCGCAGCGGTTAATGCTGCTGCTTCACGGTGCCAAGGACCCAGGTTCGTTCCCGGCCCCGGGGCACGGTCTGAGTGGAGGCACCACATCGCCTGATAAAATTGAACAACAGAAATGACAACAGAACTACAAGATGTCGCTGATTATTCTGCTAAAGGGGCTGGTTTAGCTCACCAGGCTAAATCGCTGGCTTTTAAAGCAGACCAAGCAGGCCAGCAGCACGGTTCGATTCCCGTACCAGCCTCCCCGGACAGGTGCCGGAATGTGGCGACTAGGGGCTTTTCACAGTAACTTCATTGAAGCCTACTCGTGACAATAAGCGATTTTCATTTCATAAAGTGAGGAAAGAAACTACTCTGAAGACATTGCTTTATGGACAAAATCTGTTCCGCTGGGTATGATAGACTATTTCGTACTAAATAAACCAGAAAACATAGGTCACCTGGAAACTTTGAGAAAAGAGTTTGAGGATGGAGGCCGAAACGGGTTGGACGTCTTCAGTCCCATTTTTTGAGGGTGAAGAAAAATGGGGTGGCGGAAATTAGTTGATTTTTTTGGAAACCGCTGAAGCAGTCTACTGTTATGTTTGAAATTATTCCCTGATCCTCGTGATCCAGCCAGCCAAAACCACTGATACTGGATCTGGACTCATTGGACACTCCTCTCACCTGAAGTTTCGACAATAATTTCTTTGATTTTTGAGAGGAAGTAAGGAAGTTAACTTTTATTTTTGAAACGGAGTGAGACTCTGCGAAATATACTGAATGGCGGCGAATGCATCTCGTTGTTTGGATTATTTTCTCCTTGACTGGATTGGCTCATTCTGTCCTGGGCTGGCCTGTGCTGCAGAGCTACAATCGGCTGATCTTTTTCACCTCGTTGATCACCATCAAGCTCCACGTTTGTTCGCCTCAAGACACACACATCGCACTATTGACCACCTTTGCCATCATTTTGACACGAGGTTAACTAGGGTTTCAATTCAGCAATTATCCACACAGGCGTGTTTTTACAAGTATTGGGTACCCTATTAATTTTTTTTCCCGATTAATGTGCAATTTAGCGTGGCCAATTCACCTACGTTGCACATCTTTGGGTCGTGGGGGTGAGATCCACGCCAACATGTGCGCCTCAAGTTAACTGTTCATACAGTTCAGACCAATGTTGTCCCATTCTTTCAGACTCACCAGTCAGAGTCTGATTTTGCTCTGCATTGCCCGATGATAGGTTGAAAAATATAAATGAGCCTATCAACAAATGCAGAGTAATCAGGCTCTGCTTGGGTGCCAAGTACACTGGTTGGCATGGGGACCGCGTCCCACTGGTCGGGGCCCTCCCACCATGCAGGTTAGCTTCCTGAGCATCCTCCCAGGCTGCTCTCTGACCCTGTGACTACATACATCACACTGCGCACGGTGCCACTCTCCAGTCCTACATTAACTCTTGCTCTGCTGAGCACCTTTACATTATAGTGCATGCAGGCACACATCATCACATCCCCCTTTCTTTTTCAAAAACATTATTCCCTTTTAACAGAGAATAGAAGGCAATGTTTTCTTCCCATCACAATACAGCATAGTTTGTGTGTCTTGACAGTTCTTTCGTACCTCGGTCTGTCACGTGTGAAAGAATGGGCTGTGTGTTCTGCTGCTTGAGTTGTGAGATAAAGTTACTTCACTCATAACAGAATATTGCATTCTGAAGCTAGCTTTTCCTCCCTTTCTCCTCTTTCGCTCACCTTTCAAATGTTTGACTGTATCCTTCATTGCTTCACTGTGCCTCGCAAAAACTTATTTTTCCACAGTTGCTCCCTTAAGTTTGTGTTCTATAACTGAGAGCCTATCCTTGACAGACAATAGCTCCGTTTAGATATGCTGATATTTGGTTCGTTTTCTTTCCAGCATTTTAATTTCTCAGCTTTTTCATCGACCACTATATCATTTTGGTGCTTGTGCTTTTTCTGTTAGTTGTGACCATTTCAGCAGTCTTGTTTTGGCACGAAATTTCAAAGAACAAAGAACAATACAGCACAGGAACAGGCCCTTCGGCCCTCCAAGCCTGTACCGGTCATGATACCAACCAAAATAGGTCAGTTAGTTTCTCTGTCTGAATTGCTGATTCTGCTGTCAATTTCAATGTTTTTTACCATTCGAGATAATTTTTCAAGGTCCAGCTTCCCTTCTTCAACTTCTTTCCAAAATCTGAACGGTTTCCTCAGATTTCTTGTCGAGACTTGACAGTTCCAAATTCAGCTGTCCTGTCTCAGTTTTACTGCACTGCACTGCTTTGTTTATTTTATAAACTTCCTCTCCAAGCTCTTGTTCTCCTGATTCAATTCTTAACTGGATTTGTTCTCATTTTCTATTCTAGTTGCTTTATCGTGAAGATTGTAGTGATCTCTGTATGTGCATGTACATAAGGTGCAATCAGAAAATCACTAGAGGACAGCACTAACGGGTATAAAAGCCAGACTCCGGCTGTTCCTCTTTCTCTTTTGGTTGGGCTGTTTGGCTTGGTTGGGCAGCACGGTAGCATTGTGGATAGCACAATCGCTTCACAGTTCCAGGGTCCAAGGTTCGAATCCGGCTTGGGTCACTGTCTGTGTGGAGTCTGCACGTTCTCCCCGTATCTGCGTGGGTTTCCTCCGGGTGCTCCGGTTTCCTCCCACAGTCCAAAGATGTGCAGGTTAGGTGGATCGGCCATGATAAATTGCCCTTAGTGTCCAAAATTGCCCTTAGTGTTGGGTGGGGTTACTGGGTTATGGGGATAGGGTGGAGGTATTAACCTTGGGTAGGGTGCTCTTTCCAGGAGCCGGTGCCGAATGGCCTCCTTCTGTACTGTAAATTCTATGAGAGCAGGAGCATAGATTTAGCTCAGAGTGATTAGTGTAGTCCAACATAGCTACTGTATTTAGATCTTGTAATCTTACTGCTATTATTAATCTTAAAGAACTCACAAAATTATTGTTTTAGTTACTCAATAAACCTTCCATTACTACTAATCTTTTTCACCAAGATTCAGCCTGAGTTGACAACGCACGCACAGCCTGAGTTGACAGTTTGTTTTGGGAACTGTCACCAGATAACAAAATTCATCCTGTTGTTTGGTGGAAGAACTACGTCCACTTTCTGCAGAATGCCAGCTGTTTACATGCATTCCTGTTGAGTCAAGAGATGTTTTGATCACATTAATTATAGAGGGTCTCTGTGATCTGTCACCCCGATGTGGCATAGTGTGACTGTGATCTGACCTTTGACCTGCAGATGAGTTCCATCCAGAACTTACAGTATAATATGTGAGACTGGACAGGGACTGTGTTCTGCCGTGCGAAATGATCAGCGAGAATCATTGAATTTAATAATAATAATAATTGTTTATTGCCACGAGTAGGCTTCAATGAAGTTACTGTGAAAAGCCCCTAGTCGCCACATTCCGGCGCCTGTTCGGGGGGGCCTGTACGGGAATTGAACCCGCGCTGGCCTTGTTCTGCATTACAAGCCATCTATTTAGCCCACTGTGCTAAACCAGCCCTTTACAGTGCAGAACGAGGCCATTCGGCCCATCGAATCTGCACCGGCCCTTGGAAAGAGCACCCTACCCAAGCCCACACCTCCACCCTATCCCCGCAACCCAGCAACCCCACTTAACCTTTTTGGACACTAAGGGCAATTTAGCATGACCAACCCACCTAACCTGCACATCTTTGGACTGTGGGAGGAAACCGGAGCACCTGGAGGAAACCCACGCAGACACGGGGAGAACGTGCAGACTCCGCACATACAGTGTCCCAGCGGGGAATCGAACCTGGGACCTGAAGCTGTGAAGCAACTGTGCTGACCACTGTGCTACCGTGCTGCCCCAGCACCAGTATTGACCTTAAACCAGGTTGAAAGGGGAGGTCACACCTGACAAATCTGTGGTGGCATAGTGGTATTGTCACTGGACCAGAGATCCAGCGTATTCTGGGGTCCGAGGATCAAATCCCACCACTGCAGATGGTGAAATCTGGAATTTCGTGATGACCACAAAACCATTGTCGATTGTCATAAAAACCCATCAGGGTCACTAATGTCTTTAGGGAAGGGAATCTGCTGTCCTTACCTCGTCTGGCCTATATGTGACTCCAGACCAAAAACAGCGATGTGGTTGACTCCCGTACCAGCCTCCCCGAACAGGCGCCGGAATGTGGCGACTAGGGGCTTTTCACAGTAACTTCATTTGAAGCCTACTTGTGTCAATAAGCGATTTTCATTTTTATTTCTCATTAACTTCCCCTCAAGGGCAATTAGGGATGGGGAATAAATGCTGGCACAGCCTGCGATGCCCACAACCCACGAACAAATATTTTTAAAAAGCTGTTAGAATTCTTTGAGGATGTTTGAGGATGTAACAAGGAAGATAGACAAAAGAGAGTGAGTGGGTGTGATCTATTTAGATTTCCAGAAAGCCAAGGTGCCGTACAAAGGGCTGTTAAATAAGGTAAGAGTCCATGGTGTTTGGGGCAAGGACTGGCATGGATAAAGGATTAGCTGACCGGCAGAAGACAGAGGGTGGGGTTAAAGGGGTTAACTGAGTTGGTTGCGTAGCTGGTTCATGATGCCGCGTGTGGCCAGAAGTGCTGGTTCAATTCCCATACCAGCTGAGGTTATTCATGAAGGCCCTGACTTCCCAACCTCGCCCCTCGCGTGAGGTGTGGTGACCCCCAGGTTAATTCAGCACCAGCTATCTCTCCCCCTTCATCTGGGACTATGGTGACTTTGCACTTACACAGATCACTGTGTGGTCTGAAGGCTTTGGGCGCGATTCTCCCAAAACGGGAGAAATCGTAAGGCTGGCGTCAAACCCGGGCGGGTTTGACGCCAGTGCGCCCCTTCCCGACCGGGAACCGATTCTGGTCCCCGGTCGGGGCTAGCAGCCCGACGCCGTAAGCTCCGGCATCACGGGCTTAACGAATTTCGTTAAGCCCGCTTGCCGGAGTTAGCGCCGGCTGACGCGTCATATGACGTCAGCCGCGCATGCGCGGATTGGAAGACTCCAACCCGCGCATGCGCGGATGACGTCATCGCGTATTTGCGCGAAACCCGCGCATGCGCGGGCCGGGATGCCTCTCAGCCGCCCCGCGAATGGATACTGCGGGGCGGCGGAAGGAGAAATAGTGCGCGGGCATCGGGCCCGCTGCCTGCGATCAGTGCCCACCGATCGCGGGCCCATGGCACCCTTGGCACGGCCGTGGTACTGCCGTGCCAATCGGTGCCATGGTTATAAAAAGCGAGTTGTTCCCGCCGTTTTTACGAACGGCCAGACCAGGTGTGTTTGCCGTTCGTAAAAACAGTGTAAAGGGCTGGGACTTCGGCCCATCTATCAGCTGTGAATCGCTGCCGGCCGTAAAAAAACGGCGGCAGCGATTCGTGTCGGGAGTTGGGCGGGGGGGGGGGGGGAGAATAGCGGGTGGGCGGGAAAAATGTCGGGAAGGCCCTCCCGCTATTCTCCGACCCGTCGTGGGGGGCGGAGAATCGCGCCCATTGTTTATTTCTTGCCGAGTGTGTATGTCAGGCTTTCAATATCCCGCGGAATGCTGGGAGGCAGGGTTTGGACAATTTCTGAAAACAATTTCTGTCCCATCACAAATGGCCTTTTTTTTAATGCAGTTTTATTGCTTTTAAATGTTGGCTTCTTTTAAATTGAATGTGTTCTTGCAGAAGGGATGGCCTTTGATGGCCTTAGCTTTGTCAACTGTTATCACCCCTAAATCCACACATACGAGGAGACAGTAGTCTACCAAAGAGAAATACTGGTTGAGGTTAGACAGGGTGGAGCCTAAGAACTTCGGCTGATGTGCGAATATTTATCCACGGCAGAACGATAAGGAGTAGGATATTAGTGAAAGAGCGTGAGCAGCAGATTTGTGAGCAAGAGCTTAATCCCGGACTGTACTCTCCGGAAGAGCTTGTAATCCCAACCTTGAATCTGTGTATTGTGGTTTGACAACAGTGTGCCTGACTGGTTAGGCTGCTTTTATAATATTGTTCCACTCATTAGGCACTGCCAAGCAGAATGATTGTCATGGTAGCCTCAGGATGGGCATCGCTGATACAAGGGGGCCTCAATAAACCAGGCCAGGATGCTAACTTGCACGTCTGAGTCGCCTGGGTCTGTTTCAGGCTAATCGACCGTTGCCAGCCCCATCTTGAGGAATGAGAATGAGGTATCTGAGCTGTGCCCACCCCCCCCCCCCCCCTTGTATTCCAACTGCCAGCTGCCCATTTCATTGTGTAAAGTGGACAATTGCTTGTTTCATTTCTTATCCTCTCCATCTTAAATGTGAACTTTGCTGACGGTATTAAACCCAACAGTGATTTACTCCTTTAATATTTATTCATATTTCCTCTAGGGTCTTTTAAGATTGCGAGTAGAGAAGACAATAGTGTTCCTCGGAGCCAAACGCTAAAACCACAAACTAAACAGGATCAGGCAGTGGGTTTTAATTTTGTGCCTCTTGGTTCTGCTGTGCCAGCCGAGACCCAAAGGTGGTGCTATTGAGGGCCGTTGCATAATGCTGCCACCTGCAGGGGCTCAGGGGCGCTGCAACTCCATGTCATCCATCAGGAAACAAAGAGTAAGGCAGTAAAACAAAGAGTAAGACAGACATCTGGTAGGAAGCGGGAATTGCCGCGAATTTCCCTGCGCTCGGCCCAGCGAAACCGGCACCGCAATTCGACGTTAATTGGTCCACTTAAGGAGGGTTGGCAGAGCCAGATGATGCAAGGGCAACTGGGGCTCGAACCAGATCACCCACCGTTCCGAGGTAAACTCGAAGGTCATATGGGCACCGAATGGGAGGATGGGGAGCTGGGTGTCAACCCGGACCTGGCTGTGCATGTGCCGCCGACAAGTGAGCCGGGCGCTCCGGGCGCTCCGGGCTGAGAGGATGTCCTCCAGGGGGGCATCGAGGATGAGGTAAGCTGCAAGGTGCCTCCACCTCAGATGTGCACCCTGGGGACACACCTAGACGTAGTGATAGAGCTAGGAGGGCCAAGCACATTGAGTGTCACTGAGGGCACCGGGGTATGGGGGGGGGGGGGGGGGGGGGGGGGAGGGGGGTGGGTGGGTTTGGGGGCTGGGTGGGGCGGCACTACCAGGAATGGGGTATTGTACAGCGCATTGAACAAATTTTTGCACAGTCTTTATGATGCCTCTGTCACTTTCTTCCATAATGCAGGCTGACCTCCGGACCATTTGCAGATCACTCCAGGAAACCCTGCGACCTCCTCCCGCCCAACTCCCCATGGCGCTCACCCACCCTCCGGCAATGGACATGTCCCCGGAGCTGTGTCACATCCCCTGCGTGTTTGGATGTTGCGTGTGTGGTGTTGCCTCCCGCAGTGTTCAAGCACAGTATCCAGACATCAGGGTATGATTGGGATGCTAGACAATGACTGCCACATGCTACATGGCCCACCCACCCACGAGAACCACGTTACCAGTTTAATCCCGCTGAGAGGACCCCAGGAGAATCCCTTGCCGACTTTCTATCCAGGCCACGCAGGATTGCGGAGTACTGAGACTGTGGTGAGACCTTGTCAGAAATGTTATGCGACCGTTTGGTTTGCGGTATTAATAATATGGCCACCCAGAGAAAGTTGTTAGCTGAGCCAACATTGACTTTTCAACAGGCCATTCAAATAGTATTGTCCCGAGAGAGCGCAGAACGGGGAGTGCAGGAGCTACAGGCAATGGAAGTGCATGGAGTGCTGAGCTTGTGGCATTTGAGTGCTACAGTGAGAGTTTGGTGACTGAGGGAGTGCTGAGCTTGTGGCATTTGAGTGCTACAGTGAGAGTTTGGTGACTGAGGGAGTATAAGGGTTCATTTTTATTTAAAGTCTAGTATTTCTTTTATTTAGTTAATTAACTTAAAAGTTGCCGTTTGGTCTATAAGAAGGTGAATTTTGAATCAGCTTTAAACAAGGTTCTACTTGGACTTACTTGCAGCTGGAGCTTGTTAATTAGTTAATTGCATTAGGCCAGTTTTCAGAAGCTAGAGTCACAGTATAAATAGGAGCTAGTTACAGAGCAGACTTTGTTTGCACTAGAGTGCTGAGCTTGTGGCATTTGAGTGCTACAGTGAGAGTTTGGTGACTGAGGCAGTTAGGTGAGGAGGGAGTAAGGTGCTCCTTACATTTCGTTTCCTATATTTATCAAAGAGGGTGACGGGAGCCAGGAGTTTAGAGTACAGCTGACTGGAAGCAGAGTCGGAGGGCGGAGGTCCAGTTGGTCCACGGGGCTGCTAATTCTGTAAAGTAAGAGGGGATGGAGGCTAGGGCAGTTGCATGCTCCTCCTGTAGGATGTGGGTGGTGAGGGATACCACGGGTGTCCCCGCTGACTATACCTGCGGGAAGTGCACCCAACTCCAGCTCCTCAGAGACCGTGTTAAGGAACTGGAGCTGGAGCTGGATGAACTTCGGATCATCCGGGAGGCAGAGGGGGTTATCAAGAAGAGTTACAGGGAGGTAGCCACACCAAAGGTACTGGACAAGAGTAGCTGGGTTACAGTCAGGGGAAAGAAAACTAACAGGCAGACAGTGCAGGGATCCCTCGTGGCCGTTCCTCTTCAAAACAAGTATACCGTTTTGGATGCTGTTGGGGGGGATGACCTACCGGGGGAAGGCCCCAGCGGCCAGGTCTCTGGCACTGAGTCTGGCTCTGGGACTCAGGAGGGAAGGGGGGAGCATAGAAAAGCAATAGTAATAGGAGATTCAATGGTTAGGGGAATAGATAGGAGATTCTGTGGTCGCGAGCGAGACTCCCGAAAGGTATGTTGCCTCCCGGGTGCCAGGGCCAGGGATGTCTCGGATCGTGTCTTCAGGATCCTGAAGGGGGAGGGTGAGCATCCAGAAGTCGTGGTGCACATTGGTACCAACGAAGTAGGTAGGAAAAAGGGTGTGGAGGTAATAAACAAGTTTAGGGAGTTAGGCTGGAAGTTAAAGGCCAGGACAGACAGAGTTGTCATCTCTGGTTTGTTGCCGGTGCCACGTGATAGCGAGGCTAGGAATAGGGAGAGAGTGCAGTTGAACACGTGGCTGCAGGAATGGTGTAGGAGGGAGGGCTTCAGGTATTTCGATAATTGGAGTGCATTCTGAGGAAGGTGGGACCTGTACAAGCAGGATGGGTTGCATCTGAACCAGAGGGGCACCAATATCCTGGGTGGGAGGTTTCCTAGTACTCTTCGGGAGGGTTTAAACTAATTTGGCAGGGGAATGGGAACCGGATCTGCAGTCCAGCAACTAAGGAAGCCAATATTCAGGACGCCAAAGCACGTAGTGATGCAGTGGGGAAGGTAACACTGACAAAGGAGAGTACTTGCAGGCAAGGAGATGGGTTGAAGCGTTTATACTTTAATGCAAGAAGCATCAGGAATAAGGTGGGTGAACTTAAGGCATGGATCGGTACTTGGGACTACGATGTGGTGGCCATCACAGAAACTTGGATAGAAGAGGTGGAAGATATAGAGGGGCTGTCAGAGGTAGGTTCTTTAACCAGAGAGTAGTGGGGGCATGGAATGCACTGCCTGTGGAAGTAGTTGAGTCGGAAACGTTAGGGACCTTCAAGCGGCTATTGGATAGGTACATGGATTAGGGTAGAATAATGGAGTGTAGGTTAACTTCTTAAGGGCAGCACGGTAGCATTGTGGATAGCACAATTGCTTCACAGCTCCAGGGTCCCAAGTTCGATTTCGACTTGGGTCACTGTCTGTGCGGAGTCTGCACATCCTCTCCGTGACTGCATGGGTTTCCTCCGGGTGCTCCGGTTTCCTCCCACAGTCCAAAGATGTGCAGGTTGGGTGGATTGGCCATGAACAATTGTCCAAAATTCTATGATTAACCTAGGACAAAAATTTGGTGCAACATCGTGGGCCGAAGGGCCTGTTCTGTGCTGTATTTCTCTATCTATCTCTATCTATGCCTTCGGGTGCAACCCCTTCCGTCCGAAAGCAACCCCGCGCATCCCTGCGGTACCTTGGACGAGACGACGTCCGGATTGACGCCAGTGGCCATCAGACATTCCTCCCCGAAGGGAGCCTTCTCCAGAACCAATGGATGAGGAGCCATGTCCGTGTCAGACTTGTGGGCGCCGACCCCGTCGCGGGGGTGCCAACGGTGCCGTCATTCCGACAGAAACTGGGACCAGCCCAGGGGACGTACCTTCCATTTGGATGAACCTGCGGCGACTACTCTCGAGGACGTGGAGACGGAGGATGACTGCCTGCAGCTGCATTGTGTGGCAGCTCCCCTTGTGGCCCCCATTAAGGTGACGGTACGGGTTAATGGTCACCCGCTTGAGACGGAGTTGGACACTGGCGCAGCGGTCTCCGTGATCGCCCAGAGGACATTCGACCGCATCAAGCAGGGTATACAGACCCTTACATTAACTGACACACAGGCCAGGTTAGCCACCTACACGGGGAAACCATTGGACATTGCAGGAACTACGATGACCCCTGGTGTTTATGGACGCCAGGAGGTGCGTTTCCCATTTATCGTGGTGCGCGGCCACGGGCCCAGCCTGTTGGGTCAGGACATGGTTGCGCCATTTGCGGCTGCAGTGGCAGCACATCCTCCAAACAGTTTCTGGAGGGTTGACTGAGGTGCTAGGATGATATCCAGATGTATCCCAGCCAGGTTTGGGGAAAATAAAATGGTCCGTAGCCCGTATCCAAGTCGAACCAGGAGCCACGCCGCGCTATTTCCGGGCACGCCTGGTGCCTTACGCCTTGCTCTAGAAGGTAGAAGGGGAGCTCACTCGTTTGCAGACTTTGGGTATTATCAGGCCCGTCTGTTTTGCTGACTGGGCAGCACCAATTGTACCTGTAATGAAGCCAGATGCCACAGTTCGCTTGTGCGGCGACTATAAACTTACAGTGAATACGGCTTCCCGACTCGACCGATACCCAATGCCTCGCATCGAGGATCTCCACGCGAAGCTTGCAGGCGGACTCTCGTTCACAAAATTAGATATGAGTCACGCCTACCTACAGTTGGAGCTGTATCCTGCCTCCCGGCCATATGTAATGATTAATACACACCGGGGCCTGTATTAACAGGGGCTGTTTAGCACACTGGGCTAAAGCACTGGCTTTGAAAGCAGACCAAGGCAGGCCAGCAGCACGGTTCAATTCCCATAACAGGCGGCAGAATGTGGCGACTAGGGGCTTTTCACAGTAACTTAATTGACGTCTACTCGTGACAATAAGCAATTTTCATTTCATTTCATGAATATACACAGTTGCCCTTTGGAGTATCCTCTTCCTGCGCTATTTTTCAACATGCATGGAGGGCATTTTGAGAGGTTTACCGCGTGTCGCTGTCTACTTAGACAACGTTTTGATTACAGGGATGTCGGAGCAGGAACATTTTGAAAATTTGGAGGCTGTCCTTAGACGCTTTTCGGAGGCTGGAGTCTGTTTACGTTGCACAAAGTGCGTCTTCCAGGCGAAGGAAGTAGTCTACCTGGGTTATCGGGTGGACCGCGAAGGTTTGCACCTCATCGCAGAGAAAGTGCACAAATTCAACAAGCCCCCGCCCTGACCGACACTTCACATCTTCGTTCTTTTCTCGGCCTCATAAACTATTACGGAAAGTTCCTCCCCAATCTGGCAACTACCCTGGCCCCGTTGCACCTTCTGCTGAAGTAGAATCACACCTGGGTTTGGCGTCAGCCGCAATAAACTGCTTTCCTGCGGGTAAAGCAACAATTGTCGTCGTCTGGGTTACTAACCCACTATGATCCTGGAAAGTCTTTGCTCATCACATGTGATGCATCCCCGTATGGTATTGGGGCCGTCCTATCCCACAAGATGGAGGACGGGGCCGAGCGGCCGATAGCTTTCACCTCCCGCACATTGACTGCAGCGGAAAAAAAGTACGTGCCGATTGAGAAGGAGGGCTTGGCGATGGTCTTTACGGTGAAACGCTTCCACCAGTGCGTGTATGGCCGCCATTTCACTATCGTGACTGATCATAAGCCTCTGCTGGGACTTTTCCGAGAGGATAAGCCAATACCGCCCATTGCTTACGCATTGATCCAGCGCTGAGCTTTGTTGCTCGCTGCATACGAGTATTCTCTGGAGCACAAACTACGAACCCGATAGGGAATGCCGACGCACTGAGCCGATTGCCTTTATCGACCGGCCCCATGTCGACCCCCATGACCGGTGAGGTGTTTGCAACCCTAGATTTTATGGACACCTTGCCTGTCACGGCATCACAGATTCATGAGTGGACCCAAACGGAGCCAGTCCTGTCAAAGGGTCGGCACATAGTCCTGTATGGTGAGCAGCATAGACAGCTCCCAGGCGAGTTGCGGGCATTTTCCTCCAAGCTGTCCGAATTCAGTGTGGAAGACGGCATCCTCTTGTGGGGGACACGTGTGGTTGTCCCGGAAAAACGACAGGAGCTGCACAATGGGCAGCCAGGCGTGACCAAAATGAAAATGTTGGCCCGGAGTTATGTCTGGTGGCCAGGCCTTGACACCGATATTGAGAAGGTGGCCCAAAACTGCTCCATTTGCCAGGAGCATTAGAAGCTTCCGCCGGCCGCGCCCCTATATCACTGGGAATGGACAGGGCGGCCTTGGGCGCGCTTGCATGCGCATTTCGCTGGCCCTTTTCAAGGATCCATGTTCCTTCTATTAACCGATGCACCGCCAACCTCTTGATCGCGACCTCCGGGAAGAGGGGGCCGGGGACCCCTCGCCTCATGGGTCCACCGACCCACTTTCTGTTCTTTGCCGCAATTCCTTGTGCCCCTGCAGCCTCTCAAGCTGCTGCTTCCTGGTATTATTCTCATCCGTGCTAATGTTGAGGATGAGGGGATGTTTAGGTCCAATTTTGTGAACTAAATGTGGCCAAAAGTGCCGATTTCTCTGTCATATGGAGGGGAGCCACCTGATGTGCGATGACTCATCCCAACACCGTCACTTTATTGACCCTTTCAATCACATTTTGATTTGACTTGTTTTAATATCTCAGCTGCTCTTTGTTTTTTGTTTCGGGCAGTGCCCCTTTAATGAGCGGCCCCTTTTAATTTATCCCTCAATTGTCCAACGACTTGCGGGGGGAGCGGTGGATTGACCATGCTAAATTGCCCCCTATTGTCCAGGGGTCAGCAGGTTAGGTTATGGGATTATGAGGATGATGCACTATCAATTGCACTTAAAGACTCGAAACGGTACAAGAGAGGCTTTATTACCGTGAGATGTTTATCCTTCGACTGCAGCTGGTAGAATGGCAGCTCAGGAGTTCTCATACATATTTATACGGCTCCCTGTGGGCGGAGCTAGCCGGCAGGGGCTACCGACAAACCTGTAATACAGGTACTGCTGTATATCCCCTAATACTGGCACACACACAATTACACAGTGGTGGATCACCACATTCACCCCCTGTTAAAAATGAGTCCGGCGGGCGTGATGTGGAACTATATACATAATCCGTGAATTATTTACAGAGGCAAGGGGAAACAAATTAAGTGTCCATCTTGCACCCCGGTGCCCGTCAGAGGTTGAGTCTGACCGGTGGTCTGACGGTTCGTTGAGAGCGACGCAGCGGTGGTGGCAACGTCTGTACAGGCGGTGTCGGCGTCGACGGCATCGGTGCTGGCGGTGTTGGTGCTGGCCAGTGGCTGGATGACTCCGGGAGCGTGCTGAAATCTTCCATGTCCTCTAGTGTAGGCAGGGGAAAGAGGGATGGACCTGGTGGGGCTGATACTGGAAGCGCCGGGGGAGGGGAGACTGGCACGTGGGTGGGGAGGTGTGTGGGAGTGGGATCGGCACCCGAGGGAGCCAGGTCCCTGAGCGAGACTGTATCCTGGCGGCCGTCGGGGAACTCCACGTAGCCATACTGGGGGTTAGCGTGGGGCAGGCTTACCCTGTCCACCAGCGGGTCCACCTTGTGGAGTCTGACATGCCTACGCAGTAGGACCGGCCCTGGAGCTGCGAGCCAAGTTGGGAGCGACACCCCCGGATGTAGACTTCCTAGAGAAGCTAAAAACACGTTCATGCGGCGTGTTATTTGTGGCAGTGCACAGTAGAGACCGGATGGAGTGCAATGCATCCGGGATGACCTGTTGCCGGCGAGCGGCTGGGAGGATCCTGGACCGTAGGGCCAGCTGGACGGCTCTCCATACCGTCCCGTTCTCCCTCTCTACCTGCCCGTTTCCCCGGGCGTTGTAGCTGGTCGTCCTGCTGGAGGCGATACTCCTGCTGAGCAGGAACTGACGCAGCTCATCACTCATGAATGAGGATCCCCTGTCATTGTGGATATAGTCGGGGAAACCGAACAGAGCGAATATGGAATCGAGGGCCTTGATGACAGTGGCAGACGTCATATCCGGGCATGGGATGGCGAAGGGGAACCTAGAGAATTCATCGACCACACTAAGGATGTAGGTGTTGTGGTCGGTGGAGGGGAGGGGCCCTTTGAAATCCACGCTGAGGCGTTCAAAGGGGCGGGACGCTTTCACAGGCATGCGCGTTCTGGCCGGTAGAAGTGCGGCTTGCACTCCGCACAGATCTGGCAGTCTCTGGTGACTGTCCGTACTTCCTCGACGGAGTAGGGCAGATTGAGGGCTTTGATTAGATGGTACAACCGAGTGACCCCCGGATGGCAAAGCTGTCGTGCAGGGCACGGAGCTGATCCACTTGTGTGCTGGCACATGCACCTTGGGAGAGGGCGTCTGGGGGCTCGTTGAGCTTGCCGGGGCGATACAAGATCTCGTAATTATAGGTGGAGAGCTCGATTCTCCACCGCAAGATTTTATCGTTTTTGATCTTGCCCCGCTGCGTGTTGTTAAACATGAAGGCTACCGACCGTTGGTCAGTGAGGAGGGTGAACCTCCTGCCGGCCAGGTAATGCCTCCAGTGCCGCACCGCTTCAATGATTGCCTGGGCCTCCTTTTCAACAGATGAATGTCAGATTTCAGAGGCATGGAGGGTGCGGGAAAAGAATGCCACGGGTCTGCCTGCCTGATTCAGCGTGGCGGCAAGGGCGACATCTGAAGCATCGCTTTCTACTTGGAAGGGCAGTGTCTCATCTACTGCGTGCATCCCGGCCTTGGCTATGTCAGAGCGAATACGGGCGAAGGCCTGTTGTGCCTCGGCCGAGAGGGGAAATTGAGTGGACTGTATGAGTGGGCGGGCCTTGTCCGCGTATTGTGGGACTCACTGGGCGTAGTAGGAGAAGAACCCCAGACAGCGTTTGAGAGCCTTGGGGCAGTGGGGGAGGGGTAGCTCCATGAGGGGGCGCATGCGGTCCGGATCGGGCCCCAGTAGTCCATTTTGAACTATGTAGCCGAGGATGGCTAAGCGGTTTGTGCTGAATACGCACTTCTCTTTGTTATAAGTGAGGTTGAGGAGAGATGCGGTGTGGAGAAATTTGGAAAGGTTGGCGTCATGGTCCTGCTGGTCATGGCCGCAGATGGTGACATTGTCTAAGTACGGTAACGTGGCCCGCAGTCTGTACCGGTCAACCATTCGGTCCATTTCCCTTTGAAATACCAAGACCCCGTTAGTGACGCCGAAGGGAACCCTAAGAAATTGATAGAGGCGACCGTCCGCCTCGAAGGCAGTGTAGGGACGGTCTGATTTACGGATAGGGAGCTGGTGGTAGGCGGATTTCAGGTTGATCTTTGAGAAGACCCGGTACTGTGCAATCTGATTGACCATATCAGATATGCGAGGGAGGGGGTACGCGTCGAGCTGCATGTACTGATTGATGGTCTGGCTGTAGTCCACGACCATCCTGTGTATCTCCCCAGTCTTAACCACCACCACTTGGGTTCTCCAGGGACTGTTGCTGGCCTCGATAATACCCTCCCGAAGCAGCCGCTGGACTTCGGACCTGATGATGGTCTTGTCCTGGGCGCTGTACCGTCTGCTCCTGGTGGCAACGGGCTTGCAATCTGCAGTCAGATTGGCAAAGAGGGAGGGAGGGTTAACCTTGAGGGTCGTGAGGCCGCAAACGGTGAGTGGGGGTGGGGGCCGCCGAATTTGAGGGTGAGGCTCTGGAGGTTACATTGGAAATCCAGGCCCAGTAAAAGTGATGCACAGAGGTTGGGAGAATGTACAGGCAGAACCGCAGAATTCAACGCCTTGTACGGTGAGGTTGACCAGACAGAAGCCCCGGATCGGGACAGAGTGGGATCCGGAGGCCAGGAAGATCCGCTCGTTGGTGGGATGGACCGCGAGGGAGCAGCACCTTACCGTGTCCGGTTGGATGAAGCTATCGGTGCTCCCGGAGTCTAGGAGGCAGTAGGTCGCATGGCCATTGATGAGCACCGTCGTCGAAGCAGTAGCCAGGTTGTGAGGACGGGACTGGTTGAGCGTCGTGGAGGCGAGCAGCGGGCGATCGTCCGAGGAGTCCGACCAGTCCCGAGGGGAGGACAAAATGGCAGCGTCTGAAGTACCTGTGAGGGAGAAGATGGCGGCGCCCATGCAGTGCACGTTGCGGGCGCGGGGCAAGATGGCGGTGCCCATGGTGTGCACGTTGTGGGGGCAGGGCCAGATGGCGGCGCCCGCTGGCCACACGTGGACCTGGGGGGGGGGAAGATGGCGGCGCCCACTGGTCGCACATGGCCCCGGGAGCAGAGGATGGTGGCGCCCATTGCGCGATCGGCTGAGGGAAGGGAGAGAGGTCGGGCGCGATAGCGGCAACTGCGCGGGCCTGACACTCCGCTGCAAAATGGCCCTTGTAGCCACAGGTTTTACAGGTGGCGGCGCGGGCCGGGCAGCACTGGCGGGGGTGCTTCTGTTGGCCGCAGAAGTAGCAGCGGGGACCCCCAGAGTGCGCGGTGCGGCGAGCAGCGCAGGCATATTGCGCGGAGGCGGCCCCAGTCGGGGGGGGGTCGGTTTGCGGGGTCCACGAGGGGTAGGATGGGTGGGCTGCGTGGCGAGTGGGGTAGGACTGTACATTACGAGAAGCGACCGTCATGGAGAGCGCTAAAGTCTTTGTTGCCGTTAGGTCGAGCGCGGCCCCTTCCAGCAGTCGTTGCCAGATGGGGTCCGATGCAATCCCCGTCACAAATGCATCACGCATGAGGAGATTGGAATGTTCCGTGGCCGTGACGGCCTGACAGTCACAGTCCCGTACTAGAGGGATAAGGGCCCGCCAGAAGTCTTCAATCGACTCACCAGGTAGTTGTACGCGAGTGGCGTGTACATGCATCGCAAACAGAGTGTTCATCTTCTGGACGTAATTTTCATTAAGGAGTTCCATGGCGCGTGCGTAATTTGGCGCATCCTGTATCAGCGGGAACACGCTGGAGCTCAACCTTGAGTAGAGGAGTTGAATTTTCTGAGCTTCCGACGGTGCGGGGTCCGCTGAGGTGATGTAGGCCTCGAAGCAAGCCAGCCAGTGGTTAAAGTCTTTTCTGGCGTTTGGCGATTGCGGATCCAGCTGCAAGCGATCAGGTTTTATTCTGATGTCCTTGATGCGGAAAATCTCACGGTAATAAATTGATCCGCTATCAATTGCACACAAAGACTTGAATCAGTACAAGAGAGGCTTTATTACCGTGAGATGTTTATCCTTCGACTGCAGCTGGTAGAATGGCAGCTCAGGAGATCTCATACATATTTATACGGCTCCCTGTGGGCGGAGCTAGCCGGCAGGGGCTACCGGCAAACCTGTAATACAGGTACTGCTGTACATCCCCTAATACAGGCACACACACAATTACACAGTGGTGGATCACCACAGAGGATCGATAGGGGTGGAGACCTGTAAATGGGCAGAGTGCTCATTGGTGGGTCAGTGCAGACTCGATGGGCTCAACAGCCTCCTTCTGCACTGTCGGGATTCTATGATTTGTTTACTTTAATTTAATTAGTTGGAGATACCCAAAATAGTTTAAAGTCAAGAAATGGGATGGATCCTCAGGGTTCAGGGCTGAAAGCTTGGAGGCACAGGATGAAGAGGCAATGGGGTCGCTTTCTGCCAGCACATTGACAAGCTAAATGGTCTATTCCAGTTCCTATGGTCTTACGACCTTTTAATTGTTTTTATCAGTTGTATTAACAGCAAAAGAGCCCTCTTCCCCTGCTGTCCACTTCCATTCCCCCTCCACTGCCCCTCTGTGGTACATTATGCCTTGGAGATATGCAGAGATCACACACTCCAGGTTGAAAACGAAATGAATGAAAATTGCTTATTGTCACGAGTAGGCTTCAAATGAAGTTACTGTGAAAAGCTCCGAGTCGCCACATTGTGCAGAAGCTTTGGGCGGGATTCTCTCAGCCCGGGCCGGAGAATCCCAGTGACCGGCGCGAATTGCGCCACGCCGCCCCGCCGCCGGCACGTGATTCTCTGCAGAGCGGAGAATCGGCGCCATTGGCATCGGTGTGAGTGGCACGGCGCCGGTCGGGGGCCGCTCTACTGGGCCCCCCGGCGTAAGGGTTGAGGGGCGGCCTCTGGAGGGGGAGGGGGGAGTCTGACCCCAGGGGAAGCCTCCGATGTGGCCTGGCCCGCGGTCGGGGCCCACCGATGGGCGGGCCAGCCTCTCTGGCTGGGGGCTTCCTTTCTGCATGCGCAGTGGCTCCCTTCAACGTGCCAGCCCTGACGCAACATGGCGCAGGGCTACAGGGGCCGGCATGTGCGCATTGGCGCTGGTGCCACTGCGCATGCGCATGCGCGGATCCCACAGCGCCCAGTTCATGACAGGATCAGCAGCTGGAGCGGCGTGGATCGCTCCATTGCCATGTTGGCCCCGTATAGGAGCCAGAATTGGTGATCCTGAGGCCGTGTTGACGCCGTCGAGAAACGCGACGGCGTTTCCGAAGGCGTCAACACTTAGCCTCAGGATCACAGAATCCCGCCCGACATGTCTGCTGCCTTGCTTACAGTGCAAGCCTCACTTCAGTTTCTCTCTTAAAGTGACCACACCCAGCCTTAGCTAGTTACGCATAGGTAGGAAGTCACGCACAGGTAAAGATCGCAACTGTTCACTCCCAGCATTCAAGGCAAGGGAGTGCCTGTGGTAGGAAGCTCACTGTAGAGGTCACATGCTGAGTGCAAATCACTCGTTGCCAGTACCTTGGGGAAGGTCTGAGATAAAAGCCAATCACTGCCCTTGCAGGGTGTCACCTGATGCAGGTGAGGAAGTTACCAGGAATATGAAATGAAAAAAATGAAAATCACTTATTGTCACGAGTAGACTTCAATGACATTACTGTGAAAAGCCCCTAGTCGCCATGTTCCGGCGCCTGTTTGGGGAGGCTGTTATGGGAATTGAACCATGCTGCTTGTCTGCTTTCAAAGCCAGTGATTTAGCCCAGTGTGCTAAACAGCCCCTATGGCTGTTTATATGGTTCAGGCAGTAACAGTGAACAGAAGAAACAATTCCAGGATTGTGGATGCAGTTGTTGTCTGGCATAGAAATGGCTTCTGGCTGGCTTGGTGAGCTCAATGTGTGAGGTTGAGGTAAAATAAGTCTCACAACTCAATTCAGACTACTCTCCCGCCACACAAATTTTAGGGGCTGGTTTAGCTCACTGGGCTAAATCGCTGGCTTTTAAAGCAGGCCAACAGCACGGTTCGATTCCTGTACCAGCCTCCCCGGACTGTTTCACTAGGGCAGCACAGTAGCATAGCGGTTAGCACGATTGCTTCACAGCGCCAGGGTCCCAGCTTCGATTCCCGGCTTGGGTCACTGTGTGGAGTCTGCATGTTCTCCCCGTGTGTGCGTGGGTTTCCTCCGGGTGCTCCGGTTTCCTCCCACAGTCCAAAGATGTGCAGGTTAGGTGGATTGGCCATGCTGAATTGCCCTCGGGTTAGATGGGGTTGCTGGGTTACAGGGATAGGATGGAGGTGTGGGCTTAAGTAGGGTGCTCTTTCCAAGAGCCCGTGCAGTCTTGATGGGCCGAATAGCCTCCTTCTGCACTGTAAATTCTATGATTCTCAAGGGTCGATAAATGTTGGCCTCAGTAATGATCACATCTTGAGACCGAATAGAACTGAAAAATAAAGGTACATACAACACTTGACCTCCCCCCCCCCCCCCCCCCACCCACAAGCGGGACCATCCACAGCATTTTGCATGGTTTGCTGGTCCCGCCATGGTGAGCCGGGGAGGGCTGGGTGGGGGGGAGAATTGCCTTTGGAAGGTCTGGAAGATTAACTCAATGAGCCATGCAGTGCAAGCTGTGTCCCACCAGATGGAGCCAGAGCTCCAGGAAAATGATCTCCTCCGACTAATGGCCTCATTCTCCCAGGAACTTTTCCTGCAGCTTACAGCTGCCACTACCTCACCTGTGTCGACTGAATTGGTAACTGTGGTGGGAGGAGGAGGGGGGGCGGCAGCTGACCTTTCGATAATTCTCCTTGTGCTACAGGCTGCCCAACGTTGTATATTCCTGGACGTTTCAATGCACAATCTCCAGCCCCCACGCCCACCACATTCCCAAGATTGATTTATCTTCCAGGTCCACTGCCTGCCGAAGTCCCAATTATTGACAATTGAATGAATCTCGCCTGTCGGCGACACAACCTGGCCTCCCCCCCCCCCCCCCCCCCCCCCACCCCCCAACCCCATCCCCAATATTTTTATCAAAGAAAAAGTACAAAATAAATACCCAATTTTGTTAATAGATAGATAGAATTTACAGTGCAGAAGGAGGCCATTCAGCCTATCGAGTCTGCACCAGCCCTTGGAAAGAGCACCCCACTTAAGCCCACACCTCCAACCTATCCCTGTAACCCGGCAACTCCACCCAAATGTTTGGACACGTAGGCCAATCCACCTAACCTGCACCCGGAGCTGTGAAGCAATCGTGCTAACCGCTATGCTACCGTGCTGCCCTAGTGAAACATGGGGTGGGATTTTCCAGGCCTTCCGCTGGCAGGATCATCCGGTCCCTCGGAAGGCGATTCCCCCCTCCCCCCCAACCCCAAACCGCCCCCCCTACCCCCACCCACCCCCCACATGAGGGAATTACGTGCCTTGCAAAATGCCGTAGACATTGACCTTCTGATCTCGCCGGCGGTCAATCGTGAGCTGCCTCTGCTGCCGGAAATCGGGTCGTTGACAGGGGCAACCTGCCTCTCTCTCCAGGAACTCTGTCTTCCCTGCTGAGCGTTCCCAGCATTTTCTCTTCTTATTTCCAGTCGTTCGCCCCCATCGTGTTAAACCTGCTGTCCCGCGTTCGCACAGTTTCGCTTGTGCGATTGCCCGCCCGCGGGTTAACCTCATCGATTTTCAGATTGAAGTTTCTGATCTGTCTTCCTCAGCCTCAGGGCCGAGTCGCCATGGTCGCTCGGATACCTGTGATGTCACTGACGGGAAGTAAGCACGCGGGATCACAAGAATCGGGAGTAGGAGAAGGCCACTCAGCCCCTCGAGCCTGCTCCTTCCCTGCTTTCCCCTCTTTGACCCCCATTGTAAATCTGTCTAACTCATCCTTAAATATATTCAGCGCCCCCAGCCTCTGCGGGAGAGAATTCTGGACACAAACAAACCTCTGAGGGAAGAAATTTCTCCTCATTTCCTACACGAATGGGAGACCCCTTATTTTCTCCTCAATCCCCCCCACACCCCCACAAGAGAAAACAGGCTCTCTGCATCTACCCTGTCAAGCACCCTCTGGATCATATATGTTTCAATTGGATCACGGTAGCTACCAGATTGGCTCAATTAAAGGCACAGAAGAGTGGTGGCAGTGGGGGGAGGGGTGACGGTGGTGATGTGGGCTGCCGTTGAGTGGGGTGGTGGGGGGGGGGATGGGGAGGGAGGAGAAGGGAAGGCAGCCAAGACTATGAGGCAAACCAAGAGCCAATCTGGAGATTTGCTGTCAAGGGAAATCACACTTGCCAGCTGGGTACATTATGGCTGGCAGCCATTCCGATCCATCCCAATCGTCAAAGTGAGACCTATACTGGTTCGAGGAAATGAGCTGACGACTAATATATCAATAAATCACACTGGCAATTTCTCCTCCTTCGCGTCAACGTTTTAGTCGCTCTTCCGTTTTCTCAGCCAAGTTTCTCCCTGTCACAAACTCCGCTCGCTCCGTCCTCCTTTCTGGCCTGCGTTGTCTGAGGCTGAACCCGACGGTCTGCAAACCGTGACCCCTGCCTGAACCCGAGATGAATTCACGACCGCACATCTGCTCCAGCTCCAAGGCTTGTCCACGTCCGCCTCTGTGGCACCGCCCGGATCTGCTCTCGGCGAGCCCAGCTGCTGTTGAAACGGTCGATCCATTCCTTTGTCACGCGACCCGATAATTGCTGGCTTCTCATTTTCCACGCGATATCAACTTCAGCTCATCCACAACTCTGTTGCCCAGGTCATAAACGCGCCTCAAGTCCCATTCACCCATCACCCCCTGTGCTCGCTGACCTACGTTGGAACCCGGCCCAGTGCTTCAAATTCGAGAATCTCAACTTTGAAATCAAATCTCTCCATGGCCTCATCACCCCCCCGACCTCTGCAATCTCAATCGAACCTCACCATCCCTCAGTGTGTCCTGTCTCATCGGCAGGACAAGTCCAGCAGAGGTGGCAGCACAGTGGGAGGGAGTTGCCCTGGGAGTCCTCAACGTCGACTCTGGAATCCGTGAAGTCTCGTGACTCCAGGTCAAATGTGGGAAACAAAACCTCATCCTGATCACCATGTACTGCTCCCGCCCCTCAAATGATGAATCAGTACTCCTCCATGTTGAACACCATTTGCAGGAAGCGCTGAAGGTGGCAAGGTTGGAGGAAATTCAATACCCATCACCAAGTATGGCTCCGCAGCACAGCGGTCCAATTTAACTGACTCCTAAAGGACATCGCTGCTGGACTGTGACTGCAGCAGGTGGTGAGGGAAACAACAAGACAGAAAAACATACTTGACTTCACCCTCACCAACCCGCCTGTTGGAGATACGTATGCCCATGACAATGCTCCCCCGCATACTCACCTGCCAGATCCCACCGTGCGTGAGGTGATTCATTCACGCCGGCGGAACTGCCCATGAGGGGCTGGTTTAGCTCACAAGGCTAAATCGCTGGCTTCTAAAGCAGACCAAGCAGGCCAGCAGCACGGTTCGATTCCCGTACCAGCCTCCCCGGACAGGTGCCAGAATGTGGCGACTAGGGGCTTTTCACAGTAACTTCATTGAAGCCTACTTGTGACAATAAGCGATTTTCATTTTCATATCGGTAGGAGTGACCACGGCACAGTGCTTGTGGAGACAAAGTCCTGTCTTCACATTGAGGATACCATCCATCTTGTTAAATGAGACAGATTTCAAACAGATCCAGCAGCTCAAGACTGGGCATCCATGAGGTGCTGTGGGCCATCAGCAGCAGCAGAATTGTACTTAACTCAATCTAACCTCATGGTCCCTCATATCCCCCACTCTACCATTACCACCAAGCCAGGGGATCAACTCTAGTTCAATAGGGAGTGCAGGAGAGCATGCCAGGAACAACACCAGGCATACTGAAAAATGAGATGTCAACCTGGTGGACCTTCAACACAGGACTACTTGTGTGCCAAACAGCATGAGCAGCAAGTAATAGACAAAGCTAAGCGATCCCACATCCAATAAAGCAGGTCTAAGTTCTGCAGTCCTGCCACATATTGTTGTGAATGCTGGCGGACAATTAATCTACCCACTTGGGGAGGAGACTCCACAAATATCCCCATCAATGCTGCCCTGCCCATCAATGCAGCTGAAGCATTCGCAACAATCTTCAGCCAGAGGTTTCAACTGGATGATTCATCTCGGCCTGAGGTCATCTGCCCTAAGAGCTTCCTATGTGTCTCTGTGTCACATTTTGCCTCATGGTGGCCCGGTGAAGCTTCTTGATTTTTTAAAACTCCGTTGAAGGCGAGACAGAAATGCTGGCCACTCTCCTCAGCGAACGCTTTGCAGGAATTGTGACCATTGATCGATGCTCACGGCGTTTTTGAAAACCATCAAGTTTAAATTTTCAGCAATTTCCTGATATGAGGCCCCAGACTGAGCAACTTCAACAAAAAAAATAACTCCTCGCTTGAGGTAAGACGGACTCATGCAGTGCACAATCCAAAAATACTAAAGAAATACATATTTTATCATGCTATCTCTCCAGAAGTAACTGCTTTGCAGGGATCGGACTCCTGGGGTGGGATTCTCCCTTCCGGGGACTAATCCACATGCCGGCAGGAAAGACGGCACCAACCACTCCGGCGTCAACAGCGCCCGAAAGTGAGGAATTCTCCAAGTTTTCGGGGGCTAGTTTGACGCCGGAGTGGTTGGTGCCGCTCCAGCAGGCGGCGAAGGGCCGATGCGAGCCCGCGCATGCGCAGAACGACCAGCCTGATTTTGTGCATGTGCGGACCGGGCGGTGTATTTCCGCGCATGTGCAGCGGTTCTCTTCTCCGTGCTGGCCCCCGGGCAATATGGCAGATCCCTACAGATGACCAGCGCGGAGGAAAGAAGGCCCCCATGGAAACAGCCCATCTGCAGGATCGGTAGGCCCCAATCGCGGGCCAGGCCACCGTGGGCCCCCCCCCCCGGGTCAAATTCCCCCACGCCCCCCCACCAGGACCCGCCCCCGCTTACTCATCTGCCAGATCCCACCGTGCGTGAGGTGATTCATTCACGCCGGCGGAACTGGCCAAAACTGGACGGCCATTCGGCCCATCGGGTCCCGGAGAATCGCCGGGGGGGGGGGGCGCTGCCAACGGCTCCCAACCGGTGTGGCGGGAATCCTCCGCTGCCCGAAAAATGGCGCCGGAGAATAGGGCAGCCGGCGTTGGGGCGGTGGGGCGGGATTCGCGCCTCCCCCCGAGGATTCTCTGACCCGGCGAGGGGTCAGAGAATCCCGGCCCAGATGTGCCCCCGTGTTGGTATCAGGGGTGCGGAGGAGAAAGAACTGTAAATGCTGGTCCTGAGTCAGCCGATCCCTTGGTCTGAATGCCTGACTCCCACCCATTCAACATCAATTGTAGATAGGACGTTTCACCACCAGGATGTCAGTTATTAATAATGATTGGAAGCACTGGGTAGCACTCTTGCCTCTGAGACAGAAGATTGTGTGACCTAATCGCATCCCAGCATATAATCCAGGCCAACATTTCCTCTGCAGTTACTGACAGGATACTGATGGATGGAGAATGTTTTATTCATTCATGGCATGTGGGTGTTGCTGGTTAGCCCATCCCAAATTGCCCTTGAGAAGGTAGTGGTTATCAGAACAACTCTTTGCCTTCCTGTCGTGGATAGCACAATGGCTTCACAGCTCCAGGGTCCCAGGTTCGATTCCGGCTCGGGTCACTGTCTGTGTGGAGTCTGCACATCCTCCCCGTGTGTGCGTGGGTTTCCTCCGGGTGCTCCGGTTTCCTCCCACAGTCCAAAGATGTGCGAGTTAGGTGGATTGGCCATGATAAATTGCCCTTAGTGTCCAAAATTGCCCTTAGTGTTGGGTGGGGTTACTGGGTTATTGGGATAGGGTGGAGGTGTTGAACTTGGGTAGGGTGCTCTTTCCAAGAGCCGGTGCAGACTCGATGGGCCAAATGGCCTCCTTCTGCACTGTAAATTCTATGTCTATGTCACCGGAGAATCCTGCTCGGCTGGCGATCAGCAATACCACCCAAAGCTGCAGACCTATTGGAATTTCCCCAGATGGAGAAAATTAAATTCGCCATCCGAGGGTCGGAAGAGGGCTTCCACAAAACGTGGGAGCCATTCACTCAGTTATTCCAAGACCTGTTTGCAGCCAACAGCCAATAAGCCAAAGGAAGGGAGAGGGTAGTCACAGTGCAACAATGAGAGGGAAGGGGGGAAGTGGGGTGGGGGGAATAAAGAGGCATGGAGCCCGCCATGCTCAGCAAATAACCAAATACACAGCATCACTCCAACAGAAACAGGATATAAGAGCTGATGAGGGAAGAGGGCATGAAAGGGACGGGCGTCAGGAGGAAAATGGGAGAGGGAGGCAGGGGAACCAGCTAGAAATAAACACCTACTGGAGAACCTAAAACGAGAAGCTGTAACCATTTTAAATAATGAAAGACAACCGATGTAAAGAAAGGAAGTCAACCAATGTATATGAATATTTGTGTTTGTTTTCAATGGATGTTCATGCTTACCTTTGTCCTGTATAATATGAAAAATCCCCAATAAAAACATTTTTTAAAAAAAGAGGTGGTGCCTTCTTGAACCGCTGTAGTCCATGTGGTGTAGGTACACCCACTGTGCTGTTAGGGAGGGAGTTCCAGGGTCTTGATCCAACGACAGTGATGGATTAGTGATATTGTTGTAAATCAGGATGTTGTGTGGTTTGGAGAGGAACGTCCAAGTGGTGGTGTTCATCTGAGGCCTTGTCCTTCCAGGTTTTAGAGGTTGTGGATTTGGAAGATGATGGCAAATTACTGCATGGCATCTTGTAGGTGTACACACCGCTGCCACTGTGCATTGGCAATGGAGTGAGTGAATGGTTAAGTTGGTGGATGGGGTGTTAATCAAGCGGGATGTTTTGTCCTCGATGGTGTTGAGATTCTTTTGTGTTGCTGTTGCAGCACTCATCCAGGCAAATGGAGAGCATTAAATCTCGCCCCTGATTTGTGCCTTGCCCATGGTGGACAGGCTTTGAGGAGTCACAAATTGAGTGACTCGCCAGAGAATTCCCAGCCTCTGACCTGATCTTGTAGCCACTGCATTTATACGACTGGTTCAATTGAGTTTCTGGGCAAAGGCGACCCCCAGGATGTTGATATTCCGCAATGGAGATGCAGTCGTTCAGATACAGACGGTGGAATGAGGCCCCATCTGGGGTATCTCAGGTATCGGGGAAAGAATCCATGGCCGTTCTTTTGAGGGAGAAGAACTGGGAAGGTCCGTCTTTGTGTCCTGGTCAATATTTATCCCTTAAGCAACATCACTGAAAAGTAATGCAACTGGTCATTACCCCGCTGCTGTTTGTGGGGCCTTGCTATGTGCAAATTAACTGCCACCTCGCCCAGGGAGTGCTGTGTTGTTAACAATTAATGAATTATGTGATTTCATTTCTCAAGAAGAAAAACAATTACAAGAACAAGTCTCAGGTGCACTTCACAGTCCCTTTCCAGATGCAATTTAATCTTTTAATATTCCCAGCTCAGTCGATATTGAGTCATTTTGTGATCAGCCAGTTGTTGTGTATGGGAGAGTGATGGCATACTGAAAGTGGCAGATGTGATGGGACAGAGCCAAGCTCCAAAGTGGAGATTTACAGGAGAGGTTCGGACGCGGCAATGTGCAGTAGGAGCAGCAGAGTAGAAATCAGAGAGAAATCCTGATGAAACCCGTGCGCCGCTGTGGTCAGGCAGTGGCCTGGTCGCCATTTCCTGTCCTCGCAGTCACGAAGGCCCAAAGGACAACAACAGCTCCACCTGCATTTATCTAGCACCTGTAGTGTGGCCAAGGCTCTTCGTAGGAGCAACATCGGACAAAAATGGTGACGCCGAGCCGCAGAAGGAGGCACTAGCACCATTGACCAAATACATGGACAAAGGGGTAGATATGCAGCAACTGTTAAAGGTGCTTTGGGGCACCTCAAATTTGTTATATAAATGCAAGCCTTTCTTCCTCTCCTTCACACCATCCAGGAAATGAGGAATAAAATAGATCCGATGGCACAGTCAGCAGTTGTTTCATTACTGATGGTAACTCCTTATTGGTCACAACCCTAAAGACCCACCAATCCTGTTGGAAGCAACATGAAGAAGTGTGGGGGGAAATAGAGTGGCCCCATTTCGCGACGGCCTTGGCTAGCTCACTAGGCTGGACAGCTGGTTTGCATTGCGCAACAACGCCAACGGCACAGGTTCGATTCCCGTACCAGCTGAAGTTATCCATGAAAACCTTGCTTTCTCAACCTTGTCCCTCGCCTGTGGTGTGGTGACCCTCAGGTTGAATCGGCACCAGTCAGCTGTGTCTCTCCAAAGGGGAGGATAGCGTGTGATCCTCGGGGACTGTTGCAGCTTTTAATCCACGCAGTCCAGCTCCTGCCATTCAATCACAGCTGGTCCTCAGACACTTCCCTCGCCATCGCTGTCACACTGCTCTCGTTGCCCCCCCCCCCCTTGTTCTCTCGCCGTCCCTGCTTATTTATAATTCTGCCCCTGCCAAGTCATTCTGTGAGATACCCGTAGCAGCTTTTTGAAACTTTGAAAAATGAACACGTTTGCAAGTGGTCATTATCTATTAGAAGTCACTTAGAAGATTTTGACACTTGCTGAACAGATCTGCTTTTAGCAATTTTGAATAAGTATTCCAGCTTTTTAAAAATTCATTTCTGCAATGTGGGCGGCACTAGATAAGCCAGCATCTATAGCCCATCCCTAATTGCCCTTGAGAGGGTGGTGGTGAGTTGTCTTCTTGAACCCGGGCAGCCCAGGTGATGTAGGTAATGGTGGTGATAGTGATGGTGGTATTCACATACATCTACAGCAATAGTACTTCTGGGTGGTAGATCTGCCACTGAGCATCAGTGATGGAGGGAGTGAATGTTTGTGGAAGGGGTGCCGATCAAGTGGGCTGCTTTGTCCTGGATTGCGTGGAGTTTCTTGAGTGTTGTCGCCGCTGCGCTTGTCCAGGCAAATGGAGATACTCCATTACACTCGGACTTGAGCCTTTTACATAGTGGATAGATGTTGGGGAGTCAGGGGGTGAGTTACTCGCTGTAGGATTCCTAACCTCTGACCTGCTCTTGTAGCCACATTATTTATTTAGCTAGTCTAGTTCGCTTCAGCTCCAGAAAGGGAAAATGCCCCTGAGAAATCAAAGGCAGAATCATTTGATTTGATTTGAGAAACATTCGATGAGCCATTCCTTCAAGTCACACGGCATCCTGACATGGAAATATATTGCCGTTCCGTCACTGCCACTGAGACAAACTCCTGGAACCTCCTCCCTAATATACACAATAATAATAATATTTATTAGTGTCACAAGTAGGCTTATATTAACACTGCAGTGAAGTTACTGTGAAAATCTCCCAGTTGCCACACTCTGGGTCCTGTTCGGGGACACAGAGAATTCAGAATGCCCAATTCACCTAATATAATAATAATAATCAAGCATGTCTTTCGAGGAAACATGGTAGCACAGTGCTCAGCACTTTTGCTTCATAGCGTCAGGGTCCCAGGTTCAATTCCCACTTGGGTCACTGTCTGTGCGGAGTCTGCACGTTCTCCCCGTGTCTCTGGTTTCCTCCCACAGGTCCCGAAAGATGTGCTGTTAGGTGAATTGGACATTCTGAATTTTCCCTTAGTGTACCCGAACAGGTGCCGGAATGTGGTGACCAGGGGATTTTCACAGTAACTTCATTGCAGTGATAATGTAAGCCTACTTGTGACAATAATAAAGATTTATTATACGCAGAAAATAGGAGCAGGAGGAGGCCATTTGACCCTTCGAATCTGCTCCACCATTCATTATGATCAAGGCTGATCATCAAGTTCAATACCCTGATCCCACCTTCCCCCCATATCCCTTGATCCCTTTAGCCCCAAGAGCTATATCTAATTCCTTCTTGAAATCACACAGCATTTTGGTCTCAACTACTTTCTGTGGTAGTGAATTCCACAGATTCACCACTCTCTGGGTAAAGAAATTTCTCCTCATCTCAGTCTTAAAGGATTTACCCCTTAACCTCAAACTATGAACCCTAGTTCCACAATGGGCAACCTCATTGGCCGGCTGCTTGGACGGAGGATGATTCTGCCAGCGGGGGGCGCGTCGCACCCGAAAATGGGAGAGGCGGGACGGAGAACCATAGCCCACGTCTGCCTTCAAACACCCGAGATATTTTGATCAGCCCATTCAGCCCCCTCATACCCCATGAGACCAGTCTGATCGTGGGGCTCCAAACCACCCCCCCTCTCTGCCTTCCCACCCTGATCAGCCACACCATAACCCTAATGGGCTACTCCAGGCCCCTACCTCGTTCAGCTGCCGGGCCCACCCACGCTGGCCACTGCCTTCCAATGACTCCATAAAGAAACATTTGTCATCTGCAACCCACCCTTCCCACCCAGCCCCTCTCCCATCCCAAACAAAGCAAACCCCACCGCCCCAGGCTCACTATCTCCACCCACATGAAAACAAAGAAAACAACTCCCACCCCCCAAAATATCTAGCCACAGCTTCCCCCCCCCCCCCCCCCCCCCCCCCCCAACCCACCTCACTTCACTTCCGTTAAGCAGCATGTCTGCTGGCAGGGTGATCCCCACCTGGGGCCAAACACAAACTTTATTTGCAAAAAGACCCACATACTACCCCCCTGCCCAGCCCACCTTTATTTGAATACCCCAAGCTCCTTCATCCCATCTCCTCTCCCATCCACCCCAGTAATTCCCACCATACCACCTTTTAGGACTGAGGTGAGGAGAAATTTCTTCACCCAGAGAGTGGTGAATCTGTGCAATTCACACTGACAGAAAGTAGTTGAAGCCAAAACGTTGTGTAATTTCATGAAAGAGTTAGATATAGCTCTTGCGGCTAATCAAGGGCTATGGGAAGAAGGCAGGATCAGGGTATTGAACTTGATGATCAGCCATCATCATAATGAATGGCGGAGCAGGCTCAAAGGGCCGAATGGCCTCCTCTTGTTTCTATTTTCTATATGACCCAGAGGTGAGCTGGGTACATCATGCCTTGGCCTTGGCCTTGTTAAATCCAGCCCTTTTGTTTGCCAGCTCCGTTCCCAGATCCTGGTGGATTTGGACAGTATGGCCTTCCCAGCCACATCCACGGGTTCCTTTTGCCCACCTCCGGAGGGCGGTATGGTAGCACAGTGGTTAGCACTGTTGCTTAACAGCACCAGGGACCCAGGTTCGATTCCCGGCTTGGGTCACTGCCTGTGCGGAGTCTGCACGTTCTTCCCGTGTCTGCGTGGGTTTTCTCCGGGTGCTCCGGTTTCCTCCCACAAGTCCCGAAAGACCTGCTTGTTAGGAGAATTGGATATTCAGAATTCTCCCTCCGTGTGCCCGAACAGGCACCGGAATGTGGCGACTAGGAGATTTTCACAGTAACTTCATTGCAGTGTTAATGTAAGCCTACTTGTGACACTGATAACGATTATCTTTTCCTCGTCCAGGTATCGATAGAGCCGTACTATAATCGCCCATGGTAGCTCCTTAGCTCTCAGCTGCTTCCTCAATGACTGATGGGTCCAGTCCACTTCAGGAGGGTGATCAAAGACCCCCTCCGCTACCAACTGCTCAAGAATCTTCTCCATATACTCCGTGGTTCTTGCATCCTCAATGCCTTCAGGCATCTCTATGATCCTCAATGCTCTGTCTGCAACAGATCTACATGTCATCGCTCTTGTCTTCAACTTCTTTTGCCCCTCTGACATCATCCGCATCTCTGCCTCCAAAGAGGCAATTCGACCTTTGCGGTCAGCAGCTGACTCCTCCATCTTCTGGATTGACCATTCCGCGTCTCCAGCCACCGTTCCACTCTCCCCAGGGCTGCCCGAATTGGTTCTGCCATTCTCGCCATGTCCTCAGTGATCGCTTTCCTTTGCTTATTGAATTCGGCCGATAGGTACTCGACCAACTTGTCTGTCGACCACTGAACGGGCAACGATGCCCACAGGTCCCTCTGCCATCTTTTCCCCTCCTGCGCGACGCGTGTCCTCCAGGTCTGAAAAATGGCCCTTGCTGGACACGCTCCTCGTCTGGTAACTCTTCGACATCACCTACCGGAGGAGGCCCAGTTCTTCTATTTTACCATTTTTTCACCTGCACCATCCCCATAAATCAAGAGGGGCCAAAAAAAAACAGCCCTCAGGCAGGGGCCACCGGAAGTGAACCAGCCCATATCTGAGAAAATGCCAAAAATAACATCTACTGTTCGATGTGATTCCACGATCGGGCAGCACCTGCCGAGCAATCCTGAGTGTTCTAATAGCTACACTACCAATCAAGTTAAGTGAATTAGCCAAGTAATGTGGCTCATTAACGCTTGCTGGAAGCAATATAGATTCATACACAGGGACGTTCATTGCAAGCACAAGGAACAAATTCAAACCTTGACCCTTTTTGAATTGTCCTGGAGCTAGGGGACCAGATAGTTCCCCATTGCTTTCCCAATGGCAGCACCTCAGGAAGAGTTGACTTGCCAACCAATCAGCATCCTTATCTCCTGTAATATAAATTGTTGCAATCATTTGAAATTTAGCATTCTTGCATTTGTCCTCATGAGTGCACGATGAACAACTTCAGCAACACATCTCTCCTTCCAGCAATGATTGGACAGTTCTTTCAACCAAGTAATTACAGGGCCAACATGCTCCCATAAAGGTAAAGGGTGGGACCTTTACGACCCTGTATGGCAAGATATATACAGGATTGGATTTGGGGGAGAAAGGAAGGCATATGGCAAATACAGGGGTCTCTAGCATGGTAGCATAGTGGTTAGCACAATTGCTTCACAGCTCCAGGGTCCCAGGTTCGATTCCCGGATTGGGTCACTGTCTGTGGGGAGTCTGCACGTTCTCCCCGTGTGTGCGTGGGTTTCCTCCGGGTGCTCCAGTTTCCTCCCACAGTCCAAAGATGTTCTTAGTGTTCAAGAAGGTTGGGTGGGATTACTGTGTTATGGGGATTGGGTGTGGGCTTGGGTAGGGTGCTCTTTCCAAGAGCCGGTGCAGACTCGATGGGCCGAATGGCCTCCTTCTGCACTGTAAATTCTATAAACAGTGGAAGTCCTAGAGAAGTATAGAAAGTGCAAGGGGCACTTAAAGAAGAAATTAGGAGAGTGAGGAGGGGCATGATGAAACACTGGTGTGCAAAATAAAGGAAAATCCCAAGTTGTTTTATAAGTATTTTAAGGGAAAGACTGTAACCAGGGAAAGAAAAGGGCCCATTCAGAGCAAAGTGGCAATCTCTATGTGGAGCCAAAAGATGTAGGTGAAGTTTTACATGCGTTTTTGCATCTGTGTTCACTATGGAGAAGGCAATGTAGGTATACAAATCAGAGATATAACTAAACACATTAACATTGGGAGGGAGAGATATTAATGGTTTTAATGGGCTTAAATTAGGACAAATCTCCAGGTCCAGACGAGATGCATTCCAGGCTGATGTGGGAGGCAAGGAAGGAGATTGCAGGGGCCCTGACGCTAATTTTCAAAACCTGTCAGGCTCTAAGAGGTGCAAGAGGACTGGAGGGCAGATAATGTGGTACAATTATTCAAGAAGGGAAATAGGGATAAACCAGGTAATTATAGGCCAGTGAGCCTGACATCAGTGGTCGGGGAACTATTCGAAAAAAAGTCTGAGGCACAGAATAAACCTCCATTTGGAAAGGCAAAGATTAATCAAGGATTGCCAACATGGCTTTGTCAGTGAGATATTATGTCCAACAAATTGGATTGATGTTTTTGAGAAAGTGACAAGGTGTGTAGATGAGGCAGTACAGTTGATGTGGTCTACATGGACATCAGTAAGGCTTATGACAAGGTTCCTCATAAGAGACTGATCAAGAAGCCCACGGGATCCAGGGCAATTAGGCAAATTGGATCCAAAATTGGTTTAGTAGCAGGAGGCAGGATGGTCGAAGGTTGTTTTTGTGACTGGAAGCCTTTGTACAATTGTGTGCCAGAGGGATCAGTGCTGGGTCCCTTGCTCTTTGTAGTGTATATTAATGACCTAGACTTGAAAGTAAGAGGCATGATTTACAGGTTTGTGGCTGTCATGAAAATCGGTGG
Source organism: Scyliorhinus canicula (assembly GCF_902713615.1). Lineage (NCBI taxonomy): Eukaryota > Metazoa > Chordata > Chondrichthyes > Carcharhiniformes > Scyliorhinidae > Scyliorhinus > Scyliorhinus canicula. The sequence goes on along the minus strand of NC_052148.1, from coordinate 18,910,821 downwards.
TGTGATAAATAGTGAGGAGGAAAACTTAGATTACAGGGCAATATAGACAGGCTGGTCAGATAGGCAGAACAGTGACAAATGGAATATAACCCTGCAAAGTGTGAGGTGATACATTTTGGAAGGACAAATAAGGCAAGGGATTGCACAATGATAGGACATTAGGAAGTACAGAGCATTAGTTGGACCTTGGGGTGCATGTCTACAGATCCCTGAAGGCAGCAAGATAGTTTGCAAAGGTGCTTAAGAAGGTATATGGGATACTTGCCTTTATTAGCCGAAGCATAGAATATAAGAGCAGGGTGGTTGTAACGGAGCTGTATAAAATGCTTGTTGGCCACAGCTGGAGTACGGTGGGCAGTTCTGGTCACCACAGTATAGGAAGGAAGTGATGCACTGCAGAGGGTGCAGAGGAGATTCACCAATATATTGCCTGTGCTGGAGCATTTCAGCTTTGAATAGAAGCTAGTTAGGCTGGGGATGTTTTCCTTAGAGCAGAGATGGCTGAGGGGGTGGGGCTGTGGGGGGTGTTATAGGGACATAGGTAGGGTAGATAGGAAGAAACGTTTAGCCTTATGTTACAACCCACATGAGGCGTATGGGGTTGGAGCAAACACGCCAAATATGAGCTCTTCGCTAAAGGGGCGGGGAACCCCAAATCATCCATTGTTACGTTTGTATAAAGTCGGCCAGTTATGGCACTGACAGTTCAGACCCAGCTCGGATCTGGTATACATTGTAAATAATAGTGTGTGTTCATAAACCAAGTTTTCTTTAATCTACTCAGACCAGACTTGACAAAACTTTAGTAGATGCGTCAGTAACCAGGAGGCATAGATTTAAGGTAAGGGCAGGAGATTTAGAGGGGACTTGAGGAAAAACCTTTTCTCCCAGACGGTAGTAGGAATCTGGAACTCATTACCGGAAAAGGGGGTAGAGGAAGGAGCCCTCACAACATTTAAGAAGCATTTAGTTGAGCACTTAAAACATCAAAGCATACAAGGCTACGGACAAACACTGGAAAATGGGATTCAAGTAGATAGGTGCTTGATGGCCAGCACGGGCACGATGGGCCAATGGGCCTCTCTTTGTGCTGTAAAATTCTCTGACTCCATAAGAGTTAGCGCAGGCATGGTGGACCCAAGGACCTCCATCCATGCTGTAGTGTTCAATGAAATGCAGCAAGAGGACATTGTGGATTAGGAGTAGGTGGGTCAGATGGACAGAAGGTTCTCTTCAGCCTAAAACTACTACTATGTATAATATACAAGAAGAATCAAGAAATAGGAGGAGGCGTAGACCAGGTGGTCCAACGAGTCTGCTCCACCATTCAGTACAATCAAGGCAATATTAATAGGATCATTGAATCCCGACAGTGTAGAAGGAGGCCATTCAGCCCATGCCTTGTCCCTATAACCCAGTAACCCCACCTAACCTTTTGGATAAGATGTATAAATGGACATTATTTGCAATTCATACATGAACCTCCCTTCCCTTTAACCACATATATGTCAGCTACTGGGGGTTAATTGGTGTGTATGACAATCATTAACAAATTGGAGGATTCTTCTCAGCTATCCTCCCACAGCATGCATTCTCACACATGTGGGACACATGTTACTGAAAGAATTCTCCCTTTCACGGGCTACAATTAAGACAACAACCGAGAAGATCTTTTTACCGGCATTTTCCACAGTTATCAATAGTGAGATACATTTTTTGTCGTGTTAGTTTATTGCATTGTACAGAAAGGTTTATCCTGTCCTTCCCTTAATTTACTTTGTGTACATTTTCCCACCCTCTGGCTGGATCTGCGTTCCCTTCCATCCGCCCCCCGCCTTTCCCTGCCCCCCTCTTGTGTCCTCCCCCTTTCCCTCCCCCCTCTTCCTTTTCTTCCCCCACCCCATCGACTTTGGCTGTGTTTGCCTTGTGATCGGGATGGGGGGTTTCCCCCTCTTACCACATTGTTCTCTTTTTGTGACTTTCCAGCCTTTCCTCTTTCTCCCCATCCCTTCCCCTCGGGTTGCACGTTCCTTTGGTTCCCCCCTCTGTCTTTGTTTTCCCCTAGTCCTTCCTCTTTTTTCCTCCTATCTCTCCCATTTTCCTATCTTATTCTCGAACAGGTTCTGGAATAGGCCGACAAACTGCCCCCTAGGCATCTAGGAAGCCTTCCTCTGACCCTGCTCCAATACCCCGAAGATTGCCACTATTGGGCATGGCTTCACCCTTACGCCCACAGGCTTGGACATTGCCTCGGAGAAGGCTGGGACAATCCCAAAACATGTGGGTGTGGTTGGCCAGGCCCCTCTGGCACCGCTCACATTTGTCCTCCACCTCCGGGAAGAACCTGCTCATTCGGGTTCTGGTCAGGTGAGCTCTATGCACCACTTTGAGCTGATCATCAACCTGAAATGTTGAGATGAACTTTGCTGCTTACATGGCACAAGTCAGGAGTGTAATGGAATACTCTCCACTCAAGAAGCTCGACACCATCCAAGACAAAACAGCCCGCTTAATTGGCACCCACAATATTTCACTTCCTCTACCATCAATGCACAATGGCAGCCGTGTGTACCAACTACAAACTGCTGCAGCCTGCACTCCTACAACAGCATCTTTTAACCCTGGAACTCTACCACATCGGGGGAAAAGACCAGCAGAGAGATGGGAATGCGACCACCAGCATGTTGGCTTCCAAGCCACACCATCCTGACTTGGGATTATATCGTCATTCCGTCTCTGGGTCAAAGTCCTGGAACTCCCTTCCTAACAGCACGGTGCATTTACCTAATGTGGTAGTCACCACCAGTGGCATATTATATGTATTATGCCACTGCCATATATTAAGGGTACAAAGATAAATCCCTGCCTGCTGGCTCTGCCCAGCAGACGGCGTATAAATGTGTGTGCTCTCCGATGCTGCAGCCATTCTGGTTCCAGCTACAGGAGGCACAACATCTTTGCTCAATAAAGCCTCGGTTGTTCCACTATTCTCGTCTTTGTGGTAATTGATAGTGCATCACCTACAACACATGGACTGTAGCGGTTCAAGAAGGCAGCTCACCACCACCTTCTCAAGGGTAATTAACACATAGGAGCAGAATTAGGCCACTCGGCCCATCGGGTCTGCTCCGCATTAGGGAGGATCAATAAATGCTGGCCTAGCCAGTGAAACCTGCTTCCCACAAATGAATAAAAAAAACAAATTATCTTGAAGTCTGGTTGCCAGGGCTGTAAGTGAGTGACAACTTGCTTCAATGGGCAGCAGGATCCAGGGCGACATTTTGCTAGCAGCGGCCAATTAAGGGGCCACCGCCGGGAATGCTGTCCAATGAAGGACAGTGGCTTGCCTCCAAGAGCTGTCAGTCCAGTTAGGGGGCTGACATCTCAGCAGTCTCAATGATGCCACAGTTACAGGTGGTTATTGCTGATGCTACAACAGTAGGCAGAGGGGGTCTTCATGGCGAGCCCCTCGAATGAAGATAAATTAAATGGGAGGATGCTGCCAAGTCCCAGAGATGGAGGAGTGGGGGTCATGGTGGTGCAAGGGTGGTCATTGCTGCCGGGGTGGTCCCTCCTTGGGGCACAGAGCATCCTCAAAGATGATTCCCCCCCCCCCCCCACCCCTCACCTCACCCCTCTAAAATGTTCTGGAAAGCCTCCAGGATTCTCCCTCATTGGTACACTCCCCAACACAGGAAAAGTGCCTGAGGAGGCAGGAAAGGGCCTTCAATTGCCCACAAGAAGTTTAATTGACCTACTGGTGGGTGGCAGAGCTGCCAATGTTCCCACTGCTGGCAGTATGCTATGGTAGCAGGAGGGCACAGGTCTTCCCTCTTGGCATCACCCGCTGCCACTCTGCCAAGATTCCCGCTTCCCAGGCTGGGAAAATTCAACCAGTTAACTCTGTCTCTTCAGAGATGCCTGTTTCAGGCAAATACCAGGTCGTCTTAAAGAAGGCAGAGCTCGCATCCCACCAACACCTTTCATAGCTTCAGAACTTTCATTACAACAAGGAAAATGAGGATATGAATTTGTGATGCTGATTGAGGGTTAACTAATGGACAGGACACTGTGAACATCTTCTTCAACACTGGGCCGTTGGATATTTTGCATCCACCTGACAGAGAAAATAGGTGGCACGGTGGTGCAGTGGTTAGCACTGCTGCCTCATGCGCTGAGAACTCAGGTTTGATCCCACTCAGGGCAGCATGGTGGCACAGTGGTTAGCATTGCTGCCTACGGCGCTGAGGGTTCGAATCCCGGCCCTAGGTCACTGTCCGTGTGGAGTTTGCACATTCTCCCGTGTCTGCGTGGGTTTCACCCCCACTACCCAAAGATGTACAGGTTAGGTGAATTGGCCACGCTAAATTGCCCCTTAATTGGAAAAAATAATTGGATACTCTAAATTTTTTTTAAAAATCAAAAAAAAATCTGATTAAAAAAAAAAGGTTTGATCCCACTCCTGGGTCCCTATCCATGTGGAGTTTGCACATTTTGGATTTGGATTTGTTTATTGTCACGTGTACCGAGGTACAGTGAAAAGTATTTTTCTGCGAGCAGCTCAACAGATCATTAAGTACATGGGAAGAAAAGGGAATAAAATAAAATACATAATGGGGCAACACAACATATACAATGTAACTACATAAGCACTGGCGTCGGATGAAGCAGACAGGGGTGTAGTGTTAATGAGGTCAGTCAATAAGAGGGTCATTTAGGAGTCTGGTGACAGTGGGGAAGAAGTTGTTTTTGAGTCTGTTCGTGCGTGTTCTCAGACTTCTGTATCTCCTGCCCGACGGAAGAAGTTGGAAGAGTGAGTAAGCCGGGTGGGAGAGGTCTTTGATTATGCTGCCCGCTTTCCCCAGGCAGCGGGAGGTGTAGATGGAGTCAGTGGATTGGAGGCAGGTTTGTGTGATGGACTGGGCGGTATTCACGACTCTGAAGTTTCTTGCGGTCCTGGGCCAGGCTGTGATGCAGCCCGATAGGATGCTTTCTATGGTGCATCTGTAAAGGTTGGTACGGGTTAATGTGGACATGCCGAATTTCCTTAGTTTCCTGAGGAAGTACAGGCACTGTTGTGCTTTCTTGGTGGTACCGTTCAACCATTCTCCCCGTGTTTGCACGGGTCTCAACCCTACAACCCAAAAATGTGCAGAATAGGTGGATTGACCACGCAAAATTGTCACTTAATTGGAAAAGTAAAAGAATTGTGTACTTTAAATTTATTTTTAAAAATGCTGGTGCATTGCTCTTGTTTTGGATACAGAACTGGCTCAGGTATAGAAGATAGTGGGTAGCAGTGGAAGGGTGCTTTTCTGAATGGAAGGCTGAGACTAGTGGTGTTCCGCAAGTATCGATGCTGGGAACTTTGCTGTTTGTAGTATGTATAAATGATTTGGAGGAAAATGTAGCTGATCTTTAGTAAGTTTGTGGGTGACAGAAATGTTGGTACAATTACGGATAGCGATGAGGACTGTCAGAGGATACAGCAGGATCTAGATCGGTTGGAGGCTTGGGCGGAGAGATGGCAGCTGGGGTTTAATCCAGACAAATCTGAGGTAATGCATTTTGGAAGCTCTAATACAGGTGGAAAATATACAGTAAATGGCAGAACTCCGAGGACTGAGCTGAGGAGAAACTTCTTCACCCAAAGGATTATGAATCTATGGAATTCCCTGCCCAGTGAAGCAGTTGAGGTTCCTTCGTTAAATGTTTTCAAGATAAAGATAAATAGTTTTTTGAAGAATAAAGAAATAAAGGGTTATAGTGTTCGGATGGAAAAGTGGAGCCGAATCCACAAAAGATCAGTCATGACCTTATTAAATGGCGGAGCAGGCTCGAGGGATCAGATGGCATCCTCCTGCTCCGAGTTCTTATGTTCTTATGAGCATTGATAGACAGAGGGATCTGAGTGTACAGGTACTCAGGTCACTGAAAGTAGCAATGCTGCAGAGAAGGTAGTCAAGAAGACATACGGCATGCTTGCCTTCGTCAGCTGGGCATTGAATATAACAATTGGCAAGTCATGCTGCAGCTGTATAGAACCTTAGTTAGGCCACACTTGGAATATAGTGTTCAATTCTGGTCACCACACTACCGGAAGAATGTGGAGGCTTTGGAGAGACTATAGAGAAGGTTTACTAGGATGTTGCCTGGTGTGGAGGGCATTAGCTCTGAGGAGAGGTTGGATGAACTTGGTTTGTTCTCACTGGAATGGCGGAGGTTGAGGGCCGACCTGATAGAAGTCTACAAAATTATGAGGGGCACAGGCAGAGTGGATGGTCAGAAGCTTTTTCCCGCTTCCGGCCATGGTGTGAGTGGTCGCATATTTGGCAGCTTCCGCTCGAGACTGTTTTTTCAGACCTTTTCCCTGTTGTAGGGTGGATGTTTTGTGGAAAGAAGGTGTTAGGGTGGCTGGAGAAGTGTTTGATTCTACTGGTGGGGCTTATGGATGCAGCCACGGACCAGAAGTAGGTTGAGAAGAAGGGAGCAGGAGAATTTACTTGCGACACAGGTCAAGGTGGCGGAGGGTAAAGATCTGCCTTGCCTGCCCAATGGTCGACGGGACAACTGGTGGACTTTTTAACTGGAAAGTTTAGCTGGCAGAGGAGGGAGGACCAGGAGGACCTAGCCAAGGCGGTGGAACCGCTGAAAGCTGGACTTGATCATGTGGAGCAGAGGCTGGAGTCCCAGGGCTAGGCCATTCGAAAAGTGGAGGAAGCGGTGCGGGAGCATGAGGAGCAGCTGGCCTCATTGGCGACCAAAATAGCTGTGATGCGGGAGACCCAGAAGTAGCTAAAGGAGAAGTTGGAGGAGTTGGAGAACTGCTTCCAGAGGCAGAACCTAAGAATCGTGGGAATGCCTGAAGGCATTGAGGGAGTGGACGCTGACTCATATGTGGCCAAGGTGTTGAAAAAGTTGATGGGGGAGGGGGCCTTTGGCCGGGCCCTGGAGATCGACTGAGCGAGCAGGGTGCTGATGAGGAAGTCGCAGGCGGATGAGCCACCGATGGCGATGGTGGTGCATCTTCACCAGTTCCTGGACAAGGGGAAGATACTGAGATGAGTGAGGCAGACGAGGAGATACACCTGGGAGAGTGACCTTTGAGTGTATCAGCACCTGGACGCGGAGCTGGCAAAGAGGAGAGCTGGGTTTGTTGTGCTTTCTTTTCCAGTAGCTCTGTTCCAACTATGGCAATCAGTGAGTTTGCCCTCCTTTCTTTTGTTATCTAAGTTCTAATGCTCAGAGTCGTCAGGTATCAAATGATACCACCACAAGGTTCAACCGGCTATCGATCAAAGAGCCAAACACCAGTTAGTTAGTTCAAGGTCAAGGGTACTTTATTTACACACAATTAGTCATGCAACATAAACACAACTAGTTAACTACACCTATCAACTAAGATAACCTGTACTTAACTTCAGGCACCCAGCTTAGGTCAGAGGAACAGTAGCCGCTGTTCGATTTTGGATCTATCGAGTCTGGACAAGTAACTGCTGCTCAGCTCGGCTCATCCATCTGGTAGCGAGCGTTGAACTTGGACTTGCTTCTGGTGGTGCTGCACATGGAAATGGTCGTGGCCGGGGAGCCAGGTCCAAGAGAGGACAAACATATGGCGGACTCTCTTCTTATACTTGGGGGTTTTCGCGCTCTTTCAGGCGGTCCTTCAGTTTGGACCCCACTAATTGGGTGATCCTTGATCACGCTGTTCGATTCCTAACCAATAAATGGGCGGGTGCCTGGATGGCTGGGCATGTCCCAAGCGGTCACTGGCCCCGTTGTTTACTGGAGTGGCGCCAAAATGGCTGGGACTGTACCGGTCGCTCATGTACCAGTCCTGTGTCTTGGTGAAGATGGACCATCAAATGCTAATCCACCCCATCAAAATGCTAATTATTCAGAGTTTCAATACAATCTGGACTTCTTGCCTGTAAATATACATTTCAGGCTCTTTGCCAGCCTGAATCTTTCTTTATCCATTTTACCCGATAGACTTTGCGGGTTTCTGTGTCCCTAGTTGTAAGTAGCCATCCCAGATGGCTACAGGTTTAATTGGGTGAAGGTTGCCCTCTTTAAAAAGTGGGCGAAGTTTGGGATGTTGTACCCGGCCTGCCTCTGGGTGACTTTTAACAGTCGAGAATGTTATTTTGGAACACCAGAGGAGACGATGGAGTTTTTAAGAGACAATGGACTGGCAGGAGAAGGAGGACATTGAACTGTAAGGGAGGGGTGAGGAGGTGGGTGCTTTTTCCGTTTTTTTCCTGTATCTTTTGTTTTTTCGGTTGTTGGAGAACCTTTCTCCTTCGAGATGTATATTTGGGACTGGACGTGAGTGCACCTTTTTTTTTCTCTGTATATTATGGAGAATAACAGCCCCTGTGTATATTATAGAGAATAACAGCCTATGCGTATATTATAGAGAATAGCAGTCCCTGTGTATATTATAGAGAATAACAGCCCCTGTGTATATTATAGAGAATAGCAGCCCCTGTGTATATTATAGAGAATAACAGCCCCTAAGTATATTATAGAGAATAACAGCCTATGCGTATATTATAGAGAATAGCAGTCCCTGTGTATATTATAGAGAATAACAGCCCCTGTGTATATTATATAGAATAACAGTCCCTGTGTATATTATAGAGAATAGCAGCCCCTGTGTATATTATAGAGAATAACAGCCCGTGTGTATATTATAGAGAATAGCAGTTCCTGTGTTTATTATAGAGAATAACAGTCCCTGTGTATATTATGGAGACTAGCAGTCCCTGTGTATATTATAGAGAATAGCAGTTCCTGTGTATATTATAGAGAATAACAGTCCCTGTGTATATTATGGAGACTAGCAGTCCCTGTGTATATTATAGAGAATAGCAGTTCCTGTGTAGATTATAGAGAATAGCAGTCCCTGTGTATATTATAGAGAATAACAGTCCCTGTGTATATTATAGAGACTAGCAGTCCCTGTGTATATTATAGAGAATAGCAGCCCCTGTGTATATTATAGAGAATAGCAGCCGCTGTGTATATTATAGAGCAGTCCCTGTGTATATTATAGAGAATAGCAGCCCCTGTGTATATTATAGAGAATAACAGTCACTGTGTATATTGTAGAGAATAACAGCCCCTGTTACAGTATAGAGAATAGCAGTTCCTGTGTATATTATAGAGAATAGCAGCCCCTGTGTATATTATTGAGAATAGCAGTCCCTGTGTATATTATTGAGAAATACAGGGCGCGATTCTCCCGAGTTACGAAAACCCGGGAAGCTGGCGTCAAAAACGGGCGCGTTTGATGCCAGCCTCCGCCCTCCCCGACCGGGAACTGATTCAGCTCCCCGGTCGGGGCTCGCATCGCGCGGCCGTGAACTCCGGCATCGCGGGCTTAACGAATTTCGTTAAGCCCGCTAGCCAGAGTTAGCGACGGCTAACGTGTCAGATGACGTCAGCCGCGCATGTGCGGTTTGGACGACTCCAACCCACGTATGCGCGGATGACGTCATCATGCATATGCGTGAAACCTGCGCATGTGCGGGCCGGTATGCCCCTCAGCTGCTCCGCGAATGGATCCAGCGGGGCGGCGGAGGGAGAAAGAGTGCGCGGGTTAAGTACCCGCTGCCCGCGATCAGTACCCACCGATCGCGGGCCCATGGCACCCTTGGCACGGCCGTGGTACTGCCATGCCAATCGGTGCCATGGTTCCCCAGATCAGGACTTTACGGCCATTTTTACGAACGGTCAGACCAGGTGTGTTTTACGTTCATAAAAACGGCCGTAAAGGCCTTGGAAATCAGCCCATCGGCCAGGGGTGAATACCTGCTCGCCGTACAAAAACGGCGAGCAGCGATTCGTGTCGGGGGTTCGGCCGTGGGTGGGGGGGGGGGGGGGGGGGGGGGAGAATAGCGGGAGGGGCGTCGGACCAGCATGTCCGTAAAAATTTACGCCACCCGCTATTCTCCGCATTTTCGTGAGAGCGGAGAATTGCGCCCACAGTCCCTGTGTATATTACAGAAAATAACAGTCCCTGCGTATATTATAGCGAATAGCAGTCCCTGTGTATATTATAGAGAATACCAGTCCCTGTGTATGTTATAGAGAATAACAGTCTCTGTGTATATTATAGGGAATAGCAGTCCCTGTGTATATTATAGGGAATAGCAGTCCCTGTGTATATTATAGAGAGTAACAGCCCCTGTGTATATTACAGAGAATAACAGTCCCTGTGTATATTATAGGGAATAGCAGTCCCTGTGTATATTATACAGAATAACAGTCTCTGTGTATATTATGGGGAATAGCAGTCCCTGTGTACATTATAGAGAATAACAGTCCCTGTGTGTATTATAGAGAATAACAGCCCCTGTATATATAGAACAGTACAGGCCCCTCGGCCCTCGATGTTGTGCCGAGCAATGATCACCCTACTCAAACCCACGTATCCACCCTATACCCGTAACCCAACAACCCCCCCCCCCCCAACCTTACTTTTTAGGACACTACGGGCAATTTAGCATGGCCAATCCACTTAACCCGCACATCTTTGGACTGTGGGAGGAAACCGGAGCACCCGGAGGAAACCCACGCACACACGGGGAGGACGTGCAGACTCCACACAGACAGTGACCCAGCCGGGAATCGAACCTGGGACCCTGGAGCTGTGAAGCATTTATGCTAACCACCATGCTACCGTGCTGCCCTATTATAGAGAATAACAGTCCCTGTGTATATTACAGAGAATAGCAGTCCCTGTGTATATTACAGAAAATAACAATCCCTGTGTGTATTATAGAGAATAACAGCCCCTGTCTATATTATACAGAATTACAGTTCCTGTGTATATTATAGAGAATAGCAGTCCCTGTGTATATTATAGAGAATAGCAGTCCCTGTGTATATTATAGAGAATAGCAGTCTCTGTGTATATTACAGAGAATAGAAGCCCCTGTATATATTACAGAGAATAGCCGTCCCTGTGTATGTTGTAGAGAATAACAGTCCCTGTCTAGATTAGTCCCTGTCTAGGTGGTGGGAAGCTCACCAATTGAGGTCACAAGCTGAGTGTAAATCACTGGCAATACATTGGGGAAGGTTTGAGATAAGAGCCAATTGCTACCCTTGCAGGGTGTCACCTGATGCAGGTGAGAGCGTTACCAGGGATATGGTGCAGGTTGGAACAGAGAGCAGGAGAAGCAGTTCAAAGGACTGTGGATGCAGTTGCTCCCTGGAATGGGAATGGCTTCTGGCTGGCTTGGTAAGCTCAATGTGTGAGATGAGGTCAGCAATCTTACAACCCAATTCAGACTACTCTCCCATCACACAAATTTTAGTGAGGGGCTGGTTTAGCACACTGGGCTAAATCGCTGGCTTTGAAAGCAGACTAAGGCAGGCCAGCAGCACGGTTCAATTCCCGTACCAGCCTCCCTGAACATGCGCCGGAATGTGGCGACTCAGGGCTTTTCACAGTAACTTCATTTGAAGCCTACTTGTGACAATAAGCGATTTTCATTTCATTTCATTATTATAGAGAATAACAGTCTCTGTGTATATTACAGAGAATTGCAGCCCCTGTGTATATTGTAGAGAATAACAGCCCCTGTTGTTATTATAGAGAATAGCAGTTCCTGTATATATTGTAGAGAATAACAGTATCTAACTATATTACAGAGAATAACAGTCACTGTGTACATTGCAGAGAATAGCAGTTCCTGTGTATATTATAGATAATTGTAGCCCTGTGTATATTATAGAGAATAGGAGTCCCTGTGTGTATTATAGAGAATAACAGCCCCTGTGTATATTATAGAGAATAACAGTCCCTGTGTATATTATAGAGAATAACAGCCCCTGTGTATATTATAGGGAATAGCAGCCATGGTGTATATTATAGAGAATAGCAGCCCCTGTGTATATGATAGAGAATAACAGCCCCTGTGTATATTATAGAGAATAGCAGCCCCTGTGTATATGATAGAGAATAACAGCCCCTGTGTATATTATAGAGAATAGCAGTCCCTGTGTATAGTATAGAGAATAACAGCCCCTGTGTATATTATAGAGAGGTTCAAGATGGCGCCGGAGCGAGGCGACTCTCTGCAAGCTCACCCCACCAGATCCACTTTTTACTTAACTTATACTCGTTCTAATCTTTTAAAAATTAATTCTAAAGCTAACATTATTACTAACCTCTCTCTTTTATCTTCTCTTGCAGGCTTGATGTCCTATTATGTATTTTCTTGTATTTTCTTGAATTTTTTAAATTCACTTTTCTTCCCATGTACTGAATGATCTGTTGAGCTGCTTGCGGAAAAATACTTTTCACTGTACCTCGGTACACATGACAATAAACAAATCCAATCCATATTGTAGAGAATAACAGTCCCTGTGTATACTATAGAGAATAACAGCCCCTGTCTATATTATAGAGAATAACAGCCCCTGTGTATATTATAGAGAATAGCAGCCCCTGTGTATATTATAGAGAATAGCAGCCCCTGTGTATATTATAGAGAATAACAGTCCCTGTGTATATTATAGAGAATAACAGTCCCTGTGTATATTATAGAGAATAGCAGCCCCTGTGTATATTATAGAGAATAACAGTCCCTGTGTATATTATAGAGAATAACAGTCCCTGTGTATATTATAGAGAATAGCAGCCCATGTGTATATTATAGAGAATAACAGTCCCTGTGTATATTATAGAGAATAGCAGCCCATGCGTATATTATAGAGAATAACAGCCCCTGTGTATATTATAGAGAATAGCAGCTCCTGTGTATATTATAGAGAATAGCAGCCCCTGTGTATATTATAGAGAATAGCAGTCTATGTGTATATTATAGAGAATAACAGCTGCTGTGTATATTATAGATAATAACAGCCCTTGTGTATATTATAAGGAATAGCAGTCCCTGTGTATATTATAGAGAATAGCAGTCCCTGTGTATATTATGGAGAATATCAGTCCATGTGTATATTACAGAGAACAGCAGCCCCTCTGTATACTGAATAGAATATTGGACCCACTGTGTTATGGAGAATAGCAGCCCCTATAAATATTATAGAAAACATCAGCTCTTGTGTATTTAATTGTGAGCATCTGCCCCTGGTTATATCAGAGAGATTAGCAGCTTCTGTGTACTGTACAGAATAGCTGGTGTATTTTTTATAGGACATCCTGAACAAGAAGGCAAACACATGTCCATTAGAAACAAAATACCCTGTGCACATGAGAGAGAATTGATGATGTACTTTGAAAGTTGCTTGCTGCAGTGCTGACACTGTGTTACACGCTCTCAGTATACACTGATTGCCCCGTGTTTCAATACACGGTGTAACACATCACTCTCATTTTCTGACAATAATGAGATGAAGTCTCAGATTGGAGAGAGAATGATTTTTTTTTCAATATGCTGAAGTCTAGGTGCAGCTTCAAATTTTAAACGTACAGAAGAGGAGAGTGAGAGAATTGAAGTTAAAGTCAACCTTCGGTTTTAAATCTGAGCTAAAGATGATGATAAAAATACATTGTTCTACAATCCTTGAAATCACAGAACGCCAACAGTGCAGAAGGAGGCCATTCAGCCCATCGGGTTTGCACTGACCCTCCTGCTGGAAGGAGCAGCCCAACCAGGTCCATGCCCCGCCCTATCACGGTTACCCCACCTAAACTTTCTGGACACTAAGGGACAATTTATCATGGCCAATCTACCCAACCAGCACATCTTTGGACTGTGGGAGGAAACCGGAGCACCCGGAGGAAACCCACGCAGACACGGGGAGAAAGTGAAAACTCCAGACACAGTCCGCTAAGGTGGGAATCAAACCCAGGTCCATCGTGCTGTGAGGCAGCAGTGCTAACTACTGTGCCATCATTCTTGCAGGAATGCATAGAATTATACAGGACCGAAGGAGGCCATTTGGTCAGTAATGCTCTTTAAAAGAGCATTTCAATTGTTTATGTTATTTTAATGGATGTGGGACTATCCCTAATTGCTCTTGAGAAGGTGTTGGTGTGCCGCCTTCGTGAACCGCTGCAGTCCCTGAGGTTTAGGTACAGGGTTGTTCGGGAGGGAGTTCCAGGATCTTGACCCAGTGACAGCGACCTGGAGGAAACTTCCAGGTGGTGGTGTTCATAGAATCGTAGAATTTACAATGCAGAATGAAGCTATTTGGCTCATCGAGTCTGCACCGGCCCTTGTCCTTCTGGGTGGTAGTGGTCGCGTGTTTGGAAGGTGCTGCTGAAAGAGCCTTGGTGAGTTGTTGCAGTGCATCTCTGCTGCCTCTGTGCATCGGGTGTGGAGGGAGTGAACGTTTGAGGTGGTGGATGAGATGCTTTGTCCAATTATTTCCATTGGCCTTGCTCTCTACTCGTAGCTCTGCAAATGCTACTTTTTCAAATCGATATTTAATCCACTTGCTGCATTTCACAGAAAATAATCTCCTTTGCTTCTGAAGGTGCGCAGTGGGTCTTGGTTTCAAATTCAGAAGTGCAATATAGCAATAGGGCAAAGATCACCCATTGGATAATTAGCTCTGAGAATAGGATCAACAGCAATAATCTGCATTTATATAGCTGCTTTTAAATAGTTAAATAGAATCACTACAGGGCAGCAGGAGGCCATTTGACCCACCGAGTATCCACTGACCCTCTGAAAGGGTCCATAACCCAGGAAGCCCACCTAAACTTCTGGACATGAAGGGGCCAATCCACCTAACCTGCACATCTTTGGACTGTGGGAGGAAACCGGAGCACCCGGAGGAAACCCACGCAGACAGTGACCCAGTGGGGAATCGAACCTGGGGCCCTGGTGCTGTGTGGCAGCAGTGCTAATCACGGGGCTGCCCCAATATTCCAAGGTGTTTCACATGAGGGTGATTGGACAATGAAATGCCAAGTCAAAATTTGAAAAGACATAGCATCCAGGGCCACAGAACACCTGAAGAAAGTGGGATTAGAATAGAAAGGTGTCTGATGGGCAGGATTCCCGGTTGAAGGTGGTTACAAAGATGGAGCAAAGGACTGACCTCGCGGTTTAGGTGCCAGCTGTGGAAGTGCAGAAGGCACACTAGAATAATGCCAACTTCTTCGGCATGCCAGCTGGCAACAAGGCAGGGAAGAAGGGAAAATGTTGCTGTGATGTGAGCAATTTTCAGCTCAGCTGGGTTAACACATCCTTTCAATTCGTTGTTTGAAGAGGGGATGGGAGTTCTTTAACAAATTGATGGCTTTAAAAAAAATTATGTCCAATCTCTCCGTGTGCCCCAGCAGTTTGAGGATTGCAAAGAGTTTGCAGATTTTGTAAGGGGCGGTGGAGAGTTGCAAAGTGGGGAGAGTTTTGCACGTTGCTTCATGCAAACAAAAACGCAATTCTATTGCAATGAAAATGCGGCGGGGCTTCAAGAGGTAATTGTAGGTGGATGGAGAGATTGTGTTGGACATATATCCCAGCTAAAAGATTTCGCGGTGCTGGAGGGAGGTAAAGCTTGCAAATTCCTGCTGTCGCTATTATCGCGCCCAGCGTAACGGGGAAGGCTCTGAGATAACACATCCCGCTTAAAGGAGCGTCGAACGAGCCGAATAACAGAGCTGACTTTCCCCTGCTTCAGTTTTGTATTCAGTGAGCGAAGGGTTGAGTATTTGCTTTCAGAACAGGCGATCCAGGGAGGAGTGCAGCTGCTTCCAGCGGGAGTGGAAGGATGGGTGGGGTCTGATACATACCATCATAACTTTGCGCATCTTTATGATCCCCGCATAATCTAAATATATCCACATGGAAATATGCAAAAAAAAACTACCTGGTTGTATCTTTAAAATACTGTCCAGATTGAACATAGTGTGCATTATTGACAGTGATTGCCTGACACAAAGAAGCTGACAGATTGTATACATTTTATGGCCATTAGTACATAAATACTGCATTGTGGCAACACCCCCCAACCCTCTCAGATGCCCCTCCCTCACCTAATTCTGGCCTCTTGAGCGTCCCGGTTTTTAATTTGCTGTACCCTCTGGTGGTCTTGCCTATCGCTGGCCGGGGCACCGAACTCTGCAATCCCCTCCCTCCAACCTGTCTCTCTAACTCGCTTTCCTGCTACACGATGTTCCTGAAACGCTCCTTCTTTGACTAAGCGTTTGGTCACTTGTCCCTTATCGCAAAGAGCTGCTGGTGCTGGGGTGTGGGTGGTGGTGGGGTGGGAGGGGGGGGGGGGGGGGGGGGTTATTGTTGCTAATGTCCTTGGGAATGGCTTTGGGGCCTCGCATCGTGCGAAAGGTGTTATAATCACACCGGCTGTGTTGCTGGGCACTTTGTTACAGATAATAAAAAATATATATGTACAAGTAAGAATCATCGGTTTATATGCCCGCATTGTGTGAATAAGTTTAAAAGCAAACCCTTTCTTAATTATAATTCTATAATTCTATATAATATACATGCATATATATATATACACATACACGCGTACATTCTCATTCATACAAACATACGTACATATATATATGCACACACATATGCATACATATAAATACATGGATATGCACACACAAATGTATGTACATACATATATACACACACATATATATACATACATATATACACACACACATAAAATAAACATTATACATTTAATCTATACATGCACACTGATGTGTTTATGTTGCATTAAGTGATTTTTTTTACACATTTTTTTCTCCATATGTAACACTATGTGTAGAGGCTGAGGCGCTTTCTAAACACATACGGTGTACCTTCTAGAAATGCAGTGGGAAAATACCCTTTGTATTCTTGCACAGGGAAAGAATGCAGAGTTCAGTGTATGGAGGCTGTGTGTGCGGTAGAAACACGCTTGGGGTGTTGGTGTGTGAATACCTTGGCTTGGGCAGGACATTATATGAAGGGACATAGCGCCGAGAATGATTTCGCACCCGCTACCCAGGTAAGTGATGGCAAATCCCTTCTGATTTGCGTGTGGGCAAATTGCCTGCGCGGCTGAGTTGTATTCAGTTTTAACTCAAATACTTGCTCGGAGCCCCCATCAGAATGTGAAAACAAACTAAACTTCTCTGATCGAGTTGCCGGTGAACGCTCCAAATATTTAAAACCGCAAACACAAACATACAGGGGGGAAATGGACAAATGTTCTTTTACCCTCCCTGTTGTCACAAACAAGGCAGGCGCTGGAGTACAGACAGAAAGCTCAGCCTGTCTGGCAGCATCTGTGCAGCGAGGAGCAGACTTTAACCTTTCAGGACTGTGACTTTTCATCAAAACACCAACTTAATTCCACCTCTGCTCAGACCCGTGCTCCGAGTGGGGAAGGGGCAGAGACCTTTCAAAGCTCTCCCTCTGCTTTCTAAACACCCCCCCCCCCCCCCCCCCCCCCGCCCTCTCTCTCGGCAACAAATAACAAGGGATAAACTATAAACACTTGTAAATACAAGTCTCGCCTGCCTGTACTTCTGAAAGTTGTCAGTGTAAATAAACACAGTCCGGATTGCTTATCATAACCAGGCGATGTGACTTCGATTGAAACAAGAGCGCTCACAGCACACGTTATTAAATAGATTATTGGAGGGAGTGATTCGCTGTTTGGGAGGCTGCTGTCTTACACTTAAAAAGATGAATGCACCGATTTATGTTACAGCTCATAAAATAAATAACTTTTCGACATAATTCACCCAATTTCACATAAAATCGATCACGACACACTACAGAGTATGCGCTGTAAATTAGATTATATAAACTATACATCCCCAATACATGTATCCATACAGATACGAGATAGATTATATAAAACGGTGTGTACAAATTTTATATCATCTAAATTGATCTGTGCAATTCTGCGTTGGAGAGTTTATGGGACAGATACGAGGATATTTATCTTTGAGTGGATGGGATGTCATTTCTGTTTTGAGGGCCGCTTAGAATCTAAGGCAGGCGTTTTTACTCGAGATTTAAAAGGCGTAAAATTTGAGCAGCCTGCTGTGGCCATTTGCAGCTCCCAGTCCCGCTCTGCAAGATCAGCTCCACACCTGGGAGCCCCCTGTGCCCTCACCCCAGCCCAGCTGCCTCTCTTGTACAGCAGCCAAGCCCCCCTCCCCTGTGGTCTCGCCACTCCGCGGCGTGTCCTGACACGCAGCTTAGCGGTGCCAGCATCTTCCTCGGTCCATTAAAGCAAGAACATTAAAAAGAACGGGGGGGGGGGGGGTGTAACAATCTGCATCCGTTGCCTTGTTTGCTATTTGATGTGATGCTCCCTCCTCTCTGTCTCTCTTTCACCCCCCCCCCCCAACCCCACACACACACACACACATCCCCCATTCTCTCTCTGTGCTATACCTGGAGGTAACTGCAAATCCCAACAAGTTCTGCAATGTCCCTCCCTGGTTTTGGAGATTTTGGAGACTCGCTTCCCCCACCCCTCTCTCGGATCCCTATGATCCTGAAACGGGCTTCCAGCCACTTCTCTGGAGCTCATTTAGCACACTGGGCTAAATCACTGGCTTTTAAAGCAGACCAAGGCAGGCCAGCAGCACGGTTCAATTCCCGTACCAGTCTCCCCGAACAGGCGCCGGAATGTGGCGACTAGGGGCTTTTCACAGTAACTTCATTGAAGCCTTGTCGTGACAATAAGCGATTTTCATTTCATTTCATTTTCATTTCTCCCCTGAGCAATGGGGAAATGAAACAATGCTTCCCCCAATGTGTGTGTGGAACACGCTCGAGTTCCCGGGATAGGTCTGAAGGAATTTTAGCACTCCGCCAACAAAGAGGCGATGCTTTAATCACTGGATGGGCATGAACATAATCCAGTTGTGAACTAACAGGTTAAGAAGTGCTGGGAAAGCGGTGGGAAAGGCAGGAGGAGGGGTGTGCTCTGGACACACTGCTCAGGGTTGTGGACGAAGGGGGCTCACACGTTGACGGTTTCAAGATTTCCCTTTTCTACTCGACAATTGGTATATGATTTTAAAAGTTTGATATCCGAGTCTTCCCAACCATTTATTTATCTCCCTGTAACTATATCTATATAAATTCATCCACATCTCTCCTGAGACTGAATATACTGATCGGATCTATCTCAAATATACATAGAATATAGAACGTACACTGCAGAAGGAGGCCATTCGGCCCATCAAGTCTGCACCAACCCACTTAAGTCCTCACTTCCACCCTATCCTCGTAACCCAATAACCGCTCCAAAATGTTTTGGTCACGAAGGGCAATTTATCATGGCCAATCCACCTAACCTGCACGTCTTTGGACTGTGGGAGGAAACTGGAGCACCCAGAGGAAACCCACACAGACACAGGGAGAAGGTGGAGACTCTGCACAGACAGCGACCCAGTGGGGAATCGAAGCTGGGACCCTCGCGCTGTGAAGCCACAGTGCTATTCACTTGTGCAACCGTGCTGTCTGGTTGAGATGTAACTATCTACCTCCATACCTACCTCGCTCTATAAATCTATTTCTCTATATAAAGCTGCTTATGCGCATCATTCGATATATTAAGATAGCTCATGACCACTATGCGCTTATCCCCTTAATTAGATGTTTACATAGCCTCCATATATATCAAGAATCATCTATCCACCTCCTTCCCTTTCTCTCTCTATTGGTTTATCAATTATTTATCCAGCTTCAATCTATTGATGATGATTTCAACTTTGAAATTTGTTTGAGTATAATATTCATTGGCTCCTAACTTTCAAACAAATGCACATCAAAGAAACCCAGCGCATGTAGAGACTACATAACCCTCTGCACTGTCCTTTCCAAACACTCCCAGGACAGAGTCAGCACAGATTAGATATAGAGAGAAGCTCCCCCCACATTGCCCTATCAATCATACCCAGGACAGGTACTGCACAGGTTAGGTACAGAATGAAGCTCCCGCTCAACTGTTCCATCAATCACTCCCTGGACCAGTACCACACGGGTTAAATAAGTGTGAAATTCCT
Source organism: Scyliorhinus canicula (assembly GCF_902713615.1). Classification (NCBI taxonomy): domain Eukaryota; kingdom Metazoa; phylum Chordata; class Chondrichthyes; order Carcharhiniformes; family Scyliorhinidae; genus Scyliorhinus; species Scyliorhinus canicula. The sequence continues at coordinate 18,890,858 of NC_052148.1, read as the reverse complement.
TCTACATTATCCAATCAGACATTCCTAGAACAGATAATACATAGGTTAGATACACATCAAAGAGCTCTGTAAAGAACTCCATACTCTGCAATTAAATATTCCTAGGATAGATACAACACAGGTTAGATATATAGTAAGGCTCCCTCTATACTTCCCCATCAAACATTCCAAGAACAGGTACTACAAAAGCTAGAAAATAAATAAAAATCCACTGACGGTGTAGGTTAAATACGATCAGGTCAGGGATTGCATGAGTTAAAGTCAGTGCAAAACTCTTCTTACACTGATATATCAAGTACATTACCTCATCAAGTGTTCCAAGATAAAGTACAGCACAGGTTAGATGGAGAATAATGTTCTGTCCTATTCTGAATCAACACTGTAAATAGTCGGCCAATTATATTTCCCATATTATGTACTGTATTTCCTACTCTTTACTGGGACCACTCTAAATCTGAAAATAGTTTGCTAAGTTCCTTGTCACTTGTATTTTGCAAAACCCACTTTGTGAGCTCTGGTCTACGCAAACTTCAAACTTTTCATTATTCCACCCTTGGCATCTTATCTTACTGTGCTGATTTCCTTGCTTAGTTCCTTCCTGTCTCTCACTGGAATAAAACTGCAATCCTTCTCTAAAAATCTCTCATGGTCTTGAGAACATTTTCCTGTCAAATAGCCACACCCCCGTATCCTCCAGTATACTGCTTCGCCTTGGTGTACACTGCTTTGAGCTGAGTTGACCATATTCTTTGGTATGGGCTCCACACCTTTGCCTCCATAAGGAAAGCCATGATGTGGAGATGCCGGCGTTGGACTGGGGTGAGCACAGTAAGAAGTCTTACAACACCAGGTTAAAGTCCAACAGGTTTGTTTCAAACACTAGCTTTCGGAGCACTGCTCCTTCCTCAGGTGAATCAGAAGGAGCAGTGCTCCGAAAGCTACTGTTTGAAACAAACCTGTTGGACTTTAACCTGGTGTTGTAAGGCTTCTTACTGTCCATAAGGAAAGAAAGACAGAAAGACAATCCCAGGGTCTCACAGCCGATTACATTTTTTTGAAGTGTAAATAAATTTGCCATAGTCCCAGATGACCATAGGCTGCTTTCCCCTCTGAGGGGCAGAGCTGACTCCTGGTGATTTAACCAGAGGATCACCACACCTCAGGCGAGGAGCAAGGTTGAGAACATAGAACATAGAACATTACAGCGCAGTACGGGCCCTTCGGCCCTCGATTTTGCGCCGACCCGTGAAACCATCTGAAGCCTATCTGACCTACACTATTCCATTTTCATCCATATGTCTATCCAGTGACCACTATCCAGTGACCACTATCCAGCGAGGCCTTCAGGAATAACCTCAGCCGGCACTTTCACTGTATTCTGAAAATGATGTCCGTTGTAGACCCAGTGTTGTTTAGCTCAGTTGGCTGGATGGCTGGTTCGTGATGCAGAACGAAGTCGACACTGCAGGCTCAATTCCCAGTGCCAACCTATCTTCTTTGGGGACTTTGGTGCCTTTTATTTTAGACTCGTTGTGCATTTGGTAGACAGGGGAGTAGATATTAGATCTAGTCTCGAACCCTCCTTACAGAGGCCTGTTCCTATCATTCTCTGTGAGTGATCTTGGGACATTTTTCTACTTTCAAGAAGTTCTAATGGAATCGATTAGTTTTTGAATCCTGGACATAATCCTGCTGGAGGCCACTGACCACCAGGAACTGAAACAAAAGCAGAAGTTTCCAGAAAACCCCAGCAAGTCTGGCAGCAGCTGTGGAGAGAGGAACAGAGGTAATGTTTCGAGTCTGTATTACAAGGGTGCACGGTAGCGCAGTGGTTAGCATTGCTGTCTTATGGCACCGAGGACCCAGGTTCGATCCCAGCCCTGGGTTACTGTCCATGTGGATTTTGCGCATTCTCCCCGTGTCTGCGTGGGTCTCTCCCCCACCGCAAAGATGTGCAGGGTAGGTGGGTTGGCCACACTAAATTGCTGCTTCATTGGAATTGTTTTTTAAAGGAGTCTGTCAGCAAGATTGTCCGTTCCCCAATGCTGATTTTGTAATTGGGGATCAGGCGGAGAATCCTTTTTGACACCGAAATCAGGGGCGGTGCCTGTTTGATGAAGGTATCGTATGCTCCGCCCACTCCAAAACCGCGCCATCGCGGTGCGCGGAGCATGACGTCGGGACAGCCTCAGCGCATCACCTGAAGGCCTTCCCCCCGATGCTCCACCCCCAATGGGCCTGAGTTCACAATGGCGCGGTTCACTTCTGGTCTCAGCCATGCGGGAACACGACATGGGGGCTGCAGACTATGTCCAGCGCCGTCACAGTTGGGCGGGAGCCATGCCGCTGGCTGGGAGGGACTTCTGGGGACTGGCTGAGGGGACTGGTGGTCACTATCTGGCAGGTCGAGTCCACGCAAGGCCAGCGCCACGTTTTATGGCCCGCTGCAGGTCGTCAGCCTGTGCATGAGCGGCCACGGACCTGGCCATTCTTTGGCCGTTTATTTTGTGGAGGCCAGGGGTTTTATGTGGCGCGGCTGCTAGCCCCTCACTGGTCACAGCTTCGGTGAAGGGGCGTCGCCAATCTATTTCCATGCAAAATGCCATGGATCGTCCGCACTTAGCCTCAGAATCGGAGAATCTGGCACTGTTTTTCTTCAGAGCTGAAGAGAGGCAGGAATGTGGTGGTTTATGAAGCTGGGAAGTGGGAAAGGGGTTGCGTGCAGGAGTTGGAGGAGAATAGGTCAGGGATAGGCGGGAGCACAGGAGAGATAGACAAAGATGTCATGACACATGACAAGGGGAGTGTTAATAGTGGTATTAAAGTTTAGGAACTCAATTGTAAATGTACTTAGTCTTTGGATTGGAGCCTTTAATGAGGCGGTCCATTGATCTAATCAGATGGTCTATAATCCTCACAGCACCCATGCATGTTGCAGTCACCACTCTCTCTCTCTATCTCTCAGCCACTGACTATACTGTCTGATAGTCATTTGATCTGTAACCCATTGTTTTTCCTAACTCTTCCTATCTACCTAATTCCCACTCACACACTCATTATTCTGTACCATGCTCCCATGCAGGCAGTCATTGTTATCTCTAAATCTCATTACTCATTCTGTAACCCTCTCTTGGAGTCATTATTCTTTATGTGATCTCACCTTCCCTGGGTGTCCATTGTTCTGACCGCGTTGTGAAAGCCACAATTACCATTGACTTAAGTCAGGCGTTGCACAGAAGTGTGAATATGTTATATTGATGTAGGTCAATGAAACAAAGGGAGGTTTTGTGAGATACAGCGTTCTTTGAAATTGAAGACCTACAACCTTGGAGTGTAAGAAATCACTTAACCTCTTCGTGGGTAATGTTCAGGTGACGATTTGGGCTTTCGGTGATCTCTTAAAAATATAACATTTGTCATCGTTACTGAGAGATTAATCGAAAGGGAGAGAGAGAGGGGGGGGGGGGATGCTGAGAGGTATCGTGTGACACACAGAGAGTGGCAGATGCAGAGACATTGAAATGCAGAGTGATCGACGGACGCTGAAGGAGGTTGAAAATAGAGGTTGCACCAAGAGAGGGAGACACTGAGAGGCAAACTGGAGCAGGAGCAGAAAGACAATGAGACAGGCTGAGCGACCAACTGAGATTGAGAGACAGGAACAGAGAGAGAGAGAGAGAATCACTGAGACAGACACTGAAAGGAAACTAGAGACTGAAAGACAGAGCGAGAAATAAACTGACAGAAAGCCTCGGAGACACAGTTTTTAAACTGTGCAAGGGAATGTTGTGTGAGTTTAAAAACTGGTCCTCCAGAAACAGACAGGGAAAGAGGACAGAGATAATTATGAAACACAAAGACTAATTGACTCTGAGATATTGATGCACAGACAGGCAATGGGAGATAAAGATTCTGAGACATTGCCCGATGTTGAAATGGAGACATTGACAAAGATACTGAGGCAAAGATACACTGTGATATTGGGAAATAGAGAAAGGCAGTGAGAGAAATAAAGTGGCGATTTTAATTAACCCTCTCAGTGGAAAACCAATAAGTTAGTCACAGGCTAGACACCACTCCCAATTTTACTTTCCACCATCCTCCGTGACAAATAATATCGGGCAGGGGGTGTAAAACAACAATGAGCGATTGAGAGACAAAGGAAGAAACTGAGACGAGGTGATAGGGAAGCTGATCGAGCAGGACTAGGGCAGTGAGAAACTGTGTCAAAACTGAGAGATAGATTGTGACACCAAGACCTCTGACAGCAAGGATCAGGTTTAACTGCGCCAAGCTTCTCCCCTATTTCCTCATGGTCTAAACTGGAGACATCGCTCAAGGTGAAGTCTGACCACAGAACTGCACACTTTAGTTGCAACTTCCTGCGACTTTTAACCTGCTGTTATGGTGATGGGCCCCAGTTCTAAATTGGTACACAGTTTAACGAACACCTCGATTTTAACAGATTCGTGTTTGGTTTCAAGTGCCTCAATATCCTCCTCGACCTCTATATGCCTGATAAGCGCTGGATTCTCCCGTCACCCAGCTACGTGTTTCTCAGCAGCGTACCATTCACTGGAAGCGGGATTCTCTCCTCTCGTCACTTCTCAGTGGGATTTCCCATTGTAGTTACCCCACGCTGCCAGGAAACCTTTGGGCAGAGGCGTGCCACTGGTGGGAAAATCGGGCGCGATTCACCGATCACGGGACTAAGTGTCCGCGCCGTCGTGAACGCCGTCGTGTTTCATGACGGCATGAAACGGGCACGGGCAGTAGCGATTCTGGTCCCCATAGGGGGCCAGCACGGCGCTGGAGCGGTTCATGCCTTACATAGGTGGATTGGCCATGATAAATTGCCCTTAGTGTCCAAAGTTGCCCTCAGTGTTGGGTGGGGTTACTGGGTTATGGTGATAGGATGGAGGTGTTGAACTTGGGTAGGGTGCTCTTTCCAAGAACCGGTGCAGACTCGATGGGCCGAATGGCCTCCTTCTGCACTGTAAATTCTATGATCTATGATCCTGGCGTGGACTGGGGGCAGTGGCAACCCACGCATGCGCAGTGGCAAAGCGCCAACCGATGCATGCGCGGTAGACTCACGGAACGCTCCGGCCCCAACGCAACATGGTGTGGGGTTCTGGGGCCGGAAGCGCAACAAAGTAGGCCGGGGAGGGGAGAGGCCAGCCCCTCCTCCTCGGTGAATGAGCGCTTTTCCCCACCCCGACCCTATGCGCAGAGTTCCCTCCGGCTGCGGGCAGGTGTGAACGGCGCCGGCGGGTCTCTGCCGTTTCCGCGTGGCTGCTCGGCCCATCAAGGCCGGAGAATCGGCGGCCTGGCCCCAGACAGCGGTCCACGACCGGCACCACGCCAAACGCAGCGGCGCAAATGGCGCCGATTCTCTGCTCCTCGGAAAACTGCCTGCCGGCACCGCGGGAAAAATGGCGCAAACGGCGATTCTCCCGTACCTCGCGGCATGGGAGAATCGCGCCCAGTGAATCGCAGCGGCTGGATAATTCTGGCCAAGGTTTCTAAATTGCTTGGCTCCTGGAAGTAACAAGGATTAGAACATCAACAACATGTTGTCTTTATGCAGCACCCTTTAATGTAGTGGCTCATTTCAAGATGCTTCACAGGAGCTTCATCAAACAGACATTGAAACCAAGCCACATGAATGGAGAGCATCTAGTCATTTGCTTTTAGCTCCATTATCAAGATGGGTTTCACCAGGTAGAGAGGGGGAGAGATTTAGGAAGGGGATTCCAGAGTTTAGGGCCCAGGCATTGCTGCAATGGTGGAGCAATTCAAATTGGGAATACATAAAAGGCCACAATTAGCATAACCCCTATCAAACACAGGGTGGAACAACTTCAATACGAGTTCCTTTTTAAAAATTTTTATAAATTTAGAGTATCCAATTCTTTTTGTTTCTAATTAAGGGGCAATTTAGCATGGCCAATTCACCTACCCTGCACATCTTTTTTAGATTGTGGGGGGTGTGACCCACGCTGACACGGGAAGAATGTGCAAACTCCACACGGACTGTGACTCGGGGCTGGGGTCGAACCTGGGTCCTCTGTGCTGTGAGGCAGCATTGCTAAACACTACACCACCATGCCACCTCACTTTAATACCAATTCCGATAGGTTATATATAAATCTATCTCTGTCTCTGTCTCCCTCCCATACACTATTCTGTCTGAGCTCGTTCATATGTTACTCCTTTTGTAATTCTCTCCGATATTGTTCTGCATGTAACTTTCTTCCATTTTGTCAGCATGTTCCTCCCAGACACTGTCCCACATTTAATGAACCCCAACATTATTCGATCAATAAGTCTCTGATATATTAATATTTCTGTCACTTTCTCTTAAATTATTCTGCCTATTATTTTCAGAAGAAAGATGTTTCACCCACAGGATGTCCAACAGCGCATTAGTGATAATTAAATACTTTTGATGTGTGATCACTGCTGTTGTGTAAGAAAAACAAGTTAATTGATGCACAGGATGGTCCTACAAATAACAATGAGATAAATTACCCAATAATCATGTTTTCGGCAGCATTATTGGCCAGGACACAAGTGGAACTTCCTTGGAATCTTTTGCATCCATTTGAGAGGGGAGGTGGACCTTCAGTTTAACCTCTCAGCCATAATGTGGCATAACCCACCAGCTGTGCTCCTTCAGTACTGTACTGAAGTGTGAGCCTAGATTATAAGATCAGTTTCCAGGAACAGGATTCAAACCATCCAACTCGGAGACAGGAGTGCTGCCTTCGAGCAAGGCTACCATAGGATCAGATGATAGTAAACAAACAGTGGTCATGAAAGGTGCCTGATACAAGGAACCTATCATGATGTTTGAGATCCTTGAGCGTACCTGTTAAGAAATGCATACATGTAGTATTTGTCCAAAATGGGATGCATACCATTTCCTTATAGGCCCACGTCCAACTTAACAAATGTGAAAGAGCCAAGGTTGAGAAACAATGAGGGTGCTTCGGGTATTTCAAGAAGTTAACCAATTAAAACAATTCAACCCACCATGTTACAGCGCTGTTTAATTCCCTCCCCCCCGTCCAATCTGCATCACGCTGTGTATTATGCCATTGTTTCTCTTGGTAAAGAAGATGGAAAATGGAAGTATTGGAAAGGGCTACAGCCAAAATATTTCACAGGTTATTCTGTGTAAAATTCCTCACTTCTCACTCCATAAGATCTACCACTATGAACAGAAGCTTTTGATCTCCATATGGCGATTGGTATCTCTTTTGGAGGATCCGTGCAGACTTGATGGGACAAACGGCCTCCTTCTGCAGATGCTATGATTCTATGAGTTGCTACAGGAGCGATATCGCAGAGCTGGCTCGCAATGGTTCTAATACGAGGGTGGAAGTTTATCTCAGGGACATTCTGCTTTTGAACAGACTGGCTTCATCTCAAACTGTTGCTTAGAAGAGGGATGGTGTTGGAGTTGGGGCCAAAAACAAGAGCTTCAGTTTTCCCATTACTTAATTGGATTGCTACTCATCCAGTGCTAGAAGTCTGATAGGTTAGCAATAGTGGAGGTGTTAGGAAGAAATGGCAAGGCAGAGCTGGGGGTCAGTGGTGTACATTGAAAACTAGCACTGTGCCTTTGGAGGATGTCAGCAAGGGCAGCATGTAGATGAGAAATAGGAGGGGATTAAGGAGCGATCCTTGGAGGGACATCAGAAGAAGTAGTACAGAAGCAGAATGAGGAGCCATTAAAAGTGATTCTCTGGCAACAATTAGTTAGATGAGAATGAAACCCAATGGGAGCAGTCCCTCTCAGATGGACAATAGCAGGGAGGCGTGTGAGGAAGACGATACGGCCAACCGACTCCAAGATGACAGACAGGGTGAGAAGGACGAGACGTGAAGGTTTACTTCCCTCTTTAAGACACTCCTCAAAATCTACGTCTTTGACCAAGGTCTCGGTCGTGTCCTTATGGGGGTTGGCATCAAATTTTGTTTGACAATGCTCCAGTAAACTTATATTCATGGAAGGCAGACTGTAATTATTTGCTTTAACCAGTCAGAAATCACTTGAAGTATTCTACTGGGAAAGTAAGCAGTCGTGCATCTCAATTAAAATTTTGCTTCATTAATAAGCAATATTTAAACACCTCCTCCCAATCTAAATGGCAAACAATCATGATCATGGAATTGTATAATCTCCTCGCATTTAATATTATTGCACCAATTAAGAACCTTCCTGGTATGTGTTAACACTTCACTTGTCCAAACCAGGTCAATAGATTAGTAAACTAACATGCATTGCGAAAAACATCATTACTCAGACCCGTGTTGTTGGTTGAGCAGTTTGCAGTGGTGAAAACAAGTTTTAGCTTATGTAATTTCTGTTCTCTTTCACTCTTTCCAATATTAAAAACCCTTCTGATAATTAATATAATCAGCTCCTCTCTCTGATATTGAAATGATGCCCTTGCCAATGATTAATAATTCACAAGTATTATTACATGTTGCTGTTAATGATCCACTTTTTTCATTAATTAACCACAACTGGTGCTGTCAGATTTGTAAGTAATATTAGCATATCAAAACTATACATTATTAATGATAAAAAAATCTTTATTAATACTAATTATAATCATGTGTGCGGATTTTCAGTTTCCGCAGGCAGAAAGGTTGGAATTCTGGAATGCAATCCTCGAAAGATCAGTAAAATTCCCCGGCACGTAAAATGGAGTTCAATTTATCTAGTCACATTTAAACCAGCAGCCCTGACTACCAACGGTTGGAATTGCAGAATGCAATCCCCAAAACATCAATAAAAATCTCAAGCAAAAACGGAAAATGTTAAAATGACTTATCTGATGCAAACTAACATCTTCGAATGTGCTTTATGGCTTGATCATGGCTGCAGCCGTCACGTTTAGCAAGAGCTGTTGAGAGATGCATTCCTGGGTATATCAGGTAAACAAGCAAAGTGGAGAAATGAACGGGCGCATCTACGTATACAGACCGTACTGGAAACACACAGCAGGCCAGGCAGTATCTGTGGGGAGAGAAGCAGAGTTAACACTTCAGGACGACGACCCCATGTTCGGAAATTGCTCTGACAGCACAGCACTGTCTCAGTACTGCACCAAACTATCAGACCACGTTTGGTGTTCAGGTCACTAAATGGGACAATTGAACCACAACCTCCTGCTTCAGATGCAGGCATCAAGGCTGACACCTTTGACAAGAGGCCAATGTTTTTCAATTCACCTGTGCAGTATATGTTTATATAGTGGCTTCACAACCTTAGCAACCTCAGCCTGAATAGGTTGATTTAATATTTTTCCCCAGATATTTAGTCATGAAATTTGTAAAAAAAAAAGTACTTTCCAAAACATTTTAAATTGAATATTACAGGAAGTGCAATAAAATTCAGATTTTCATCCATGCAGCGTGTTTCGCTCTGAAATGTCTCAATGCAATTTCAGTACTCTTGATGTTTACAATATGCATTCCATGTCATGCATACATTCTGAGGCGTTCTACACAGTTTCCAACCCCTCGCTGTATTATGGCAGAGATACGTTTAGATAGCGAATTCTCTCCACCGCCGTTCTGTAGTGGCTGTCTCAATCTTTCAGTGCCATGTTCAACACTCAGTCGAGGACCTTGGTGTGTGCCACTCTGCAATGCTTGATCGTGGACAACCTATTACATTGGAGGATCAGCAGGTTTCAGACGGACCATCTGAATAGGTCATTTAATTTTTCTCTTCGCAAAAATATATTTTAGTCGTAAAATATCTGAAAGAACATTACAAACACTTCAAAATGGCCATCACACAAAGTGCAATAATATTTAATGTTTGTCTCAGTGTGTATCCTGGGAACAGCCCTTAAAGCATGCAGCTGCTCAGGATGAACCTCGACAAAAACTACCTCACCTCTCTCCAGACCTTCTTTGCAAAGGCACATTCCACAAGGAGGTGGACAACAGACTCCTGCGCACCACAGTCAACTAGAGGGCAAAGTGCAGATGGTGTGTGACTCTGGGCGTGTGGGAAAGATCTGACAGGGGAAGGCCTTTCTTAGTTGTGTTTGATCACAGCAAGCCAGGTTAGATTAGAAACGAGACTTACATTTATGGAGTATTCAGCACGATCTCAGGATATGCTCAAGCACTTTACAGTCAATGTGGTACTTTTGAAGTGTAGCCACTCTTTTAATCTCAGAGATTCTGCAGCCAAGTTGCTCATCACAAGGTCTTACGAACAGAATGTGAGAATGACCAGACAATTTGATTTTTTGTGATGTTACTTTTTGAATCATGTCGTAGATCCTTTTATATTGATTAGAAAGAACAGACGGGGCTTTGGTTTAAAGTGTGACCCAAAGGACCGCATCTCTGACAATGGTGCCATTCCCTCAGTCCTGCACTGAAGTGTTAACCTAGGTTGTGTCCTCAAAGTCACTCGAATGGGACTTGAACTCGCCATCTCTTGACACAGAGGTAAGAGTCAAGGCTGTCAACTTTGAAAAGAAGCTGCACAACATCAGAAAACTGTCCCATCACTATGTTAACTCTCCCGTCATTTGGATCGTTGTCAGCCGTTTCTGTGAAACAAAGTAAACGTGCGTACAAATTCAACTTCTTCATTTCTGTTCTTCTCCCACTGCACTGCTGGCCACCCTGCATTTCTGCAGCTCTATCCTCATGTTAATGGAGATCTTTATGACTCCTGTCGTAGTTCGAGACCAAGCAAGGAGAGCCCCGAGGCAACAGGACAGGTAGATAACGTGGTTAAGAAGACATATGAGATACTTGCCTTTATCAACCGAGGCGTAAAATATATGAGCAGTGAGGTTATGATGCAGCTGTATAAGTCCCACATTAGGACACAACTAGAGTACTGTGTGCAGTTCTGGTCACCACACTATAGGAAGGATGTGATTGCAACAGAGAGGGTGCAGAGAACATTCACCAGGATGTTGCCTAGGTTGGAACGTTTAGGCTATGAAGAGAGGCTGGTTAGGTTGGGGTTGTTTTCTTTGGAGCAGAGAAGGCTGAGGGGGGGGGGGGGGGGGGGACCTGGTTGAGGTGTACAAAATTATGAGGGACAAAGACAGGGCAGGTAGGGAAAAAAAATTCCCTTTGGTGGAGGGGTCAATAACCAGGGGACATGGATTTAAAGTAAGGGACAAGAGATTTAGAGGGGATTTGAGGACAATCCTTTCCACTCAGAGGATGATTGGAATCTGGAACTCACTGCCTGAAAGGGTGGTAGAGGAAGGAAACCCTCACAAAATTTAAGAAGCATTTTAGATGCGAACCTTAGACACCACAGCGTACAAGGCTACGGACCATGTGCTGGAAAATGCGATTAGAATACTTGGGTGCTTCATGGCTGGCACAGACATGATGGACAGAAGGGCCTCTTTCTGTGATGTAAAACCATGAATCTATGACTAAGTTGGTGTGGGTGCAGTGGTTATATTGGCAAACTCATAAAGCAGAGATAATAAAAACAGAAACGCTAGAAGATCTGAGCAGGTCTGGCAGCATCTGGGGAGAGAGAGACACAGAGTTAACATTAACATAACAGTATGCTTTTTCTTCAGAGGACTGGATTCATAATCCACAGAATGGGAAATTTAGAAATATCGGGCAATTTTCACTGACCGCTTCAGGTCAGGAATCTTAAGCTGAAATGTTGGTTTTGCCACCATTTAGTACACAATGATCTTGGTGAAGGGATTGAAGCCTGCACCAGACCAGCTTGTTAAAGAATTGATTTCCAATTCAAATGGAAATTTCAACCAATGCCCGCTGCTAATAGTGACCAGCTGTTCAGGACTAAGCAGGAGTTAGCATTCCTTAAAGGGATGCTCACCGTATCAAGACAATTGCTGCTGAAACTGTGAAGAGGAGCAGAGAAACACGTTGGGAGGCTTTCTGTGACAATTGACATTTATTGTAGAAATTCTCTGAGAATTTCACCTAAAATGAGGAAGCGCTTGTAGTCATCACCAGGAAAAATAGAGATTTCACTCATGGACATCTTGCTACAGGGTCCCTCCTGACCTAGATGAGGAATAGGAGGCCAGGAAATGCAGGGCAGTGCCAGATCCTGCAGGAGAGAGAGAGAGAGAGAGAGAGAGAGGGAAGGAGGGTGAGGAGGAAGGGATGGCAAGCTTCCCTTCGATGGGTACAGGGAATCTCTCCTGTTCAGCACAATCTCCCACCAGGACCTCCAGGTCACATCTGAGAAGTTGTGCACCTCTAACTCAGTCCCTGAGCTGTCCCAAAATATATCGTCATGTGCTAGTCAACGCACTCCACACCTTCATTGAAAGCGAGTGTAAGGAACTCACATAAACTGTCCCACGAGAAACTCTTCATGCAACCACTCAAGTTCTAAAACCTGTGAGACAACCCCGGGAAGGTTCAAATTATAGTAATGAGCAATTAGCACCAAAATTGTGTGCTAAATCTTATATTACAAAACAGGCTCATCTTATTAACGTTGCACTGATTTGGTGCCTGTTATCACCTGTTGGCCAAAATAATCCACTTCAAACCTGGAAATAAAACCGTTAAAGTGATCACGAAACTGCTGAGTGTCACCAAAGATTCACAAAGGGCGGCACGATAGCACAGTGGTGAGGACTGTTGCTTCAGAGTGCCAGGGACCCGGGCTCAATTCCTGCCGTGGGTAACTGTTTGTGCGGAGTCTGCACGTACTCCTCGCGTCTGCATGGGTTTCCTTCGTGTGCTCCGGTTTCCTCCCACAAGTTCCGAAAGACGTGCTTGATAGGTGAATTGGACATTCTGAATTCTCTCTCAGTGTACTTAAACAGGCGCCAGAGTGTGGCAATGAGGGGATTTTCACAGTGACTTCATTGCAGTGTTAATGTAGGTCTACTTGTGACACAAATAAAGGTTATTATTATTATTATTGTTGTGACGTCCTTTTTTGACAAGAGAATCTGTTGTCCATACTCAGGCTGGGTCCATTTGTGTATCAAGCTTCACCTTGAATTGTAGCATCTAATATTTCACGTACTCTGTCTTAAAAGACTTAATGGTCACTTGGAAGTAGAGAACATGAATTGCTGAGACCTGCTGTTGAAGTTTTTTTATTTTGCACTGATCAGGACAGATGGAAGAATGCCAAATTTCAAAGGGGACAATAATTTATTTTGCATGAGAAAAGGGGGCTGGCAAGTCAGCTCTGATTGGTCAAGACATTCGCAGGGTGAATGTGCCAGGAAGCTATTCATAGAATTATACAGTACAAAAGGGTTATGGTGTTCGGGCCGGAAAGTGGAGCTGAGTCCACAAAAGATCAGCCATGATCTAATTGAATGGCGGAGCAGGCTCGAGGGGCCAGATGGCTTACTCCTGTTCCTAGTTCTTATGTTCTTATGTAAAAGAGGCCCTTCAGCCCATCAAGCCTGCACCTACAAAAAACTACTCTAATCCAGACTTATCCCACTTCCCAGCACTTGGCTCAAAGCCTTGAATGTTATGAAATTTCCAGTACTCATCCAAATACTTTTTAAAGATTGTGCGGTTTCCTGCCTCAACTACGGTCCCAGGCAATGTGCATTCCAGATTGCCCGTTTCCCCAGATTCCCTCTTGACCCCGAAGCTTTATTATTTAAATAAAAAGGTGCCAATGATTAGGTAGCATTTGCTAAACAATCCTCAGTATGCTATGAATTATACAGCAACTAATTCAAGATTATAATAGACCATAAAATATAGGAGCAGAATTAGGCCGTCCAGCCCATCAAATGTTCTCTGCCATTCAATCATGACTGATATGTTTCTCATCCCCATTCTCCTGCCTTCCCCCCCATAACCCCTGATTAATCAAGAACCTATCTATCTCTATCTTAAAGACACTCAGTGACTTGGCCTCCACAGCCTTCTGCGGCAATGAGTTCAGTCAGGCTGGTCAATGTAGCTCACTTATGCTTGCCATAAGCCACATATATTCGCATGGAGGAACCTGTCCTTAGCAGGCAAAAGAAATATGTCCAGAAATTGCACATCTTTGAATAAACAAAAGCTTGGGGGAACAATAGCTATGGCAAAGTCTCGACCAATTAGAGCTGACTTACCAGCCAATCAGCAACCCTTCTCTCGTGCAGTATAAATTGTTTCGCCCTTTGAAATTTGTCATTCTTGCATCTGTCCTGAGTGTAAGATGAAAAGCTTCTACAGCATGTATCTTTTTTCAGCCATGCGAAAATACTTCACCACGATTAATCGGAAGTTGGTGTGGATCGGATATGCTGGTTTGAAGGGTTAGGTGAAGTAGGGCGGGAGGAGGCGGCTTGTTTCAATGCAGTAACTCTGTTGAAGTTTTTTTTTATTCATTCATGGGACATGGGCCCCGCTGGCTGTGCCAGCATTAATTGCCCATCCCTAATTGCCCTTGAGGGGGCATTTAAGAGCCAACCACATTGCCCTGTGTCTGGAGTCACATGTAGGCCAGACAAGGTAAGGACGGCAGATTTCCTTCCCTAAAGGGCATCAATGAACCAGATGGGTTTTTACGACAATCGACAATGGTTTCATGGTCATCATTAGACTTTTAATTTACCCTTCAATCAACATCATTATGCAACAGATTATTTTGCCATTTTCACATTTTTGTTTGCGAATCTTGCTGCGTACAAATTGACCGCTACGGTTCCCCAACCACAGCATGAACTATATTTCAAAAGTATCTCATTGTGGTGAAATCTCACAATCAAAGGGCATGATTTCAGAATGAGGTATCTCCAATTTAAGACACAGACAAAGATCAGGAGGAATTTCTTCTCTCAGAGGGTCCCCCAGGGAGCAGTGCTGGGTCACTGAAAATCTTCAAGGTTGAGGTTGACAGATTTTTTTTTATCCACGAGGGATTAAAGGGTTATGGAGAACCGGCCGGAGAGTAGATCTGAGACCATCAGCATATCAGCCATGATCTTATCAAATGGCAGACCAGGCTCGAAGGGATGTCCTGATGAGACTGAGGCTTCGGAGGCTGTATAAAGCTCTGTTGAGACCCCATTTGGAGTATTGTGAGCAGTTTTTCACCTCTCGGGAAGGATGTGCTGGCCTTGGAAAGGGTCCAGAGGAGGTTGACAAGAATGATCCCTGGAACTTGTTGTATGAGGAACGGTTGAGGATTCTGGGTCTGTACTCATTGGAGTTTAGAAGGATGAGAGGGGATCTTATTGAAACTTGCAAGATACTGCAAGGCCTGGAAAGAGTGGACGTGGAGAGGATGTTTCGACTTGTAAGAAAAACTAGAACCAGAGGACACCATCCCAGACTAAAGGGACGATCCTTTAAAACAGAGATGAGGAGGAATTTCTTCAGCCAGAGGGTGGTGAATCTGTGGAACTCTTTACCGCAGAAGGCTGTGGAGGCCAAATCACTGAGTGTCTTTAAGACAGAGATAGATAGGTTCTTGATTAATAAGGGGATCAGCGGTTATGGGGAGAAGGCAGGAGAATGGGGATGAGAAAATATCAGCCATGGTTGAATGGTGGAGCAGACTTGATGGGCTAAGTGGCCTAATTATGCTCCTATGTCTTATGGCTGAATGGCCTACTAGAATTCCACAGACTAACCACCCTCTAAGAACAATAATTTCTAATCTCAATCTTAAAAGGGACACCTCTTATTTTTAAACTGTGCTCCCTAGTTCTACACCCCCCCCCCCCTACACACACACACACAAGTGGAAACACCCGCCTGTTATCCACCCTATCAAGTCCCCTCGTACATACCTCTCCTATTTCTTCTGCTAAACGGTACGTGGGAACATCCGTGTGATTGTGGCAGACATGCTCTGAATGCAGTCTTTCGTCCAGAAAGCTCCCCAAACAGCTTACGTTAAATAACTTTTCAGAAAGTACAGATTTCTCTTGCTATCCGAGCTTGCAGCTAGGAGGGCGGCAAACCATTTTCTGGAGCTTCGGTACCAAGGCGAGCAGCTGTCCATTTTTTCCTCGCCAAGACATGCGCCTTATTGATAAAGGATTGTCAACTGCTGGAACTCGCTGCAGTGTGCTCATTGTGAAGGGGGTGGTTGCTCCACGAAGGAGCATGTTTAGACCCAGGTTTAAACACATTGGAAACACATTTCAAATTGTTACAACGGTGAAGTACAACGAAATTCACGTTTTCTGCAGATGTGATTCATGATGCACTGGGATGAACTTCAATTCAGGAATGAGAACATTTCACACATTCCAATATTTTCCTTCCAGGGACTGCAATCCTGTCCAAACTATACACATGGGTCATGTTGCATTCTGCCATGCACAGTGACACACACTTGGGAATTTAGCACAGAGTCCCAGGGGGTTTAACACGGGTACCAGCCCCTCGGGCAA
Organism: Scyliorhinus canicula; assembly: GCF_902713615.1. Taxonomy (NCBI): domain Eukaryota; kingdom Metazoa; phylum Chordata; class Chondrichthyes; order Carcharhiniformes; family Scyliorhinidae; genus Scyliorhinus; species Scyliorhinus canicula. The sequence continues at coordinate 18,874,479 of NC_052148.1, read as the reverse complement.
CAGTGGTTGTTAAAGACCTTACACGGTTGGTCTTGTGATTTAGCCGGTTGTCAAAGAGTTAAAGTGACATTGTTACCTGGGATTTCACACTTTAAAAAAATCTGGAACTGGGGGTGGAGGAGGAGGGTGGTTGTGGTTGGGGAGAGGGGGGGGGGGGGGGGGGGGGACGTGATGACGATCGTGGAAAGCGATGTCATCATCCCAAACCCGCCCCAGCCTCTAAACCAATCCTGAATGGAGCCAGCCAGAGAGATTTAAATTAAGATGTCCAAATTTGGAGTGCACAGGTCCCACCTCCCGCCTGTCAATCACAGGCAGCTAGTGTGTGTGTGTCTCTTTCTGCCTCTTGTCTCTCTCTCTCTCTCCCCGGGGTGGGAGGGAGGGAGGGAGAGTTGGCAAGCCCGGGAGAAGGTAACATTCCTCTGGGATAGCAGAGACACAAAGACTCGGGGAGGAGGAGGGAGGGAGGGTAGGGGGGAGGGGGGAGGGGAGGGGGGGGGGGAGAGGGAGAAAGGGGATAGGAGGCAATTGCAGATCTTCAAAACCAGGCTTGTCTCCCCCTGGGGAGGGAGGAGGAGGAGGAGGGGGGGGAGTGGTGGAGAGGCAAGCAAACAGAAAAACCCCTCCTCAGCTTCTGGGCTGGTATATGGATAACTCACTATTCGCAACGCTCCGACCACCAGGAGCTGTCGATTCCTTTTTCACGTGCTACCCCTCTCCTCTCTCTCTCTCTCTCTTTAAATGAACAAATATCACATTCTGCTGCTCTAGCCGCTTTCAACTTTATTCAGCAGAATTGGAAGATCTCTCTTCAAGAGGAGAAAGGCAACATGCGGATCTCTCAGTGAGAGCAATTCTCCCAAGTGCCAGCAACAACTCTTCTCCGATCAAGGGCAGGGGAGAGTAGGGGGGGGGGGGGGGGGGAGTGAAGACAGATCAATTGACTGCTCGAGGGGGAATCTGTTATGCCCAGCGGAGAGACAGCGAAATCCTGCGAAGCTTTTCAGTGAAATTGATCCGCCAGACACACAACACACACACACACACACACAAGGGGAAATCTCCCGGAATTAACTATTGTGTCTATCTTGGAAGCACAACGCATAACACAAGACAGCAAACAAACAAACAAACAAGGCAGACAGACAAACAACCAAGGCTGCTTTGATGTTTGCCATTCAAGAAAGCATTCCGAGAGCCGGGATAACCATGAAAGAAGAGCCCTTGGTGGCTGGGATGAACTCTGTCCGTTCCTGGATGCAGTCGGGCGGGATATTGGACGCAAACACAGCGGCTCAGAGGTTAGTGTGCGGAGCCCCAATACCTTCTTGGGGAGGGGAGGGTGCGCTTTACTATTGCTTCGATTTTTCTTCTATGTCCCAGTTACCGAGTTGCCCCCCCCCCCCCCCTTCCAATTCACGTCCCCCAACCCACTTACCAGCAGCTCCTAACTCTGGCACTTTGCACCGCGTTCGCCCCCTTTTGCTAGCTGTCCTCTGAACACGAATCTATGAGTCCGGTGAAAAATACACGTTCAGTCCTGGACTTCACCGTTATTTTTCCACGCGTTGTCTTTTTCTCTCTCTCTATCTACTCTCTCCTTCGCCCCTGTTCTCTTTCCCCCTTTCCTCAGCCCCCCCCCCCTCTTTTCTACTGTTGATTCTTCTTCATTTGTTTCCGTCTTTTCCTGATTTTTTTCTCCCTTCTCTCTCTCTTTCCTTTCCGCCCCTTTGCCTTCTCTAATTGTACGTGTCTTATCTTTCTTCCCCTCTTTCTTTCTCTCTCTCCCCTCCTGTTTCTCATTCCACTCCGTTCTCTCTTTCCGCTCCATCTTTTGGCCAGATTATTAAACGCTGTCACTTTTGAACAGACCTGGGCCACTTCACTCGGAACATGTTTTGGAAAACTTTCAGCCTCTCTCTCTCTCTCCCCGATTTCCCCCCATCTCTCTCACACTGGGTGAAAACAAAAAAAATCCCAACATTTAACAATAACATTGCGGCTGCCCTCGTCCTGATTTCTAGGAATTTCATCGGGATTTTCTGCTTTAATTTTCCTTCCTCCCTTCCTCATCCTTCCCGTCTTCACCTCCTGACTCTGGGTAATTTTAAATCCCGAACATAACGTTTCAAATGGAGGGTTCTATTTCCCCCCCTTTTAGTTTCTCTCTTCCTCAATTCCTCCTTTAACTCTTCCCCTCCTTTCCCTCACGGCTCTCCCCCTCCTTTTGCATTGCAACCAGCTCCAGCAAAAATGTATCCGTCACTTGCAAAACGACACGCGCAAAATTAAAAAAAAAACAACGTTTTGCATTCTTCCCCGTTATCTTCTTCAAACTTCCTCCTTTAAATTTACAAGCAACCCCCTCTGCGTCCCGGCCCAGTGTAACAGGGATGGGTGCAGCGATCAAAGTTACCAACCACCCCGTCCTTGTCCCCCGGCAAAAAAAGGTGCTGATCACCTCCCTGAACTTTTAATCCCATTTTCCAAACTCCTCTCCAACGAGGGTTGGGTTAAGGTTTCGCCTTCCACAAGTTGTCACTCATTCAGGTGTCCCGTCCCCCCCCCCCCCCCCCCTCAATTTCTCTCTCGCTGTTTCTTCCGATTGTTTTACGATGCGGGTTTGCACACCAAACAAAATGTTGTCCCATTTAACCGGAGTTTTGTGTGTTGTGGTTTCCCTCCACCTCCTCCTACTCCTCCTGCCGCAGTGGGGTCGGTTTAGCCCGGTCACACTTTGAGAAACAACCGCCCTCCAACCTCCGCAAATCCAACTTCTTCCACTTCGTGTTGGCTCTCTATGACCGGCAGGGTCAACCTGTGGAAATCGAGAGGACGGCGTTCGTGGACTTTGTAGAGAAGGACAAAGTAAGTGTCACCCCCCTCTTCACAATTTTATTGAAAAAAAACTTCTCATTCATTCTACCTCCCCTTTGCTCTCCTTTACAAACCCCTTTAATCTTCCTCTTCCCCCACCCATGTTACCCTTTTTTGTTTCGACCAGGTGTTGTGGCCACTTCTTGCTGTTTTTAAAAAAATGTTTCCTTCGCCCCCCTCGAGTTGGTTTTATTTTCTATTCTGGAGATGAAGTTCAGAAACCCTTCCCAGTTGGCAATCTCTTCATCGTGTTATCTCACCCCCCCCCCCCCCCCCACCTTTCCCATTTGCCTACTTTCAAACGTACTTATTTTGAATTTCCTCCCAAGTGTTTAAAAATCTTCCCCCCCCCCAGATTTTCATCCTGTCCCTCCATCTCTCTTTCTTCATCTCGGTCTATTTTTTAATCTCCCCACGTTGACTCCAGGTCCAAACATACTTGGAGTCGAGGAGACAGGGAGAGACTGAGAGGGACTGCTGATTTCTCCTCACCCTATGTATTTAGTGTATATATATATATATTTTAAAAACATACAGAAAATGCTGTAAACACCCAGGGTGGCCTGGCATTCCCGCCACGCTCAGCAGTCATGTGCTGAACTTTTGTTTCACCTGTTCTTTTTTTTTGCGGGGTGGGGGGGGTGTCAATAACATTTGGAGAAATGCAAAGTTGCATTTAATGTGGCATGCATTCGATCTGAACTGACGCTTGATACTGTCCTCGCTTCTCCCCAGGAGCACAACGGGGAAAAAACCAACAACGGCGTTCACTACAAGTTACAGCTCCTGTACAGCAACGGTAAGACCCACGGGCAGATTCACCAGATCGAACAGACACCAAAACAAACTTCCCAAATCACACCTATGCTTTGCCATCCTTTAGACCCAGGCTGCCTTTTAATTGCCTTTTAATTGCATGGAGGGAGGATACTGGCTGCTCGTTCAGAGGTCAGATCCTTGGCTGCATGGACTAGTCACCATTAAACGCAGCAGAGGCAATACCAAAATAAAAACAATGACAATCGCGCGTTTTTAAAAATGACAAGGGTGGAAATGAACAAAAATTCACCCTTGTCAAAACTCCTAAAATAAATGCAAACGCCCAGCCAACCAGAGATAGCGAATTCCGATTTGGAAAACGCGCTGTTGCTGTTGATATTTTCTGAAGTTGGGTTAGCTCTTGTAAACTGTTTACCAATTCTGCGGGAAACATACACATCATACACCAGGTCGAAAGGCGCGATGGATGGGTGTGGGGATCAAGTGGATTCCCAGAACCTCTGCACAGGAACTTTTACATGAAGTCAATGATTTTTTAAAAAATGGGTCTGTGTAAATATAGTTTTTCTGACGCTTAGGGAAAATAATTTAATAAATGCATTAAAGCGGTTTCATTTTATTTGAAGTAAAATGCCTGGTAAATGGGCGTTGAAATCTGAGTTCCGCCTTGGCGAAGGAATCGTTTACTTAACAGGCTGAACTCTCAAAATTAGCTCCACATTGATGTAAGATAACATTTTAATCGCGTTTAAAATTGCCAGTGATATAAAAGTTGACGATATTTCTAACGAGCAGTTAACACGAGTTGTGAAGTGCTAAATGTATTTATGCGACGCTTGCCTGTGTGTGTGCGTGAGGATGTGGGAGATTCGCTTCGCCTTTAACTGGCCCTTGTGAAATTAACTTTCACCTTTAATATGTCCCATTCACACACATACATATATACACACACACACATATACATACATACATACACATGTGCACACACACGTACATACACACATACATACATTACACATACACAAACATATATATACACATACACACACACACATACATCCACACATCCAATGATCAACCCGGATCTGTTGTCGGGCTTTGTTGAATTAACAAGCGAGTTGCATTTCATTCTAAAATAAAACCCGGCACCGCCCCTTGTCTGAGTTCCACTCCCGGTGAGAAAGATACAAACAGCGGTGTAAGGGGGGGGGGGGGGGGGGAGCACGTATCAGATTTTCTTTACAAAAGGCAACATGGAAACATGAAAGCTCGCGGGTGAAATACAACGTGGGCACTCTGAGGATAGGGATGGAGAGGGGTGAAGGGGAGGGGGTGGATATCTGCAGGGGAGACAGACTTGAGAGGGACGTGGAAAGTTGGAGGAATTGGACAAGGGGCGACACGAGATAGAGGGAGAGGGGTAATTTTCACAAATGCCAATCTGAAAAAAAAAGAGATGTTGGAAATGCCCGGCACAGCTGGCAGCATCTGTAACCAGACAGGTTTTAATGTTGGACCTCCTCTGACGGTTCCATTTTCACTTCCTAACAATGAATGGCCTTGGTTGTTTTGGAATATGTGGTCCTCAGCCATCGCAGCTGAGGAGCATGTTCCTACAAAACTCTTTCTCCCAAAACACTAAAATAACTCCCCCACATTCTAGCAGGGGATGGTCTGAATTTTTGTTTTAAATTGCAGAAGGAAAATTTCACTGAATTTATTCCATGCTTTTTCACCTTCCCACACAGGAATTCGAACAGAACAGGATTTATTTGTACGGCTCATAGACTCAATGACCAAACAGGTAGGGGTTTTCCATTGTCAAATAAGCAGTAAAAAATCTATCTGATTATTGAGTCAGAATTTACTGATGCCTTCCAAATTTGAGCACCTTCCCCAAATAAACTGTGCCTCTCAATTTGATAAATTAATCTGGCTAAAACGAAACTGGTGAATTCTCAAAATCAAATGCTTGGACATTTTAAAAAAAAGAAAAGAATGTGGGTTTTTGTTGTTGTTAAAACGATCTGTTTTTTGTCACCCACAATTGCATGATTTTCAAATGAAATTATGTTTTAAAATGAGCTTGGGTAATGTAAACACTGTGGACCCATGTTAACGATGCGGTGGGTCTGTCTCTGTTTGTTATTAATAGCAACAGGGCGAGACTTTGAAGTATTGAATTGTTGTGTGTTGTGTCTTCCTCTGCTGGTAATCAATAGCTGCAAGATGTGTTCTTCAGCATCGCCACTGTAATTCATTTTGATTTGGGCAGGATTCTCCTGATTCTGCCCCCTTTGCCAAAAAAAATCACCACCTCTTCTTTCACATGCAACCCCCCTCCATCCGCACCCCCCCCCCCCCCCCTCCCCCCCGGGTGCAGCGTATGCTCAGGCAGAGTTTTGCCGCAATGCTGCAGAGGTGCCAAATTGCTTGCTCCGCATTTTGCGCTCGCGTGATACGGAAATGAGAGCCGATCGATCGCACCGGCTAAACGCCGGCCTCGGGTTGCAGTTTGCAAAATGTTCACGCAACATTTGGTCTGGTTGCCCGCTTTTCGGTCGAGTAATTTATTCGGCAGGCAGTCGAATGCAAGTGAATGGAGATTTATTTGCCTTTGTTTCCTTGTACGTCAGAAACAACAAGTGACATTAATATTGGTGCTTTCAATATTATTTCAATTATTTTCTTTAAGGACAGCTTTAAAACTGTGCATTTCAAATTCAGCCAACTATGAAGGCGAAGCACGACACTGCTTTACTCAACACACCATTTGAAATAATTCCAGATTTTTGCTAATAATAGCAAATCCTCAATAAGAATTTATTGAGGATTAAATCACCCCCTTTCCAATTTACCAGACATTTTCCCTTTTGTTTTTATTTTTTGTTCTTCAAACTGATGGATGTTAATCATGAGGAAGGATAATGACTATTCCTTCCAATTCAGACACTCAGTGTCCGCACCAAACATTCCCAGGGCATATACAGCATGAGTTAGATACAGAGTGAAACTCTCTCTACACTGTCTCCATCAAACACTCCTAGGATAGGCACAGAACGGGGATAGGTACAGAGTAAAGCTCCCTCTACCTAGTCTGCCTGCAAACACTCCCAGGACAGGTACAGCACGGGGTAAGATACAGAGTAAAGCTCCCTCTGCACTGTCCCCATCAAACACTCCCAGGACAGGTACAGCACGGGGTAAGATACAGAGTAAAGCTCCCTCTACCCAGTCCGCCAGCAAACACTCCCAGGACAGCTACAACGCTGGTTAGGTACAGAGTAAAACTCCCTCTAAACTGTCCCCCAGCAAACACCCAGGACAGGTACAGCACTGGTTAGATACAGAGTAAAGCTCTTTCTACATTGTCACCGTCAAACAATCCCAGGACAGGTACAGCGTAGGACTAGATACAGATTATAGCTCTCTCTGCACTGTCCCATCAAACACTCCCAGGGCAGATACACCATGTGTGAGATACAGAGTAAAAGTCTCTCTATGCTGTCCCCATCAAACACTCCCAGGACAGGTACAGGATGGGGTAAGATACAGAATAAAGCTCCCTTTACGTGGTCCCATCAAACACTCCCAGGACAGGTACAACATAGCGTTAGATTCAGAGCAAATCTCTCTCTATGCTGCCCCCATCAAACACTCCCAGGGCACATAGACCATGGGTTTGATACCGCGCAATACTCCCTCTACATTGTCCCATCCAATATTCCCAGGGAAAGTACAGCACCGTTTAGATACAGAGTAAATCTTCCACTATCCATTACCATTGGACATTCCTGGAGGAGATACAGAGAAAGTTAAATTCATCTGCCATGCCCGAACAATGTGATAGCACCCCAGCATCAGAACACCACTAGCCCTGCCCCCCCCCCCCCCACTCCACTTCCTGTGTACATTTCCAAGGCCAGCATTCTCTCTGAATCAGTTTAGAAAGTTAATGACAATTGAGGGTAATTGTGCGCTGCTGGCTTGTGCCTACTGGGAACTGATTTTGCGACCTGCAGACATAGGGGCATATTTAATATCAGTCAGGCTGAATTTGTATTCGGCCATTGAGATGGAAGTGCAACACTGAACAGAATTTCAGGATGGGACAGTTCGGCCTTTCCTTGACCATCCAAGAGCAGTTGGTCCATCGAACCTGCCTCTCATGCCATGGTGGGCCAGAGCACTTCCCTCATCCTCACATAATCTCCTGAGGAAACGCAGAGAAGGGCCAGCAAGCAGGAATTCTACTAATTCATTCATTGACTCTCTCAGATGACCCAATACAGTCCAGGAAGTGAAATGGACCAAGAGGATTACAGCACAAAAGGAGGCCATTCGGCCCATTGTACCAATGCTTTTGAAAGAGCTGTTTAATTGATTTCACTCCCCTTCACTTACCCCACAGTGGTATAAATCTCCCTCCTTGATGGCTTTATCCAAATATCATTTGAATATCACAATGGAATCTGCTTTCACCAGCCTATTAGTTCACAAACACTCTGCACAAAATAAAAGTCACATCCGGTTCTTTTGCAATAACATTAAATATGTTCCCAACACTTCTGTTACATGAATCATTTTCTCCTTACTTTATCTCAATCAAGCGTGTTGCCTATAATGCTACTTACCTTCTTAAACCCAGAATTGGAATTTACACACCTCCTGTCATATGTACAAATTACTTTTATGAAGATAAAGGAATACAGTATAGATTGATGCAGTTGTATAGGGTGTTAGTGAGACCACATCTGGAGTATTGTGTCCAGTTTTGGTCTCCTTATTTGAGAAAGGATGTGGTGGCATTGGAGGCAGTTCAGAGGAGGTTCACTAGATTGATTCCGGGGATGAAAGAGTTGACGTATGAGGAGAGATTAAACAGTTTGGGCTTAAGGGGTGGCACGGTAGCACGGTGGTTAGCACTGTTGCTTCACAGCACCAAGGACCGGGTTCAATTCCCAGCTTGGGTCACTGTCTGTGCGGAGTCTGCACGTTCTCCCCATGTCTGTGTGGTTTCCTCCAGCTGCTCCGGCATCCTCCCACAAGTCCCGAAAGACAGGCTTATCAGGTGAATTGGGCATTCTGAATTCTTCCTTAGTGTACCCCAACAAGCGCCATAGTGTGGCCACCAGGGGATTTTCACAGTAACTTCATTGCAGTGTTAAGTTAGCCTACCGAGACACTAATAAAGATTATTATTATAGTCGCTGGAGTTTAGAAAGGTGATAAAGGATCTGATCAAGGTTTATAAAATACTAAAAGGGGTGGATAAAGCAAATGGAGACCAAATGTTCTCCCTCGTAGGGAAATCTAGAACGAGAGCTCACAGATGTAGGGAGAGAGGCGATAGATTTAGAATTGAAATGAGGAGGAACTACGTCTCGCAGAGGGTGATAAATTTGTGGAACTTGCTGACCCAAAGTGCGGTGAATCTGAGTCATTAAATGGTTTCAAGAAGGAGTTAGAGATATTTCTAATTAAAAAATGGATTAAAGGGATATAGGGAACAGATAGGGAGGTGGATTTGAGACCAGGAAGAGATCAGCCATGATTTGATTGCATGGCGGAGCAGGCTCGAAGGGCTGAATTGCCCACTCCTAATACCTATGTTCCTATTTAATTAATTAAGGTTTTTATAAGACAGTTCAAGGTGTTCATAGGGTAAACAGAGAGAAAGTATTTGCTCTGTCTGGTGGAGCAGTCCAGAACAAAGAAGCATACCCTCAATAGTAGAGCCTGTCCATTTAGAGGTGATGTGAGGAAGCCCTTCTTCATACAAGGGGCAGTGGAAATTTGTATATTCTGCTCCTACGTAGCTGTTGGGAGGTCAATTAAAAATGACAAAGCTGAGGTTGATAGAATTTTGTTAGGCAAGTGTATTTTGGGTTTCAGAAATAAGACAAGAATATGGAATTTGAGATACAGATCATCCATAATCCAATTGCATCATGGAATAATTACTGTATTAACCGGTGGATTACCGAGAAGGAGAAATCGCTTCACTGAGGGTGGTAAACCTGTGGAATTCTCTATCTCAGGAGGGTGTGGAGGCCAATCCGCTTAATATAGTTAAGAAGGAAATGTATAGATTTCTAGACTCTAGAGGTGTCTAGGTGTATGAGGAGAGGGCTGGAGTATGGTGCTGAGATAGAGGATCAGCCATGATCATATTGAATGGTGGGTGGAACAGGCTCATAGGGCCAAATGGCCTGCTCCTGCTCCTATTTTTAATGTTATTACTCCTTCTATTTTGTAATAAAAGAAGGCAGATGTTCACAATGTCAAAATAAATGCAGAGGGTCACCCCCTGATTCCCATTGACTCCAGTTTTGCTAGGGCCCCTTGATGCCATATTCGATCAAATTTTCAGTCTCACCTCACCTCTGGAATTCAGCTCTTTTGTCCACGTTTGAACCAAGGCTGAAATGTGCTCAGGAGCTGAGTGACCCTGGCGGAACCCAAGATGAGCATCCGTGAGCAGGTTATTGCTGAGTAGGTGCCGCTTGATAGCACTGTTGATGACCCCTTCCATCATTTTCCTGATGATCCAGTGCAGACTGATGAGGCGGTCATTGGCTGGGGTGGATCTTTCCTGTTCCTTGTGTATAGGACATACCTGGGCAATTTTCCACATTGCCGGGTAGATGCCAGTGTTTTAGACAGTAAAGTGTGAGAAGAAATGGGGCGGCACAGTGGTTGGCATTGCTGCCTCACGGCGCCGAGGACCCGGATTCAGTCCCGGCCCCGGGTCGCTCTCCGTGTGGAATTTGCACATTCTCCACCTGTCTTCCTGGGTCTCACCCTCACAACCCAAAAATGTACAGGGTAGGTGGATTGGCCATGCTAAATTGCCCCTTAATTGGAAAAATAAAAAAAATAATTAAAACAAAAACGGGAGAAGAAAAATGCGGTGTCTAAAATGGTCACTTTTGCCCCCCTTTTCCTGTTGGTAGGTTAAGCAAATTGCAGAATTAATTCTTAAATAGTCTGCAACGAAAGGGTTACAGATTTGCTTGTTTAATATTAGTAATTGCCATTAGAACCCTCACCCAGAGCAAAAATACTTGCTTTACCTTGTAATGTGTTAATGAGGAGGAGATTGAAACATGTTCAGAGCGCAGACTGCTGAATAGATCGAAGAATGCCCAGAATTTGCGTCTCACATCTGTCTCAGGAGAACATAAGAAATTTTAGTAGTGCCATTACCGTAGGACCATATATTGATCCAGAAGAGAGTAGGCTATTCGGCCTAGTGTGCCTGTGCTAGCTCTTTTGTAGAGCTATCCCTATTCTATTCTATTCTATTTATTCTGTTCTATTGTATTGTATTCCTTTCTATTCTATTCTATTTTCTTCCAAGATTATGCTGCCTAAAGGAAAGTTCTTGGCTCATTGTCTGCTGACATTTCATCCACAGACATATATATTTGTTAAGAGAGGCTGGTCAAGTCGTGATTGTTTTCCTTAGAGCAGAGAAGGCTGAGGGGGGACCTGATTCAGGTGTACAAAATTATGACGGATATAGATAGCGTAGATAGGAAGGAACTTTTTCCCTTAGTAGAGGGGTCCAATAACCAGGGGGCATAGATTTAAGGTAAGCGGCAGGAGAGTTAGAGGAGATTGGAGTTTAAGCTTTTTCACCCAAAGGGTGGTGAAATGAAAAATGAAATGAAAATCGCTTATTGTCACGAGTAGGCTTCAATGAAGTTACTGTGAAAAGCCCCTAGTCGCCACATTCCGGCGCCTGTCCGGGGAGGCTGATACGGGAATCGAACCGTGCTGCTGGCCTGCTTGGTCTGCTTTAAAAGCCAGCAATTTAGCTGAGTGAGCTAAACCAGCCCCTAAACTGAAGTTACTGTGAAAAGCCCCTAGTCACCACATTCTGGCGCCTGTTTGGGGAGGCTGATACGGGAATCGAACCGTGCTGCTGGCCTGCCTTGGTCTGCTTTCAAAGCCAGCAATTTAGCCCTGTGCTAAATGCATACATTGCATACATTGCATGCATACATGGTGTTAATCAGGAACTCATTCCCTGAAATAGTGGTAGAGGCGGGTACCCTCACCGTATTTAAGAAGGTTTTAGATGAGCACGAGAAATGCCATAGCATACAAGGTTATGGACCAAGTGCTGGAAAATGGGATTAGAATAGGTAAGTGCTTCATGGATGGCGCAGACACGCTGGGTTGAAGGGTCTCTTTTTCAGAGATAGAATTTACAGTACAGAAGGAGGACATTCGGCCCATCGAGTCTGCACAGGCTCTTGGAAAGAGCACACCACCCAGCCCCACACCTCCACCCTATCCTCATAACCCAGTAACCCCACCCAACACTAAGGCAATTTTGGACACTAAGGGCAATTTATCATGGCCGATCCACCTAACCTGCACATGCTTGGTCAGTGGGAGGAAACCGGAGCACCCGGAGGAAACCCACGCAGATACGGGGAGAACATGCAGACTCCGCACAGACAGTGACCCAAGCCAGGAATCGAACCTGGGACCCTGGAGCTGTGAAGCAATTGTGCTAACCATTATGGCCCCCCGTGCTGTATGACTCTAATGGCCTGCCATTGATTCCCTAGCTCTGTCATTTTCTTCCTCTTCAGATATTTGTGGATGCACCTACACCACATGGACCGCAGTGCTTCGAAAAGGCTGCTCATGAAATGAATGAAAATCGCTTATTATCACAAGTAGGCTTCAAATGAAGTTACTGTGAAAAGCCCACACCACCTTCTCACGGGCAATTAGGGTTGGGCAACAAATGCTGACCTAGTCAGTGGCAGTCATATCCCATGACCGAATTAAAAAATATAATCACTACAGAAATTGGTATTAAGATTACCAAGCACTGTATTTGATTGAAAAGCAATTAGCTTCAAATTTAAATACCATTCACGTAAAAAAATTTTTTTGAGTACTCAATTCATTTTTTCCAATTAAGGGGCAATTTTAGTGTGGCCTATCCACCTACCCTGCACATCTTTGGGTTGTGGGAGTGAAACCCACGCAGACACGGGGAGAATGTGCAAACTTCACACGGACAGTGACCCAGAGCCGGGATCGAACCTGGGACCTCGGTGCCGTGAGGCAGCTGCGCTAACCACTGCATCACTGTTCTGCCCTTAAATAACATTCACAACCATGGAATCCCTGTAATCCCACCTAACCTTTGGACATTATGGGGCAATTTAGCATGGCCAATCCAGCTAACCTGCACATCTTTGGACTGTGGGCCGAAACCGGAGCACCCGGAGAAAACCCACGCAGACACAGCGAGAACGTGTAAACTCTACACAGTTAGCCAAGGCTGGAATTGAACCCGGGGCCCAAGTGCTGTGAGTCAGCAGTGCTTACCACTGTATCACTGTGCCGCCCTTGTGTCTATAGAAGTAACCACATTTCCAAAGCACTTAACTTGACTCGACCAATCAGGAGAGTCAGCACCCTGCAGCACATATTGTTGCTCCCTTTGAAATTTGCCAGTCTTGGGCCTAACCTGATGAGTTCTTAGACAACAAGGTTCAACGACATGTCTATGTTTTTGGAAATACTCTACTTAATTGGCTGCAGAACACTTTGGGATGCCGGGGAGATGAAAGGTGCTGTATTAATGCAAGTTCTTTGTTTTTCACCTTCTTGCACAATTCTTTTACCAGAGAGATATTTAGATCCTGCATTGTAGTGTATTTGTGAGTTACACCGCGAACAAAACACTTGAGCATTGTTGTAATTAACTGACGTATAGAATTGCAGGTCATCAAAAAACTTGGGCACAGTGGTGGGTTTTAAGGAGTTTAAAGGAGCAGAGACAGACAAAGAATTTCAGGGAGGAAATTCCAGTTTTATATCCTGGGCAACTGAAAGCACGCCTGCCACTGGTGTGGTGGAGGAAAGCAAAGGGCAGAACAACGGAGTTGAAGATTCAAGTAATAAGGGTAGACTGAGGTTATTAAGCGGTGTATGGGTGTTGTTGTTTGAGAAGCAAGATTTCAGGTTATGTTGCTTCTCTGCATTTTTTGCTATGGTCAACATGAATGATGGTGGGGGTGGGTGGGTGGGATTCGCCCTTTGCTGGAATTCAACCCTGCCTATGTACATTGAATTGTCAAATACTTAGGCCTTCTCTCAAAAATAATGGCTCGGGTGTGTTTAGTGTCCTCAATACTTCAAGATGCTGTGGGACCTGGGGAGATAGAAAATGGCCGCCACAAGCTTGGTCAAAAAGGTAGATTTTAAAAGCGTCTTAAAGGACGAAAGGGAGGTAAAGAGTTTTGGGAAGGGATTCCAGAGCTTAGGGTCAGAATAGCTAATGGAAAAGCCACCAATGTGGTGGTGGTGGGGCGGGTGGGGAGGAAGGGGGGGGTAAAGGAAGTAGGTGATGTTGAAAGGGCCAGAATGGAGGAATGTAGAAATTGGGCAGGGGTGTAGGGCTGGGTGGCGTTACAGAGATAAGGAGGAGGCAAGGCCATGAATTTTTGGAACGCAGAGGTGAGAATTTTACAATTAGGCCATTGCCTGACCAGGACTGGACCTTTCTGTTAGTCTCCCCTTCTCTATGAAGCAAAGGCAATGTGCATTGGCCACGTAGTGATCGTGGAATTCCAGATGTAAAGGCTTTGCACAACCACATTAAAAACAAACCACCGTCCCTGCAAGTGGGAGCAGGTTTCCTCCCATCTTCATGCATATACTTCATACTTCCTGTAAATTATGTTAGTATGCTAGCTAATCCCCTATGGCTTTAGACTGGGCAGCAGGTGCATGCCTCACATATGATGGAGGAAAGTGTTAAGTTCATCATTCTCAGATCTATGGAGTGGTGCATTTACCCATTGTCCAACTGAGCGAGAGTGGGCGTGGATGCAGGTAGAAAAGGCACTTTGGTTTCTGGCTCCTCTTTGTAATGCAGAGACTTGGAGTAACTTGGTCTCTCACAATCTCTCTCTTCACACCAGCAACATTATAGGGCCATTTGAACATCGGAGATGTGTAGAACACATTTATATTGGGGCTAAAGGTAGGCAAGTCTCCTGGCCCTGATGGAATGCACCCTAGGGTACGAAAAGAGATGGCAAGGGAAATTGCAAATGCACTAGTGATAATTTACCAAAATTCACTCGACTCTGGAGTGGTCCCAGCGGATTGGAAAATAGCAAACGTGACACCACTGTTTAAAAAAGGAAATAGGCAGAAAGTGGGTAATTATAAGCCAGCTAGTTTAACTTCGGTGGTAGAGAAGATTCTGGAATGTATCAGCAAGAAAGAAATAACAAGGCATCTGGATGGAAATTGTCCCAATGGGTTCATAAAGAGCAGCTAATTTAGTGGAATTGTTTGAGGACATTACCAGTGCGATAGATAACGGGGAGCCAATGGATGTGGTATAATCTGGATTTCCTGGAAGCTTTTGACAAGGTGTCACACAAGAGGATGCTGCATAAAATAAAGATGCATGGCATTAAGGGTAAAGTAGTAGCATGGATAGAGGATTGGTTAATTAATAGAAAGCAAAGAGTGGGGATTAATGGGTGTTTCTCTGGTTGGCAATCAGTAGCTAGTGGTGTCCCTCAGGGATCCGTGTTGGGCCCACAATTGTTCAGAATTTATATAGATGATTTGGAGTTTGTAGACCGCTAAGATGAGTGGTAAAGCAAAAGTGCAGAGGATACCAGAAGTCTGCAGAGGGATTTGGTTAGTTTATGTGAATGGGCTAGGGTCTGGCAGATGGAATACAATATTGACAAATGTGAGGTTATCCATTTTGGTAGGATTAACACCAAAAGGGATTATTATGTAAATGATAAAATAATAAAACATGCTGCTGTGCAGAGAGACCTGGGTGTCATAGTGCATGAGTCGCAAAAAGTTGGTTTATAGGTGCAACAGGTGATTAAGAAGGCAAATGGAGTTTTGTCCTTCATTGCTAGAGGGATGGAGTTTAAGACTAGGGAGGTTATGCTACAACTGTGTAAGGTGAGTGATGCCACACCTCGAGTATTGTGTTCAGTTTTGGTCTCCTTACCTGAGAAAGGACGTACTGGCGCTGGAGGGTGTGCAGAGGAGATTCACTAGGTTAATCCCAGAGCTGAAGGGGTTGGATTTCGAGGAGAGGTTGAGTAGACTGGGACTGTACTCGTTGGAATTTAGAAGGGTGCGGGGGGGGGGGGGGGGGAAGGGGGGGGGGATCTTATAGAAACATATAAAATTATGAAGGGAATAGATAGGATAGATGCGGGGAGGTTGTTTCCACTGGCAGGTGAAAGCAGAACTAGGGGGCATAGCCTTAAAATAAGGGGGTAGATTTAGGACTGAGCTCAGGAGGAACTTCTTCATACAAAGGGTTGTGAATCTATGAAATTCCCTGCCCACTGAAGCAGTTGAGTCTCCTTCATTGAATGTTTTCAAGATAAAGATAGATTGTTTTTGAAGAATAAAGGGATTAAGGGTTATGGTGTTCGGGCCGGAAAGTGGAGTCCACAAAAGATAAGCCATGATCTTATTGAATGGCGGAGCGGGCTCGTAGGGCTAGATGGCCTACTCCTGCTCCTAGTTCTTATGCTCTTATATTCTTCAGAATGCCCCAAAGTACTTTATAGAAATCTAAAAAAAAATGTGCTAATTTCTTATGGAATATGGGCATTGCTGGCTTGGCCAGCATTTGTTGCCCATCCCTAGTTGGTGGTAGTGAGATGCCTTCTTGAACCACTGCAGTCCATTTGTTGTAGGTACATCCACTGTGCTGTTAGGGAGAGAGTTCCAGGTTTTTGATCCAGAGACAGTAAAGGAACAGCAATATATTTCCATGTCAGGATGATGAGTGACTTCATAGAATCATAGAATTTACAATACAGAAGGAGGCCATTTGGCCCATCGAGTCTGCACCAGCCCTTGGAAAGAGCACCCTCCTCAAGCACACACCTCCACCCTATCCCTGTAACCCATTAACCCCACTTAACCTTTTTGGACACTAAATGCAATTTAGCATGGCCAATCCACCTTACCCGCACATTTTTGGATTGTGGGAGGAAACCGGAACACCCGGAGGAAACCCACGAAGACACGGGCAGAACGTGCAGACTCCACACAGATAATGACCCAAGCCAGGAATCAAACTTGGGACCCTGGAGCTGTGAAGCAACTGCTAATCACTATGCTACCGTGGGGAACTTCCAGGTGGTAGTGTTCCCAGGTATCTGCTGCTCATGTCCTTCTTGATGGTAGTGGTCGTGGATTTGGAAGGTGCTGCCCATGGAGCCTTGATGAGTTCCTGCAGGATCTTGTAGATGGTGCACATGGCTGCCACTGTGCTTCGGTGGTGGAGGGATTGAATGTTTAGTGGAAGGGGTGCTAATTAAGCGGGCTGCTTTGTCCTGGATGGTGTCGAGCTTCTTGAGTGTTGTTGGAGTTGCACTCATCCAGGCAAGTGGGGAGTACCCCATCACACTCCTGACTTGATGTGGAGATGCTGGCGTTGGACTGAGGTGAGCACAGTAAGAAGTCTTACGACACCAGGTTAAAGTCCAAAAGGTTTGTTTCAAACACGAGCTTTCGGAGCACTGCTCCTTCCTCAGGTGAGAAAGGAGCAGTGCTCCCAAAGCTCGTGTTTGAAACAAACCTGTTGGACTTTAACCTGGTGTTGTAAGACTTCTTACTGTACTCCGGACTTGAGTCTTCTTGGTGGTGGACAGACTTGGGGGAGTCAAGAGGTGAGTTACTCGCTGCAGGATTCCTAGTCTCTGATGTGCTCTTGTAGCCACAGTATTTATATGGCTAGACCAGTTCAGTTTGTGGTCAATGGTAAGCCATAGGATGTTGATAATGGAGGATTCAGTGATGGTAATGTTATTGACTGTCAAGGGGCGATGGTTTGATTCTCTCTTGGAGATGGTTATTGCCTGTCACTTGTGTGGCACAAATGTTACTTTAGTCAGATTATTCACTGTTATAATGCAGGAAACATGCAGCCAATTTGGACGCAGCAAGCTCCAACAAACTACGATGAGTTAATCATAGAATCCCTACAGTGCAGAAGAAGATCATTCGGCCAAACAAGACTGCATCGGCCCTTGGAAAGAGCACCCTGCCTCCACCCTTGCCCCATAACCCAGTAAACCTGCCTATCCTTTTGGACACTAAGGGACAATTTTGCATGGCCAATGCACCTAGCCTGCACATCTTTGGACTGTGGGAGGAAACCCACGCAGACATGGGAAGAAAGTGCAAACTCCACACAGTCACCCGAGACCGGAATTGAACCCGGGTCCTTGGAGCTGTGAGGCTGCAGTGCTAACCACTGTGCCACCGCGCTGCCCAATAAGCAGATAAATGGCCTTGGTGTTGTTCAGGACAAGTGCTGAACAGGTCACCAGGAGAACTCTGTCTCGCATTATTGAAATAGTGCCATGGGATTTTTCGTGTCCACCTGTGCTGGCAGACAGGAACTCCGTTTTTAACTGAACTAAAAGATGAAGGCTCGAACAGTGCAGCACTCAGAGGCAACTTACACATTTGGGGGCTCCGGGCTTTTCTTCTTTTCTGGGCCCTGGGTCGATTCTCCGCTGATTCTGCTCCCTTCAACGACCTGAGCTCGCAGGTGTTCTACTGGTGGCTCGCTGGCTGCCTGGCTGCTGCGGATCTGGCCTCTGCTCTCACGCCTCAACCGGTCCGGTTGCCGCCCAACCCGCTCACCCTCAGCCCTGGCCTCTGGTTGTGGTCACGTCATCCCGCTTAGCTGCTTCTCCTCAAAAACCACAACGTCGACACTTGCCCTGCCTTCACACCTCCCGATTGCTCACCCCTGGCCTCTCGCTCGGGTGGCCGGGGCTCAAGCCTCGGCGACCGCGGGTCCAGAGGAGGTTCACAAGAATGATCCCTAGAATGAAGAACTTGTTGTATGAGGAACGGTTGAGGATCTGGGTCTGTACTCGTTGGGAGTTTAGAAGGATGAGGGGGGGATCTTATTGAAACTGACAGGATACTGCGAGGCCTGGATAGGGTGGACATGGAGAGGATGTTTCCACTTGTAGGAAAAACTAGAACCAGAGGACACAGCCTCAGGCTAAAGGGTAGATCCTTTAAAACAGAGATGAGGAGGAATTTCTTCAGTCAGAGGGTGGTGAATCTGTGGAACTCTTTGCCGCAGAAGGCTGTGGAGGCCAAATCACTGAGTGTCTTTAAGACAGAGAGAGATAGGTTCTTGATTAATAAGGGGATCAGGGGTTATTGGGAGAAGTGAGGAGAATGGGGATGAGAAAAGTATCGGCCATGATTGAATGGTGGAGCAGACTCGATGGGCCGCATGGCCTAATTCTGCTCCTGTGCCTCATGACTCTTATGTTGGGCTCCTGCCTGGCTGGCTGCTGCTGCTTTCTATCTGGCCTGGTCTCTATTTACCTGCCCTTCCTCCTTCCTCAGCCCTGGCCCGGAGGTCAAGAGTCACCCTGCTACTTGCCTTGATGACCATTGGCCAGGCCTCCTCCTCGCTTTGCTGAAAGCTTCGCAAGCTCACTCTCCAATGTCAGGTCGGCGACCTCACTTTTGCCTCAGGTTGCCCTCTGGGCCTAATGTCAGAAACCTGGCTGCTGCTTCACTCAATGAAAGTTCAGAAACTCACACCAAATCCCATTCCCCCATCATCTAAATGCTCGCTAGCCTGTATCGGTTCTCAATTAAGCACACCTTTGACTTTAAAATTCTCATTTTTGTGCTCAGATTTCTCCTTGGCCTTGCCCCATCCTTGTCTCTGTAACCTGCACTAGCTCTACAAGCTTCCAAAAGCTCTACCTACCTCTCATTCTATCCTCTTGTGCATTCCATATTTATCACTCCCAGTGGTAGCTCTGCCGTCAGCTACCTGGCCCCTAAGTTCTGGAATTCTATCTCTAAACATCCCTACTTCTCTCACCTCCCTGAACACTCTCCTTAAAACCTACCTCTGACTGAGCCGTTGATCATCTGTCCTAGGATCTCCTTGTGTGCATTGCTGCAAAACTTATAGAATTCTCTGCAGTTGAGAAGGAGGTCATTCAGCCCATCAGTCTACACGACACTCCGAAAGCGCACCCTACCTAGGACCATGCCCCCAACCTATCTCAGCAACCCAACCTACCCTTTTGGACACTAAGGGACTGTGGGAGCAAACGGGAGCACCGGGAGGAAACCCACGCAGACACAGGGAGAACGTGCAAACTCCACACAGTCACCCAAGGCTGGAATTGAACCCAGGACCCTGGCGCTGTGAGGTAGCAATTATAACCACTGTGTCTCCGTGCCACTTATCTGTCTAATAACAACTGGTTTGGGATATTTTATTATGGTGGAGGTGCTTTATCAGTGCAAGATAAACTTTGATATAACACTGGTTCAGACTCAATTGTGGTATTGCGTCCTCCTGGGCACCATAGGCAGGACTCTCCCAGGCCTGGGCTGGGCCGAAGAATCCCCGCGAACGGGCCAGGTCGCCCTAACACGTCACGCGATTCTCCACAGAGCGGTGAATTGGCACCATTGGCGCAGGCATGGTTGGCACGGCGCCAGTCGTGGGCCACTCCACGCGGTTGGCCCGCCGATTCTCCGGCCTGGATGGGCCGAGCAGCCATAGGAAAAGTCCCGCTGACGCCGTTCTAACCTGCTCTGGGCCGGCGGGATCTCAGTATGGTGGCGGCCTGTGGGGGGTGGAGGGGGGGGTCCGACCCCGGGGAGGGGGGTCTCCAATGTGGCCTGGCCCACGATCAGGGTCCACAGATTGGCGGGACGGCCTCTGTGGCTAGGGGCCTCCTTTCCTACTCATGGTCCCTGTAGTCCCGCGCCATGTTGCATCGGGGCTGGCGAGTTGAAGGAGGCCACTGCGCGTGCGTGCGTTGGCGCCGGCGCCACTTCGCATGTCCTCGTTGGCACCGACGCAACTGCACATGGGTGGATCCCGCGGCACACAGTTCGCGCCGGGATCGGCAGCTGGAGCAGCGTGAACCACTCCAGGGCTGTACCGACCCCCTGTTGGTGCCAGAATTAATCCTGTGAGCAGCCCGTTCACGCCGTTGTAAAACGCGATGGCGTTTACGACGGCGTGGACACTCTGCCGTGAGATTGGAGAGTCCCGCCCCATACTTTAGGAAGGATATGAAGGCTTTGGAGAGAATGCTGGAAAAATTAAGAAAATGGTTCCAGGAATGAGGGACTTCAGTTATGAGGATAGATTGAGAAGTTGGGACTAATTCAGTTGGAGAAGAGATTATGAGGAGATTTGATAGAGATGTTCTGAATCTTGAGGGGACAAGGTGGATAGGAAGAAACTGCTCCCAGTGGTGGAAGGATCGAGAACCAGAGGCACACATTGAAGGTAATTGTCAAAAGAAGCAATGGTAACACAAGGAAAAGCTTCTCCACAGCACGAGTCATTTGTGTCTGGAACGTACTGCCTGAGTGTGGTGGATGCAGATTCAATCAAGGTCTTCAAAACAGAATTAGACTGTTATCTGAGATAGAAGAATGTTCAGGGTTACGGAAAGCAGCTTTCGGGCATATAGGAAACAGCATTACTCTCAAAGAGCCAACACTGACTCAATGGGCTGAATGGCCTTCTTCTTTATGTAAATATGTCCCCCTGATACTCCAGGACAGTAGGATAAGAGAACTTATGTCCAGAGCTGTTCTGAACCAATTTAGCACAAAGAGTGATCAAAGAGCCAAGTGGGCTATATGTCCATTTGGCCGAGGCTGGGGTACTGGACTCTTAAAGACAGGGACTGAAGGATCGATGGTACTGGAAGGAAGTGCTTAAGGGCTGAGCGGCTTTTCTTGATGGACAGCGGAAGTACAGTACAGGAGGAGGCCATTTGGCCCATCATGCCTGTGCCGATGCTATCTCTTCAGCTGGAGCTTCCTGCACCAGTCATGTAGCAAATTTCATGACTGGGGTCATTCCTGGATAAGACTATCAGCTGGGGCGCAATTCTGTGGTCCCTGATTTCGTCCTCAGTTCCCCGTGTCAGGCGATAGGAAGAAGAAAATAAAACAAACAGCCGGGGCCTTCCGCTTGCAGCTGTTACCTGACATACCCTTGCTGGAAAGCACGCACTTTCAGGTGAACAAGACAGGACGTGATGGCTTCCTTGGTAAAATAGCCTGCATTGCATTAATTGAATGATGAAGGATGGCCACCGGGGAGGGTAGGGATAGGAAGAGTTGACTGGAAGGCAAGGGTGCAGCGTGGGTGAAAAGATTCAGATGAAGGGTTGGGGTGGCCATTCCTTTCTCCCGGCCTGCCCATCTGTCAACACGCGGCATCTGTATGGGATAGAGAGATGCACAGGGAGCAGGTACCAACGACCTTTCACTGACAGCTTTATGTAGATAGATACTGTGTATTGCTACTGCACACAATGCTAGATTCCAGCAATGAAGGAACCATTTTTCTTCATAAACAGGGTGTCATTGCCTGCGTTCAGTCCTAATAGCTTCAATCCAGCGCTAAGGAATACATTACAAACTCACGGATTTGTGTAGCTGCAGTGTTCTGTATTCATTGCTCATTATGTGTCCCTTCACTGATCCTTACTCCCTGTTTACTGCCCCACCCCTTTCTTCGGCCTTTCTCTCCACCTTCACTTCTCTTCCTTTCCTTTCCGCACATTTTGGACCGCCACCCACGTTCAATCTCGTGCTGGGGTTTGTATTGCATCACGTGATGATTCCTTTCCTTCTTGATTTGCCAGAAATATGAAAATGAAAATCGCTTATTGTCACGAGTAGGCTTCAGTGAAGTTACTGTGAAAAGCCCCTAGTCGCCACATTCCGGCGCCTGTCCGGGGAGGCTGGTACGGGAATCGAACCGTGCTGCTGGCCTGCCCTGGTCTGCTTTAAAAGCCAGCGATTTAGCCCTGTGAGCTAAGGGATGTGGGCATCCCTGACAAGGTCATCATTTGTTGCCCGCCCTTAATTGCCCTTGAACTGAGTGGCTTTGCCAGGCCAATTCAGAGGGCAGTTATGACTCAACCACATTACCGTGGGTCTAGAGTCACGTGTAGGCCAGACCGGGTAAGGCTGGCAGATATCCTCCCCCCCACCCCCCCCCCCCCCCCCCCCCACCCCCCCTCCCCCTCCCCCCAAGGCCATGAGTAAACCACTTGTGTTATCACAACAATCCATGTTAGTTTCATAGTCACCATTCCTGAGAACACCTTTCAATTTCAGATTTGTTGATTTGGTTATCCGAAGCTGGGATTTAGGCCCTTGTGCCCAGGGTATTAACCTGACCTCCTGGATTGCCAGTCTGGGGTCATTACAACGGATGCCTTGCCTGAGACACAGCACAGAGGTTGGCACTGTTGCTTCACAGCAGCAGGGACCCGGATTCGAATCCCAGCTTGGGTCACTGTCTGTGCGGAGTCTGCACGTTCTCCCCGTGTCTGCGTGGGTTTCCTCCGGGTGCTCCGGTTTCCTCCCACATGTCCCGAAATATGTGCTTGTTAGGTGAATTGGACATTCTGAATTATCCCTCAGTGTACCCGAATAGACGCCGGAGTGTGGCGACTAGGGGCTTTTCACAGTAACTTCATTGAACTGTTAATGTAAGTCTACTTGTGACACTAATAAAGATTATTATAATTACATCTGGCAATAGAGCACCTCTCCCACACTGCAATGGAGTTTTAGCCTGGATTTACCATTCAAGTTGCTGGAACGCGATTTAAACCCATGTTCCCAGAGCATTAGCCCTGGTCTTTGGATTACTAGCCTGTGACATTACCCTACACCACTTTTTCCCCTTCCTCCTTTGTGTGGCATGGTGGCACAGTGGTTAGCACTGCTTCCTCGCAGCACCAGGGACCCAGGTTCAATTCCGGCCTTGGGTGACTGTGTGGAGTTTGCACATTCTACACGTGTCCGCATGGGTTTCCTGTGGGTGCTCCGGTTTCCTCTCACAGTCCAAAAATATGCATATTAGGTGGATTGGTTGTGATAAATTGCCCCTGAGTGTCCAGGAATGTGCAGGTTCAGTAATGGAGTTAGGTGTGCGGAATGATGGCGCAGTGGTTAGCACTGCTGCCTCATGCCGCTGAGGACCCGTGTTCAGTCCCGGCCCCGGGACCCTGTCCGTGTGGAGTTTGCACATTCTTCCCCGTGTCTGCGAGGGTCTCAACCCCCACAACCCAAATATGTGCAGGGTAGGTGGATTAGCCACGCTAAATTGCCCCTCAATTGGTAAAGAAAAGAATTGGGTACTCTGTTTAAAATAAGGTAATGGAGTTAGTTAGGCAGATAGGGCGAGGTGAACAGGGGAGTAGAATGCTCATTCAAAGGGTCGGTGCAGACTCGATGGGCTGAATGGTCTCCCTTTGTACTGCAGGGATTGAAAGAACATTGCAGCACAAGAACAGCACCTTTGGCCCACCAAGCCTACGACAATCCAGATTCCTTATTTAGACGCTATTCCCCGCCCATTCATGTGTCTATCAAGATACATCTTAAACATTGCTATCGTTCATGCCTCCACCACCTCCACTGACAATGCTTTCCAGGTACCCACCACCCTCTGTGTGAAAACTTTACCCACATATTTCCCCTAAACGTTCCCCCTCTCACCTTGAACCCGTGCCCCATTGGAATTGAGTCTTTCACCCTGGGAAAAAGCTTCTGACAATTCACTCTGTCTATACCTCTCGTTATTTTGTAGACCTCAATCAGTTCTCCCCTCGGCCTCCATCTTTCCAATGAAAACAATCCGAGTTTATTCAACCTCACCTCGTAGCTATGATTCTATTCTAGGATTCTTTGTCACTGTTGCGAGATTATGTGAGGGAAAGGATCAGGTCGGGAGGAAATAGATGGAGAGAAAAAAATAGACAGGAGCGCGCACCAATTAGGGCACAGTAGCACAGTGGGTAGCACCATTGCTTCACAGCGCCAGGGTCCCAGGTTCGAATCCCGGTTTAGTCACTGTCTGTGCAGAGTCTGCACGTTCTCCCCGTGTCTGTGTGGGTTTCCTCCGGGTGCTCCGGTTTCCTCCCACAAGTCGCGAAAGACGAGCTTGTTACGTGAATCGGGCATTCTGAATTCTCCCTCTGTGTCCCCGAACAGACGCCAGAATGTGGCGACGAGGGGATTTTCACAGTAACTTCATTGCAGTGTTAATGTAAGTCTAATTGTGACACTAATAAAGATTATTATTAGTACACCTTGTATTTATACAGCATCTTTCAGAGAATCATAGAATGGAAGGGCATCAAGGAGGCGATTTGGCTCAATGTGCCCCTGTCCGCTCTTTGGAAAGCTGCTCAGTTATAATTTTTTTTTGGAAATGTTTTTTATTGAGTTTTCATATTTTATATCCAACAAATTACAAATTATTAGAAAAAAAATCACGCAAAAATTAATTTACAGGTAAGCATCTTCATAATAACAACTGTGGCCAACCCCTTTAGCCAGCATACATATTTTACATTCCCCAATATGGCCGAGGCACATGTTTATAGGCATTTATTTACAATTTGGTTTTGGGCCTTAGCTTGCCATCAGACTGTCACTTGCGGCTTTGTCCTTCCTTTTTTTTTGGAATAATTTTTATTCACGTTTTCAACAACAAATTTGATCACAACAGAGAAAAACAGTAACCCCTCCCCTCCAATATAAAAACAATAAATTAACAAGAAAAAGAAATAAGCATAAAACTATGAGGCTGCTCAGTTATAATAATTATAGCTTATTGTCACAAGTAGGCTTCAATGAAGTTACTGAGAAGAGCCCCTAGTTGTCACATTCTGGCACCTGTTTGTGGAAGCTGGTACGGGAATTGAACCTGCGCTGCTGGCATTGTTCTGCATTACAGGCCAGCTATTTAACCCACTGTGCTAAACCAGCCCCACTCAGTTATGCACAGACCTGTCATTTCTTTCTCCCCTCAAGTATTTATCTAATTGTCTATTGAGCAATGCGACTGAATGTGATTCTACTTGCCCTTTCCAGCTTCACGTCTCCATGCACCCCAGAGCAATGACCATCAATTACATTTTGACAGTGAGCCCCACAAGGAGACATTGGGACAAGTGACTTAAGGTTTAGTCAGAGGTTTTCAGGAGTGTGTGAAAGGAGGAGGAAAAGGGAGAGTGACAGTGGGATTTAGGGAGGGAATACTGGCAGAGTTCAGGAACTTGGCAGCTGAAGGCACATCTGCCAGTGGTGGATTGATTAAAATAAGGAATGTGGAAGTGGTGAAAATTGGTAGAATGTGGAGGTTTAGGAGTGTTCTCAGGCTGGAGGAGGTTACACATAGGGGTGGGGAAGGTTGTGGAAGGGATTTGCTAACTGACATAGCGAGAGAGAGAGAGAGAGCACAAAAAAGCATGTGCACCATCACAACATTTCAAAAGTATTTAGATGTGCACTTGCGATGCCAAGGCACACAAGGCTATGGGCCAAGTGTTGAAAATGGGATTAGAAGGTGGTTGTTTTTGACCGGCTCGCATGTGATGGGCCTTTTTTGTGCTGTATCATGGAACCCTACAGTGCAGAACAAAGCCATTCAGCCCATCGAGTCTGTACCGATTCACCCCACCCTATACCTGTTATCTAACTTTCACAGGACACTATCATGGCTAACCTAACCTGCACATCTTTGGACTGTGGGAGGAAACCAGAGCACCCGGAGGAAACACACGCAGACACGGGAAGAACATACAAACTCCACACAGACAGTCACCCCAAGGCCGGAATTGAACTCAGGCCCCTGGCGTTGAGAGGCAGCAGTGTGGGCAGCACAGTAGCACGGTGGTTAGCACTGTTGCTTCATAGCCAGGATCCCAGGTTCGATTTCCGGCTTGGGTCACTGTGCAGAATCTGCACGTTCTCCCCGTGTCTGTGGGGGTTTCCTCTGGGTGCTCCGGTTTCCTCCCACAAGCCCCGAAAGACGTGCTGTTAGGTAATTTGGACATTCTGAATTTTCCCTTTGTGTCGGAGTGTGGCGACTAGGGGATTTTCACAGTAACTTAATTGCAGTGTTAACGTAAGCCTACTTGTGACAATAAAGATAATTATTTGTATTGTGCTAACCACTATGCCACTGTAGACCTTTATAACTCTATTAACGTGAGAAATTATGACCTGAAATAATTTTTAAGGAATGTGGGAGATCTCTGGGTCCTCCGACACAAACATTTGAAGGTTGCAGGTCAAGTTGATAAAGCTGATAAAACGGAATATGCAATCTTTGCTTTTATAAACAGAGATCGCGAAAACAAAAGCAAGCAAGTTACCCAAAACCTTTATTAGGGTGAGGCCTGAACTGGAATATTGTGTCCAACTCCTGGCATCACAATTTCTGAAGGATGTCAAGGATTGGAGATGGTGCAGACTATCAGTTAGGTAGCGAATCGAGGGAAGGTGAGATTGTGTTCCCCGGTGAAGGTTGGGGGACTTTTACAAAGGGAGATGTTCAAAATTATGAAGAGCTTTGCTTAAAATAATTAAGGAGAAACTGGTTCCACTTCCACTCATGCCAGTATCCAGAAAATTGACAAAATAACCTGGATGCGCAAAGGAGGAAAGATTTTTGATTGTGTCGAGCTGTTCCGATCTGGAATACACATTCAGAAAATGTGGAGGAAGTGATGCAAAATTAACTTTGAAAAGGGATTTGTACCTGGAAAGGAAAATTAACTTTGCAGGGCTGTGGAAAAGCAACAGGGAAATGTACCTGAAACATTGCTGTCAATGTTCTTTCAAAGGGCTGGCACAGACATGGTAGACCAAATGGCCTCCAACTGTGGTGGAAATTCTATAAGCTACATGGAGACAGCTACACATAGACAGAAAGTCTATCTACTGTATCTAGAAAGGGATAGCAGAGTGGGTAGCACTGTTGCTTCACAGCTCCGGGATCCCTGTCCGTGTGGAGTCAGCACGTTCTCCCCGTGTCTGCGTGGGTTTCCTCCGGGTGCTCCGGTTTCCTCCCACAGTCCAGAAAGATGTGCTGTCAGAATGAATTTGGACATCCTCAATTCTCCCTCCTTGTATCCGTACAGGCACTGGAATGTGGCGACTAGGGGCTTTTCACAGTAACTTCATTGCAGTGTTAATGTCCGCCTACTTGTGACAATAAAGATTATTATTATTATTATTATAGTTCCATGTCAGTAATTCTGAATTTAGTAAAAATGTAATGTTTTGTTCCAGCCACAGAATGGAAATGACTTGCGATGCAATTGTCTAGTTCCTGTTATAATCCTCTGTTTCCAGATTAAAGCGATCATCACCCATGTAAAGCAACATGGTCTCATGTCTTTTAGGGAAGGATACTTGGTGCCCTTCTCCAAGCTGGGCTGCATGTGACTCCACAGTGTATCATCCATTGGATGTAGTGTAGCGACTCGCCAAAGCTTCTTCAATAATGCTTGTCAAACCCACGACCGCTATCATCCAGAAGGACAAGAGCAGCAGATACCTGGGAACCCCACCATCTGGAGGTACCCCTCCAAGTCACTCACCACCCCGACTTGGAAATGTATTACCGTTCCTTCACTGTTGTTGGATCAAAACCTTGGAACTCCCTCCCTATAACAGCACAGTGGGTGTACCTACACCACACAGTCTGAAGTGGCTCAAGAAGACAGCTCACCACTACTTAGGGAGGGACAATAAATGCTGGCCTTGCCAGCGAAGTCTATATCCCATGAAAGAATTAATAAAAAAAACACCGACGGTACTGTTAGGCTTCTGAATGGGCCGAGCAAGCCATTCTGTTTTATCAGACTGCCTACAAGCATTGTAGTTGTTCAAAGAGAAGGCCCAACACCACCTTCTTAGGATAGCTAGCGATGGGCAATAAAGACCAGGCTTTTCTAGCGATGCCCACATCTCAAAAATGGGATAAAGTTAATAACTGTGTTTCTGCAGCAGACAGAGAAGCACCATGCAACTGTGTTAAGTGTCTGTGGGCTTTCCATAGTAAACAGTCCTTTCTGGACTTGCATGCATAGCTAATTTGAACGAGTGAGTTTGGATAGTGTTAATTCAACTCAGTGGGCACGGACCCACATTGCAAAACTGTCCCTCGTTCAGTGCGAATTTGTAAATCTCACGCAGAGGCCACTGTTGTGGGAAATGCTAAAGAACTACCACAATGCTACAGTAGGGGGTGCTCTTTGAAAGTTGAGGCAGAGTAGAGCGAGCTGGATTCTTATTTGATTGGCATGCATTTCATTCCCCAGCCACTGACAGCCCTCACTTTAAAAAGCACAAAAATAACTCCTCACTTCAGGAATGAGTGATTCATTCCTCAACCAGCAATCCTTGATTATTCCCTTCCCATCTTCTCCTGCTTTTCTTTCCCACCTCAACCTCTCCCCTTTTTAGTTAACAAGTTGACCAGGCGAGTGCAAATATTTGGCCCACTCTCTCCCCTCTGTTGAGAAAGCCCCTCCATTACCAGAATTGTGGATTCCAACTGCCGCCTCTCCAAAGGTCCCAGGGTTTTTTTTACATTTCTGTTCTCGTACTTAGAACTTATCCCTGTTGGTTTAGCACACTGGGCTAAAGAGCTGGCTTGTAATAAAGAACAAGGCAGCAGCATGGGTTCAATTCCTGTGCCAGGTGCCGGAATGTGGCGACTAGGGGCTTTTCATAGTAACTTCATTGAAGCCTACTTATGACAATAAGCAATTATTATTATTAATAATTCCGTAGAATTCCTACAGTGCAGAAGGAAGCTGTTCGGCCCATCGAGGCTGCACCGAACCTCTGAAAGAGCACCTGACCCAAGCCAACTCCCCTACCCTATCCCGGTAACCCCATCGAACCTGCACATCTTTGGACACTAAAGGGCAATTTTAGCACAGCCAATCCACCCAACCTGCACTTCTTTGGACTGTGGGATGAAACCGGAGCACCCGGAGGAAACCCACCCAGAGACGGGGAGAACGTGCAGACTCCACACAGACAGTGACCCAAGGTCGGAATTTAACCCGGGTCCCTGGTGCTATGAGGCAGCATGCTAACCACTGTGCCACCGTGACACCGCAGGTATGTTTGAGGAAAGGCTCTGGGCCTCTGCCTAACGTCTCTTTTCGCCATTTCCAGCCCGTGCCCCCTTTGTCACACTGTCATGATATAGAAATGCAAGTTGTTGTTGCGATGTGGAGTTCGGCATCAGGTTACTCATTTCTCTACTGCTTACAAGCGCATGTGCTCCTATGGGACATAAAAAGCCCTCGCTCTATTTAGTCAATCAACAGGGTTTCTGTTAAACCACAGATTGACATCCCGCCCCCCCTCCCCCATCCACCAATTTACCTTGTTTATGTCTCTCTTGAATGTGGATACAGGGTCGTGCCCTTCTGATGTACCACAATGTGGAGGAAAAGGAGCTGTATATTTGCCGTAGTCCCTACACGCCATTCAAAACATGTCAGACACAAAGTATTTTCTTTTTCCTTTTAATTGTGAATCTTTTCATGAAACCGTAGAAAGAAGTGATTCGGCCTGGTTATTTGAGAGAGCTGAACAATGATCCCTCCCCACCTCACCCCACCGCCGGCTCTTTCCCCATGCCCCTGTCACTCAACTACCTCCAGTCATATCAAATCTGAAGGCAATCCGTACAGTTCATGATGTTACATCTAAAGTTTGCCTCTTTTAGGCAGAAATATAGAGGTGGAGGAATACATGTGTAGAGAACTTGATATACAGAAAATTAGGTATAATTAGACAGGTACATGGACAGGGATAGATTTATCTCGATAGATAGGCATTGATATATTTAGGTGGGGTGATAGATATGAATGGAGGTATAAATAAATATTTATAAATAGACTGATACCTGCATGAATAGATACAGTTAGATAAATATCGAGTGGTGCAACAGATAACAGAGATGGAGAGATTTAGAAACATAGATAGAGGGCAAATAGGTAGATAGATAGATAAGTAGATAGATAGATAGATAGGTAGATAGGCAGATAACTAGTCAAACCAGAGGGATAGGTAAAATAAATATGCTAAGATATAAATGGAGGGTTAGCTGAACAGATAGGAACACATTGATAAATGAATGAAAGGCAGGAACACGCTTAGATTAATGAATGATGGGAATACAGATAGATGGATCAATAGCACATGCAGAGAGAAGTGGTGTATAAAGGATCGATAAGATGTAAAATCTCCATCCTGTGACAGATATCGTTTAGCCGCTGTGTGCTTTCAGTGATCCAGGTCCTGGAGGCAAGAAGCCATATTTCTTCATAAGCCAAGTGCCATTGCATGTGTATAATCCTAATAGTTTTCAATTTGCTCTTAACTCCACCAATTCATTCCTTCATTTCAATCCATCTGTTTTAATACTTCCGAGGACACCTGACAGGCTCAGTCTTGTACCACAAAGCTCTGCAGTTTAGGCATGACTCAGTGGCTAATGAGAAACGCGGGTGTCCGCATCGAGTGTGCAAACATGCCAGACCCTCTGAGATGCTGAGTCTTATTAGCCCTGCTCCAGGTTTCACAGAACCCGCTCATCGTAACTAGGGAACGGTGCTGTGGACACTGTGGTCCGACTCAGGACCCTGGGTGTCGGGCTGCTGAATCCAGCCAGAGTTCCTCCTCTCAATCACTGGATTTAGGAATTCCAGCTGACCTTCCAGGACCCCCCGCCCAGCAACGTTGAATGGAATCCCGATGGAGTCCACAATGGTTAAGATCACACCGCTCTGCCCAAAAGGGAAATCTTCTCGATCAGTATGGCTCAGCACCACAATGCACTAACTATCAAGAAAAAAGCTTGCATTTTTATAGCGCCTTTCTCAATATCAGGCTGTCCCAAAGCATAGTTAAGTAGGTTTGAAGTGAAGTCACTGTTGTAATGTAGGAAATGCCAATTTGCCAATTTGTGGTCAGCCAGATCCAATCGATAGTAAAAGGGGTAATGACCAGATAATCTGTTCGCTTTTTTGATGTACTTTGAAGGATACATTTTGGTGAGGACAATGGAGGGGCAAGGGGGGGGGGGGGGGGGTTTGGGAGGTAACCTCCTTTGCTCCTTCGGAATAGTGCCCTGAGGTTTTACACGTCCGCTTGAAATGAAAATGAAAATCGCTTATTGTCACAAGTAGGCTTCAAATGAAGTTACTGTGAAAAACCCCTGGTCACCACATTCCGATGACTGTTCGGGGAGGCTGGAACAGGAATTGAACCGTGCTGCTGGCCTGCCTTGGTCTGCTTTAAAAGCCAGCGATTTAGCCCTGTGCTAAACCAGCCCCTCAGAAAGTAGGTGAGGCCCCAGTCAATGTCGTATCTGCAGGATAACACATCAGATAGTGCTGTGCTCCCCAAGTACTCCACTGGGAGCTTCAAAGAATAAATAACAAAGAACAAAGAACAATACAGCACAGGAACAGGCCCTTCGGCCTCCAAGCCTGTACCGGTCATGATACCAACCTTGGCCAAACCCTCAGCACTTCCTTGTGCCATATCCCTCTATACCCATCCTATCTATGTGTTTGTCAAGATGCCTTTTGAACGTCGTTAATGTATCTACTTCCACAACCTCCCCTGGCAACCCATTCCAGGCACTCACCACCCTCTGCATAAAAACCTGCCTCGCACATCTCCTCTAAAGTTTGCCCCACGGACCTTAAACCCATGCCCCCTGGTGACTGACCCCTCCACCCTGGTAAAGAGTGCCTGCCCATCTACTCTATCCGTGCCCCTCATAATCTTGTAAACCTCTATCAGGTCACCCCTCAACCTCCGTCTAATGAAAGCATTCTGAGTCTATTCAGCCTCTCTGCATAGCTAACACCCGCCAGAGTAGGCAACATCCTGGTAAACCTCCTCTGCACCCTCTCCAAAGCCTCCACATCCTGCTGGTAGTGTGGCGACCAGAATTGTGCGCAATATTCCAGGTGCGGCCTAACCAAGGTTCTGTACACCTGCAGCATGACTTGCCAGTTTTTATACTCGATGCCCCGTCCAATGAAGGCAAGCATTCGTCTGCTTTCTTGACTACCTTGTCCACTTGTGTTGCCACTTTCAAAGATCTCTCTGACTTTCTATATTCTAAAGAGTTATGCCATTCACAGTATATTTCCCCTCTTTATTTGACCGACCAAAATGCATTACCTCACATTTGTCACCCCTGACAGATGGATCAAAAGTTGTTTTAACCATTTATTTTTCTCTTGCATTTCAGGCAATCATTTATGAAGGGCAGGATAAGAACCCAGAAATGTGCCGGGTGCTCCTCACTCACGAAATCATGTGCAGGTGCGTAAACTAAGTACTATTTTTGACTTGGAACCATTGAAAGGCCACAGAGGCTAAGAGACTCGCAGATGGCTATTGCCATGACAGGTGACATTGGGGGACCTGGAGAGGGTGACGGTGAGGAAGTGGAGAGGCAGAGCTGAGGCCTGGGCACCGAGGCATGGGCCTTTTTGGTGGAAATGGACAAACAGCAATGTGAGAGGGATGTGAGAATTGTCTGATTTAAATGCATAGCTGTCAACAATCTCTTCCTCTTTGCCACTCTTTCGTAAAAGAAAGTCAAATAATGTCAAGGGTTACTGCCAGGATTTACATACCACAGATCAAAACAAATTTGATAGTTTGACCAATTTATTAGAGCTCTTTGCAGATGTAACAGCCAGGGCCTATAAAATGGAACCAGTATTTGTAGAATATGTAGATTTTCAAAAGACATTCATTAAGGGGAAACATAAAAGTTTACAACATAAGATAAAATATCATGGTGTTGGTGTTAACACGGATAGAGGATTGGCTGGCAGGAAACAGAGAGTCAAGGTAAATAGATCATTTTCAGGTTGGTAAAGTGAAGAGACACATAGAACATAGAACACAGAACATAAAACATAGAACATTATAGCGCAGTACAGGCCCTTTGGCCCACGATGTTGCGCTGACCTGTGAAACCACTCTAAAGCCCATCGACACTATTCCCTTATCATCCATATGTCTATCCAATGGCCATTTGAATGCCCTTAGCGTTGGCGAGTCCACTACTGTTGCAGGCAGGGCACAGAGATTTTTAAAAAATTCATTCATGGGATGTGGGTATCG
Source organism: Scyliorhinus canicula (assembly GCF_902713615.1). Taxonomy (NCBI): domain Eukaryota; kingdom Metazoa; phylum Chordata; class Chondrichthyes; order Carcharhiniformes; family Scyliorhinidae; genus Scyliorhinus; species Scyliorhinus canicula. Next base: position 18,840,756 of record NC_052148.1, on the reverse strand, counting down.
CTGGCTGGGCCTGCATTTGGTGCCCATCCTGAACTGAGTGGCTCGCTGGGCCGTTTCAGAGGACGTTTAAGAGCCAACCACATTGCTGTGGGTCTGTAGTCACCTGTCGGCCAGACCAGGTAAGGACGGCAGATTTCCTTCCCGAAAGGACATTAGTGAACCGGATGGGTTTTGGTGGCAATCGACAATGGACATCATTTTTAAAATAATAAATTTAAAGTACCCAATTATTTTTTCCAATTAAGGGGCAATTTAACATGGGCAATCTACCTACCCTGCACATCTTTGGGTTGTGGGGGTGAAACCCACTCAGACACGGGGAGAATGTACAAACTCCACACAGACAGTGACCCGGGGCCGGGATCGAACCCAGGTCATCGGCACCATGAGGCACTGTGCCGCCCTATCTTTTAATTCTAGATAATTGTTTTCATGAATTCAGACCGCAACATCTGCAGTACCTGGGTCTCTGCACTACTGGTCTTATGACACCCTGGGCAAGTACACTGTCAATTGCAGCCCCACATGTCCCAGAGACACAACACAAATGAATGGACCAATAATTCTTATAAAAATACTCGAAGTCTTTGACCTGTGGTTGCCCAATAATTACAGTCACCATGTTTGTAAGTTTAAACACAATTACCCTTTATTTATAACCAGAACTATAATGGACTATGCAGCAAATACAGCTGGTTAACTATCAACTAATTCCTAACTCCCCACTTTAGCTTGTTCTCCACCCTCTACACACACACAAGACAGACAAGCACAGAGGGGTGGAAAGGGGTAAAAATAATAAGCAAGAGGAAAAAGAGTCTTTGTTTGAGATGATGGTTTTTAGCACAGCTTCCTTCCAAGTAACCTTGCAAGTTAAAGTCTTTGGGTGAGATTTAACAAAAAAAAAAGAGACTGCAGCACCGAGGCCCCACTATCAAACGGGACCTTGTTTTGTTTTGGAGAACGTCCCGCTGAGGCAGTTACATTAATTTCCTGCACTGATGACCTGGACATTTTTAAATATCACCCCGATCTCTTGACCCCCCCACTGCAGCCTCTGGACCCCCAATGCCCCAACTTACCAATTAGGGCATCCTCGAGCCCCTGCCTCACCCCACTTTATAATGGCAGGGCACCCCCCCCCCCCTCCCCCCCGGGCCCAACCCCAGCATGGGAAACCTGGCACCCAATATGCCAGGGTGGCACTACCAGGGTGCCTGGTTGGTAGTGCTAAGTTTCTTGCTGGCATCAGGGGATGCCAGGCTACCACCCTGCCCGAACCTGACCACCCGGGGGCCTTTGATTGCCTGAGTGCCATTACGCATGGCCCACGTGTGCTATAAAACAGTGCTAAACATTGCTACGGCGAGGTCTCCCAGGCACGGGCAGTCAATCCCAGGCTTTACGATACTCCGGCGCAGACACATTTAAGTGAAGCTAACTACCCACTTAAATATGCAAAACTGGATCACGCCAGTTATATCTTGCGAGATGTTCCGACATCATAAATCCCGTGAGAAGCCTGGCGAGAGATTAAACAGCCTCGTCACATCACCGACAATGATTGAGTCCGTTGTCCACAGACTCTAAAGGGTCTTCGCTGTAGGTTCATTCATTCAGGTTCGCTGCAACATCAAAGATACAGCAGTCACAGCTTTTCTAGAAGGAGAGTAACAAGTTCTGGTCTTTGTTTGCAGCCTGTACTCATTCTCCTGTGGACAGATTTATTCGAGTCCTCTGTAGGTTCAGCAATTCGGCACCCACAGGCTTTCTGGAGAGAAGCATGGAGAAAAGAGAGAAGGATCTTCTCTCTAATTTGCCATAGGTTCAACTGAAACCCCTTGGGACTCCATTGGGATAGGATCCAATCACCACCCATTACCAGGCAGAGTACGGCCTTTTGCACCCATTCACTAAATCAAACCAAGTCCCTACCCACCTGTCTCTCTGGTGCTGACAAATCTGGAGCCTTCTGTTCAAACCAACAGGAACTCGTATTCTCTCTGGTAACTTCTGAATTCCGTTGCTTGACTTAAAAATACATGTCCATTAATCATCCATGGATCAAAAACCATAAATGCAAAATAAAAGAAAGGGGAAACAAGGGAATAAGCAGGAAGGACCCATACACTGGGTCACAGCCTCCCCCAATTTTTACTGGTGCCGTAACTATTTATGATCTATGTTAGTGACTTGGGTGAAGGGACAGAGTGTATTGTATCCAAATTTGCTGATGATACAAGAATAGGTAAAAAAGCAAGTTGTGGGGTGGGATGTAAAGAGTCTGCAAAGGAATATAGACAAACTAATGGAATGGGTTAAAAAATTTACAGATGGAGTATAAAATGGGAAAATGTGAGGTTGTCCAGTTTGAAAGGAAGAACAGAAAAGCAGAATGTTATTTAATTTTTAGAATATTAATAATCTTTATTGTCACAAGTAGGCTTACATTAACACTGCAATGAAGTTACTGTGAAAAGCCCCTAGTCGCCACACTCTGGCACCTGTTTGGGTACACTGAGGGAGAATTCAAAATGTCCTGGAGAGAGACTTCAGAATGCTGCGGTACTGAGGGATCTGGGTGTCACTAAACGTTAATATGCAAGTTCAGCAAGTAATTAGGAAGACAAATGGACTGTTGGCCTTTATTGAAATGGGGGGAAATAGGAAAGTCTTTCCACTATTGTAGAAGCCATTGGTGAGATCACACTTTGGGTACTGCGTACAGTGCCGGTCACCTAATTCAAGGTGGGACATTGGAGGCAGTTCAAAGAAGGTTCATTACGTTGACTCCTTGGATGAAAGAGCTGTATGTTGGGCCTATTCTCATTTGGAGTTTCGAAGAGTGAGAGGTGATCTTCTTGAAAAATATAAGATTCTAAGGGGGCTTGACAGGGTAGATGCTGAGAGAATGCTTCCCGCGGTGGAGGAATCTAGAACCAGGGGGCATAGTTTCAGAATAAGGCTTCTCCCATTGAAGATGGAACTGAGGAGGAATTGTTTCTCTCAGAGGGTTCCCTCAGCGGAAAGTGGAGTAAAGGCCATAATCAGGGGCGGGATTCTTCCCTACCCGGCGTGATGGGGGGTCCCGGCGTAAGGGAGTGGCGCCAACCACACCGGGGTCGGGCCTCCCCAAAGGTGGGGAATTCTCCGCGCCGGAGCGGTTGGCACCAGAAGACTGGCGCAAAAAACCGGCGCCCCCGGCAGCAGGCTGGCCGAAAGGCTTTCGCCGGTCGGCGCATGCGCCGGCGGTGACGTCAGCGGCCAGCTGCCGCTGACGTCACCACTGGCGCATGTGCGATGTGGGTTCTCTTCCACTTCCGCCATGGCGGAGGCCGTGGCGGCGCGGAAGGAGAAAGAGTGCACCCAGGGCACTGGCCCGGAGTCTGAGCGGGGGGTCCCGATCGCGGGCCTGGCCGCCGTGGGGGCACCCCCCGGGGTCCGATCGCCCTGCGCCCCCCCCAGGGGCCCGGGGACCCGGTCGCGCCGCCGATCCCGCCGCCACCAGAGGCGGTTCAAACCTCGGCGGCAGGAGAGGCCTCACAGCAGCGGGACTTCGGCCCATCCGTGCCGGAGAATCACCGCAGGGGCCTCGCCGATCAGAGTGGCGAGATTCCTGCCGCCGCCACTTCCCGGGTGGCGGGTAATCTCTGCCACGGCGGGGGCGTGATTTTCGGTGGCCCCAGGCGATTCTCCGACCCTGCTGGGGGTCGGAGAATTTCGCCCCAGATCAGCCATGATTGTATTCAATGGGTGGAAGAGGCTTGAGGAGCTACTCCTGCTGATGATGTTGATTACAAAAGTAGGGTTATTATGGTTTGGTTGTACAGGGCATTGTTGGGACCACATCTGGAGCATTGTGTACAGTTTTAGCATCCTTATTTAAGGAAGGATAGAAATGTGTTAGAAGCAGTTCAGACAAGGTTGACCAGACCAACACCTGGAATGAGCAGATTGTCCTACGAGGAAAGGTTGGAGAGATTAGGTTTGCAGCCACTAGAGTTCACAAGAGTAAGAGATGACTTGATGGAAACCTTTCAGGTTCTGAAGGATCTTGACAGGGTGGGTGGATGGCAGATCTTCCTTCTTGTCAGAGACTCTACAACCCGGGGTCACTGGTTAAAAATAAGGGGTTGCTCATTTAAGACAGAGACGAGGAGAAGTTTCCTTTCACTCTGAGGTCTCTGGAACTCTCTTCCTCAAAAGGCAGTGGAAGCAAAGTCTTTGAATATTTTTAAGGCACAACTCGATAGATTCTTGATTAACAAGGGGATGAAAAGTTATCGGGGGTAGGCAGGAATGTGGGGTTGAAGTTACAATCAGATTAGTCATCACCTTATTGAATAGTGGGGCAGGCTCGAGGGGCCGAGTGGCCTACTGCTGCTCCTAATTCACCTGTTCTTATTAAATAGGACTGATTGAGATCTACAGGGTGGGAGATTGTGACTTCCAGGATGAAAGGTCATTGTCTAAAGGGTGAGAGGTCGTGTTCTCCAGGTTGAGAGGTCATATTGTTTTCTTTCGGTGGGAGAACACCGCCTCGCCATAATGCTGCTGTTGAAGGTTTGCCAGTTGGCAGGCCAGCTGGAGTGCGGGTTTCTCACAATGTGACTTTCAGCAAAGCTTCCAGGAAGCTGAGAGTTTAGCCTAACTTGGAAAAGATCCCAAACCTGTTAAAAGCCAGCATTAGTTTACAATGATTTTAGGCAGTGTTACAGTGTTTGCTGCAAGCCCACACCAAACCCAAGTAGGTTCAAGGTTAATCTTTTTTGTTCTTCGGTGGCAGGGGGCGGGGGGCGGGGGGGGGGGGAAGGGGGAGAGTATTTCTTCCTAGCTGAGCAAGCGAAGTGCGTCATCGGTTAGTTCACTGTAATTTCACCCGTGGGTTTGCTCTCAGATTATCGACAGGATGAGTCTCAACGCCACGACAACTTGCATTTACCTAGAATCAGAACATGCTGGAAATACCCAGCCGGTGAGGCAGCATCTGTGGAGAGAAACAGTTAGTTTGGCTTGGGATGACCCTTCATTTCTCCGCAGCTGCTGCCTGATCTGCTGAGCTTCTCGGTTTTTATTTCAGATTTGCAGCCTCTGCAGGATTTTGCGTTTTCATTACTGTAGCGCCTTTTACAAAGAATCGAAATAGAGTAGAGAGGGAGAAGCTGTCCCATTGGGGGAAGAATGGCAAAATAACCAATGGTGACGCGCAGTTAAAATTGTTAGGGTCTGGAATAGACCCTGGAATAGGGTGGGGCAGCACAATGGTTAGCACAGTTGCTTCACAGCTCCAGGATTCCAGGTTCAATTCCTGGCTTGGGTCACTGTCTGTGCGGAGTCTGCACGTTATCCCGGTGTCTGCGTGGGTTTCCTCCGGGTGCTCCGGTTTCCTCCCACAGTCCAAAGATGTACGGGTGAGGTGGATTGGTTATGCTAAGTTGCCCTTAGTGTCCAAAAAGGTTAAGTGGGGTTGCTGAGTTGCAGGGTTAGGGTGGGAGTGTGGGCTTGAGTGGGGTTCTCTTTCCAAGGACCGGTGCAGACTCGATGGACCGAATGGCCTCCTTCTGCACTGTAAATTCTGTGAATACATTGGCTGAGAGTGTGACGGAGGCCGACTCAATTATGGATTCCAAAGGAGAATCAGATAATTATCCTGGAAGAACGAAACAAAATTGCAGGCCTACAGGAAATAGACCTGGGAGTGAAATCCACTTGAAGCAAACTGGCAGAGATGTGATCGGCTGAATGGCCTCCTTCTGCATTGTAACCGCGCGATGATTCAGACAATCAAAATTGACACCCCAAGCCAAAAAAAAAGTTAGGAAAGGTGAACAAATGTTTGTCCAAAGAGATAAGCTCTAAAAGGAGGTGGGGATGGGGACGAGGTTTGGGAAAGGTAATCCAGAACTGAGGCCCAGGCAGTTGTGGGCGTGGCCACCACTGTTGGAGCAATGAGAATGGGGAATGTGCAAGAGTCCAAAGTTGGGAGGTGTGCAGAGATCTTGAAGGAGCCCACAGAGCTAGGGGAGGGGCCGGGCAATGGAGGTATTTGAGAACAAGGATGGGGATTCAAAATTAACGTCTTTCCATCTCCCGGAGGCAAAGAGCCAGACATGAGCGAAAATGAGTTCGGGATAGTCTGACACGAGTCCCTCTTGAGCACTAGTCCACCGCACGAAAGCTGCCCATGATTCACACTAATTGACAATCTGTTGCTTGCAAAGCAGTTGATCTGGGAAATCAGATGAACCGCATTGGTGCAATAATGATTGCTCGTCTGAGGGCCCAGGGTTATGCCTCACTGTTGGAATGATGCACAGGGAGCGGAACGGAGCCTGGAACGGAGGCTGGCCACCTGAAAAAGACCTCCCTGCATTTCAACAGGGTTAAAGATCAGCTCATATTCTGAAGTAAATTTGTTTGGTTGCACAAGGATGGTTCAGCGCAGGGAAGCTGGTGAAGGAGCAGTTCAGTCACACCAGTGCGACACCACATTGCGATTATAGCAGAGCATCGCTAACGTCGTAAAACATCCCAAGATGCTTCACGGAAATGTTAAGAAACCAAAATTGGCACTCGGCCATTCAATAAAATATTAGGGCGGGTGACTTGGTCCAAAAAGTAAGTTTGAAGGAGCCTCTCCAAGATGGGAGGAGAGGGAGAAATTTAGAGATAGAACTCCCAAGCTTAGGATCTTGGCAGCTGAAAGCATAACCGTCAACGATTGAGAGAAGAAACTTAGCAATGGACGAGAGGCTGAAAGTGGAGGAACGCAGAGATCTCGGAGAGTTGTCGGGCTGGTGGTGGCTGGAGGTGGTTACAGAGATATAGAGGGGTGGATTTGAGAACAAGGATGAGCATTTTAAATTTAATTTAAACATTTAAAATCAGAACCATTGCAGGGTCAGCGAATGCGGTGGGCTGATAGACGAACAGGACTCTGTGCGAGTTAGGATAATAGGAGTGGGCAGTGTTATTCCGAGTGTGCGCATTTCTTTCTGAAGTTAACCGTTCATCCATTTAATCGCGTATCGGAGTCAGGGACGTCGGCGCAGGAAAGAAAATACATTTGCGCTTTTGTAACAAGTCCAGCTCCAGGCAAGGTCGACAATGTTGTGAGGGATGTTCTTGCATGCCGCAAGGGCAGACAAAGGAAAGACGAGCTGTCTTACAGATACGTCTTTAAACCGAGGCTCTGTCTGACTCTCAGAATAATGAAGCGATCCCGTGGCACTGTTTTGAAGAAGAGCAGAAGAATTATCTCCAGTTTCCTAATGCATATTTATCCCTCAAACAACAGCATTAACTGGATCGCTCTTACGTTGCTATTTCTGGGATTTTGCTATGCCCAGCTGGCAGCCCCATTTTGTCTGTTGCAGCAGTGAGTGCACTTCCTTGCCTGTGAAGAACCTTGAATACCCTCCGATTGTTAAAGGTGTGATAGCATAGTGGTTAGCGCTGTTGCTTCACAGCTCCAGGATTCCTGGCATGTATCACTGTCTGTGCGGAGTCTGCACGCTCTCCCCACGTGTGCGTTGGTTTCTTCCGGGTGCTCCGGTTTCTTCTCACAGTCCAAAGATGTGCAGGTTAGGTGGATTGTCCATGCTAAATTGCCCTTAGTGTCCAAAGAGGTTAAGTGGGGTTACCGGGTTACGGGGATAGGGTGGAGGTGTGGGCTTGGGTAGGATGCTGTTTCCAAGGGCTGGTGCAGGCTCAATGGGCCGAATGGCCTCTTTCTGCACTGTAAATTCTGTGATACAAAGGGACTGCATGTAAATATTCTCTAATGTTGCAATCGTGATATTTAAGCTTTGGCTTCTCGTATTACCTATCTTTTGGTAAACTGTAGGCTCTCTGATCCACAGGTGTCAATCTGACAGGAACTACTGGGAACTGCAGTATAATATTCTTTTAAATCTGGGGGGAATTCAGTGACCTCTTTCTCGTCTCAGGCACAGACCTATATTTAACAATCCGTACCGCAGTGTGCAAAGGAGGACAGCGCAGGTTTGGAAATGAAGCCCCAATTCAGCAAAGGGCTTAGACAGAACAAAATTAATTTTAAAAAATCTGGCTCCCAACAACAAGTGAAAACGGGCCGTCCAATTAAGCCGTCCAACCATAAATCCCTTTGAGCAGGTCCCGTCACGCACGACACTAAGGCCAAGTGAACACACTCTCCCCTCCCCCCTCCCCCATCTTCATCATCCCCGCAACCCCCTAACCTCTTAACATACATCAGCATGCCCTGAATTGTGTTACATTTCCTGATTAAATATGCACCAGTCAGATCATAGTCAAGATGTTTAATCATTTGCTGAATATATTACTGGAGTATGGGTATAATTTGCATCATAATTGATAGATTGTTTTAACTGAACTGATTTGATATCGTCTGCACTTGCAGATGGGCTGTGCGTGTGTTTAGACTGCTGTGTGGTGTATGTATGTCTGCTTGCATAGCCTCACATATGTTTGTGTGTGTGTGTGACCATGGATGCAACAACATGTAGGTGCCTGCGTAGTATATGTGTGGCTGTGCGTGTGTGCGTGAGACACTGTCAATGTATGTATATATGTGTCTGCACCTATGTAGCCGTGTCTGTTAGCATTATGTATATTTGGATGTGTATTGTGCTGTTTATTTGTCAGTATTGACACAGACGGGGAATATCCAGACCATGAACATGTTACCTGTGAAGCCCCGGTCATTCTCTTCCTTTTGTTCTTTGATCTCACACTGAGCTCTCTGAATTTAGCATTGGGTAGCACAATGCTTAGTGCTCTCATCTCATTGGCTTATTTATCCTCAATCAGAATCTGTTTGTGTCTGTAGTTTGGGATGACCAGTGGGTGACAACATTGATTAAGCTGTTAGCAACAATAGATTTGCAAATGGGTCACAGAATCAAAGGCCAAGAATATCCTGCAGCGGCTCTCGATTTGGTGCTCAGAAGTATTCGGGATACAAGGGCCGGGATTCTCCCCTACCCAGCGGGGCAGGGGGTCCCAGCGTGCCAGAGTGGCATGAACCACTCTGGCATCGGGCCGCCCCACCTTTAGGGGCTAGGCCCGCGCCGGAGTGGTTTCCACTCCGCCGGATGGCGTGAATGGCCTTTGGTGCCACGCCAGCCGGGGCCGAAAGGACTTCGCCGGCTGACGTAAGTCCGCGCATGCGCCGGAGCGTCAGCAGCTGCTGACATCATACCGGTGCATGTGCAGGAGAGAGGGTCTCTTCTGCCTCCGCCATGGTGAAGGCTATGGTGGGGGCAGAAGAAAAAGAGTGCCGCCACGGCACAGGCCCGCCGCGGATCGGTGGGCCCCGATCGCGGGCCAGGCCACCGTGGAGGCAACCCCCTAGGGTCAGATCGCCCCACGCCCCCCCCCCCCCCCCCCCCGGACCCTGGAGCCCGCCCGCGCCGCCAATCCCGCCGATACCAGAGGTGGTTTAAACCACGTCGGCGGGAAAGGCCTGTCAGTGGTGGGACTTCGGCCCATCGCGGGCCGGAGAATCGCCGCGGGGGGCCCGCCAACCGGCGCGGCACGATTCCCGCCCCCGCCGAATCTCGGGGGGCAGAGAATTCGGGACACGGCGGGGGCGGGATTGACGACGGCTCCGTGCAAGGGGGTCGGAGAATTTTGCCCAAGGCCTGTCCCATTTTCATGTGTGAGTCTACGTAGAGCCATTGAACCCCTAGAATTCCTACAGCACAGAAGGAGGCCATTCAGCCCATCGAGTCTGCCCCGACCCTCTGAAAGATCACCCTACGTGGGCCCATTCCCCCACTCTATCTCTGTAACCCACCTCCTTGGGCACTGAGGCAATTTATCATGGCCAATCCACCTAAACTACACATCTTTGGACCATGGGAGGCAACCAGAGCACTCCGAGGAAACCCACACAGATATGGGCAGAAAGTGCAAACTCCACACAGACAGTGACCCAAGGCCGGATTTGAACTGGGGCCACTTGGTGCTGTGAGGCAGCAGAGCTAACCACTGTGCCACCTTCATTTATACCCCACCCTCAGCTCAAAGGGCTGTTGCGCTTCTGTTATTCCACTAATAACGTAGCGTCATAGAATGAGTACAGCACAGACCATTCAGCCTGCTGTGTCCATGTTGACTCTCCGCAAGAGTAACTCACCTATGGGATCCCACTACCACACCCTTCCTCCATAGCCAGGCTGACCACCTGCACTGGACTTTACCCATAATTGAGGTGATTGTTCACTGCCACATGTTGGAGTTTGCTGGGATGCTGTTCTTCCCATATTTGAGGTCCTTTGTTATGTATTTATGTATTTATTTGCGATTTGTTATTTATATTGTTATATTGTTAAGTTGGGGAGGCGGGACGGGGGGGGGAGCAAGTGGGTTATGTGTGTTTTCTTTTTCTCTTTTTTCTTCCTCTCGTTTTAAGGGGGCTTTGTTATCGGTGTGGATGGGGACGGGGGTGGAATTGAAGATGGCGGGGTAGGGTGTGGCCGGGCGAAAGCGCGGGCTCTCCCCGGTTTCCCGCGCGCGGGACAGAGGAAGGGGGAGGAGAGAAGAGTGGGGTGTGCCCAGCAATGGCGGCTTTTTCCGCGCTGAAGCGGAGTCAGAGAGGGATGGCAAGGGGGGGGGGGGAGGCCCCTCCCCCCCCACATCGGGAGGAGTCGGAGTGTGGCAGGGGCAGCCGGGTCAGCGAAAACCAGCTGACTCTCGGGAGTACGATGGTGGATACACTGCGGCTAGGAGGGGTCCTAGCCAGGGGGGGGGGGGGGGGGGGGGGGGGGGGAAGGGGGGTTAGGGGGGGATACCGGGTTGCTGCTGGAAAGGCTGAGGACGGGAAGGGAAGAACGGGAGGAGAGAGGGGGGGGGCCATCGCCATGGGGAACGGGTCAGAAGGGGAGGGTCGACCCGGGGCGAACAGGGGACAGAACATGGCTAATAGACAGGGGAAAGGGACGGGTCGCTCCGCGACCCGGTTGATTACTTGGAATGTGAGGGGGCTGAACGGACCGGTCAAGAGATCAAGGGTTTTTTCACACCTAAAGGGACTGCAGGCGGATGTGGCAATGTTGCAGGAGACTCACTTGAGAGTAGTAGACCAGGTGCGCCTGAGAAGGGGGTGGGTGGGACAGGTGTTCCACTCAGGCTTGGACGCAAAGAACCGGGGGGTGGCGATTTTGGTGGGAAAGAGGGTGTCGTTCGTGGCGGCGCAGGTGGTAGCAGATAAGGAGGGTAGGTACGTGATGGTGAAGGGTAGGCTGCAGGGAGAGAATGTGGTGCTGGTAAATGTATATGCCCCGAATTGGGATGACGCAGGTTTTATGAGGCGCCTGTTGGGCCTCATTCCGGGTCTGGAGGCAGGAGGCCTGATCATGGTGGGGGACTTCAACACAGTGCTCGACCCTGGGCTGGACAGATCGAGTTCCAGGACGAATAGGAGGCCGGCAGCGGCGGAGGTGCTAAGGGGGTTCATGGAGCAGATGGGGGGGGGTAGACCCTTGGAGATTTGGCAGGCCAAGGGCGAGGGAGTATTCTTTTTTCTCCCACGTCCACAGGGTGTACTCCAGAATAGACTTTTTTGTACTGAGCAGGGGGCTGATTTCGAGAGTGCAGGACACGGAGTACTCGGCCATTGCGATTTCGGACCATGCACCACACTGGGTAGAGGTAGAACTGGGGGAAGCACGGGACCAGCGCCCGCTGTGGCGCCTGGATGTGGGGCTGCTGGCGGACGATGAGGTGTGCGGAAGGGTCCGGAAGGGCATTGAGAGATATCTGGGCACGAACGACACGGGCGAGGTGAAGGTGGGGGTAGTATGGGAGGCCCTGAAAGCAGTGATCAGAGGAGAGCTGATCTCCATAAGGGCACACAGAGAAAGGAAGGAGAGGCAGGAGAGGGAGAGACTGGTGGGGGAACTTATAGAAGTGGACAGGAGATGAGATAATTGAGAGTGTGGATGAGGTAAGTGCACTTGAGTATATAGACCTCCAAAAAGTGTTAGATTAAAGTATTACACAATTGACTTGTTGTGGAATAAAAGGGAAAATAGCCGCATGGATACAACATTTGCTAAGAGACAGAAAAGAAAGAGTTGTGAATGGCTTTTTTTTTTAAATTGGAGGGAGTTATATCATGGTGATCCGCAGGCTTTAGTAATATGAACATGGTTGTCACATTAATGACTTGGACTTGAGAACACAGGACACAATTTAGGCAGCAGGGTAGCATGGTGGTTAGCATAAATGCTTCACAGCTCCAGGGTCCCAGGTTCGATTCCCGGCTGGGTCACTGTCTGTGTGGAGTCTGCACGTCCTCCCCCTGTGTGCGTGGGTTTCCTCCGGGTGCTCCGATTTCCTCCCACAGTCCAAAGATGTGCGGGTTAGGTGGATTGGCCATGCTAAATTGCCCGTAGTGTCCTAATAAAAAAGTAAGGTTAAGGGGGGGGGGGGGTTGTTGGGTTACGGGTATAGGGTGGATACGTGGGTTTGAGTAGGGTGATCATTGCTCGGCACAACATTGAGGGCCGAAGGGCCTGTTCTGTGCTGTACTGTTCTATTCTATTCTATATGCGGAGACACCAGAGGAGGGGCTGCTGAGGGAGCGGCGCAGTTCACAGGCCCAGTTTGACCAACTGACCACTAGGAAGGCGGAGACGCAATGGAGAAGGGCACAGGGTGCGGTCTATGAGTACGGGGAAAAGGCGAGCAGGATGCTAGCACACCAGCTGCGCAAGCGAGATGCAGCCAGAGAGATTGGGGGAGTGAGAGAGAAGGGAGGGAACGTAGTGCAGAAGGGGCAAGAGGTGAACGGGGTCTTCAGGGATTTCTACAGGGAATTGTACCGGTCTGAGCCGCCCAGGAGGAGGGGGGGAATGGAGAACTTCCTCGATAGATTGAGGTTCCCAAAGGTCCAGGAGGAACGGGTGGAGGGGCTGGGGGCGCCAATAGAGCTGCAGGAACTAGTTAAAGGGATAGGCCAGATGCAGGCGGGGAAGGCGCCGGGGCCGGATGGGTTCCCGGTGGAATTTTATAAGAAGTATGTGGACTTGGTGGGTCCAGTGCTGGTGCGAGCCTTCAATGAGGCGCGAGAGGGGGGGGCTCTGCCCCCGACAATGTCACAGGCCCTGATCTCCTTGATCCTGAAGCGGGACAAAGACCCTGTACAGTGCGGGTCCTATAGGCCTATCTCCCTCTTGAATGTAGATGCCAAACTGTTGGCAAAGGTCCTGGCAACCAGAATAGAGGATTGTGTGCCAGGGGTAATCCATGAGGACCAGACGGGTTTCGTAAAGGGACGACAACTTAATACAAATGTCCGGAGGCTGTTGAATGTAATTATGATGCCAGCAGTGGAGGGGGAGGCTGAGATAGTGGTAGCACTGGATGCGGAGAAGGCATTCGATAGGGTGGAGTGGGAATACCTGTGGGAGACGCTGGAACGGTTTGGGTTTGGGGAGGGATTTATCAAGTGGGTGAAGCTGCTGTATTCGGCCCCGATGGCGAGTGTGGTTACAAACGGGAGGAGGTCGGAGTATTTTGGGCTCCATCGAGGTACCAGGCAGGGATGCCCCCTATCCCCCTTACTATTTGCATTAGCGATCGAACCGTTGGCGATGGCACTGAGGGGTTCAGGGGGTTGGAGAGGACTGACAAGGGGAGGGGAGGAGCATCGGGTATCACTCTATGCGGATGATTTGTTGTTGTATGTGGCGGATCCGGAAGGGGGAATGCCGGAGGTAATGGAAATACTAGCGGAGTTTGGGGACTTTTCGGGATATAAATTAAATGTGGGTAAAAGTGAGGTCTTTGTGATACACCCGGGAGATCAGGGGGAGGGAATTGGGCGGCTCCCCTTTAGGAGAGCAGTAAAGAGCTTCAGGTACTTGGGGGTGCAGGTGGCAAGGAACTGGGGGACCCTCCACAAGCTGAACTTTTCAAGGCTGGTGGAGCAGATGGAGGAGGAGTTCAAGAGGTAGGACATGGTACCGCTGTCGCTAGCAGGGAGGGTGCAGTCAGTCAAAATGACGGTCCTCCCGAGGTTCTTGTTTCTGTTCCAGTGCTTGCCCATCTTCCTCCCCAGGGCCTTCTTCAAGAAGGTAACTAGCAGCATTATGGGCTATGTGTGGGCGCATGGCACCCCTAGAGTGAGAAGGATTTTCTTGGAACGGAGTAGGGACAGTGGAGGATTAGCGCTACCCAATCTTTCCGGATACTACTGGGCGGCGAACGCATCGATGGTGCGCAAGTGGGTGATGGAGGGGGAGGGGGCAGCTTGGAAACGTATGGAGAGGGCGTCCTGCGGCAATACAAGCCTGGGGGCGCTAGTAACGGCACCATGGCCGCTCCCCCCCACAAGGTATACCACGAGTCCGGTAGTGGCGGCCACCCTTAAAATCTGGGGGCAGTGGAGGCGACACAGGGGGGAAGTGGGGGGTCTGATGGCGGCGCCACTGAGAGGGAACCACAGATTTGTCCCGGGGAACACTGGCGGGGGATTCCAGAGCTGGCACAGGGCGGGCATCAGGCAACTGAGGGACATGTTCATAGAGGGGAGGTTTGCGAGCCTGGGAGAGCTGGAGGAGAAATTTGAGCTCCCCCCGGGGAACACGTTTAGATACCTGCAGGTGAAGGCATTTGCCAGACGACAGGTGGAAGGATTCCCCTTGCTTCCCGATGGAGGGGCGAGTGATAGGGTGATGTCAGGGGCCTGGGTCGGAGAAGGGAAGGTCTCGGACATCTACAAAATAATGCAGGAGGTGGAGGAGGTACCGATAGAGGAGCTGAAAGACAAGTGGGAAGCGGAGCTGGGAGAGCAGATAGAAGATGGGACATGGGCGGATGCCCTAGAGAGGGTCAATTCGTCGTCGTCGTGCGCAAGGTTGGGCCTCATCCAATTTAAGGTGCTGCACAGAGCCCTTATGACGGGGACTAGGATGAGTCGGTTCTTCGGGGGGGAGGACAGGTGTGTTAGGTGTTCGGGAAGCCCTGCGAACCATGTACATATGTTCTGGATGTGTCCGGCACTGGAAGAGTTCTGGGAGGGGGTGGCGGGGACGGTATCGAGAGTGGTGGGAACCAGGGTCAAACCAGGGTGGGGGCTAGCGATTTTTGGGGTTGGGGTGGAGCCAGGAGTACAGGAGGCAAGGGAGGCCGGAATATTGGCCTTTGCGTCCTTGGTAGCTCGGAGAAGGATCTTGATTCAGTGGAGGGACACAAGGCCACCAAGCGTTAACACCTGGTTAAACGACATGGCAAGCTTCATCCAATTGGAAAGAATCAAATTCGCCCTGAGAGGGTCGGTACAGGGGTTCTTCCGGCGGGTGGCAGCCCTTCCTTGACTTTCTGGATCAGAGATAGGAACCGGAGGCCGAAACAGCAGCAACCCGGGGAGGAAAAAGGGGGGGGGGGGAAGGGAGGGGGGGGATAGCAACGAAGGGAGCACGTCAGCGGGGGGTCGCGGGCAAGGACTGCCTGAGGCCATCGGCAGAAAGGGAAAAACGGTTTGGTTGCTAGACTGATAGCGCGGAGGGGGGGGGGGGGGGGGGGGGGTGCGCGCGGGGGAGGGCGTGGGGAGGTTTTTTCCAGGGGGGACTTGTGGTGTTATAATTTAAAATGTAATAGGGGTAAATGTTTGTATCGAAAAATTTCAATAAAATTATTTAAAAAAAAAAAAAAAAATATTTGAGGTCCTTTGATTTCTGCGCATGTGCACGTTTCACTGCTCCTGGCTGTATAGTTTCCCCTGAAGGATTCGCCAGTAACCCCCTGCTCAGCCCGGAACCCCAAGCCAAATTGGCCACTTCATTTCCCGGGAGTTGGTCATTTTGCTCACGCACCGATTTCCTCACCAATCAGAGGCAGACTCCACCTTGTCACTGTGGTGAGCCAAAGACTTCCTCCCTCACACCGTTCATATTGGGACAGAGTAGAGAAAGTCTCACTCTGTACCCAAACACAATCTGGACCTGCCCTGGAAATATTTGGCGTGGTGATGCAAATGGAGCTTTACATTGTACCTAACCCATCTGTACCTGACCTGAGAGTGTTTGATGCAATCACACAGAGCTCACCTAACACTCTGCCAGAACTGAGAGCATTCCTAAAACAGCCGTTGCTTAGGACTGTCGTGCCCCGGGTTTCTGGAAGAACAGAGTAGAGTGAGCTCTGTCTATTCCTAACCCATCCGATTCTACTTATTGTTGATACCACGGGGGGGGGGGGGGGGGGGGGGGTTAGCACAGTTGCTTCACAGCTCCAGGTTCAATTCCCGGCTTGGATAACTGCGCGGAGTCTGCGCCGTAGCAGAACACCCCCCCCCCCCCCCCACTCCCATGCAGTGGCAGAGGGGCACATTAACAATGGAATGACCCCCTTGACTCCCCTCACTGTGTCTATTACGCCAGGCCAGGAAGTCATTGCCAGGTTGTCAGTGCCAGGGACCAGTGCACTGTTGACAATGCCGGGGGAGGGGAATGAGGGGTGGTGTCTGAAGGGGGGTGGCTGAAGGGAGTTACTATAGGGGGGGGGGGATGGGGGTGCTGGGGCGTCAGGTGGAGGGGTCAGGTGGCCCTCATGCATGCGTGGTGTGGTGAGGGGGGTTTACTCTTTATTCCCATGGTGGTGGGGAAGGATGTCCCTCCTTGATGAGAGGTTGGGGTTGCTTCCCTTACCAGGCGGGTGGGGGGGGGTATTAACTTTAACGTTGTGGGGTGGGGGGAAGTCTGCACATTCTCCCTGTGTCTGCGTGGGTTTCCTCCGGGCGTTCCAGTTTCTTCTCACAAGAAAGACGTGCTGTTTGGTGAATTGGACATTCTGAATTCTCCCTCCGTGTACACAAACAGGCGCCGGAATGTGGCGACTAGGGGATTTTCACAGTAACTTCATTGCAATGTTAATGTAAGCCTTCTTGTGACAATAAAGATTATTATTATTATTACCAGGTACCCACATTGGTCCATTCCTCAGCACTGGGAACTCTGCTAATTTTCACCCCAAATCCTGGATTAGCCGATAGATTCTTTGTTGAAAGTAATTGGTCTGAGTGAATTGGGTGGGCTTGAAATGTGGGAGAGAGCTTGATCCTGGGAATCTCCTCTGGGATTGGTGTCTTGTGTCTGGTCTGCCCGTTCCAGCTCTGGACAACCTGAAGATCACCCTTGGCAAGGTGATCTCAGGGAGACCTCTCCTCAAATACGTTCTCATGATCCGACATCTTAAACTCTGAAGTGGATTCCTCACCCTGAACTGCTCTGCCTGATAGCTGATGAACAGTCCAGGCAGTTCAGTAAAGAATTAATGCAGGAACATTTTTCCCTTCTCTCAGCCTTATGCTTTTGAAACTGCAGCTTTGAAGTGCCAGATTCTTCCTGTAAAGCCCTGAACACTTGAATTGGCTTCAAATCCCCTGAGAATCTTTGAAATGCTAAAAATCCATTCAATTTCCCAGAGTAGTACTTTTCAATAGCCTGTGATTGACAGCTTAATGGTTCAGGCACAGCTGTTAGTGGGTGTGTCTATTTATCTTTCCCTTCATGCTTGAATGCATCCCAAGTATCCTTCATCCATCCTAGCCACTTTGCTAATACACATTCTTGTTATGATTGTTAGCTTCTGACCACTTTGAAGCCGCAAAGTGGCTTCACTTCCTCTTTTGTAACAGCAGAAAGCATTTAGCATTGATTCTTCACTGAACTGCCTGGACTGCTCATCAGCTGTCAGGCCCAGCAATTCAGGTTGAGGAAGCCACTTCAGAGTTTAAAACGTCAAATCACGAGGATGCTGTTGAGCAGAGGGTTGACTGAGATCACCACGGGTGATCTTCAGGTTGCCCAGGATTCGAAGCAGCAGTCCAGACACGGGACCCCTATCTTGTGGGAGGGTCCTCGGAGTCAAGCCCTCACCCACAGCCCTCACCCACCCAACTCCCAGGACCCTTGGGAGCTCACCCTCTGCAGCCCAGCGGCAGCAAGCGTGCACAGCAGCAATGGGATGACCGGCCTGACCTTCTTGGGTCCACCGCGTCAGGGTTGCGCATGGCCATACTTACACCAGAGTCCACCCAATGGATTTCCCGCTCGTGGGCGTCTGAGCAACACATGGGAGTGGGGGTGGGGGGGGGGGGGGGGGCGGCGATCCCTGGCGGCGGCGGCGATCCCGTTTTTCGGCCGATCCTCCATTCTCCGCCCGAATAGGATTCCCGATTGCAGTGGCAGGGAACAGATAATCCCACCTTAGGTTCGGCAGTCCTATGGTCCACCCCTGTTCCTACTTCTTCTGATCTTGGAAAAGATACCGCCCTGGTGTTGGAGGAGAGTTCTTTCTGTGA
Organism: Scyliorhinus canicula; assembly: GCF_902713615.1. NCBI lineage: Eukaryota > Metazoa > Chordata > Chondrichthyes > Carcharhiniformes > Scyliorhinidae > Scyliorhinus > Scyliorhinus canicula. The sequence continues at coordinate 18,822,440 of NC_052148.1, read as the reverse complement.
TTGAGGCACAATTGTAGGTTGGAGATGGCTTTCCTGTCCCTACCAATATCCACATGATACATATTGAGGTTTCAGCTGTGGTTCAGTGGGTAGCACTCGTTGTGTCTGAGGGAAACAATTGTGGGCTCACGGTCTACGCCATGAACCGGAGGTACAAAATCCAGGTCAACTCTCAACAAAACTGAGGGAGTGCTACACTGTCAAAGGTAACGTCTTCCAGTTGTGATGTTATAGCAAGGCGCTGTCTAGTTGCCCTTGCAGGTAAATATAAAAGATTCCGTGGCACTAGTTCAAAGACTAGCAGCAATGCGGCCTGGCCAACAAGTGTGCCTCAACCCAACATCAGTTTAAAAAAAACGAACAGCTTTGCTGATCATTTTTCTTATTCATCGTGGGGACTTGTGTGCAGATTGGCTGACAAGTCTCCTATATTGCGACATAAACATAAACCTAAGCTGTGCTGTTTATAAGCTAACTCACACCAAATCCCCCTGCATGTGTTATCCCTGTACTCACTCACCTACATTGACTTGCCGCTGAATAATGCTTTGATTTTAATATTCTCAGCCTTGCTTTCAAATCTCTCAGATATCTCGTCCTCCCCCCCCCTCCCTGTTCCTGGCATTTTTATGATATTGTTCGGATACCAGGTGAAAGGCATCACTTCATTAAGTACCTTGAGCACGTATAAATAGGAGATGGCTGGGACACTGAAGGGGGCAGAGAGCCATGAGACTGAATAAAGTCAAGGCATTTTTTTCAGTTAAGAAAATCTCTGTGTCTTGGTTCATGCTTCACCAATCGGTTTGGATCCTGTTAATAATTCTATCTCTGTGATCCCCCACCCCCCAGTCTCACCATTCTGCAAGATATCTGTATTCCGGGGTGGGGGAAAAGAAAAAGATATCGGCTCTCATTCTGGTCTTGTGCACACCCTCAATTTTAAACTTTCCACCATCGGTCGCTGTTCATCCTCAACGTTTCTCCCCTAAATTTGCCGAGCACTCAAGCTGTCTCCTTTCCTTTCAGACACTCCTTAAAACCTGCCTCACCGACCAAGATTTGGTGATCTTGTAGACTCAGTGTCAAGTTTTGTTTGGTTCCGTTTCTGTGAAGCCCCTTGTGATATGTTACAGGATCTATAGAAATGCAAATTGCTGTTCTTACAACAGTAGCTACAAAACATACTTAATTATCTATGAAGCGCGGTAGAGCATGTTGAGGTCAAGGAAGGGGCTGTGTGAGAAGACACCTGGGGTAGTCTGTGTGGTTTTGGTCTCCTTACCTTCGGAATGATTATATTGCCATCGAGGGAGCGCAATGAATCTTCATCAGACCTGTTTCGGGGATAGCGAGACTATCCTATGAGGAGAGATTGGGACAACTGGGCCTATATTCTCTAGAATTTCAAAGAATGACAGGTGATCTCCGTGAAACCTAAAAAATGCTTAAATGATTGTCAGGGTAGGTGCAGGTGCTGTTTCAGCTGGTTGGGGAGTCTAGAACCAAGGGGCACAATTTCAAAATAAGAGAGATGCCACTTCGGGCCGAGATTAGGAGAGTTTTGTTTTACTCAATGGTAAATGGTTGGGATTCTCCACCACAGAGGGTGTGGAAGGTCAGTACAGAATGTGCTTAAAGCAGTGATTGATAGATTTCTGAATACCAATGACATAAAGGGTTATAATAATCTCATAGTAATCCTTATTATTGTCACAAGTAGGCTTACATTAACACTGCAATGAAGTTTCTGTGAAAAGCCCCTAGTTGCCACATTCCGGCGCCTGTTCGGGTACACAGAGGAAGAATTCAGAATGTCCAATTCACCTAACAAGCACGTCTTTCGGGACTTGTGGGAGGAAACTGGAGCACCCGGCGGAAACGCACGCAGATACGGGGAGATCATGCAGACTCCGGTTATGGGGATAGTGAGGCGGAGAAAAGGCATAGAAGTGGGATTGGCCATGATCATGGCAGGCACGATGGACTGAATGGCCTGCTCATTTCTTGTCATATATTCCATATTTTTAGACGGGCTTTTCTTTCTTGCTGACCTCAAGAAATCCAGTCTAACTTTTTTTTTAGAAAATATTTTATTGAGGCATTTATAATTTTAACATTTTTAACATTTGAAACAGAGATCTAACACACGCAAGAACCCCGCAATAACTCACCCAACTCCCCATCCCTAAACCTTAACTACCCATACATTAGATTTGTCACTTCTATGCCTCCCCTTTCCTCCCCCTGCCTCCCCCCCCCCCCCCCCACCCCACCACCCCCTGCAGACGGTCAATTTTCCTTGAAGAAGTCGATGAACGGCTGCCACCTCCGAGCGAACCCCTATAACGAAGCCCTGAAGGCAAAATTAATGCTCTCTAGCTTAAGAAATCCTGCCATGTCACTGATTCAAACCCCCGACTTTGGACGCTCCGAGTCCCTCCATCCCAGCAAAATCTGTCTCCCGGGCCACCAGGGAGGCAAAGGCCAAAACGTTGGCCTCCCTCCTCCCTGGGCTCCCGGATCTTACGACACTCCAAATATTGCCACCACTGGACTCTGAGTCACCCTCCCTTCCAGGACCTCTGACATGACATCTGAAAATCCCTGCCAAAATCCCCTCAGCCTCGGGCACGCCCAGAGTATATGCACATGGTTCGCAGGACACTCCCACACTGCCCACACCTATCCTCCACCTCCTCAAAATAACCTATTCCTCCGGGCCACAGTCCTATGAGCCTTGTGGACCACCTTGAACTGGATCAGGCTAAGCCTGGCACATGACGAGGATGCATTGACTCTCCTCAGGGCCTTCTCCCATAACCCGGCTTCCAACTCCCCTTCCAGCTCTTCCTTCCACTTCCTCTTCACCTCCCCAATTGAGACCCCTTCCCACTCCATCAGTTCCTTCCATATTTACTAGACCCTCTCGTCCCCAACCCCTGTTTTAGGCAATACCTTATCCTATAGTCCCCTTAGTGGGAGGCGAGGAAAGCTCGGGACCTGCCTCCGAACAAAATTCCGTACCTGCAGGTACCGGAACCCGTTCCCACCCGATAACTCAAACTCCTCCTCTAAATCCTCCAACGAACCGGTGGTTTTCACAGATTGGTGACTACACTGGGCTAAATCGCTGGCTTTGAAAGCAGACAAAGGCAGGCCAGCAGCACGGTTCAATTCCCGTACCAGCCTCCACAAACAGGCGCCAGAATGTGGCGACTGGGGGCCTTTCACAGTAACTTCATTTGAAGCCTACTGGTGACAATAAGAGATTTTCATTTCATTTCATTCCATGTGCTGCCTCCATTGCCCCCACACTCTCAGGGCTGCCACTACCCCTGGGCTTGTGGAGTAATGAGCCGGCGAGAACGGCAGAACAAAGCCTTCAGACTCGTGCCCTTGCAAGATGCCGCCTCCACTCGCTCAGTCTAACTTTTAAGTGTCCATTAATACCAGCTAAAAGGAACGTTAATATTACTCTCACTAATACTATCCAAAAGACCTTTGAAGGTTTGTAATCAGTGATGTGCTCTTTAAACTTTATAGTTCTCCTTTAGAAGATTAAATAACTCCCTTATTAAACTCTCATACAAATTACATGGCAGAATTATTGTGCAGTGATAAGATCCCAATTGCCTCAGTCATCAATCAGTATCATTGAAAGGATGCTCAACTTGTCACCACTATTGTCTTCATTAGAATCACATTGCAGTCTAAAATTAAAATTGCAGGTTCTCATCAATACAAGCTTTAAATTTCACAATGCATGGTTAAATGTGGAATCATCTGGGTTAGTCTGAATGGGATATCAGGAACTCTATGTGTTACTGATTGGACAAGGAGGACTCTCTGTGTCAGCACCTGTCAGTGATGGGACAGAGGGAACTCTCTGGGTCAGTGTCTGTCAGTGATGGGGCAGGGGGAACTCTCTGGGTCAGTGTCTGTCAGTGATGGGGCAGGGGGAACTCTCTGGGTCAGTGTCTGTCAGTGATGGGGCAGGATGAACTCTCTGGGTCAGTGTCAGTGATGGGACGGGGGGAACTATCTGGGTCAGTGTCTGTCAGTGATGGGACAGGGGGAACTCTCTGGGTCAGTGTCTGTCAGTGATGGGGCAGGGGGAACTCTCTGGGTCAGTGTCTGTCAGTGATGGGGCAGGATGAACTCTCTGGGTCAGTGTCAGTGATGGGACGGGGGGAACTATCTGGGCCAGTGTCTGTCAGTGACAGGACAGAGGGAACTCTCTGGGTCAGTACCTGTCAGTGATGGGACAGGGGGAACTCTCTGCGTCTGTACTTGTCATTGATGGGACAGGGGGAACTCTCTGGGTCAGTACCTGTCAGTGACGGGACAGGGGGAGCTCTCTGGGTCAGTATCTGTCAGGATGGGACAGGGGGAACTCTCTGGGTCAGTGTCAGTGATGGGACAGGGAGATCTCTCTGGGTCAGTACCTGTCAGTGATGGGACAGGGGGAACTCAATGGGTCAGTACCTGTCAGTGATGGGACAGAGCGAGATCTCTGGGTCAGTACCTGTCAGTGATGGGACAGGGGGAGCTCTCTGGGTCAGTACCTGTCAGTGATGGGACAGGGAAAACTCTCTGGGTCAGTACCTGTCAGTGATGGGACAGGGGTAACTCTCTGGGCCAGTGTCTGTCAGCGATGGGACATGGAGAACTATCTGTGTCAGTACCTGTCAGTGATGGGACAGGGGGAACTCTCTGGGTCAGTACCTGTCAGTGATGGGACAGAGGGAACTCTCTGGGTCAGTACCTGTCAGTGATGGGACAGGGTGAACTCTCTGGGTCAGTACCTGTCAGTGATGGGACAGGGGAACTCTCTGGGTCAGTACCTGTCAGTGATGGGACAGGGGGAGCTCTCTGGGTCAGTACCTGTCAGTGATGGGACAGGGGAACTCTCTGGGTCAGTACCTGTCAGTGATGGGACAGGATGAACTCTCTGGGTCAGTACCTGTCAGTGATGGGACAGGGGGAGCTCTCTGGGTCAGTGTCTGTCAGCGATGGGACAGGGAAAACTCTCTGGGTCAGTACCTGTCAGTGATGGAACAGGGAAAACTCTCTGGGTCTGTACCTGTCAGTGATGGGACAGGGGTAACTATCTGGGCCAGTGTCTGTCAGCGATGGGACAGGGAGAACTATCTGTGTCAGTACCTGTCAGTGATGGGACAGGGGGAACTCTCTGGGTCAGTACCTGTCAGTGATGGGACAGGGAAACTCTCTGGGCCAGTGTCTGTCAGTGATGGGACAGAGGGAACTCTCTGGGTCAGTACCTGTCAGTGATGGGACAGGGGGATCTCTCTGGGTCAGTACCTGTCAGTGATGGGACAGGGGGAACTCCCTGGGTCAGTACCTGTCAGTGATGGGACAGGAGGAACTCCCTGGGTCAGTACCTGTCAGTGACGGGACAGGGGGGACTCTCTGCGTCAGTACCTGTCAGTGATGGGACAGGGGTACTCTCTGGGTCAGTACCTGTCAGTGATGGGACAGGAGGAACTCCCTGGGTCAGTACCTGTCAGTGACGGGACAGGGGGGACTCTCTGCGTCAGTACCTGTCAGTGATGGGACAGGGGTACTCTCTGGGTCAGTACCTGTCAGTGATGGGACAGAGGGAACTCTTTGGGTCAGTACCTGTCAGTGACGGGTCAGGGGGAGCTCACTGGGTCAGTATCTGTCATTGATGGGACAGAGAGAACTTTTTGGGTCAGTACCAGGCAGTGACGGGTCAGGGGGAGCTCTCTGGGTCTGTACCTGTCAGTGATGGAACAGAGGGAACTCTCTGGGTCAGTACCTGTCAGTGATGGCTGTCATTGATGGGACAGAGGGAACTTTTTGGGTCAGTACCAGGCAGTGACGGGTCAGGGGGAGCTCTCTGGGTCTGTACCTGTCAGTGATGGAACAGAGGGAACTCTCTGGGTCAGTACCTGTCAGTGATGGGACAGGGGGAACACTCTGCGTCAGTACCTGTCAGTGATGGGACAGGGGGAAACTCAATGGGTCAGTGTCTGTCAGTGATGGGACAGGGGGAACTCTCTGGGTCAGTACCTGTCAGTGATGGGACAGGGGTAATATCTCTGGGTCAGTGCCTGTCAGTGATGGGACAGAAGGTTCTCTCTGGGTCAGTACCTGTCAGTGATGGGACAGGGGAAACTCTCTGGGTCAGTACATGTCAGTGATGGGACAGAGGGAACTCTCTGGGTCAGTACCTGTCAGTGATGGGACAGGGGGAAACTCGCTGGGTCAGTACATGTCAGTGATGGGGCAGAGGGAACTCTCTGGGGTCAGTACCTGTCAGTGATAAGACAGGGGGAACTCTGGGTCAGTGTCTGTCAGTGATGGGACAGGGGGAACTCTCTGGGTCAGTGTCTGTCAGTGATGGGACAGGGGGAAACTTTCTGGGTCAGTACGTGTCAGTGATGGGACAGGGGGAACTCTCTGGATCTGTACCTGTCAGTGATGGGACAGGGGGAACTCTCTGGGTCACTACCTGTCAGTGATGGAACAGAGGGATCTCTCTGGGTCAGTACCTGTCAGTGATGGGACAGGGGGATCTCTCTGGGCCAGTGTCTGTCAGCGATGGGACAGGGAAACTCTCTGGGTCAGTGTCTGTCTGTGATGGGACGGGGGAAGTCTCTGGGCCAGTACCTGTCAGTGATGGGACGGGGGAACTCTCTGGGTTCTGTACCTGTCAGTGATGGTACAGGGCAACTCTCTGGGTCAGTGCCTGTCAGTGATGGGACAGGGGGAACTCTCTGGGTTCTGTACCTGTCAGTGATGGGACAGGGGGAACTCTCTGGGTCAGTACCTGTCAGTGAAGGGACAGAGGGAACTCTCTGGGTCAGTACCTGTCAGTGATGGGACAGCGGAACTCTCTGGGTCAGTACCTGTCAGTGATGGGACAGGGGAACTCTCTGGGTCAGTACCTGCCAGTGATGGGACAGAGGAACTCTCTGGGGCAGTGTCTGTCAGTGATGGGACAGAGGAAACTCTTTGGGTCAGTACCTGTCAGTGATGGGACAGAGGGAACTCTTTGGGTCAGTACCTGTCAGTGAAGGGACAGAGGGAACTCTCTGGGTCAGTACCTGTCAGTGATGGAACAGCGGAACTCTCTGGGTCAGTACCTGTCAGTGATGGGACAGGGGAACTCTCTGGGTCAGTACCTGCCAGTGATGGGACAGAGGAACTCTCTGGGGCAGTGTCTGTCAGTGATGGGACAGAGGAAACTCTTTGGGTCAGTACCTGTCAGTGATGGGACAGGGGGAACTCTCTGGGTCAGTACCTGTCAGTGATGGGACAGAGGGAACTCTCTGGGTCAGTACCTGTCAGTTATGGGACAGGGGAAACTCTCTGGATCAGTACCTGTCAGTGATGGAACACAGGGAACTCTTTGGGTCAGTACCTGTCAGTGATGGGACAGGGGCAACTCTCTGGGTCAGTACCTGTCAGTGATGGGACAGGGGGAATCTCTTTGGGTCAGTACCTGTCAGTGATGGGACAGGGGGAATCTCTGGGTCAGAACCTGTCAGTGATGGGACAGGGGGAATCTCGGGGTCCGTACCTGTCAGTGATGGGACAGGGGGAACTTTCTGGGTCATTACCTGTCAGTGATGGGACAGAGGGTTCTCTATGGGTCAGTACCTGTCAGTAATTGGACAGGGGAAACTCTCTGGGTCAGTACATGTCAGTGATGGGACAGAGGGAACTCCCTGGGTCAGTACCTGTCAGTGATGGGACAGTGGGAAACTCTCTGGGTCAGTACATGTCAGTGATGGGGCAGAGGGAACTCTCTGGGTCAGTACCTGTCAGTGATGGGACAGGGCAACTCTCTGAGTCAGTGACTGTCAGTGATGGGACAGAGGGAACTCTTTGGGTCAGTACCTGTCAGTGATGGGACAGAGGGAACTCTCTGGGTCAGTACCTGTCAGTGATGGGACTGGGGGAACTCAATGGGTCAATACATGTCAGTGATGGGACAGGGGGAACTCAATGGGTCAATACCTGTCAGTGATGGGACAGGGGGAATCTCTGGGTCAGTACCTGTCAGTGACAGGACAGAGGGAACTCTCTGGGTCAGTACCTGTCAGTGATGGGACTGGGGTACTCAATGGGTCAATACCTGTCAGTGTTGGGACAGGGGGAACCCTCTGGGTCAGAACCTGTCAGTGATGGGACGGGGGAATCTCTGGGTCAGAACCTGTCCGTGATGGGACAGAGGGAACTCTCTGGGTCAGAACCTGTCAGTGATGGGACAGGGGGAATCTCTGGGTCAGAACCTGTCCGTGATGGGACAGGGGGAACTCAATGGGTCAGTACCTGTCAGTGATGGGTCAGGGGAGACACTCTGGGTCAGTACCTGTCAGTCATGGGACAGGGGGAACTCTCTGGGTCAGTGTCTGTCAGTGATGGGACAGGGGAAACGCTCTGGGTCAGTACCTGTCAGTGTTGGGACAGGGGGAATCTCGGGGTCAGTACCTGTCAGTCACGGGACAGAGGGAACTCTCTGGGTCAGTACCTGTCAGTGATGGGACAGGGGGAATCTCTCTGGGCCAGTGTCTGTCAGTGATGGGACAGGCGGAATCTCTCTGGGTCAGTGTCTGTCAGCGATGGGACAGGGAAACTCTCTGGGTCAGTGTCTGTCTGTGATGGGACGGGGGAAGTCTCTGGGCCAGTACCTGTCAGTGATGGGACAGGGGGAATCTCTCTGGGTCAGTGTCTGTCAGCGATGGGACAGGGAAACTCTCTGGGTCAGTGTCTGTCTGTGATGGGACGGGGGAAGTCTCTGGGCCAGTACCTGTCAGTGATGGGACGGGGGAACTCTCTTGGTTCTGTACCTGTCAGTGATGGGACAGGGCATCTCTCTGGGTCAGTGCCCGTCAGTGATGGGACAGGGGGAACTCTCTGGGTTCTGTACCTGTCAGTGATGGGACAGGGGAACTCTCTGGGTCAGTACCTGTCAGTGATGGGACAGGGCAACTCTCTGGGTCTGTACCTGTCAGTGATGGGACAGTGGAACTCTCTGGGTCAGTGTCTGTCAGTGATGGGACAGAGGAAACTCTCTGGGTCAGTACCTGTCAGTGATGGGACGGGGGAACTATCTGGGTCAGTACCTGTCAGTGATGGGACAGAGGGAACTCTCTGGGTCAGTACCTGTCAGTGATGGGACAGGGGTAACTCTCTGGATCAGTACCTGTCAGTGATGGTACAGAGGGAACTCTCTGGATCAGTACCTGTCAGTGATGGAACAGAGGGAACTCTCTGGTCAGTACCTGTCAGCGATGGGACAGGGGCAACTCTCTGGGTCAGTACCTGTCAGTGAATGGGACAGGGGGAATCTCTCTGGGTCAGTACCTGTCAGTGATGGGACAGGGGGAATCTCTGGGTCAGAACCTGTCAATGATGGGACAGGGGGAATCTCGGGGTCCGTACCTGTCAGTGATGGGACAGGGGGAACTTTCTGGGTCAGTACCTGTCAGTGGTGGGACAGGTGGAGCTTTCTGTGTCAGTACCTGTCAGCGATGGAACAGGGGAACTGTCTGGGTCAGTACCGGTCAGTGATGGGACAGGGGGAATTCTCTGGGTCAGTACCTGTCAGTGATGGGACAGAGGGAACTCTCTGGGTCAGTACCTGTCAGTGATGCGACAGGGGGAACTCAATGTGTCAGTACCTGTCAGTGATGGGACAGGGGTAATATCTCTGGGTCAGTGCCTGTCAGTGATGGGACAGAGGGTTCTCTCTGGGTCAGTACCTGTCAGTGATGGGACAGGGGAAACTCTCTGGGTCAGTACATGTCAGTGATGGGACAGAGGGAACTCTCTGGGTCAGTACCTGTCAGTGATGGGACAGGGGGAAACTCTCTGGTTTGTACCTGTCAGTGATGGGACTGGGGAACTCTCTGGGTCAGTACCTGTCAGTGATGGGACAGGGGGAACGCTCTGGGTCAGTACCTGTCAGTGATGGGACAGAGGGAGCTCTCTGGGTCAGAACCTGTCAGTGATGGGACAGGGCAACTCTCTGGGTCAGTGACTGTCAGTGATGGGACAGAGGGAACTCTTTGGGTCAGTACCTGTCAATAATGGGACAAGGGGATCTCACTGGGTCAGTACCTGTCAGTGATGGGACTGGGGGAACTCAATGGGTCAATACCTGTCAGTGATGGGACAGGGGGAACTCAATGGGTCAATACCTGTCAGTGATGGGACAGGGGGAATCTCTGGGTCAGTACCTGTCAGTGACAGTACAGAGGGAACTCTCTGGGCCAGTACCTGTCAGTGATGGGACAGGGGACCTCTCTGGGTCAGTACCTGTCAGTGACAGGACAGAGGGAACTCTCTGGGTCAGTACCTGTCAGTGATGGGACTGGGGGAACTCAATGGGTCAGTACCTGTCAGTGATGGGACAGGGGGAACCCTCTGGGTCAGAACCTGTCAGTGATGGGACAGGGGGAACATTCTGGGTCAGTGTCTGTCAGTGATGGGACAGGAGGAACTCTCTGGGTCAGTACCTGTCAGTGATGGGACAGAGGGATCTCTCTGGGTCAGTACCTGTCAGTGATGGGACAGGATGGACTCTCTGAGTCAGTACCTGTCAGTGATGGGACAGGGGGATCTCTCTGGGACAGTGTCTGTCAGTGATGGGACAGGGGGAACTCTCTGGGTCAGTACCTGTCAGTGATGGGACAGGGGAGACACTCTGGGTCAGTACCTGTCAGTCATGGGACAGGGGTAACTCTCTGGGTCAGTGTCTGTCAGTGATGGGACAGGGGAAACTCTCTGGGTCAGTACCTGTCAGTGTTGGGACAGGGGGAATCTCGGGGTCGATACCTGTCAGTGACGGGACTGTGGAACTCTCTGGGTCAGTGTCTGTCAGTGATGGGACAGGGGGAACTCCCTGGGTCAGTACGTGTCAGTGATGGGAGTGGGGAACTCTCTGGGTCAGTACCTGTCAGTGATGGGACAGGGGGAGCTCTCTGGGTCAGTACCTGTCAGTGAGAGACAGGGGGAACTCTGGGTCAGTGTCTGTCAGTGATGGGACAGGGGGAACTCTCTGGGTCAGTGTCTGTCAGTGATGGGACAGGGGAAACTCTCTGGGCCAGTGTCTGTCAGCGATGGGACAGGGAAACTCTCTGGGTCAGTGTCTGTCTGTGATGGGACAGGGGGAAACTCTCTGGGTCAGTACCTGTCAGTGATGGGACAGGGGGAACTCTCTGGGTCAGTACCTGTCAGTTATTGGGACAGAGGGAACTCTCTGGGTCAGTACCTGTCAGTGATGGGACAGGGGAAACTCTCTGGATCAGTACCTGTCAGTGATGGAACAGAGGGAACTCTCTGGATCAGTACCTGTCAGCGATGGGACAGGGGCAACTCTCTGGGTCAGTACCTGTCAGTGGTGGGACAGGTGGAGCTTTCTGTGTCAGTACCTGTCAGCGATGGAACAGGGGAACTGTCTGGGTCAGTACCGGTCAGTGATGGGACAGGGGGAATTCTCTGGGTCAGTACCTGTCAGTGATGGGACAGAGGGAACTCTCTGGGTCAGTACCTGTCAGTGATGCGACAGGGGGAACTCAATGTGTCAGTACCTGTCAGTGATGGGACAGGGGTAATATCTCTGGGTCAGTGCCTGTCAGTGATGGGACAGAGGGTTCTCTCTGGGTCAGTACCTGTCAGTGATGGGACAGGGGAAACTCTCTGGGTCAGTACCTGTCAGTGATGGGACAGAGGGAGCTCTCTGGGTCAGAACCTGTCAGTGATGGGACAGGGCAACTCTCTGGGTCAGTGACTGTCAGTGATGGGACAGAGGGAACTCTTTGGGTCAGTACCTGTCAGTAATGGGACAAGGGGATCTCACTGGGTCAGTACCTGTCAGTGATGGGACTGGGGGAACTCAATGGGTCAATACCTGTCAGTGATGGGACAGGGGGAACTCAATGGGTCAATACCTGTCAGTGATGGGACAGGGGGAATCTCTGGGTCAGTACCTGTCAGTGACAGTACAGAGGGAACTCTCTGGGCCAGTACCTGTCAGTGATGGGACAGGGGACCTCTCTGGGTCAGTACCTGTCAGTGACAGGACAGAGGGAACTCTCTGGGTCAGTACCTGTCAGTGATGGGACTGGGGGAACTCAATGGGTCAGTACCTGTCAGTGATGGGACTGGGGGAACCCTCTGGGTCAGAACCTGTCAGTGATGGGACAGGGGGAACATTCTGGGTCAGTGTCTGTCAGTGATGGGACAGGAGGAACTCTCTGGGTCAGTACCTGTCAGTGATGGGACAGAGGGATCTCTCTGGGTCAGTACCTGTCAGTGATGGGACAGGATGGACTCTCTGAGTCAGTACCTGTCAGTGATGGGACAGGGGGATCTCTCTGGGACAGTGTCTGTCAGTGATGGGACAGGGGGAACTCTCTGGGTCAGTACCTGTCAGTGATGGGACAGGGGAGACACTCTGGGTCAGTACCTGTCAGTCATGGGACAGGGGTAACTCTCTGGGTCAGTGTCTGTCAGTGATGGGACAGGGGAAACTCTCTGGGTCAGTACCTGTCAGTGTTGGGACAGGGGGAATCTCGGGGTCGATACCTGTCAGTGACGGGACTGTGGAACTCTCTGGGTCAGTGTCTGTCAGTGATGGGACAGGGGGAACTCCCTGGGTCAGTACGTGTCAGTGATGGGAGTGGGGAACTCTCTGGGTCAGTCCCTGTCAGTGATGGGACAGGGGGAACGCTCTGGGTCAGTACCTGTTAGTGATGGGACAGAGGGAGCTCTCTGGGTCAGTACCTGTCAGTGAGAGACAGGGGGAACTCTGGGTCAGTGTCTGTCAGTGATGGGACAGGGGGAACTCTCTGGGTCAGTGTCTGTCAGTGATGGGACAGGGGAAACTCTCTGGGCCAGTGTCTGTCAGCGATGGGACAGGGAAACTCTCTGGGTCAGTGTCTGTCTGTGATGGGACAGGGGGAAACTCTCTGGGTCAGTACCTGTCAGTGATGGGACAGGGGGAACTCTCTGGGTCAGTACCTGTCAGTTATTGGGACAGAGGGAACTCTCTGGGTCAGTACCTGTCAGTGATGGGACAGGGGAAACTCTCTGGATCAGTACCTGTCAGTGATGGAACAGAGGGAACTCTCTGGATCAGTACCTGTCAGCGATGGGACAGGGGCAACTCTCTGGGTCAGTACCTGTCAGTGATGGGACAGGGGGAATCTCTCTGGGTCAGTACCTGTCAGTGATGGGACAGGGGGAATTATCTGGGTCAGTACCTGTCAGTGATGCGACAGGGGGAACTCTCTGGGTCAGTGTCTGTCAGTGATGGGACAGGGGAAACTCTCTGGTTCAGTACCTGTCAGTGATGGGACAGGGGGAACATTCTGGGTCAGTGTCTGTCAGTGATGGGACAGGATGGACTCTCTGAGTCAGTACCTGTCAGTGATGGGACAGGGGGATCTCTCTGGGACAGTGTCTGTCAGTGATGGGACAGGGGGAACTCTCTGGGTCAGTACCTGTCAGTGATGGGACAGGGGGATCTCTCTGGGTCAGTACCTGTCAGTGATGGGACAGGGCAACTCTCTGGTCAGTGCTTGTCAGTGATGGGACAGGGGGAACTCTCTGGGTTCTGTATTGTCAGTGATGGAACAGGAGGAACTCTCTGGGCCAGTACCTGTCAGTGATGGGACAGGGGGAACTCTCTGGGTCAGTGTCTGTCAGTGATGGGACAGGGAAACTCTCTGCGTCAGTACCTATCAATGATGGGACAGGGGGAACTCTTTGTTTCTGTGTCTGTCAGTGATGGGACAGGGGAACTCTCTGCATCAGTACCTGTCAATGATGGGACAGGGGGAACTCTTTGTTTCAGTGTCTGTCAGTGATGGGACAGGGGAAACTCTCTGGGTCAGTGCCTGTCAGTGATGGGACAGGGGGAACTCTCTGGGTCAGTGCCTGTCAGTGATGGGACAGGGGGAACTCTCTGGGTCAGTACCTGTCAGTGATGGGAAGGGAAGTACCTTTGCCCCTTGTTTATCGTTCCCTCCTCAATGTTATTAGCTGAGTGAATTGTGTAAAATAGGCCCAGGTAGATCAACAAACATAGCACATTGTTTGAGAATTGAGAAACAAGATAACCAGTGATGCTGCACTAATTGTTGATGTCAGTGAAAATAAATTAATGCTTTATTAGCTTCCCTCTTAATCAGTTGCTTGTCATCCTGCGTTATTGTTGTGAGAAACATAGGACATTGCCCGTAAAGCACAAGAGAATGTGATAGACGTGACAGGGGACAAAATAACCAGAGGTGAGCTGAGGGGTGCGATTTAACAGCCGTGCTGTACCTGGTGTGGCTCCGGGCAAGGCGGTTAAATAGCGAGGCCAAAATGGGGTCTGCCGTCCGCGACCTGTTTGCGATGTAACCGGCCCGCTCCCGGGTGGCAGGTTCCGGATCCAGCCCAAATGGAGCAAGAGATCAATTGACACCAATTAAGACCAATCTCCATCTCATTAGCAAGATGGAAGTCAAGATAATGGCCTTGCAGGAACTAACTGACTACCCAGCGAGAGTTCACACGGGCACGGTTTAACACTACTATTTAAAACAGAACGCTAGCGCAATGGCTGCTGTGGGGAGGGGTGGGGGCGTAGCCATTTCCATTCTCTGGCAGACAGGCCAGTGACACTGGAGCTGTTGGGAATGGGCCTGGTTAAGAGGTTGGACATTGTAAGATGGGGTGTGCCCCTGGGCTGGAGTGTGAGGGGCTTGGCCTCTGCGGGGCCTACAGGCCATCCTCCAATATTGTGTACACCCATAACAGGGGCAACTACAGCTGCTGTCTGCCTGTCCTACCAAACACTTCCACGACAGAGCCCTGTTCTTGGTTCTATGCTGAAAGGATCCTCACTGCCTTCAGGTGATGTCCCGGAGGACTGGAGAATAGCCAATGTTGTTCCTTTGTTTAAGAAGGGTAACAAGGATAATCCAGGGATCTACAGGCCGGCGAACCTTACGTCAGTGGTAGGGAAATTTACTGGCGAGAATTCTTCAAGACAGGATCCACTCCCATTTGGAAGCAAGTGGACGTATTAGCGAGAGGCAGCATGATTTTGTGAAGGGGAGGCTGTGTCTCACTAACTTGATTGAGTTTTTGAGGAGGTCACAAAGATGATTGATGCAGGTAGGGCAGTGGATGTTGTCTATATGGGCTTCAGTAAGGCCTTTGACAAGGTCCCTCATGGTAGACTGGTACAAAAGATGAATTCACACGGGATCAGGGGTGAGCTGGCAAGGTGGATACAGAACTGACTAAGTCATAGAAAGCAGAGAGTAGCAATGGAAGGGTGCTTTTCTAATTGGAGGGCTGTGACTAGTGGTGTTCCGCAGGGATCAGTGCTGGGACCTTTGCTGTTCGTAGTATATATAAATGATTTGGAGGAAAATGTAACTGGTCTGATTAGTAAGTTTGCGGAGGACACAAAGATTGGTGGAATTGCGGATAGCGATGAGGACTGTCAGAGGATACAGCAGGATTTAGGTCGTCAGGAGACTTGGCAGAGAGATGGCAGATGGAGTTTAATCCGGACAAATGTGAGGTAATGCATTTAGGAAGGTCTAATATAGGTAGGGAATATACAGTGAATGGTAGAACCCTCAAAAGTATTGAAAGCCAGAGAGATCGAGGTATACAGGTCCACAGGTCACTGAAAGGTGCAACACAGGTGGAGAAGGTAGTCAAGAAAGCATACGGCATGCTTACCTTCATTGGCCGGGGCACTGAGTATAAAAATTGGCTAGTCATGTTGCAGCTGCATAGAACCTTGGTTAGGCCGCACTTGGAATATAGTGTTCAATTCTGGTCGCCACACTACCAGTGGGATGTGGAGGCTTTGGAGAGGATGCAGGAGAGATTTACCAGGATGTTGCCTGGTGTGGAGGGCATTAGCTATGAGAAGTTGAATAAACTTGGTTTGTTCTCATTGGAACGACGGAGGTTGAGGGGCGACCTGATAAGAGGTCTACAAACTTATGAGGGACACAGACAGAGTGGATAGTCAGAGGCTTTTTCCCCAGGGTAGAGGGGTCAATTACTATGGGGCATAGGTTTGAGGTGCGGGGGGGGGGGGGGGGGGGGGGGGCAAGGTTTAGAGGGGATATACGAGGCAAGTTTTTTACACAGAGGGTAGTGGGTGCCTAGAACACGCTGCCGGAGGAGGTGGTGGAAGCAGGGATGAAAGTGACGTTTCAGGGGCATCTTGACAAATACATGAATTGGGTGGGAATAGAGTGATACGGACCCCGGAAGTATAGAAGTTTTTGGTTTAGACGGGCAGCATGGTCGGCGCAGGCTTGGAGGGCCGAAGGGCCTGTTGCTGGCTGTACTTTTCTTTGTTCTTTGGTCACTTTAACTCTCTTTGACTGTGAGCAGCCTCCAGCTGCACAGTTGAAGGCTTTTGCTATTAAGGAATTTGCCATTGTTAGTTACATGAGCATTTCACAGACAGAGCACTTCACACCTCCAGTTCCTTACAGATAGCACAGTGGATGGTGCTGTCGGCCCTACAGTGACAGCCCTTGCGGTGCTGGTGGCAGCCCAGGCGGCCAGATGCTGGAGAAGATGGCAGCAGCGTCAACGCAGCTGGAGGCGGCACCCCATGTGCAGACCCGGCCGAGCATCAGGCCCAAGGCGTGCAGGCGCCGTTGGTCATTCGAGGAGATGGCGGACAGAATGTGCCGCAGGAGAGTTTGTCTCAACAAGGAGACTTTGGAGAACCTGTGCACATCCTTGCGGTCTTGACACCCCGTGGAGGAGGAGGACTCCCCTCCCCATGGTCGTGAAGGTCACTGCAGCTCTGAACTTTTATGCTTCCGGATCATTCCAGGTCTCGAACGGGACCAGTGTAGCATCTCACAAGCTACAGTCTGAGGATTACCATTGATCAGAAATTGAACTGGACTAGTCACATTAGTACTCTGGCTACTAGGGTAGGTCAAAGCGAAGACTCCTACAGCGAGTAACTCACCTCCTGACCCCAAAAGCCTGTCAACCATCTACAAGGCACAGGTCAGGAGTGTAATGGAATACTGTCCGCTTACGTGGATGAGTGCAGCTCCAACAACTCAAGAAGCTCAGCACCATCTGGGACAAAGCAGCCCACTTGATTGCTCTGCCTTCCACAAACATTCAAACTCTCCTCCACTGATGAATAGTGGCAGCCTTGTGTACCAGCTACAAGATGCACTGCAGTAACTCGCCAAGGTTCCTCAGACAACACCGTCCAAACCCACGGCCAATACCATCTAGAAGGACACGAGCAGCAGATACGTGGGAACCCCACCACCTGGAGGTTCCTCTCCAAGTCACTCACCACCCAGTCTTGGAAATATATCGGCCGTTCCGTCACTGTTGCAACATTCTGGAACATCCTCCCTAACAGCACAATGGGTGTACCGACACCTCAAGGACTGCAGCGGTTCAAGAAGGCATATCACCACCACTTTCTGGAGGGTAATTAAGTATGGGCAATAAATGCTGGCCTACCCAGCGACGCCCACATCCCGTAAATGAATAATAAATAAAAGCATGTTCATCTGTGAGGTCATGGATGCCCTGTATGCCCAGGCATGTTCAACTCATGTGTGACCACCACCTCAGCATCATGCACATGTGTGCATCTTCCAGGTAGCGTGCATGACAGCTACATTCTGGGACACCCGGAGATCCCCGGCGTCTCCGAGGATCCGCCAGGATATCGGGTTGGCTCCAGGGGGATAACGGGAACCCGCTGAGGTCCACGCTGATGACGCCAGTGCAAAGGTCGGAAGTCGAGACTCAATATAGCAAGGCCACTGTTGCCATCCATAATTTAATTGTGCGGTGCAGCGGACTGCTCAGAATGCAGTTCTGATGCGTGGACCGCTCTGGTAGTGCACTGCCCCCCCCCCCCCCCCCCCCCCCCCCCCCCCCCCCCTCACTCCAGATGGTCTCTGGCTTTTTCTGCTGTGCCGGCACAGCAGCAGCGTGACGTGTGGGGGGAGGAGAAGAGGGACATGCGACTTTGTCAAAGGAGAATGAGGAGGAGTCGGAGCAGGATTAGATGGAGGACGAACCCGGGAGGGAACCATGGGAGCAGCCGGAGGATGGAGGACAGACGGTGGAGAGGATCCGGCATGCCCGGAGGGCACAGGACGAGGCTTTGTCCGTCAGCTTGCCCTCTTACCCCCCCCACAACTCTTCACACCCCCATTCATCCCCTTCCCCATTTACCATGGTCACCCCTTTTCCCTTCCTTCCCAACCATTGCCCCCCTTTCTCTCCCATCCCCCCCCCCCCCCCCCCCCCTCACCCCCGGCCATGCCCACGGCTACTCTGTTCCACCTGGGAGCAGCAGATACCTGGGAACCCCTCCACCTGGAGTTTCCTCTCCAAGTCACTCACCACCCAGACTTGGAAATATATCGCCGTTCCTTCACTGTTGCTGGGGCAACATTCTGGAATGTCCTCCCTAACAGCACAATGGGTGTACCTACACCTCAAGGACTGCAGCGGAGATCACTCCATAATGTTGGGCCGATGTTGACACTCTCAGTGGGTCACTATACAAGGCAGGAGAACGATGATCACTCGCTGTGAGGCAAGTCCTGGTTCCCTCAGTTTATGCCAAAGTCTCACTCCTATCTTCCTGCTGATGGCACCCATCAACTGGATGGGGTCTGCTTTGGGGCTCTTGATCTAGGAAGACTGTATCGGGGGGGTGGAGTGTGGGGGGAGCAGGGGTCAACAGGGGGTGGGGTTCAGGTAGGCCCGCTGTGCAGAATAACCTGACCAAGGCTGCACATGTATCAGGTGTTAGATGTTTAATGATGAAAATTTGAAACTTCCATTGTCCCTAGCTACAGACAGTGTGTCCCCCGGACCCCAGTGCACCCCCAGTACTCACTCAGTGTTCCTCACTTAACCTTCTGTGCTCTGCCGTTACATCCAGGTGTGTCCCCAGGATGCACATCAGAGGTGGAGGCAGCCTGCTACTTCTCACGCCCTGCGGCCTTTTGGTGCCCTTGGCGAACATCCTCTAGAGGGCCTGGCGCCGGAGGGCCCTGGATGGCTTTCCGGTGTCGGTGGCATCGCCCTGCCACCCTGTCCTGCCCACTGGCCTTGAGACGTGTCGGTGCCAGGAGCGGGGCATTCGGGTGAGGTGGAGACCGGCACCATCTTCCTGGTGGCAGCACCGGGGGAGCATCCAGCACTGCCTTCTCCCGGAAGGTTCCCGTAGGGCCCTGGGGGTCTCCATGGGATGGAGACACAGCTGGAGTGAACTCCAGAAACCTCTGTAATGTGGCTCTGCCAATCCTGGCGCCTCCCCGTTTCTGAACGGTGGTGTTGACAGGCTCAGCAATGCTCCTCAGTGACTGGGACATACTCTGCAGTGCCTGGCAACATCCACCTGCGTCTGGGCCATGTCCCCTCAGTGACTGGGACATACTCTGCAGTGCCTGGCAACATCCACCTGCGTCTGGGCCATGTCCCCTCAGTGACTGGGACATACTCTGCTGTGCCCGGCAACATCCACCTGCATCTGGGCCATGTCCCCTCAGTGACTGGGACATGCTCTGCTGTGCCCGGCAACATCCACCTGTGTCTGGGCCATGTCCCCTCAGTGACTGGAACATGGTCTGCAGTGCCTCAGCAATGTCCACCTGCGTCTGGGCCATGTCCCCTCAGTGACTGGGACATACTCTGCAGGGCCCGGCAACATCCACCTGCGTCTGGGCCATGTCCCTCAGTGACTGGGACATACTCTGCAGGGCCCCGAAACATCCACCTGTGTCTGGGCCATGTCCCCTCAGTGACTGGGACATACTCTGCAGTGCCCCGAAACATCCACCTGCGTCTGGGCCATGTCCCCTCAGTGACTGGGACATACTCTGCTGTGCCCGGCAACATCCACCTGCGTCTGGGCCATGTCCCCTCAGTGACTGGGACATACTCTGCTGTGCCCCGAAACATCCACCTGCGTCTGGGCCATGTCCCCTCAGTGACTGGGACATACTCTGCTGTGCCCGGCAACATCCACCTGCGTCTGGGCCATGTCCCCTCAGTGACTGGAACATGGTCTGCAGTGCCTCAGCAATGTCCACCTGCGTCTCACGCACGTCCCACAGTGAATAGGACATGATATCGAGGCCCTCAGCCGTGGTGGCCACTGACTGAGCTTTGCCTTGGGCACCACCACTCAAAGTGCTGATGCCGTGATCCGTGCTTTCCACTGCGGTCGACACTCCAGCAGCGTTGGCCTCAGTGCCACGAGTTGCCGCCGCTATCTCCTGTGCCCTAGCCTTTGGGACACCTCCAATGGGCTATGCACTCACCAGAGTGTCACTGACATCCCCTCCTGAGTCTCGCGGTCATGTGCGAGTGCCTGCATCAGCTCTCAGCTCCGGGAGATCCTTGCCCAGAGACTCGGCACCTGACTTGGGAGTCAGCTGAGTCCTGAGATCCAGCAGACCTTCGACTGCTGACTCCCTGAGATGTTCCTTCCTTCACCTGATGTGCATCTGTATGATGCTCACCAGATCGTGCCCAGAACCCTGTCCCCGATAGAATTTGTACAGTGCAGAAGGAGGCCATTCGGCCATTGAGTCTGCACCGACCCTCTGAAAGAGCACCCTGCCTAGACCCACTTCCACACCCTATCCCCAAAACCGCACCTAACCTTTTGAACACTCGGGGGCAACTTTGCGTGGTGAATACCTCAAACTTGCATTTCTTTGGACTGTGGGAGGAAACCGGAGCGCCTGGTGAAACCCACGCAAACACAGGGAGAAAATGCAAATTCCAAACAGCCACCCTAGGCTGGTATTGAATCTGAGTCCCTGGCGCAGGCACAAACGCTAACCACTGTGCTAACATGCTGTCCACTAGTGTTGCCCACTGAGGTGTGTGTCTCTGCGTTGCTGGAGGTTAGGAATGACAGCTGTGATATCTCAATGATGCATTCCTCGGAACTGTCCTTCAAAGTGTTCTTTTGGGTGGCGGGGGGGGGGGGGGGGGGGGGGGGGGGGGGGGGCGACCCTGGATGGCCTGGCCCCATCAGATGATCGTGTGAGAGAAGGGACATGTGGTCAGTGGGAAGTAAGGATTATTTAATCTGACATGAGCAATTCGCTTGAGGCAGGTCATCCGGGCGCAGGGGCGGTGGATGCTCAACTCTGCACGCAGGCCAACCTCGCTGTCAGTGATTGCACTCTCCTCGGTCAACCCTATGATCTCCAGGGCCCATCTCTCATAGTGGGTGAGGTCTCAGATGTCTGGAACTCCGTCGCCATTCTGGGTCCTTTCCTGACTATTATGGGTTGACTTCTCCTGCGGGGGCAGAGCGGGACATTGTGAGCTGTGAGCTTGGCACACCGGGAGGGGGGTTCTATGGCAGGTGGCATGTGTGGGCACCACACCTAGACATGAAGGGGTTGTGCTGGTGGATGCCGGGGTGAGCTGGGGCATGGGATTGGTGATCAGGTGTGGGGAGGGTGTAATTCGTGAGGGTATTATTGTTGGCATTCAATGCCATTAAATATCGGCCGTGGTCTCGCCGGACGGCCATCGGGAAACACCCAGGAATTCGCGCCCGATATGACACTTTGAAGCTTTCCCATTAAATCCTGCCCGAAGAAAGTGTTTCTTACACAGCGAGTTGTTGTGATATGGAATGTGCTGCCTGAAAGTGTGGTGGAAGCAGATTCAGTGGTAACTTTCAAAATAGAACTGGATAAATGCTTGAAAAGGAAAAAAGCGTGATCTGAGGAAAGATTTGGGGAAGGGGTGGGGAGAGTGGGACTAAGTGGGTGGCTCTTTAAAAGAGCCAACACTGGCAGCATAGGCTGAATGGCCTCCTGTGTGAGATGATTAATGGAGGGATAAAGAGATTGACGGAGAGATAAACTATTTTGATAGCATTGATAATTAGCTGCATGTAGATGTACACTGAATGGAGAAACAGCAGGTGTTCAACAGGTCGAAGTGCATTCAGGCCACAAGCAATCTGTGGAGTAAATTAATGGATAGTTACAGTAACTGGACGAGAAGAGATGCAGAGAGTGGAGAGTTGTTCCAGCAAACAGATGGGCAGCGACTGTAAGTACGTTGATTGACATCAGTACATCTGGGGAAGATGGGTTGAAATTAGCATCCGTCGTAACGATGATGTCATCTGTTCCAGTTATCGGAGCTTATAGCTGGGGACAAACCTTTCTGACTGAACGGAGCAATATTACAACCTCACAATCAGCATTAGTAGAATCTAATTCAACCACAAGCTGTAGTAATCTCATGGCCGGGCAAAGGCCGATCCTTCGCTCTACTGTTACTATCTAGCCAAGGGACCGATGTGATGTGCAGGAAGGCACGTCAGGAGCAATGCAAAAGGCAAGGTTGGAGCATTCGCAGACTGAATGATCCATCTCAGCCTCCTCCTGAGTTCCCCAGCATCACAGATTCCCTCGTTCTCAGCCAATTTGATTCACCTCACATGATGTCACATCACATCAGGAAACCGCTGATATACGTCACATCAGGAAACTGCTGATATAACAAATGTAATGACGCCTGCCAGTATCCTGACTGAAGACATGCTCCAAAATGCACCACCCTTAACCAAGCTGTTCCAGTGCTCTTTCCACAAAAAGGGAGGACAAATATAACGCTGACCAATTACTGCCCCATCAGACCACTCTCAAACACTGGCAAAATGATGGAAGGTGTTGTTGACTGTGCTATCAAGCAGCGCCTGCCCATTGTGGCTCAGTTTGGGTTCTGCCCGGGCATGCTACCTTCAATATCCACTCCCTTCACCACCAACGAACAGTGGCAGCCATGTGTATCATCTCCAAGATGCATTGCGGCAACTCGCCAAGGCTCCTTCGACAGCACCTTCCTAACCCACGACCTGTGCTACCTAGAAGGACAAGGGTAACAGATACATTCAAACACCACCACTTGTAAATACCCCCTGCATCCCAAGCCACACGCTATCCTGACTCAGAAACATATTGATGTTCCTTCACTGTCGCTGGGTCAAAATCTTGGGACTCCCTAACTGCATGCGGGTAGGTACCTATACCATATGGACTGCAGCGATTGAAGAAGCCAGTTTATCATCACCTTCTCAAGAGTAAATAGGGATTGACAATAAATGCAAATCTTGCCACATCCCCTGAACCAGAAGAAAAGACCCTAAAACCTACAGAATGAATGGGTTAGAGTGTCAGAGTCAACAATGTTGGATCAGATGTTGAGCAACTTGCAATTAGACAGCTATTTTCACAAGCTCCACGATTTCCCATTGTGCTTTACAATTAGTGAGTTACTCACTGATGTAATGTAGGAAATACAGCAGCCTACTTGTGCACAGCAAGCTCCCACAAACAGCATTGCACTAATAAGCAGGGGGTTTCTCTGTCTCTTTGTTAGAAGTTGGTTGAGGGTGAAATAGTGAAAGGAACATCACGGAACATTCCCTTGCTCCTCTTCAAGATAGGATCGTTAACATCTCCCGCATCTCACCTGAGAAACAGCACCTCCCAGTAGTGCAGCACTCCTTCAGTACTGCACGGCGAGCGTCAGCCGAGATCTCAGCCATGACTCTCTGATTTCCGGAGGGGCGGGCAGTACCGAGGAGTGGCGTGAACCACTCCGGCGTCGGGCCGCCCGGAAGGTGCGGAATCCTCTGC
Source organism: Scyliorhinus canicula (assembly GCF_902713615.1). Classification (NCBI taxonomy): domain Eukaryota; kingdom Metazoa; phylum Chordata; class Chondrichthyes; order Carcharhiniformes; family Scyliorhinidae; genus Scyliorhinus; species Scyliorhinus canicula. The sequence goes on along the minus strand of NC_052148.1, from coordinate 18,798,729 downwards.
ACCTTCAGGGGCTAGTCCGGTGCCAGCGGGGTTGGCACCGCGCCAACTGGCACCGAAGGGCCTCTGTCGGCCGATGCGAGTTGGCGCATGGGCAGGAGCGACAACGTGTTCTGGCGTGATCCCAGTGCATGTGCAGGGGGGGTTCTTCTCCGCGCCGGCCATGGCGGACCGTTACAGCGGCCAGCGCGGAGGTCAAGAGTGCCCCCACGGCACAGGCCCGCCCAAATATCGGTGGGCCCTGATCGCGGGCCAGGCCACCCTGCCTCCCCCCCCCCCCCCCCCCCCGGGGGCCAGATTCCCCCGCACCCCCCCCCCCCCCCCCCCCCCCCCCCCCCCGAGGACTCCGCAGGCCGCCCGCAGAGCCAGGTCCCGCCGATAAGGACCTTGTTTAATGTATACCAGCGGGACTGGTCCAAAACGGGTGGCCACTCGGCCCATCGCAGAGCGGAGAATCGCCGGGGGGGGCACTGCACCTGGCCGGAGGCGAAGCGATTCCTGCCCCCGCCGTAAAACCATCGCCGGAGAATCCGGCAGCCGGTGCCGGGGCAGCGGGGCGGAATTCACGCCACCCCACGGCGATTCTCTGGCCCGGCGGGGGGGGGGGGGGGGGGGGGGGGGGGGTCGAAGAATCCTGCCCCTCATGATCAAGGATCTGCTGGAGTGTGACGTGGAACCCGTGACCTTGTGACCTTGTGACCAACCGTGCCATGACAGCAAGATCAGCATATCGATAAGCGAATGAGAAAGTGGAAAGGTGTGTGGAAAAAGGGAAAGATATGAAAGAAAAATTTCCCAGAGAAAGGGAACCTGATCCTCGTGTTTAAACTGAGGGAAAAACACTAGCAGAAGGTAGTTGAAGGACAGAGATTTGACTCTTGTTTATGTACTGCTGAATCTACATTGGAAGAGCGGGTCCGCAGTTTCTCAGCGTATCACACCTCTTATTCTGGGACGTGCGAGTCATCTGCAGCACATTCCCAAAAGATTTAAACAGGTACACAGTAAAAATAGAACATTCCCACAGGAATTGCACCTTTTGTATCACACTTTCCTCAGTACTGGCACTAACTGAGATTCTGAATCAAGGCACAATAAAAGCACATCCTAAACACCAGCAGTTTCATTAAATCACCACCATTGAAGGATAGCCTGGTAAGAGCTGGGTATATTTAGGAGTGGGGTTAGCTGTGTGGGCAATTCCCGTACCAGCCTCCCCGGACAGGCGCCGGAATGTGGCGACTAGGGGCTTTTCACAGTAACTTCATTGAAGCCTACTCGTGACAATAAGCGATTTTCATTTCATTTCATTTCAATGATTTATAACTGGAATAATACCCAGGAGTGAATTACAGGCTGGAATTTAATTGAGGAGTTCAGATGGTATATATAGAATAACTGATACCCAGGAGTGAGTCATTGGGTTAAATTAACCGCCACCCATGGTCGGTAGCAGGGTTCCTGATGCGGTGGAGAATTGGGCGTCCGTGAAAAATCAGGATTAGCCTATCGCAATGCTCCTCCTCCCCAGCCCAACCCGCTGGTGGCGAGATCGGAGTTCACACCAGCGGGAGAATGTAAATGGATGCAAAGGGTTCCCATTTACATTTACAAATGACCCATTTACATCTACATAGCGGGCGGGGAGCCAGATTCTCCGGGCCTGCTTGATTCTCAATGTGAACCTGGGTCGGGGATCACGTTGGCGCGAATTACAACAGGCCTCGCCAAACGTGAGTCTGACATGGTGGTCCCCACTGTGGGCCAAGGGGGTAACTCCTTAGGGGAGCTGCCCCAAAGTCCATCCAAGGCCCTACCTCTCCCCCCACAATGTACCCATGTCCACCCGTCCTCTACCAGTCCCCCCCACTGCCCCTCACCCCAGCAAACCCCTAAAATGGGAGACTAACCAGGGACTCCCTAACTAAGGAAACCTTCTCCAGGGGCCCCCTAACTAAAGGGACCACCCACAGGGCCCCCTAACTAAAGAAATCCCCACCTGGGCCCCCTAAGAAGAAGGACCCCCCCCCCCCCCCCCCCCCGCCCCCCCCGCCCCAAGGGACCCCCAGAAAATAGATTACCGGCTGGAAGCTAGCGAGCAATCCAGACAGGAGCAGCAGAACAAATTACAGCTGTAACATTTACCTGAAAGAACCACATGGCCATTCCTGAAAAACAAACTTATATGAACTGTGTTTAAACCACTCAGATCCATTATCCACAAGCCATTCATTCATTTCTGGCAGTGTGCAATGATTCAGAGCTTCCAGAAACCAGCTGTTAGCTTGACTTCATTCATCTTCTTCATTGATGAGTAAGCCTGTGCTGAAACCACAATGTTTACACCATCAACCACCTCAAAGAGAGTTAAGTGCATTCCAATCAGGCCCCTTCACACTTGAGTGATTTAGAAGTGCTGAGCTGGAAATTGACAGCACTTAACTCTCTTTGATTGGCAACAGGCAATACTTCGACCTGTGCTTGGAAGAGCTGTCGACCAATCAGATCGGCCAACAAATCTTCAGCCCATCCAGACTAAGAGGTGCTGCAGCACGATACTGTGGCTAAGTTCAGGGGCTGATGTGAACCTAAGTGCCAGGGGTCCCGGGGAGAGTAAGGTAGGGAGGTTGCTATGGGGGAGGGGTGTAATTAGGTTATCGGAGGATATGAGGAGAGAGGCTCTGAGATATCCAGTCCGTGAGGGGAGGGCGGCGAGTCAGAAGGGGACTTCCGATTGAGGTGCCCTGCTGCACCCCCCCCCCGCCCCTCTCCCCCCCCCCCCTCCCCCCCCCCCCCCCCCCCCCCCCCCCCCCCTCCCCCCCCCACCCCCCCATCCCACCTTCCTGCCTGAGATCGAGAATGTTAAGTTTATTTATTTGCCACCTTCAATTATCTGGAGTCCGCCAACCTGAAAATTGAGACTGGACTGATAAGTCCCTTAAATGGCCATTAATCAACTACTTAAGGGCCTTAATCGAGGCAAGGGTGGATTTCCTATCTGAGATGCTGCCCATCCCACCGGAAAATCACGGCCAGGTGGAGGAGGCAGGATCCTTCCATCCCTCAAAACTCACATGGGGTGGTTGGGGGGGGGGGGTGCACAAAATTCAGGCCATAGAGTTACTGATACCCAACATTATGTAATGGGCTGGAATCTAACTGAGGCAGTCCAGCTTGCAGCTTCAAGCTTGTCTCTAGACAGAGGAATGTGTTAACCCCGAGAGCTGAAGATGGAACTTCGACACAGGCAGATAGCGGTACAAATGGAAATGACTTGAAACTTGTCCGAAGGTCTGCAATCTGTCAGAGACATCATAAAATATCCAGTAAAAATAGAAAATGCTGGACCTGCTCAGCAGGTCTGCCAGTTGGAAGTGGAGAGCAAACCAGCGTTCATGCTTCAGGTCTGTGCCCTTTCAACACAATGCCAAATATTTGTGTCAAGTGGACAGAGACACCTGCTGTCAACACAAAAACACCTGAATTGTGGTGTTCACTTTCACAGACGTCAACTCAGCCAAGCTCCATTGCTTACACTCTAACGTGTTCTAAATCCTGTGCATCCATCATCTCCATATGAAGGTACAGAATTGGAGCAGAAATATGCCATTCGGCCCCTCAAGCCTGCTGCGCCATTCAGTGAGATCATGGCTGATCTGTTTGTGGTGTGCGTACCACATTCCTGCCCACCCAAGATAACGTTTGAATTTCTTGGTTAACAAGAATCTGTCTATCTCCCCTTAAAAAATATTCAGTGTCCCCCACCTGCACTGCCTTCTGGTACAGGGAGTCACACAACCCTCTGTGCTCACTGACCTACACTGCTTCCTCATCATCCGAACATATGAACGTACAAACTAAGAGCGGGAGTAGGCCACCCGCTCCCTCAGGACTGCTCCGCCATTCAATAAGATCATGACTAGTCTGATTGTAACTTCAACCCCACATTCCTGCCAACCCCTGATAACCTTTCACCCCCTTGTTAATCAAGAACCTATCCCGCTCTGTTTTATAAATATTCAAAGACACTGGGCGCGATTCTCCCAGCCCCGCGCCGGGCCGGAGAATAGCCGTGCTGCGCCACGCAACCCCGACGCCGGCGCGTGATTCTCCAAGGTGCGGAGAATCGGCGGCATTTGCGCTGGCACGTTTGGCGCAGCGCCGGTCGCTGGTCGCTGACGAGAATCACTTGTGCCCGCGCACGTTTCGCGCCGTTGTGAAACGCGACGGCATTCACGGCGGTGCGGACACTCTGTCCCACGATCGGAGAATCACGCCCACTGCTTCCAATGCCTTTTGAGGAAGGGGGTAGTGGGGTACTGCAGGCCTCAACGCTGGGACTCCAGCTATTCACAATATATATTGTGAGTGAGTGGGCAAATGAATAGCAGATGCAGTATAATTTGGAGAAATGTGAGTTATCCACATTGGTAGCAAAAAATGGCAAGGCAGACTATTATCTCAATGGCCATAAATTAGGAGAGGGGAACATGCAACAAGACCTGGGTGTCCTCGTATACCAGTCGCTGAAGGTAAGCATGTAGGTACAGCAGGCAGTAAAGAAGGCTGAAGGTATGTTGGCCTTCATAGCGAGAGGATTCGAGTACAGGAGCAGGGATGTGTTGCTGCAATTATACAGGGCCTTGTTGAGGCCACACTGGGACATTGTGTGCAGTTTTAGTCTCCTTACCTGAGGAAGGACGTTCTAGCTATAGAGGGAGTGCAGTGAACGTTTACCAGACTGATTCCTGGGATGGGTGGGACAGACATAGGCGGAGAGATTGAGGCAGTTAGGATTATATTCACTGGAGTTCAGAAGAATGAGGGGGGAATCTCATAGAAATGTATAAAATTCTAACAGGACTGGACAGGGTAGATGCAGGAAAGATATTCCCAATGGTGGGTGTGTCCAGAACCAGGGGGCACAGACTGAGGATATGTGCTGCGCCATTAAAGACAGAGATGAGGAGAAATTTCTTCACTCAGAGAGTGATGAGCCTGTGGAATTTATTACACAGGAAGTAGTTGAGGCCAAAACATTGTGGGCGGGATTCTCTGTTTGCCCAAATCGCTAAATGCACCGATTCTCCACACCTCGGAGAATCGCGTGCCGGCGTCGGGGTGTCATGGCGCGGTTGCGGTGCGGGGCTCGGAGAATCGTCCCCGTGATTTCAACGTGTGTCAGTGCAGCATTCACCTGGGGCATGAGATTATAAGTCCATTGACATTGCCACCATCTCCCCTAAATGGTGAGGCCTCTCTTTGAGTGTGGGTTTGTGGCAAAGCAGCATTAAAGACAGTGGCAGGATTTCTGAGCTTTCTTGATGGTGGACCCTCCTTTATAAAGGAACTCTGCTTGTAAGGTTTTGGCCAAGGGTGATATCATGACCGGTACACGCATGGAGGGCCGAAGGGCCTGTTGCTGTGCTGAATTGTTCTTTGTTGAGACCCCACGAACCGAGCCGAAAGGTGGCGGCTTTGCCCATGGGGAGTGTACACTTATCCCCTTGCTCACTCAAACAACTGGGGGGTGGGGGGGGGGGGGGGGTGCTTGAACCAACAGTGTCCATGTCTCATTTTGCATCCAGATGACCATCTTGAGGCAGTGGTCCAGTTTGATAAACTGGAAAATAGAACATACAGTGCAGAAGGAGGCTATTCGGCCCATCGAGTCTGACCGACCCATTTAAGCCCTCACTTCCTCCTTATCCCCGTAACCCAATAACCCCTCCTAATCTTTTTGGACACTAAGGGCAATTTAGCATGGCCAATCCCCCCAACCTGTCTGTCTTTAGACTGTTGGAGGAAACCGGAGCACCCGGAGGAAACCCATGCAGACGGGGAGAACATGCAGACTCCGCACAGTGTCCCAGCGGGGAATCAAACCTGGGAGTCTGACCCTGGCACAGTGCTAGCCACGTGTGCTACCGTTGTGCACACGATATGAGCAACTCTTAAGAGTATGGTCATGAGATTCAATCATCATGACCTTAGAGAATTGCAACGCACTTCCGTTCCTTCATTGTTGTGATGCAGGAACTTCAGATTGCCTATGATGCTGAATGTAATTCTCCAAATGGCCTATTATTGGCTATCTAAATGGGTACCAACTGTATTATTTTCTGTGTGCCCCATCTTAGCTATTACCCTTCATATCTCCCAGACAACTTAAACATTCTATCCTCAACTGTCTTTGAGAATGAAGGTGAGATCCCCATCTTACCTCTATGGTGGCTGCAAGAGATGCATGAGTTCAAAGAAGAGCAAAGCACTTATCCCCAGAATCCTAGCCCTTAACATCGCAAAAGAAAATGATTATCAGTCCAAAGATCATAGAATTTACAGTGCAGAAGGAGGCCATTTGGCCCATCGACTCTGCACCGGCCCTAGGAAAGAGCACCGCATTTAAGCCCACACTTCCAACCTATCCCCGTAACCCAGTAACCCCACCTATCCTTTTTGGACACTAAGGGCAATTTATCATGTTCAATCCACCTAATGCACATCTTTGGTCTGTGGGAGGAAACCAGAGCACCCTGAGGAAACCCACGCAGACAGGGGGAGAAAGGAAACCCACGCAGACACGGGGAGAATTGGCCATGCTAAATTACCCCATAGTGTCCAAAGGTTAGGTGGGGTTACTGATTATGGGGATAAGTTGGAGGTGTGGGCTTGGGTAGGGTGCTCTTTCAAGGCTGGTGTAGATTCGACGGGCCGAATGGCCTCCTTCTACATTGTATATTCTATTCTATGGTTGTTATCGCAGTGCAGTCTGTGGGAGCTTAATAAATACAATTGGCTGTTACATTTCCTACACTATAACATCACAACTTCATCCAGGATAGAGCACCCTCTTTATTGGTGCCCCATCTAAAATATTGGACATTTACTGCCTTTACAACCAATGAAGCATGGTAGCCATGTGTACCATCTACAAGATGCAGGAACTCATCAAGGCTCCTTCAACAGCACCTTCCAAACCCACCTAAAAGGACAAGGGCAGCAGACACATGGAAACTCCACCACCTGCAGGTCCCCCTCCTTATGGTAGGTGGTAGTGTAGTGGTGTTGTCACTGGACGAGCAATCCAGAGACCCAGAATACTCTGGGGACCTGGGTTCGAATCCCACCACGGCAGGAAATTAAATTCAATAAAACAAAACTTGAATTGTAAGGCGAATGGTGACAATGAAACCATTGCCGATTGCCGTCGAAGCCCATCTGGTTCAATTATGTCCTTTAGGGAAGGAAATCTGCCATCCTGATCTGGTCTGGCCTACATGTGCCTCCAGATCCACGGTAATATGGTTGACTCTTAACTGACCTCTGGAATGGTTGGAACCATTCAGCTCAAGCGGAATTAGGGATGGGCAATAAATACTGGCCCAGCCTGCGATGGCCACATCCCATGAAAGAACAAAAATAGCTACATAACACCCTGGCTTAGAACTCTATCCTCATTCATTCACTGTCACTGGGTGAGAATCCTGGTGCTCCCTTCCTAAGAGTATTGGTGGGTGCAAATGCACCAAAAATAAATATTTTTTGATGTGGTTGATTGAGTGCCATTCATTACCCCATGTGTGTCAACTGTCCCTTTGATAATCTGATGACGCTAACTTACGGCTCATTTCTGTTTCCGTTATAGCCGATGTTGTGATAAGAAGAGCTGCGGAAACCGGAATGAAACACCCTCTGACCCAGTTATCATCGACAGGTAAGGGATGTGCTTTCCCGCTGGGCTCTTGGCTCCCAGCCTGGTGGATTTTGAATGTGTGCGACAGGGGGTTCATCCCAGCCTGGTAACAGGGGCGCAGAGTAATCTGTACTCACTTTGGACTGGAGACTGTTTCTCCGCTGAGTGTTAGCGCTATCTGTTTACCTGGGGAGGAGTGGCTCGTGTTTGAGGTGAATGGGGCTGGTGGGTTGAGGTGCAGAGCGGGTTTACTCCTCCAAGGCCATCAACCCCCCGATCCATGATCTCAGTCCTGTTATGAGTGGAGGAACGAAGGGATAATAAATGGGGCCGACCTGTCGATGGTTAGAAACATCTCGTTGCTTGGGTGCCTTTCGCTGAAGGACTGTTTATTGTGGGATGTCCATATTGCTTCACAAGGGCTTGTTTTGTTTTTATGTGGCAGGATGACCAGTATCTTTGTTGTAAACTTAATGTATCAGTAACAGAACATAAACGTACAAGGCCTCTGCAGCCTACACTTACATGTATTATCTGACCTTCGACCTCCAGGCCAGGGGATCCCGCGATGTACAGAGTGTACTATGTATCTACTGGTGCCTACCCCAAAAATCACCCTATTACCATGGCAACATTCACACGGAGCCCTGCAAATGAAGACTTTAAGACCTTTAAGTTTATACTTACTGTCCAGAATATCTTGTATGAATTTCTTGAAGCCTGTAAGAGGGTGTTCTCAATTGATTAAGTCTTAAGTCGCTCCTTGGAACAGAGAATGTTAATGAGAGGTTTTGATGAGGTGTTCAAAATCAAGGAGGATTTAGTCAGAGTACCTAAAGGGGAAAAAAAACAATCAGTAAGTCAGTGAGTTGTGTTTTGGAATTCACTGCGTGAAGGGAAGGTGGAAGCAGATTCGATAGCAACTTTCTAAAGGGAGTTGGAAAAGGAAGAAAAGTATTTGGAGGCTGTGGTGAAAGAACAGGTGAGGGGTTGGTTGTGGGACTGATTGGGTCGCTCATTCGTGGAGCCAGCACGTGACACGATGGGCCGAATGGTGCTGTCAGAACATCTTGGTTAACTAGTATCAGTAGCTGGTGGTTTTATGCTTGGTAGCAAGAGTGCTGCTTTAAACTTTGAATGTGGCACCCCAGTTATAACCCCATGAGGCTCATGGGGAAACCATTATCAATGTCCCCGTAAGGCTCGTGGAGCGTGAACTTCCCAGGTAGGGGGCTCGTTGGAATCGAGCATAAAAGGTGGGCCTGAGTAGGGACCAGTATGTTGGTTGTCCCAACATTGGCTGTGATTGCAGATAGTTACTGCCGTGGGCAGATTGTTGTTAAAAGTAATAAATCTTTTCCTTCCTACCGCTGGCTTCCTTGGCCACTAAATCCTATTTCCTTGAAAGCACACACCTATATGGCCCTGTGAAGGTCAAAGTTCAAATCTCCCAGGTCTGGGGGTGAAGGGGAATATAAGCCAATACAGAGGAGGACTGCAACAGAAAATATCAATATACTTGCAGAAAGAGAATGTAATTGGCAAATGAGATTCAGTATAGGTTATTACAAGGTTATATGTTAGAGAAGCCACATAATCCTTAGACAGTAAGTGCCCCACTGGGATGGGGCGGCATGGTCACACAGTGGTTAGCACTGCTGCCTCACAGCGCCAGGGACCCAGGCTCAATTCCGGCCTTGGGTGACAGTCTGTGTGAAGTTTCCACATTCTCCCTGTGTCTGCGTGGGTTTCCTCCGGGTGCTCCGGTTTCTTCCCACCCTCCAAAGATGTACAGGCTAGTTTCATTGGCCCTTCAAATTGCCCCTTAGTGAGCATGTTAGGTGGAGGTGCGGGAATAGGGTGGGGGAATAGGCCTGGCTGGGGTGCTCTTTCAGAGGGTCGGTGCAGATCCAATGGCCTGAATGGCCTCCTTCTGCACTGTAGAGATTATAAGAATAATAATCGCTTATTGTCACAAGTAGGCTTCAATGAAGTTACTGTGAAAACCCCTAGTCGCCACATTTCGATGCCTGTTCGGGGAGGCTGGTACGGGAATTCTAAACAAGATTCTAAACAAGGCACAGGAACAAACTGTGTGCATAGACAGACAAATCCTGAAAAGCAACAATGCAAGTTACAAAGACCATCTGAAAAGCAATTCTTTCCTGGAGGAGTAGAAGTGAGAAGCAGAGATGTTGAACTTGTTTAGAACTTCAGTTAGATGGCACTTGGATCACTTTGCACAGTTCCAGTCTCCACATTATAAGATGGATATAGAGGCACTGGAGAAGAAGCAAAGAAAAAAGAGTTACCAGAATGGTACCAGAACTGCAAGGGTGTATCTACCTATCAGGAAAGATAGAATAGGCTGGGGCACTTTTCTCTTGAAAAGAGGAGACTGAGAGGTGGCCTGCGAAAAGGACTTTAAGTTTATGAGAAGCACATGGAGAAGATGCTTCCACTCAGAGATGAGACCAGAACTAAGGGCCATTAACATAAGATGGCCATTAATAAATCAAATAGGGACAAACCTCCTCACACAGAGAATGTGGAACTCATGGAATAGTTGAGACGAGTGGCACAGATGCATTTAAAGGTAAGTTAGCTAAGGATTTGAGAGAGTGTTTTTGGGGTTACCATGAAGGAAGCTGTGAGGAGCAGCGCATCAAGCATGAACACCGTCATGGAGCAGTTGGGTTGAATGGCTTGTGCCTGTATTGTAAATACTTTCGAGCTTTGTATTTGAACTGGTGAAGAAAAATGAAAATAATGGCCCGCAAATTTCTGGGGAAGAGAATCGTGTGTGAACTTTCCCCTCAGCTTTCAAAAGGAAACATTTTTGCTGCAAATCCGAACTGACAACCGGGCACCTGGGACTTTGCTGATTGCTGGAACTAACAGGACATTTGCTTAACCAGTGAGATAGATATATAGATTGTAACAAACTGAGCTACGACTGACACAGAGGATTGGGGAGCTGAGTCCAGGCAGCTAGAAAATTCCTAGCTTCAATTCCAGGGCATTTCCCAGGTGGATCGACAGTCAGCTCCAGCCTCCTCCCTTGCCCCATTCCCTTTCCCTAATCCGAGCAAATTTTTCAAAAAATATTTTTATTCGATTTTGAACATTTTAAATATACAACACAACAAAGTACAACAAAAAACACCAAACACCACTCCCGCCACCGCCATCCTTCAACACCCCAGTAACTCAAAACAAAGCGGCATCCCCCATTCCCACCTACTCATCAATCCCCCCCCCCCCTCCCCTCACCCTTAGCAGCTGATGGTAGCCAACTCTTTAAAGTGAAACATAAACAGACTCCACCCCTGTGGAACCCCTCACACAGCCCCGCCAAAATGAACTTAACCTTCTCCAAGTACAGGGACTCCATCAAGTCCCCCAGCCACACTGAGGCATAGGGCAGAGAGAACTGATCCCCATCGCAACAGGACCCACCAGCGAGCAGACAGCGAGGCGAAGGCTAAAACATCTGCCCCTGCTCCCGACTGCAGCTCCGGCAAGTCCGACATTCCAAATATGGCCCCCAGGGGACTGGGCTCCATATCCACGTGCAGGATTGCCGCCATCGTGTTGAAAAACGACCTCCAAAGTTTCTCCGACTTTGGGCAGGACCAGAACATATGTAATGATTGGCCAGACCCCTCCCACACTGTTCGCAAGTGTGCTCCGCCCCCTCAAACAAGCGGCTGACCCTTGACTTTCCCAGGTGCACTCTGTGTACCGCCTTTCGCTCTATCAAACTCAGCCTTGCACATGAGGTTGAGGCATTCACCTTCCACCACACTTCACACCACAAACACTCCTCCAACGCCATCCTCAGCTCTTCCTCCCAAGTGACCTTAACACCCTTCAACGACACCGTATTCTCCTCCACATTCCTCCCATAGATCGCCAAGATGACCCCCACCCCCCCAGGCCCATCACCGACAACACCCCTCAACAACGAGGAGGGCGGGACTATGGCACTGAGGACCCGGGTTCGAATCCCAGCCCCTGGGTCACTGTCCCTGTGGAGTTTGCACAATCTCCCCGTGTCTGCATGGGTTTCACCCCCACAACCCAAAGATATGTAGGGTAGGGGGATTGGCCACGCTACATTGCCCCTTAATTGGAAAAAAAAATAATTGGGTAAGCTACATTTTTTTTTTAGAAAATGAGGAGGCTGGTGCCATGGGAAAAGTTGGGAAAACCTTCGCGAAATCCCGCACCTGCATATTCCTAAATTCCTCCGTGGAATCCCAAACTTCTCCGTCAATTCTTCCAAACTCGCAAACTACCCTCCTATAAATAAGTCCTTCATTTTCATCTCCCCTCACTCCTCCCATCCCAAAACCTGCCATTCAGCCTCACCAGTTAAAACACATGATTCCCTTGGATCGGCATCAGTTTCGACCCTGTCCCTAACCTAAAGTGCTGTCGACATTGCCTCCACATCTTCATCGTGACCACCACCACTGGACTACCCGAGTATTTCCATGAGGCAAACGGGAGCGGTGCCGTTTCCAGGGCCCACTACCCTGACCCCCTACAACATACATCACAGAATTTACAGTGCAGAAGGAGGCCATTTGGTCCATCGAGTCTGCACCGGCCCTCGGAAAGAGCACCCGACTTAAGCCCACACCTATCCCCGTAACCCAGTTAAACCCCCGTAACTCCACCTATCCTTTATTGGACACTAAGGGGCAATTTAGCATGGGCAATCCACCTAATCTGCACATCTTTGGACTGTAGGAGGAAACTGGAGCACCCGAAGGAAACCCATGTAGACACGGGGAGAACATGCAGACTCTGCACAGACAGTGGCGCAAGTCGGGAATCGAACCTGGGACCCTGGAGCTGTGAAGCGACTGTGCTAATCACTGTCCTACCGTGTCGCCTGCCTCCATCCTCATCCACATAGCCCCTGGCCCCCTACACCAATCCCTCACCTTCTCAGCAACAGGGAACAAAGTTATTGGGCAAGACTCTCTCTTCTGACCACTAACCTGGTGATCACCTCCAGATAATACACAGGATTTTGGTATTCAGGAAGAAAAGGATCAGGCTGTGACGCACCCACACTCAAATTGCCCGCTTGGCTGCAAAAAGTGAAGCTTTAGATTAGAAATTGTGGCTGTTGCTTGTTTATTCTGTACCCCGTGTTCTGAATGACGGGGCATTGAACCGCCTCCTGACTCTTTCTGTGCTTTTGAGAGAGCAGCAGATAAAGAGTTAACTTAAAGGGGAAACGCTGCAAGATCATTTCAGTGAGGAAACAAAGACTGTATCTGGTTCTGTAAAATAGGGAGGAACTCTTTAGTGTCAATGATTTCTGTCACAGAAAAGGAAACAGCCAGCTAGTTAATATTTACCCGAGGTTTCGCTAATTGATATCAAGGGCGAGATTTACCGGCTGTTCATGCCAGCGGAAAATTCCGGTCCCCCGCCGCGGCGCACGTGGTTTCCCGGCGATGAGGGGTGCAGTCAACGGGGAATTCTGGCTGGGTGGCCAGGAAAAGCCGTCCTCGGTGTCTAAAGCCGTCCTCCAGCTTTGTGGGTCAGTCTGTTCATTTTTCTTTTGTAATTAAGGCCCAGCCTTTGAAAACTCTGGTTCAGCGTCAACTAGAGTATTGCGTTCATCTTTGGGCATCAAGGATGTCAAGGCCTTGGAGGGGGTGGGGAAGAGAATTACTGGAATGGTGACAGCGTGACTGACTTCAGCAGCTATGTGGAAGAAGCTGGCGTTGTTCTCCTCAGAACAGAGTTAGGTTACGGTTTGATTTGATCGAGGTGTCCGAGGTGTTTTGATAGCCTAAATAAGGACTGGAACCAGACAGTGCAGATTTAAAAGGACCAGATGAGAGATAAGGAAAATGTAGTTTAACGCAGTGAGTTGTGATCTGTGATACGTTGCCTCAAAGGGTGATGGAGGCAGATGGAATAATATATTTTCAAAAGGGAATTGGATAAATATTTGGAAGGAAAATATTTGCAGGACCACGGGGAGAGAGCAGAGCAATTGAATAGTTCTTTCAAAAAGCTGACAGAGACACAATGGGATGAAAAGTCTCCACTGTATTATGTCATTTTACAACACTATGAATTCTCACTGGAAGATATAATAGTTTTAGTTCCGGTCTTTATATGTTGCCATTCTGACAATGTACATGGGATTTTAAGGCAAATTATTGAGATGGAGAGCAAGGATGTTTTACTGCAGCTGTTCAGTGAGACCACACCTGGAGTATTGTGTGCAGTTTTGAAAAATGAAATGAAATGAAAATCGCTTATTGTCACGCGTAGGCTTCAATGCAGTTACTGTGAAAAGCCCCTAGTCGACACATTCCAGCACCTGTTTGGGGAGGCTGCTACGGGAATTGAACCGTGCTGCTGGCCTGCCTTGGCCTGCTTTCAAAGCCAGCAATTTAGCCCTGTGCTAAACCAGGTCTCCTTATCTAAGGAACTATATACTTGCCATCGAGTGGGTGCAGCGAAGGTTCACTGGGCTGATTCCTGGGATGGCAGGATTTTTGTGTGAGGGGAGATTGGGTCGACTGGGCCTGTTCTCACTGGAGTTTAGAAGAAGTGAGGATCTCATTGAAACTAATTGAAAGGTCTAGAACAAGGAATTAGGATAAAGGGTAAGACATTTAGGATGGAGCTGAGAAACATCTTCACTCAGAGGGAAGTGAGACTGTGGAATTCACTACTGCAGGAAGCTGTGGAAGATAAGTCGCTGAATATATTGAAGAAGGAAATAGATGGATTGCTGGACTCTACAGATGTTAAGAGGTATGGGGAGAGCGTGGGAGAATGATGTTGAGATAGAGGATCAGCCATGATCATGTTGAATGGTTTGAACAGGCTCGAAGGGCTGAATGGCCTACTCCTGCTCCGATTGTCCCATGTTTATTTTCTATGAATTTGTCTGAATTTGAAATGGCTGCATGGTGATCAAAAATAATTTTTTTTAACAGCATTCAGGCCACTGGATAAGTGGAGACTCCACATGTGACATTATCACAGACAAATGTGTCATTGTTCCCGTCAGAGTGTCATCTAGTCAGCCAGGAGGTGACCTTTGTGAGAGGCACACAGCAACAGCAATGTGTCGGCACAGGGGAGGTGTTTCCACTTGTGGGGTGAGTCCGAAGTTAGGGGCCATAAACAGATGGGGGCGGGATTGTCTGCTCCGCCAGCCGCGTTTTCCTACGCGGCCCGCCCTCGCCGGCAGCGAGATTCTCTGTTCCTGCAGCCGGCCAATGGAGTTGCCCATTGTGACCACCCCAAGCCATCGGGAAACCCGCGGGCATGGGTGCGAGAATCCCACTGACGGAGGATTCCTCTACGGACTTTTTAAATATCCTTTCTTCACTGGGTGTTGGCGTTGCTGGCTAGACCAGCATTTATCGTCCATCCCTATTGCTCTTGGGAAAGATGGTGGTGAGCTCCTGCCTTCTTGAACCGCTGCAGTCCATGTGGTGTAGGTACATCCACAGTGCTGTTAGGGAGGGGGGTCCCTGGATTTTGAACCAGTGACGGAATGGCGACATATTTCCAAGATGGTGAGTGATTTGGAGATGAACTTGTCATTGGTGGTGTTCCCGTGCGAATGCTGCCCTTATCCTTCTTGGTGGCAGAGGGTGTAGGTTTGTAAGGTGGTGCCTAAGGAGGAGGCACATATCAGGCATAGGCATAAGTACCAGCACAGTACAGCAGGGCTGAATGGCCTGTTTGTGTGCTGCAGATTTGATGTAATTTCATGCTCATGGTCTTGGTTCACCTTGAGCAGTTTAGCCACTGGCAATGGGGAGACGAAGAGTTTTAAAGATTGCTGTGAGCGAAATGGCCCTGATTAGTGATATATTATACAATTCTAATTTCTGCTTTGCAGCAGTGTAACATGAGCTATGTTTTATTTGCACTGCCAGTCCTCAGCCTGGTGATTCATTTTAACAGACAGAAAGTTGAGCAGACAATAAAATGGCCACCATGCTCAGATTTCCATGTCATATTCTCAGGAAATCATTGCCCGAGGAATGCGAAATCACAATATTCGCCTCTGTAAAACACTTAGTAACCCACTCTGCGATCGGAATAACCTGCAGTTGAGTCAGAGGAGCAGCTGGAGACCATTCAGCCCCTTGGGCCTGTTTGCCATTCATTTAAGATATGGCTGAGCTGTATCTTGATTCCATCTGTCCACTTTGGCTCTATGACCCTCCACAGTTCATGTGTCATAAAATGACATTCCGCTGTCTTTCACCCTTAAGTCCTTTGGACTGCAAATGGATTACTCAACCAATCATAGAATTTGATAGAATTTACAGTGCAGAAGGAGGCCATTCGGCCCATCGAGTCTGTACCGGCCCTTGGAAAGAGCATCCTACCTAAGCCCACATCTCCACCCTATCCCCGTAACCCAGTAACCCCCACCCAATCTTTTTGCACACTAAGGGCAATTTATCATGGCCAATCCAACTAATCTGAACATCTTTGGACTGTGGGAGGAAACCGGAGCACCGAGAGGAACCCCACACAGACACGGGGAGAACATAGAACATAGAACATAGAACGATACAGCGCAGTACAGGCCCTTCGGCCCTCGATGTTGCACCGACATGGGAAGTCAAAAACTAAAGGCCATCTAACCTACACTATGCCATTATCATCCATATGCTTATCCAATAAACTTTTAAATCTTCTCAATGTTGGCGAGTTCACTACTGTTGCAGGTAGGGCATTCCACGGCCTCACCACTCTTTGCGTAAAAAACCTACCTCTGACATCTGTCCTATATCTATTACCCCTCAATTTAAGGCTATGTCCCCTCGTGCTAGCCACCTCCATCCGCGGGAGAAGGCTCTCACTGTCCACCCTATCTAACCCTCTGATCATTTTGTATGAGAACTTGCAGGCTCCACACAAATAGTGACCCAAGCCGGGAATCGAACTGTGCTACTGTGCTGCCCCACTTTTTGATCTACCTTTTCTTGTTCTCCTTGCCTGCAATCATCCTCTCTCTCGTTTGTACCCTTTTGTGCTTTCCCTCCCTCTCTTGCCTCCTGGCCGGGATTCTCCCCTACCCGGCGGGGCGGGGGGTCCCGGTGTGTCAGAGTGGCGTGAACCACTCCGGCGTCGGGCCGCCCCAAAGGTGCGGAATTCTCTGCACCTTTAGGGGCCAAGCCCTCACATTGAGGGGCTAGGCCCGCGTCGGAGTGGTTTCCACTCCGCCAGCTGGCATGAAAGGCCTTTGGCACCATGCAAGCCAGGGCCGAAAGGGCTTCGCTGGCTGACGAAAGTCCGCTCATGCACTGGAGCGTCAGCGGCTGCTGATGTCATACCGGCGCATGCGGAAGGGAGGGGGTCTCTTCCGCCTCAGCCATGGTGAAGACCATGGCAAAGGCAGAAGAAAAAGAGTGTTCCCACGCCACAGGCCCGCCCGCCGATCGGTGGGCCCTGATCGCAGGCCAGGCCACCGTGGGGGGCACCCCCTGGGGTCAGATCGCCCCGCACCCCTCCTCCAGGACCCCGGAGCCCGCCCACGCCGCCAATCCCGCCGGTCAGGTAGGTGGTTTAATCTATGCCAGTGGGAGAGGCCTGTCAGCGGCGGGACTTCGTCCCATCGCGGGCCGGAGAATCGCCGCGGGGGGCCCGCCGACTGGCTCAGTCCTTTACGGTCCCTGTTGCATTCTCTCCCCTAATCATTCTCGCTCTCTTCCTCCCTCCCTCTGCTCACACTCTCTCTTTCTCCCCGCTCGTGGTGTTTCTTATTTAAAACAGAAAGCTGTCAGTTTACTGCTCTGGGTAGCACAGGCGTATGAGTGTTTGTCTTAAGTGAAGACAGCTGTTTGTTTAGCCAGGAATGTACGAAACAAATTAGGCAGGAATGCGAGGTATCTGGGTATGGGTGACAAGTGGAATCTGTTTGTAATCAAATATGAGCCGCCAGTTGCTGCTGTCGATCCAATGGAAGCAGGAACAGGGGAGGCTAGACGGTAATTTCCATGGTTTTTGGTCGGAGTGGTTGAGTGGACCTCTTAACAGGCAGCTCCTCAAGCACATTTTCATTACTTTATGAAGATTTTTCTGAGTAGTTGAGAACCAAAAGAAATATGAGTTATTGTAGATTGATTGGCTAATCCCAGTCAGGGTGGTACTTATTTGGCTCAGGCGGCCATTTTGTTTCTACTCACCCAGCACCCCAGTGATGCCACCCCCTTGCCGGAGCAGTGGATGCAGGGCCAATGAATGGGGTGACAGGAGTGTGGTAAAGAAAAATAAAATCTCGGGTTCCACTCACTGCCTATCGTTGTCCAGATACGTCTGCCACAAAGAAATCCTGCAAGTGCTGCAGAGTATGAATCTTCTAGGGATAAGCTGGGATATTTCCCCCCGTGCTCAGGGAGCCACACTTGTTTGGGGGAGAAATCTCTGCCACTCCTGCTGGCTAAGTGCTGGAGAGCATTGACATGAGCTAAGGATGGTGCAACTCCAGTATTATATCCGCTGTGGGTCAAGTAATGAGTTCTCCCTTTTGGGTCAATGACACTAATATGTAGTATCTAATAACCTGAGGTAGATGTAGGCCCAGTTACCATCCTGACTGGGAATAGCCAATCAATCTAGAATTGTCAGCCATAGTTCTTGCATAACCTTTGAGTTATAGAGCTGTCCCTTCAGGATTTGAACACACAAATTAAGGGCGCCAGTCCAGTGTTGAACAACTACTGTTGGAAGTCTCACAATCCTCAGTAGCACAAGGGCAGCACGGTAGCACAATGGTTAGCATTGCTGCTTCACAGCTCCAGGGTCCCAGGTTCAAGTCCCGGCTTGGGTCACTGTCTGTGCGGAGTTTGCTCGTTCTCCGCTTGCGTGTGTGGGTTTCCTCCCACAGTCCAAAGATGTGCAGGTTAGGTGGATAGGCCATTTTAAATTGCCCTTAGTGTTCAAAAAGTTTAGGCGGGGTTACAGGGATAAAGGGCTTAAGTGGGGTACTCTTTCCCAGGGCTGGTGCAGGCGCGAATGGCCTCGTTCTACACTATAAATTCTATGATTTTATGAATCGAACCGAGGCCCTGTCCATGCTTTCAGCTGTCCAACAAAGTACGGTTGGATTAAGAGCATTGGTGTTCTCTGCAATGTCCTGGCCAATATTCCTCCCTCAATCAACATCACAAAAACTGATTATTTGACGATTGTCACTTTGCCACTTGTGGGAGCTTGCTCTGCACAAATTGGCCACCATGTTTCCTACATTGCAATAGTGGCTACACTTCAGAAGTACTTCATTGGCTGTAAAGCACTCTTTGGATCCTGTGTTCTTGACAAGTGTTTTATCACTGCAAGTAACTTTTTTTCTTTTGAAAAATGGACACTTGGTAGAGATACAAGAAGTTACTTAGCAGCTGATTTAAAAGGAAAAGAAAGATGTTCCTTATTGTAACTCTGAAAGGACAAACCACTAAAACATGGAAATTAAGGATACGAGCAAAACCTGTCCAAACTGCTCTTCTGAACCTTGAAATGGAACTCCTGTATTACTGGTGCCAGTATTACTGATTTTTACTTGGATCATTCAGTATTCATTCGTCTGACAGGAACTATTGGAGATGAAGTGCCTACAGTAATGTAATTGGCATTGATGCTATTATC
Organism: Scyliorhinus canicula; assembly: GCF_902713615.1. Lineage (NCBI taxonomy): Eukaryota > Metazoa > Chordata > Chondrichthyes > Carcharhiniformes > Scyliorhinidae > Scyliorhinus > Scyliorhinus canicula. Next base: position 18,779,375 of record NC_052148.1, on the reverse strand, counting down.
AATGGAAGGTCTCACTCAGGAGCGATAGTCTAATTGCATTTGTTACTCTAGGTGTCAATATGTCCCACCTAACACAGACAATATCAGGATAGAAATCACTGATATTTTTATGTTAAATCTGTACATCTTACATCACATCCTGTCTCAAAGAGCTTGGGTGGAATTCTCTGATAACGGGGCTATGTCCTCACGCCTGCGAGAAAACGGGCGCGAATCACTCTGGACTTTCCTGGAGAAAGTCCAGAGTGATTCTCCATTTTGCAGGGGGCTAGCTGGGTCCCGGAGTAGTCCTCGCCGCTCCGGCTGCCGATACGGGGCCCTGCAATTCTGGCCCCGGATCCAACATGGCGGACCCACACCGCGGGCAGGCCCTGACAATATAGGCCCCCCTCCTCCCCAAGATCGTGCGCCTGCCGATCAGTGGCCCCCGATCATGAGCCTGGTCATCCTGGAGGTCTCCCCCGCCCGCCACTCCGAGCTCCCGCCGGCGTAGTTCACTCCTGGTTCCACTCAGTCAGTTTTCGTCGAAGAATCGCCGCGGGGGCCTCTTTCAATGGCCCCCGACTGGCGCCGCGTCGACCGCGCATGTGTGATTGGCCGCGATTCTCCGGTCCCCGGAGAATCGTGGGAGCAGCGTCTGACCCGATCGCGGGTCTGACGGCCATTCTCTGCCCCCGTGCCGAGCGCCATTGCGGCTCGGAGGCTCGGAGAACCCCGGCCCTTATTTCCTGTTGTCTCGTTTCATCTTTCCCCTTCTCCCATGTAAACGTGTCACAGTGTATTTATACCCTTCCACCAGTGGTGGTGCTGTTGTACCTCAGTTTGGCTGCTCCTGGCTTCTCGGCCTGTACTCTGATCTACTCTACTTGCCTGACTCTCAAATAAATTTGGCTATTTAACAGCTAATTAAAACAACGGAACGTATTACCTAAAGCTAAAAAAAGAATAGTTTCATAATTGGGACTGAATTGCATCTGAACACACTGGTCTGATTATTACTTGCCATTTAACCCTCCTTCAGCTGAAGGTTACATTTGGTCGTGAAACCCTGTGTGCATTGTCAAGTGCAGCTAATTGGTACTTTACAAATCTAAAGGACTGAAGCACGAAGGGGATTTGAGACAGGAGAGTTCAGTGTTCCTTGGTCATGCTGTCCACAATCATTTTTACCTGAGAGATTCATTTCAAGATCCAAGCCTACAATGGGGTGTGACACCAGCAGATTGACACAACAACACTCTCAAAGTGCGTTATTGGCTGTAGCGCATTTTGGGACACTGTGGGATCTTGAAAGGTGCAAAGAAAATGCAAGGCCTTTCATCATTCTATCTATCTCCTGGAGCAATCTTTTACATCCATCTGAGTGAGCAGCTGATTTAATGCCTGGTTTGAAAGAAATGGTTATCTCTCATAATGTAGCACTCCTTCAACGCTACGTTTGATCACCCACTCCCAATCTGTGGACACATACACATAGGCCCCTCTGCTCCTGCACCCCGTTTAGACTTGCACCCCTTATTTTAAGATTGCCTTTGCATCTTCTTCCTACCAAAACGAATCACCCCACACTTCACTGCATTAAACTTCACCTGCACATTCTACATACTCATCCATGCCCTTTTGAAGTTCTAAATTATCCTCCTCACAGTTCTCAATGCTTCCAAATTTTGTATAATCTGCAACTTGATGCACTGCTAGGCCTCGATCATTAATATGTATCAGGAAAAGGGGCGGCGTGGTGGCACATTGGTTAGTACTGCTGCCTCACAGTGCCAGGGACCCAGGTTCAATTCCGGCCTTGGGTGACTGCCTGCAAGGGGTTTGCACATTCTCCGCATGTCTGCGTGGGTTCCTTTGGGTGCTCCTGTTTCTTCCCACAGTCCAAAGTTGTGCAGGTTAGGTGGTTTGGCCATGCTAAATTGCCCCTTAGTGTCCAAAGGTGAGGTGGGGTTACGGGAATAAGGCAGGAGAGTGGGTCCAGGTAGGGTGCTCTTTCAGAGGGTTGGTGCAGACCCGATGGGCTGAATGGCCTCCCTCTGCACTGTAGAGATTCTATGACTTAATGAAAATCAAGGATCCCAACACTGACCCCACTACAAGCATTCCTCCAGCCTGAAAATCATCCATTAGCCACTATGGTCTAATTTCTGTCACTCAGTCAATTTTATATCCATATTGCAACTGGTCCTTTTATTTCATGAGCTCCAACCTTTCCCACAAGTCTGTTGTGAGATACTTTATAAAATGCCTTTTGGAAGTCCATGTACAGCTCATCAACCCTTTCTTTCGTCTTGTCAAAACATTCCAGCAAGTTACTCAACCATGATTCACCCTTAAGAAATCCATGCTAGTGATCCTGAAGTAAACCACATTTGATCATGTGACTATTAGGTTTGTCCCAAATTATTGTTCCAGGCATTTCCCTACCATTGATGTTAAACTGACTGGCCTGTTATTGCTGAGTTCCCCATGACACTTGTTTTGAACATGGATGTAATGGCTTGCAATTCTCCAGACCTCTGAGATCATCCCAGAGTCGAAGGAAGATTATGGCCAGTACGTCTGCAATTTCCATTCTTAGTTCCCTCAGTATCCTTGGGTCTATTCCTGGTGATTTATTGGGCGGGATTATCCAAACCCCCGCCGGGCCGGAGAATCGCCGGAGAGCGGATTGAATCCCACCCCGCCGCCCCGCGCCGGCTGCCGAATTCTTTAGCACCGTTCTTTTGGCAGGGACGGGAATCATACCGCGCCGGTAGAGGGCCGTTGGCAGCGCCCCCCCCCCCCCCCCCCCCCGGCAATTCTCCGCTTCTTGATGGGTCGAGCGGCTGCCCGTTTTCGGCCAGTCCCGCCGGTGTAAATTACACAAGGTTCTTACCGGCGGCACCTGGCTCTGCGGGCGGCCTGCGGAGTCCTCGGGAGGAGGGGCGGCGCGGGTGGATCTGGCCCCGGGGGGGGGGCACGGCTGCCTGGCCCGTGGTCGGGGCCCACTGATCTGCGGCCGGGCCTGTGTCATGGGGGCACTCTTTTCCCTCTGCGCCGGCCGTTGTAAAGCTCTGCCATGACCGGCGCAGAGAAGAAACCCCCTGAGCATGCGCAGGAATCACGCCAGCGGTTCTGGGAACACGCTGGTGCTCCTAAGCATGCGCCAACTCACGCCGGCCGGCGGAGGCCCTTCAGTGCCGGTTGGCGGGGCGCCAACCACTCCTGCGCCGGCCTAGCCCCCAAAGGTGCAGAGGATTCCGCACCTTCCTGGCAGCCCAACGTCGGAGTGGTTCACGCCACTCTTTGGCCACGGTATGGCCCGCCCGCCGGATACCTATGAATCCCGCCCATTAACTTTAAGTATAGATAACCTATCTAATATCTCCATTTCAATTTTAAACCCTTTCAGTGTCTGAATTATGATTGAGGCATAGCCACAAACAGCAATAAGACATGCCAGCAATTAGTTTATTTTTGCTGGGTGTTGGTTGAAGGCTAAACGTGGGTCAGGACATTGGGACAATTCCCTTGATGTTTGAATAGTTGGCAAATTGGCTGTGTGTTTTCTTGCATTATGACAGTGACTACACCTCAGAATTACTTCATTGATGGTGAAACGTTTTTGGACGTAGTGAAAGGTATTTATATAAACGTCGACACTTTCTTCCCTTCTTTCTTTTATTAGTCACATTGGTTGTACAGAACTTGAGTATTGCAGAAAAAAGAGACACGCTGTCAATGTTTTGTGTCTTGCTTGCATCAGAACAGATGCCAGAATACCAAATTTCAAAAGGAACAATTTATAGTGTATGACTAAAGTGCGCTGATTAGTAGACGAATTGCCATGGAAAATGCACCAGCAAACAGTTGTCTCCCTAGCTTTTGTTTAAATTCAAACTAGGCATGTCGACTCTGATTGGAAGTGATGTTACAATGCGGAATGCACCAGGGAACAATTGTCCCCGAGCTTTTCTTTCGTTGTGAAAGGTGCTTCCAAATGCATTCCGCATGGCAAGGATTTGACAAATCAGAGTCAACTTGCCAACTAATCAGTTCGGTGTCACATTCTGTTTGGTATCACTCCTACCCCTTGCACGTTTCTGCTACGTTTATAATTTACGTAGATGATTTGGAGTTGGGAACCAAGTGCAATGAATCAAACGTTCGCAGGTGACACTAAAGTGAGTGGCAGAGTAAAGTGTGCAGAGGACTCTGAGAGTCTGCAGAGGGATATAGATAGTTTAATTGAGTGGGCAAGGGTCCGGAAGATTGAGTACAATGTTTGTAAATGTGAGGTCATCCATTTTGGTCAGAATAATAGCAAAATATACTATTATTTAAATGGTAAAAAATTGCAGCATGCTGCTGTGCAGAGGGACCTGGGTGTCCTTGTGCATGATCGCAAAAAGTTGGTTTGCAGGTAATTAGGAAGGCAAATGGAATTTTGTCCTTGTTAGAGGGATGGAGTTTACAAACAGGGAGGTTATGTTGCAGCTATATATGGTGCTGGTGAGGCCACACCTAGAGTACTGTGTACAGTTTTCATCTCCTTACTTGAGAAAGGATATTCTGGCACTGGAGGGTGTGCAGAGGAGATTCACTAGGTTGAGAGGATTGGCTTATGGGGAGAGGTTGAGTAGACTGGGACTATACTCATTGCAATTTAGAAGATTGAGGGGGGATCTTATAGAAACATAAAATTATGAAGGGAATAGATAAGATTGAAGCAGGGAGGTTGTTTCCACTGGTGGGTGAAACTAGAACTAGGGGTCATAGCCTCAAAATAAGGGGGGTCAGATTTTAGGATTTAGTTGGGGATGAACTTCTTCACCCGAAGGATTGTGAATCTGTGGAATTCCCTGCCCAGTGAAGCAGTTGAGGCTCCCTCGTTGAATGTTTTTATGACAAAGGTAGATAGATTTTTAAACAGTAAAGGAATTAAGGCTTATGATGAGCAGGCGGGTAAGTGGAGCTGAGTCCACCAAAAGATCAGTATTGAATGGCAAAGCAGGGTTGAGTGGCCAAATGGGCGTACTCCTGCTCCTAGTTCTTACGATACATTTGCTCGATTTGAATCCGCATGTAAGAATTTCCTGACACAGCTTTAAGGGCTTCTCACTCAAATTGCCCTTTGAAATGGAGCTCTCTTTCCTTGATGCGCTAGTTGAGAAATCTGCCAGGGGGTTCCCCACTCCTGTCCACCGCAAGCCTATCTTTACAAGCCTAGGTTTACAAGAATGTTTTCAGGGCGAGAAAAGTGTGGCTACGAGGAGAGATTGGGACAGGTTGGGGTTATTTTCCTTGGAGCAAAGAAGGCTGAGGGGTGACTTAATTGAGGTGGACAAAATTATGAGGGGAAGAGATAGAGTGGACAGGATAAAATTGTTTCCCTTGGTGGAGAATTCTGAAACCAGTGGACATAGATTCAGTGGGAGTCTGGAATTCACGGCTCGAGTTGGTGGTGGAGGCAGAGACCCTAAACTCTTTTTAAAAGTACCTGGATCTGCACCTTAAGTGCTGTAAACTACAGGTCTATGGGCCGGGTGCAGGAAGGTCGGATTAGAAAGAACACCTGGACCCAAAAGGGGGAGGGACAGAGCTGAAGGGGCTCCCGTTCAAAACGGCCCAGAACAGATTCCGCTACCTGGAGATCCAAATAGCCAGAGACTGGACACAGATCCAAGTGGAACTTGACCAGCCTGGTGGAGGAAGTAAGAAAAGACCTTCAACGGTGGGGCTCACTCCCACTCTCCCTGGCAGGAAGAGTGCCGACGATCAAGATGAACATATTGCCAAGGTTCCTCTTCCTGTTTACATCCATCCCAATCTTCATCCCCAAGGCCTTTTTCCAAAACGTAGACAGTCTAATCATGCTGTTTGTGTGGGGGAGGTAAGAACCCGAGAATTCCCAAACCGACACTGCAAAGAGGGAAAGTCAGAGGGAGCCTGGCTCTGTCGAACCTACAATACTACCACTGGGCAGCAACGGCGGAAAAAGTGAGGGGATGGGTACAAGAACCCGACACGGATTGGGTACAAATGGAGGAGGCATCCTGTAAAGGAACAACCCTCTGGGCCCTGGCTACAGCAGCACTCCCATCCTCCTCAACAAGGTACACAATGAGCCCAGTGGTAGCGGCCACGCTGAGTACGTGGACCCAGTTGAGACAACACTTCGGGATAACCAAAATGTCCCTTATGGCCCCCATCTGCGGCAATCACAGATTCTCCCCCAGCCATGCTAGATACCACCTTCAAAAGATGGAGGCGGGACGGGGGCACACTGCTGGTCGGGGACTTCTACATAGGGCACAGACTGGCGACACTGGACGAACTGACGAGGAAGTGGAAACTATCAAGTGGACAGGAATTGAGACACCTCCAAATAAAGCACTTCCTCCGCAAAGAGATAGGAGGGTGCCCCGGGGCCCCAGAAAGCACACTACTAGAGAACCTGATAGGCACAAGCAGCGAGAAGGGGGGGGGGGCTATGTGGGAAAATATACGGACAGCTACTGGACGGAGCCCGAACACCACTGGACGGGACCAGGCAAAAATGGGAGGACGAACTGGGGACAGAGGTAGGATGGGGACTCTGGAGCGAAGCACTGAGTAGGGCGAACTCCACCTCCTCCTGCGCAAGGCTAAGCCTAATGCAGCTCAAAGTGGTGCACAGAGCGCACCTGACCAGAACCCGAATGAGCAGGTTCTTCCCGGAGCTGGAGGACAAATGTGAGCGGTGCCAGGGAGGCCCGGCCAACCACACCCACATGTTTTGGGCTTGCCCCATGCTTGCTGGGTTCTGGACAGCCTTCTCCGAAGCAATGTCCAAGGTTGTGGGGGTGAGGGTGAAGCCATGCCCAATAGTGGCAACCTTCGGGGTATTGGAGCAGCCAGAGCTACACATGGGGAAGGGGGCCGATTCCCTTGCATTCGCTTCCCTAATGGCACGCCGGAGAATCCTGCTCGGTTGGCGATCGGCAGCACCACCCACAGCTGCAGACTGGCTCACTGACCTCTCGGAATTTCTCCACCTGGAGAAGATTAAGTTCACCATCCGAGGGTCAGAGGAAGGCTTCCTGGATACTAGGGGGCAGTTCGTCGGCCTGTTCCGAAACCTGTTCGAGGTCAGCAACGAAGAGTAAGCCAGGGAAAACCAAAAAGATGAAGAACCAAAGGACTGCGCAACCCGGGAGGGGGGGAGGGAGAAAAATGGGGAAACCACGAGAGAAGAGGAAGGGTGTTGAAACCAATGGGGGTGGGGGGAGGAGGAAGGAGAGGATAACATAGACCGATCCAGAGGGCAGCAAATATACATACAGTCAGTCAAATGAACGACAAAACAAACTTCTCTGTAAAATAAAGCAAATTAGCGCGGGCAAGAACAATGTAATGCATATAAGTAACAACTGTTTATAAATATGAGAAAAGCCAATAAAAAGATTTTCGAAAAGAAAAGAAAGAACACCTGGGTGTCCTCGGGCTGGCATAGACAAGACGGGCCGAATGGCCTCCTGTGCTGTAACATTTCTGTGATGGTATGATCTCCAGCGGTCGGGAAATGCGGTTGGGATTCCTATAGTTCCACAGGCTACAAGATTGGCCTTATCGGCAACTCGAAAAGAGACCCCGACATTTAATCTAAAGGTGCGATATAAATGCAAGATGTTGTGTTAATGGTGACTGTGGGTGATTCCTGATTCCTTTTTGTCATTTGTTTATGTTAACGTGCGGGCTAATGTTGGGGGGTTTGGTGGGAGGGTGGGATCGTTGTTATTGATATAGGGATTGACATTGCATTCGTTACTGATTATTGTTTATGGTTGGCTGTAAATTTGGGAGAAAATGTGCAAAAGGAGGAGAGTAAAAATATATAAAAGAAATAAATGCAAGATGTTGTCACTACATTGGGATCAACTACGATAGCCGAAGAATGAAAGGCACTTTAATTAGCCTCGGTGTGGGAAGAGGGGGGCGGGGGTGTGGGGGGGGGGGGGGTAAAATCAGCCGGGAATTCCGTCTGGAGAAAAGTGGAAAGTACCCACGTGTGGAAGGTTGAACCTGACCGACCGCAATCATTATCCTGCACCGTATGATCGAGCAGCCTGCGGTTTGCACAGAATTCAAGCATGGGAAGGCAGCAAAGTACTGCCAGTGCCCAAGGAGTTGGACTCTGGCAAGATCCTGAGCCCGCAGGGAAGGAGGGGGGAATAGGACAGACTGGAAAGGAAAATAAACGCTCAGAGCTTTGGAGCCTGTTTCCTTGAACATGTGGTTTGAGAAATGCTTAAGCCTTGAAATGAGAAGCAGCTGGAACTGTGCTTGGAAACAGCAGGGGCAGAATTAGTTTATTTACAAACCCATTACTTTGAAGATGCTGTAAAATTTTCACCGAGACCGAGGACAGAAGCGCTTCGCCTTGGTTGTGCGTCAAAAACGCGGTAATGTGCAATGAAGAAATAAAAAAAAAACACCCTCTGCCTTAGGAAGGATGTGCCTCTTCGCCTTCAGCCCAGCCAGTACAAGGGCCAAACAAAAATACCTCACAAAATGTAGTGCCTTTAATGCAGTAAATGTGGTTTAACGAGCATCTTAAAAGAGGTTAGCGAGCTCAAGAGGGCTAGGGAGGGAATTCTAAAGCTCAGGGCCTGGGCAGCTCAAGGGTTATTGCCAATTCGTATAAACTCTGGGAAGGAGAGACGTACCAAAACAAACCAGCTAATCACATCGTAAATCTTACCTGCAGTTAGATTCCAATTAAAGGCACATTTCAGTAGTGATTTGGAGGAAACGGTAAAACTAGGCTTGGTTTAATTGTTAATGTCAATCTGATTTATAACATGTTTAGATGGGTCCTCACCCTCTCCCTATTAATGATCCCTTGGGAGAATGGAGCGGGATAGATGGATACTTGCTACCTCTTGAATCATCGACTTGTGAAGCGGAGAAGGAGGCCATTCTGTCCACCATGCCTCTGCCAGCCCTATCCAATTTGCCTCATTTCCCCTGCCCCTTTCCTCATAGACCTGTACATTTTTGAAGTAATTATCCAAATCTGCTTTGAAAGCTACGACTGATTGTGCTTCTTTCAGGCAGCACATTACATTCACAAAATAATTATTTTCATCTCACAATATTGAGAATCCTTCGCTGTCGTGTGTGTGTGTGGTGCCCGTGGTGGTGGTGGTGGGGGTGGTGAGGAGGGGGGAGGGTGGTGTGAGAGAGCGGGAGGGAAGGAAAATCATGCCCTACTGAAGGTGACCCCCTGCGGCGGGTTCCCTGGCCCCGCAGCCGGTGACCAACGCAAATGGCCATTGACTTTGGCAGGAATGGAAGATCCTGTTGGTGGCCATTAGCAATTTCTACCCTGGTTCAGTTCAGGCAGCTAATTGTCTCCATGAGATGAGTCACAGTGAGCAGGCAAGTGGACTTAATATAGCAACTTAGATTTATATATAGCAACTTTACAAAGAAGAACAAAGAATAGTACAGCACAGGAACAGGCCCTTCGGCCCTCCAAGCCTGCACTGATCCTGATGCCTACCTAAACTAAGGCCCGTATCCCTCTATTCCCATCCTATTAATTTATTCGTCACAATGCCTCTTAAACGGCGCTATCATATCTGCTTCCACCACCTCCCCCGGCAACACGTTCCAGGCACTCACCATCCTCTGTGTAAAAGATTTGCCTTGCACATCTCCTCAAAAATTTCCCCTCGCATCACAAACCTACGCCCCGAGTAATTGACTTTTCCACCCTGGGAAAAAAATCACCTGACTGTCCACTCTGTCCTTGCCACTCATTATTTTGCAAACATCTATTAGGTTGCCCCTCAACCTCCGTCGTTCCAGTGAAAACAATCCGAGTATATCCAACCTCTCCTCACAGCTAATGCCCTCCAGTCCAGGCAACACCCTGTTAAAACTCTTCTGTATCCTCTCCGAAGCATCCACATCCTTCTGGTAGCGTGGCGACCCGAATTGCACACAATATTCCAAATGTGGCCTAACTAAGGTTCTGTTGGACTGCAGCATGACTTACCAATTTTTATATTCGATGCCTCGACCGATGAAGGCAGGCATGCCATATGCCTTCTTGAACACCTTATCCACGTGCATTGGCACTTTCAGTGACCTGTAGCCCTGTACACCCAGATCTCTCTGCCTGGTAAAACGTGGTAAAATAAAAGTGCTTTAGCAGGGCAGAGACAAAGAAGCGGATGTTAGTTGGCTGGCACTTGATCAGAGAGGTAGATTTTAAGGAGGGTCTTAAAGGTGGAGATGTTCAGGAGAGAGAATTTGAGAGCTCATGGCTGAGACTGCCGATGGAGGAGTGAAGGGATGGACCTGGAACCCGCTACCTACGGGTGTGGTGGATCGGGAGATGATCAATGATTTCATTAGGAAATTGGATGGGCGCTGTCATAATATACGCCAGTATATCATGGTGCAGACACACACACTGATGGACATACAGTAAGACCAATCAACATGCATAACACCGCAGCCAATCACCAGTTAGAGCACACTCACTATAAAGACAGAGGGCATCAGTTTTCCCGCTCATTCGGGATGCAGCCTCTCAGAAGCACAAGAGCTTATAGCTTACAGCACAGATCCTCACCATGTGCTGAGTGATCAGACTGGTTAGGATAGGCATAGGTCTTTAGTTAATCAAACATTGTGTTAACCCACAGTAAGAGTATGTTCAACAATTTATAGTTTAATAAAATAGTGTTGTACTATTGTAAGTGTTGATGGCCTGTATGTGTACCACGGATCCAGAGAATCTGCTTGGACATGATGGGCCGAAAAGTCTCCTTCTGTGCTGTAATGATTCAATGAGACCAGAATTGGAGCAGCGGAGATATCTCACAGTGTCTTCAAACTCATGGAACCGACAAAGATTGGAAGGGACGAGATGATAGAGAGGATTAAAAACATGGGTGAGTATTTTAAAATCAAAGCACAGGTCGGCCAGGAAATGAGGTTGGTCCGTGAGCACAGAGTCATGGATGGATGGGACGTAGCATTGTTAAGATACGGGTGACAAAACCTTGGCTGTTATAGAAATAAAGACACCATTCACAAACTGAGGATGTCACAGCCGATTAAGTACTTCTGAAGTGTTATAATGTAGAAAATACAGCAGGCAATTTGTGCACAGCAAGCTCCCACAAACAGCAGTGCGATAATGAGCAGATAATGTGGTTTATTGGTGTTGGTGGAGGGATAGATATGGGCTAAATACCAGAGAGAAAACCCCTACTTTTCTTGAAACCTGTCAATGTTCAGGACAATGTTCAGCCTCACATTTGTGGTATCAGAGTGGTTTTATCTGTTCTCTTATCCCCTTGTCTCTTATTCTCCTTCACTTTTTTTCCTGTATTTCTCTTTGTTCCTTGCTGCTTACCGATTGCCATGTTTGCTGGTGTTTGTTCTTTTCACCTGTCAGTGAAGAACAGAAGCAACCAGCAGACATCAATGGAGGAAAGGCAATCCCAGAATCCATAGCAATATTGAAACCCCTCTATTAAAACAATTAACCCAGCAGATCAGGCACTCAGGGAAGAATGGCAATGAAGTGGCATCTTTCTAAACCATGATGGATTTTCTAGATTAATAATAAGGACATACAAATAATAGTATTTTGCAGATTATATAATGAACAGTTACTCCTCATGTAGAGAGACAAGTAACACCGTGTTGAACTCAATACTATAATTCACATCCGATTTGGTAAGTAGTTAATCCTCAAGTGCAGTCCAGCTTGCCACATTGGAGTTGTGATGTATTGTGCTAGAGTGGTATCTGTGCAAGACTGGAGCGTATGATGTGTTGTGTCAGACTGCAGTGAGCCATGTAAAAACCGGGGTCATCTACGTGCAAAGATAATACTGCAGATGCTGGAAATCAGAAATGAAACCAGAAAATGCTGTGAATTTGGTTCTGGGTCTGGAGTCACATGTAGGCCAGACCAGGTAAGGGCGGCAGATTTGCTCCCCTAAAGGGCAGTGAACCAGACGGGATTTTCCGACAATCGACAATGGTTTCACGGTCATCATTCGACTTTTTCATTCCAGATTTTTATTGAATTCAAATTTCACCATCTGCAGTGGCTGAGTTTGAACCTGGGACCCCAGAGCATTGCTCTGAGTCTCTAGTTTATTATTCCTGAAACAATACCACATTGCCATCGCCTCCCCTTTAATTGCATTTACAGTTTTCCGCCTGGTATCAGTTTACTTCAGTGGAGTTTGGCGATGGCGGGGGGGGGGGGGGGGGGGGGGGGGGTGAGGGTGAACTTTACAAGAATGAAATTTTTTAATAAAAACGTTCAGAAAATTTACAGACAGCAAAACAGGAGCATGTGGTTCGTGAATCAGTTGCGCCTTGCATGGACAAGGGTTGTGAAAATTGCCTCATTGCTGGCCACCACCAGTTGACGTGTGTGCTGTGCAGGGAGTGTGTGTGCAATGTGTTGGGGAAGTGGATCATCACTGAGTATCCTGTCATAGGCGGCACGGTGGCACAATGCTCAGCACTGCTACCTCACAGCGCCAGGGTCCCGGGTTCACTTCCGGCCTCGGGTGACTGTCTGTGTGGAGTTTGCACTGTCTCTCCGTGTGAGCGTGGGTTTCCTCCGGGTGCTCCGGTTTCCTCCCACAGTCCAAAGATGTGTGGGTTAGGTGGATTGGCCACGCAAAATTTCACCTTAATTGGGTCAGGTTACTAGGTTACGGGCTTAAGTGGGGTGATCTTTCCAAGGGCTGGTGCAGACTCCTTGGGCCAATTGGCCTCCTTCTGCACTGTGATCGGGAATGTGGATAGCTTGGCTGAACCCAACATGAGTACGTAACAAAATAACATTTTTACAAAGCACTTTAAAACCCAGATTTTCATTTTATGTGATGTTTTCTAGGTTAATCTACAAAACATGAAATTTATATACAGAATGTTGCATTATTGCTGTTTTGCTTTTATTGGGGTCATATTAATTTCCAATTGTTAAAATGGGGTCACATGGGAAATTAGTTTGGGAAACACTGAGATAGAAAATGGACACTTCATAGAAGCGGTAATTATCATAACTATTCATGAAGGCCCTGCCTTCTCAACCATGTACCCTTGCCTGAGTTGTGGTGATCCTCAGGTTAAATCACCACCAGTGAGCTCTCCATGTCAAAGAGATAAGCAACCTATGGTCATCTGGGACTATGGCGACTACTTTACCTAATTTTCATAGAATCCCTACAGTGCAGAAGGAGGCCATTCGACCCATCGAGTCAGCATCGACCCTCTGTAAGAGCACCCTACCCAGGCCCTCTCGCCGCCCTATCGCCACCTAACCTTTGGACACTAAGGAGCAATTTATCAATGCCAATCCACCTAACCTGCACATTTGGACTGTGGGAGGAAACCGGAGCATCCGGAGGAAACCCACATAGACACGGGAGAACGTGCAGACTCCGCTCAGACAGTCACCCACGGTCATAATCGAACTCAGGTCCCTGGCACTGTGAGGTGGTAGTGCTAACCACTGTGCCATCGTGCCGCCACTTAGCCACATCGGGAGAATAAACTGGAGACACTTTTATACAACGAATTTAGATTTATGGTCATGTGTACCAAGATACAACAAAAAGTATTGTTGTGCATACATTCCAAGCCGATCGTTCCACACATGAGAAACATAGGCAATATGATAAATACAAAATGTAAATACATAGACTTAGACATCGGGTGAAGCATACGGAGTACAGTGCTAACAACAGTAAAGAAGATGTGCAGAGAGATCCGTTCAGTCCATAAGAGGGTCATTCAGGAGTCTGGTAACTACGGGGAAGAAGCTGTTTTTGAATCTGTTAGTGCGTGTTCGCAGACTTTTGTATCTTCTGCCCGATCGAAGAGGTTGGAAGAGCGAATAACCTGGGTGGGAGGGGTCTTTGATTACGCTGACCGCTTTCCTAAGGCAAGGTGAACTGTGGACAGATTCAATGGATGGGAGATGGTTTTGCATGATGGACTGGGCTGTGTTCAGGACTCTCTGTAATTTCTTACGGTCTTGGGCTGAGCAGTTGCCATACCAGACTGTAATGCAGCCAGATAGGATGCTTTCTATGGTGCAACTGTAATTATGGGATTCACTATCAAGAGTTAGTGATTGAAGCACAGATAATCATGTCAATATTTAAGGATAGCTTATGTAGGTGGTGGAGGAAAGGGGAATGAAGGGAACTTGAATTAGTGTTGCTGCATTGGGTCTCAATCTTGGGTCCACTGTCTGATTGCAACCACAGACTTCAAGACCCTACTTCAGGATGCTGAAAACCCATCATCTGAAATTTGAACTCAAAGGTCAAGATCTAACCCATTGCACCACCTCCAGTGCTACACTGACCAGTACATAAACTCGCTTTACTTTTTCTATCAATTATTGTATTTTTGTATTTTATCTATAAACAACTGATTATAAAACGTACCTCAATTCGGCCCTTGACCACGACAGAAGATGTTTTTAAATATATAAACCATTGATGATGATGATGCTGGTTGCCAACCCTCCAGGACTGCCCTGGAGTCTCCAGCGATTAAATATCCTTTGTCAGGACACTGTTATGAGCTAACCTTGCAGAGACGTTATGGAGGCAATGAGCACACAGATCCTGGGAAAAATGCAATGATAGAGGCGGTAAAACATGTATAATCTTTGTTTCTAATTATAAAAATATTGGACATGGGAAACAAGTTCGTTTGACTAACAGTCCGCAGCTGAATAAAAAAAGACCTTTTTTCATTTTCCAATTGGTATAAGAGGGTGGTAGATCACAAATATGGACATGTTGAGCAGTCAATGGTGGGAGTGTAGGTGAGGGACATTCGTAATGCAATGATATCTCCTGGAATATGCCCAGTCGGAGTTGAGAACTTTATCCTTGCTTCCAAAAGGCCTCTCGCGACGTTTAGTCACAAACCGGGATCTCTCAGTCGCAATGCTATCACCTTGTCAATGCCGAGGCAGCTAATAGGGGAGGGAGCTTCTACACATAGAATGTTTAATGCTGCTTTGTGGGGAGAAGCAAGTGAAATTTACAACTCTGCTTTCTCACAACCCGAGAACAGCGTATAAATCTTCCAAACGAGTGAGGGCTCTGAGCCTCCCTCCATATTACCAGCATCACAAGCCTTTTGAGAAGGACTAATGACTGGAATCCATCCTCTCTTTCTCCAGGTTTGTTTCAAATTAGACAAGGTTTGTAAATCAACATTTCATAGTCCCCTGATGTCTTTCTGCATCACACCATATATTTTCCCTTTTGTTTCTTTTCCTTGTTTATTTTTCTTGGCTCTCTTTGGTGGAAGCCTGTTGATCTCGCGAGTGCGTGTTCATTAGGTACAATACATCAATATAAAAACAGCAGCAAAACAGCGAAAGGGACAGTTATATGGTCCTTTATCTCTAATGAGACAGCAGACTTAATGTCTAAGTAACATCTCAGGCAGGCTACAAATGATTAAATGTCCTTCGGGTGTAAACAAATTTCCTCCTAGACTTATTCGTTTACTTGTGCATGTTTATCCTTCCAGTGTTGAAATTATCTTCGGTGATAAGCTTGCACCAAAAGGCCAAGGGTGTCAGTGGTGGGAAAGTGGGGATGTCTGTATCGGCTATGGATCAGTGGATAGCACTCAGGCTTCGGAGTTAGAAGGTTGTACATGCTGAGCCCCTCTTCAGTGACTCGTGCAGCATTGGCCCACCCTCACCCTGGTGGAGTACTGAAGGAGTGCTGCATGGCCGCAGGTGCATTTATTCAGAGGAGCTGTTAACCTGAGGTCCTCTATTTTGCCCTGGTGGACATAAAAGATTGGAAGGCACTGTTGCATAGAAGATCAGGAGAGTTTGCCCAGTGTCTCAGTCATGTTTACCCAACATCATTCAAGAAATAGATCATCTCACTGCTGCTTGCTGTATCTGGAAGTGTGCATGTTTGCATTTGCATTTCTTGACAAAATACAACTGTGCCTCTTTAGATGTGAAGTGTTTTGGGATGTCCATTGATCATTAAATATGCTGGATTAGACTGTTGAGTGCCTCCGTTGGGAGCACTTTGTGTCATTGGGCTCTCGGTTCAGGTCCCACTCTCGGGGCTCAAAAACAAAAATCTAACCTGACACTAAAGTGGAACGCTGCATTGTTGGAGGTGCTGTTATTATGAATGGGACTTCAGACCATTGCCCACTCAGGTAGATGTCAGAAGATCCCATTTCAGGGAATTATCCTCTGGTGTCCTCTCCACTATTTAGGCCTCAAACGACATCACTAAAGAACAGATGATCTGGTCACTACCACATTGCTGTTTGAGGGAGTTTCCCGTGTGCAAATTGGTTGCCTCGGTCGTACATTACAACAGTGACTGCCCTTCATTGGGATGCTCACTGTTTATCAAAGGTGCTAGCATCTCTTTTTGTCATCAAGTGTCAGTTCTCAACATCACAAAAGCCATGTTTGACAGAAATGTTCATACCTATCGGATTTTCACTCACCTTCCTTTTTAAAAAAAATTTAGATTATCCAATTATTTTTTCCAATTAAGGGGCAATTTAGCATGGCCAATCCACCTACTCTGCACATTTTTGGGTTGTGGGGGCGAAACCCACGCAGACACGGGGAGAATGTGCAAACTCCACACGGACAGTGACCCAGAGCCGGGATCGAACCTGGGACCTCAGCGCCGTGAGGCGGTTGTGCTAACCACTAGGCCACGGTGCTGCCCTTTCACTCACCTTCCTAGCAATTCAATATAACCCTTCTCCATGTCAAATAGTGGGAAGCAGCGGAAGGATTTTCAGGTTGTTTACCAGATCTTGACATAAGAGCATAAGAACTAGAAGCAGGAGTAGACCATCTGGCCCTTCGAGCCTGCTCCGCCATTCAATGAGATCATGGCTGATCTTTTGTCGACTCTGCTCCACTTTCCCACTCGAACACCATTTATTCCTTTATTCAGCAAAAAAAAACTCTCTATCTCTACCTCCTCATCTCTATCCTGAATGATCTGACCTGTATCCTGAGACTGTGATCTATTTTTCTAGAACCCCACAGCCAAAGGAAACAACATCCCTGCATCAAGTCTCCCCAGCCCTGTCAGAATTTTACATGTTTCAGTAAGATCCTCTCTCATCCTTCTGAACGCCAGTGAATACAGGCCGAGTCGACCCAATCTCCCCTCTTCGTCAATCCTGCCATCCCAAGAATCAGTCTGGTAAGAGACCAGAACAAGGAGGTATAACTTCAACATTAGAGGTAGATGATTGAGGTTTGATGTCAGGAAGCACTTCACAAAAAGAGGAGTAGAAACCTGGAACTCTTTGCCCCCAAAAAGCTGTCGAACTGGCGGTCAATTGAAAACTGAGGTTGATAATTTTTGTTGGGCGAGGATGTGAAGGACTTTGGAACCAAAGCAGGTAAATGATGTTCATGTAAATAGAATCATAGAATTTTACAGCACAGAAGGAGGCCATTCGGCTCAACGTGTCTGCACAGGCTCCCGAAAGAGCTACCTAGCTGGTCCCATTCTTCACCCCTAGCTCTGTAGCTCTCTAAATTCATCACTTTCAAATGTATATTCAGCTCTCTTTTGAAATCTCTTGTGGAATCCTTGTCCACCACTCTCTCAGGTAGTACATCCCAAATCCCAACAACTCTCTGAGCAAAGAGGTTTCTCCTCATCTCACTCCCAGCTCTCTTGCTGCCCATCTTGAAATTGTGACCTCTAGTCACTGACATACCAAGTGGTAACAGAATATCCTTCTTTACCCTGTCAAAATCGTTCATAATTTTGAACACCTCAAGGTCTTCTTCGGTGATCACTCACTGACGCGTCTGGTGGTCTGCCTAAGAAACTCCGTGTTACTGGTCCTGGGTTCTGTGGTCCATGCGTGGCTGAAGAGCCCGATCCTAGAACCGCATCGTCGACCGCACGCTTAGCGGACATTTCCGGAAGGTGGGACCGGTCCTTGGGCTTGAGATTGCTGACATCCCTTTCTCAGGCTCCTTTTCCCGGCCTTCTCTTGCCGCGGGTGTCCTCGAAGAATTGTGCTCCATCAATCTGATTGGTTTGCAGAACAAGCTTAAGGGGCTGAGTGACAGATTGACAGCGAGAGCCAGCGAGAGATCAAGAGTGAGGGACGGTGAGGTTTGGTGAGAGAGGGAGAGATAGAGTGAGTGACAGTAAAAGAATGAGAGACAACGAGACAGAATGCAGATGGGCAGGGACAGTCAGCATTAAAGTGAGAGGCAAGTTGAGATGCTGTGCAAGAGGTAAAGAGAAGCAGAAAGCAAAAGGAAAATGCCAGAAAGGGTAAAAATAACTGTGCCACAAGTAGCTAACAGAGGCAC
Source organism: Scyliorhinus canicula (assembly GCF_902713615.1). Taxonomy (NCBI): domain Eukaryota; kingdom Metazoa; phylum Chordata; class Chondrichthyes; order Carcharhiniformes; family Scyliorhinidae; genus Scyliorhinus; species Scyliorhinus canicula. The sequence continues at coordinate 18,760,990 of NC_052148.1, read as the reverse complement.
AGAGAAAATGAGAGAGTGTGACAGAGTGAGATGGAGAGATGAATGGGTTTCTCTAATTTCAAGACGGCAGCTTGTGGCGACTGCTTTTTGGGTCAAAGGTCATGCAGTCAGCAGGGACGAGCAATAGATTTGTTATCTGGGCAACAGTGCACTTGGAGTGAGATGGGGGATGGGAGGTTTGGAAACAGACGGGACTCGGAATCAACGGCGGAAGCAGAAATTTCAGAGTATGTTTTACGATGACTTCTTAAAAACTGTCATTTATCCCCACTTTCGTCGGAGATCCATTTGTCAGTTTCTGGGCCCTCGTAGATCAGGGACTAACAAGTCTATCCTCCTCTGTCAAATTGCACACATGGGCAGAGAGGCAATGGGCAGAGGCAATTTATTATTCACTCAGCCCCACACAGTAACTATGCTGCTCAATCACCAATAACACCAAAAGACCAATGGACCAGACACTGCCTCAAGTCTGTAAAATAGCAGAATAACATTCATATCTTCTTCATTTAGTTAATCCGTGTACTCTGTCCGTTTCCATATTCCTGTCTGTTGTGTTGCCCTCTATCACTCTATCCTGACAAAGCCTCTCCATATATGTCTCTATCAACACAGTATTAATCCCTCTCTATTTTCCTCTCTTGTATCTCCATGGGGAAGGAACCTGCGTGCTTCCATTTTAATAAACCTTGGAATGTGGGCATCCCTGTTCGAGTGGCTTGTTCTGTCCACCTCAGTGTCTGCACCAGCCCGCCGAATGGGAAATTCACCAGGCGACATTCTCCCGCCTTATCTCCATACGTTACTAGCTCATTGATGTGAGGACTACACATCCTTATCCTGTTCGACGTACGGGTCAACCTCTGCATGTCTGCAACATCCTTGGGTTTATCTGCACATTGGCTCCCAATCCACCAATACCTCCGATTTCTCATTGTCCTCCTTGTGTTCTATTCCCTCCAGGGCCTTCATCCTCCCTATCTCTGTAAAAGTCTTCATTCCCACAACCCCTCACCAACTTGATGTTGCTTCAATTCTCATTTTCTAAGTGGTGCGTTCTATTTCCTTCACACCACCATTGGTGGGCATGCCGTCAACTGCTGCGGATCTAAACTCTGGAATTCCCATCCTAAATCTTTCAGTCTTATGTACCTGCCCTCCTTTAAGATGTTCGTTAAAAACTACGGGCGGGATTCTCCGACCCCGCCGCCGGGATGCGGCGTGAATCCCGCCCCCCCGCCTAGGACGGGAATCACACCGCGCCAGTCGGGGGCCGTTGGCAGCCACCCCCCCTGCCGATTCTCCGGCCCGCGATGGGCCGAGTGGCCACCCGTTTTCAGCGGGTCCTGCCAGCGTATGTTATGACAGCTACATACCGGCGGGACTTGTCTCCGCGGTCGGCCTCCGGGGTCCTCGGGGGAGGGGGGGGTGGCGCAGGGGGATCAGGCCCTGGGGGGGGGGTGCCCCCAGTGGCCTTGCCCACGATCGGACCCACCATGCCGTGGGGGCATTCTATTCCTCCGTGCCCGCCGGTGTTACGGGCCGCAATGGCCGGTGCTGAGATGAACCTCCCCCGTGCATGCGCTGTGATGACGCCAGCACACGCTGGCGCTCCCACGCGTGCGGCAACTCATGCCGGCCGGCGGAGGCCCTTCGGCGCCGGTTGGCGTGGCGCCAATCCCCTTCCACGCTGGCTGGTGCGGCGCAAACCACTCTGGCGCCGGCCTAGCCCCTGAAGGTGCGGAGGATTCCGCACTTTCGGGGCGGCCCGATGCCGGAGTGGTTTACGCCACTCCTTCGTGCCGGAGTTGCCCACCCCGCCGGGTTCCGAAGAATCCCACCCTACATCTTTGGCCAAACATTTAACCACTTGCCCAATGTTTCCTTCATTGGCTCAGAGCCAGTTCCTGCCTGCGTGCTCCTGTGGCGTGCCCAGGAACATTTTACTATGTTTAAAATGACACATAAATGCAAATAGTTGTTATTATATGTGCTGAGCTAACGCTGGCCAGGGTTTTTAGGACGGCAGGTTTTGCATTCCTTCTCACCTGAGGGGTTGGCCAGTACTGCCTGCCCCTGCAACCATTGTACACTCCACACTCCAACAAATGTAATTGGCTGAAGATGGGACACGTGTCCGTCACTCGGGAGGACGTTATGCTTCAGAGAGGCTGGCAGCTCTCTGGTCCCTGTATGCCAGAAACTGCAGTGGACAAGACTGGGACTGCAGGCACGTTTTGGGAGTCTCATGGTGAGGGCGGGCGGTGGGGGGGGGGGGGGGGGGGGGGGGGGGGTTTGGTTTGGGGGATTGCAGTGGGGTGTAGGGGTGTAGGTGGAGAGGTTAGTGTGGAAGAAGGCAATGCAGAGGCCTGATATTTTGGCTGGGAGGAGGGGGGGCCCTCCTCCTATCCCACCTGAGGCCTGAGCAGGGTTATTTTTTGGTTTTCACCCCCCTGGCCCCTGAACCCCTCTGGTCAGCCTGAAAATTGAGGCTGGGTGGGACACAGCCATTAAGTGAAGAATACATGGCCACTTAAGGGCCTCAGTTGGTGCTAGGTTGGGTGGGTCGGCCTAGGCTTCCACTGTCCCTATGTACAATTGCAGAGAGGCGGGGGGGGGGGGGGGGGGGGGGTAGGGGTTGGCAACTCTGTGGGAAGGGCTTCCGAGAGATTTTACAGCCACCTCCCCCGCCCTCCGTGCCTACAAAACCACCAGCAGAGGGATGTAAAATTCTGCCCCCTGTTACCAAAACATCACTGCAAACTGCTAGATATGTGGCTGAAGGTTTCTAAATATTCACCGCATGAAGCACTTGGCAATGTAGTGAGCGTTGGATGAGCAATAGGCCATTCAGCCCCTCAAACCTGTTCTGTCACAGAGTCACATCATGGCCGACCCTTATCTTTATTCCACTGACATGTCTTGGTTCCACCACCTCTCATACCCTTACCTGGCAAAATATCTCCTCGGTTTCAGCTTCAACATTTCCAATTGACCCCAGCCTCAACAGGTTCTGGCTGAGGGGGAGCGAGTTCCCAATTTCTGATGCCCATTGTGTGAGCAAGTGTACTCCCATATCACCCTTGAATATCCTGGCTCCAATTTTAAGGTTAAATCCCCCTTGTCCTGGACCTCCCGTAGCAGGGAAAATTGTTCATCTCTATCTGCCTGGTCAACTCCTTTAATTAGCATAAACTGCTCAATTTGATCGCCCCCTCAATCTCCTATATTCAAGGGAATACAAGCCTAGTCTAAGCAGTCGCTCTTTATAAGTTAACCCCTTTAGCCTCGAATATCATCCTGGAGGACACACACACACACAGCACCGTGAAGAGCTTCTCTCACCTTGCAAAGGGTTAAAGTAAAAGTGCTTTCCTTTTTCAGTTACCATGAGCTTGGTGCTGCGTTTGTGATGTCCTCCAACAGAAGACTCATTGAGCTTTAAATTACACTCACAAATATCGTAACAAGCGACGAGGGTAAAGAAAACCAGACAGCCTTCATCGCAAGCAATTTAATGAAATATATAAGTCTTTCCATCCAGTGCCGCCACTAATTATCTTTCTTTCTCTCTTTCCAAGAGTATGGTTTGCTTGGGGTGATGAATTGATCCATTGGAAGCATGTTCTAACTGTCATGATTTGGAGAGAAGACAATGCTGAGGGAATACTCATCCTTTTTAAAAAAAAAGTCGTGCGAGTTCAGACCTGGCGAGCTTATTAGCCCAAGTCCCTGATGCTTAGTAAACTCATTAGATTTCATCTTGTGTTAATTCATCATTTGGACTGGCGAGATGGCGGGGGAAAGCCTGTGTTTTTTCAATCTACGGCAGTGAGGTGGATTTTTCTCTCAGGCATGAGAGAGAGAGAGAATGGAAAAGGGAGGGAGATTCCAGGAGTTAACGATGGAAGACAGCAAGAAACAGATGAGGAGGAAAGGGAAAATGAAAGCAGGAGTGAGAAAGAGAGAAAAAAAAAATGAAAGGATCGGAAACAAGCGGTTATAGCTGATAAAACATGTGAAGAGAGAAAAAGTAGCACGAGACAAAGAAAATGGCTGAAATGTAAAGAGGTGAAACAGATAAAGACCGGGACAGAGGTAGAGCCGTCTCTGAGGGGAAATGAAAGATTGAGAGAAACACAGCCAATCGGCAGAGGGCGAAAGTTAGAGGGAGGGCTGGCGAGTAATAAAATGCATGATAGAAAGAAGGGGGGAGAAAAGAACGAAAAGAGCTGAGAGAAATAAAACAAAATGGGAAAAGTAATGGTGGACAGCAAAAGCCAGAAGGAATTGTTTTGGATTTGTAACAGGCAGAGGGAATCATCCGGGTTTTGAGTTACATCCTGTACAGCTGTTATGATTTGCAGATAGTGGTGATTAACAATACAGCAAGTCTGGCCTCGTATTTGATTCGTGGCACTCAATGGGTTACATTCTGGAAGGCTGACCACCATCTCGTAGATTGCCTTCCGCTCCGAACTGCAATGGGAGCCTATTGATCTGGGTGAGTGGATCAGGGGCTGCAAGATTAAATGTATAGATTAGCAATAAAAGCAGGACATTATTGCACTTGGAGTGTAAAATTGAAAATTATGGCCAGCCTGGAGCCAACCGGCCTATCTGCCGATGACTGGGGTTAATATGGTTGAAGTACAGAGAGGTCATTCTTGGTAGACGTTTCCATGGTAACCCACACAGTTGTGTGGGGAGGAAAGATAGCTTTTTAAAAATTCATTCAGGGGATGTGGACGTTGCTGGCTGGACCAGCATTTATTCCCATCCCTAATTGCCCTTAAACTGAGTGGTTTACGATTGCATTTAAGAGTTGCCCACATTGCTGTGGGTCTGGAGTCACATGTAGGTCAGACCAGGCAAGGATGGCAGATTTCCTTCCCTAAAAGATAGTAATGAACCACATGGTTTTTAATGATAAAAGCAAATTACTGCGGATGCTGGAATCTGAAACGAAAGGGAAAATGCTGGAAAATCTCAGCAAGTCTGGCAGCATCTGTCGGGAGAGAAAAGAGCTAACGTTTTGAGTCCGATGACTCTTTGTCAAAGCTGGTTTTTATGATGATCAACAATCTTTAGACTTCTAATTCCAGATTTTTTAAAATTCAAATTTTACCATCTGGGATTCAAACCTGGGTCTCTGGGTTCCTAGTCCAGTGATAATACCACACTGCACCATGACCCCAAACCTAGTGTTGAGGTGTTTAAATGGGTCACAGTATCAAATCACACAATGCCAGCCGTGGTGATATATGTAAGATTCCAAATGGACTTGTGACTTCAGGAATATTTGAGCCCTTATTTGAGGCTTTTTTCAAAGGTTTAATTGAGTTTTCCAGGATTCTGAGTTGCGAAGTTACAGATCGATCGAGGGTACTGTTTTATATTTGTGCTTGCTTTTTCTTATTGTCGTTACTTCTGAGGGTAATGTGTCGCTGGGAGATGACAGTCCTCCAGTACCACTACTGGGCCAAGAGGCCACTTTCATGTGTGAGTCTGGACAAAGAGTCGTAATGATCAACCAGGGAATAAAGAACTAGCTTGCATTTATATAACATCTATCACAAGCTCAGAGTGTCGAGTAGCACCTTGCAGGCAATCAAATACTGAAGTATGGTCACCGTTATTTTGCCATGGGATCTTTTACATCCACCCAAGCAGGCAATTAGCTGAACACCTCATTCAACATGGCACCTCTGATTAGTGCAATGCCCGTCAGCACTGCACTGGAGTGTCAGCCTTGATGTTTGCACTGGAGAGAGACCTGGGTGTCACGGTGGCACAGTGGTTAGCACAGCACCAGGAACCTGGCCTTGGGTGACTGTGTGGTTTGCACTTTCTCCCCGTGTCTGCGTGGGTTACCTCCGGGTGCTCCGGCTTCCTCTCACAGTCCAAAGGTGTGCAGGTTCGGTGATATTGGGCATGCTAAATTGCCCCTTAGTGTCCAAAGATGCACAGGTTAGTTGGGGTTATGGGGACAGGATAGGGGATTCACTGGATTGAGCATGTGCACAGGATGGAAGATGGCCACTTATCCAAGATATGCTTGGGGATGCTGGCCCATACCAAACAGGTTTCCAAAAGCTCTGATTCAAGGATGCTGTGAAAAGAGACATGAAAGCCCTCAACATCAATCAGAACAATTTTAACTGACAAAACTTTAACTGACGATTGATGCAAATGGCGACACCAGCTGTGGGCAGGAATTCAGAACCACAAAGCTGTATACCTTCAGAAGCTTCAAAGCAAATGCCAGGCCTGAAAAAAGGCATGAGCAAAGCATTAACAGAGGTCCTCCTGCACCACCAGCAAGGGGTGCTGTGGCAGACATTATCTTTTCAGAATTGGCTTGTTTAATTATCAAAAGTAAATGCAGCCACTGATCGCAACTGACCCCTCCAAAGGTGGAAGGCTGCATTTTCACCATCTCTCACAGGTAGAAGGATACCCATCAGCCAGTCAGTAACTGTTATAGTGTAGCGAGACCTGGCAGCAATTTTCCACACAGCAAGATCTCACTAACATCAACGATATAATAATAATAATCTTTATAATAATAATCTTTATTGTCACAAGTAGACTTACATTAACACTGCATTAATGTGAAAAACAGGTGACCTGTTTCCCTGATTTTGGTTGATGGATCAATAGTGAAAAGGATGCTCAAATCTATAGAGTGCCATGGGATGCTGTACATCCATCTGAAAGGAAAGATGGATCACAGTTTAATTTCTGATTAAAAATATACAGTATCTTCATCAGAGTAACACTCTTAGGTACTGCACTGATATTTGTGTTTGATGGACTGGCGCCTCTTTTGTGGGCTGATGTTATAGTTACAGTCAGGATAAGAGACTCTATTCTCTCAAATGGGACTAGAACCCATACACTAAAAACAGAAAATCCTGGAAATACACGGTAAGTGTTGCGGCATCTGTGGAGGGAGAAACAAGATAAAGGTTTCAGGTCAGTGAGCTTTTCATTAGAACTCTGATAGACATCTACAGCAAAACTCAAATCCTTTCTCGTCAAACTCCATTTCAACGTAATCTAACTCCAATCCATCATAGATTAACTCTAGATTATTATAGTCAAACTCTAATCCATCATAGTCAAACACCAGACCTTCACAATCAAACTCCAGTCCAACATATTCAAACTCCAATCCATCTTCGTCAAACTCCAATCCATCATAGTCAAACTCCAGTCCATCATAGTCAAACTCCAAACCTTCATAGTCAAACTTCAATCCATCATAGCAAACTCCAACCATCATAGTCAAACTTCAATCATCATAGTTAAACTTCACTCCTTCATAGTCAAACTCCAAACCTTCATAGTCAAACTCCAATCCATCATAGTCAAACACCAGACCTTCACAATCAAACTCCAGTCCAACATATTCAAACTCCAATCCATCATCGTCAAACTCCAATCCATCATAGTCAAACTCCAGTCCATCATAGTCAAACTCCAAACCTTCATAGTCAAACTTCAATCCATCATAGCAAACTCCAACCATCATAGTCAAACTTCAATCATCATAGTTAAAATTCACTCCTTCATAGTCAAACTCCAATCCATCATAGTCAAAGTCCAATCCATCATAGTCAAACTCCAGTCCATCATAGTCAAACTCCAAACCTTCATAGTCAAACTCCAAACCTTCATAGTCAAACTCCAATCCATCATAGTCAAACTCCAATCCATCATAGTCAAACTCCACTCTATCATAGTCAAACTCCAATCCATCATAGTCAAACTCCAATCCATCATAGTCAAACTCCAATCCTTCATAGTCAAACTCCAATCCATCATAGTCAAACTCCAAACCTTCATAGTCAAACTCCAATCCATCATAGTCAAACTCCAATCCCTCATAGTCAAACTCCAATCCATCATAGTCAAACTCCACTCTATCATAGTCAAACTCCAATCCATCATAGTCAAACTCCAATCCTTCATAGTCAAACTCCAATCCATCATAGTCAAACTTCAATCATCATAGTCAAACTTCAATCCATCATAGTCAAACTCCAATCCATCATAGTCAAACTCCAATCAGCATAGTGAAACTCCAACCATCATAGTCAAACTCCAATCCATCATAGTCAAACTCCAATCCATCATAGTCAAACTCCAATCCCTCATAGTCAAACTCCAATCCATCATAGTCAAACTCCAATCCATCATAGTCAAACTCCAGTCCATCATAGTCAAACTCCAAACCTTCATAGTCAAACTCCAATCCATCATAGTCAAACTCCAGTCCATCATAGTCAAACTCCAAACCTTCATAGTCAAACTCCAATCCATCATAGTCAAACTCCAATCCCTCATAGTCAAACTCCAATCATCATAGTTAAACTTCAATCCTTCATAGTCAAACTACAATCCATCATAGTCAAAGTCCAATCATCATAGTCAAACTCCAATCCATCATAGTCAAACTCCAATCCATCATAGTCAAACTCCAATCCATCATAGTCAAACTCCAATCCATCATAGTCAAACTCCAATCCATCATAGTCAGACTCCAGTCCATCATAGTCAAACTCCACTCTATCATAGTCAAACTCCAAACCATCATAGTCAAACTCCAATCATCATAGTCAAACTCCAACCATCGTAGTCAAACTCCAATCATCATAGTTAAACTTCAATCCTTCATAGTCAAACTCCAATCCATCATAGTCAAACTCCAGTCCATCATAGTCAAACTCCAAACCTTCATAGTCAAACTCCAATCCATCATAGTCAAACTCCAATCATCATAGTCAAACTCCAACCCATCATAGTCAAACTCCAGTCCATCATAGTCAAACTCCAGTCCAGCATAGTCAAACACCAGTCCACAGTCCGTCATAGTCAAACTCCAGTCCACAGTCCATCATGGTCAAACTCCAGTCCATCATAGTCAAACGCCAGTCCATCATAGTCAAACTCCAGTCCATCATAGCCAAAGTCCAATCCACCATATTCAAACTCCAATCCATCATCGTCAAACTCCAGACCATCATAGTCAAACTCCAGTCCATCATAGTCAAACTCCAAACCTTCATAGTCAAACTCCAATCCATCATAGTCAAACTCCAGTCCATCATAGTCAAACTCCAAACCTTCATAGTCAAACTCCAATCCATCATAGTCAAACTCTAATCCCTCATAGTCAAACTCCAATCATCATAGTTAAACTTCAATCCTTCATAGTCAAACTACAATCCATCATAGTCAAAGTCCAATCATCATAGTCAAACTCCAATCCATCATAGTCAAACTCCAATCCATCATAGTCAAACTCCAATCCATCATAGTCAAACTCCAATCCATCATAGTCAAACTCCAATCCATCATAGTCAGACTCCAGTCCATCATAGTCAAACTCCACTCTATCATAGTCAAACTCCAAACCATCATAGTCAAACTCCAATCATCATAGTCAAACTCCAACCATCGTAGTCAAACTCCAATCATCATAGTTAAACTTCAATCCTTCATAGTCAAACTCCAATCCATCATAGTCAAACTCCAGTCCATCATAGTCAAACTCCACTCTATCATAGTCAAACTCCAAACCATCATAGTCAAACTCCAATCATCATAGTCAAACTCCAACCATCCTAGTCAAACTCCAATCATCATAGTTAAACTTCAATCCTTCATAGTCAAACTCCAATCCATCATAGTCAAACTCCAGTCCATCATAGTCAAACTCCAAACCTTCATAGTCAAACTCCAATCCATCATAGTCAAACTCCAATCATCATAGTCAAACTCCAACCCATCATAGTCAAACTCCAGTCCATCATAGTCAAACTCCAGTCCAGCATAGTCAAACACCAGTCCACAGTCCGTCATAGTCAAACTCCAGTCCACAGTCCATCATGGTCAAACTCCAGTCCATCATAGTCAAACTCCAGTCCATCATAGTCAAACTCCAGTCCATCATAGCCAAAGTCCAATCCACCATATTCAAACTCCAATCCATCATCGTCAAACTCCAGACCATCACAATCAAGCTCCAATCCATCACAGTCAAACTCCAGACCTCACAATCAAACTCAAGTCCACCATCGTCAAACTTCAAGCCATTACAGTCAATCTCCAATCCATCTTAGTTAAACTCTAGCTAATCATATTTAAACTCCAATCCAACATAGTCAAAATCCAGCCAAACCCCAGCCTTCATAGACAAAATCCGATCCATTATAGCCAAACTCCAGTCCATCCCAGTCAAACCCCAGCCAATCATAGTCAAACTCCAATCTATTAAAGTCAATTCCCTATCTGTCATAGTCAAACTTCAAAACATCATAGTCAAACTCCAGTCCCTCATAGTCAAACTCTAGTCCATAATACTCAAATTTCAGACTATCATAGTCAAACTCCAATCTGTCATAGTCAAATCCCAAACCATTGTAGTGAAATCCCTATCGATTCAGTCAAACTCCAATCCATCATAGTCAAATCCCAATCCATCATAGTTAAAATCCAGACCACCATGGGTGAACTCCAATTCATCATGCAAAATATACCATACACCATGGGCGGCATGGTAACATGCTGGTTAGCACCACTGATTCACAGCGCCAGGAACCCGGGTTCAATTCCAGCCTTAGGTGACTGTAGAATTTGCACATTCTCCCCTTGTCTGCATGGGCTCCCTCCGGGTGCTCCAGTTTCCTCCCACAATCCAAAGACGTGCAGGTTACATGGATTTGCCATGATAAATTGCCCCTTAGTGTTCAACGGTTAGGTGGTGTGACTGGGTTACGGGGGTAGGATGGGGGAGTGGGCCGCGTGTGCTATAACCTTTTTCTGGTTCTGGAAACAGAAATTGCCTGAATTTCTCTTCAGTTGAGGCACTGCCTGTGGAGAATGAAAGAGGATTGATATTTGATGTCGGTTACATTTCACCAGTGGTGGGTAAAGCTAGAAATGTAATTGGTTTGAACAAATTAAATGGGGAGGGTGGAGGAGGAGAGCGAAGAAGATAGGCTGTTGGTTAGGAGATACAAAATGAGGAAGGGTTTCATGGAGTGAGGCCAAAGGGAGCATTAATTAGAGAAGGAAGGAATGAGTGGACAAACTGCTGCAAATCTGAAATAAAAACTCAAGATTGCCACAATACTCAGTAGTTGTGGCAGTATCTGTGAGCGAGGGAATAAGTTACTGTTTCAGCTTTGTGATATTTCATCAGAATGTTGATCTCCATTTCTTTCTCGAAAGAAACCAAAGACGTGCCTTGGGATGATGTGATTGGCAGAAACGTGAATAATTGCAGTCCACATGTAGCGTGGAAGGGACCGGTTTAGCTCAGTTGGGTGGACAGCTGGTTCGTGATGCAGAGCGAGGCCAACAGCGCGGGTTCAATTCCCGTACCGGCTGAGGTTATTCGTGCAGGCCTCAACCTTCTCAATCTTGCCCCTCACCTGAGCTGTGGTGATCCTCAGGTTAAATCACCGCCTGTCAGCTCTCCCCAACAAAGGGGGAAAGCAGCCAATGGTCATCTGGAATTATGGCGACTTTACTTTTTGGAGAGATATAGAACATAGAACATAGAACAGTACAGCACAGAACAGACCCTTCGGCCCTCGATGTTGCGCCGAGCAATGATCACCCTACTCAAACCCACGTATCCGCCCTATACCCGTAACCCAAACAACCCCCCCTTAACCTTACTTTTTAGGACACTACGGGCAATTTAGCATAGCCAATCCACCTAACCCGCACATCTTTGGACTGTGGGAGGAAACCGGAGCACCCGGAGGAAACCCACGCACACACGGGGAGGACGTGCAGACTCCGCACAGACAGTGACCCAGCCAGGAACCGAACCTGGGACCCTGGAGCTGTGAAGCATTTACGCTAACCACCATGCTACCGTGCTGCCCTCCGATGAATCCTACTTTGTGGAAAAAAAGTACAGTGAAGGTAAAGGGATCAGAACAAGCGCAGAGTTTATGATCTAAAATTGGCAAGTTCCCAGTCAACAGGTGAGGTGTTGTTGCGCACGCTTGTGTTGACCTACTTTGGGACACTGCAGCATTCCAAGGACAGAAAGGTCAAAGTGGTAGGAAGTGAATAATTGAAACGACAGGAAGCTTGGGGTCACGCTACAGGAACAGTGCGAAACTCCTGTCCGACCTCCGTTGAGAGGATACATGTGTAATTACCAGCAGGGGTTATTGTAGATCAATCAATAAGACTGAGCCACAGGGATAAAATTGGTTTTGGGAGTGAGTGCTAAATGGGCAATAATGAATTTTCCAACTGTATGTCTTTTCAAAATGGCATCTTCTGTCTTCCTAGATGAATTTCATCCCTGTCAGTTTGGTTTTCTCTCCCCTCTCTAATTATAGACCCAACTAGTCAGACATAGAGTCATGGTCCCTAGAATCCACAGAATCCCTTAAGTGCAGAAGGAGGCCATTTGACCCATCGAGTCTGCCCTGACCTTCTGAAAGAGCACTCTACCTTGGCCCTATCAGTAACCCCACTTAATCATTAGACACCAAGGGGCAATTTAGCATGGTCCATCCACCTAACCTGCCCACTTTTGGACTGTTGGGTGAAACTGGAGCATGTGGAGAAAACCCGCACGGACATGTGGAGAAAGTGCAAACCCCACCCAGACAGTCACCCAAGGCCAGAATCGAATCCAGATTCCTGACACTGTGAAGCAGCAACTCTAACCACTGTGCCACCATAGTCATAATCTGGTCATAGAATTTTACAGCTCATAAAGAGGCCCTTCTGCCCATCGTGTCTGTGCCAGCCATCAAGCACAATCTATTCTAATCCCATTTTCCAGCACTTGGTCCGTAGCCTTGTACGCTGTGGCATTTCAAGTCCTCATCTAAATGCTTCTGAAATGTTGTGAAGGTTTCTGCCTCTACCCCCCTTTCAGGCAGTGAGTTCCAGATTCCTACCACCCTCTGTTTTTTTTCTGAAACCCTCTCTAAATCTCCTGCCCCTTACCTTAAATCTATTCCCACAGGTTATTGTCCCCTCTACTGAGGGAAAAAGTTTATTCCTATTGACCTTATCGATGTTCTTCATAATTTTATACACCTCAATCAGGTATCCCCCTCAGCCTTCTCTGCTCTAAGGAAACCAAACCCAACCTAAGCATCGCTGACAGACACAAACCCAGGCTGGGGTTTTCTGGCCACGTTCACTGCTGGGATATTCTGGTCCCACTGAAAGTCGATGAACGTTTGGCTTGCCCACTGTATGCCGTGTGGGAGGGCCCACCACTGCGGCTGGAAGATCCCAGACACACAGACACACAGCTATTCACAGGCGCACGCATACACATACAGGCACACCAAGACAGGCACAGGTACACACACACAGCCATACACGTATGCATGTACACACACACACACAGATGCACATATGATCATACAAACTAGGAGCAGGAGTAGGCCACTGGGCCCCTCGAGCCTGCTCCACTATTCAAAATGATCATGGCTGATCTGATTGTAACTTCAAACCCACATTCCTGCCTACCCCCGATAACCTTTCACCCTCTTGTTAATTGACAATCTATCTCGCTCTGACTTAAAACTACTCAAAGACTCAGCTTCCACTGCCTTGTGAGGAAGAGAGTTCCAGAGACTCACCACCCTCGGAGAGAAAAATGTTCTCCTCATCTCTGTCTTTAAGGAGCGACCCCTTATTTTTAAACAGTGACCCCTAGTTCTAGATACACACACACACACGCACTGCTGTGAGCTCCCAGTTAAAGTCTGTGATAATGTGATCAATGTAACCCAATACCCAATTCTTCAGGGACGTCTGATGGATGCTTTTAGGAATAAAATACCACAAAGAATCTGAACGTGATACATCAGAGTGCGTGGCACTAAAGAAGGTAATTGTGCAGCTAACAGCATGCAGCCAAGCTGTGGGATAACGGAAAACATTTTCCATTCATAAATAATCTGTAGCTGTTTGCAGCATGTGTCTGTGTGTGATTTGTGTGTGGTGTGCGTGTGGTGTGCGTGTGTGTGTTGTTGGGGGTTAGTGTGGGAGAGGTCAATGGGGATGGAGCTGAAAGGGTTTGCATTCTTCGCTGAAACCTAGAATCAGACACTCATGTCGTTTTGATGTTAAGATATTTCCACCAGTCAAGTTAGAAGAGAAATCAGCACCAGTGTAATTTGCGATTGAGTTTCCAAAGGGATGGAATGAGATTTCTCTGCCATGGTTAATGGGCACATGTCGTTATACCTTCGTATGACGTTGACTGTGAAATTGTTAAAACAAAAACTCATCATTCCGCACGACGAGTGTCCGGCTGTGTATATTCGAGGTACACCGCCAGAGGGGACAGGCTGCACAACTGGAGGTTTCCAGATGTTGCTGGTCATTCTGGTGCCAGTGCGCCTAATGCTATGGTGCTAGTGAGCTGGTCACCTCGGTCTACTGCCAGTGCGCTTGGGAACTATGGGGCGGGATTCTCTCAGCCCACGACCGGCGTGAATTGCCCAACGCCGCCCCGATGCCGGGGGGTCGGAGAATTCCGTCCGTGATTTGGAAAACCCAGTTTATGCACAGCACGGTCCCACAGGCAGCCACGTGGTAATGACCGGCTAATTCCAGCACAGAGGGGGAATTCAGAATGTCGAAATGACCCCACAGCACGTCTTGTGAGAGGAAACCGGAGCACCCAGGGGAACACACGCAGACACGGGGAGAACGTGCAGACTCCGCACAGACAGTGACCCAAGCCGGGAATCGAACCTTGGACTCTGGCGCTGTGAAGCAACAGTGCTACCCACTGTGCATGGCAACTGGGGACTTTTCACAGTAACCTCATTACAGTGTTAATGTAAGCCTAATGTAGATTTGCAGTCTCTGTCTGGTTTGTACCCATGTGTGCAGTATTAGCGCTCCACAGGACAGTTTCGCAATCTTAGCGGCATTCCTGCAATGGCACAAGAGTACAGATTATTATTATAATCTGTGCTTTCAGTGACTTTGATTTAGAGGCAGAAGTTGCCCAGTGCACTGTGAACAATGTATTCGTCTTTGAAATAGTGTCATGGGATCTTTTCCATTCAACTGTGAGGGGTTAAGTTTTAATCACTGGAAGTTGAGAGGTCACCTCTGTTTCCTTGGTTCCTGGTTTGTCAATAAATCCATGCACAGACACTCCATCTACACGCCGGCATCACCCTATGAGACTATAAGAGACTGGAGCAGAAGTAGACCATTTGGCCCATTGTGTCAGCTGCACCATTCAATGAGGTTATGACTGATCGCTTCCTCTTCACTCCTGCCGCTAACACAGTGCCTCTAACACAGTGCCGCTAACACAGTGCCGCTAACACAGTGCCACTAACCCAGTGCCGCTAACCCAGTGCCACTAACACAGTGCCTCTAACACAGTGCCGCTAACACAGTGCCGCTAACACAGTGCCACTAACCCAGTGCCGCTAACACAGTGCCACTAACCCAGTGCCGCTAACACAGTGCCGCTAACCCAGTGCCACTAACACAGTGCCGCTAACACAGTGCCGCTAACCCAGTGCCGCTAACCCAGTGCCGCTAACCCAGTGTCAGAGTGGAACAAAAAGTCAGTGTGAGCTGAGCACCCTACTTAGGCCCACTCCCCCGTCCTATCCCCGTAACCCTGCCAACAGTCTGTCCTGGTCCACTCACGTTGATGCAAGAGTCAAGAAAGCCCAACAGTGTCTTTATTTCCTACGGAAGGTAAAGAAATTTGGCATGTCTGCATCGACTCTCGCAAACGTCTACAGATGTGCGATAGAGAGCATCCTATCCGGCTGCATCACAGCCTGGTATGGCAATTGCTCAGCCCCAGATCACAAGAAACTGCAGAGTGTGGTGAACTCAGCCCAACGCATCACACAAGCTTCCCACCCCCACATTGATTCTGTCTACACCTCCCGCTGCCTCAGGAAGGCAGACAGCATTATCAGAGACCCCCTCCCACCCAGGCATTGCCTTCTTCCAGCACCTTCCATCAGGTAGAAGGTACAGAAGTCTGAAGACCCGCACATCCAGACATAGGAACAGCTTCTTCCCCACAGCTATAAGACTCCTCAACGACTCCCCCTCGGACTGATATGTTCCCTGTAAGAACACTATTCACGACGCCCGATGCTGCTCTTGCTCATGTATTTGCTTTGTTTGGCCCCTTGCTCCGCACTGTAACCAGTCATTGTTTGTTGATGTACCATTTGTCAATGTTCTCTGTTGATTATTCTTGTGTCTACTATGTACGTACTGTGCACGTTTCTCGGCCGCAGAAAAATACTTTTCACTGTACTCTGGTACATGTGACAATAAATCAAATCAAATCAAATCATTGATCATGGCCATTCCACCTAACCTGCACACCTTTGGACTGTGGGAGGAAACCTGAGCACCCAGAGGAAACCCACGCAGACACAGGGAGAATGTGCAAACTCCACACAGACAGTCACCCAAGGCCGGAATTAAACCTGGGACCCTGGTGCTGTGAGGAAGCAGTGCTAACCACTGTGCCCCACCGTGCCATCCCTTTCCATCCAATTGGAAATTTCTTCCTGAGTCCTGCAGACACTACAAACACTCTTTGGAGCGAGAGAGAGAAAGAGAGAGATGTAAAATGTGAAAAATGGAGGAATAGTGAGAAAAAGAGACGGAATGAGAGAGAGAGAGAGAATGTGAAAAATGGAGGGATAGTGAGAAAAAGAGAGACTGAATGAGAGACAGAGAGCGAGAGAGAGATGAATGCGAAAGATTAAGCATTGTGAGGGTTAGATAGGGTGGACAGCGAGAGCCTTCTCCCGCGGATGGAGGTGGCTAGCACGAGGGGACATAGCCTTAAATTGAGGGGTAATAGATATAGGACAGAGGTCAGAGGTGGGTTTTTACGCAAAGAGTGGTGAGGCCGTGGAATGCCCTACCTGCAACAGTAGTGAACACGCCAACATTGAGGGCATTTAAAAATTTATTGGATAAGCATATGGATAAGGGCATAGTGTAGGTTAGATGGCCTTTAGATTTTTTCCATGTCGGTGCAACATCGAGGGCCGAAGGGCCTGTACTGCGCTGTATCGTTCTATGTTCTATGTTCTATGTGAGAGAAAGAGTGAGAGAGACAGACAGAGGGTTTGAGAGAAAGCGAGACATCACAATTTAATGGTGGTTCAAGGATTACACTAGACTCTCATGGGAATCCAGTGCCTCCAGCGAGCTGCCCCAAAAAACTGTCAGGTTTCAACTAGCCCACTGGAGGAATCCCTCATTCTCAGACACTCGAGGAAGCTGGCATCAGGAAGTAGGGGCCCACGGAGCACAATACCCTTGCTTTTGTTATGGAACCTCTGTGTCCCCCTCCCTTCCCGGCCTAAAACTGTGCTGGTGCACTGCTTGGAAATGCATAGCAGGTACAGGCTGGTCTAAGACACGAAGGGGCAAGAAACAGTCAGAGAGAAGGCCTGCTTCACACTGCCTGAAAAATGGAGGAAGCATATTGAGCAGTTATACTCAATACTCAACAGGGAAGACAATTGTTCGGTTTTGGGGTTTGAGGGAGTTAATTTAATCATCCTTCCAAAGATCTGGCATGAGCTTATTGGGCTGAAGTAATGCCTTCTGGACTATACAATTCTAATAATGCCCTTCACCTGGTGACGTGCAGTCCCCAGATCTCATTGCCAGTTCCCGTGCATGTACAGCACATATTGGGTTAAATTTTAATCAAGTCCACATAGGTCCTGGTGTAAACTCCTGCAGAATCCAACATTATAGATCAATAAATCAAACGGTTGGCTAATGATGAGGGCAGCACAGTAGCACAAGTGGATAGTACTGTGGCTTCACAGCGCCAGGGTCCCAGGTTCGATTCCCGGCTGGGTCACTGTCTGTGCGGAGTTTGCACGTTCTCTCCGTCTCTGCGTGGATTTCCTCCGGGTGCTCCGCTTTCCTCCCACAGTCCAAAGACGTGCAGGTTAGGGTGGGTTGGCCATGATAAATTGCCCTTAGTGTCCAAAACGGTTAGGAGGAGTTATTGGGTTAGGGGGATAGGGTGGAGGCGAGGGCTCAAGTGGGTCGGTGCAGACGCGATGGGCTGAATGGCCTCCTTCTGCACTGTATGTTCTATGTTATATGCTCTATGAGCAAGCACAAAGCCACTGGGCCCAACGGCTTCCGTCTGCTTTCAGTGATCCTGAGTTGCATGGAAGTCATTGGACAATCAATGGCTTCCTATCGAGTGAAAAGTAGTGACACAATCAGGTCTCTACTACGAGGTAAAGTGTTGTGCGTTCCTTACAGGCCCCTCTATGGAATCCCTCTGAATGGCCCAGGGAGTAAATAATGATCTCTAACACCTGCTTACTACATTAAGAGGTGTGGAACGCTCAGCATGAAAACGATAATTTTTTTCAACTGAGAAAAATTAAAAGGGCAGGTGCAAGGTGATTCATTAAATTTGCCACAACATCTGGAAACAAGAAGGTTTGAGAGTAGGCTATTATCCTTTTATTAATTTGATCACAGAATGTGGGCTTCGTCGGCTAGGCCAGTATTTATTGCCAATCCCTAATTGCCCCTGAGAAGGTGGTATTGAGCTGCCTGATTGAACGCTGCAATCCATGGGTTGTAGGTACGTCCACAGTGCTGTTGGGAGAAGGCGAAGTGGCATTATGGCTGGACTGGCAATGCAGAGATTACTCCAGAGAGCCAGGGTAATGCTCTGGGGAGCTGGGTTCAAATCCCACCAAGGCAGAAGGTGAAATTAGAATTCAATAAAAATTTGGAATTGAAATATTCTGGTTCATTAATCCCTCATGGAAGGAAATCTGCCATCCTTACCTGGTCTGGCCTGCATGTGACTCCAGACCCACAGGAATGTGGTTGACTCATGAAAACCCTCAGGGATGGGTAATAACTGCTGGCCCAGCCAGCGACGCCCACATCCCATGAACAAATAAATTTTAAAAAAGAACAGAGTTCCAGGATTTGGACCCAGTGACAGTGAAGAAACGGCGATATATTTCCAAGTCAGGGTGGTGACGGGAAGTTGAAGGTGGTAGTGCTCCCATGTGTCTGCTGTATTTCCTTTGTCCTTCTAAGGGTAGACATGATGGAATTTGGAAAGTGGTGTCCAAGGAGCCTTGGTGAGTTGCTGCAATGCATCTGTAGATGGTACACACGACTGCCACTGCTTATCAGTGGTCGCGACAATTAATATTCAAAATAGTTGTTGGGATGTCAATCAAGTGGGCTGCTTTGTCGTGGATGGTGTCAATGTTCTTGAGGGTTGTTGGAGCTGCATTCATCCAGGCAAGTGGACAGTGTGCTTTTTGAGGACAGACAGACTTTGCAGAGCAAGGGGGTGAATTACCCTGCACAGAACTCTCTGCTCTTGTAGTCACAGATTTAGGTTTAGACTTATTGTCACGTGTACTGAGGTACAGTGAAAAGTATTGTTCTGCATACAGTCCAGGCGGGTCGTTCCATACATGAATAATATAGGACATATGATAATTACATGACATAAATACATAGACAAAGACATCAGGTGACGCATACAGAGTGTAGTGCTACTCTGGAGTATTTGGGTGTAGTTAAGTTTCTGGTTAATGGTAAGTCCCAGGATGTTTATAATAGTTGATGGTGATGGTAATGTCATTGATGGTCATGGGGAGATGGGGAACATTTGTTGGAGATGGTCGTTGCCTGGTCAGTCGCACGATGGTCAGTTGCACAAATGTGACTTCTCAGTCCAAGCTTAAACGTTCTCCAGGTCTTGCTGCATTTGGACAGGGACTGCTTCAGGCTTTGAGGAGTTGTGACAGGTGCTGAATGTTGTGCAGTCATCAGCAAACATCCCCATTTCTGTATTTTTGATGGAAGCTACACTGTGAAGAAGAAAAAAGAAGGAACGGCAGAAATTGAAAAGCAACTGAGAGATACGTTTTCGGCTTGGGAGAGTGAGGGAAACGGGAAGAGATAAAAAAAAACAGAAAGACGTGGAAAGAGCAGTGAGGGAAAGGAGAAAGTGTGGGGCAGGAAAGTTATAGAATTTGGGGTAAAAGAGGGGAGGGAGTGGGGGAGTGAAAAGGAGAGAGAAAAGTAGAATGATGTGGAAAGAAGTGTAAGAAATGAGGAAGGAGAAAGAGGGGAGGAGAAAGAGTGTGAAGTGGAGGGGAAAGAGAGTGGGGGGGGTGGGGTGGGGGAAAGAAAAAAAAAGAAAGATGAGAAACAAGAGGACTGAAACAAATGGTCTTAACTTATGCCTGACTGACAGGAAATGGTCGTCTCGCACTGCTTGTGATTAAATGAGCGCTTAAACCACACACAAGCTAGTAGGCCCTTAGCCTGTAGGGTTGAATAAAAATAATTCTAAGAAATGTAAAGTGAACAAAAGGGCACAGATGCTTTGCATTAGTTTAAGTGCCATATAAAATAATGGGCTTAAGGAGGTGGTTTTCTTTTCACGAGGATTTTGTTGGGTAAGAAATACAATATGGTAAATTGGACTGTTCCCCTTGCTGTGGATGTTATGGGCCTATTAAACTCCACACTACAATGAGAGTGATTACTGGGCCCTGATTCTAAGGCCTTTGATTGCTTTATCTTTGCTCGTATATATGGAATGATGGGATGACTTTTTTTTATTTTCAATCCAAGAATTAAATTGCCTGTGTCACCAGCATACCTACCTGCACTGGAGAAGGTTCACGAGGATGATCCCCAGTTGAAAGGATTATCTTATGAGCAAAGGTTAAGCAGGTTGGCCTTTACTCATTGGAATTTAGAATAATGAGAGGTGATCTCATTGAAACAGGATTCTTAAGGGGCTTGACAGGGTAAACTGAGAGGATGTTTCCCCTGGTGGGAGAGTCTAGGATCAGAGGACATCATTTCAGAATAAAGGGGTGCTCGTTTAAGACTGAGATGAGGAGGAATTTCTTCCCTCACTGGGTTGTGAGTCTCTGTTTTGCCACAGAGAGCTGTGGGGGCAGAGTCCTGGTGTATGTTTAAGGCTGAGATAGATTCTTGATCAGTAAGGGAATCAAGGGTTATGGGGAAAGGGCGGGCAAATGGACGTAGGGAATGTTGGATCAGCCACGATCCTATTGAATGGTGAAGTAGGCTTAAGGGGACGATCGACCTACTCCTATTTCTTATGAGCTTTGACAAAGAGTCATCGGACTCGAAACGTTCGCTCTTTTCTCTCCCTACTGATGCTGTCAGACTTGCTGAGATTTTCCAGCATTTTCCCTTTCGTTTCAGATTCCAGCATCTGCAGTAATTTGCTTTTATCCTATTTCGTATGGTCTGATGATCTGAGATTTGCAGCCTCACTCCCATCCCAACACCGCCCTCCCTCCCATCCCAACACCGCCCTCCCTCCCATCCCAACACCGCACTCCCTCCCATCCCGACACCGCACTCCCTCCCATCCCGACACCGCACTCCTTCCCATCCCAACACTGCCCTCCCTCCCATCCCAACACCGCCCTCCCTCCAATCCCAACACCGCACTCCCTCCCATCCCGACACCGCACTCCCTCCCGTCCCAACACCGTACTCCCTCCCACCCCAACACCGCACTCCCTCCCATCCCGACACCGCACTCCCACCCCAACACCGCACTCCCTCCCATCCCGACACCGCACTCCCTCCCATCCCAACACCGCACTCTCTCCCATCCCAACACCGCACTCCCTCCCATCCCAACACCGCACTCCCACCCCAACACCGCACTCCCTCCCATCCCGACACCGCACTCCCACCCCAACACCGCACTCCCTCCCATCCCGACACCGCACTCCCTCCCATCCCAACACCGCACTCTCTCCCATCCCAATAACGCACTCCCTCCCATCCCAACACCGCACTCCCACCCTAACACCGCACTCCCTCCCACCCCAACACCGCACTCCCTCCCATCCCAACACCGCCCTCCCTCCCATCCCAACACCGCCCACCCTCCCATCCCAACACCGCACTCCCTCCCATCCCAACACCGCCCTCCCTCCCATCCCAACACCGCACTCCCTCCCGTCCCAACACCGCACTCCCTCCCATCCCAACACCGGGCCTCCCTCCCATCCCAACACCGCACTCCCTCCCATCCCAACACCGCACTCCCTCCCCTCCCAACACCGCCCTCCCTCCCATCCCAACACCGCACTCCCTCCCATCCCAACACCGGGCCTCCCTCCCATCCCAACACCGCACTCCCTCCCATCCCAACACCGCCCTCCCTCCCTTACCAACACTGCCCTCCCTCCCATCCCAACACCGCACTCCCTCCCTTCCCAACACCGCACTCCCTCCCGTTCCAACACTGCACTCCCTCCCATCCCAACACTGCACTTCCTCCCGTCCCAACACTGCACTCCCTCCCGTCCCAACACCGCACTCCCTCCCGTCCCAACACCGCACTCCCTCCCGTCCCAACACCGCACTTCCTCCCATCCCAACACCGCCCTCCCTCCCATCCCAACACCGCACTCCCTCCCGTCCCAACACCGCACTCCCTCCCGTCCCAACACCGCACTCCCTCCCGTCCCAACACCGCACTCCCTCCCGTCCCAACACCGCACTCCCTCCCGTCCCAACACCGCCCTCCCTCCCGTCCCAACACCGCACTCCCTCCCATCCCGACACCGCCCTCCCTCCCGTCCCAACACCGCACTCCCTCCCATCCCAACACCGCACTCCCTCCCATCCCAACACCGCACTCCCTCCCATCCCAACACCGCACTCCCTCCCATCCCAACACCGCACTCCCTCCCATCCCAACACCGCACTCCCTCCCATCCCAACACCGCACTCCCTCCCGTCCCAACACCGCACTCCCTCCTGTCTCAACACCGGCCTCACCCATCCCAACGCCGCACTCCCTCCCATCCCAACACCGCATTCCCTCCCATCCCAACACCGCACTCCCTCCCATCCCAACACCGCACTCCCTCCCATCCCAACACCGCACTCCCTCCCGTCCCAACACCGCACTCCCTCCTGTCTCAACACTGCACTCTCCCTCCCATCCCAACACCGCCCTCCCTCCCATCCCAACACCGGCCTCACCCATCCCAACACCACACTCCCTCCCATCCCAACACCGCACTCCCTCCCATCCCAACACTGCCCTCCCTCCCATCCCAACACCGCACTCCCTCCCATCCCAACACCGCACTCCCTCCCATCCCAACACCGCCCTCCCTCCCATCCCAACACCGCCCTCCCTCCCATCCCAACACCGGCCTCACCCATCCCAACACCGCACTCCCTCCCGTCCCAACACCGCACTCCCTCCTGTCCCAACACCGCCCTCCCTCCCATCCCAACACCGCCCTCCCTCCAATCCCAACACCGCACTCCCTCCCATCCCGACACCGCACTCCCTCCCGTCCCAACACCGTACTCCCTCCCACCCCAACACCGCACTCCCTCCCATCCCGACACCGCACTCCCACCCCAACACCGCACTCCCTCCCATCCCGACACCGCACTCCCTCCCATCCCAACACCGCACTCTCTCCCATCCCAACACCGCACTCCCTCCCATCCCAACACCGCACTCCCACCCCAACACCGCACTCCCTCCCATCCCGACACCGCACTCCCACCCCAACACCGCACTCCCTCCCATCCCGACACCGCACTCCCTCCCATCCCAACACCGCACTCTCTCCCATCCCAATAACGCACTCCCTCCCATCCCAACACCGCACTCCCACCCCAACACCGCACTCCCTCCCACCCCAACACCGCACTCCCTCCCATCCCAACACCGCCCTCCCTCCCATCCCAACACCGCCCACCCTCCCATCCCAACACCGCACTCCCTCCCATCCCAACACCGCCCTCCCTCCCATCCCAACACCGCACTCCCTCCCGTCCCAACACCGCACTCCCTCCCATCCCAACACCGGGCCTCCCTCCCATCCCAACACCGCACTCCCTCCCATCCCAACACCGCACTCCCTCCCCTCCCAACACCGCCCTCCCTCCCATCCCAACACCGCACTCCCTCCCATCCCAACACCGCACTCCCTCCCATCCCAACACCGCACTCCCTCCCATCCCAACACCGGGCCTCCCTCCCATCCCAACACCGCACTCCCTCCCATCCCAACACCGCCCTCCCTCCCTTACCAACACTGCCCTCCCTCCCATCCCAACACCGCACTCCCTCCCTTCCCAACACCGCAGTCCCTCCCGTTCCAACACTGCACTCCCTCCCATCCCAACACTGCACTCCCTCCCATCCCAACACTGCACTCCCTCCCGTCCCAACACCGCACTCCCTCCCGTCCCAACACCGCACTCCCTCCCGTCCCAACACCGCACTCCCTCCCATCCCAACACCGCACTCCCTCCCATCCCAACACCGCACTCCCTCCCGTCCCAACACCGCACTCCCTCCCGTCCCAACACCGCACTCCCTCCCGTCCCAACACCGCACTCCCTCCCGTCCCAACACCGCACTCCCTCCCGTCCCAACACCGCACTCCCTCCCGTCCCAACACCGCCCTCCCTCCCGTCCCAACACCGCACTCCCTCCCATCCCGACACCGCCCTCCCTCCCGTCCCAACACCGCACTCCCTCCCATCCCAACACCGCACTCCCTCCCATCCCAACACCGCACTCCCTCCCATCCCAACACCGCACTCCCTCCCATCCCAACACCGCACTCCCTCCCATCCCAACACCGCACTCCCTCCCATCCCAACACCGCACTCCCTCCCGTCCCAACACCGCACTCCCTCCTGTCTCAACACCGGCCTCACCCATCCCAACGCCGCACTCCCTCCCATCCCAACACCGCATTCCCTCCCATCCCAACACCGCACTCCCTCCCATCCCAACACCGCACTCCCTCCCATCCCAACACCGCACTCCCTCCCGTCCCAACACCGCACTCCCTCCTGTCTCAACACTGCACTCCCTCCCATCCCAACACCGCCCTCCCTCCCATCCCAACACCGGCCTCACCCATCCCAACACCGCACTCCCTCCCATCCCAACACCGCACTCCCTCCCATCCCAACACCGCACTCCCTCCCATCCCAACACCGCACTCCCTCCCATCCCAACACCGCACTCCCTCCCATCCCAACACCGCCCTCCCTCCCATCCCAACACCGCCCTCCCTCCCATCCCAACACCGGCCTCACCCATCCCAACACCGCACTCCCTCCCGTCCCAACACCGCACTCCCTCCTGTCCCAACACCGCCCTCCCTCCCATCCCAACACCGCCCTCCCTCCCATCCCATCTTCGGCCTCACTCCCATCCCACTTTCACCTCCACTCTACCTCATTCGCTGCCCAAATCTCTGCCTCACTCACGGCTTTGCCCCTGCCTCACTCCCTCCTCACTTCCTACCTCACTCACTCCCACAGTGGCACAGTGGTGGGCACTGCTGCCTCACATTTCCCGGGTTCAATTCCGTCCTCAGGTAACTGTCTGTGTGGTGTTTGTACTTTCTCCCCGTGTCTGCGTGAGTTTCCTCCCATTCCAAATATGTGCAGGTTAGGTAGATTGGACGTGCAAAATTGCCCCTTCGTGTTCAAAAGGTTAGGTGGTGTTAGGGGGACAGGGTGGAGGCGTGAGCTTAAGTGAGGTGCTCTTTCCAAGGGCCAGTGCAGACCCGATAGGCCAAATGGCTTCCTTCTGCACTGTAAATTCTATGATTCTCTGTCGTCTCCAGTGCCTCACTGCTTGACGAAGCCCCTGTCTCATACCTGTCTCACTCTTTGCGTTACTTGTTGTGTCAGGTTGTGTGTTAAATGTAGGCTGAGGCTCCCCGTGCAGCACCAAAGAAGTGCGACACTGTCAACACGACTCGTTAATTTAAGGGCCTCTTAGATGGATGCAAAAGATCCCTTGGCACGATTTCAAATGAAATAAAGGAGTTGTGGTCAGTCACCACCTAAAATAGATAAGCTGGTCAGTGTTGTTTGTGGAAGCATGCTGTGCCTAAATTGCTGCAATGTTACCTACCTGACACTAATGACTAGACTATAAAGCATACTTCACTGACTTGGGGCATTGTGGATATACTAATACACGTTTTTGCTTTTTTTGCTAACTTTGCTTCCTAATGATAGTTTAGCTTTTTGACCAAGAACCAGAAAGTCGTAATAGTTTGTGATTTTATTCTGAACAGTGATTTGTGCTGTTAGACAGAAGAATAATTTGCAATATTTTATACACCCTCAATCCATCTGGGAAATATCCCAGTCGGGAATCTGGCTCCCGGCAACAAGTAATGAATGCAGCTGTTAGGGACAGCAAAAGAGTTGAACAGATGCATTCAATTTTATTCCAGATAACCAAGATTTAAGTTACAATGAGGGGCTTAAAGGAGTAGGGATTGTTTGCTCTGTAACTCAGAAGATTTTTTGAGCTGACCTAATTTGAGATTGCGATGGGAATTGGCGAATTTGTCCAGGAAAATTTACTGTGGCAGAAGACCGGGCCAACAAATTGGGAAGGAGGAATTGAGCAGACACTAGGGAAGTCCATAGGCCCTCACAGTAAGGAGTGGTTGTCTATGTATATGCCAGCAGAGAGAACCTTTCCCAAGGGCAGTTGAATGTATTCCTGGAGGTTCTGTCGCTCTGTGAGGTGGAAGTCCATAGGCCCCCACAGTAAGGAGTGGTTGTCTATGTATATGCCAGCAGAGAGAACCTTGCCCGAGGGCAATTGACTGTATTCCTGGAGGTTCTGTCGCTCTGTGAGGTGGAAGTCCATAGGCCCCCACAGTAAGGGGTGGTTGTCTATGCATATGCCAGCAGAGAGAACCTTGCCCGAGGGCAGTTGAATGCATTCCTGGAGGTTCTGTCACTCTGTGAGGTGAAACTGCCTTTCCTTTCCCAAACCCAATATTTTTACATTTAATGTACAAAAGCATTCAAAGAAGGCACAATTCTTTTTAGTGATCAAATGTTTTTTCTCCCTCCGATTGCTGTTCAGGGTATGAATCAGTGATTACTGGAGAGTTGAGGACAGGTTTAATAAACCTATCTTTCCCACTTTCTGCACTCTTCTATTCATTTTAACAGATCATTGAGTAGAAGGAGGCCATTCGCCCCATCAGCCCTAGAACAGGTACTAGGTAGAGCTATCCAATTAACCTCATTCCCTTGCTCTTCATGCATGGCCCTGTACATCTTTACTCTTCAAACATGTATTCAATTTACTATTGACCAGACGCTGAACTGTACCAGCTGATAAATACTGTGATTACAAAAGAGCAGGTCAGAGGTTAGGAATCTTGCAATGAGGAACTCACCTCCTGTCTCTCCAAAGCCTGCCCACCATCTACAAGGTACATGTCAGGAGTGTGATGGAATACTCTCCACTTGCCTGAATGAGTGTAACTCCATCAACACTCAAGAGGCTCAACACCATCCAGGACTAAGCAACCCCGCTTGATTCATACCCCGGTCACCCAAGATAGCAGAAGTATGCACGGTCATGTACGATCTACACGATGCATAGCAGCAAGTCAGGGCGGCACTGTGGCACAGTGGTTAGCACTGCTACCTCACAGCTCCAGGATCCCGGGCTCAATTCTGGGCTCGGGTAACCGTCTTCAGAAAAGAATGGGATAAGTCCCTTGAAGGAATGTTTTGCGGGGCTGTGGTGAATGGGAATAATGGAAAAATTCTTTCAATGAGGCAGGACATATACGATGAGCTGAATAGACTCTAAGTAATGACTCTTCCTGAAAAGGTTGTGGAAGCAAAGTCTTTGGGTGGGACTTGGATCTGATTTATTGTCACGTGTACCGAGGTACAGTGGAAAGTATTGTTCTGTATACAGTCCAGGCAGATCGTTCCAAACATGAAAAAACATAGGACATACATAAATACACAATGTAAATACATAGACCCAAACATCAGGTGAAGCATATGGAGTGCAGTACTACTCAGTAGGAAAGATGTGTGAAGAGATCAGTTCAGTCCATAAGAGGGGTATTCAGGAGTCTGGAACAGCGGGGAAGGAACTGTTTTTAAATCTGTTAGTGCGTGTTCTCAGACTTTTGTGTCTCCAGCCCTATGGAAGAAGTTGGAAGAGAGAATAACCCAGGTGGGAGGAGTCTTTGATGATGCTGCCCACTTTCCCAAGGCAGCGGGAGGTATAGACAGAGTCAATGGATGAGAGGCGGGTTTGCGTGATGGGCTGGGCTGTGTTCGCGACTCTCTGTAGTTTCTTGGGAAGCAAAGGGGTGATATGTTATCGAGGGGGTAGGCGGGATGTAGATTTGAGGTCTGATGGAACCATCAATTCACGAGACACGTGCTTTCAGATATGAACAGTGGTTTTAATCTACTTACTTCAGAGCCAGCCTGTCACCCGTTGAACTCTCGATGAACTCAGACTGGCTCTGGACACGGTTATTTATACAGCAGTCTAGGGGGAGGAATCGTGGGCAGAGCCAAGGGTGGAGCCCTGTACAAACTCCTGAGCATTCCCAGAGCTACTCCCCCTAGTGGTCGGATAACGCTACTGCCCTTACAATAGTATTGGTAAATACAGTGTGAATTACTAAGTGACATTCACCACAAGGTCATTATCAGATCAACCACGATCTTACTAAATTCGACTTGAGGATTATTCCTTCTTTACATGTTTGTGATTGTGAGCAGAGATTTCAGAGAGGCGAGAGGAAGTGGCAGACATAGGGAGGGAGAGTTGAGTCCTCAACTGATTTGAAGATGGGAGTGAGAAATTTAAATTCGGAACTGGGATCGCTAGTTTTTTTGTTTTTAAAAACGACGGGTCAAATGGCGCTGCGTACCGATCAGCTATAACCTAATTGAATAGCAGAGCAAGCGTAATACACCAAATGGCCTACTCCTGTCTCTCTGCCATGGCTGAATAGATAGACATCGAACTGCTGAAAAAACTCCCCTCCTCTTCAAAACAACATCTTTTACATCAAATCGAGTCTCTGTTTAAGATCCCATTCAAACTTCTAACAGCTCTGCATTATCTCAGCACATAAGAATCTAAATTGAGACCCTGGAG
This sequence comes from Scyliorhinus canicula, assembly GCF_902713615.1. Classification (NCBI taxonomy): domain Eukaryota; kingdom Metazoa; phylum Chordata; class Chondrichthyes; order Carcharhiniformes; family Scyliorhinidae; genus Scyliorhinus; species Scyliorhinus canicula. Next base: position 18,731,949 of record NC_052148.1, on the reverse strand, counting down.
TGGGATTTGAATCCACTATCTTCAGATTCAGAGTATAACCCACTGAGCCACAGCACAAGGCCAGCTAATTGATGGCACCAGTGAAGCTGTGGCTTGTACCAAGCTTGTACTGACTGCACACAGATGGGAATGACAAAAAAAGCCCTCGGATAGTTCCCATCTCCTGACAGTGAGATAGAACAAGGCTTGACGACAGTGCAAACAGCAGCCATTATGTCGGCGTTAAGTTTCTGAGGAAAACCCAACAGTGCAGATCAAAGTCCCCGCGTCCACACTTCAAAGTTGATCCAGCTCCTGTCCTCAAGCGTGAAGACGAGAGAGACACCAGAAAGACGTTTATTTGTGGAGAATGCAGTGCGGCAAACTGCTGAAGGTGACAGAAGAGGTGGGTGAGACGTACCTTGACTGACAGCTGACTTCAGTGTGGCTTCCCTCCCCTTCCATGTGGAACTCTGGAGAGGCCATTTCAAAGCATCCAATTGCTTTTCTTCTCCCTGCTTTGGTGAAGTGCCTGGCTTGAAACAAATGCAAAAGTCAGTCAGCAACAGATGAAAATACCTCGGTTTCTTTCAGGAGCCTGTATTCTACAGCTCCTAATACACAGGAACAGAAAGTAGTAAGAAAACACAATTCTGATTTAGTGTTCTTTTTTTGTATCCCCGATGGCCGAATACTGGAGCGAGGGGACTGGGGGGCCCTGGGCGAATTTATGCCCAGACTGACATTGCCCTCAGGGCCGGCTCAAGGTACCGGCAACTCGGGCAGTCGCCCGGGGCGCCATGTGCTAGGGGGCGCCATCAACGAGTGCGTGACCGGCGTCAGAGACCTGCCGACAGAGAGACCGGCCCGCCGATCGGTGAGTCCCGATCATATACCAGGTCACTCCGGACCCCCCCGGACCCGACCCCCCCCCCGGACCCGACCCCCCCCGACCCGACACCCCCGACCCGACCCCCCCCGACCCGACCCGACCCCCCCGACCCCCCCCCCCGACCCGACCCCCCCCCAACCCCCCCTCCCCCCCCCCCCCGACCCGACCCGACCCCCCCCCAACCCCCCCCGGCCCGACCCGACCCCCCCGATCCGACCCGACCCCCCCCCCCCCCCCCGAAGGGCGCCGAAGTTCAGCTTGCCCGGAGCGCCAGCAACCCTAGGGCCGGCGCTGATTGCCCTCACATTGTCTGAGATGGAGTTTGATAAATGTTGTCAATGCACAAAAGCCCAAGGCCTAGCTTGCCCATTTACCCATCACCCCAATGCTCACTGGGCTGACTTTGGCTCCTGGTCCCGGGACTCATCCTTGTTTTTCAAATCTTCCCACAGCCTCATCCCTTCCTTCTCTCTCCCACCCTTCGCAATCTCTGCGCTTCTCCATTGCTGACCTCTCAGGCATCCCTGATTTTAATCACTCTGGCATTGACAGCCGTGCCTTCAGCTAATAGGCCCAGAGCTCTGGAATTCCTTCCCTAAGGGCAGCACGATAGCATTGTGGATAGCACAATTGCTTCACGGCTCCAGGGTCCCAGGTTCGATTTCGACTTGGTCACTGTCTGTGTGGAGTCTGCACATCCTCCCCGTGTGTGCGTAGGTTTCCTCCGGGTACTCCGGTTTCCTCCCACAGTCCAAAGATGTGCGGGTTGGGTGGATTGGCCATGCTAAATTGCCCTTAGTGTCCAAAATTCTATGATTAACCTAGGACAAAAGTTCGGCACAACATCGTGGGCCGAAGGGCCTGTTCTGTGCTGTATTTCTCTATCTATCTAAACCTCACCAGCTCTTTCTCCCTCTCTCATCCTTTAAAACCTTTCTTTCTGTGACTAAGCTACTGATCTAATACCTTTTGTGGCTTGGTGTCGGATTTTGACTGATTCTGTGAAATGACTTGGGACATTTTACACTGCCAGAGTGCGGCATAGGCACACGTTGGTAATGTTTGGTCCTTGTTGGTGGAGGGATGATGTATTGTGGTGCTCTGCCAGTCCTCTTGTATTGTCCTGACCCCAGAACACGGTCCCAGCCAGGTTTCCCCCTCGCCACTCGCTTTCTTACATGTTCACCCATCCTGGTTTCATTGATGCCTCAGAATTTCAAATTTTGCTTGCTGGAGACGTCCAGAATTTTTAATCCATTTAGTCAGGGCTGTGTCCGGGAGATCCTGTTGACGATTTGCCAGCTGAAATCAGTAAATCCAAAAGGGGCCCCCTTTAAACCTATATTATTGTGTAGAATTATATGGATAATACAGCACGGACATTCGGCCCAACCATTCCTGCTGAACTCAAGCCTCGCCCTTATGTAACTCTCTCCCTCATCTACTTCTCTTGCTATCCTTGGAATTTTATTCACCTTAACCACTCCCTCTGGTAGTGAGTTCCAACACTCTCAGGGGCTGGTTTAGCTCACTCGGCTAAATCGCTGGCTTTTAAAGCAGACCAAGCAGGCCAGCAGCACGGTTTGATTCCCGTACCAGCCTCCCCGGACAGGCGCCAGAATGTGGCGACTAGGGGCTTTTCACAGTAACTTCATTGAAGCCTACTCGTGACAATAAGCGATTTTCATTTCATTTCATTCTATGTAAAGGAGTCTCTCTTGAATTCCCTATTGCCTTTCTTGTTGAGGGTGGAACGGTCTAAGGATGTGCATGTTCGATGGATTGACCATGCTAAATTGTCCCTTAGTGTACAAAAGGTTGGGTGGCGTTACGGGGATGGGGAGCGGACCTGCGGTGGGTGCTCTTTCAGATGGTCGGTGCAGCTTAGATGGGCCGAATGCCCTCCTGCAATGTAGGGACTCTATGATACATTTATAGCATCTTGTTTTGCATTGTTCCACAAATGGAAGTACTCCCTCTGTGCCTACTCTCTCAAAAAACATTCAGAATTTTAAAGACTTTGATTTGATATCTCCAGAATCAGCCAGTCATTCGTCCTTTAGCCAACTTGATATATTTACTGAACACCAAAGTTGTGCATCTGCCTGAAACACAGTTACACAGAATGCTTCATATTCAAAAACAGAAATCAGACAGTCAGCCGGCTGATCAGTCAGTGGAGGAAAGAGGCAAGGTTCTGGTGGGAGTACTTCAACAAAACTGGGAGGTCAAACATTCATTTACACTCTCGAACATACACGAGCACACTCACACTCACATGTGGGGGGCGATTCTCCGGCGCAATCGCGCCACGACGCCGGCACGTGATTCTCCGAGGTGCGAAGAATCGGCGCCATTTGCGCCGGCCCGTTTGGTGCTGCGCCGACCGCAGGCCGCTGGAATCAGTGGAGCTGCCGATTCTCCGGCCTGAATGGGTCGAGCGGATACGACAGAGTCCTGCTGGCGCCATTCACCCCTGGTCACTGCTGGCGGGAACTCTGCGCAAAGGGTCGGGGGGGCGGCCTGTGGTGGGGGGAGGGGTCACCGTATCCGGGAGGGGCCTCCGATGGGGTCTGGCCCGCGATCAGGGCCCACCAATCGGCGGGCCAGCCTGTTTTCCCCCCTCCCCTGGGCCTACTTTCCTGCTAGGTCGGCCCCTGAACACCGACATTTTGAGTCGGGGCCGGCGCGCTGAAGAAGTCCCCCGCGCATGCACAGGTTGGCGCGGCCCATCTGCGCATGTGCATGTTGGGGCGGCGCCCATTTGGCGCCAGGAAGGGAGGCTGGAGTGGCGCGAACCGCTCCAGTGCCATGCTGGCCCCCTGTGGGGGACAGAATCAGTCGTCCCCGTGCCCATTTCGCGCCGTCGTGAAACGCGACGGCGTTCACGATGGCGCAAACACTTGGGCTCCATTTGGCAGAATCGCCCCCCAGTTCTCACAATCTCTCTCTTGCACACCCACACACACGCGCACATACAACGTGCATTTTTTTGGCAAATTTAATTCGACCTCACAGCCTAAATGTGTGCCAGTAGTTAGGCTTTTATTTCTACCCTTCAGCTCAAAATGTTTTTGTGGTGTAAATTGCTGTCAGTGTGAGTTGCTAATGATTTCAAGAGGGCATCTTACTGATTCACTGACTGAATCAACAGGATATCTCCTTAACCAAAGAGATAAAAGGATTGAGGGAAAAACACAGAGGAACAATGGACCAGGAATTAGTGAATTAGAGTCGTGTCAGGTAAAGAACGAGAAATTGAGAAATAAATAAAGAAATGTATTACTCTACCACTCAACAATCACTTTACCGATCTTAAAAGACGTTTGCTTATGATGACCCCTCACTGCTTATGAGCTGATAGTGCTCTCACAGTCCAAGAGTAACTGTGTAGGTTCTGATGTGGAAAGTAAATGCCACAAGAAATGAGGTGGGTTTCTGGAAACCACCACTGCAGGGGCAGTACGGTAGCATGGTGGTTAGCATAAATGCTTCACAGCTCCAGGGTCCCAGGTTCGATTCCCGGCTGGGTCACTGTCTGTGCGGAGTCTGCACGTCCTCCGCGTGTGTGCGTGGGTTTCCTCCGGGTGCTCCGGTTTCCTCCCACCGTCCAAAGATGTGCGGGTTAGGTGGATTGGCCATGCTAAATTGCCCGTAGTGTCCTAAAAAGTAAGGTTAAGGGGGGGGTTGTTGGGTTACGGATATAGGGTGGATACGTGGATTTGAGTAGGGTGATCATGGTTCGGCACAACATCGAGGGCCGAAGGGCCTGTTCTGTACTGTTCTATGTTCTATGCATTCGCCTGAGGATGGAGCTGCGCTCCGAAAGCGAGTGATTCCAAAAAAACCTGTTGGACTTTAACCTGGTGTTGTAAGACTTCCTACTGTACAAGAAATGAGATAAAACACCCTTCTCGAGTATTAAGCCTGTAGTCCAGACTGACCATTCACTGCAGAACTGAGAGTGCTGCACGGTTATTTTTAAGATATATACTTGCACGTTATGTGAGTGTCACTGGCTAGATCAGCATTCATTGACCATCCCTAAATGCCTTTGAGAAGATGTTGCGAAGCTGTATTCTTGAACCGCTGTAGCCCATGTAGTGTACACGTTGCTACCACTGCGCATTGATGGTGGAGGGAGTGAATGTTTGGGGAAGAGGTGCCAATCAAGAGGGTTACTTTGTTTGAAAACATTCGTAGGGGTGGTATGCAGACCATCAAACTGCGGTGGTAATGTTGGGAATAGCATTAGACAGGAAATCAGAGATGCATGTGATAAAGGAACATCTGTGATTGTGGGTGACTTTAATCTGCATATAGATTGGGTGAGTCAAAATGGTCACAGTACAATAGAGGAGGAAATTCTGGAGTGTATAGAGGATGGTTTTCTGGACCAATGTGTTGAGGAACCAAAAAGGGAACAGGCCATCTTGGACTGGGTGTTGTGCAACGAGAAAGGATTAGTTGGCAATCTAGTTGTGACAGAACCTTTGGGAATGAGTGACCATAATATTGTAGAATTCTTTATCATGGTGAATAGTGAGGGGATTCTGAGACCAGGGACCTGAACCTCAATAAAGGTAACTATGATGGTATACAGCAAGATCTGTCGATCACAGATTGGGAAACATTACTGAAAGGAAGGGCAGCGGAAAGGCAATGTCAGGCATTCAAGGAATGAAAAGGTGAACTCCAAAAGTTATTTATTCCCATCTTGTGCAAGAGTAGAAAGGGAAACCATGACTTACCAGAGAAATTAGAGATAGTATTAGATTCAAAGAAGAGGCATACAAATTAGCAAGAAAAGCAACAGACCTGAGGATTGGGAACAGTTTAAAATTTAGCAAAGGCGAACCAAGGGATTGATTGAGAAGGGGAAAATATATTAAGAAAGTTAGCTGGCACATAGTGCTGAGGTCCCAGGTTCGATCCTGGCTCTGGGTCACTTTCCGTGTGGAGTTTGTACTTTCTCCCTGTGTTTGTGTGGGTTTCACTCCCACAACCCAAAGATGCGCAGGCTAGATGGATTAGCCACACTGAATTGCCCCTTAATTGGAAAAATTTAATTGCGTACTCTAAATTTATTTTTAAAAAGAAAGTTAGCTGGCGGGGAACATAAAAACTGACTGTAAAAGTTTCCAGAGGTATGTAAAGAGAAAAAGATTGATTAAAAACTAATGAAGCTCCTTACAGTCAGAAACGGGGGAATTCATAACAGGGAATACAGAAATGGCTGAGGAAGACTTGAATAATGTACTGGAAGTTCTGAGAAACACAGGTTTCAGTGAGGAGCTGAATGATATTAGTATTAGTAAAGAAATTGTTTGGGGGAAATTAATGGGATTGAAGGAGGACAAATCTCCAGGGCCTGATAATCTTCATCCTGGAGTACTTAAGGAATTGGCTCTATAAATAGTAGATCCATTGGTGGCCATTTTCCAAAATTCTTTGACTCTGGAATTGTTCCTGCAGATTGGAGGGTGGCTCATATAACCCCACTATTCAAAAAGTGAGGTAGAGAGAAAACAGGGAACTATAGACCAGTGAGCCCATTGTCCGTAGTAGGAAAATTGCTAGAGTCAATTATGTTTTAATTTTTTTTACATTCCAAATAAGGGACCACGGACAGTGATCCGGAGCCGGGATTGAATCTGGGACTTCGGTGCCGTGAGACAGCAGTGCTAACCACTGTGCCACCGTGCTTCCCATCAAGGGGCAAACATAAATGCACAATGTAAATACATAGATACAGGCATTGGGTGAAGCTTACAGGAGTGCAGTACTACTCAGTGGAGAAGATGTGTGAAGAGATCAGATCAATCCATAAGAGGGTTATTCAGGAGTCTGGTAACAGTGGGGAAGAAGCTTTTTTTGAGTCTGTTCGTGCATGTTCTCAGAATTTTGTATCTGCTGCCCAATGGAAGAAGTTGGAAGAGTGAATAAGCCGGATGGGAGGGGTTTTTGATTATGCTGCGTGCTTTCCCAAGGCAGTGGGAGGTGTAGACAGTCAATAGATGGGAGGTGGGTTCGCGTGATGGTCTGGGCTGTGTTCACGACTCTCTATAGTTTCTTACGGTCTTGGGTCAAGAAGTTGCCATACCAGGCTGTGATACAGCCAGATGGGATGCTTTCTGTGGTGCATCTGTAAAAATTGATAAGAGTCAGTGTGGGAATGCCAAATTTTGTTAGTTTCCTGAGAAAGTATAGGTGCTGTTGTGCTTTCTTGGTCGTAACATCGATTTGGGTGGACCAGAACAGATTGTTGGGCATTTGAAGCTGTCAGCCATCTCCACCTCAGCACCATTGATGCAGACAGGAGTGTGTACGATACTTTGCTTCCTGAAGTCAATGACCAACTCTTTTGTTTTGCTGACATTGAGAGAGAAATTGTTGTCATTACACCACTCTACTTGGTTCTTTATCTCCCTCCTGTAGTCTGACTCATTAAACGAGATCCGACCCATGGTCGTGTCATCAGCAAACCTGTAGATGGAGTTGGAACCAAATTTTTCCATGCAGCCGTGTGTGTATAGGGAGTATAGTAAGGGGCTAAGTATGCAGCCTTTCGGGGCCCCGGTATTGAGGACCATCATGGCGGAGATGTTGTTGTTTATCTTTACTGATTGTGGCCTGTGGGTCAGGAAGTCGAGGATCCAGTTGCAGAGTGAGGAGCCAAGTCCTAGGTTTTGGAGCTTTGATATGAGCGTGTCTGGGATTATGGTGTTGAAGGCAGAGCTGTAAGAAATGAATAGGAGTCTGACGTAGGAGTCCTTGTTGTTGAGATGCTCCTAGGATAGGAATAGGGATGTTTATTTATGAAAGGGAAACCATGCTTGACAAATCTACTGGAATTCTTTGAAAATGTAACTAATAGAGTTGACCAAGGAGAACTGGTGGATGTGGTTTATTTAGACTCTCAGAAGGTTTTCAACAAGGTCTCACATAGCAGATTACTATGTAAAGTTAAAGCACATGGGATTGCAGGTAGTGTCTTGAGATGGATAGAAAGCTGGTTAGCAGACAGGAAGCAATAAGTTGGAATCAATGGGTCTTTTTCCGATTGGCAGTCTGACTAGTGGGGTACCGCAGGGATCTGTGCTAGGACCCCAACTGTTCACATTATATATTAATGACTTAAACAAGGGGACTATAAGTGTATTATCTACAAATTTGCAGATGATACAAAGTTGGATGGGAGGGTGAGCTGTGAGGTGTTTGCAGTGATGGATTTGGACAGGCTGAGTGAATGGGCATATGCATGGCAGATGCAGTATAACTTGGATAAATGTAGGGTTATCCACTTCAGTCACAAAAATAGATTATTATTTAGGCAGATTATTATTTGAATGGGTGTAAATTAAAAGAGATGGATACTCAGCGAGACCTTGGTGTCCTCATGCATCAGTCACTGAAAGTAAGCGCGCAGGTACAGCAGGCAGTAAAGGCCAATGGTATGTTGGCCTTCATAGCGAGAGGATTTGAGTATAAGAATAGGGATGTTTAACTGCAATTATACAGGGCCTTGGTGAGGCCACACATGGAATATTGTGCGCAGGTTTGGTGTCCTTATCTGAGGAAGGATGGGTGGGATTCTCCCATCGGGCAGCTAAGTGCCGACGCTGGCGTAAAAACGGGACTGTTTTATTCCAGAGTCGGCGCCCGTTCTGCGGCTCACAGGAGGCTAGCATGGCACCGAAGCTGAAAATAGCGAGGAGCCAATGGATGTGGTATATCTGGATTTCCAGAAAGCCTTTGACAAGGTGCCACACAAAAGGTTGCTGCATAAGATAAAGATGCATGGCATTAAGGCTGATGTAGTAGCATGGATAGAGAATTGGTTAATTAATAGAAAGCAAAGAGTGGGGATTAATGGGTGTTTCTCTGGTTGGCAATCAGTATCTAGTGGTGTCCCTCAGGGTTCAATGTTGGGCCCACAATTGTTCACAATTTACAGAGATGATTTGGAGTTGGGGACCAAGGGCAATGTGTCCAAGTTTGCAGACGACACTAGGATGAGTGCTAAAGCGAAAAGTGCAGAGGATACCGGAAGTCTGCAGAGGGATTTGGATAGGTTAAGTGAATGGGCTAGGGTCTGGCAGATGGAATACAATGTTGACAAATGTGAGGATATCCATTTTGGTAGGAATAACAGCAAAAGGGATTATTATTTAAATGATAAAATATTAAAACATGCCGCTGTGCACAGAGACCTGGGTGTGCTAGTGCATGAGTTGCAAAAAGTTGATTTACAGGTGCAACAGGTGATTATTAAGGCAAATGGAATTTTGTCCTTCATTGCTAGAGGGATGGAGTTTAAGACTAGGGAGGTTATGTTGCAATTGTATAAGGTGTTAGTGAGGCCACACCTGGAGTATTGTGTTCAGTTTTGGTCTCATTACCTGAGAAAGGACGTACTGGCACTGGAGGGTGTGCAGAGGAGATTCACTAGGTTAATCCCAGAGCTGAAGGGGTTGAATTACGAGGAGAGGTTGAGTAGACTGGGACTGTACTCGTTGGAATTTAGAAGGATGAGGGGGGATCTTATGGAAATGTATAAAATTATGAAGGGAATAGATAGGAGAGATGCGGGCAGGTTGTTTCCACTGGCGGGTGAAAGCAGAACTAGGGGGCATAGCCTCAAAATGAGGGGAAGTAGATTTAGGACTGCGCTCAGGAGCAACTTCTTCACCCAAAGGGTTGCGAATCTATGGAACTCCTTGCCCAGTGAAGCAGTTGAGGATTCTTCATTCAATGATTTTAAGGTAAAGATAGATAGCTTTTTGAAGAATAAAGGGATTAAGGGTTATGGTGTTCGGGCCGGAAAGTGGAGCTGAGTCCACAAAAGATCAGCCATGATCTCATTGAATTGCGGAGCAGGCTCGAGGGGCCAGATGGCCTACTGCTGCTCCTAGTTCCTCGTTCTTATGAAGCGGCCCATGCCACTCCAGCTGCCGATCTCTGCCTGAACCCGGTGCCGCGGGGTCCACGCATGCGCAGTTGGGCCGGTGCCAACGAGCGCATGCACAGTGGCCTTCTTCCCCACGCCAGCCCCGACAACAAATGGCGGAGGGCTACAGGAGCTGACGCGGAGGAAAGGAGGCCGGGGAACAGAGAGAATCGGCACACCAGCCCATGCCGGCCCGGGCCGGAGAGTCGTCGCATACCCCGACCGGTGCCGCGCTGACCACGCTGGCTCCAATGGCGCCGATTCGACGCTCTGCGAAGAATCGCATCCCGGCATCGGGGTGGCGTGGTGTGATTCGCGCGGCCTGCAAGGGGGGGGGGGGGGGGGGGGGGGGGGGCGGAGAATCCCGCCCATTGTTTTTGCTATGAAGGAGTGCAGCAAGCATTTACGAGGCTGAATCCTGGGATGGCGGGACTGTGATATGAGGTGAAAGTAAGTCGGTTAGGATTATATTGATTAGAGTTCAGAAGAGTGAGAGAGGATCTCATATAAACTTACAAAATTTTAACAGAATTGGAAAGGGTAGATCCAGAAAGAATATTCCTAATGGTGTAGAAGTCCAGAAATAGGGGTCGCGCCCGGGATGGGCCGAGCGGTCGCTCTAAAAAGGCAGAAATCAAAGGCCAACTCTGCCGGCAGGGTCGGGGGGCGGCCTCTGGGGCGGCTCCGACCCCGGGGAGGAGGCTTCGATGGGGCCTGACCCGCGATCGGGGCCCATCGATCAGCGGGCCGGCCTCTCGCTCCCTGGACCTATTTTCGTCCGCGCCGGCTCCTGAACTCACGCGCCGTGTTGCGTTAGGGTGGCGCGTTGAGGGAGGCCACCGCGCATGCGCAGGTTGGCGCCGGCGCCACTGTGCATGCGCGGATCCCGCGGCGCACAGTTCGTGCCGGGATGGGAGGCTGGAGCGGCGTGAACCGCACCAGCGCCGTGCTGGCACCCTAGAGAGGCCAGAATTGGTACTCCCAGCGGCCCGTTCATGCCATCGTGAAACGCAACGGCGTTCCCGACGCCGTGGACACTCTGCCGCCGAATGGGAGAATCCCGCCGCTTATACTTTAATTTATATACTGCCTTTCACAACCTCCGGAATGAAATACTTTTGAGGTGTAGTCACTGCTGTAATGAAATAAAACCCAGCAGCCAATTTGTGCATTCCAAGGTCAAGATAAGGTTAGAACAGAATCATCAGAAATCATAGATTTGAAATCAATGGAAACACTGTAGGTTATTTATATGGACTGGACTTCCCAATGAGAAGGGTGAATTCCCTTGAAGATCATCTGAAAGTCAGAACAGGACGAGGCCATTCGGTCCCTCAAACATATTCTATCATTTAATTAAATCTGTATCTTAACTCCATCGACCCGCCTGTGTTCCATACCCTCTGATACTTTTGCCTGACAAAACTCTTATCAATCTCATTTTGAAATTTTCAGTTGATCGTTAGCTCCGAAAACCTCTCGAGGGGCAGTGTCAGATTTCCACTATCCTTTGTGTAAGTATGTGCTTTCCAGCATCACTCCCGAATAATCCAGCTCCAATTTTAACAAAAACCCCCTTGTTATGGACTCCCCTGACATGCACAGGAAATCTTTTCTCACTGCTCTAACAGACAATTAGTATTCTTAAATACCCCAATTGTATCACCCCTTAATCAATCCTCGAGAGAATGTAAAAACAAAGAATTGCATTCATAAGGCATTATTTGTAGAAGAATCGGACGACTCAAAGTGCTTTACAGCTCATTAAATACTTTTGAATCGCAGTCATCATTGTAATGTCGGAAAACTGGCAACCAATTGTCACACAGCAAGCTCCCACTTACAGCAGTGTAATAATTAGCCTATAATCTGTTTTCCAAACGTTGATTGAGTTCTGAAGGTTGGCCACCTCCCATTGTCTTCTTTGAGATAATACTTTTGAGATCTTTGAAATCCACCCAAGCAGGGCCTCGATTGAACATTTCCTGTGAAAGACAGCGAGGCGGTATTTTCCCATAATCTGTCAGCGTGTCGGGTTCTGACTGAAAACCGGCCTGTATCTCTCCAGATGCACAGCTCGGTTTTCGGACCAGATCTTGAGCCACACTGACAGAAGAAAATCGGGGGATGTGGTTTACGCCGTCGGTCTGGAGGGGCTGGGCTTGATAGGGCCAAACATAGCCAGCTCCACAGAGATCGGGGCATGATCTTTAAATGGAGCGGATCATCAGAACTGATGTTAAACTCCAACAACCAACCCCCCTACCACCCCCGCATCAGAGGCTCTCCCTCCACCAGTGCACAATTATCAGGGGCGCTCTCCCCCCCCACCTCCCCCACCCCTAACTCCACAATCGTGGCGGCAGAATCGCTGCTGGTCTCCCTCCCAACCCAATAGCAAGGTTCCATCCCCCCCCTCAATGCCAGGTTACCCCACACCTCAATGTCCACTTCCGCCCTTAATGCAGGCTCCCCCCCTCGCTCCCTGCTCCCCCTGCCACAGCTAAGTCCCCCCTCCCTGGAAAGAACTTGCCACTCTCCCCCACCACACATAGCAAGAACCCCCTAATTGGGCCCCTGGGTGAGGGGAGAACATGCCTCTGGCACAGCTTCTGGTACAGGATGGCACTGCCAAGTTGCCACACGTTGGTGTTGGCAGGTTGGCAGTACCAATCTGTGCCAGGAACTAGTGCCCAAACATGTTCTCCCCCCACCCAGGGCTATACTTACATTGACATGATGCTATGTCTGAATATTTGGGAGGAGGAAAACATATGGCTCTGAATCCCTTTAATTATATTTAAATTTAGTGAAATGTGTTAAAATTAGGTCCCCGCCCTTTCTGGACAGGAACATTGTTATGTCATCGGTGAGGGGCGGAGAAAAATTGAGAAATAAGATCTCGACGGCGAGAATCTCGTTTCTCGACTCTGGCGGTATTTTGTGCCCCAGTTGCTGCTCTCACTGACAGCGAATGTGGGCGCAAAACCTCCCTCAGCACCTCCGACAGTGCAGCACTCCCTCAGTCGTGCATTCGAGTGTCCGCCTTGATTTTTGTACTCAACTCCTGGGGCTGAGACTTGACCTCATCACTCGAGCAAAAGATGCTCTCCGCTGAACCACGGCCTACAGTACAGATTTGGACCAGTCAACCTGTCCTCGTCATTTAACCATTTTTGCTCTGGTTTCATTCAGCACTTCAGCCCTTTCAAAGTATGACGTCTCGAAAGGCCCAGGCCTCTGAACGAGACCCACCTTCAGGTAGCTGGGCACTACCGAGGCAGTGGTAGGAGCTCTCCAGTTAGTTGTCACATCACCTTCTGTGGGCACACACACCACTGTTGCCCACCATCCGGAAAGCATGTGAAGGATGGCCATCAGCTGTGACAAGGTCCATGGAATAGATATCCCACAAGCAGAAGGGCGGCAGGAAGGAAAAGCCATCTCCGGTAAGGACGGAATAACAACAACTTATATTCATATGACACCTTTAACACAGAGAAGTGTCCCAAGATGCTATGCAGGGACATTGCAAAAAAAAGTACGAGCTGAGCTACATAAGGAAACCTTAGGCCAGGTAACCAAAGGCTTGGTCAAGGAGGTAGAGATTAAGGAGTATCTTTAAGGAGGAAAGCAAAGTAGAGGATTGGAGAGGTGGAGGGAGGGAATTGCAGAGCATGGGGCCTGGGAAATGGAACAATGAATTTTTAAAAAGGCATTAAAAAATGTCAGACACAAGTGGGCATCTTTAACTCAATGAGATGTTAAATCGAGGGCCCGGCTGCCCCTGGGTGCAACGGATTCCACGATCATTACTTAGATTGAAAGGGCAGCCGGATGCTCTCCCCGGCATCCTGGCGAATATTCATCCCTCACCTCAATATCACAGAAAGCTGGTCACGGTCAGATTGCTGTCTGTGGGATCTTCCTCGGCGCAAATTGGCTGCCACCTCCCAAAAACGGTGACGACACTTCAAAAAGTGTTTCAATGGCCGTAATGGGATGATCCGAGGTGGTGAAAAGGCACTATAAAAATGCAAGCTCTTCCTTCCTTCAATAATTCACTCGGCCTGAAAAATGAAAGAGTTTGTGAAGAAATTATGCGCAAAACGTTTTGACAAACAAACCGAAAGAAAAAAACGGGAATTTTCATTCCCTTATTTTCTGAAGTTTTTTTTGTTCCCTCTCTGCTCAATCACAATGTAAAATTAATGAGGCAGTCTCGATTCCTCACCAAAATCTGATAGGTTGCTATCTTGAATTATAAATTGCTATTGATTTTTTTTTCTGGAGAGCTGTAACAGAGACAGGTGATTGTTAACTGACACGAAATGCACTCTCCTTGCTGCTGCTCGGATCAAATATCAAATATATATGAGATGGAGGCATCAGTCACAAATCAGGCTCCAAAACAACATGAAAAATTAAAAAAAAAATGTTTTTTAAATCCCCAGAAAACAAAAACATCTGCTGTAAATATGCCCTTGGCTTTTTTAAGAAGCGAGAGAGACCGAGAGAGGAGAGGGATAGAGTTTTATTTCACCCTACCTTGTCTCCTCATCTTGTCTCCGATTAGTGGGATTTGTTTGAGGATCATGTTAGGTCAAAGGGGAAATTCCTTGGCAATGGGAGTTCAGGGGAATGATCGGCTCCTGAAGTCACTTTGGGTGTTTTTTTGTCATTTGAGTTAGTTCCTGGAAATGTGAATCTTGCTGGTGGAGCTGGCATTTCTATGGCACTTTTCATCAACAGCAAGACAATCCAGAGCGCTGTACAGCGAATGAAGTTCTTTTGACATGTCGCCACTGTTGTGATGTAGGCATTTATTTATCCCTGAGATGGTGATGACAGATTCTCTTCCAGTTTGATGCAGCACTCGCTGTTGTTGTAGGAAATGCCGAAACCAATTTGCGCGCAGCTAGCTCCCACAGAGAGCAATGTGATAATGACTGGACCTTCTGCCCTTTTGCAATGTTGGTTGTGGGATGAATGCTGTCCAGGACACTGAGGAGAGCACAAACTGTTCTTCTTCAAAATAGTGTGAGAGGATTGACATTGGTTCAGTGGCTCAACAGAGAGGCGGCATCCCAGATAGGGGTGTGTCAGGGTAGTGTCCTAGGCCCAGCCAAATTCAACTGCTTCATCAATGACCTTCCCCCCGCCCCCCCTCCTACCCCCAATCGTAAGATCAAAAGTGGGGATGTTTGTTGATGATTGCCCAATGTTCTGCACCATTCGTAACTCCTCATATACAGAAGCAATCCATGTCATATGAATCCATAGAATCAGTGCAGAAGGAGGCCATTTGGCCCATCGAGGCTGCACCAATGCTCAGCCACAGCACCTTCCCTAGACTCACTCCCCCACCCTGTCCCTGTAACCCCACACATTGATCATGGCCAATCCACCTACCTGCACATCATTGGACACTAAGGGCCAAATTAGCATGGTCAATCCACCTAACCTGTACATCTTTGGACTGTGGGAGGAAACTGGAGCATCCAGAGGAAACCCACGCAAGCGCAGAATCGGAGTTGAACCCAGGTCGCAATGCTACCCACTGTGCCATTGTGCCAATCTATGTGCAGCTAGATATGAACAATATCCAAGCTTTGGCTGACAAATGGCTTGTAATATTCGTGCAAGTGCCAGGCAGTGACAATCTCCAAGAAGAGAGAGTCTAACCAATGCCCTGTGACATTCAATGGCATTACCATCACTGGATCAACATCCTGAGGGTTACCATTGACCAGAAATTGCACTGGACTAACTATATAACTATATAAATACAACCAGTGCAGGTCAGTAGCTAAGAATTCTGCAGAAAGTAAGTCACCCACTGACTCCCCAAAGCCTGTAAACCTTGTACAAGACACAAATCAGCGGCTGGATTCTCCAATCCCCTGATGGTCAGAGAATCGCCAGGGGGTGGCGTGAATCCTGCCCCTGCCGTCCCCGGAAGTCTCCGGCACCAGAGATTCGGCAGGGGCAGGAATCACGCCCCGCCTGTTGGTGGGCCCCACCCGGCGATTCTCCTGCCCGCGATGGGCCGAAGTCCCGCTGCTGTAATCATAGATTATCATAGAATTTACAGTGCAGAAGGAGGCCATTCGGCCCATCGAGTCTGCACCGGCTCTTGGAAAGAGCACCCTACCCAAGGTCAACACCTCCACCCTATCCCCATAACCCAGTAACCCCATCCAACACTGAGGGCAATTTTCGACACTAAGGGCAATTTAGCATGGCCAATCCACCTAACCTGCACATCTTTGGACTGTGGGAGGAAACCGGAGCACCTGGAGGAAACCCACGCACACACGGGGAGGATGTGCAGACTCCACACAGACAGTGTCCCAAGCCGGAATCGAACCTGGGACCCTGGAGCTGTGAAGCAATTGTGCTAACCGTCATGCTACCATAATGCCGGTCCTGCCGGCGTGAATCAAAACGACTCCCTCACCGGTGGGACTGGCGGCATGGGCGGGCTCCGAGGTCCTGGGGGGGGGGCCATGGGGCGATCTGGCCCCCGGGGGTGCCCCCACGGTGGCCTGGCCCGTGATCGGGGCCCACCAATGGGTGGTCCTGTGCCGTGGGGGCACTCTTTTCCTTCCGCGTTGGCCATAGCCTTCACGATGGCCAACGCGGAAGTGACCCCCTCCCCTGTGCATGCGCGGGTATGACATCAGCAGCCTCTGACGCGCCGGGGCGCGGACTTCCGCCGTCCAGCGAACTCCCTTCAGCCTCGGCTGGTGTGGCGCCAAAGGCCTTGCCCGCCGGCCCAGCGGGGCGCCAACCACTCTGGCGTGGGCCTCGCCCCTCAAGGTTAGGGCTTGGAGAAATCTGCACCTTTGGGGCGACCCAACGCCGGAGTGGTTCACACCACTCCATCCCGCAGGGACCCCCGCCCCGCCGGGTAGGGGAGAATCCAGCCCCAGAAGTGTGACAGAATATGCTCCATGCTTGGATAAATGCAACTCCAACAAAACTCAAGCGCAACATCATCCAGGACAAAGCAGCCCGCCTGATAGGCACACCATCTACCACCTGCAGCATTCCCTCCCTCCCCTACCAACGCACAGTGGCAGGAATGTCTGCCATTTACAAGATGCAGTTCAGCCACTCTCCTGGGCTTCTTCAACAGCATCTTCTAAACCCGCGACATTCCTTCCCAAGGGCAATTAGGGATGGGTAATAAATGCGGACTGGGCCAGCAATGTCCACATCCTCAGGAAATGCTTTGTGCCGAATTGCCGTTTCCCCTGCGAGCTCACACCATAACTCACCTCAGTGCCGGCCGGAGGAAATAGTCATGGCAGCGAGCAGCAACGTTCATGCGCTATGTCATCACCGTAGCTATCCCTGTGGGGGAGCACTACCTAACCTGCCTTTGAAATGCTGTTGACTCTGTGGCTGTCGAGACAGGAGTTGATCGATTAATGGGGTATCCCATCGTTTAAAAATCTCTTGGGCTGATTTAAACATTCACCGGGAGATTGGGGGCGATTTCAGGACTCTCCCAGCCATTCTGTAAGGGTGTGAAACTCTCGTAGGCACACGCTGAGCATAAACACTAGCGCACAGCTGTTAGGCTGATGGGCCTGGGCTTCCGTGCTGTCAATACAGTGCATATCTTTCTTTCCACTGATCCACATATCCATTAGATTGTTCCCTGGGCTGTTTCCTTAATAAAGTCCCTTTGCACAGTTCATTAGCCTGACTGGTGACTCCCTACTCAGACAACCAACTGTATGCGACTGGACACGTGTATCCGACTTAATTTCAACATACAATTCAAAAGCCAAAGGACGAGGGATGGATGACAACATTTGGAATGCAGGAACAGGGGGAGGCCATTTAACCTATTGGGTTCGTTCCACCATTTGAATGAAATCATGGCTGATCTGTCACCTAACTCCATAAAACCCACTTTCTCCACCTCCATTAATAACATTGCCTCACCAAAATTCTGTTGGTCTCAGATTTGAAATTTTCAGTAGATCTAGCATCAATTCCAAACTTTTACAACCCGCATATGTAAAAGTATTGTTTAATTTCACTTATGAAGGTCTATGCCCCCAGTCCCAGATTGCGTAACCAGCGGGAGTAGTTTCTCTCTATCTGTTCCCCTCTATATCACAAAAACGGCAATCAGATGACGTCTGGGGTTAGTTTAGCACAGTGGGCTAAGCAGCTGGCTTGTAATGCAGAACAATGCCAGCAGTGCGGGTTCAGTTCCCGTCCCGGCCTCCCCAAACAGGCGCCGGCATGTGGTGACTAGGGGCTTTTCACAGTAACTCCATTGAAGCCTACTTGTGACAATAAGTGATTATTATTATTCTTAACCTTTTAAATTCCATGGACTAAAACCAAAGCTTGTGTAATCTCACCTCATAATTTAATCCTTCGGAGTCCAGATATCAGTCAGGTAAAAAATGCACTGCACTCCCTCTGGGGCCAGTATATCTTTCCTAAGGAGTGGACCAACTTTGGGTTTGCTTGTGTTCACTCCCAGTACACACAAAAAATCAAATCTTGCTCCACCCTGCTGTTGTAGAGAGGTAGTGAGCAGATAGCAGATCCTCCCACACTTATGTGAGATAAGGTCATCAGTGGGACCTTCGTTGAATGTCTCCTCGTGGTCAACTTGGTAGCAGGGATCGTCCATTCAACTCTTTACATCTGTTCCTCCATTCAGTTGAGATGAGAGCTGGTCTCCATATCTTAAGTTGACGAACCCACCTTGTCTGCTTTGGGCTCGCAAAAATCTAAATCGGCCTCAGATTATAAATGATGAAATGATCTAGCACCTAGGCAGTATCTAAGGAAAGATTGGCGGGTGAAAGCAGAACTAGGGGACATAGCCTCAAAATAAGGGGAAGTAGATTTAGGACTGAGTTCAGGAGGAACTTCTTCACCCAAAGGGTTGTGAATCTATGGAATTCCTTGCCCAGTGAAGCAGTTGAGGCTCCTTCAGTACATGTTTTTAAGGTCAAGATAGATAGTTTTTTGAAGAATAAAGGGATTAAGGGTTATGGTGTTCTGGCCGGAAAGTGGAGCTGAGTCCACAAAAGATCAGCCATGATCTCATTGAATGGCGGAGCAGGCTTGAGGGGCCAGATGGCCTATTCCTGCTCCTAGTTCTTATGTTCTTATGTGCGGGTTAGGTGGATTGGCCATGCTAAATTGCCCCTTAATATCCACGGATGTGCAGGTTAGGTTACGGAGTTACGGGGTTAGGCAGGGTAGACGGGGGAGTTCTCATTCAAAATGTTGGTGAAGACTCGATGGACTGCTTGGCCTCCTTTTACACTGTAGGAATTCTATGATCTGCATGTATTTTTCTTGAGTCCCAAATGTTAAAAGGAGATAGTTAGATTCTCCCTTGTTGGAGACGCTCTTTGCCTAGATGACACTTGTGTGGCGGGAATGTCTCTTGCCCTTTATCAGCCAAAGCCTGAAATCGGCCATATCTTGCTGCATGCAGACGCGGGCTGCTTCAGTAGCTGAGGGGGTGAGAATGGTATCGAGCACTGTACAATCACCAGCAAACATCTCACGTCTGAATTTATGATGGACACAATGTTATTCAAGAAGTAGTTGAATGGAAGGATCTGAGGAACAGAAGCCGGTTATTCAGCCCCTCAGACCTCCTTCACCATTCCATTTGGTCATGGCTGATACCCACCATCTCAACGTTATTTACCCTTCCAAACCCACAGCCTCTGCCACCTCGAAGGACAAGGGCGACAGAAGCACGGGGGCACCACCACCTGTCAGTTCCCCTCCAAGTCACTCACTTGGAAATTTACCACCGTCCCTTCACTGCCGTTGGGTTAAAATCCTGGAACTTCCTCCCTAACAGCACTGTGGGTGTGCCTACTCGAAACGGGACTGCAGCGGCTCAAGAAGGCGGCTCACCACCACCTTCTCAAAGGGTGGGCAACAAATACTAGCCTAGCTAACGATGACCACACCCTGTGAATGAATTTGTTTAAAGTTCCACACCGTTTGACGCATTTATCGAACAACGACAACCCATCAATCTGTCTCAACAGCTCCTAAAGTCTCAACATCCACAGTTTTTTGGGGAGGGAAAACTAAATGGCAGGAGCAACAAGAGCAACTGCATTTATACTGCAGCTTAAACCTTGTAAATCACAGGACTAGGTAAAAAAGCAAATTACTGTGGATGCTGGAATCTGAAACGAAAGAGAAAATGCTGGAAAATCTCAGCAGGTCTGGCAGCATCTGTAGGGAGAGAAAAGAGCTAACGTTTCGAGTCCGATGACTCTTTGTCAAAGCTAACAGACAGAGAAAGTGGGAAATATTTATACTGTGGAGTGAGAATGAAGGACGAGTCATAGCCACAGAAACCCAGGGAAACCGGGTGCTAATGGCCACAGAAACCAAGGGGAAAGAGTGCTAATGGCAGTCCCCAGAGAGAACAAAAGATGTCAAAGGTTAGTTTCTCTGCTGTTTGACCTTTCACATCTTTTGTTCTCTCTGGGGACTGCCATTAACATTCTTTCCTCTTGGTTTCTGTGGCCATTAGCACCCAGCTTCCCTGGGTTTCTGTGGCTACAACTCATCTTTCATTCTCACTCCACAGTATAAATGTTTCCCACTTTCTCTGTCTGTTAGCTTTGACAAAGGGTCATCTGGACTCGAAACATTAGCTCTTTTCTCTCCCTCCAGATACTGCCAGACCTGCTGCGATTTTCCAGCATTTTCTCTTTCGTTCCAGGACTAGGTACCTTGGTAGAATTACGCTGTTTCTCACCATCATCTTCCCTGTGAATAATTCTCTTCACACACGGATGTGACATCTGTGGAGCATATTCTGAATGTTTATTTTCAGCACAGATTTAGGGTGGTTGAGGAAAAAGAGCTGAGACGACACGAGGAGATGTTTCTTGACGCAGTGAATCGTTGTGACTTGAAGTGCACTGCCTGAGGAAGGTGGCGAAAGCAGATTCAATGGTATCTTTCAGAAGGGGATTTTAACACCTGGAGGGGGAGAAAGACAGATGCAGGGCTGTGGGGAAAGTGTCATTAATTAGATAGTGCTAGCAGAACCAGCACAGGCACGGTTGTCCGAAGGGCTCCATCCCGCGCTGTATCATTCGATGACTTTGCAACATTCATACAAAACCTGGAGCGGGGAAAATAAATCCCTGCTGGAACAGAGTCGATACAGCTAATGGCCAGGCAGAATGCTGCTGTGATATATTTCCAGACTGACATTCTCTCTGTCTGCTTGTGTAAATCACCCGTGCTGTCAAAATGTCTGCACATCACGGAGGCAAGTGATGAAATATTTAAACTGCGTAGTTTACATAGGTCACTCCTGTCCAGGGGTGCGGACTGGCTACTGGTTGGCTCAAGAGGCTGCTTCTCCCGCTTGTGATTGACAGTCTGCA
The DNA here is from genome assembly GCF_902713615.1 of Scyliorhinus canicula. Taxonomy (NCBI): domain Eukaryota; kingdom Metazoa; phylum Chordata; class Chondrichthyes; order Carcharhiniformes; family Scyliorhinidae; genus Scyliorhinus; species Scyliorhinus canicula. Next base: position 18,710,708 of record NC_052148.1, on the reverse strand, counting down.
AACGGCCTTCAATCTTTGTCACTCGTCGCACCCCCGCCCCCACTTCACCTAGACCAAGACCCCTCTTGCAGCATAGGTTGTGCTGCATGGTCAGAGGCGCCGTCTTTCAAATGAGACCTGGAGCTTAGGCTTTGGGCCTGCTCTGCCCTTTCAGGTGGAGATGAAAAGCATCCATGCCACTTTGAAGAAGAACAGTGAGGTTGTCTCCAGTGTCCTGCCCATGAATATTGACCCCACAATCAGCATGGTAAACATAGCAGTTTATCTGGAGAATAACACGATTGCGGACTGTGGAAGCTTGCTGTGCACAAGAAAGATAGAGGCTCTCCCTCCATTGGTACATTACTTCATTTGTTGTGCGGTACTTTGGGATCTCCTCAGGGTGAAAACCGACTGTCATAATATATACCAATATATCATGGTGCAGACACACACTGATGGACACACACAGGGACCAATCAACACGTACAAACACCGCAGCCAATCACCAGTTAGAATACACACACTATAAAGGTAGAGGGCACCACGGTTCCCGCTCATTCTGGGTGCTGCCTCTGAGTGTAACAAGGACTCATCCAGCCCAGCACAGACTTACAACACGTGCTGAGAGAAACAACTGGTTCAGACAAGGCTTAGGTCTCTAGTTTAAGTTAGCATCATTTAGACCCACAGTCATCGTGTGTCAGTTAGTTAGAAGTAGTTAATAAAATTGAGTTGAACCTTCATCTGTGTTGGAAGTGTCTGTTCATCTCTCAAGCCTACACAAGCCAACACATCACCGACCAGAAGGTTTATCAATTCCTGTCTCGGTTGTGATGCTAAGTTGTGGCCAAAGGTGATTTTGGCAGCAATAGTGGGGTTAAGTCTCACTTGAGGAGCTCTCAGGCTGAACTTCAACCTCTACGCATTTCTTCCTGCTTAGGCCTCTCAAGATAGCAGCTGCGATTGCTTCTTTCCCCATTTTTAATCAAAATAACCAAATACATTCTTTACCACCCTCCAGTGTGAAATCAGTGACTGCGCTGCGGAGTTGTAAATGAGAAGCCGGCACTTGCAGTGGGGAGTTGGCTCCATGTGCATGTATCTAGCACAGCTGTGAGATTGCAGGCAAGGACAGATTGACTGGGCTGAAAGCTGAATGAGATGGACACGAATCGGAGTGTCTGGGAGAGGCGATGATGGGAGTCAGTGAGGTGTAGAATGCATACAGTCCACCATAATGACACACTCACATCTCCAAACCTTCAGGAAGGGCGAAATTGCATCCAAAAGGAGTGACGGGTAAATTTGAGTGACAAGCAGGCCCCTATCTCCTCCAGAACTCCAAGGTGGACATCAATTATTGAATAGGCTTTGCAGATGACAGCCCGAGCAAAGACAATGAATGTTAACGCGTGAGATTATTACCTGTGGGATTCCCTTGTTTATTTTAATGATGGCACCTTGACAGGAAGTTGACATATCTCAGTAAGGTTAAAGGTCAGTGTTAGCGGCATCCTCAGCAGTCTACAATTCGTCCATGGCTGCCGAATTGTTTTAACTCAATGAGTCTCTGCCACAATGCAGGCTGCAGAATGATATACTGAACTGACACAGGTAAGTCACTCTCCACCCATTGCTGAGTAAATCTGAAACTGGCTCCAAGTGTCAATAGAGGTAATGAGGCATGGCCCATTATATTCGGGACATGACTAGTTTCACTTTACCTTCGATAGCCCTGCTTCCCTCACTCCATGGACCCTGGTGCCACTTTCTGCTTCAGTATCATGCAAGGTTTGCACTTGAATCTGTCCCACAACGCTAACTTGGTAACAACAAGATCATCTGTTTCTTTAGTCATACTGACCCAGGAACATGGAACATAGTGCAGAAGGAGGCCATTCGACCCATCGAAACTGCACCAACCCACTAACCCCTCACTTCCACCCTATCCCCGTAACCCAATAACCCCTCCTAACCTTTTTGGACACTAAGGGCAATTTATCATGGCCAATCCACCTAACCCGCATGTCTTTGGACTGTGGGAGGAAACCGGAGCACCCGGTGGAAACCCACGCACACACAGAGGGAAGGTGCCGACTCCGCACAGACTGACCCAGCGAGGAATCGAACCTGGGACCCTGGTGCTGTGAAGCCACAGTGCTAACCACTTGTGCTGCCAATCTGCGCTTTTTTTTTTACACATGGGCATAACTCTCCTGCATTCCTTTGAAATATCTGGCAGGATTCTCTCAGCCCGGGGCCGGGCCGGAGAATCACCACAACCGGCACGAATCGCACCACGCCGGCATGCGATTCTCCACAGAGCAGATAATCGGCGACATTGGCACCAGTGTGGTTGGCGTGCCGCCGGTTGGGGGCCGCTCTACGCAGCTGGCCCACCGATTCTCGGAATGGGATGGGCGTTCGGCCATTGTAAAAACGCCGAATCCCGCTGGCGCCGTCCACATCTGCTCTCAGCCGGTGGGAACTCGGCGTGGAAGGGTTGGGGGATGGCCTGTGGGGAGGTAGGGGGGTGCAACCCCGGGGGGGAGCCTCAGTTGTGGCCTGGCCCTCGATCAGGGTCCACCGATCGGCTGGCGGCCTCTTTTTTCCCCCGCCGGCCCCTGTAGTCCTGCGCCATGTTGCGTCGGGGCCGGCGCTTTGAAGGAAGACACTGCGCATGCGCGCGTTGGTGCTGGTGCCACTGCGCATGTGTGAACCCGCGGTGCCCATTTCAGCAGCTGGAGCAGCGTGAACCGCTCCAGCGCCATGCTTGCCCCTTGTCGGGGCCAGAATTGCTGATCCTGAGGCCGTGGTTGACGCTGTCGAGAAACGCGACGGCCTTTCCGACGGCGTCAACATTTAGCCTCAGGATCACAGAATCCTGCCCAATGTCCCAGGATCATTTACATTCACTGAGATATCCCGGCAAACATCTATCCCTCAAACAGATATGGGGAAGCATTGGCGTAGTGGTTTTTAACTTGTTAACCAGAGATCCAGAATAATACTCTGGGGACCCAGGTTCAAATCTCACCACTGCAGATGGTGAAATTTGAATTCAACAAAATATCTGGAATTGACAGTCTAATGATGACCATGAAACTATTGTCGATTGTTGGTAAAAACCATCTGGTTCACTCATGTCCTTTAGGGGAGGAAATCTGCTGTCCTTACCTGTTCTGGCCTGCATGTGACTCCCAACCCACAACAATGTGGTTGACTCATATGTGTGCCCCTGAAGGGGCATAAAAGGCCAGAATAGAACTCGGAACCCTGGCACTGACATGCAGTAGTGCTAACCACTGTTCAATCCTCCCTTTACCAGCTCCCTCCCTCCTGTTCAATAAAATCATAACTGATCTATCTAAACTGCACTTTGTGCCCAACCCCCCCCCCCCCCCCCCCCCCCCCCCCGCCGGTCCAGAGAATCGCTGGGGGGGGGGGGGGGGGGGGCATGGATCCCACCCTGACCCGGCTGCCGGATTCTCCAGCATCGTTTTTTTGGTGGGGGTGTGAACCGCGTTGTGCCGGTCAGGCGCCGTTGGCAGTGCCCCCCCCCCCCCCCCCGGCGATCCTCTGCTCCGCGATGGGCTGAGTGGCTGCTCGTTTTCAGCCTGTCCCGCCGACGTAAATCAAACAAGGTCCTTAGCAGCGGGGCCTGGCTTTGTGGGCGGCCTGCGGTGTCCTCGGGGGGGGGGCGGGGGGATCTGGTCCCCGGGGGGGGGGGGGGGGGGGGGCCCCACGGTGGCCTGGCCCGCAATCGGGGCCCACCAATATGCGGGCGGGCCTGTGCCGAGGGGGAACTCGTATCCTCCGCGCCGTCCGCTGTAACGGTCCACCATGGCCGGCGTGGCGAAGAACCCGCTGCGCATGAGCTGGGATCACGCCAGAACACGCTGGCGCTCCCGTGCATGCGCCAACACGCGCCGGCCGGCGGAGGCCTTTCGGCGCCTGTTGGCGCAGTGCCAACCCCGCCGGCGCCGGCCTAGCCCCTGAAGGTGGATTCCCCACATTCCGGGCGGCCCGACGCCGGAGTGGTTCACGCAACTCTTCGGCGCTGGAGTGGCCCACCCCACCGCGCCGGGTAGCGGAGAATCCCGGCCCAAATCTCTCTAATCCCTTAGTACACAAATATCTATCGATCTCAGTCACGAATATTATCAATAACCTGAGTATTCACAGCCCTCTAAGGCAGAGAATTCCCAAGAATCACAATCTTCCAAGTCAGTGATGGGTAACCTGGGGCCCGACGGCCCATGTGGGTTCTGAGTGCAGCCCACGAGGCATTTTGTTGACCATTGCCCGCGCGCAGGGCTCCCACATTCCGCTGATTTCCACCCATGTAGATTTTTCCTGCCGGTATGACTGAAATGACACATGCAAAGCAAGGGCAGCTTCTCAGCATCTTCGCTGACAAATCCTCGAAGAATGTTACATCTCAACGAGGTGTCCTCTTGTTCTAAACTCCAGGTTCCCGAGCGCACTTTATTCGTGGACTTGCACCAAGAGGGGTGACACGGGGAACTGACCGGGGCTCCAGTCAGTGGCTGAGACGCCAGACCTTAGCATTAAGCTGAAACCCCTCACCCCAAACGTGAATCAAGTCTTGACTGTCGTTTAGTGATTTGACCAGTTCCTTCCTTGTGTGTGTGAACCCACAATGCCTCTAGAATTGTCAGTTCCTCTTTGACAATCTACTGGGCTATGAGGAATGAAAGTGTCGCAACAGTTAAGGAAGAAAATAAATTGCATTTGTGTAGCAACCTTTCCAATCACAGGATGTCTGAAAGCACTTGCAAGTCAGGGTGTGTCTTTGTAGCCTTCGTTGTGAGGTAGGAAACACAGCAGGCTATGTAAATCAAGTTCCTGAATTTCATATTGGATTTAATGGTGATTAGTACGGTAGCTCAGTGGTTAGCACTGTTGCTTCACAGTGCCAGGGTCCCAGATTTGATTCCTGGCTTGGGTCACTGCCTGTGCGGAGTCTGCACGTTCTCTCCGTGTCTGCGTGGGTTTCCTCCGGATGCTCCGGTTTCCTCCCACAAGTCCCGAAAGACGTGCTTGTTAGGTGAATTGGACATTCTGAATTCTTCCTCTGTATACCCGACAAGGTGCCGGATGTGACAACTCGGGGCTTTTCACAGTAACTTCATTGCAGTGTTAACGTAAGCCTACTTGTGACAATAAAGATTATTATTATATCTGTCACTTGGAACTCATGTGGTGGTTCAAACCTCAAGATATTAATAGGCATCATTGCGCGCAGTGTAGTGTGACACTGGAGAGTACTCAGTGTAGAATGCTCAGGGATGTATGATGTCAGTAGCTATTATGTACTGGGCCATTTCCTGGGCCCACATTCGAAACCAAAGAATGTACAACTTGTGGATCGCTGTAACTCGACAGGTGGGGTTTTGATTTCTCATTGGCTGTGTACTCTCTCAGGATTAAATGCAAAGACTGGGCCTAAAGCCTGTGCGCCTGACTGATGATTTCACCAGTGTTCTCGTGACTCACCTCTGAAAGGGACACTGCCCCAACAAACGTACAATACGTAACCGCAGCGACCTGTTCCGGAAGGTTTTTTCCCAACATTGGGCTGGCTCTGTTGCTGCTGAACTGCAATGATGCACTTTCACAGACTTCATTTGTGAATACAGAAAGGATTTATTAATGAGAAAACATGAGCCTCATGGCTGCACCTGGCTCGCTCTGTATCTCCTGCCTCAGAGAGGACTCCACCCCGTGGGTGATTCACTACTCTGCATCCTAATCGCTCCTCCAAGCCAGATGACCATTTTCTGCTGTGTGGCCCTTAAAGGGACAATCACCACAAATCACCGCATCCCTTTAACTGCTTTATACAACCTTCAATAACTAAGTTACTCAGTTCTAAATTCTAGCTTAATCTTATGTCCATGAGTTCGACAATTTAGAAATCAGGGGTGCGGGTTAAAGGGGAAAAACAAAGTTCAGGTTTGGGCTCATTTAGAGAGGTTTTTCCCGGGTGCCTGCAGCGCCGACAGCGACCCCATTATCAAGCGGGATTCTGTTTTTTTGTTTGGCCTCGGTGAGAAACGTCCTACTAAGGCTGATTACTGATTTACTGCGCTAACAAATGCTGCCCCGATCTTTTGACCCACCCGCCGCAAACTCCGGAGCCTCCCAACACCCCAACTTACCTGTTATGGGGTCCTGGAGCCCTCCCTCACCCTAGCTCATAAGGACAGGGTACCCCCAGGCCCCATCCCCGGTATGGGTACTGTGCTGAGTTACAGTGCAAATGATCAACTTTGGAAATGTTTTATGGAGAGAAACAATTGTTTCATGCAGGTCAAGCGCCGCTTCCATTGCAGCCATGGACATTTGATATTTCAGGAGAGGTTCAGTTATATTAGCTGTACATCTGCATATTAAATTGCTTGTGTCATGTATGCCCTTGCTGTCCATAGCTTAATTTCCTGTTGTCATGATATTTGGTCCTGCTTTCGGGTCTGGTTTCTCCTTGCAATTTGCTGCACCAACATTTTCCATCCAGATTTATATCAGATGTCCACATGTTGTAGACTGGCTCTGGGATAGCTCTGTGGACATGTTTCTGAAGCATTCTTCACAGGCCCTTCGCCATCTTGTCACTGGCACCTGGACACTGCCAGCCTGGAGCCCTGGCAGTGCCCCTGTCAGCCTGGAAGTGCCACCTGGGCACCCCTGGCAGTGTCGGGGTGGCACCCACAGGATGCCTGGATGGCACTGCCAGGGTGTCCACATAGCAGTGCCAAGGTACCTGGGTGGCAACGGGAGTGCTAGGGTACCACCCTGCCCAGAGCATGGCCACCCGGAGGCCTCTACTGGCCTGTGAGAATCCCCCAGCTGCTGTTACACCTGGTCCATGTTTGTATGGACCAGTGTTAAACGGCGCCATGGCCAGGTCTCCCAGGTTCGTTCCCAGACCTTGGGAGAATCCGGTGCCAACATATTTAAGTGAGCCTAACTGCTCATTTAAATTTGGACATCTTGATCACGTCCTTTCACAGGATTGACATTAACTAGAGCTACAATAACACGGTCTGACACGGTCGATCACAGATGGATCATATACTTCGGAGCTTACGGGTTCAAAAACATTTCTTGATGGCAACACTGACAGCTGGAGCGCCTCCCTACTCCTCGAGTGGTTCACATCTTTGCGAACGATCTGACCCTCAATGCCCACTGGGCACGTCAGAGGTCTAGTGTCAGAGACCATGGGTGGGATTCTCCGACCCCCCCCGCGCCGGGGTTTGGCAGGGGCGGGAATTGTGCCACGCCGGTAGGGGGCCGTTGGCAGCGCCTCCCCCGGCGATTCTCCGGCTCGCGATGGCCGAGTGGCCGTCCGTTTTCGGCCAGTCCAGCCTGCGTAAATCACAACAAGTCCTTTATGGGCAGCAGGGTAGCATGGTGGTTAGCATAAATGCTTCACAGCTCCAGGGTCCCAGGTTCGATTCCCGGCTGGGTCACTGTCTGTGTGGAGTCTGCACGTCCTCCCCCTGTGTGCGTGGGTTTCCTCCGGGTGCTCCGGTTTCCTCCCACAGTCCAAAGATGTGCGGGTTAGGTGGATTGGCCATGCTAAATTGCCCGTAGTGTCCTAAAAAAAAGTAAGGTTAATGGGGGGGGTTGTTGGGTTACGGATATAGGGTGGATACGTGGGTTTGAGTAGGGTGATCATGGCTCGGCACAACATTGAGGGCCGAAGGGCCTGTTCTGTGCTGTACTGTTCTATGTTCTATGTCCTTTCCAGCAGGACCTGGCTCCACGGGCGGCCTGCAGAGTCCTCCGGGGGCGCGGGGGATCTGGCACCAGGGGGTCCCCCCCACGGTGGCCTGGCCCGCGATCAGGGCCCAACGATCCGCGGGCGGGCATGTGCTGTGGGGGCATTCTTTCCCTCTGCACCAGCCACTGTCAACCTCCGCCATGGCCGGTGCGGAAAAGAACACCCCTGCGCATCCGCTGGGATGACGCCAGAACACACTGGCGCTCCCGTGCATGCGCCAACTCGCGCTGGCCAGCGGAAGCTCTTCGCCGCTGGCTGGAGTGGCGCCAAACACTCTGGCGCCGGCCTAGCCCCTGAAAGTGCGGAGGATTCCGCACCTTCGGGGCGGCCCGACGCCAGAGTGGTTCACGCCACTCCTCGGCGCTGGAGTGGCCGCCAGTTCGTGGAGAATCCCGCCCCAGAATTCCGGGATCCAACCTGGCCCGCTACCAAAGTTTCATATTGTGACATCATGTTATATTATGTATTTATTATGTTTTTTTTATTGTTTCAGTGTTGATGGCTCATTTATGATATCTTGAGGCTTGTGTGTTTAAAAATAAACACTTTTGTTGGTAGGCTTTAACTATGTACAGTTCTAACTATAGTCTTGCATGGAGCTGCTCCATGCAGGCTTTTGGCTTACATCGACTTTTCTCTGACCATGTGACTACATACATCGCTCTGTGGGTGGTGCCACTCTCCAATCCCACATTAACCCTTGCTTTGTCAAGCAGCTTACATGATAATGCATGCAGGCACATATCATTCAACACAACACAGCAGTCTTATGCATTGACAGTTCGTTATAATCTTGCTCTGTTACATGTGCGAAGGAATGGTCATGGTCCTCTGTTTCTGGTACTTAGGTCATGAGATAACATTTCTTCTCTTTTCAGCCTTCCATTGCCTTCCTTCTGTGGTCTTTCATTGCCCCCGCTTCTGGGGTCTTTCATTGCCCTCCTTCCTGAGGTCTTCGGTTGTCTCTTGTTTGAGGACTTCATTGCTTATGGAGCTTTCTTGAGAGTCTTCGCTAATTTTCCTGTTTTTTTTCCTTCTTGCGGTTGCTACTTTAAATTGCCACTTTAAATGTATTACCTCTTGAAGTGCATTGCTGCATTAAGACTATGTAGTAATCTTTTTTCCCCCACACAGGCTGTAGTTTGCTTGGATATTTTAGAACAAATGTATCAATGCTGGTACAGAATGTCTCGGGCTGTTTCTTTTACTCTTAAAGCTGCAGCATTGCTTTGCAGTGCTCGCTGTTCTTTAAGTTTTTGAACCTCTTTAACTGCAGCAATTCTTTGCCTTTTATCCAAATCCCTTCTTTTTACATTTAAAGCCACAGCTTTTCTAGCTGCCAGCTCCACATTGCCACCTTATGTTGTTTTTTAACTATGTACATTTCATTTTTTAAACCTTTGCCTCTGCTGGCCAATTTTACAGGTTTGTTTTTCTTTGACTGTCTTTCACTTTCTTTAATGCATCTTGTATCTGTCCATCTTTTCTGATTCTCCCATACTCATGATCTGGCAATATTTCAATATCTCAAGTCGGTTTATTCGCCTAAAGAGAGGCATTCTGATGAGTATTTTGCTCAGACTTCGATTATAACAGGATACTCATAGGTGTCGGGCCAGAGGCAGTGTTGGGATAATTTCATCCTCGTCGCCAAATGTAACAATGCACTTTCACAGATTTCATTTGTGAACACAAAAATAATTTATTAATAAGAAAACTGCAGCCACATATCTGCAGCGAGCTCCCTACATGTTTCTGATTTAATCACCCTCTGGGGTCATTCACAACTCTGGATCCCAATTGGTCCCCCAAGTCAGGTGGCCTTTACTCTGCTGTGTTGCCCTTAAAGGGAGTCACTACAAATCACCACTTCAATACACTGCAGCATCCTTAAAATCCTCTGTTCATTTAAAATATGGTGGATTTCACATTCAGAGAAACAGTTTATATTTAAAAAGGGCCTCAATCAAGCCCTGAGGATATTAAATTTCCATTCTTGAAGCTTTACAGGTGCTGGGCAACAGAGTAGATAACATAACATATCAGCTTTGACAAAGAGTAATCGGACTCGAAACGTTAGCTCTTTTCTCTCCCTACAGATGCTGCCAGACCTGCTGAGATTTTCCAGCATTTTCTCTTTCACTTCAGATTCTAGCATCCACAGTAATTTGCTTTTATCCGTAGTAGATAACACAGTCATTTTAAGTTGAGCACAGCAATGATGAGAGGGGCAGAAAGTTGCTTCAGTAGTTCAACGTTGGCCAGCGTTCCAACCCAACACACTCTTCTACACATCGTGCCAAGTGGGATCTTTCACGTCCAACTGAGCAGGCGGCAGGAACTCATCCAGAAGATGCCACCTTCAGTGCAGCACTCCCTCGGGAAATCCGCGGGCGTGAGTGCCCTTCCGACGAAACGGAGGATCCCGCCAATGGAGAATCCAACCCAAGGTCTCACATTTATACGGCTCCTTTTGTTCTCACGGGATGTCCCAAAGCACTTTACCACCAGTGATGTACCTTTGCAGCCGCTGCTGTAATACAAGGCAATGGCATAGTGGTATTATCACTGCACTGGCATTCCTGCGACCCAAGCTAATGTTCTGGGGATCTGTGTTTGATTCCTGCCAAGGCCGACGGTGATATTTGAATTCAATATGCTTTTAAAAATAATTATAGGTCAAATGATGATTATTGTCAATTGTCGTAAAAACCCTCTGGTTCACTCATGTCCTTTCAGGAAGGAAGTCTGCTGAGCTGACCTGGTCTGGCCTATAATTGGGACTCCAGACCCATAGCAATGTGGTTGACGCTAAAATGACTTCTGATCTGGCCGAGTGAGCTATTTAGTTAAAGGAAAATTAGGGAAGGGCAATAAATGGCCCAGCCAGCGATGCCACATCCCTTGAATAATTGAAAAAACAAGTTAAGCCAGTGTGCGGGAAATAAGAAAAGATGGAACAAGAGCAGCAGTAGGCCTTGAGCCTGCTCCTCCAGGCAGACCTGCTGAGAAACACCACATTTCTGCCTGTCCGGCATAACCCCTGACCCCTTGTCAACCTAAAATCTAACTCGGCCTTGAATATATTAAATGGCCCAGCCTCTGCTGCCTGCTGGGGAGAGACCTGCAAACACCAGCGGCTCTCTGAGGGAAGAAAGTCTTCCTCATCTCAATCTTAAATGGGAGACCCCTTATTTTTAAACCGTGACCCCTGGTTCGAGACTGCCCCTTGCAGGAAAGAAATTCCTTTCAGCATCCACCCTGTCCAGGCCCCTCAGAATCTTACATTAGGACAATAAAAATACTCTAAAAAGGAAATAATATTTCTTCTAAACTCCAACCTCGGACCAACCTGTTCAACCTTTTTCCTGAAAGCCAAAGCCTTCCTGGATAAAAATTGACCAGATCCAAGCTTCAGCTTTTGCCTCAGGGATATCGCCATCTTGAAGTGGGTGAACTCCACTTGAATGACCTCCCCCCAACCCCCCCATCCTCAAAGGGAACGGGACTGCCTATTATAGGTTTATAGGTTGCCCAGGGAGACTTTCCGCCGCACACAAATTGTACGGCCCCGTTGGCACGGAATGAGTTAACAGCATCATTACTGAATACCGGCATCTTGGAATCTGGACCTTTCAAGGTGACTAACACATTAGAAGGCTGACAATTAATTTTCCCTCTGTCTGATTGCATTGCGGGGAGAGATAGGGACAAAGCTGTCAGCTTTGAGAAATGAGAGGGATTGAGGGTCCGGTTCGGTGTGCCAGATGCAAGGGGGCCCAGCACAGCACATCAACTCATTATCAATGCAAATACCTCTGCTGCAGATCATTCTGAATAAATCTGGCCACATTATCAAGGATCGTTTACTGGATGTGCTGGAACTCCAGGCACTTTCCCCGCTCAAAGAGTTCGGGTGTAATTAGGACGAGCGGCAAAAAGAAAATCTTGTCCTTTGTTGGTAGACACCAGGTTTACTTTGAAAAGAAAGGCTGGACTGTGCTCAACAATTCTGAGCCAGGTATTGAGAAAATCATTCTGACCTCTCACCCCCTTACCTAATCAGATAGTTGGTAGTTGGATGATGCCTTGTAGGTGGAATCATATTAACTTGAGTTCCTCACTTACTGGTTCAATAGGGACTTGTCAAAAGACTTCTTTGGTGTACCGAACAATATTTGTCCCTCAACCAACACCCCATGACGAAGGCAGATTATCTGGTCATTATCACATTGCAGTTAGTGTGAGCTTTCCATGTGCAAATTGGCCGCCATATTTTCCATATTCCAACAGTGACTGCACTTCAAAACTATTACATTTGAAATGAAATGAAATGAAAATCGCTTATTGTCACAAGTAGGCTTCAAATGAAGTCACTATGAAAAGCCCCTAGTTGCCACATTCCGGCGCCTGTTCATTTGCTGTAAAATGTTTTGGGATGTCCTGAGGTCATGAAAGGCGCTTTATTTCATTTCCGGCTCGAAGGAAGCCCCCTTCCATGAAAGGCGCTTTATATTTCTTTTCACCTTTGCTGGGTAAATTCAGTGGGAAATTCTAGCTTTGTCAGATATTAGGGGTAGGATTTTGGCCAAGGAGGTAGGATTCTGGAGGGGTGGCGGTTGTTTTCAGGCCACAAACCCACGCCTGACAGGAGCCAGACAATGCTTCCGATTCCGATGGAGACGAGTGGTTAACTGGTGTGGCGGTCAGTTAGAGGCTGGGCAGTAGGGGTAGAAATGGAGGCGGCCCACACCTGGCTCAACTGAGCAGGAATTGCTGGCCGCCACATGAATAGGAAGGATGTGAACGCATTGGAGAGACTGCAGAAGAGGTTCACAAGAATGGTTCCAGGGATGAGAAACTTCAGTTATGAGGATAGATTGGAGAGGTTGGGACTGTTCTCCTTGGAGGGAAGAAGGTCAAGAGGAGATTTGATTGAGATGTTCAAATTCATGAGAGGGCTGGACAGAATAGTTAGGGAAATGCAGTTCCTGCTCGCCCAAGGATTGGAGTGATTTCCAAAAGAAGCAAATGTGATGTGAGAAAATACTTTTTCACACAGCGAGGGGTTTGGCTCCGGAATGCACTGCCTGGAAACGTGCTGGAGGCAGGTTCAATCGAGGCCTTTAAGAAGGCAGTAGATGACTATTTGAACAGAAACAATGGGGAATGGGGGTCAGGCACAGGAATGGCCAAAAGTTTGGAGCAAACATAATGGGCCAAACGGCCGCCTTCTGTACCGTAACAATTCTGTGATTCCGCTGTGGCTGCCATCTCTGCATGGTCCTAAAAAAAATAAAAAGCATTTGAGTTTTCAAATTGGCCATGATAGGATGGAGAGCTGGAACCTGTGTCAGGGCCGGGAAATGTTGATGTTATTAAAAATTCCATTGCTGGAAGAGAGTGTTTCCAAATCCTGTATTTTTTTTCAATCCAGAGAAACTGTTTTCTTTTTGCTTTTATTTTCAAACTCTTTCCATCCTGTTCCAAACATATTGGAGCTGTTCAGCTTTACACAGCTGCTCATGTCCGCCCATCCCTGCAAACATTTTGACAGCCTTGAAGGCAGGCTCGTGAGGAGGTGCGCCATTCCCTAAATTATAGAATCATACGGTACAGAAGAGACCCTTCGGCCCATCTAATTTGCCCTGACCAAAAAAACTACTCTGAAACGACAACAATCCCACTTCCCAGCACTTGCTCCATTATGTGCCGAATTAGCAAGGCAGGTGACAAAGCGATCCCGCCTCTCACTGCCTCCACCCCCCCCCCCCCCCACCCCCACTCCACCCCCTCCCCCCAACCCCCCCTTCCGGCCCCACTCAACTCTCCTCAGGGTCAGGAACAGAGGCAGACGGGTGCATGACCCACAAAGCCATTTTCGCTTTTTTTGGTTGTCTGCCGTTCCGAATCGGCGCACGGAAATCCGGCCCTCCGAGCTATCGGAACTCTCAAGAGTTAAGCTGAGGGATGGGGAAGCGTTCAGCGTGAAAGACATAATGCAAGTCTCTTGGAACCAGGACAACGATGGAGAATTAATACCAAGCACAAGCAATTGCGGATACAGTGTGCCAGCATTAATCCGAGGTCACCCTGACCCGTTGGGTGCTTCGGTCCGGTTAAATGACAAACTCAATCCCAGTTTTAAAACTGAGTTGACCACAAAACAAGTCTTTCCAATTCACATGGGAGAGGTTGGAGAAATACGAATAATTATATTTAGTTTCTATGACATAATGGTCCAACTGCTGATCTTCAACTTGAAGATTAATAAATTATGTGGTTGAAAGATATAAAGAAGCATTTAATATGAGATCCTCTCATTAGGCACAGGGAATATGCCAAGCTGGTTCTTAAGTTAATGCAAGGATTTTTTTTTGACAAAAGATGTTTACAATTAGGTCACATTTTGATGGATCCCAATATGTCTTCTCCCTGTATCACTTAATCACTTCTCTGTACTGGACCACTACTGCTTGCTCTTCGTGAGAAGTGCCTGTTTGTAAATGGATCAAGAATAATAGGGCACCGATTTGAAATAACTTGAAAAAGAAGCAAATGCGATGTGAGTAAAAACCTTGGCCGGGATTCTCCCCTCCCCGGCGGGGCGGGGGGTCCCGGCGGGATGGAGTGGCTTGAACCACTCCGGCGTCGGGCCGTCCCAAAGGTGCGGATTGCTGACGTCGTCCCCGCGCATGCGCTGGGGACGGGGTCACTTCCGCGTCGGGGGGGGGAGGGGGGGGGGAAGATTCCCGGCGATTCTCCGACCCGGCGGGGGCTCGGAGAATCCAGCCGCTTATCACAGAGTGAGTGGTTTCAGTCTGGAATTCTCTGCCTGGAGGTGGGATGGAGGCAGGTCCAAGGCATTCAAGAGGGCATTAGATGATTACTTGAACAGAAACAATATGCAGGGGTACGGTGAAAAGGCAGGAAAATGGCACTAAATCAAAATGCTCATTTGGCAAGCTGGAGGAGACCCGATAGGCCAAATGGCCTCCTTCTGCGCCATAACAATTCTATGATTTTGTTGAAGTTTCCAGTACTGGGATGGAATAACCTTTACTAAGCCACAGTAGCAAAGGCTGATTCCTGACTGTGACAGTGGTTGCATGAACAAAAAGTTCCAAGCCGGAGTGAGTTTGCATCATTAACGTTGGCTGTAAAAAGAACCAAGTGATGGCAATGACAGAGACTCCAAATATCATTGGTAGACAGCAGGGTTGGCGTCCATGGCTTAATATAAGGGTTCTGAAGAAACTGTTGAAGTTCAGCCACCAGAGGTTGCACAGCTAACTTTCCCCAAACCTCAGATCTTCTGGTTTGCAGATGCAGTTTAGAGCATCTCTTTCTGTTACAGTAAATCTCCGTTTCAAATTGGAGAAGAATAGAAGTCCAAGAGAATGGAAATCCATGAATCAGGGAGCGCGGAGGGATTATAACCGGCAACTTTGGAATTGACATGAACATCAGTGGTCATCACATATTGGCTGATATGGTATGGTCTATTGTGTGTGAGGGTGATTTTTTTCAGTGGGCTAGTGGGGGGCGCGGAGATGGAGATATTGAAGAATGGAGCTGTGGAGACGGAATCAAGGTGGAGAGAATCCAGAGGAGATTAGCCTGGATGGGATCAGGTATGAGGGACTTCAGTTCCATGGACAGACTGGAGAAGTTGGGGTTGTCCTTGTGAAAGCTCAGGTTAAGAGGGGATTTGATAGACGTGTTCAAAAATCACAATGGGTGAGAGTGAATAAAGAGAAACTGGGCAGGATTCTCTGTCCCGCCGCGCCCGTTTTCTGGTGTAGGGTGCCCCCCGCCGGCAGCGGAATTCTCTGTCCCGGCAGCCGGCCAATGGAGTTTCTCATTATGGACACACCCAGCCTTCGGGAAATCCACAGGTGTCAGCCCGCTGCCGGGGAAACGGAGGATCCCGCCGACGGAGATTCCAACCCCCTGTTTTCGGTAGCTGAAGGATTGACAACAGGAGTTCACAGATGTACTATGACTGACAACAAGAGTCGTGAACACCGCCCAGTTCATCACACGAACCTGCCTCCCATCCATTGACTCCATCTACACCTCCCGCTGCCTGGGGAAAGCGGGCAGCATAATCAAGGATCCCTCCCACCCGGCTTACTCACTCTTCCAACTTCTTCCATCGGGCAGAAGATACAGAAGTCTGAGAACACGCACGAACAGACTCAAAAACAGCTTCTTCCCCACTGGCACCAGACTCCTAAATGACCCTTTTATGGACTGACCTCATTAACACTACACCCTGTATGCTTCATCCGATGCCAATGCTTATGTAGTTACATTATATATCTTGTGTTGCCCTATTATGTATTTTCTTTTATTCCCTTTTCTTCCCATGATCTGTTGAACTGCTCGCAGAAAAATACTTTTCACTGTATCTCGGTACACGTGACAATAAACAAATCCAATCCAATCCAACAAGAGGAAAGAATTTTTTTGAATTCATGGTTTCTGTAACCTGGAATGTGCGGCCTGAAAAGGCGGCGGAAGCAGATTCGGTATCAACTTTCAAAAAGGGAATCGGACAAAAACCCGAAGGAGCAAAACTTTATGGGACTACTTAAAAATTGCAGAAGACTGCTAAGTCATAGCTCTACCAAAGAACTGGCAGAGGCACAGTGGGCCGAATGGCCTCCTTCTGCACTGTGCCATGCAATTATTGTAAGCTGCAAATCGCATGGCAGGGCAGGCTCAAGAGGCTAAATGTCTGACTCACGTTCCTGCGTCCAGGTTCAAGTTTGCTGCAACATGGGGTGAGATATCAGAGAGTGTCGAACCCCCATGGAACCGCACATCCCAGCTCGGGTCAGGAGGAGGGGTGGACAGGGATGAGGTGGTCATAAATTGGAACTGATTACTGGCAGTCTAAAACACAATCATTCCTGCTGCAGTCCGACCAGACTCTCCTGGGGTTATGTAGATTTTTCAAGAGAGAAAAGGGTTAAGGTTCCCGCTGAGGTTAAAAGAATGTCTTTATTCTCATTGATTCCTAAATATAAAACAGAATAAAGAAAGAACAGGAGAAAGAGAGAAGAAAGGAAGGCCCAATGAAGAAGAATAGAGATGATCATAGGAGACTGATAGTGAGAAAATATTCAAACGCTGACATTTCGAAGCATTTGTCTACCTCGATAGTCATCTGGCGCTCCTGACGACCATCCAGCAGGATATGAATGTCGGCTGTCACTCAGCCACAAAGGGAAAAAGACAATTGAAGACAGGCATTGAAGGGACAGAAGAGTCTTAAGTTCAGAACATGAAAGTCAGTTTTGGAGAGTCGGTGCAGACAATATTTCCTCAGCATTTATTGCAACTCTGTTACTGGACTCAAATCAAAAATACTGGAAAGTCACTGTGATAAATCATCGAGGGTCGAATTTGTCGAATCCCAGCCTGTTTGCCAAGTGGCTGGAGACTGCCAAGGCTCTGCCAAAACAGGCCAGCTGTAGGGTGTAGTCTCAACTTCTCTGGAACCTTTAAAAGAAAATGAATTACTTTTTTTCCCTTGTTTATTCATTCATGGGTTGCGGGGAGAGCAAGGCCCAGCATTTGTTGTCCACCTTTGAATTGAGAGACTTGCTAGGCCATTTCAGAGGGCAATGAAGAGTCAACCCCATCACTGGTCTGGGGTTACATGTAGGCTAGACCAGGTAAGGATGGCAGATTTTCTTCCCGAAAGAGGGCAAGGGAAGCAGATGGGTTTTTAAAACAACAATGCTCAACCCCTGAAATCCCAGATTTAATTGAATTTAAACTCCTCCAGTTTGGGCGGCTTCGGCTGCACGGTGGTTGGCGCTGCTGCCTCACAATGACAGGGACCCGAGTTCAATTCCGGCCTCGGGTGACTGTCTGTGTGAAGTTTGTACTTTCTTCCCGTATCTTCGCGGGTTTGCTCCGGGTGTTCCGGTTTCCTCCCTTCGTTCCAAGCTGTGCAGGTTAGGTGGATTGGCCATAATAAAATTGCCCCTTAGCATTCACAGATGTGAGGTGGGATTACGGGGATAGGGCAGGGGAGTGGGCCTAGGTAGGGTGCTGTTTCAGAGGGTCGGTGCAGGCAGGATGGGCCAAATGGCCTCTTTCTGCACTGTAGGAATTCTATGGTAGCTGCTGTGGTGGGATTTGAACTGACGTCTAGTGAACTCAGACCACTATCTTCTGGATTACTAGTCCAGTGACATTACCACTACACTACCTTCACAAACTCAGGATGAACCAAAGCATTTTACAGCCAACTAATAACCTTTTGGAGTGTTCATTGTAGGAAATGTGGCAGCCATTTTGCTCACAACAAACAGTAATGAGATAAATGACCAGATAATCTCTTTTATGAGAGTTTGGATGACTCTTTGTCAGAGCTTTGACATGGAGTCATCCAGACTTGAAACGTTAGCTCCCTTATCTCTCCACAGATGCTGTCACGCCTGCTGAGATAGTTTTCTGTTTTTGTTTCGGATTCCAGTGATTTGCTTTTAATCTCTTTATCCTGTTGCTTGAGGAATAAATATTGGCCAGGACTCCAGGGTGGAGTATATAGGGGGAGAACTTCTTAACCTCGTGCAATATAGCATCCTGGGGTCTTTTACATTCAGGACACATGGAGGTCTTGATTTAACTACGTTTTGTTCCTGAAAGGCAGCACATCAGACAGTTCAGCACATCCTAAATACTGTACCAGATGACCTGGCTTTGATGAAGGGCTTAAACCTCTAGAGTGGGAATTGAACCCACAAGCTAGAGTTCAGAATACAACTGAACCAGTGCTGATTCCATTTAAATTTTCCTCTCTTCCATATGGCCGCAGGACCGAGTTCAGGAAATCAAGTGCGGAATTGCCACAGGCTTGATTATGTAATGGGAAAGTTGCCAGTGGAACAGCTGAAAGACTTTTAATGTTTACCTTCTCTCCCGTCTTGAGCCTTCACCCTGGATTCCCAATAACAAACAAATCCATGGGGGCGAATTTCTTTGGGTTTTTCTCTGGCTCCATTGCTGTAAGGTTGTCACCTTCGGCAGGAAGATGGAGTGGCGCCAACACCTCCGCCATCCACCTAGCCCCCTAGAAAGGTGAGAATTCCTCACCTCGGGGGGCCGTTGATGCTGGAGTCGTTGGCTCGGTATTCCCGCCGCTGTGGGGGACATTGCCCCATTTGCAGAGAATCCCGCCCATTAATTCAAAATTTCAGACCATCACAATAACTTATACTGCACGAGATGATCGGCCAATTGATTGGAAAGCTGACTCTGATTTGTCGACATGTTGCCATGGAGAAACCAGTATGGAACTATAGGCTTCCAAGCTGGCAGACAATTCAAAAAAGGTCCATGATTTGAATAAATTCCTTCTTTTTTTGTTGCAGATAACATACGTCACTTCCAGCAAGCATGAAGGAACCATGTTATAAACTTGACTGATTATCTTAACTTGGTTGTGAGCGTAGTTATTAGCACATTCAGGATTGTTCAGCAATGCTGCCTTATCGCAGAATCACATCCAACAATAGATGATTAGTAATAAAAATAGAAAATACTAGACAATTTCGTCAGACCCAACAGCATCTGTGGTGAGGGAAGGGAGCTAACGTTTTGAGTCTGGAAGACCCTTTGTGAAAGCTAACTCAACCTGCAACCGGGGAACCCACTGCATCAAAGCTTTGCTTCAGATTCCAACATCCGCAGTAATCTGGGGCAGGATTCTCCCATCGGGCGGCTAAGTGCCGATGGCGGCGTAAAAATGGGAGTGTTTAACTCCGGCGTCGGCACCCGTTCTGGGACCCCATTCTGTGGCCCACAGGGGGCTAGCACAGCGCTGGAGCGGCCCACGTCGCTCCAGCTGCTGAACCCGGCCTGAACCCGGCGGCGCGGGGTCTGAGCAGGGCTACAGGAGCCGGCGCGGAGGAAAGGAGGCCGGGAATAGAGAGGCCGGCCCGCTGATTGGTGGGCCCCGATCGCGAGCCAGGCCACTATGGAGCCCTCCCCCCCCCCCCCCGGGGTCGGACACCCCCCCCCCCCCCCCCCCCCCCCACCCCCGCCCCCACTGACCGCCCCCGATGGCCCGGACCCTTCAAAGTCGAGGTCCTGCCAGCTCAGAGGATGTTAGAACAGCAGTGGCGGGACTCGGCTTTTTGATGACGGCCGCTCGGCCCATCCAGCCCAGAGAATCGGCACGCCGTTCCGGGCCGGAGAGTCATCGCATACCCCGACCAGCGCCGCGCCGACCTCGCCGGCCCCAATGGCGCCAATTCTCCGCTCTGCGGAGACTCCCATCCCGGCATCGGGACGGCATGGCGCGATTCATGCAGCCCGCCGGCGATTCTCCGACCCAGTGGGGGGATTGGAGAATCCCGCCCCTGCTTTTATTATAGTAGATGTTTAGTTTCAGGTTTTGCAAGCATGGGCTGGTTGTGTATGGTGTGAGCTCTGCCTATTACAAACAACCAAAGGAACCTTTCACCCGGGACTGATTTCTGATATTGCTGATCAGGCCAATCTCAAAGTGCGTGGAGCTATACAAATCGCAATGTGTATATTGAATGATGAAGATGGGCTTGCGGTGGAAAGTAGTGGAGGACTCATTTCTCAACTAGCACATTGAGGAAATGGAGCAGGTTGGACTGCTCATCACAACACTAAATTTTAGCACAGGATGGTCGGCATTAAATTTAGATTTAGATTTATTGTCACATGTCCAGTGGAAAGTATTGTTCTGTGCAGACAGTCCAGACAGATTGTTCCATACATGAAAAAACGTAGATCATATATAAATACATTTTTCTTTTATAAATTTAGAGGACTCAATTAATTTTTTCCAATTAAGGGGCAATTTAGCGTGGCCAATCCACCTACCCTGCACATGTTTGTGTTGTGGGGACGAAACCCACGCAAACACGGGGAGAATGTGCAAACTCCTCATGGACAGTGACCCAGAGCCGGGATTGAACCTGGGATCTCGGTGCGTAGGGCAGCAGTGATAACCACTGTGCCACCATGCTGCCCTCATGATAAATACATGAGGATATATAATGAAAATACATAAACATAGATAATGGTTGAAGTATACAGTATGGGGTGATACAACTGTAGAGAAGATGCACAGAAAGATCAGTTCAGTCCATAAGATCAGTTCAGACCTCAGGAGGGCCATTCAGGAGTCTGGTAACAATGAGGAAGAAGCTGTTTTTGAATCTATTGGTGCGTGTTCTCAAACTGTTGTATCTCCTGCCAGATGAAAGAGGTTGGAATAAGGAATAATAGGCAGGAAGGGTCTTAGATTATGCTGCCCGCTTTCCCAAGTCAGCGGGAGGTGTAGATAGAGTCAATGGAAGGGAGGCAGGGTCGTGTGACAGACTGGGCTGTGTTCACGACTCACTGAAGTTTCTTGCTGTCTTGGGCCGAGCAATTGCCATACCAGGCTATGATGCAGACAGATAGGATGCTATCTATGGTACGCTTTCTATTGTACATCTGTAGAAATTGGTAAGAGTCGTTGTGGACATGCCGAATTTCCTTAATTTCCTGAGGAAGTACGGGCTGTTGTACTTTCTCGTTTGGCACGTCGACGTGGGTGGACCAGGACAGATTGTTGGGGATGTTTACACCTAGGAATTTGAAGCTATCAACCATCTCCACCGTGACACTATAGATACTGACAGGGGAGTGGAAGACACTGTGCATTCTGAAGTCGATGACGATCTCCTTCGTTTTGCTGACATTGAGGGAGAGATTGTTGTCATTGCACCACGCAATACTTTTCACTGTACCTCGGTACAAGTGACAATAAATCTAAATCTAAAATGAAAATCTAAAAAAAAGGTCTGCCACCATTACGTGGTCTACACCCACAGCAATATGGCCCAGAAGCCACTTAGTTCAAAGGCAGTTTGGGATGGGCAACAAATGCTGGCCCAGCCTTCCCAGAATGAATGTTTAATAAGTGGGGATAAGGATTAAATTTGTCCCTGAGCATTGCCCTGGGCCTCTGGATTACTATTACAACAGTACCGCAACAGCAGTGGTTATTCCAGAATAGCGACGAGGCTGGAATAAGAGAATTTGAAATGAAAGGACCTAGACAGATATGACGTATATCATGGATGAGCAGGTGGACAAGCAAATGTATGTTTGAGAAAGCTGCTGTTAAGAGGAACATGTATGAGACATTGATAACAAGAAAGCTCATGTTTTGGACATGTGAAGTGAACAGGAGGGGAGTGTTTGGAAACAGATAATGCAAGGCTAAATAGCTGGAAATGCTCACAAAATGTCATGGATGGATAATACCAGAACGTGGACAGACCTCTCTATGGGCAAGACCATGGGAGCAGCAGAGAAGAAAGAACAACGAAAAGTACAACAGGAACAGGACCTTCGGCCCTCCAAACCTGCACTGACCCTGCTGCCAGTCTGAACTAAAATCCCCTACACCCTCCAGGGTCCGTATCCCTCTATTCCCATCCTATTCATGTAATTGTCTATTTGTCAAGGCGCCCCTTAAATGTCACTATCTTCCTGGCTTCCACCACCTCCTCCGTCAACCTAAGTTACCCTAGTGAGTTGCAACGACAAATCCTGTAAATTGTACATGAATATGTCACTGCTTCAACATTGCATTGGCGGCATTTTTCTAGCCCTTCTCACTGTTGGGATATTCCTGTTCAACCTAAGCCGACGCCTCTCTGGCAGATTCCAGGTGGTGGGACGGGAGATCTTCGCAAAATACCGTAGACATTGGCGGGACTGGAAGATGCTGCCAACAGCCAATGGCGAGCCGTCTCTGCCACCAGAAAAGACACTGTGGGGGTTGTGAAGTGGAAATTCCCATGCTGGGTGTGCAGGTAGTCATATAGATTAAGTGTGCAGTGGTATGTTTGGATATAAAGAATAAGAAAGCCACATTTGCCTTTAAAAACTAATGTTTAATTGGGGTAGAGGAGTAGAACCATCTGGTGGGGCACAGGCACACAAACCATTCGAAGTGCTGGTGTCAGGGACCCTGGTTCAATTACAGCCTTGAGTCACCGTCAGTGTGGTGCGTGCACGTTCTCCCCGTATCTGTGTGGGCTTCTTCCAGGTGCTCTGGTTTCCTTCCACAGTGCAAAGATGTGCGTGTTAAGTGGATTGGCCATGACAAATTGCCCCTTAGTGTCCAGGGATGTGCAGGTTAGGTTATGGGGCTGCAGGGATAGGGGGTAATGTGTGATGTACTCTGGGATAACACTGGCTGCAACTGGATGCAGCTTTGACCAAAAGATACTCCAGACCTTGAAGTTAGTTCAATCTGATTTATTGAACCAGTAGCACAGTTAGCACAGTTCTTAATGAGTTTGACTCTCTGCTAAAATAAGTGTGGTTACTCTGTCTGACTGAACCAGACTAGCTCTTTGCCACGTGCTGGAGGTGTAATACTGTAAATACACCCTGACTCACTCTGTAGACGTTCATCAGTGGAAAGAGGCGGAGTGTGAGCCTTTTACAGTGAGATCCCACCCCTGAGTGTCCTGCCTGCTCATTGGTCATGTCCTGTTCTCTGTTCATTAGCTGCCTGACTGTATCTCACTATGTGCATGTCTGCATATCATGACAGAGGGGAGTGGGCATGGGTAGCATGATCATTCAAATGGTTAGTGCAGGCCCGATGGGCCAAATGGCCTCCTTCTGCACTGTAGGGATTCTATGAAGTGATGAAGCAGGTTATTAAAATCAACCTTGCAGAGGGTGGCATTCTTCCGCAGTGGTTAACACTGCTGCCTTACAGAGCCGAGGACCCAGGTTCGATCCTGGCCCAGGTCGCTGTCCGTGTAGAATTAGCACATTTTCCCCGTGACTGGGTGGGTCTCACTCCCACAACCCAAAAGTGTGCAGGATAGGTGGATTCGCCACGCTAAATTGCCTCGTAATTGGGAAAAATTAAAAAAAAAAATCTAACAAGACAAATTGAAAATCGGAGAAATTACATTGAACTTGTATCGAACTTTAGTTGGTTTATTGTGAACAGTTCTGGTTTCCATAGTTTCATAAGGATATAGAGCTGCTGGTGAAGGTGCAAAAGGTTTTACAAGAATGATACTCAGAACGAGAAACCCACTGGGAAAGATTGAACAGGCTGGGAATCTTTGCTCTTGAAAAGTGAAGATTGAGAGGTGACCTGTTCGTTAAGGATATGACAGGGTTGAAAGGGTAGGTGTGGGTAGAATTTCTCTACTTATGACGAGGGGCCATAAATCTATAATAGTCGCTAATAAATTCAGGAGGGCATTCAGAAGAAACTTCTTGACACAGAGAGTGGTTGGAACATGGAACTCGCTACTACGATGAATGGTTGAGGCAGCTAAGCATAGATGTATTTAGAGGCTATGCTTAACACATGAGGGAAAAAAGAATAGAAAGAGCGTAAACAGTGGCATACATCTGTTGGGAGGAGAGGCCTGTTTCCTTGCTGTAAATACCATGGCCAGAATTTTCAGGGTGGCAGGGGCTTGTCCTTGAAGAGGTGGAAGGATGAATGCATCTTGGCCACTTCTGGTAGACCCAAAGCCATTGCATGATCCAATGAGCATTGATTGGCAGAAGATGGGACTTCCACCCATCATGGGCGGGTAGGGAAGGCCTAGGGGGTAGCCGGGGACTGATGAGAGTTTCGCAGGATAGGTTGTGGGATTGGGGTGTGGGTGGGGAATGGGCCCAGAGGTCACCGTGCTCTGGGAACAGTTAATGACAGCAACACATCTTTTTGCGGACAGGGAATGTAGCAAATGAAAAATGGCACGACCTTCTGGACATAGCGTGGTGCAATGGGTTAGAATTGTGTCTCTCACCCTTGCAGTTGGCATCAAGGTCTCTCTCCCCCCCCTCTCTCTCTCTCTCTAACAGATGTAAGAATCATCCATAATGTGAGTTTAGTGCATTCCCAACATCTTTCCAAGTGGGACTGAGACTGCAGTAGCAATCTGTTCTCAGTTGAACGCAAATTGGCACTAACACTCACTTTCCAAGTTTCGTACTCCACTGGGCTGCTCAGAGTTGCATTTTTCTAATATAAAATCTCTCGCTTCAGGACATATTCTAATTAGAAAAGTAAGATTCATAAATTTCATAATCACTTTTAATTAGTGTGAGCCTGTATTTGTCCTAATTTTGCTAATTAGGAAAGGCAGTGTTCACGGGTCTGCCCCATGTGTATGGTTCTTCTGTATTAATGGTTGCTATTGCGGGCACAAATATTCTCTTTATCTTTCTAGGTCACTTTTAAGGAAAGAGTGGCAGACTTGCATAAATATAATGCTTTGCTGCACATCTCGGAAATGTCGAAAAGCACTTTTGATTCTGTGAAGGGCAGAATCTATCATGACAACAAATCCAGCCAACAATTGCAGCATGGTATGATCCAACAGCTATTGGTTGGAGTGACCAGTGGTTAGCGTTGCTGCCTCACAGCACCAGGGACCTGGATTCGATTCCACCCTTGGGTGACTGGGGTGGTGTTTGCACTTTCTCTCCGTGTCTGCGTGGGTTTCCTCCCACAGTCCAAGGCTGTGCAGGTCATGTGGGTTGGCCATGCTAAATTGCTCTTTAGTGTCTAACGATATGTAGATTAGGTTGCAATGATGGGCTGGGGGAGTGGGCCCAGGTAGGGTGCTCTTTCAGAGGGTCGGTGCAGACTCAATGGGCCAAATGGCCTCTTCTGCACTGTAAGGATTCTATATGCAAATTCTTTCATGGGATTGTTTATTCCCAAATGATTGGGAAGACGAGACTTTGGTTTGCAGTCTCATCTATAACCTTCTGGGTCTTCCTCAACCACTGGATAAAAGCAAATTACTGCGGATGCTGGAATCTGAAACGAAAGGGAAAATGCTGGAAAATCTCAGCAAGTCTGGCAGCATCTGTAGGGAGAGAAAAGAGCTAACGTTTCGAGTCCGATGACTTTGACTTTGACAAAGGTTTGACAAAGAGTCATCGGACTCGAAACGTTCGCTCTTTTCTCTCCCTAGGAGGGGGAGATGGGAGATGAAAGAGGGCGACATGAGGGGTGAGGATGGGTGGTGGGGGAGCTGAATGAGGGGGAGAGGGCTGGAGGGATGGGAGGTAAAGAAATGTGAGATGGTGGCTGGAGAATGGGAGATGAGAGGGTGAAAGAGGGGAAGATGGGGGTGAAAAGAGTGCTTAGATGTGGGAGGTGAAGGGGGGGTTAAATCAACTCTAGTGAAAGTCAACGATGTAGTGATTAGATTGATAATAAATATAGAAAATGCATATGTAAAATTCGCAAACCTCAAACCAAAGATAAGAAGAAGCCTTTTTTCCAATGAATATCTGGAGTCCACTGCCATTAAACTTAGTAATTACCGTGCAAAATAAATTTCCAAGGAAAGAAGCGGGATAATGTTGAAAATAAAATGTAGGTGGATATCACATGGTTCGATCCAGACAGGAAGGTGTTTTGACCAATATTTGACTGTTGTACTCGCCCCCTTTACCCCATTAACCTCCATCCTCCCAGAATGCAAGCTGCCAGGACCCAGGTTCACAGGATTTGCACAATTCTCACCAGTGGGACATTCAGTTGGGGGTGAGGAGAGTGGGCGTGGTGTGGGGGAGGGGGAGAGAGAGGGGTGCTGGCTGCAACATCCCAGGAGGCTGGTGAATTGCCCATAAATGACATTCAAATTAGGATTTATGACCACTTGGCATGTTCCCGCCATGTCTGGGTTTTCAGGGCGGGGGTCTTATTGCCTGACACATGATTCACCATCACCCCTCCATCGGGATTGCCGTCACTGGCTCGTGGTCCCAGAGTATCCCCACCTGTATGTTTTCAAGAAAGAGTTAGATGTAGCTCTTGGGGCTAAAGGGATCAAAGGATAAGGACGGAAAGCGGGAACAGGTTGCTGAGTTGGATGATCAATCATGATCATAATGGATGGCCGAGCAGCCTCGGAGGGCTGAATGGCCTCCTGCTGTTCCTACTTTCTTTGTTTCTCTGTCCCTGTGTTGATTTTTCAGTGCAAGAAGATCTCAGGATCTCTTTGAAACGTTGCCTGTATCTTTTTCATCCATTCACGGACTGCATTCTTTTTCTTTCTCTGTACAGTGATTCAAATTTATTCAGATTAAATTCCACCTCTCATCTACCTGGCCGCTTTTCTATTCTGCCAGCTCTTATTGGCGTTTTTCAGAATTGGCTTCCCCACCTGATCGGACCAAACACAGCGACTGTGGGAGCATTACTTTGAGAATGTAACTGGTCAGAGGGCAGGGGTAGGTCTGGCAGCCTGAGGGTATAGGCGGCTGCGAGTGGACTGAGCTAATAAGAGCTGGAGATTTTCCAAAGGCTAAGCCAGATTGCCCGCAGACTAGCAGGCCGAAGGTGGAGAGTGAAAACAAGCGAGAGAGGGTTCCTGGGAGAGAAATGAAGCTTGTTTGCCGAAGCTGTGTAAGCTCGCATCAAAATAATTGGATGATGCGGGGGGGGGGGTAGGGTTGGTGGAGGAGTTGTGGGGCTGGGGCGGCTGGTGGTGTAGGCGGTGGGAATTGCTGATACTTAATACACCTCCTCCGTCAATCCCTTCGCCAGTAAACTTTGATTGCTCATCTAGGGGCTGGTTTAGCTCACTGGGCTAAATCTCTGGCTTTTCAAGCAGGCCAGCAGCACGGTTCGATTCCCTTACCAGCCTCCCCGGACAGGCGCCGCAATATGGCGACTAGGGGCTTTTCACAGTAACTTCATTGAAGCCTACTCGTGACGATAAGCGATTTTCATTTCATTTAGGGGAGGTGGTGGCTCGGTAATAATGTCACTGGACCAATGAGCCAGTAGAATGCGAGGGGTATCAGGTCCATCACCTTCCTGACCACCTCCCCCCCTCCCCCCCCCCCCCCCCCCAGGTATTCTGCATAATATAGTGGGTTGGCAGGCATCGAAATCAGCAACTCACCAGCCGTTTGTAAAGATGCGGAATAGCATCCTTTTGCCAAATGGTGCCGCAACCCTTGTCACCCACCCCTCAAGATGTTAACCACCCCCCCCCCCGCCACATTGTTCCTTCCTGCCCTCTAAAACGCACCCTCCCACCTCCTTTCCTCTCCTCTTGAGGCTTCCCTGCTCCTTCCCGTCCAAGGCCCCCAAGTTAGGTGCTGTTAGGTAATTTGAACATTCTGAATTCTCCCTCTGTGCACCCGAACAGGCGCCGGAATGTGGCGACTAGGGGCTCTCCACAGTAACTCCATTGCAGTGTTCATGTAAGCCTGCTTGTGACAATAATAAAGATTATTATTATTATTAATTGGGTCCGGGTGCCATGGCAACCTTCTCGGTGGGCTTGCTTGCAGTCCCAGCCAATTGACCCTCTACTCAATCCTTGGTGCTGCTGGGACGGCCAGAGCCGCTGGCCCGTCAGTTTGGCTGGGATTATGCCGGCTGACTCTTGGAACTGGGGCCGGTGGGGTGGAGTAAGAGGCAGCCCTCGACTTCAACCCAATGATAATAAAAACAACAGGAATGATTTGTGTGAAAGGGAGTGGGAATTGTGAGTTACACAACCTCAAGACACCCTGAAGCACTTTATGGCCCATTAAACACTGAGGAAGTATAGGTGCTGTTGAAATACAGCAAAGGCGGCAGATAGTCTAGGGCACAGCAAGATCCCACAATGAGTAAGGAGTTAAATGATTTTTTAAAAAGTTAATGTTGATTGAGGGACAACTTTTGGTCAGGACACTGAGGAGAATGCTTTAAATATTGCCGTAAGATGCCTTGCAACCATTTGAGAAAGCGCTTTGGCAATGCCCCCCCTCCCCCTGCCCGGCCCCGCCTGCCCCTCAGTACCGCACTACTTCGTTAAGCTGTCACACACTATTTTATTTTGGGTATTGGGCAGGGGTATTGGTGTCTGCTTTCACACAAGGACAACAAGGAGAAAACCTATCACAGAACAGGGGAAGAAAAGCTAAATTCTCTATCCCGTGTCCTCAAAAACACAGAGAACAGTGAGTGGAATATTTTCCTCTGCATGTTTCTCTGGGTGTGAAGCAGCCCCTGAGGTGCTCATTACTGTCCTGTTCTGTGAGTACCTGAGCACTGGTAATGACTTTAATTCCCTCCTGACTGCTGCCTGTTTCTATATTTGTTTGCACTGCAGTGTGTGGATAATGTGTAGCCCAGTCGCTAAACAAACAAGGGATGTTCCAAATGGTTAACACGGTGCAAATCGCAGCATTCACTAGTCCTTCAGGGTTAAGCGATGTTCCCTCAGCCGGGTCATTTGAACCGGAAGTACGATAGTTTGTCTTCATCTCTCGCTGTCTCTCTTGTTTCCCCTCGGTTTCTGAAGGTGCTGGAGCCTTGGCCTGATGGATACCAAGCCATCGGAAGAAGAGCATTTGGCGTTCTCCCCGGTGTCCTGACCGATATTTACCCCTCAACCAAAACATCGCCCAAAAATCAGATTACGTAGTCATTTACATCAGAGCTCTTTGTAGGGGCTTGCTGTGCACAGGTTGATTGTTGTGCTTCCCTGACATGACAACAGTAACTACCCGTCAAAATGAGGACACATAAGCCATCACAGATATGATGGGCCGACTGGCCTCCCTCAGTGCCTGTAAAGTCGGCAGTAAAACTTAATCCTCCCCCTTTTGTACACAAGTCATGCTGAAGCTGATTGTAATGCAGCCCCCCCCCCCCCCCCTCACCAGCTCCCCAGCCACCTTCCATTGGCTCTCAACAAAGCGGCGCATGAACCCAGAACTTTCCATCCTGTGTGAGTTCTGTTGCAAGTTCACTTCTACTGACTGAGCTTTGGCTGGAGGATTTGACATTCTAGCCACTGCCTGAAAACACCCCAGTCTGTACCTGTTTAGAACACGAGAAAGTTCCGAAGGGTTCTGCTGTTTATGGCCCTTTTTCTAATTCGATCATGGGATGTGGGCTTCGTTTGCTAGGCCAAGGTTTATTGCCCATCGCTAATTGCTCTTGAGAAAGTGGTGCTGCCTCCTTAAACGCTGTAGTCCATATGTTGTGGGAATATCCACAGTAGCGGTTTGATACAACTGAATGGCTTGCTCAGCCATTTGCGAAAGCATTTAAAAATGAACAAATTTTAGTGGAGTCACCTGCAGGCCAGGCCAGGTAAGGACGGCAAATTCCCTTCCCTAAAGAGCATCAGTGTACCAGATGGGTTTTTACGACAATTGACAATGGTTTCATGGCCGTCATTAGACTTTTGATTCCAGATTTATTAATTAAATTTAAATTCCACCAGCTGCCGTGATGGGATTTGAACCCGGGTCCCCAGAGCATTCACCTGGGCTTCTGGATTGCTGGTTGAATGACTGCAATCACTGCACCACTCCCTCCCTCCTAGCTTAGCCAACAACCCCTGCTGGAAAATGTGGACAGTGTGGGGGCTCCTCTGCAATCTGCCAATCCAGGCCAATCATCTGCTGAGATTTACCACCTAATCTTACAGCTGCAAAATGGTAATTCATCAAAGGGCCAAGAGGTCGGAAGTTGCTTCCTGTGGAATCATGAGCCATGACCTTCAGAACAGTGGTTTCTGGAGGTCATGTATGGGAGATTGAAAAGTGTTCAAAATCATGCAGGAAGGTCGATAACCAGAGGACACTGATTTAAGTACTAGAGGAGAGATAAAGAGCATTTTTACACTCCGCTGAGTTGCTAACGAATGCGCTGCATGAAAATGCGTTGAGAGCAAATTGAACAGAAACTTTCAAAAGGGGAATATGATAAGTTCTCAAAAAGGAGAAAAAACTTGAAGGACGATGGAGAAAGAACAGGGCTTGGGGGGGCGGGGGGGGGGGGTGGGAGGAGCGATTTAGTGGAACTAATTGGTAGCTCTTTCAAAGCGTCAGCACAGGAACGTTGGGTTGAATGTTTTCCTTCTGTGATTGTATTCGGCTAATAATAAATATGGCTGTTCTTAGCAGACTAACTTAATTAACCTCCTCCTTGGGACACAGTTCCTGAAATTGCTTGTTGATCCCTGGGAGAGGGAGATCTCACACATGGTTACACAGACCCGCAAGTTATCCCATTGACAAATAAAAACTCAATTGGAAACTGATCCACCCGTGACTAACTGATGCGGTTGAGGGTAGTGTTAAACTAAACAAAAAGGCTTAACATGTTGTCACGAAGATGAGCGCATGTGAGGACTAGAAGAGCTTTAGAAATCAGTAAAGGTCTGCCATAAAGTTGATACTGATGGAGAAAGTAGAGCATGAGCACATTATAGGAGAGATGTGATAGCACTGGAATGGACGCAGAGGAGATTTACCAAGAGTTTTAGTCATGAAGCGAGATTGGATAGACTGGGATTGTTTTCCTTGGGGCAGATGTGACTGGGGTGGGACATGATTGGGATGTGTAAAATTATGATGGACATAAATAGAGTAGGCAGGAAGAAGCCTTTCCCCCTAGATGGAGGGATCCAAGATCAGGGAGCATAGATTTAAGGTAAGGATATTTGGAGGGGATGTGAGAAAAATCTTTTTCACAGAGAGGATGGTGGGACCCGCTGCCTGAAAGGGTGGTGGAGGCAGAGACCCTCATAACATTTAAGAAACATTTAGGTGTGCTCTTGCGATGCCAAGGCATACAAGGCCAAGTGCTGGAAAATGAGTGGTTGTTTTTGGCCAGCGCTGACGCGATGGGCCAAAGGGCCTTTTCTGTGCTGCAGACCTCTATTATTCTTATGACATGTAAATATTTCTGAAAGATTTTAACACTTCTGCAAGTATATAATATGAAAGAGATTAGTGACAGTAATGTGGGTTCCTTGGACAATCTGTTACAGGGTCCCTTTGCGGCTGAGAGAGGAGAAATGATTAATGGTGAATAAAGAAGTGGCAGAGATGCTAAACAGAAATTTTTGAGATTGTTTTCACAATAGAAAGCACAAATAAAAGTACACTAGAAATATTGGGGCAAACCCAGGGTCGAATGAGAATGAAGAATTTGAAGTAAATAACCTTCAAAAAGAGACTAAACGTTGACTATTCCCAGCATTCCCATGCTGGCCTATATCCTAGAGTTCTAACAAAGATGGCTGGAGATGGTGGATGTCCTGGTGTGATCTTCCAAATTTCCCTAGATTTTGGAATGGCCCCCGTGGGACCAAGCAGATTATAACACTGCTATTCAAGAAAAGAGAGAGAGAGGAAACGGGGTGAAAGTAAACTAGCAAGAAACATAAAAACATATTGTTGTAAAAGGCAGAGATCAGCGAACGTTAACATGGGTCTCTACGATTATCTGTTACAGCTGGCGTGACATCCAGGGTGCGATTCTCTGATCGTGGGACAGTGTCTGCGCCGTTGTGACTCTGTTGCGTTTCACAATGGCGCAAAACGGGCATGGGCACTATAGATTCTGACCCCCACAGGGGGCCAGCACGGCGCTGGAGCGGTTCACGCCGCTCCAGCCTCACTTCCTGGTGCGCACTGGGGGAGGGGCCAACCCGTGCATGCGCAGCGGCGACGCGCCAACCCGTGCACGCCCAATGGCTTTACGGAATACGTCGGCCCCGACGCAACCTGGTGCGCAGGTTCTGGGGCTGGACGTGCAACAAAGTAGGCCCGGGAGGGGGGAGAGGCTGGCCCGCCGAACGGTGGGCCCCTATCGTGGGCCAGACCCCATCCGAGGCCGCCCCCAGGGACAGAGCTCCCCTTCCCCCCCCTCACCCCACAGGCCGCCCCCCGACCCTTCGCGCAGAGTTCCCGCTGGCAGCGACAAGGTGTGGACGGCGCAGGCGAGACTCTGCTCTTTCCACGTGGCCGCTCGGCCCATCCGGGCTGGAGAATCGGCGGCCCAGCCTCGTAAAGCGGCCTGCGACTGGCGCCACGCTAAACGCGCGGCACAAATAGCACCGATTCTTCGCACCTCGGAGAATCGCGCGGCGGCGTCTGGGCGGCGTGGCACAATAGCGGCAATTCTCCAGCCCAGCGTGGAGTACATGGAGTTAGCATGGTTTTATGAAAGGTAAAGCACATCTGACACATCTGGCCAGGGTGGATAAAGGGGAACCAGCGATGGAATATATTTGGATTTTCAAGCTACCTTTAAAAAGGCCACACAAAAGGTTGTCTCATAAGATAAGAGCACACAGTGTTATTGGTAACATACAGGCACAGACAGAGGATTGATTAAAGGACAGCAAACAGAGAGTAGGAATAAATGGGCCACTTAGATTTGGATTTGTTTTATTGTCAAGTGTACTGAGGTACAGTGAAAAGTATTACGTACAGTCCAGACAGTTCATTCTATACATGAACAAAAAACAAAGGGCAAACATAAATACACAATGTAAATACATAGATACCGGCATTGGGTGAAGCAAACAGGAGTGTTGTACTACTCAGTAGAGGGGATGTGTGAAGAGATCAGATCAGTCCAGAAGAGGGTCATTTAGGAGTCTGGTAACAGTGGGGAAGAAGCTGTTTTTGAATCTGTTAGTGCGTGTTCCCAGACTTTTGTATCTCCTGCCCAATGGAAGAAGTTGGAAGAATGAATAACCAGGGTGGGAGGGGTCTTTGATTATGCTGCCCGTTTTCCCCAGGCAGCGGGAGGTGAGACAGAGTCAATGGATGGGAGGCAGGTTTGTGTGATGGACTGGGCTGTGTTCACAACTCTCTGAAGTTTCTTGCGGTCTTGGCGTGTCATCTGCAGTCCCAACCACGGTGCTCCGTCCCTGATGGACTGCGTTTGTGACTGTGCGGGACATGTGTGGTCTCAGCGGTCGGGAACCCAGTGTGGCAGCTGCGGACTGTGTCCAGCGGCGCCATGCTCGGCGGGATCGGGTGCCACTGGCCGGGAGGACTATCGAGAGGGCTGGGGGGGCTGATGGAGGGTGCCCAGGGGGTGGCCTATGGGGTCACGGATGGCGGGTCAGGTCCAGGCACGACCGGCGCCTTGTTGTGCAGTGTGACCGCTGCAGGTCGTCGCCGTGCGCCTGCGTGGCCATGGACCCGGCCATTCTCCAGCCGTTTCGGCCTGGGAAGCTGGAGGTTTCACCCGGCACCACTGCTAGCCCCTCACATGGAATCGGTGAGGGGTCGGCACCGGTTCTTTGTTGCGGAAAACGCCTGTGTGCTCTCCGTTTGAGCCGGCACTTAGCTGCTGAAACGGAGAATCTAGCTCCTGGTGTTTGGGAGGGTTGGGAACCATGGTGGCGAAGAACCTCTCCATTGGTTTTCTCTTTCCTTTCACAGTCTACTTGCCTCTGCTCAGATTAGGTGCCTGATGCAGCAGCGAAGGAGAGGAAACGGTATTACTGAAGACACCTGTCCTGGAGCCTGTTTAGGTTCTGTGTAATAATCACTTCCCTGATGCACCTGGGGGCATTTTGCTACATTAAAGGCAAGATATGAAGGAAAATTATTGTTGTTGTTGACAATGTACGATTTGTGAATTTACTAAACCCAGTGCAGTGTGACGCTGTCAGGCTGAATCCATTTTCTCACTGATAGCGTCAAGGGTACAAACTCTGGGACTTACAGAGCAGAGTAATCTCCGGAGTGAGTTGAAAGAATTGTCCTGAGCCTGGAAGGGAAGAAAGGGATTCCTGTTTCTGATTGCAATCCAGGGAGCCACTATCCTTTGCTAGAAAATATGTGCGCATGTATGGGAGAGTGGGAGATAGATACAATATGCAGGGGTATGGGGAAAGGCAGGGGAATGGCACTAAGGCATAACGCTCGTTTGGAGAGCCGGTGCAGACACGATGGGACAAATGGCCTCCTTCTGCCCCGTAACAATTCTGTGATTTTTGTGAGCTGGAAAGGGAGAAGCCGGACGTTCCGCAAAGCGAAAAAAGCATGTTCAGACATCTTTCATGGGCAAGGGTAGCGTACAGAACTAAACAACGGATGGTCTTGGAGTGAACGTCGCTGAGGGTGGGATAGGAGGAAGATGTGGGGAGGGGGAAGCGGGGAGAGAAAAAAAAGAGATGAACGCAATTAGCGGAGGTTCCAAACCTGATGACTTTGATCTCAGTTCTGCCAGTGGGATGTTTGTAACCAGAATATTGAAACACGTCTTTTTACATGAACTGAAAATGGACCATTTTAATGTAGAAATGGTCATATAAGTACGTGAAGGAGGGGGAAGCGGGGAGAGAGAGAAAAAAAGAGATGAACGCAATTAGCGGAGGTTCCAAAGCGGAATTTCACACACAAGCCACCTCGTTGTGGCTGGTGAATATCAACAGAGGAATGAAATGAAGATTGGCACAGGACTTACAGCACTTGACAGGCCCCAGTCTTGTGTTTGTCAGAAAAATTAAACACGTTCAGACTTTTTCACCTACTTAAGCGGCAGCCGCACATATGGCCTGCAAGTTAAAAATAAAGAAAGTGTGCATACATTATCATACATAATACACTAGCATCCCCATTTAATATGCAAATTTGGTGAAATATTACTGAATACCTTCTGTTCTAAATGAATAAATTTGAATTTGCAATTAGAATAATCTTGTATAATTAATGAAAGCTGTCAATTTCTCTTCATAAGTAATTTGATTAACATGTTGATGGGGCACTTATTGCGATCTACCAAACTGCCAGGGTTGGCTGCATGGGAAAGAATTTACAAAAAGGCGGAGGAAGAGTGGATGGGGAGACAGAGGCTGGGAGCGCAATCCCACACGGAACGCCACGCCATTAGGAAGGAACTGGTAGAATCCTGAAGTATGCATCTCCCGATTAGGGGAGGGATACTGTTGACCTGCCCAGAACAATGCTGGGTGAATTAGCGACTCGCAGCACACTTGAAAAAGCACAAAGAGACTTTGGTTAGATGGCTCGCATTTATGATCTATCCCTGCACCATTTCTGACCATAAGGTGGTTGTTTATTTTTTTTGGCCTCCTGGGGGCTAGGGGCTGCAGGGATAGCAGAGAGCTAGAGGTTCGCTTATCCAGGTAAATACATCCCTTGCTACATTCGTTTAGTCTACAAACGCCTTGGGTTTAAAATTGTCATTCTTAATTTCAAGCCCTCTCCCTATCTCTGTGAGGAGATATCTCCTTCTCTTTAGAAGGACAAGGGCAGCAGATACATGGGAACCCCACTACCTGGACATTCCCCTCCATGTCACTCACCATCCTGACTGGGAAATATATCACCGTTGCTTCATTGTCACTGGGTCAAAATCCTGGAACTGCATCCCAACATCACTTTTTTTGAAAAATGTCATTTTACGGTGTATGGGCTTTGCTGGTTCGGCCAACATTTTATTGCCCATCCCTAGTTGCCCTTGGCAAGGTGGTGGTGAGCTGTCTTCTTGAATTGCTGCAGTCCCTGCGGTGCAGGTACACCCATAGTGCTGTTAGGGAGGGAATTCCAGGATTTTGATCCAGCCACAATGAAGGAAAGGCAGTGCATCTTGTAGATGGAGCACACGGCTGCCACTGTTTGTCATTGGTGGTAGGATAGATTGTTTGTGGAAAGAGGAGCAATGAAGCAGGCTGTTTCGCCCTGGGTGATGCTGAGCTTCTTGGGTTTTGCTGGAGCTACACTCATCCGTACTCACCCCTTGTGGAGGCCAGTTTAGCTCAGTGGGCTAGACAGCTGGTTTGTGATGCAGAGCGAGCCCCCATACAGGTTGAGGTTATTCATGAAGGCCCCGCCTTCTCAACCTTACCCCTCGCCTGAGGTGTGGTGATCCTCAGGTGATATCACCACCCGCCAGCTCACCCCCCCCCCCCCCAAATGAGATTGCAGCCAATGGTCATCTGGGAATAAGGCGACTTTACCTTATCCCCTCATCCAGGCAAGTGGAGAACATTCCATCACGCTCCTGACTTGTGCCTTGTAGATGGTGGACATGCTTTGGGGGGTCAGGAGATGAGTTACTTGCCGTAGGATTCCTAGCCTTTGACCTGCTCTTGTAGTCACAGCCTTCATGTGGCTAATCCAATTCAGTTTTTGATCAATGGTAACCCCCAGGATGTTGATATTGGGAGATTGAGCGTTGGTAATGCCATTGAATGTCAAGGAGCGATGGTTAGATTCTCACTTTTGGGAGATGGCTATTGCCTGGCACTGTGGATTTTACATGGATTTCAGTTGTTCAAGAAGGTGGCTCAACACCTCCTTCTCAAGGGCATTTAAAGATGGGCAATAAAGGCTGGCCTAGCCAGTGACACACACAGCCCATGGATGAATAGGAAACTTCTCCTCCAGCCCCACAACCCTCTGATCTCTGTGCTCCTCCAGTACTGGCCTCTTAAGCTTTTCCAATTTTAATCACTTCACCATTGGCTGCTGTGTGTAAGCTGCCTGAGCCCGAAGCTCTGGAATTCCCTCGCTAAGCCTCTCAGCCTCTCTACCTTTGTGTTGGTCCTTAAAGCTCAAGTGTTTGAGTGAGGGTTTTGGACTCTTGGCTCTTTATTTGAATTGGAGTTGTGCTGTCTGATAATGCTGCTGTGTGACTATCATAGAATTTACAGTGCAGAAGGAGGCCATTCGGCCCATTGAGTCTGCACCGGCTCTTGGAAAGAGCACCCTACTTAAGCCCACAGCTCCACCCTTTCCCCGTAACCCCAGATAACCTAAGGGCAATTTAGCATGGCCAATTTAGCATGACACGGGGCATTTTACATTGTTAAAGGAAGAAGCTGGGTAGTCAAGGTGAGGATGCAGCAGAAAGAGGTGAACCTACTGGTCTAATGACCTTTTCTGCAGCTTGGAATACAGGAATTGCTGCCTTAAAAAAAACTTCACTGATTTCCCTTCCCATTGCTCTCAATTTCCCCAGCTGACCAACAGGCCTTAATGCTTCTTATTGCCATTTAGTGATTCCTCCGCACTGGTGAATATGTTGATGTGTGCGGTTGGGTGAGAGCAGGCTCAATCTTGGACCTCACAGAATTGTCGGATTTGCAATGCAGTAGGAGGCCATTCGGCCCATCGAGTCTACACTGGCCCTTGGAAAGAGGACCCTACTTAAGCCCACACCTCCACCCTAGCCCCGTAACCCAGTAACCCCACCTGAACCTTTTGAACACTGAGGACAATTTAGCATGGCCAATCCACCTAACCTGCACATCTTTGGACTGTGGGAGGAAACCGGAGCACCCGGAGGAAACCCACGCACACACGGGGAGAACGTGCAGACTCCGCACAGTGACCCAACCCGAGAATTGAACCTGGGACCCTAGAGCTGTGAAGCAACAGTGCTAATCACTGTGCTACCATACCGCCTCATGCACCAGCTCACAGAACACTGTCTGCAGAAATCGCTAGTGCTAAAGCCTGACAGTCTTAAAGCCCTCAGGCAATCAGGGGTTATGGGGAAAAGGCAGGAGAATGGGGATGAGAAACATATCAACCATGATTGAAGTCAGAGCAGACTTGATGGGCCGAATGGCCTAGTTATGCTCTTATGTCTCATGGTCTAATGGACATTGCACATCGTTCTGTCAGCTGAGGAAGATGGACAGTCTTCGAGCTTTCACCAGTGGAGTTTTACCCATTACACTGGAGCCAATCTCTATATTAGTTTGCTAGTTTCGTCTATCCTTCTCCCCCATCTCCCATTTATACTGCACTCCCTTTGGTCTCTCCCCCGTTATATTTAGAATTCCCCCGCTCTCTCCCCTCCTATTTAGATTTCTCCCTATCCCCTCTCCGCTCACATTAAGAATTGTCCCCTCTCTCACTGCCCTCCTATTTAAAATTCTCCCCATCCCCTTTCCCCTCACTTTTAGAATTCCCTCCACTCTCTCTCCCCTTACGTTTACAATTGCCCCCACTCTCTCTCCCCTTACATTTACAATTGCCCCCACTCTCTCTCCCCTCATATTTAGAAATCCCCCCACACTTTCTCCCTTCACATTTAATATTTCCCCGTGCTCTGTCTGGTTTCCATTTAAAATGACCCCAACCCCCAACATTTAGAATTCTCTTTTGCCTTCTCTCCCCTAATATTTTGCTGCCATTCACCTCCATTCCCAGCGCCCTCCTTTCTCTGTTTACTTTTCTGTTCTGCTGCGTCCTCCTGCTTGCTTTAGTCAGGGTGGTTGCATCTGAGCAAGGTGCGTGCGAACTGGGGTCAGTGTTTGGAAATGGAGGGATAAGGAGAGTTTGTAGCTTGATTTGGTGACGATCAGACGGAGCTGCTTCACATTGAAAGGAAAGGGACGAGAATGTGCATTGACACGTTCAGGACCTCAGGACATCCAGAAGGTGCTTCACCAACCAATGAAGTCCTTCTGCAGTATAGCTTTTATAATGTCGGGAAGGCTCTGGAAATATTTCACAGCGTGTGACCCCACAAGCAATAATAATCAGACAACCTGTTTTTGTGATGTTGGCCTAGGCTAAGGTATTGGCCGGCACACTCGCCTGCTCTTCTTTGAAATCATGCCATGGGATCTTTTACATCCGCCTGACAGTTCAGATGGGACACAATTAGATGTCTCATCCAAAAGGCAAAAACTCCCTCAGTACTGCATTGAAACGTCAGCCTATATTCTAAACACATGTTTCGAGAGTGGAACTGGACCCAATCACTCAAAGGCCCGAGTGGAGATTGATCTATCGTTAAGCTCACGGCTCATATTCGGCTATGTTATCTTCACAGTCGCTTGGTATGGTAGGACTTGAGCATGTTGCTGAGACAAAGAGACATGCTGTCAAAATTTTTTGACTTGCACTCATCAGCACAGATCCAAGAGTACCAAATTTCAAAGGGAACAACAATTTATACTGCTTCAAAAAAGATTGCTTACTGTTTGGCAAGTCTACCTTGATGGGGCGAGGCGTTGCCATGGAGATCGCATGAGGGAACTATTGTTCAATTTAAACAAATCGCAATGCCAGGACATATTCCCTTTGTATGCAGAGGACAAGCCACTGGATATGAACATATGTAGCTTCAGCAATGCTAATGTCATTGGACTTCAAAGGAAGATGGTTAGAATCGCTCATTTTGGTGATGCTGGTTGTTTGGCACTTAGGCTTGACAGCGGCACTTGTACGGTACTTCACCAGGATGGATGGTGGTGTAGCACTAATGTCACTAGACTCATAATCCAGAGGCCCAGGCTAATACGCTGGGGGCATGGGTTCAAATGCCACCATAGCAGTTGGTGGAGTTTAAATTCAATTGATAAATCTGGAATTGGAAATTAGTCTCATTGAGGTGACCATAAAACCATCATTTATTGTCATAAAAACCCATCTGTTCACTCATGTTCTTCACGGAGAACAAACTTATTTCTTTACGTGGTTGGATTGGATTTGTTTACCGAGGTACAGTGAAAAGTATTGTTCTTCGTACAATTCAGACAGATCAGTCCATACATGAAAAGAAAATACGTAATCGGGCAAACATAAAATACGCACTGTAAATACATAGACACCGGCATCGGGTGAAGCATACTGGAGTGGAGTACTACTCAGTAGAGAAGATGTGTGAAGAGATCAGTTCAGTCCATAAGTGGGCCGTTTAGGAGTGTGGTAACAGCGGGAAAGAAGCGGTTTTTGAATCTGTTAGTGCGTGTTCTCAGACTTTTTATCTCCTGCCCAATGGAAGAAGTTGGAAAGTGAATAAGCCAGGTGGGAGGGGTCTTTGATTATGCTGCCCGCTTTCCATAAGGCAGCGGGAGGTGTAGACAGAGTTAATGGATGGGAGGCGGGTTTGTGTGACGGACTGGGCGGTGTTCAGGATTCTCTGTAGTTTCTTGCGGTTTTGGGCCAAGCAGTTGCCATACCAGACTGTGATGCAGCCAGATAGAATGCTTTCTATGCTGCATGGGAAAACATTGGAAGAAGTCAATGTGGACATGCCGAATTTCTTTAGATTCCTGACGAAGTATAGGCGCTGTTGTGCTTTCTTGGTCGTAGCATCGACTTGGGTGGACAAGACAGATTGTTGGTGATGTGCGCACCTAGGAATTTGAAGCTGTCAACCATCTCCCCTCGGCCCCATTCAGGCAGACAGGGGTGTGTACGGTACTTTGCTTCCTGAAGTCAATGACAAGTTCCTTAATTTGCTGACGTTGAGGGAGAGATTGTTGTTGTTGCACCACTCCACTAGATTCTCTATCTCCCTCCTGTATTCTGACTCACCGCTGATTGAGATCCGACCCATTATGGCCGTGTCATCAGCAAATCTGTAGATGGAGTCCAGATCCACGTCAGTGGTTGACTCTCAACTTATGTCTGTAATGGCCTAACGGGGCAGTTTGGAATGGGCAACAAATGCTGGCCTTGTCAGTGATGTCCACAACCCGTGGGTCCACAACCCGTTAACAAATGGAAAAAAACCTATCAAAACTCGTTCCATTTCTTGCTGATGATTGAGAGGAGACTGATGGGGCGGCAATAGGCTGAACTAAATTTGTCCTGCTTTTTATGGACAGGACATAGCTGTACAATTGTCCACGTCGCCGGGTAGATGTCAGTAGCTGTTCCAGAACAGCTGACTAAAGTCACAAGTCTTACTGCCAGGCTATCGTCAAGGCCCATGATTTTTGCTGTACCCAGTGCCTTCAGCCAGGGCCGGCTCAAGGCACCGGCAACTCGGGCAGTCGCCCGGGGCGCCATGTGCTAGGGGGCGCCAGAGACTCGGGTCCCGCGCATGCGCAGTTGGGCCGGTGCCAACCAGCACATGCGCGGTGGCCGCCCTCCCCCAGGGCTGCCCCCCCCACTCGGTCCGCCCCCCCCCCCCCCCGCTCGGTCTGCTCCCCCGCTCGGTCCGCCCCCTCTCGGTCCGCCCCCCCCCCCCCCGCTCGGTCCGCTCGGTCCGCCCCCCCCCCCCCTCGGGTCCGCCCCCCCCTGGTCCGCCCCCCCGCTCGGTCCGCTCCCCCGCTCGGTCCGCCCCCCCCTCGGTCCGCCCCCCCCCTCGGGTCCGCCCCCCCGCCCCACCCTCGGGTCCGCCCCCCCGCCCTCCCCCTTCGGCCCCCCCCTCACCCCTCGGCCCCGCCCCCCCTCACCCCTCGGCCCCCCCCCCCCCCCCCCCCCCCCCCCCCGGCCCCGGCCCGCCCCCCCCCCCCGGCCCCGCCCGCCCCCCCGCCCCCCCCCCCCCCGCTCCCCCCCGGCCCTGCCCCGCCCCCCCCCCCCCCCCCCCCCCCCCCAAGGGCGCCGAAGTTCAGCTTGCCCGGGGCGCCAGCAACCCTAGGGCCGGCGCTGCCTTCAGCCATTCCCTGAGATCCCTGGCGTGAATCAAACTTGTCTGCAAACTGGCATCTGTGAAATGCTTGTGACCACAGGAGGCAACAGGGATGGGTCATCCACTGGGCACTGCTGGCTGAAGCCTTTTCTTTTGCACTCACAGGCTTGGCTCCGCAATCATTGAGGGTTTGGGATGCTTGTGGAGCCTCCTCCTCCCATTGTTAGTTTAATTGTCTTCCATCATTCATATATTCCTGCTCTTGTCCTTGACGCTGGAAGTGCCATGGTCTGGGAGCACTGCATTACATTTAGCATAGATGATTTTAAAACTCCCGTTTTTCTGTCCAAACCTACTTCTGCTAAGATTACCTGAGTTGACCGTACAAAAGCTATCCATTAATCTCAATCTCCCACTCTTTCCCCATCGCCTACCCCTTCAGATGTTACATTTTGAAAGTTACAAGTGAATCAGCTTCCACTACCCTTTCAAGCGGTGCATTTCATACTGTAGCAACTCACCACGCAATAAAAAACCCTCCACTTCCTCCCTCTGAATCTTGTACCAACTATGTTCTCCAGTTAACAATTTTCCTGCCCGAGGAAGCAGCTTCTCTTTATTTGTTCAGTCAAGATGCTTCATCATATTGAACAACAAATCTTCACTTAACCTTCTCTGCTCTAAGGATGACAGTCTTGTGTTGCACCGAGTGAGGTTGACTGTTCAGCTCCAGGCAGCCTTTTTAAACTAACTATATTTGCACCTCCCCAACAGGGAGGGCAGCAGACACTCACACAGAATCATAGGATTGTTACACAGCAGAAGGAGGCCATTCGGCCCGTCGTGTCCGCATCAGCTCTCCAAATGAGCACAAGGACATCGTGCCATTCCCCTGCCTCTTCCCCTGCACATGTTTCTGTTCAAATAACTATAGGGCGCACGGTAGCATGGTGGTTAGCGCTGTTGCTTCACAGCTCCAGGGATCCAGGTTCGA
Source organism: Scyliorhinus canicula (assembly GCF_902713615.1). NCBI lineage: Eukaryota > Metazoa > Chordata > Chondrichthyes > Carcharhiniformes > Scyliorhinidae > Scyliorhinus > Scyliorhinus canicula. The sequence continues at coordinate 18,667,751 of NC_052148.1, read as the reverse complement.
TTCCCAGCTTGGGTCACTGTCTGCACGTTCTCCCCGTGTCTGGGTGGGTTTCCTCCGGGTGCTCCGGTTTCTTTCCACTTTAGGGCAGCACGGTAGCATGGTGGTTAGCATAAATGCTTCACAGCTCCAGGGTCCCAGGTTCGATTCCCGGCTGGGTCACTGTCTGTGCGGAGTCTGCACGTCCTCCCCGTGTGTGCGTGGGTTTCCTCCAGGTGCTCTGGTTTCCTCCCACAGTCCAAAGATGTGCGGGTTAGGTGGATTGGCCATGCTAAATTGCCCGTAGTGTCCTAAAAAGTAAGGTTGGGGGGGGGGGGGGGGCGGTTGTTGGGTTACGGGAATAGGGTGGATACGTGGGTTTGAGTAGGGTGATCATTGCTCGGCACAACATCGAGGGGCGAAGGGCCTGTTCTGTGATGTACTGTTCTAAAAAAGTCCCTAAAGACGTGCTGTTCGGTGAATTGGTCATTCTGCATCTCCCTCAGTGTACCCAAACAGGCGCCGGAGTGTGGCGAATAGGGGATTTTCACAGTAACTTCGTTGCAGTGTTAATGTAAAGCCTACTAATAAAGATTATTATATTATCGAATGTCTCGATTGAACCTGCCTCCACCTCACTTCCAGGCATTGCATTCCAGAGACAGCTTACTCCGATAATATTTCCTCACACCACATTTGCTTCTCTTGCAAATCGCTTTAAATCTGTGCCCTCTCGTTCTTGATCCTTCTACGAGCGGGAACAGTTTCTCCCTGCTACTCTGTCCAACCCCCTCATGACTTTGAATACCTTTATCAAATCTCCTCTTAGCTGCCTTATATCCAAGGAGAACAGTGCCAACCTCTGCAATCTATCCTCATAACTGAAGTTTCTCATCCCTGGAACCATTCTTGTGAACCTCTTCTGCAGTCTCTCCAAGACATTCAAATGCTTCCTATAGTGTGGCACCCAGACTGTACACAATATTCCAACTGAGGTCGAACTCTTGTCTTATACAAATTCAGCATAATCTCCTTGCTCTAGTACACTATGTCCCCATTAATAAAGCCCAGGGTATTATATGCTTTATTAACCGCTCTCTCTACCTGTCCTGCCACCTTTAATGATCTGTGCACATATACACCCAGTTCTCTCTGCTCCTGCGCCCCTTCAGAATTTTACCCCTTATTTTATATTATCTCTCTATGATTTTCCCACCAAACTGCATAACTCACCCTTCTCCACATTGAACTTCATCTGCCACCTACCTGCCCACTCCACCAACTTGTCCATGTCCTTTTGAAGTTCTACACTGTCCTCTCCACAGTTCAAAATACTGCCAAATTTTGTTTGATCCGCAAACTTTGCAATTGTCCCCTGCACAGCAAAATCTAGATCATTAATCATATATCTGGAAAAGCAAGGGTCCCTTTGTCCAACCAAAAATATCCATTGACCATTACTCTCAGCTTTCTATTATTCAATCAATTTTGTACCAGATTGTTCCTGTCCCTTTTATTCCATGAACTATAACTTTTCCAACAAGTCTGTTGTGTGCACCACATCCTTATTGACCCTTTCTGTTACTGCCTCAAAAAACTCCCGCAAGTTACTTAAACAGGACTTCCTCTTTAGAAATCCATGCTGGCTCCTCCCAATCAACACACATTTTCCATGTGACTATTTTTTTTAATAAATACTTTTTTATAGGATGTTACTGGTTAGGCCAGCATTTATTGTCCATCCTTAGTTGCCCTTCAGAAGGTGCTGGTGAGTTGCCTTCTTAAACCGCTGCAGTCCCTGAGGTATAGGTACATCCACAGTGCTGTTAGGGAAGGAGTTCCAGGATTTTTACCCAATGACAGTGAAGGAACAGTGACCTATTTCCAAGTCAGGATGGTGAGTGACTTGCAGGAGAACCTCCAGGTAGTGGGGTTCCCAAGTATCTTCTGCCCTTGTCCTTCTGGATGGTAGTGGTCGTGGGTTTGGAAGGTGCTGCCTAAGGAATTTTACCCTCAATTATTGTTTCTAGAATCTTGCCCCTCACCGCTGTTAGCCTGACTGGCCTTGTAATTATCCTTACAACCTTTTCTGAACAAGGGCGTATCATTTGCCATTCACCAGTCATCTGGCACCTCCCCTGAGTCTGAAGAAGACTGGAAGATTATGGCCAGCACCCCTACAAGTTCCATTCTCCTTTCCTTGGACGCATCTCATCTGGTCCCAGTGTCTTGTCAACTTGAAGTACTGGCAGTCTATTCAAAGCTTCCTCCTTATTAATCTTGGCACCTTCTAGGGTCAGAGTTGCCTCATCTGTTGCCATGGTCTGGGTAGCAGTCATCTCCTTGGTAAAGTCCCGATGAAAAGTATTTATTTAATGCCTCAGCCATGTCCTTGACATCAAAGTGTAAATTCCCTTTTTTAAAAAAAATTCAGAGTACCCAATAATTGTTTTTTCCCAATTAAGGGGCAATTTAGCCTGGCCAATCCACCTACCCTGCACATCTTTGGGTTGTGGGGGTGAAACCCACGCAGACACGGGGAGAATGTGCAAACTCCACACAGATAGTGACCTAGGGCCGGGATTGGAACCCGGGCCCTCAGCGCCGTAGTTCTAGTGCTAACCATTGCGCCGCATGCCGCCTGTAAATTCACACTTACTTCCCTGATCGGCCCTACTCCTTATTTTACCGCCCTTTTAATCTTAAAATGCTCAGCTCTTGCAATATATCACACTAAAAATGTATACATTGAAATATAAAATGGTACATGTACACGCTTTCCCAGAATACAGTATGATTAACCCAACATTAACAATGGCTGAAATTTTACCAGGTTTTTTTGTATATTTGTTTTAGTGTAATCACAACCAAAACATCTTTGACTGATATTTCCATGTAAAAATAATGTTTTTCCCGAACACCAGTCTGTGTTTAACAAAAATATCATCATTTGACAAGAAATAAGGAAAAGAACAACTTATTTTTTATTCCTTCCTACATGTTTCAATTAACCTTTCTGGCTTCTTTCTCTTTCTGTCTAGGCATCGCTTCCCATTTCTATTAGCTTGTTGCTGCTCTCTCAACATTACTGACTGTTGTCAAATCTGAACCTTGACTTTGACTACCAACTCCACTTAATGGTTGGGACTGTGGCACTGATTGATTTGCCTTAATGAAGAACCCTGACCCTGCTCTGCTGGTGGATTCTATAATATCGGCAAACTTTCTTTTTGACTTTCACTTCTTTTCGAACTTTTATCTCGGGCTGTAGGAGGCTGTTGGACTATGGGAGGTTTATCATGCTCTCCCTTTATGGGATTTCCTCTTTCAAGCAAATGATGTGCATAGCACTGATAGATCAGTCTTTCCCTCTCCAATCTTCATTAGATATGTGAATGCACCTAGTCGCTTTACAACAGCCCCAATCACGTACTTCTCCTTGTCAACTGGTGCTTTTTTTCATCATGATTTTCTGACCAGCGCTGAACTCTCTTAAGATTCATGCCTGGTGTATCATGACTCAACTTCCCTTTGTCTTGCTTTTCTCTTATTTTGCTTTTATGTCAGGCTTAAACGAACCAAACCTTGTCCGAGGTGTGTGTTTAAACATAACCTCTTATGGTGAGCGACTTTGGGGGCTATTCTGTCAGAGAATCCCCGTTTGCGACTGAATCGGGGTCAGCGCTGTATTTCAGATGCCCCGCCCCCTCCAAATTGCCTTGAGGCACTCCTCCGATGCTCCAGCCCCGATGGGCCGAGTTTACGACCACGCAGGTCGAGCGTGGTCTGAGTTTTCGTAAATCCGGCGTGGCGGCTGCGGCCTGTGTCCAGTGGTGCTGGGGGTGAAGCTGTGCTGCTAGCAGAGGGGGGGGGGGGGGGGGGGGGGGGGTCGGACAGGACTGGGGGAACTGGTGGGGGGGTGGCCCGGGGGTGGTGATGGGGGTCCAGCGGAACACTATTTTTCCGGCTGGGTCCAAGCGCAGCTGGCGCCCCATGTTCGGCGAGACCACTGCAGGTCGTCGTCGTGCGCATGCGCGGCCACGGAATGAGCAATTCTCCGCCCGTTTCTATCGGGAACACCGGGGGTTTTAACCTGCGCCGCTGCTAGCCCCCCACCGGGCGGCGAATTTATCATTGTAAAACTAGACACTGCCTCCGGACATAGCCTCAAAATCGGTGAATCCAGCCTTATGTTCCTCCGCCGGAGTTGAATTGCACCTGATTTGCGCTCCCGCAGTGCAATTCAGCCCTCCACCCCATGATTTTCAGGGTCCCCCCTCGCCCCAGAATGGGGATGACCTATCCTACCCACCCCCAGAGACCCCCTAAATAAAAGCTCGTCCGAGATCCCCTAAATAATAGACACCCGCAGAGATCCCTTAAATAAGAGGCTGCGCCAGAGACCCCCTAAATAAAGAGACCCCCACCTCCACCCCCCCCCCTTCCAGAAAGGTGACTCCTGTCAGGAAGCCCCCCCCCCTCCCTCAGAAGAGAGATTCTGTATGAAAGCTAGAGAGCAGACCAGACAGACAGTGAAAAATATTACTGCTTTTTAACACTCACTGTGAAGCAACAATGCTAACCACTGTGCTACTGTGCTGTCCTGCAGGACCTCATCAAGGTCAGCCTGGTACTGGGTCACATCCCCCCAGTGAGGCAGACATACTGCCGAGACCCTTAGCCATTGCCGTCACTGACTGAGCCACGCCTTGGACACCCTCACTAATAATGCCGATGTCATGCACCAGGTTCTCCACTGCCACCCTAGCAATGTTGGCCTCGGTGCCAGATGGGCAGCATGGTAGCACAGTGGTTAGCACTGTTGCTTCACAGCACCAGGGTCCAGGTTCAATTCCCGGCTTGGGTCACTGTCTGTGGGAGTCTGCACGTTCTCCCTGTGTCTGCGTGGGTTTCCTCTACAGGACCCGAAATACGTGCAGTTAGGTGAATTGGGCATTCTGAATTCTCCCTCAGTGTGCCCAAACAGGCGACTAGGGGCTTTTCACAGTAACGTCATTGCAATGTTAATATAAGTCTACTTGTGACAATAAAGATTATTATTATGCATTGCCGGCAACATCTCCTGCGCTCGTAGCCTCTGGGACTCCTCCAATCGACTATGGATCTGTTGGAGTGTCGCTGACATCCCGGGCGGGACTCCCCCGCCAGGTCGGAGAATCGCTGGGGGCCGGCGTCAATCCTGCCCCCGCCGTGTCCCAAATTCTCCGGCACCAGAGATTCGGTGGGGGCGGGAATCGCGCCGTGCTGGTCGGCGGGCCACCCCCGGCGATTCTCCGCCCCGCGATGGGCCGAAGTCCCACCGCTGTCAAGCCTCTCCCGCCTGCGTGAATAAAACCACCTACCTTACCGGCGGGAGCAGGCGGCGCGGGCGGGTTCCGGGGTCCTGGGGGGGACGTGGGGCGATCTGGCCCCGGGGGGTGCCCCCACAGTGGTCTGGCTCGCGATCAGGGCCCACCGATCGGCAGGCGGGCCTGTGCCGTGGGGGCACTCTTTTCCTTCTGACTTTGCCACGGTCTTCACCATGGCGGAGGCGGAAGTAACCCCCTCTTCTGCGCATGCGCGGGGGTGACGTCAGCAGCCGCTGACGCTCCGGCGCATGCGCGGACTTACGCCGGCCGGTGAAGTCAAAAAGGCAAAGGCCGTCCATGCCAGCCGGCGGAGCGCAAACCACTCCGGCGCGGGTCTAGCCCCTCAAGGTGAGGGCTTGGCCCTTAAAGGTGCAAAGACTTCCGCACCTTTGGGGTGGCCCAACGCCAGAGTGGTTCACGCCACGCCATCACGCCGGGACCCCCCTCCCCGCCGGGTAGGGGAGAATCCCGGCCCCCCCTCTGAATATCACGGCTGGACTCTATCGACTGCATCAGCTCCGGGATTACCTCTTCCATATGCGCAGCGTCAGGCTGGGACCCAGATGGATCCTTGGATCCAACAGACCTCCAACTGCTGTCCCACTTGGGGGTTCCTGCCTCCACCTGATGTGCATCAGCAGCTGTGTGGTGCTCACCAGGTTGTGCCCCAGAAGCCTGACCACTAACGTTTCCCACTGAGGTGCTTGTATCTGCGCTGGTGAAGGGAGGGGATAATACCATAAGACATAGGAGCAGAATTAGGCTACTCGGCCCATCGAACCTGCTCCGCCATTCAATCATGGCTGATGTTTTTCTCACCCTCATTCTCCTACCTTCTCCCCATAACCCCTGATCCCCTTATTAATCAAGGGATGACAGATGCGATGTCTCGATCGTGTCTTCCTCGAAGAGTTCTCCTGGGAGGCTGGAGAGGAATTTACCCGAGATGGGCTGGCACCATCGGCTGGATGGGTCAGTCATTAAGGCAATAACGACACACGTCTGACAGGTCCTCCGGGTTGCCCACTGGTTCCTCACCTCTGTGGCTTCTGCCAACCGCCGCATGGGTGACCGCCCAGTCCTAGGCCACTCCAGTCAACTCCAGGGCCTGCTCCTTGAAGGAGGTGAGGATTCTTAAGTCCGGCACACCTCCGTCATTCTTGGCCCTCTCCCGATGGTTGTGTGAGAACTTATCCTGAGGACACACCCATGTTTCACAATGGTGGGGGGGGTTGTGTGTGAAAGAAGGGATGCATAGGGGGGGTTGAAGGGAGAGGGGAGTGAAGGGAGGGTTGGGGGCTGCATTGAGAGTGGGGGGGGGATAGATGCTCGCGTGCAGAGGAAAGATATCGAGGTGGGGGTGGCAGGGGGCATTGGAGACCACTCACTCGTGCTGCCCAGTGTAAGTTGGCGACCTTTTACAGCACTGGAGGACAATCTCCGGAGCTTATAGCTGCTGACACCTCATCCCAGGCAGCACTGGATGCCCTGTGGCTCACCCTCTGGGACCCTCAGGAGAACAGGACAACTCTCCTGGCCTCCACTGCATCTAGGAGCCTCCCCAGGTCCGCATCCCTGAGTCTTGGGGCCAGTCTTCTCATTGCCATTAGAACATAGAACATAGAACAGTACAGCACAGAACAGGCCCCTTCGGCCCTCGATGTTGTGCCGAGCAATGATCACCCTACTCAAACCCACGTATCCACCCGATACCCGTAACCCAAACAACCCCCCCTTAACCTTACTTTTTAGGACACTACGGGCAATTTAGCATGGCCAATCCACCTAACCCGCACATCTTTGGACTGTGGGAGGAAACCGGAGCACCCGGAGGAAACCCACGCACACACGGGGAGGATGTACAGACTCCGCACAGACAGTGACCCAGCCGGGAACCGAACCTGGGACCCTGGAGCTGTGAAGCGTTTATGCTAACCACCATGCTACCGTGCTGCCATTGTTGAGAGTTGACTGGGGTTGGGCGAGTAACTCGTGTTCGACCTTGTTGCGGAGGTGGGGGGTGAGTGAGCGCAGTCCTGGCGAATCGGCTGGTGAGCCTTCATTTGTGGTGAGAAGCCCGTGGGGCCTTGTTAAGTGGATCTACCAGCGTTGAATAGCATTGCCGGTCGAGCTGGGCCGAGTGCCGGGAAGCCCGCGGCAGATCCCGCTCGCCACCACACTTAGAATTCTTTCCAGAGAATCGCGCCCTTCATCATTTTTTGGGTGAATCGTACCCACTGTGCCTCTGTACACAATTGAACAATTTTTCAAACTCAATTTTTCACCTCCTTAAAAACAAGCTCAGCCGCTCCAACAATTTGTCACAATGTTCGTCAGTGCCTAATTCCGCGAAAGCAAAGTAAAATAATATTTAATTCCAGCCTTGTCACCGCCTTTCTGTTGTGCGCAATACTGACTAACACATGCTGCGCTGCAGGCAACCATTTTTTATTTACACTCCTCCAACAAAGGGGGCAGCAGAGAGTGCGATGTAACGAAATGCTCAGATCTTGAAGATGCTACAATTCTTAACTTTTCCAAGCTCTCCACATCACTGTGGTCTTTCATCCCTGGGAACATTTTAGTAAGTCTCCTCCGCAACCTTCCTACAGAGAGGCGCTGCGAATTGGACACAATACTCCATTTGAGGCTGAAGCAGAGATTTTCCAAAGGTTTAACATCTGGCAACAGATCCCAGCAATTGTCAATAGTGATGTTAACGGGTGAACGATGGACAGGAATGTGGGATGTTTCACACGTGTGGACAATTCTGGTCTCCATAGTGTTAAAGTGATAGTCTGGAGAAGGTGTGAAAACCATTCAGTAGAATTAAACCAGAACTGAGAGATTATGCCCCATCCGGAAAGTAATGTCATTTATCTGGTGGGCTCAATGACCTGTGTTATAGAACATAGATAGAACAGTACAGCACAGGACAGGCCCTTCGGCCCTCAATGTTGTGCCGAGCCATGATCACCCTACTCATACCCACGTATCCACCCTATACCCATAACCCAACAACCCCCCCCCCCCCCATTAACCTTACTTTTTTTAGGACACTACGGGCAATTTAGCATGGCCAATCCACCTAACCCGCACATCTTTGGACTGTGGGAGGAAACCGGAGCACCCGGAGGAAACCCACGCACACAGGGGGAGGACGTGCAGACTCCACACAGACAGTGACCCAGCCGGGAATCGAACCTGGGACCCTGGAGCTGTGAAGCATTTATGCTAACCACCATGCTACCCTGCTGCCCCTTTTATGAAAATATTGAATGACTCTTCCCTGCTCCGAGTGAGTGCGCGGGGTTACAGGGAGAGGATGAGGAGTGGGACAAGGTAGAGTGTTCTTTTGGAAGGTCAGTGCAGATTCGATAGACTGAATGGCCTCCTTCTGCAGTATAGTGATTCTATGGATGTATACTGTTCTATAGATAGGGGAGGCAGTGGCGTAGTGCTATTGTTGCTGGACTTGTAATCCAGAGACCCAGAGTCATTCTCTGGGGACCTGGGTTCGAATCCCGCCACGGCAGATGGTGAAATTTGAATTCAATTAAAAATCTGGAATAAAAAGTCTAATGATGACCATGAAACCATTGTCGTTAAAACCCATCTGGTTCATTAATGCCCTTTAGGGAAGGAAATCTACCGTTCTTACTTGGTATGGCCTACGTGTGACTCCAGATCCATATTAAGTGTGGTTCACTCTTAAAATACCCTCAGGGATGGGCAATAAATGCTGGCCCAGCTATCAACGCCTGCATCCTTCGAATGGGTAAAGGAAGAAAGTAGGCTTGCCAACTCTAGCCAGGCATATCCCTGGAGTGTTCATTGCATGTCCTCCCATCACCGAGTGAGCCTATCCAAGATTTTCCCATTTCCAATCTTTCTTTCTGTAATAAAATGGAAAAAAGTACATCACCTTCCCAATCCTCCTTGATTTTTTTTCCCCTATGAATGTATTGCTCAGAGCAGTGTGCAGCAGCATATTAATCTTTAATTACTGGAGAGTTTCAGGACAATCCTGGAGGGCCTGTAGTGGTCAAGCCCCTTGGGGTATGTTGCTGACTGGCTCACCTCATGCTCCCAGCTGTGTCTTTGTTTGAGTTTTCAATGTAAGGTTGTAGGAAGCTGAAAACCATTGAGGCAAACAGCTTTCCGATTGTGACTGCCCACCCCACCCCCCAAGCAAACGTCGAGGGCACAGTCGGAGCGTATGAAAAGGCAGTGAAACGTGCGCAGCCACAGTGCGGAGAAAGCACTGAGTTGCAGGCTTTGCTGGGCCGGGTGAGCCATTTCTCATCGGAATCTCTGGGCCACTGGATCTCAACAAGGGCTGGCATGTTTGACCCGAGTGTCCCGCAGTGTGATGAGCTGTGCCAACCACAACTCGCCTTCAAAGAGAAGAAACTATCGGGCAGCTAGCTGAGACATGGGACAGAGCAGACCCTGCAAAACTCTTATTGCCTTCACTGAGTGAGTGATGAGCACGGGGAACTTGCTACCGCCGCATGCATAAATAACATGCGCCTGCGTTCAGCGCAAGTACAAATGGCGTCGTGGACGCAAAATCCCGTGAGACACGGAAAACGAGAATCACACCGCTGAAGTCTTGTTTTCTGACTCTCCCTGCCCGCCGTCGGTGACTTTTGATAGAATTTGCATTGCAGAAGGAGGCTATTCGGCCCATCGAGTCTGCACAGGCCCTTACAAAGAGCAACCCACTTAAGCCCACGTATCCACCCCATCCCCACAACCCAGCAACCCCCACTTAACCTTTTTGGACACTAAGGGCAATTTAGCATGGCCAATCCACCTAACCCGCACATCTTTGGACTGTAGGAGGAAACCGGAGCACCCGGACGAAACCCATGCGCACACACGGAGAGAACATGCAGAGTCCGCACAGACAGTGACCCAGCCGGGAATTGATTCTGGGACCCGGGAGCTGTGAAGCAATTGTGCTAGCCATTGTGCTACTGTGCTGCCCAAATGAGGTTCGCTCCCAGGAAGGCCGGGGATCTCATTTCAATACATTAAAATATAATTAGCGAGCTTCTCACCAGATTGTCCCCTCCCACCCTTCGCGCCAGATTGTCCCCTCCCGGCGTCAGTCCCGCCCCCGCCGTCTCCCGAAGTCTCCGGCACCAGAGATTCGGCGGGGGTGGGAATTGCGCCGCGCCGGTCGGCGCCCCCCCCCCCCCCCCCACCCCCCGGCGATTCTCCAGCCTGCGATGGGCCGAAGTCCCGCCGCTGTCATGCCTCTCCTGCCACCGTGGATCAAACCACCTACCTGACCGGCGGGAGCAGGCGGCGAGGGCGGGCTCCGGGGTCCTGTGGGGGGTGGCAGGGCGATCTGGCTCACGGTCGGGGCCCACTGATCGGCGGAGAGCCTGTGCCGTGGGGGCACTCTTTTCCTTCCGCCTTCGCCATAGTTTTTACCATGGCGGAGGCGGAAGTGACCCCCTACCCTGCGTATGCGCGGGGGTGACGTCAGCAGCCGCTGACGCCCCGGCGCATGCATGGACTTCCGCCGGCGAAGTCCCTTTGGCCCCGGCTGGCGTGGCACCAAAGGCCGTTCCAGCCAGCCGGCGGGGCGCCAACCACTCCGTTGCGGGCCTAGCCCCTCAATGTTAGGGCTTGGCCCCTAAAGGTGCGGAGACGTCCGCATCTTTAGGGCGGCCCGACACCACAGTGGTTCACGCCACTCCATCCCACCGGGACCCCCTGCCCCACCGGGTAGGGGAGAATCCCACCCTAGGATGGTAAGTGACTTGGAGGGGGACCTCCAGTTGATGGTATCCCATGTGTCTAATGGAAGGAGCCTTAGGGGGGTTGCTGCAGTGCACCTTGTAGATGGTACAGATTGCTGCCAATGTGTGTCAGTGATGGAGAGAGTGAATATTTGTGGAAGGGATTGGAAGGGAAGCCTCACTCCCGCCCACCCTGACCTGTCTACAATTTCATAGGCCTGTCTGCCCTCACCCCAATTAAGGCCCTTACATGGAGAATTATACTACATTATAGCCCAACCCTGCCCACCTCTGCCGCTTGGGACTATTGGGACTCCAGAGGTGCCAGACAATCAGCTTCATGAGGCAGGACCTAGGCTGAAATCCAACCTGCAGCTAGCTAATGCCCTGAGGAGTGTCAAATGGCTGCTGGGCTGCCAGTCGATGAGGATGAGTTCCCCACCAACTCTTTGGGTAGTAGAGCACGAAATGCCACCATCCTTAAAAGCCTGCCCAGGAGGAAGAAGTTGGGGAAAGAATAAAAGAGCCAGAAGGTGCAAGTGTGGTAGAGAAGGAAAGGGATAAATAAAGGCAGAGTATGAGACAAAGGGAAGTTTGTCTGAAGTACCATTTGGCAGTGTAATGCAGTATTAAATTGTCCTGTGCAGTAGATTATTCCACTGAACGGTGCAGTGGATTATTACACTGTATCAAGTAGTAGTTTATTACACTGGATGGTGCAGTGGATTAGTTCAGTGGCTGGTACAGTGGAGTATTGCACTGGAAGGTGCAGTGGATTACTACACTGGATCGAGTAGTATCTTATTTAAGTGGATGGTGCAGTGGATCATTACAGTGGGTGGTGCAGTGAATTATTACAGTGGATGATGCAGTGGATTATTATAGTGGATGATGCAGTGGATTATTACAGTGGGTGGTGGAGTGGGTTATTACAGTGGATGGTGCAGTGGATTATTACAGTGGATGATGCAGTGGATTATTACAGTGGATGATGCAGTGAATTATTACAGTGGATGATGCAGTGGATTATTACAGTGGATAGTGGAGTGGGTTATTATAGTGGATGGTGGAGTAGGTTATTACAGTGGATGGTGCAGTGGTTTATTACACTGGATGGTGGAGTGGGTTTTGCACTGGATCTTGTAAATTATTACAGTGGATGGTGCAGTGCATTGTCACAGTGGATTATTACAGTCAATGGTGCAGTGGATTGTTACAGTAGATGGTGCAATGGATTAATATACTGAATGGTGCAGGGCATTGTCACACTGGATGGCACAGTGGATTATTACAGTGGACGGTTTATTGGATTATTACACTCAATCGTGCAGTGGATTATTACAGTGGATGGTGCAGTGAATTATTGCACTGGATGGTTCAGTGGATTATAAAAAGACCACCAATTGCTTTTGAGACAATTTAATACTTTTCAAAGTGTAATCAACTTTTGAAATGTAGTATATGATTGATTAGTTTGTCACCCAGGACAGTGTCGCAGATTGCTACACTGGATGGTGCACCTAGTTGTTCTATCAAATGGTGCATTATTGCACCTTATTAAATGGTGCATAAGGTTACTACATTGGATGATGCAGTAGATTATAACACTGGATAATGCAGTAGGTTATAACAATGGATGGTGCATTTCATGACAACAATGGATGGCACAGTATGGCACAGTGGATTATTACACTGGATACTGAAGTAGGTCATCACACAGGATAATGCAGGCGGACGGTACTGGATAATGCAGTAGGTTATAATACTGGGTAAAGCAGTTGGGTAAAACACCGGACAATGCAGCAGGATATAATACTGGATAGTCCAGTAATTTATAACACTGGATAGGAACCTAGTAATGTACAAAATAGGAGCCGGATTGACCATTCAACCATTCGACCCTGCTCTATCATTTATTGTGATCATGGTTGATCATCCAACTCAGTAACCTGTTCCCTCTTTCCCTCCATATCCTTTGATCGCTTTAGCCCCAAGAGCTATATCTAACCCCTTCTTAAAAACATACAATTATTTGGTCCAAACTGCTTTCTGTGGTAACGAATTCTACAGGCTCACAACTCTCTCGCTGAAGAGGGTGAATAAGAGGAAGTGAAACCACTTAAATCCTTTTGATGTAGAGATAAACTGTCAATCATAGCAAGAGTGCATTAAAGCAGGGTACTGGAGATGCATTCAAGCCTGAAGGGAAAGATAGATAAACAACAGCCTGGATCAATAAAACCATCAATCACTGGCTAGTGAAATGTATTGTGTGTGAATTTGAATGAAAGATTTGCATTTCAAAGGCTGTCAGGAGACATGAAGCCTTTTCAAGTGTACATGGCTTTGAAGGAACTTGACACTTGTAACAGCTGCTGCTTTAAGCACTTTGGTCTGAGGCAGCAGATGTTGGGGAAGGGTAAAGGAAAATGCAGTAATCTTTCACTCTGCTGCCTGGACTGCTCTTCAGCTTTCACCCACAGGTTCCTGATATGGATCTCTATTGGGGTCTCTGATGGGGGTCTCTGATGGGTTCTCTAATAGGGGGTCTCTCATGGGGTCTGATGAGGGTCTTGGATGTAGGTCTCTGTTGGGGTCTTTAAATGGGTGTCTCTGTAAGGTATATCGGATGAGGCATCCGATAGCGTGGGTCTGATGGGGCTGACTGATGGGGGGGGGGGGTCTGATGGGGGGTCTGGGGGGATCAGTGGGGGAGGGTATCAAGTCATCCTCATGAGTGCATGCTGTTGTCGGAGGAGGTGACCCGTTATTCCTGTGCACGGGGGTGGGTGCCTCTGCTTGTCAGAGGGGGAGGGTGGGGAAGGATTTGCATTGTGGAGAGGAGGGCGGGCCTTGGGGAGCACCTCCATTGTGCGCTGAGCCCCATGAACACCTCGTGGTCCATCGTGTCAGGACCACGCTTGGTCAAACTTACATCAGAAACTACCCAGTGTATTTCCTGCTGTGGGGGTCAGTGCATACTGAGGAGGAGGGGGGAGAGGGGTGGTGAATTGGGCTCTTCTAGCCTGTTAATTATACTGGAATGGATGCAAAACACCGATTTTCATCCTCCCACACACACAGGGCAGGTCGTGTGCTGAGGCCGCTGGCAGGGGTTAGGGGGGTCGCAAAGGGCGCCAAACTACAGTTACCTCGAGGGCAGCGTGCAGATGGGGTGAGACTCTGTGTAGGAATGATCTGTCATGGAGGTCCTTTCTCACCACCAGCCAATCTATGTCTTGGTGCTCGTTGAAGGTTCTGGTGATGAGATATTCTGCCAAATGACCTGCCAGTCTGCTCAGGGAACCATCCGACAGGATCCACCATCTCTGTTTTGTGAAGGGCCTCCAGGATATTACGATGGACTTGTGGTTGAATGGGGCAGGTGGATCGGCACAGTCATGAGATCATAGAATCCCTGCAGTGCAGAAGGAAGCAATTTAGCCCATCAAGTCTATAGTGACCCTCTAAAAGAGCACCCTAGCTAGGTTCACTTCTCCGCCGTATCCCAGCAACCCCATAACCCCACCTGGCAATTTAGCATGGCCAATCCAGCTAACATGCACATCTTTGGCCTGTGGGAGGAAACCAGAGCATCCAAAGGAAACCCACGCAGATACGGGGAGAATGTGCAGACTCTACAAGACATTCATCCGAGGTTAGAATTAAACCCAGGTCCCTGGCACCGTAAGGTAAAAGTAGCCAGGCACTGTGCCACCGTGCCACCCGCAGTCCAACTACATGGAGCATTCCACGGCGGTGGGACCATCCTTTGCAACACTGTGGACAGGTAGAACCTCAGCACATAGTGACACTGCGCATTCCCCTCTATCAATGCATAGCCATTGAGATAATAATCTGCCTTCCTGTTCTTACTCCCAAAGCCTCACTTCCATCCACATGCTACTACATCTACCATGCATTCTCCCACTTACTTGACTTGTCCAAATCACACTGAAGCATTCTGTATCCTCCTCATAGCTCACCCTTCTAACCAGCTGTGTGTCACCTGTAAATTTGGAACTTTAGATTTCTGTTCCCTCATCTAAATCATTAATATATGTAGTGAAATGATGGGGTCCTAGCACTGATCCCTGTATTACACCGCTAGTCGCTGCCTGCCATTTGGAAAAATACCCATTTATTCCTACTCTTTGTATCCTGTCCGCCAACCAGTTTTCTATCCTTCTCAATGCACTAACCCCAATCCCCTGCTCTTTAATTTTACACGCTAATCTCTTATGTGGTACACTGTCGAACGCCTTCTGAAAGTCCAAATAAACCACATCCACTGGCTCTCCCTTAAGAATTCTGCTAGTTACATCCTTCGAAGAATTCCAGTAGATTTGTCCAGCAAGATTTCCCATTCATAAATCCATGCTGACTCTGTCCAAGCCTGCCACTGTTCTCCAAGTGCGCTGCTATTAAATATTTTATGATGAACTCCAGCAATTTTCCCACCAACAGCATCAAGCTTACTGGGCTCTAATTCCCTGTTTTCTCTCTCCTTTTTTAAATAGTGGCGTTGCATTAGGTACCCTCCAATCTGTAGAAATCTTTAGGAGTATATAGAATCTTTGAAGAGGAAGATCTAATATTTCTGGGGCCACTTCCTTAAGTAATCTGTGATGTAGATCAGTGGTTTTCAAACTTTTTTTATTGGGACCCACCTTTGCCAACTGGGCGACATTTGGGACCCACGCCAGCCTACCTTCGCGACCCACGTTAGCCGACCTTCATGATCCATGTCACGTTTGCTTACCTTTAACGCGAGAGGTGAGCCTGCTTCTTCCTCACGATTTCAGTCCAATCAGGTTCTCAGGAGGAGCGGGCAATGCGCATATCAGGTGCAGGGCTCAGCTAGTTCCTTCGTGTAATCTTCACCTTTGTAAGAACAGAAAATCCAACCTTGCATATGTAGGTCGTCATGAAGAGCAATAGCAACAAAATGCTTGTTTTACTCAGCACTGGATACTCCTGGGAGATACTCCTCTAAAATGCTGACAGCCTCACGGGTTTTTGGCATGTTTTTAACATGGTATTACAGGTCAGGTACAGCAGTGTAGTCTTTTCATTTAGAATCAGCTGCAAGTTAATAACTGACTCTGACGTTTCAATCTCAAAAGGAATTTTTCACCCGCCACTCCTCTTTCAAATTCTGAAACTTCTCTCCTTTGCCAGTACTTTCCCGCATATCGCTCTCATGGGGCTGGATTTTCCCAAAATGGGGGTATGTCCCCACGCCGAGTTTCCTCAAAAAAATAACAGTTGATTCACTCACCTTTAGGGGGCTGCCAGAGACCTGGAGTAATTCACGCAGCTTTAGCTGCAGATACGGGCCCCTGCACTTCCAGTTTCGAGTCCTTGAATGCGCAAGACGGCAGCCTCCAGCGGCCCCGCCGAGCGCCATGGTGGACTCGGACCATGGAGGCAACTCCAAAGTGTAGCCCCCCCCCCCCCCCGATCGGCCGGGCGCCCTTTATTCAGACCGTCCCAATCTAGAACAAAGAACAAAGAAAATTACAGCACAGGAATAGGCCCTTCGGCCCTCCCAGCCTACGCCGATCCAGATCCTTTATCTAAACCTGTCGCCTATTTTCCAAGGATCTACTTCCCTCTGTTCCCCGCCCATTCATATATATGTCTAGATGCATCTTAAATGATGCTATCGTACCCGCCTCTACCACCTCTGTTGGCAAAGCATTCCAGGCAACCACCACCCTCTGCGTAAAAAACTTTCCGCGCACATCGCCCTTAAACTTTCCCCCTCTCACCTTGAAATCGTGAGCCCTTGTAATTGACACTCCCACTCTTGGAAAAAGCTTGTTGCTATCCACCCTGTCCAAAACTCTCAAAATTTTGTAGACCTCAATCAGGTCTGTCCCCATCAGGCCCCCCTGGTGCCCGATTCGCCCGCCCCCCCCCCACCCCGAAGTTCCCGAACGGCAATAGATGGTTAGAACCATGTCGTCGGGAACGCAGCCGGCTGGGAGTGGAGGATTGCTGGGCGGGCCTCTGGCAATGGTCCCCCAGCCACGCAGAGTAATTCGCGGAAACGGCGATTCTCGAGTCCCGGAGAATCGCCGGATAAGCGCCAGGCCCGATTTTGGCGCAAAAATGGATTCTCTGCCCCCGCGCAAAATGCGATTTCAGCATGGGGTTGCGGAGAATCCAACACATGGGCTTTGCATCCTTGTTTGCATTGGCACAATTGACAAAAACAAAACTCTAGAAATCTTCTTTATACTGTTTTGATCCCGTGATAAGTATCTACTTTGTAGACTGTTATCCAGAGGCCCCAGAGCTCTGTACAGAGCTAATACCATCTCTGCCCTATACTGCCTTGGACTCATCTGAGCAACTCTCTCCAGCAGATTCCAGCTGTATCGAACCTTAGTTAGGCCACACTTGGAGTAGTGTTCAATTCTGGTCACCACACTACCAGAAGGATGGGGAGGATTTAGAGAGAGTGCAAAAGAGATTTACCAGGATGTTGCCTGGTATAGAGGGCATTATCTATGAGGAGAGGTTGAATAAATTCGGTTTGTTCTCACTGGAACGACGGAGATTGAGGGACGTCCTGAAAGAGGTCTACAAAATTATGGGCGGCATAGACTGAGTGGATGGTCAGAGACTTTTTCCCAGGGTAGAGGGGTCAATTACTAGGGGGCATAGGTTTAAGGTGCGAGGGGAAAGGTTTAAAGGAGATGTACTTTACACAGAGGGTAGTGGGTGCCTGGAACTCACTGCCAGAGGAGGCGGTGGAAGCAGGGATGATAATGACATTTAAGGGGCATCTTGACAAATACATGAATAGGATGGAAATAGAGGGATACGGACTCTGAAAGTGTAGAAGATTTTAGTTTAGACGGGCAGCATGGTTGGCGCAGGCTTGGAGGGCCGAAGGGCCTGTTCCTGTGCTGTACTTTTCTTTGTTCTTTGTTCTAAGATTCAGTTGTGAGATCCTGGCCAGTAGGTACATTGCCTATCTGTGTCTCAGAAACTCCTGTCTATTCCCCTTGCAATTAAATCCCCTCAAACTATTTCATTCCCACACTCTTTGCTATTCCCCTGTGCAGCAGGGCCACCATCGTGCAACATATTTGGCTGTTGTTGCTTTCCCCTGAGAGGCCATTCCCACAACAGTATCCAAAGCGGTATACCTATTTAGCAAGGGAATGACCACAGGGAATTATTCCCCTGCCTGCCTAGTCCTTTTGGTCTGCCTGGTGGTCACCAATTCGTGTCCTGCCTGTGGAGTCCTAGCCTCCAGTGTGACCACCTCTCCGCATATGCTATCCGCCATACTCTCCGCCTCGCAGATGCTCCCCATTGTCCCCAGCCACCTGTCCAGCTCAGAAAGCCGGGATTCCAGCTGAAGGCACTTCCTGCACCGTTGCTGGCATTGGTATGGAAATATTCTGTGTTATATTGGATGGTGCAGTATGTTCTTATACTCAACGGTACAGTGTGTTATTATACTGGACTATGCAGTGTGTTATTATACTGGACGGTGCAGTGTGTTATTATACTGGACTATGCAGTGTGTTATTATACTGGGCGGTGCAGTGTGTTATTATGCTGGATGGTGGAGTGTGTTATTATACTGGACTATGCAGTGTGTTATTATACTGGATGGTGCAGTGTGGTATTATACTGGACGGTACAGTGTGTTATTATACTGGACGGTGCAGTGTGTTATTATACTGGATGGTGCAGTGTGTTATTATACTGGGCGGTGCAGTGTGTTATTATACTGGATGGTGCAGTGTGTTATTATACTGGGCGGTGCAGTGTGTTATTATACTGGGTGGTGCAGTGTGTTATACTGGGCGGTGCAGTGTGTTATTATACTGGATGGTGCAGTGTGTTATTATACTGGATGGTGCAGTGTGTTATTATACTGGATGGTGCAGTGTGTTATTATACTGGACGGCGCAGTGTGTTATTATACTGGATGGTGCAGTGTGTTATTATACTGGATGGTGCAGTGTGTTATTATACTGGATGGTGCAGTGTGTTATTATACTGGATGGTGCAGTGTGTTATTATACTGGATGGTGCAGTGTGTTATTATACTGGATGGTGCAGTGTGTTATTATACTGGACGGCGCAGTGTGTTATTATACTGGATGGTGCAGTGTGTTATTATACTGGATGGTGCAGTGTGTTATTATACTGGATGGTGCAGTGTGTTATTATACTGGATGGTGCAGTGTGTTATTATACTGGATGGTGCAGTGTGTTATTATACTGGATGGTGCAGTGTGTTATACTGGATGGTGCAGTGTGTTATTATACTGGATGGTGCAGTGTGTTATTATACTGGACGGTGCAGTGTGTTATTATACTGGATGGTGCAGTGTGTTATTATACTGGACGGTGCAGTGTGTTATACTGGACTATGCAGTGTGTTATTATACTGGGCGGTGCAGTGTGTTATTATGCTGGATGGTGGAGTGTGTTATTATACTGGACGGTGCAGTGTGTTATTATACTGGATGGTGCAGTGTGGTATTATACTGGACGGTACAGTGTGTTATTATACTGGATGGTGCAGTTTGTTATTATACTGGGCGGTGCAGTGTGTTATTATACTGGATGGTGCAGTGTGTTATTATACTGGATGGTGCAGTGTGTTATACTGGATGGTGCAGTGTGTTATTATACTGGATGGTGCAGTGTGTTATTATACTGGATGGTGCAGTGTGTTATTATACTGGGCGGTGCAGTGTGTTATTATACTGGGCGGTGCAGTGTGTTATTATACTGGGCGGTGCAGTGTGTTATTATACTGGATGGTACAGTGTGTTATTATACTGGATGGTACAGTGTGTTATTATACTGGATGGTGCAGTGTGTTATTATACTGGATGGTGCAGTGTGTTATTATACTGGGCGGTGCAGTGTGTTATTATACTGGATGGTGCAGTGTGTTATTATACTGGATGGTGCAGTGTGTTATTATACTGGATGGTGCAGTGTGTTATTATACTGGATGGTGCAGTGTGTTATTATACTGGATGGTGCAGTGTGTTATTATACTGGATGGTGCAGTGTGTTATTATACTGGATGGTGCAGTGTGTTATTATACTGGATGGTGCAGTGTGTTATTATACTGGGCGGTGCAGTGTGTTATTATACTGGATGGTGCAGTGTGTTATTATACTGGATGGTGCAGTGTGTTATTATACTGGATGGTGCAGTGTGTTATTATACTGGGCGGTGCAGTGTGTTATTATACTGGGCGGTGCAGTGTGTTATTATACTGGATGGTGCAGTGTGTTATTATACTGGGCGGTGCAGTGTGTTATTATACTGGATGGTGCAGTGTGTTATTATACTGGATTTTGCAGTGTGTTATTATACTGGGCGGTGCAGTGTGTTATTATACTGGATGGTGCAGTGTGTTATTATACTGGATGGTGCAGTGTGTTATTATACTGGATGGTGCAGTGTGTTATTATACTGGATGGTGCAGTGTGTTATTATACTGGATGGTGCAGTGTGTTATTATACTGGGCTGTGCAGTGTGTTATTATACTGGGCGGTGCAGTGTGTTATTATACTGGATGGTGCAGTGTGTTATTATACTGGGCGGTGCAGTGTGTTATTATACTGGGCAGTGCAGTGTGTTATTATACTGGATGGTGCAGTGTGTTATTATACTGGATGGTGCAGTGTGTTATTATACTGGGCGGTGCAGTGTGTTATTATACTGGATGGTGCAGTGTGTTATTATACTGGATGGTGCAGTGTGTTATTATACTGGATGGTGCAGTGTGTTATACTGGATGGTGCAGTGTGTTATTATACTGGATGGTGCAGTGTGTTATTATACTGGATGGTGCAGTGTGTTATTATACTGGATGGTGCAGTGTGTTATTATACTGGATGGTGCAGTGTGTTATTATACTGGACAGTGCAGTGTGTTATTATACTGGGTGGTGCAGTGTGTTATTATACTGGGCGGTGCAGTGTGTTATTATACTGGGCGGTGCAGAGTGTTATTATACTGGATGGTACAGTGTGTTATACTGGATGGTGCAGTGTGTTATTATACTGGATGGTGCAGTGTGTTATTATACTGGATGGTGCAGTGTGTTATTATACTGGATGGTGCAGTGTGTTATTATACTGGATGGTGCAGTGTGTTATTATACTGGGCGGTGCAGTGTGTTATTATACTGGATGGTGCAGTGTGTTATTATATGGATGGTACAGTGTGTTATTATACTGGATGGTGCAGTGTGTTATTATACTGGATGGTGCAGTGTGTTATTATACTGGACGGTACAGTGTGTTATTATACTGGATGGTGCAGTGTGTTATTATACTGCACGGTACAGTGTGTTATTATACTGGGCGGTGCAGTGTGTTATTATACTGGATGGTGCAGTGTGTTATTATACTGGATGGTACAGTGTGTTATTATACTGGGCGGTGCAGTGTGTTATTACACTGGACGGGCAGTGTGTTATTATACTGGATGGTGCAGTGTGTTATTATACTGGGCGGTGCAGTGTGTTATTATACTGGATGGTGCAGTGTGTTATTATACTGGATGGTGCAGTGTGTTATTATACTGGATGGTGCAGTGTGTTGTTATACTGGATGGTGCAGTGTGTTATTATACTGGATGGTGCAGTGTGTTATTATACTGGATGGTGCAGTGTGTTATTATACTGGATGGTGCAGTGTGTTATTATACTGGGCGGTGCATTGTGTTATACTGGATGGTGCAGTGTGTTATTATACTGGATGGTGCAGTGTGTTATTATACTGGATGGTGCAGTGTGTTATTATACTGGATGGTGCAGTGTGTTATTATACTGGATGGTGCAGTGTGTTATTATACTGGATGGTGCAGTGTGTTATTATACTGGGCGGTGCGTTGTGTTATACTGGGCAGTGCAGTGTGTTATTATACTGGATGGTGCAGTGTGTTATTATACTGGATGGTGCAGTGTGTTGTTATACTGGGCGGTGCAGTGTGTTATTATACTGGATGGTGCAGTGTGGTATTATACTGGATGGTACAGTGTGTTATTATACTGGATGGTGCAGTGTGTTATTATACTGGATGGTGCAGTGTGTTATTATACTGGATGGTGCAGTGTGTTATTATACTGGTTGGTGCAGTGTGTTATTATACTGGATGGTGCAGTGTGTTATTATACTGGATGGTGCAGTGTGTTATTATACTGGATGGTGCAGTGTGTTATTATACTGGGCGGTGCAGTGTGTTATTATACTGGATGGTGCAGTGTGTTATTATACTGGATGGTGCAGTGTGTTATTATACTGGGCGGTGCAGTGTGTTATTATACTGGATGGTGCAGTGTGTTATTATATGGATGGTGCAGTGTGTTATTATACTGGATGGTGCAGTGTGTTATTATACTGGATGGTGCAGTGTGTTATTATACTGGGCGGTGCAGTGTGTTATTATATGGATGGTGCAGTGTGTTATTATACTGGATGGTGCAGTGTGTTATTATACTGGATGGTACAGTGTGTTATTATACTGGATGGTGCAGTGTGTTATTATACTGGGCGGTGCAGTGTGTTATTATACTGGCGGTGCAGTGTGTTATTATACTGGATGGTGCAGTGTGTTATTATACTGGATGGTGCAGTGTGTTATTATACTGGATGGTGCAGTGTGTTATTATACTGGGTGGTGCAGTGTGTTATTATACTGGATGGTGCAGTGTGTTATTATACTGGATGGTGCAGTGTGTTATTATACTGGATGGTGCAGTGTGTTATTATACTGGATGGCGCACTGTGCTATACTGGATGGTGCAGTGTGTTATTATACTCGATGGTACAGTGTGTTATTATACTGGATGGTGCAGTGTGTTATTATACTGGATGGTGCAGTGTGTTATTATACTGGGCTGTGCAGTGTGTTATTATACTGGGCGGTGCAGTGTGTTATTATACTGGGTGGTGCAGTGTGTTATTATACTGGATGGTGCAGTGTGTTATTATACTGGATGGTGCAGTGTGTTATTATACTGGATGGTGCAGTGTGTTATTATACTGGGCGGTGCAGTGTGTTATTATACTGGATGGTGCAGTGTGTTATTATACTGGATGGTGCAGTGTGTTATACTGGATGGTGCAGTGTGTTATTATACTGGATGGTGCAGTGTGTTATTATACTGGGCGGTGCAGTGTGTTATTATACTGGATGGTGCAGTGTGTTATTATACTGGATGGTGCAGTGTGTTATTATACTGGATGGTGCAGTGTGTTATACTGGATGGTGCAGTGTGTTATTATACTGGATGGTGCAGTGTGTTATTATCCTGGATGGTGCAGTGTGTTATTATACTGGATGGTGCAGTGTGTTATTATACTGGATGGTGCAGTGTGTTATACTGGGCGGTGCAGTGTGTTATTATACTGGATGGTGCAGTGTGGTATTATACTGGATGGTACAGTGTGTTATATACGGATGGTGCAGTGTTTATTATACTGGATGGTGCAGTGTGTTATTATACTGGATGGTGCAGTGTGTTATTATACTGGATGGTGCAGTGTGTTATTATACTGGGCGGTGCAGTGTGTTATTATACTGGATGGTGCAGTGTGTTATTATACTGGATGGTGCAGTGTGTTATACTGGATGGTGCAGTGTGTTATTATACTGGATGGTGCAGTGTGTTATTATACTGGATGGTGCAGTGTGTTATTATACTGGATGGTGCAGTGTGTTATTATACTGGATGGTGCAGTGTGTATTATACTGGG